>NC_132984.1:1375000-3775000 GCF_047496725.1 Anoplolepis gracilipes | reverse complement strand
ATATTGCGTCTGTGGTAAAATAAATCTGAAAACATCATATATTGTGCGTAATAAATAAACTCAATTAAATTTTCAGCGTCTCTTAAAGTGAGAGTAATGCTCGTTTTAAACTGCCTTTAAAATAAAGAAAGTACCTTTTTTGATCGACTAGGTTCGCTGCTGACGATCATCAACCACGGTCAGCCATGGCGAGGATGCTTTGAATGCGACGAGGGAGACGTCGATGTTCCGCTCATCGACTTCCTAGAATCGATCGTCTTCTAATCCTCAATCTACGTTGCACTCAACGCTTGATTTCTCGAGATTCGCGTTCGAAATAATCCCTCGGACACCGCGTCGCGCGCAGCAGCCAATGCGCATGCGCACATCCTATGACAGCGATGTTCGACCTAGATAAGAAACTCTCGAGTTAAACTCTGCACTCCAGCCAACTCGTTGCTGATTGGCTGAGATTCTTTTGATCAGGAATGACGAAATTAATGAAAAATTTGGCGTCGCTAAATTGCCTAAATAAATGCGTCTGACGCATCGGACTGATAAAGAAGGAGACAGAGTTTAAAAAGAAACATAGTATATACAGTAGCGCAATATTAGCGTACTTAAAAATAAATTGCATCTGCGTGAACTTGATAGGTGACCAATCATGGCAGAGTGCCATCTTCTATCTTAATTTCTCTCTATTTACGCTCTTTCTCAATCTTATGGATATGACAATATAATCGTATCCAAATAATCTTATTCTTTTATATATAGGGTGACGAATATACGAATGCAGAAAAAGAAAAATATTTGCTTTAAACGAATAAATAATAAAACAATAATTTTTTTCTTAAAATAAAAATGTCATTGTCTTTTATTTATTCGTTTCAAGCAAATATGTTTCTTTTTAGAATTTTTTTCATTCTCAAAAGTAACGGAGATTCAAATTCGTGGATTCGTCACCCTGTATAGCACGTAGTAAGTCAGTAAGTCAGAGAGAGAAAGAAAAGTGAGGAAGGTAGAGTAAGTGAGACAGAGACACTAGCCACGATTGGTCATCTACCAAGTCCGCGCATGCGCAGTTTATTTTTACGTACGCTGACATCAAAGGTGCCGACGGAGGCTACTACTATACTGTAGCCTGTAGCCTCGTCCCCTTTTTCCTTAGTCCATGGTCGGACGCTGTTGCTGGTGTTGGTTGCAGGCGTCTGGCGTCTGATCGGTCTCGTAGGAATCAATCGGCGACGCGCGCGATAAGTCGATCGGTTGGGAAGATGTAATGCAATAAATACTTACACCCTTAATCGCACGTGTCTTTTTACAACGAGATAGCACGGTGCATCGTTCGCGTGGCTCTTCGGTTTGAGAAACACATCACGTTCCTGTTCTCGGGCATGAACGGACAGGTGCATTCGTCACGGGAGAGGTTAGGTGAGTAAACGTCACGTCGTTTACTCGATTTTGACAGTTTCCTTCTTAACGGCTCTGGCCTTTATATCGCGATATGTCAACGCCTTCCTTTCCCTTCGCCTTTGACAGTTGTACTTGATTGTCGTACGTTTATTTAATTCTGGATGCTAACGTTTAATGTGAAGGGCGTGATGTGTTTGAATAGGTGTTGTGCTTTTTGCAAAATTGGACAATAAAACGTTACTAAGTGATCGTACGATAAGACAGAATCTTGTGTGAAAATTGTGATCATTTTTGATGATGTTGCTTTTCGAGGTACACTTGTTGAAATTTTTATAATATTTATTGTATTTTGCAAAATTTATTACGTTTGTTTCAAGCAATAGAATTAAAGGGAACAAACAGCGCTAAATGATAATTAGACCAGATAATAATGAATATATAAATTAAATCTTTAGAATATAATACAAATATATGTACTTAATAAAATGAAGCTGAAATTAAAAATTAGCTGCATATAACAAAATGTTATTGATTTTATTTTTACTTTCTTTATCTTGATTTTTATCTACTTTTATCTTTTGTATCTTCCTTTCTTTAATAAGTGGAAAATTTGCAGTTCTTTTTCTAAACAAGAGAGATAATTCTGCTAATTGTGACTATTTTTATCATTGTTTTGTGTGTTTGAATATCCATATATAGTGCTATCTTGAGCTAAATAACTTTAATACCTATATACTCCAGTATACAGTTACATGCTAAACATTTGACAAATAAGATAAGAATGCAAGAAAGGCAACATGCGAAACTCTTAATTTATTTACTTTGATGATTTACGTGTTATAACAGTTTGTAGATGCTAATTATAGATGCCATTTATAATCTGGATTGTTCGTATCGGAAAGCCAAGTGTTAATGCACAAAATAATATAATTAATAGTAACATTAATAAAATAGTACACAGAAAATGATATGAATGAGAAACAGAGAATTAAAGAATAGTTTTAGAATAATATATATAAGATAAATAAAAAAAATAATAAATTAATATATAAAATAAAGGTAACAATATTATAGTTAAAATAATTAATAGGGAAAGATATAACGTACAAAAGATAGCATTAATAAAACAATAATATACAATAAGATATTGTTGCACAAGTTGTAATGTTACTATCGAATATCTCTAGTCTAAGAAAAGAATCAAAATTCTTTATTGCATTATTTTGCCATTATCTTAACAAGATATATTGAAGATGTCAGGCAAAATATCTATCAGATAAAATTATCTAAATGTGTTGGATATTATGCTTTAGGTAGTTTTGAGCACCCCCCCAATTTTGGATTATTTTCTGGGATGCTCCCAGACCGTGTACCGAACATACAAATTCCTATTTCGGACTGCATTTTTGCACCATCCGAGATTCCCTTGGACGACACTATGGCTGCTACGGAGGTCGACAGCAAAGTCAAGACTAAATTGCTCTCCATGTGGAACAATGTTAAATATGGTTTGTATGTTTGATCAGTCACAACAAATTAAAATGTATATTCACAATATTTTATATTTCAAACTTTTGTGTGTCATAGAACATTATATTGAATATTATAAAATTATTATACATATAATAATTTTATATTAAAGAAAGATAGCGTACAATATTAATTTTTAATATCAATATTCTCAGAAAACATCAAAGCTAATATAAAAATTTTCTTTTTGTTACTAAAGGTTGGACTGTGAAGATAAAAACAAATTTCTCTAAAGAATCTCCAGTATGGTTGTTGGGTCAATGTTATCTGAAAAAATCGGAAGATCTCTTGGAGAGGGCGTCGGAAGCTCTAGAGCCGGTTGGAACAGGCAGTCAAGTTTCCTTAGCGATGGACGCTACCAACTTCGAGAACACGATAGAGGAATTTAAAAGAGATTTTGTATCACGTATCTGGTTAACATACAGGCGAGAATTTCAGATACTGAACGGTTCCACCTTTACTACAGACTGTGGCTGGGGTTGTATGTTACGCAGCGGACAAATGATGCTAGCACAAGCGTTGGTTTGTCATTTTCTCGGACGAGGTAATTATTCTTGGTATTATTTTTTTAAAACTTATCTCATTAAATCGGTGCAAAAATTTCCTCTTGATTTTTCTTTTAAATTTTGTCTGTATATAATTAGTTTGTTTTCTTTTGAAAATGGAGAAAAACTTGGAAAAAAAGTCTATAAAAATTAATGCTTTTTTAATATAATTTAAAGAGACCAAATTAAAATAAAAATTCAATAGAAACCAATTAAATTACAATATATTATTACAAGTTTTAAAAATTTTCTGAAATATTCAAACAGTTTTCGATCTTATTCGATAAGCACAACAAATTGCTTGTACTAATCTGACTGCTTGTAACTGAATAAATTTTATTTTTTGATTCTAGAATGGAGATGGCGGCCAGAACAACCAATCGAGACTCTTGAACAAAGGTTGGACGACCGAAATCATCGAATGATTATCAAGTGGTTTGGTGATCAATCAGAATCTCCATTCTCTATACACAGGCTTGTACTGTTGGGCGCTCCCACGGGAAAACGTGCGGGAGACTGGTACGGTCCCTCTTCGGTCGCTCATCTTTTGAGTCAGGCAGTGGATTGCGCCAGCAAACAATCCGATAGTAATCTCGACCAGTTAGCAGTATACGTTGCTCAGGATTGCGCAGGTGAAATATAAAATATAGAACTGTAAAATGCAACAGAAACATATTATTCTTGTTGAAAAGAATCAGTTGATAGAAAGAAAAATGTTGTGCTGAATTAACAGTTAAATTAAACGTTTTCTAGTGTATCTACAAGACGTCGAGAATGTTTGTCGCACTTCGGATGGTAAATGGAAGGCGTTGGTGTTGTTGGTGCCTTTGCGACTCGGTGCCGACAAGTTGAATCCTGTCTACGCGCCCTGTCTGACGTCGTTACTAACGCTGGATACATGTATTGGCGTGATCGGAGGTCGACCACGACACTCGCTTTATTTCATTGGCTACCAGGACGATAAATTGATTCATCTGGACCCACATTATTGTCAGGTGATTTTTAGCCTTTTTAATTAAAATATGTAAATATTACTTTAATGAGATACTTAAACATATATGCATGCACTAAAGTTAATTACTTTTATAATTTCTCTTTTTATTACATTTAATGATTTGTTTTTCAGTTTATTTTATGCTTCATATATTTATCATGTTGAATCATTCTGTAATTATATTACTTATATTTTACTTTTTGCACTCTTTATCAGTTACTCGGAAAAAATTTTATCCTAGAATACACTGGATATTGTATTCATTGCTTGCTCATTCACTTGTTTACTTATTTATATAGGAAACCGTAGATGTATGGAAAAATGACTTTCCATTGACAAGTTTTCACTGCACATCGCCGAGAAAGATGTTGCTCTCGAAGATGGACCCTAGTTGTTGCGTAGGCTTCTACTTTCCCAATAGGGAATCGCTCACTGATTTTATGGAGACGATTCGACGGGTAAGTGTGTATGTTTTCAATCTTAATGTAATTGTTCAAATGCAATTTAGTACAGTGGATAAGATAAGAGCGATAACTCTTCTTGACTTATGAATCATCGTATTTTAAGAAAGTAAGTCACATAGAATTTAAAGATTAAGAGCAAGAAATAAATAGAGAGATAAGATAAAATCTATATTTAATTTTATGTGTAAGAAAAAGAAAGAGTTAGAAAGAGTCTCAAGGTTAATATATTATAGTTCGTAATACCAAATCAGAAGACAAACTACCCAATGTTCCTGTTCTGTGAGGGAAGCGGCAAGGATCTCCAGCATGGTATCGAAGTCGTCGAAGGTCTCTTGCCGTCAACGAGTCCATTCACCAGTCACGAGACACCGGAGGACGATCTGTTTGAGTCTGAAGAATTCGAGTTGCTGCAATAAAATAGAAAAACGGAAGGAAAAAGAAGGAACAGGTGATATTCGAATGAATATCGAGGATACTCTCGCGAAAATGTCTTTATTCGTAAGCGTCCAAATCATTTTTTCGCGACAGTACTCTTTATATATCCGCTCCTTTATAGCGAATGTAAGAAAGCAAAGTCATAGCAAGCGCGAGTCGAATATATTATATACCAGAAAGATAAAATAGGAGAGCAGCTCATCTCCATGATCTCAATGCGTGTTTGAGGATAAGATTCGAGTTTCACGCGATGACCAGTTATTGTTATTTATGAAATAAAGAAGAAAGAGCAAGATATTATTCCTGACGTTTTAGTACAACTAATCGATTAAGCTGACCTCATATTTTTTCGATCATGTACATACATATTATACACAATGAGAATGCACAATTTTTCTCACTTATTTATACACGATTTTGAAATTCATTGAGCGTTTTATTATTCATTAATAATTAACTTAATATGACTTAATTAAGTGAATCATAATAATTCAGTAGCAATCATAATCGTAATAATTTAGTAACAATCATATTTATTTATTTCACGTGTATTACACAAAGTGGGGCGTTTGTAGTTGTAGATTGTGATTATGGAAATGATTTTGCGAAGACGCGCATGAAATGCTATTGAATTTAAATCGAACATATTTTGTGATACTTACTAAGTTTGTAACAAGTTTTTGCTAAATTAGCTCTAAAATATATGAAACGGAAGTCGGCGTGTTTATAAGAGAATATCGACAGTTTTGACAAGTCTGATTTACTTAAAGAAAACATAATAAAGCACTTAACTTATTTATTTATTTATTTTTTTATGACTGAATAAGTCCTAATAAGTAATTTCTGCCTTGAGAAAGGAATAACGAGCGATTCGTCAGGAACGTGAGCTTGACATATACAGGGTGAAGCAGCTAATAGTGGACACCTAAATGTCCATCTAAAAAAGATCTGATATCTATTTATATGAATTAAAGAATCGATATATAAAAATATATGTACTTAATAAGATCTCGATGAAATTTTTGAAATTTCCAGCACTTTGACTCTTCCTGAGCGAGTTTTTTTTTCCTGTTATTATATAGTTCTATCTTTAAATTGTACAACTTTAAAAATATTTCTGTGCGTTTTGGAGAGCATAACAATATTTAAAGTAGAAGAGAGTAGAATAGAATAGAGGATATATAGAATCACTAATTTTTCGCGTTCCGAGATTATTCAAGAGTTAAAAAGAAGAAAAAAAAAACAAGCCGATAATATTCAAGTGATGACAAATAAAAATCTATAATTCTAAATATACATATAATAAATATATATAAAAATAGAAAAGTAATAAAAAAGGGATTAGTTAGAAAATCATTTGGATGTACTCTATTGGAGAAATATGCCTCACCCTGTATACACATATACATACATAAATATATGCATATGTATATGTGTATATTGTACTCATATTGTTAAAGATATATGCATAATATTAAACATTGTTATACATCTCTCTTACATCGATAATACTATACATATACACTGGAAATAAATGAGAAATGTGTGACGATATTACGTAGCGATATTAATTCTATAGAATTACTATTTTGTACTATACCTTGAACTTTGGCCGAGCAAGTTAGCTTGCAAATCATACAACAATATCCGTAAAAAAAAAGATAATCGCAACAACTAACGATTAATTCGTATTTTTTTCAATGCTTAACAAATGTTTTAACTTACTTTGTAAAATTCCAACTAAAGATTAACACACTACGGCAAATGTATACAGTGTCGAAAGTATTCAATTAAATATCGCGAAAAATTTTTTTCTTTTTCAACATAAAAATTTATAAGAATTATGGCTTGATAATTTTTCACTAATTGTAAAAAAAAAATTTTTTTTCTTTATTAAAAAAAAGATTATTTTCAGTACTTTCAAGACATTTTGTATATTCGTTACTTTTTTAATTGGCTTTTAATTCGCTCTATAATAATATATGTAACTCTCGCGTGCTAAATACAGTTGTTACCTATTGTTGTTATCATTACAATTCTACATATTGAGCTATTACAAGATCTCGTTGGATTATCTCAACGTTGCGCGTCGAAAACATCTATTATTGTCGATACGACATCGCGTACAAGTAATATGATTCACGACGCGCGTGTGCGTTCGTACGTGTGAATGAAAAAGCAAATTGCTGATGTCATGGTACTCTGTTGTTGCAAAACAAGAGTGCTTATTACTTGAGATCGTGTACGCGGTGTGCGAATTGGAAAGAGATCCCAAATAAATTTAAATAGATCTGTCTCAATTTTTTGATATGTAAAAACGTAAAAATATTCTTAGATATTATCGCGGATTTTATCTATTATTTTTTCTTTGCATCTGTGTGTGCATGCAAATACTTTTAAATATATATGAATTATATATACTGAATATATACATTAAAAAAATTAGCTAGACAGATCTAAATAGACCTATTTGAGGATCAGAGAGGAAGAGAAGCTCTATACGATCCCGCGTATATATTATTTAACTTAATATTCAATTTAATTAATATTTCTAAAAAATTGAGCTAAAACTCAAAAGTATTGTGCTATACAATTCCTGATTTCCGGCCACATTTCGTCGGTAGTGTTACCATGAAAGTCCTTCAATATTCCAATCTCGCGATAAAACCGCACAACCGGCTCAGTCTTCGTCGTGTAATCTTGCAGCCTCCTCTGCACGATTTTCAGCTTGTCATCTTCCCTCTGACTCAACGGCTCGCCCGTTACGTCGTCCTTGCCCTGCGAAAAGATTTTAACGTGTTGTTTAACCGTCCAATTATCATGCAATTGTGTATGTTATAAATTAATAGAGTTTTTATAGTATAATGGAAGACTATTTTTTTCATATCTTGTCAAAATGTTATATAAGTCTTATTATGTACTTATTAATTATGTAATAGTGTATTATTACGTCGCTATTTTTGTACTGATTTTTTTTTTTTACATTCTTTCTACGTGTTTAAAATAATAACGAGCACTAATATTCGTTGCGTAATTACCGGCACTCGTGGATCATTGAAGCCGATATTGTAGACCCTACCGCTGGACAGATGCACCCACCTATTCTTGACGCGATCTAATATGACGTACGTCGGCACCACGAGATTCAACACGAGATTGATCGGCTGTAGCTTCTGCAATCGCTCCGCCTGCGTCAACGTCCTCGGGAATCCTGCACCGATGCCAAGATATTTGTGTTCGCGTTGAAAACTCGGCCAGCAAAAATGATTTAAGATGACCTTAATTATAGCAACGTCTTTCACTCACCGTCCAGCAGCCAATTTTGATCCGTCACCGATTCGATCTCCTCGCCGATGAGGGCTATCATCGTGTCGTCCGGTACGAAGCTACCACTATCCATATACTTCTTCACCTCCCTGCCTAGAGCTGCATATATATATGTGTTTCTTTGAATTGTTATTTAATTGTAAAATCGCGGAAATGTCCCGTTTTATTGAAAATGTCGATTCGATTTTTTTAAATTATTTTAAATATTTTTTTTAAATTACAGAAATTTAACACAACGAGATCTTGTAATAGCTCAATATTTTTTTTTTAAATTAAACAAATGGACGGACTCGAAACCTTTCACGTTATATGGCATGGAACAAAAGATAGAAGCACGTGAATTTTATATAATAGATTTATTTATTATTTTAATGTATTTTATTATTAAATATTTATTTACTCTTTTAATGCATTAATATTAATATGAAATTTTTAATATAAACATTAATATTATATATATATATATATTAATATATTTATTATTTATAAAATGTATATATTAAATAATAATTATAATTAATATTATTATAATTATTTAATTATTATTTAATAATATTTATTAAGAAGGAAAGAAAAAGAACTGGAATTCTGATTTTATCGAAATTAATGACTCGAGTATGTATACTGATGCAACTAACGCTGATATTTACCAGTGCCGGTGGACACGTGGAGACGCAGCCTGTCGCCGCTGGAGATGTGCGCGACGTCGAACTGCTGGATGATCCTCTTGGACACGGTGCCCTTGCCGGATGCCGGCGCGCCGAGTATCACGGCCCTGAGGACCGCGGCGGCGCGACACGTGGTGATCACCACCATGAGAAGCTCGATGCTACAACGCGCTGACTACCTCCGATCGACGGTGACCGGAGAGTGCGGCGATTGTCGCGGGAAAAATCCGCATGATTGTTTGGACCCTACCTTTGCCTTCCTTTATTCTTTCCTCCCCCTTTCCCCCTTTCCTCCTCCGCGCGGACTTTGACAAGGCTACGAGGTAATCAGCTGACGGCGATGTGATCAACGAGATGCGTCAATGTGACGTAACCGCCGTTTCGTAATTGTCATCGCGCAGGCCCATCGTCGGGGATGCATTTCTTTTCCGTAATATATAGGTATATACAGGTAGTATATATATATATATATATATATATATATATATATATATATATATATATAGAATTTAAACCATGACGTTTCAAATACAATTAATTATGTAGATGAGTTATTGACTATTATTCGAATGCGTTTTTTATTATTATTCTAAAGTTCAAAATTTGCAAAGTAGTTCGTGAGAATTTTCTGGATCGCGCGAAAAACTAGTAACCCGATGCGCCGATTGATAATTTTTCAATAATCATGGATCCCGATAATTAATCAAATATGACAGAAAATTTTCGATCATTCAACGTCACGCATTTTGAAAGAAACAGAGCGACATCACGTGCTATATTGAACGATTAAATCGCGTTCAAAAATCTATTCGTAGAAGTACAGTCACATTTGATTAGCCAATCAGGACGGGAGAAGCGAAGCTCTCTGATTGGTCGATCAAATCATGATAGTTTTTCGAACGTAATCTTTTACATTTTTTTTTGTGTTGGCGGCAAGACATTCGTATATCTTTTAGAAATCGAGAAATCGTTGCTCTCTGCAACTTTTTTCGTATATAAACCTCGGGAAATTAATCGCGAAATTTATCTGATTAAGTTAATTAATTCAATTCGCAGTCATGTCGAAGGATTCCCATCAAGAGGTGCTCGATGAGATCAACAAAGCGCAGATGGAATTGAAAATCAGGCTCGAACAAGTGTCGAAGCTCAGGGGTGAGTATATTTATATTAATCCGAATGAAAATTCAATTCTGCTAAGAACGGACGGTTATATATTGCAGTTGATTGCGCGAAGATGGAACTGGAATTATTAAAGCTTTATAAACCACGGTGTTTGGATATACTGGAATTATTGCGGATCGTTTCCGAGCCCGCCGCTCCCCCCGGTAATAACTATGATGACGTCATCGAGTCACGCGTTAATCACGAGAAGGTATTTATATTGAAATATATTTATTATATATAGACTTTGAAGACTGATATCATCAGCCGTGTTTAATACTTGTTTTCAAATTCAAGATTCTCTTAAATTTTATTCTAACAGATTAAATTTTCGCTAATTATGTATATATAATTTTTTTAATTAAAAAAAAAAAATTTTTCTTTTAATTCGGATCACTCATTAATTAGAAAAAGATATTTATGTTGAAATATATTTATTACACTTTGAATATAGGACTGACACATCGACCGTGTATCCATAACGCCATTTATAACGTAAATAATAGAGCTTGATATAGACAGTAATAGAGATATTAGATTTTTGCTAACAATAAGACTCATTATTGGAAGCTGCGTCGAGTATATATTAAAGCGTGCGAAAACTTATATTATTATGTAAACAAATCGAGGGACGCTAAATTTTATCTTCGCTGAAATTTCTCGACGCGAGTGAATTTTTTTTACACATATATACGGAAGTTAAGGTAAATTTTCACGAGCCGCTGAGACCGATTGTTTGAGCGACAAAAAGGATCACGTGGCTAAAAATAAAGATATCAATTGGTCATTTTTGATCACGTGATCCTTTTTGTCGATCAAACAATCGGTTTCAGCGCCTCGTAAAAATTTATCTTTACGCGGGAAGTATTGAGGCGCTAAAAGAGATAGACACGTGCTCGCGGCCACGTGTTTTTTTATTTCACTTTCTTGCTCTTTAGATACTTATAGGCCGATATTCATAGTCCGTTCTTATTATTAAGATCATCTTAACTATGATCCAAAGTTGTCTTAAGATTTCGTTCAACCAAAAAAAAAAAAAAAAAAAAATAGTCACACAACATTTTCAGTCTTTAAGACGATCTTAAATATAAGAACGGAGTATGAATATCAGGCTTTAATGTTAATTTTTACACATATATATGTACTTGTATTTCTCCGTTTGATTTCGCGCCCAATTTCATTTGCGAGGCGCACGTCCAGAGTCCTGTCATTCGAACGTGTACGCAAACAACGTACGGTGTTGTTGTAATAACTGTATCTGTGTTGCGGTCTCATTATTATTGTCCCTATAATTCATTAATCTCGTTGTTCAGTTCAAGTGGAAGAGATAGGAGGTCGATGGTTTGAAAAGCTGTACGCGCGAAGAGCACACCTCGCAAATACTTAAAACATTAACTTGCCTCGTCAATTAAATATATATTATCTACTTGTTTTCAAATTCAAGATTCTCTTCAATTCTTTTTTAAATAGATTAAGAGATAAATTTTCGCTAATTAGATATATATATATATATATATATATATATATATATATATTTTTTTTTATGTTTTTTTTAAATTCGGGATTCTTTGAAATTTTGCCGATGAAGAATTTATATGTAAAATCATGAAGAAGTGTCGTGTGCAAAAATCGAGTCGAGTGGTATTACTTCGAGATCTGAATTCACGGTCTCGAATCGAAATAAAATGGATATTCTAAATACTATTATTTTCTTACAGCACTGTCTTCCGGTTCTTATTCCGACAAACGGTATGTAATTCCTGCTAATTATTCCAATCCAGTTTATTTCGATTCGAGAACAATCCTTCGTGTGCCAGCCCGTTAATCAATCCTCAACGAATACCGCGGGGTCTTTCAAACTCCGTTAATTAAAAGAAGAATATTACAGTAATCAATAATAAAATGTAAAAAAAGTCTTACACGCGTAATTACATACTGTACACACACTCACACACGCGCACACATATACAAGATGATATGATTAAAATCAGTCCTTTAAAAATAAGCGTTTAAATAATTTGTTCCCTAAAAATAAGATCACAATAGAGATCACAAAAACTTATAAGAAAATTTACGATATCCGCTGAGGGTTAATCTCTCGATTCATGCTTTTATTATGCAAACATCCTGTTACGGTGCTCCGCCGATTATCCGGACGAAACATTCTGTCAGACGACCAAATAAATCAACTTAAACCACACTTGTCAAGCAATATAAATATATATCTCTATACAACAGCAACAATCTTAATGTAAATTAAATCAATAAAAATCATGACCGATCTCTTCTATTCAAGCCTCAGTTCAGATGATTTCCAGGGAAATCAATCGTTTCGTTCAGACAACATCCGGACAATTGGCGGGGTCTGACCGTACGTCAGGACCGGCGCGCGAAAATCGCAACCTCCAGCGTTCGCGGTCTCGTTCTTCTTATCGTTCGGACATGGTTTGCTGCAACGCGTCGAGGGCGCCCGCGTGGTGCGGACGATGTTCCTCCTGGGTCTCGTACGCCGACGACGCGTCGTAGAAACGTTGGTATTGCGCGTAATAAGGGCGCAGACAGGAGTTCCCCATGCGACACTTGGTCGCCGCGTTCCTGGGCGGCTGCAGCTGCGAGAGCAGCAGCGCGACGTTCGCGCACGACAGTCGCTCGGTTACTGGAGTTCCGTAATTCGGACCCGTCGTAAACCGTCCTTCCCAGGAGTTGAGCGCGTCGCATATCTTGCCAGTATCCTCTGCGTAATTGAGGAGGCAGGATTGCATGTCTTTGTGGTCCGGCGCCTGATATACAGAAATAAAGCGCTTGTTACTGCAAGGAATATCTCTCTCTGCGTAAAATACTCGAAAAAAATATTATATTTTATTATTAAAAATATTATAATAATGTTATTAGAAAGAATATTTAATCAAATATTAATATTCTATTATATTATTTTTAAAAACAGTAAAGATTCTAATATGAATATTATATATATAATTATTAAAAGTTAATATTAAAAAATTAATAATGAATTTTGTAATTATTAATTTATTATAATATTTAATATTTATTGTAATATGTTATTATGAATATTTTATCAGAAAAAAATATTTTTAATATACTTCTAATTAAATAAAATTTTTTCTGAGAATATATTGTGGAAATTCCGTTTTATGCAAATTTATAATTTCTCATATGAAAGAAAGTAAAACTGATTGTTATTTTAAATATTCTAACAATATTCAGACATGAAAAGATATATATATATATATATATATATATATTCCTTATTATATTTAAACAATATTTGAAAGCTATTTTTGGAATTATAGCTTCAGAGAAACATTTATCGCATGTTTTATGAAATTTTAGATTACTATTAGAATTTTGATTTATATATAATCTCCCAATATTATATGATAGAAAATCTGTAATAAAATGTGTAAGAAAATATATATAGATTGAATGGACGTACGCAAGTTTTACAGATCTGTAGCCTCACGCAGGGTGTGTGAAGCAGGAGTTGAACTGCGGGCTGAGTTGCGTATCTGTTCGCGGTTCGGCATTCCCATTCAATAGCTTCTAATGCCCGGCAGTTTTTAGATTCCTCGATGGCTGTATAATCCAAACAAATGTGTATCATATAATTTATGCAGTTGTTATTTAAACAGATTCATTAAATTATAGATAACAAAATTATAAAAGATAGAAATGTATAATAAAAATTAGAATATTGCGTGAAATTAGTAAATATATCATAAACTCGTAGGAAAATAGATAAATAGAATAGTCTGTAGAAAAGGTTTTTGTGAAAATTAATTTTAATTTAGCAAATTGATGAAACATGTTACCCCCAGACAATTCTGTGAACGCTGTTATTGTTAGACTTAGGCCTGGGAGATTTTTCTGTATACAATTTACATATTTACTTTCTGTACGATTCTCTAATTTTTTTTTCGCATACTTACATACTTTGCCGTTGTATCGATTGGTACTGCTTCGTTTTTCATTCGTTCTATCATCATTGTTGCTGTTACTGTTGGGATTGCCGTTGCTATTCTCGCGGAAATTTGACGTCAAATTATTCTGCGCCTCCTGCATCCTTTGCGCCTCTTTCTGAGCCGCGACGTTATTTCGGAGCTCGTTCAACGCCTTGCGCATCTTTTGCACCCAGTAAGCCGCCGCCATTCGCGTCATTAATTTATCCTTCACCTAAACACATTTTTACAAATTTTATTTTATTTTACGATTAATCATTATTTTTGTATAAATTTTTATAATTCATATTAAAGCAATTCAATCTAATTTTAATTACACTTTCTAAAAATATTACATAATATTTAAAAATCGTGAAACAATAATAATAATAATTAATAATTTTGAGAATAAGATACTTTTGAAAAAAATTCCATATTTTAATTACAAATGTAATTTTACATTTTTCTTTACATATATTAAATTAAATTTTAGTTTATTTTTATAATCAAATAAATTTACGTCGTGAAAATTTAGAACAAAATTACCTTCTGCAAATCCGCCTCGTCATCCAAATTAGCATATTTCAAAGCTTCATCGATAATCAAATCTTGAGTGTATTTCAATTTCGAATCTATCTGCTCGAGTTTCTCTTTTCGCGCGTTCTCTTCCTCCTTCGGTTTTAAATTCTCGGCCATGTTCTGTCAAGATTTACAAACTCCTTGATTAGCGTTTATTTCGGAAATCGCGAGAGCTGTTATTTTTTTAAATATATAATTTAATATAAATTAATAATATATATATATGATAAAAATCTTTTATATATATTTTTCTTTAGAAAATATTATATTAATAATAAAGTATAATAATTATGATGTATATACTTCGTAATAACGTTGCAACATCCACTCGTCATCCTGATTTTGCGTGCCCTGTCCAGCCGTGAAAGTGGCCTTCTTCTTTCGACGATCGATGCCAAAATATTGCGACCAATCGACACTCTTCTTTCTGACTTGGACGAAATTCGATTTGGCCGGTTTCGTAGCGTTTTCCTTTTGATCCTTCGGAGACGACGTCACTTTCGGCGGCGTCTCCGACGTGCTCTCGTGACCGTGGTCATGTTCGTGTTGGTGATCGTGATCATGGTCGTGATCGTGTTCATGATCATGATCGGACTTATGAGTATGATTGTGCGCGTCCGTGGATTGTGTGCCGAATAGAACTCCCAGGTCTTGAGCAACCTTGCAATATATCGTTAAATGCGCATTTATATACAGCTGTATATATTATATTGCATTTTTATATACAAAAGTATATTTATAAATATATATATATATATTGGTGTAGCGTTACAATAAATATGTCGTCATGATGGAACGATATAATAATTTAGGAATTAAAGAGCTTATTTTATCAAGAAGACAAATGATTACAAATAATAGAGGATATTATCTTCTTTATGCAAAACGATGAAATTAATTCTTTATTGTATCACCTTAGGATCCGTGGTCTTCAGCTTAGTCTGGGTCTGGGTGGGTCTGGGGCTTCTCTTAGCAACCGGATAGCGCTTCGACAACCTGCGATAGGTGCCGAATTCGCGACCGATAGGATATCGACCGTTCACGTTTCTACGTTCCAACGTAGGCGGAAAATACAGGATGCTCTCATCCTGATCCACGAAATCTTCGTCGTCGCTCTTTCTTGGTGACGAATCCTTGCTAAAAAGATTGCCCCAAGACATTGGTCCTGCCGTTCTGTCGAGCAAAAGCGTTTATTTTTTTTTTCAAATATTTAATTATTTGTCAACATATTTAATTTAATTATTCTTTAATATATTTAATTGTTCTTTTAAGAATTAACTGTTATCAATGTCCTCCATTTTTAATAAGACAAAAATCTTATTGCAAAGCAATGAAATTTTAGCGATATGAATACAATCTTACCGGTACCTCTCAAAAAAATTTTTTTGAATGATTGTCGACATTAAATTAAAATTCATCGGGGATTCATAAATAAGATAAATTAAAAATTTCTTATATTTTATATAATTATGGTTTTTGTATTAACTCGCAGAGAACCTTGCACAGGTCGGGAATGCAACTCACTCGTATACTTTGTTCCCTCTACCAGCTCTATATCTGTCATAAAGCGTTTGTAAAGTGGTTAAATACTCGTCGTCGCCCATCTCGTCGAGCAAACCGTATGGAGAACCGTCCTGCAGTTCCTCCACGAACAGCCTCGCCAGATCCTTGTCGTCCAGATTCAATCGATCGCCGGTGCCGTCTCGTTTGTGACTGCCACTTCGCTCGCGTTCGCGAAAGATCGAGGCTACCGGCTCCTCCTGTAAATGTCAATTTTCTTGACAAATTATCTAGAAATTAGATCCAGCTGCGAGGAGCTAATTTCGCCTCTCTTTGAAAAGAAATTGGCCGTCTCTATTACTACTCGTCTTTTTTTATTAGCTATCTGTCAAATCAAAGAATTTACCTGCTCGGGTAGGTTCTCCAAATAATCGAGCAGTGCTCTCTCGAACAATTTGTTGTTTAGGCCCTGAAGACCTTCCCCTGCCGTTTCTAGCTGGCCGTTATCTGATGCAGTTAATCAGTATAAATTCAATATTAACTCTCAAACTGAACACGTGGGTTTTTCGTATCCGTGCCAAATTTTAATCTATTATTTTAAAAAAATATTAATAAAATCTCGAGGTTGGAAACTTATCCAAAAAATTATTCAAATAATTATATTTTTTTTAAAGCCGTGGACATATAGTATTTTTTTTCGTAAACTTTGAACTTTGAACTAAAAATTCCTGGAAGCCTCTTTGTCCAAAATTATTTTTTCCCATTTTTATTAATTTTTATATTAAACATCTATGTTTCCAAATCTTGATCTAACAAATAACAAAAATGTAGTATTTAGAAATATTTTTTCTTTAACTCTACTACATAAACTTTTAGTTTAAACTTGAAAGAAGATGTGTAAATTTATTTTAGAATTTTTTAAGTAATTTTAGAGTACAAAAATTAACTCGGGCTCCAGTTACCCACGTGTTCAGGATTACGGTGTCAAAAAAAACGTGTTCAGTTTGAGGGTTAAGTAAAATTCATATATAAAAATATTTCTACGTTATATAAATTTATAAATTATAAAAATTAACATACAAGAAGGTGGGATTTTTTGATTTTATTTTTACGCGACGGGAAATCTCTTTTAGAGCCTCTCGAGCCTTTTGCGCTCTTACCGGGCAGGAACTCGATCTCCTCGTCCTCCTCGTCGAAGTCGCGATCGAACTTGCGGTCGGCGCCGCCGCCGTGATACTTAAACGAATGGAGATCGTTATAGTATTCCGGCAAGTCCGCCGCGTCCAGGGATCTCTGCTTTCGCGCGACGGCGTCCAGGGCACTCCTGAGGGAGTCGGTTTCCCGGCTCGGCTGCCGATCCGCGGAAACCGACGCGATCGCGCCGGTTCCCAGGATCATCAGCAGCGGCAGCATCCACCTTCGCGATGCCATTGATGCTTGAACTGACAAGCAGAAATTTACTTTTACGCAATACTCGATATAATCGAAATCATCTAATAATTTCCCTATAATTGATGAATTTATTTCTCTTATAAAAAACACATTTTCCTATTACACACATTTGTTATCTATGTTTTTATGTACAATAGTTATGTATTAATCTATATAAATGTATTTAATTTATATGTATATAAAACCGTGAATTGCATTATTTATATTTCAAAATTTTTTAGATAAAAACTTTAATCCTTATTAATTTTTCTAGTAAATGTTTTATATATTATAATCTCCACTTTTTTTTTTTAAATATAGATTCCTCGATTGAATTCTTTTTTCGACTCTTTAATCGTAAGACTGAATTCTTCATCATAATAAATATATATTATGTCTATTTTGCATACTGTGTACTAAGCTGATATCGATTTTGTTAATAGGGTAGCGAAGTCCTTCGCGCGAATGAAGACGTATCGAGAACGATGTAACGCAACTGCGTAAGAGAAAACAAGATCATAATTCAATTACCGTAAGTCGTAAAAAAATTTTTTTGTACCTTGTGTATAATTGAAAATGATTATAGTTGTAAACAAAATAATAGTAAGTAAACAAATATACTACACAGGAAAAGAAAGGGAAAAAATTGTAAAAATTCTTTAGACATAGTTACTATATAATTGAATAATTGAATAAAGAAAAAATAAAGTAATTCACAATAGATACAAAAGGGTCATACGCATTATATTGAATTAAGTAATTGAACTCTAACGAAGCAATTAGAAACATACACACGAACACAAGTTATCGTCGCGCAATATAAGTCTCTTTCGGGATCGATGAACAATAACGTTCTTTGAACTGATATTTATAAATTATATTTAAATTGAAATTGTATGCAAATTTTTCGCGTATATTAATTTATAAATATTTCCGACGATATTTAATCTTTTTCTTTTAAATATCGTTAATAAAATTTACATTGCGTTTAAATAAAGCTACGTAGCTTTCATTCTACGCAGCTTTATACAAATTAATCCACTGCAGGTGAAACTTTGAGGATAAAATTATACATAATTGAAATAAAATTATATGATTTTAATTATATAATTTATAAGCCGGAAATTGTATAATTAATATAAAAGAATTCTGGTTACAAAATATATATATATATATATATATATATATATATATATATATTATTTTATAACCAGGATTATTTTATATTAATTATACAATTTATAAATTATATAATTATATTTAATTCTTATAAATAATAAGTCGATATGAAACATCTCATTTATGTTTTAATAATGTTGATATCATAGCATATTGTAATCATTTATCAAAGGTATTATCATGTACACAAGTTTTTTTAATATTCTCAACATTTATATGACGCCAAATTGTTAAGAAATTATGTTTAAATCAAATTGTGTTAAAATTAAAGCAGTTGAGTCAGATATTTGCGACGCGAATCAAATTATCAGATGCTGAGCCAACGATTACAGCTTGCATATGTGCCTATGTCATGTTTCACAGTCAGCAACCAACGATTGCATTTTTTTTTCGACGCGAGCAATGTTACACAAAAGGCGAAGCGCGAATTTCGCTTCGACGGCGAAAAACGGAATGACATTCCGTTTCATGTTTGAGTTTGCGGGACGACATCACGATCAACAACGACAGACTTTCCCCTCGCGCACAATTACAGCAGATAATTAATTTAATTAATTCGATTTGCGCTGTATGAGACACATAGACAGGAATGTCAGTCGCGATGCTCGATCGCGGGGATGAATCAAAATCGACGCGACGAGCAAAAGAATAAAGAGTCGAGTGAGAAATTATATATTATATATTAATCGGAAATTAATCGAGAGTCTTTCTCTCAGCGCGTGATGGGACGTACCTGGTCTATTTAATGTCTCATCCGCGTGATACCCTTCGACAAACCCGGATTAGCGGTTTTTGTTTCTTTTTTTTTTATTTTTTACTATACGTCACAATGTCGTTGACGATGATTCCGGATGTGCATGGAATCCTGTTCTGTTCTCTGTCGACCAGGACGATCACCAATGACGACGGCTTTTATATAGGGCGAGACGGCATAGGATCGATAGAAACGCGCATGGTTGTTTGACAGGTAGCTGGCAGCAACAAGTAAAGGAGATGCTAGGCAGGGTGTGCCGTGTGCGCGGTACAAAGAGAAAAAACACGCCGAATTGAAAATTCTACGCTTCTCTTTCGCCTCGCGAGCTTAATCCAAATGAAATTTCCCTGGTTGCAAGCAAGTTAGATGAGTCTTTGGAAATATTTATTTCTTTAATTTCGCGTGGCAAATGGAACAATCTTAAGAACTTTGCTCGTATTTTTTAATCTTATTTCGGCGTAGGCGTATCAACTATCGATTTTTTTCTCAATTTTGGAAAGTTTTGTACGTGAAAATCTTGAAAATTTGCAGTTTGCAGATCATGCATCTGCTTTGCGAGAAATGTTTAGAGAAGCGAAGAACTGCGCCGAAATATTACGTTAAGTCTATCTCGAAAAATAAAAGGACATTAAAACTATTATTTTATATATTAATATAATAATACACTATTTTTCTTCTCACTTAAACTCTATTTGATCTTTTTTTCTATGATTCTTATGATAATCTCCTTAGTTTTTTAAAATATTTATTTATATATCAGAAAAGAGAACAGAATAACTATTATTATATATATTATTATAAAATTAATTGGCAATTAGAAATAAAAGAATCGATTTAAATGTAAATGTCATAGATAAGTATATTGAACGAAGAAATTAACATAGGACGCCGCAAACATTTCATGCTTGCTTTCGCTTCAGTAATTATAATTATAAGTAAAAAAAAAATCGTTAAAAAATTTTAATGAAAGACATAATATTATTAAACAAAGGCTAGGGTTTAACATCAGATTATTCGAATTATAAAAGAGTCAAGACTTTGTTTTTTTCTCTCATTCAGAAGTTGAAGATTCAGAACCTGCTGTTTAATATATTTGTAGATTTTAGATATATTTACATTTTAAATATATTTTAAGTATATTTACATGAATTTCACCGCGTGTGATCTATATATATACTTATACATGTATACGTGTTTTTAACCGAAAGATAAGTACTCGTAAAAGTAAAATCTTATCACGAGTTTTAAGAGTAAAAGCCCGATGATAATGGAAATATTATTTCGCTTGCTGCAAAATTGATTTGGAACGGCAAAAGGACTTAAATCTAATGAATTCATTTATAATATTATATGTGCAAAGAAAGAGAATTTTATTAAGAAAGTGTATAAAAGATCAATGCAATGCGCATATTTTTTTTATTTATTTTAATAATACGCACATTATTTATATTTATAAAATACAATTATACATTTTATTTACATTTAAGATATTATTATATGTATAAAAATTATAAATGGTTTATGAATATATGATGATTAGTATGAATATGCAATTATGTTAATACGCGCATTAAAGTATGTGCACAGAGTGTCAAGTGTAGAAAGTCCAGTAATATTTTATAGAAGGTCCAGTAGATCGATACAATCGACGAGAAAATGATTTTAAAGAATTGAAATAAATACGAGAAAAATGATTCTTTTTAAAAAATATATTTAAATTAAAAATTATATATTTTTCATCAGAATTGCGTCATTTATCTTATACCTTTTTTTTTCTTTTTGCAAAATATTATCCATTTTTTTCGTCGGTTTATACTGAACACTGAAATGGGCTATATATACGCATATATGCCCATTTACATTCTTTTCAAATCATAAATTATCATAAATTATCTATTTTCTCGTAGGTGCTATTAAATGAAAATGTCTACACTCTTAAAAAATATTTTTATATAATAATTAAATAACTGCAAGTAGTCGTCAAGATTAAAATGAAAAACGAGAAATGTAAGAAAATATTTAACGAGATTAATGATCACAATTAATTAATAGCAAAGTTATATAAAATTAGTCACAATCACAGAAGAATAAGATTATATAATTGACTGAAAAAAATATATAAAATACATAAAAATAAACGCAAAGATACATGTATATTCAAATACATTAAACACATATGGGAAAAGAGAAACAATTTTATTTCTACATTTTTTGTGCGCTTATCATTGGTGATTTTTGGCTCTCGATTCGGGTCAGCTCTTTTGTTTTACGGACAAATGTATGTACTATAAGTACTTATATATTATCGATATCTAACATGAGATACTGCTTATCCACGTCAAAGATAAATGGTTGATTTATCAGAGACGATAACAAGGATAGACCAAGAATTAAATCGCGAATCATCTCAACAGTGTTCGCTCGACGGTTAGCGCGCGAATTCGCACATCGCGGATAATTAAACTAAATCTCAGTAGTAAGAAGGAGATATCGATCGCGAGTCTAACTCATCTCGCTCTTATCTCTGTTCGTCGATCGATTTTATTGCAATACATTCATGCGATACACGGAAGCGAATCCGATGATGGAACGGAATTACGCGCAACAGTTGAACGAGGCGTCCACGAGCAGCGAATACTCACCGGCAACCGGTATCAGACAATGAGCGATATCGCGTTCTTATCACACGCATAGGCGCGACGTTATTCTTTTAGAAAACCTACGTTGTAAACATTACACTTTTTTTTTCCGGATCCCTTAGCGACGTCGAGCACGGGGACACAGACGATAGAGATGCAGGAGCACGTGCCGATTATTTACGCCAACAGCACTGTCATCACACGTCAACCGACAGGTAAATATCTAATATATTTTCGCTGACAGTAAGATAACGGCAGATGTTTAAAAAACTAAAGAGATTATCATACTTAAATGGAGAAAGAAATAGTGTATTAATTATTTTACTTCAGTTTGTGTGTGTGTTTTAGTTTTCATTATTAGATCGCAATCGATATTCGTAAATAAAGCTACTTAATTTAAATTTATTATCATTATCATAATCGACAAAAGGAGCATCGCAACTTCAGTTTAGGCTGAGAAAAATCGGCGTTTTTCGTTTGACAAAAATGCCTCGCTCAAGAATTGATAAGGATGTAGGAAGAATAATAGTTTAATTGAATTTCTTCTATACTGTAATTACGGTCTTGGAAGAAGGGTTAAACGAGAGTCTCGTTACGTAAGGCGAGGGAATCGATTTCTCGATTAATGCGAGAGTGCCCGCGCGCTTAATAAAATTCCGAGCGGTCTTTTTAATTTACTCGCGCGCGTATCGTCACATTGCTCTTGCAGAAGGTGAACTTCGATTTCCGCGAAGGCCTATTCCCATCAACACTCAGGACTGGATCTCGACACCCAGGGCGCAATTCAACGCGACCTCCGGCACCCAGTTCTTGGCCGGCGTAGAACAGTTGGAAATTCAGCAGGTTATTGATTTGAGTACTCGTACGTATTTAACGCATCTCACGTACACTCAGCCTAAGAGGAATTTTTAATAATTAAATATATATATTTAATAGTTAAATATATATAAATATATATAAATGAATAAAAATACAAATATCAACTCTTATAATAAATAAAAATATTAATTTATTTTTATTGTGGATTTAATTTATAATAATTTGTAAATGAATTATATATATACTGTGTGTAAAAAAATAGAATAATTACAGGGTTGGGAAGTAACGCGTTAGGTGTAACCGTTACCGTTACAGTTATTTTTTTTTGGTAACGTAGTGATAACTGCGTTACTATTTTTTTTTTGTAACTGTAGCGGTAACGTAGTTACATTTTTTTAATAACGGTAACGAATTTAACAGTTACTTTTATCGTTACTTTTTATATATGGAACCTATTTATAACATATTTTCGACTTTCATATATTCAATCTTCAATTGTCAACAGATATTCATCTTTGTAAGCGCGTTCTGAATACGAACCATAATTATAAGAGTACGACAAATATATCGTGTATTTGACTATAGTTATAAATTTAATGCAAAACCAAAATTTTTTATTTATACTTTGAGTGTTTAAAAATTTTTCCCTTACTATTTATGGTTTTGCAAATTTAAAATAAAAAATTTTAACAAATTTATTAATATTTTAATTATTAATTTTTTAAATAAAATATACTACAAAAGTATATTTTTTATTTAATTCTTCATCTTGTTTTAACATTAAAAAAGTAACGATAACGATAACTAGTTATTTTTTATAATAAATAACGAATAACGTTAACTACTTACTTTTTAAAAGTAACTTTCCCATCCCTGAATAATTATATACATAAATATGTATGAATTCGAACAAGATATACATACACGATTCATGCGAAATCCTCGGTAGTACTCGGTAGGACGGAGAGGGGTAATCAGTACAGGGTAAAAGTGCCACGAGCGGAAACGCTGTTCCTTGCCATGGAGTCCCAGTCGGAAACGGAGTCACGGTTGTGCGGCTTGTACAAGGGTTTCGTACTGAATGTTCTGGACCAATGCGGCGAGACCGCATTCATTATGCGAAAGGATCCCAGTTGGCACGTGCCTGGAGTGCGACAGGCAAGTTTACGGGACAGACGTTATATTAATAAACATGAATGATGTTTATTAATATGACGCCTGATGAGGGGAATGCCCTATGATTATTCCCCGCACTTGCGCCTTCGAATCGATGTTTATTAACTGTCAACGTATCACCTAAGTCAGATATCTTGTGAAAAAGAATATATAAAAGTTCTATACATAGTAAAGGAATATATATATTTTTTTTATATATATAATTAATTTTTTGCATATATAATTATTTTTGTATATATAATAAAAATTCCATTAAGACACAGAAATATTCATTTAAACTCTCTTTAAACTAAGAAAAAACGAATGAAAAGAGCAGAATTGATGATCGACTGTTGGCTATAAAATAAAAAATAAAAGATAAAAGACGGATTGACCTTGGACGAACGAATTTCTATCCTATTGTTTCATCATCTCGTGTATTTGTACAGAAAATTACAGTAGAAAGCGCGCATCTCATCGGTAGCGTGGAGAAGAACTTTAGTATGATGGGACCGAATTTTACGGTGTATGACGCGTTCAAGGAACCTCTCTGTAATATATACGGACCTTGTTGCATGTATAAAGAAGCACAGTTTCAGGTGAATAAATCAACCTTGTAAAGTATGTAAAAATGCCACTTTAAAAATAGCAAACAATCATCCATGCTTAATGCGAATAATATCGTATTATGAAAGCGCGAGTGTGGAATATATTTGCCGCAATATTTCCTCATTTATCGCATTATTTTAATTTACTTTTATTTTTCTTACTTACTAGAAATATGATATTAACATTTATATACAAATAAGAAAAAAAATATTTATAGAATTTATATAAAAATATTTATATATTTTTATATAATTATTATAAGAATATTAAATATTTTTTTACTTATATATATATATATTTATATTTATATGTGTATTTTTTTTCGCTTTAGGTAATATCGTTAGACGGATCGCGTCAAGTCGCATCGCTAATGCATCAATGGGACCACTTATCGGTCGATTATATTCTATTGCTCACATTTCCCATAGATATCGACGCGAAATTGAAAAGCCTGCTTCTCGGCGCGTCATTTTTGATAGTAAGTGATCGATTTTCTATTACATCCCGATAATCGCTTTCTGATTTTTTTAACTATATATATATATAATTATAAAAAAATTATTTAGATATAAATATCGCAATTATACTTATAATTGCACAATTAGATTGCTACATCACGTTTTTAAATTTTCGTCTAATTTCAGGAATATTTATATTTTCAACGAATACGAAAAGCAACCAGGGAATAGATGGTTACAAATAATTTACAATTTAAAGTCTTTGCCGCATATCGTGCTTTTTCTCTATGCTAATGCAAGTAAACTACTTTTTGAGAAACATTATATTTTCCTTTTCAACAAAAATTATTTTTAGAAATGTTACATAAGTGATAAACACAATGATCTAACATCACCTCATTATTATGATTATTCAATATTATAATTAGTTTATGCGCTGCCTACATAATGTATATAATAAATATTCATCATGACTATACAAATGTAATGTTTGCAAAAGATAAACTAAATAAGAATTAGCAAAAATTTCGATTTCCAAAGTAAAATTTCGTGCGAATGAAAGGCAAAATGTCCACAATATAATCTCTCTCTAAAATATATTCTTTTTAGCCATATTTATATTTGTATTATATTCATGTTCCTGTATGCACACAGAATAAAAATTATGTATTATTGAGAGAGGGAAAATTTTATAGAGAATTTTATATACATATATATATATATATATATATATATATATATGTATCTGTATATAATAAAATATATATAATAAAAAATATAATAATTTCAGAATGTTTGATGAAACGTATTAAAGGAAAAATAAGTCTTTTCTGTTTCAAGTGATTTCACAATAAAATCGCTCTTTGAACATGCTTATCAACAACTACTGTCTGCTCAAATGCTTAAAGAGATAATATGCGACAAGCAGTTTTCCATATGCTAACATGCGCCACGATAGTTAGATAAATTAATTAGATAGTTAAATGTTTTGACGTGTGATAGAATTCGAAAAAGATTTGCTTCATGTATCAGTGTCAATCGATGAGATATTAATCTATAAAAGAAAGAGTAAGTTGCGAATTAGAATTAATAGAACATGTAGAATTAAAATTAATATACTATATAAAATTTCTAGTCGATTTTTGTACTCAAATCTTCCTTAGAAAGTAATAATACTAATCCCTGCATCTTCAGTTATCTCATGTTAAATATGATTTAATTCAATCTAGCTCGAGATACAAAGAAAAGTTTTTTGAAGTCGACCTTTAGCATTCTATTCTGACACATCTTTTATATTGATTCGCTTTTTCTACCTCTTTGTCGTGGAAGATAATGAATAATGGTAGAGGAAGATCAAGACGCTTCATATTACATCATATTAAAATAAAAAAGAGAAAGGAAAGAATTTGCATGGAGACAAGAAAATTTAAGCAAATACAAAATCAATTCATCGAAATTTTGAATTTTGAACAATTTTATTATTATTGATCGATTTGCTATCGCGCATATTTATGTTTCTCAGTATTATCTGGGCTTAAATCATCGAGTTAAAAATATCTTGACAGCATTAACTGCAGATATAGATAAGAAGAGGTCTTGATTTTTAATAAAAAATAAAATAAAAATTTGAAACTATTGATTTCGATTAAACTTAACGACATTTGGCTAACTTATACGTGTTTTAATTTAAATATTATTTATACGTGCTCCGAATATATTCGAATCATGCCGGATTACGTTCCTTGAGTTACTCCTTGGAGTACAACAGTATTAGAGAGTGACCAATAAAGACGAAAGGAAAAACAATCTTTATCCTGATTGTCAATGAAATGTTACTCTATTTCAAAGAGTAAATTTTAGAACGTAATCCCGAGGTGTCAATCTGTCAACTGCCTTTCTAATATCATTTTTTCCTTGTACAAAACTCCGTCTTGCTTAATATAATTTTTTCTTGTACAAAGCTCCTCTACAAGTTTTACAAGTCTATGACTTAAGTCCGCATATGGTTGTAATGTTGAGATGCTCGATTCTCTTACATTATTCTCGTCGACGTCTGTTGACGAAGTCGTTGTATCACCCATTGTGTACGTGTCTGCTCTGATTATTTATAGTGACCCCTTTAGTTTTTAGAAGAACTGGTAAGTTAGAAGAGTGAGTGAAGGTATATAAGAAAGAGGAATACATAAATCTAAAGATAGAAGAGGTAAAAAAAGATATAAAATAGATATAAAAAGATTGAATTTTGCGTCGAATACAGGAAGGGTAACTAAGAAGATAAACCATGCACGTCACTGTACTTGAGAGATCTTTCATATAAATTATTCGGAAAGCATCTTCTTTCAAGATAGCGTTATTGACATTTGACATGTGACTCGATTTGACACGTGACTTATTGTTAGTAAAATAAGGATAGGTAGTTTTGGATCATACTAGTAAAATAAAAATTAGTTTCTTTAGCTAGAAATAAGAGATGTTCAAAATGTTTAATCGATATATAATCAATCATAAGGAATATTTTATAAACGATTTTATTCGATTTGTTATTATAGTTTTACATTTTTTATACTTAAATGAATTATATTCTTTCTGTGACAAATCTACAATTAAACCTGAGTATATAAGTTTGTCCTTTTTAGCTGGGAAAAAAATAAACTCTAAACTAATTATCAGTTATGAAGAACAGACCTTATATATAGGGTGTTCAAGAACGAAAGATGAGGATTTTGTCTGATAACTGCGC
This sequence comes from Anoplolepis gracilipes, assembly GCF_047496725.1. NCBI lineage: Eukaryota > Metazoa > Arthropoda > Insecta > Hymenoptera > Formicidae > Anoplolepis > Anoplolepis gracilipes. The sequence continues at coordinate 3,746,665 of NC_132984.1, read as the reverse complement.
GTTTGCGCGCGCGGTTATCAAGCAATACAACTGATAATAAATTCCGAGATTAGATATAAATTATTCATTTTTTATTATACATGACAAAAATTGTTTGACGATTTTACTTATACCATATGCATATTATCACCGTTATGTGTCGATAATTATCAAAATGAAACCTACTATTCATTCTCGGACACCTTATATATTTGTTACTGTCATTTTTTTAAAATGCTTCTTGGAGACGCTACTTTCAGAAGATACTAGAAATAATTTGCAATTGTATATTGAAATACATAATAATATAATTGTAAGTAATGATTTATATCTAGTCTCGGAATTTATTATTAGTTGTATGTGCAGATCTAATATATAAATTCGGTATTGTGTGTTTTAATATATTCAAAGTTATTTACAAATAAATAATTTATAAAAGTAACAAGCGAAAAAGATAAAATTAAAAAAAAGAGAACAAAAACATTTTTTGACAAGTACAAAATGTTTGTAAGAGATATTTTAGATAGAAATATTAGATAAAATATGACATTTGAATATTGCTATATTTTTCTGAATATTTCTCTGGTACTGAAATTATTTATTTTAATGCTAGAAGTTAAAAAAATATTGTTCAATTTAGTTTTCTATACATTTTAAATAACGTATATGCCACAACAACGGGATTTTTTTCGCGGTTGTCATAATAATAGAGAATATACAACCGCGAATACACAATATAAAATTATTTTCTGGCCATCAAATTTCATAAATATTATATTCTTTGTATTGTAAAAAATTTTAAGATTATATTATCTTTATATTACATTTTTAGTAAATTTTTAAAAACTCTTAATTTACATCTTACATTTGATTTATTTATCATAACAGAGTGTATATTTGTATATTAGTATATGTGTACAATTGCATATTAATATATTCAGTAAAAAGAAAACAAATTATTATTAATAATTTGGCAGTTATTAAGTATTAAAATTTAGTGATATGTTATGTAACAAAAAAAATAAATAAAAATTACGTGTATACAGTAAATGATTTGAAACTATATAGTAATTAATATTACCTAGTTGTCTTTTATCTGTGTGCATATTCTAATAGCTTGTATCTTTTTAACCTTCAATCTGCTTTGCCCGGTAAAAAATTTGTTATGTATAATCATATATGATATATGACCATATAAAATTATATAGAAATATATAAAATTTTATATAAGTTACGTATAATTATATACAATAATATATGACTTATTGTATAATTATATATAATTTAATATTAATGTTGGCTAAATGTCAGTCAACAATAATACAAAATTATGCATACTATACATAACTATACACAACTTATACAGAATTTTATATATTTTTATTATATTTTTATATTGTTATATATAATTATATATGAGAAATTTTTTACTGGGTGGTTAGAATTAATTGAGACTAATTAATTATTACTAATTGCGTAATATTCGAGGATATATCTTTTTACATAATAACAGAATCTGCAATGCGATGTTAAAGTTTCAAAGGACAACGATTGAAAATTAAATCTTTGTTTAAAAATAAAGAGAAAACGCGACACGCGTATTCTAGTTTCGATTTTGAAAGTATTTTGAATTTAATGCGAAATGTATAAAAGACAGAAAGAATATCACAAACAGTATTGAAAGCGTTGACACCTAAAAACTTTTGAAAATTATTCAGGAGCGTAATCTTGATGATATGTATCGTATGCAAAAAGTCTTTTGAATAGAGATATAAGATGCGAGAGAATAAAAAACGCGATTGAGAAATAGAAAAAGAACGCTGCTCATGGGCTCGTTAGTCCTTATCTCATCATATGCAAACATAAGTTTCCCTCTTCTCGTATGATCGTGGAAAAACACTTAGATAAGAACACAAGAGGCTCATATACAGCGTTCTCTTCCTATTCCTTTATCCATTTACGAATTAGCATAAGACTCGCGCATTTTATTTTCATATCTCTATGTTTGGATCTGACTTGGAAATTTACTATAATTTATTATTAATATTTATTACATAAGAAAATAGAAGAAGTTAAATTTAATAAAAGGAAAATATAAGATAATAAAATCTTTCTACCAAAACTAATAATTTTTTCAAAAATATAAATCTCTCTCTCTCTCTCTCTTTAGATTTTCTAATAATAAAAATTTTTATATCGATTGAGATGCGCGTTGAAAAAATACACATCACTTAAAAGGAAGACACAATTGCATTAAAAAAAAAATATATATATATATGTGTGTGTGTGTAATAATAATTTCAGTGGTTTATTTGCAGGGATTTTTGGAATCGTGATAATATGGCTTTTCTCGCAACTGTTGGTCTGCTAACTCTACTCTATTATCTCGCTTATTTTATTTTTGCTTCGATTTTGGATTGCGATATATTACTCGCTGTAAAGGAGATATTCGGCAAGCCTGTGTGTAAGTATATTTATCTTTACACTAATCTACAAAGTGACGAGAAATTTTTCTTCGATCAATTATAAATCAGATGAAATAAATGATGTGTACGTCTGTACACACAATTTGGCAACAGAAGAATTCGAGACAGAGTTTTCTCTTTATATAACATTTTACATATACTTAGTACACACACATACATATAAAAATAAAATTCTCTCTCGCCAAATCTGTTGTAACTTTATATATCATCTAAAATAGAAGCTCAAATGTATAAATAAATCTACATCGATTTATTTTGTGTGTTGCCACAGCTTCGTTGAGAGGCAAAGTTGTATGGATAACAGGCGCATCCAGCGGTATCGGAGAGCAACTGGCCTACGTGCTGGCTAAAGCAGGCTGTAAATTAATCTTGTCCGCTCGAAGGATCGCCGAATTAGAACAAGTGAAGAGGAGGTGTCTGGAAGGTAGATTGACACGTTCGTTCCAACAAATAAACGATTTTTCTCCATATATGTAACTTGAGATACTAAACTGCGTTATATTGAAACATGCTGAGATTTTTATAAACGTTTCACTTCTCTTCAGAAAATGAATACTTGAGCGACGACGATGTGGAAGTGCACCCCTTGGATTTACTTGATCTGAACTCGCACGAGAAAGCGTTCCGACACGTGCTCGACAAATTTGGCAAAGTATGTACTTTGACGTATCTACGATCTCACGTTGATTCGATGAAATCTTTTATATTTGTCATTTTTATTATATGTATATTATTTATTCCCTATTATCTTTTATCTGGACATTTCAGTTGGATATACTCGTTAATAATGCCGGTCGCAGTCAAAGGGCAGACTGGGAGAAAATCGAGCTGACAGTTGACAAGGAGATGTTCGACTTGAATGTATTCTCCGTCTTATCCTTGAGTAGATTAGCGGTTAAGCACTTTTTACAGACAGGCAAGGGTCAAATTGTCATTAACTCGAGCGTCGCGGGATTTTTACCGGTAGTTAGGTCGGGGTCCTATTGTGGCGCTAAACATGCGTTACACGTAAGTATGATAATTTTTTTAACCAAATGCAATAATTGTTAAACTTTGGACATTAACATTAAATTATTCACAGGGTTATTTTAAATCACTAATAATGGACCACCATGATAAACATATCGACGTGACGATCGTTTGTCCGGGTCCGATACAGACTAATTTTCTAGCCGAGAGTTTCACAGAGAAATCTGGCGAAGTATAACATGAAGCACTTCAATTTCATTTATACAAGAGTATCCTATAAAATTTGAGATACGATAAAATATATTATAATGATACAACTGCTGTATAAAAATAGTAATGTAAAAAGAGTGCGTAGAATTCACTACTTTATTTATGTTTTTCTGAAAGTATTTTAGTGAAATGAAACTCTTTTCCTCTCTCTCAAGTTTCGTAGAACACTCTGTATATTTTTTTTTGTTAATTGATTATAATGTATACACATATTTAACTAATTTATTGTAATGTTATTATTATTATTATTTTAGAAATACGGTATAAACACGGAAGTAGCCACAAACAAAGTTAGCGCGGAACGTTGCGCAACTTTAATGGGCGTAGCGATTGCGAATAAACTGGACGAAGTGTGGATCGCCAAACCGACTGCGTTACGATTGATTTATATACTATATTGTTTCCCGAATTTTGGAAAATGGTATATATACCTCTTTCACTTAATTCTTTTACTGCATGTAATTAAATTGATCAAAAATTTCATTCAGTTTCTTCCTCATAGCTTTTAAATCCTGTTCTTAAACTATTCAACATTTGTTAAATAAAACTTGCTGATTTAAAATTTTATTGATAATTTTATGTGTTGTGTAACAAATACAAAGCATTTGAAGAAGTAGACTTTACAAATATATATAATAGAGCATAAAATTATATAAAATAGAGTTGTACTACAATTATAAATTATTTAAAGTGAGCTTATAGCAAGAAAACTAGAAAAAAAGGGCAAAACTGAATGAATCTTTCGATCGACTTTAATGTAATTGTATTACTAAATTTTGTATTTTTACAAAGGTTGGTGAAAACCCTGGGCCAAAAATACCTAATGAAAATACGAGATGCTAAGGTTCCCAGTCAGAATTAATACTGTACCATCACTAGAATAATCTAATGATAACTAGTGATTATTTTTACATTGTTTTTTAAAATTTTTTGTACATGTGATATGCCATATAAGGTTACATACTCTATATATATATAATTATACTGTAATATGTATTATTTTTTTTAATTTTATTAAATGCCTATTTCTTACAATACTACATTATTCTCAATATTCTTATTTTAAATTAAGAAATGTATTTCAATCTTTGCACTGTTTTGTACATATGTAACATTATACTTTTTTTAATATCGTGAATTGATTGCTAGATTTACGTCGATTCTTTAAAATTTGTCATTGTTTTTCGAGCTTTCTTACCTTTCAGAATAGCTTTTTTGAATAATGAACAATAAAGTTCTACAGCACACAAAGAGTCATCGTTTCCAGGGATGGGATACGTTATAAGATTTGGATTACAATTCGTATCGACTATACCAACACTGGGTATGCACATTTTCGCTGAATGCCTAATTGCTGGATGTTCAGCCATGACAGTGTCAAGAGTACTGAGAAAGATGCACAGATCTGGCAGTCGTGTCATAGCCTTAAATTGATTCTTCGAATTAGGAAACAGTCCCAACCGCCAGTATCTCGTATGCGAAAACTCCTCACACTCTTTGGCCGTTTTGTCTACTATATATGTAGTCTGGGGATTTCGCGAAATGAACAGGATTATACCACCTCTAAAGGCAACATGAGCGATAAAGTTCAATGCTTGTCTAAGTAAGTCAGCAGTTTGATCTAAATCGATTATTAGATGTCCTAGTCTGGAACCAAATATGAATGTCTCCATGTGTTCGTTCAATAAAGTAATCTTATGACCGTAATGTACTCTGGCATCATAAAGGTCCTTTACAGTAAACAGTTTATGAACTTGGAAGAAGTCTGGATGTGTTAGCGGATCTAATGTAGTTATCACTGGATTTTCTGAAATATTGAATAAATCTATTATAGATGTATACAAAATAAAGCAAAGTTAGATTAGAGATATTCCTTCATAAAAATGATTTATACCATATATATATATATATATATGTTTCTAACTCTTAGAATGAGTGAAAAAAATACAATGTTATAGCAAAAATATTTCTACAAACCGGCATCTTCCACACTTGGTTGAGACTGAGTTGATAATTGGCATCGGCGAAGATAAAAATTACAAGTGACAGATCGTAAACAGTTCCAATCTCTCGAAACTGTAGGCAAAAAAAAATATTGCTAAATATATAATTTAATTAATGATATTGTGCAATATATTCACACAATAAAATAATTACCGTTAGAAAATATCCCTCTCGCAAATAAGGACATTCTACTGAAATTGTATGTGTTTATATATTAATTTTATCTAATGAAATTTCCAGAAAGAGGAAAGAAACACGTTGAGCACAAAACCTAAACCTAAATTATACTCTGATAGCATTTTCTACTGGGAAAACAGGTGCAACACTAGCGCCATGCTAGGATTTAATGAAAACTTTACTAGCAATAATAGCAGAGAGAAACTTGAGACACAGTTTTTCTTGAGACGCTTTTTCTCCGCGGTACAGTGGCGCCAACTATATCCATTTTATAGCCAGTGGAACTACATGGCTGGATCGATTTTTCGATGGTAAAACGACCGATTGGTTTGTGTCCGTGCTAGATTCACAATTCACAATTATGGATCTCAAAATATATGAAACATTATGAATTTATATTAGTATGTTTTATTATATATTATTAATTGCGGGTAGTCTTTTTCATTTTAGTATATAACGGAGTAATTATTAAAAAGTTATATTTTATATATACATTTATATTAGAATATATATACATGTATATAAATATATATATTATTATATATATATTTATTTATTTATATTTTATATTAGAAATTTTATTTTATTTATATGTATGTACATAAAGAAATAATTAAATAGTTACGACGATAGACAGAATATTTATTTAATATATTATGACAAATTTCTATAATAACATAGAGTTACATTTAGTAAATGTAATAAGTATAGACAGTAAATTTGTACATATTTTTCATTATTAATTTATATTTAATTATTATATGTCTACATTTATATTTATGCGTGTATCTAATAATATAATATAGATTTCTATCATTTTTACAATTATAAATAACTGTTCCCATCATTGATATAATTTTCAACAAATATAATAAAGAAATCGTTATACCATATAAGTCATAAGATTGCTTTCGTTAAAATATTTTAAACATTTTGTAATCGCGTTTGATGTATTTTAAATGCGTTAAATCGAATAATTATATCATTTTAGTTAAAGAATTTTACATGTATTTTAGAATCACTTGATTGTACATATTTTAACGCCTTAAATTTTATCACATAGTATGGTGCGTATTTGCCATTGTCTGGCGCGAGGAGAAAGAGAGACAAAGAGAGAGAGAGAGAGAGAGAGAGAGAGAGAGAGGGAGAGAGAGAGAGAGAGAGGGAGAGAGAGAGGGAGAGAGAGAGAGGGAGAGAGAGGGAGAGAGAGAGAGAGAGAGAGAGAGCATACTCGGCCTTCTCCTTGACGTCACGCATTCGTAGTAAGAGAGGGGAGATCGCTACGTGAGGCGCGACGTACGTGACAGCCGTGAGTCATTCATTCCGGCGGGCGTAGTATGCGTACGTGCTTTTACTCCGGCGTCGGCACGTATGTCTTGCGTTCTGTCACCTCGAGGTCGAGCGCGCCGTACACGTTTCGGAATCAATTCCAAGTATGATTCTGGCGCGTGATGAAATGGGATTTTCGATCGTTGTGAAATTCGGGAGTCCAAACTATCGTTTTCACTTTTGTACGGTTAAAAATATTGCGCCATTTTATTTTTGTGCGATTTAAACAAATTAAGAAAAGTATATCGCGCGTATAAAACAATAGATCCTGACGCATCTAACAATCTGAGAGGAGGGAGAGGCCTAGGGTAAGTATTATTTGTCTATTATTATTTGTGTATTAATTATTATAAATCACGTATACGAATTAATTTGGTTTATTTGTTTGAATGATTTAAATAAGAGAACCTCAGAGATAAAGACTTTTACATAAATCTTATAAAAGTTTATATTTCAAAAAATTGTTCTTTTTTTTTTAATTTACAAAATTATTCCATATTTATATATTTGCCTATTAATGTATGCATCGAATATAAAATTTGATAAGTATAATAATACATTCTTGAATATTAATTATTTTAAATCGCTGTTATAATTTGGATTTTATTTTGTATGTTACAGTCAACGTAGCTTTAATGTCGACAACTCCGCTGTTACGCATCAGTATCGGTAAATGAAAAAAAGTTTTTATTTAAAAGCAATGGATTTATGTAGAGATTTTGGTAGATAAAGATGTAGATTGTAGATAAATTCGTTGCTTTAACCCTCGGACGGCGGGATAGTTCTAGTGAATTCTGAGTTAATTTTAAATCATCAAAAAATTTCTTTTTATACGTTCTTTTTGTACGTATTATATTCTAAGGTAAAATTTTATATTAAATTTTTAATTCATTATTTTGAACCTTTTATTAAAATAGATTATTTATTGTCTATTATATATTATTTAATATTTGAGATTATTAATCCTAGTGATAACAAACAACAATTTTACAAATGAACATTTGTTATTTATTAAAACTTTGACAAGTTAAATATATATATATATATATAAATTATATATATACCGGATATATATATATATATATATATATATATATATATATATATATATATATATATACAGAGTGTCCGGTAACTAACGGACCAACGCTCATTCGCTGAGCGTTTTTAATTAATATTTTAATAATTACTGCAAAAATTGCAAAATGGTGGAGGACGTTCATGTTCAGTTTATCGCGCTCTACCTGCTCACGTGTGTGGTCCGTTAGTTACCGGACACTCTAATATTGCATATGTATGTATTGCTATTAAGGTCGTTTGGACTGTGTTTTTTGCACTTTTGCGCGTTAGTAAAAGTTTCTTGGTGAGTTTGGCAAGTTACAATAAATACACAGGAATTAGTATATAGATAAGTCAATATATATCAAAATATGTCAACATATATTAAAATTATAATATTTATATTAATATATAACATAATTATAATATTTATTTATATTTATACAATATGTAAAAGAAATTTAGTAGCAAAAGAAAATCAAGAAATAATTTTAAAAAATGGTAATTTAAATGTTGTTTTTCAATTGTTAGAAAATCTTCTGACATTCAAAGAAACGTCTTGTATCAATTGCATAACACTTTATTAATACATATATTTTATTAACATGTTTGTTGAACATGCATAAAAACCTGACACCAAATAATACATTAATATATTAAAATGCATCACAATAATATAATCAAAATTAATTAAAAATTCTCTCCTATCTCTCCATTAATCACAGTTGTCACTTTTTTGTTGCTCAAAATCGTTAAGTGATCACCTTCGATATAATGTACTTTCACTTTATTTTGAGTTATCTGAAATATAATATAATTCGTTAATGGTGAAATTTTGTTAAAATGAATTTATTGAATGTAGATGCTGACAAAATTTTTTCAAAATACCTTGTGCAAACCGTAATCCTCTTCAATATCAGGTATATGTGATAAGCTAGCTTTTAGCAACGTTATGGGTGATTTAATACGCGGTAGTGTAGAAGGCTCATATTGTCGAAGAGCGACTATATGTTTGTATATTGTTGTACATAGTGTTTTCAGATTTATGAATGAAAGTGATGTATTTATTGCTAAAAAGTATTTGGCAAAAGTATCAAACCGCTCTTCCCAAGATTTACAATCCTTCAGTATCATTAAAATCTGTTGAATATGAATTTATACATTTTTTAAATAACTTTAAAAAATTTTTCTAGACTTTAACTTTTTGCAGTCCTACTGAATCTCAACATTACTTTATGTTCCAAACTATGAGTCGATCTCGACATAAAAATTTATGATTATTTACAAAACATTCTAGCGATTCCGAAAATATTTCTTGTAGTATTATGATTGGATATACTTTTGTGAAGATTTTTTTTTATGTGTGTTATGTAACATAAGAGACTACTGAAATATAGAAAAATATACAAGTCGTAGGATATAAGTAGAAATAATTGAATTGCACATGAACCTACTGAAATAAAATGTTAAAAATACCAGATTGCAAAAAGTTAAAGACGTTTAATATAATTGTTTTTTTTTAATGACTATTGATTAAATGAAGAAAATGTAAGAATCATAAGATGTTTGTAACTGGAAATATACTTTGTGTACATAAAGAAAAAGATTAGACCTTTTTACTGGTTCCTGGTTTATAAACTTCCATAAGATTGGTTAAAATATCAATTTGAAGTTCAATATCGTTAGAATATGGTGTATAATATTCGTGCATTATTCGCAATTGTTGAGGAGCACCATCGATGAGTACAAGTCGCCCTTTATAATTCATAGCCTCTAATTTTCTTGCTAACTCAATTGCGAAAATAGATCCAAAAGAATATCCTACCATTACAAAATCTTTTCCATCTTTCAATCTTGATGATACGTGCTGTAAAAATATTAAAATAATACAGCATGTTTTATGCCTACGGTTTTAACAAAAAATACACACATACATAATTCTTATATTAAAAAAAAAACATAAAATTACAGTTTATCAGAATTTTAAGACTTGAATCAACCCCATAAGTTTTTGTAGATTTTTTTTTACTGAATTCGGCCGTAGAATTACTCTAGCATGTCACAATTTTGAGAAACAGGATAGAAACTTTAAGAAAGGGTTTTTGGTAATATTTAAAGTACTATAACTTAGAAGGCAAACATAATTTGTAGACCTATTAAAAGAATCGTTAATGATTATACTTCAACATAAAATCCAAAAAATTTAACAGAGTACATATACAGAGTGATTTTAAAATCCAGAAACGGTCGCATATCTCATAAACAATGCATTTAGAAAAAAATATTTCAAAAAAATAAAAGTTATAAGGTTTAAAAAGACATATTCAATGACAGACAAGGTTACAGTACGCCATTTTCTCAAAATCATGACATGCTAGAGTTATCTTGCGGCCGGATTTGAATTTGGCACAAAAAAATCTGTAAAAAATAAGTTCCATTCAGGTCACGCGATACCTCCAAAAGATAATTTGTCGTCTCCGATATTATGTTTGTAGCCTCAATATTGTTTGTGCTACATTGTAGAAATGTTAGAGAAAATTTAACACTCGATACTAAGTGTTTAAATACAGTTCCACAGCCATCAATTCCTGGTATAAGAAATACTTGGGCTGTATCTTCCTCTTTTTTAGTAGAAAAATCTAAACAAATTTCTGTCATGAAATCTTCGTCTTTTACGATACCGAATAATTTCACAACGTTATCTGGTTTTGTTATTTCTATTGACTGTTCAGCTTGTGTATTATTGTTATTTGCGTTAGACATCGTAATGAGTTTTGCAAACGTAAGATTCCGTATCTCTTGTGCAGTGAGAAAGATATCAAATTCTCGTTCCATGGTTTGCTTGATTTCCACAACCATCATAGAGTCTGCTCCATACTCAGCCAGAGATATATTTTGACTTATCATATTCATGTCTTTTATATCTGGTAATATAAAATTAAGATATATGTAATTTATTATATTTTATGCAAAAGTTTATCATTATAATAATAATCATATAAGCAATACAAGCAATCGAGACTGTGCACGGGTTAATATTTACTTAGAATATTGGTGACAGCTTCCACCACATTGTTAATTCCGAAAGATTTTTTCTTCTCAGCAACGACCATGCTGCTTACGACTGGTCGACTTTGAAGTAAAAATATTTCGAGTTTGTCGAGACAGCTGGATAGTTTTTGCTGCAAAGTGCCACCAATAATGAGTTCCTTATCCTCTTCTTGCATATCAGCGACAAGACCCACGTCACCTATGGCTCCCCACTGAATTGCCAGTCCGGGTAATCCATCCTTCGCCCTCTTCTCACACACTCTCTCCATGACGGAATTGGCCATACCGTAATTAGTTTGTCCAGCGTTTCCTCTGCCGCAAGAAACGGAAGAGAACATTACAAAGTGCCGTAGTTTGGGACAGATCTTTCTGGATAGCTCATCCAACATTTTCGTCGGCCAAGCCTTCGATTTGAAAGATTCTGCAAAGGTATCCGTGGTTTGATTGTTGAGAATGTAATCTTTTAGCACCACAGCGAGATTGAATATCGCATCCACCGGTGCTATTCTTTCAGCAGTTTGCAAGAGATCTTCACAATCGTTACGATTAGAGATATCAATATTTTTAATAATGAGTACATTTACACCATAGGATTTCCACAATTGAATTCTCATGCGCTGATAACCATTTTTTATTCCAGTTCGCGATATCAGGACGACATTTTTAGCTCCTCGTAATATCAGCCAGTTAGTTAATTCCAATCCGAAACCGCCAAGACCTCCTAGTATAATGTAGCTTCTGTCGCTGAGACAGTAATAACGACCATGTGCCATAACAGGCCCGTTCAAAGGTTGGTCTTCCTCTTGAATTTTTAAAATTATCTAAAAAAATATTTATATATTAGAGGTGTCTAAATTATAATAGTATTTCAATTTTTTTTCTATTTTGTTATAAAATAAATATTCTTTACAAATACGTGAATTAAGTTATGCTTTTAGCATACCTTTCCTATATGTTTCCCACTTGTCATATATCTAAAAGCCGCCTCGATTTCTGATTTTGGGAAAACTTTTACCTGAAGTGGTTTGATTTTTCCATTTTTCAGACCGTCAGCCATCATTTTGAACAACAGGGATTTATGCTTGTGATGTTTGACAAACACATTCTCTAATAAAATACCGTGAAAACAAATGCCTTTTTGAAACAGATTTATATTTAGAGAATTGTTAGAAATAAAATCAAACTTTCCAATCTCTAGGAAACGACCTTTTCGTGCTAGACAACGAATGGATGCGATTAATTTTTCTTCCGCCAATGAATTTAACACGATATCCACACCGCGATTGTTTGTTTGCATCATTATCATTTGTTCGAAACTCGTATCTCGAGAATTTCCAATGTGCTCATCCGTAATAGTTGGAAATGTTTTTTTAATAAATTCTCGCTTTTCAGTTGTACCCACGGTAGTGAATACCTCGCATCCCTCGCTAAGAGCCAAGTGGATAGCTGCTTGTCCAATGCCTCCAGTACCCGAATGTATAAGTATTTTATCGCCCTTCTTCATCTTTCCATTAATATACAAGGCGAAGTAACACGTACTGTAAACGCATGGAACTGTAGCAGCCTCTTCAAATGTCCATGTATCAGGTATGTTCCAATATAAATCTTTGCCTTTCATAACGACGTTTGCTATACATCTGGAAAGAGCAATGTTAGTCAATGTTATTTTATATAATGATTTTTCGGACATTTTCAATGACATTATATTTACTTGTCATCACAAAGTCCCATTACGCGACGTCCGTTGATATCGAATCCTACGTATTCCACACCAAGAGATGTAGACTGAAATCTTCCTTGCAACATTGCTATCGGAAATGAATTTAGTTTGCCGGTAGCTAACATTACGTCTTTAAAATTAATAGAAGAATAAACCACACGTACCAAATCTTCGAAATCAGACTCAATAGGTATATCGTTTTCTATCCAATATAATGTATTTAGATCACCACGAACCTATAATAATATAAACATTATTTTATATACAAACATAATAAACATTATGTAAAGCGTTTACTTGAACATATTTATAAAGTGCATGTTTCTTACATCAAAATAAAGAAAAAGATTATAAGTTAAGAAGTTTGTCCAAGTATTTGTAAACACATTGTATAGGACATATATATAAATATATAAAGTTAAATATTAATTAACACAAAGTTATACATCACAGAATACATAGATATATACATACATATATATATAGGAAAAATGGTTATTTTAGGAAAATAGCTTTTGACTAGTCAAATGCTATTAGTCTGGTCAAATGGCTTTCATTCGTTTATTTGTGTTTAAATGCTATATTTCTAGGAAAAGAGCATTTGTCTGAATACTATTTAGGAAAATGGAAATAAAAATTATTTTGTAAAGCAAAAATAATGGATATTTAAAAATAAAAATTTAGTATGTTTAAAGATATATACTACTTTGATACTTTTTACTCCTATGCAAACAATATAGTAATATACATAGACTTGTTTTAAAATACATAATCTAGATTGTATAAAAAATAAAAACCTTACAATACAAATTAATAACAAATTTAAAAAGCGAGTGACAAATATGTTTTAATGCAAAAATGTTCTCATTATGTTTTTTTAAATTAAGATTTTTTGTTTCATCAATTAACTAATTAGAATTAATAATGCCCTTGAAAAATATAGAATTTTGACATTTAAAAAAATCTTTACGTTTAAGAACATTACACAACAATAAATACTTTACTAGCGACTGGATTGATTAAGCTCATATATATCATTTTGTCCCCATAAGCTCACATTGATAATATCTACAGCATATTTCTATAAATTTACAACTTCTGGATTGATTTTCAGTATATTTCAGTTAATTATCTTATTAATCCCCTATTAAACTGAAACACTCGAATCTTTCCAATATTTTTGTTTTACAAAATAATTTTTATTTCTATTTTCCTAAATAGTGTTCAGACAAATGCTGTTTGCCTAGGAAAATAGCATTTGAACACAAATAGACAAATGAAAGCTATTTGATCAGCCAGATAGCATTTGCCTAATCAAAAACTATTTTCCTAAAATAACCATTTGCCTACAACGTATATATTATTGCTCATATAAATAATTGATATATTATTTAAAGATTTGCAAAGATTTGTGTGTACCATTTGAGTGACGTAGGCGGTAGACACAGGTTTGGCTTCTTGACATGGTAATTCTAAATGCCTGTAAGAACCCCAGGTCTGATTAGAACGCAAAACATTAATAGTCATGTCTTTTTCCAATTGTTGCATATAAAAAGGATTTTGTAAAGAGAATTTAGGAGCCTTTTGATCTTGAATAAGCACACCTCTCACAAGTTCGCCGCCTGATTCTTTTCTCAAACAGTTAACGAAACCTAACAAACCGCACTCAAAGTCTCCCTCTCCAACAATTATGATTCTACTGTCTTTATCAAATTGATTTTCATCATTCACGAGCAACTTTAATTCTTCTAGCCAATTAAAGTTGTCATTATTTATATAAACGACAGTTCTTTTCTTTATCTGAACTTTTTTCTTCAGAAGTACAATCACTTCAGTCTCAGTTCGCTTTTCAAGAATAACATTTAATTTATATTGCCGCAAATACTTGTCGTAGTTAATTATGTCGCCCTTTTCGCGCGTTAATAGATAACCGCCTTCTCTTATAAATGGTAAAAGTCTTTTTAACGAGTTTTGTTGTTTCGTCAAGAGATTAAATCCGACAGCTATTAAGGCTTTATCATTTATAGATGGTTTGTTTAAGTCTGCAATTGTAACATTTTGTGGCAATTTTACAGGATTGAAACGATTCGATAATGTTAATAAAGTAATATTTGCTTGTATTTGCGGCATATTATTAAAAGTTTCAGTCAGTAACAAAGATGATAATTCTTCCAACGTTACATTATCGACATCTTCTACTAGTTCAATGGCTGTTACTTTAATGATCTGATGATCTTCCAACACAAGTTGCGCCGATATTTGGATCGCTTCGCTCAAAGAAATTTTTGCGTGATCATAATGAGCTACAAATATGTGTTCCTCAATAATAGGATTTTGAATTAGTTTTCGGCGAGAAATTGCGGTAGCGCTAACGCCTTGAATCTCTATTCCACCAGATATAATAGTATCTATTTTTCTGTATATCCGTATTGATAATTCTGTAATGAGACAACAACTGAAATAGTAATTTCTTAAAAAAATTCCTTTACATGATATTAATGATAATGCAATAAGTAAAATATAAAAATACGTTTTTAATATATATTTAATTTAATAAATTATTAAATTTTTAATTTTAAGTTTTTATTTATTAAATTTTAATTTATTAATATTTTAATCACTGAAGAACATACGTTTATACTCTTCTGTCATCATTTGCCGCAGCTTTGACATGTGAAGGGCAGGATCGATCACCAATTTTTGAATACTAGTAGGTACATATAAATCCCTAGTATCGTATCCAAGTATATGCAATTGCAACATAGTATCCATAAATGTTACCCAATTATTTGTCCAAGAGATATGTCCTTTGCTACCTGAAATAGATGCGCTTTTTAATCCACGGAACCAGCCACTGTACTGGTAGCCGCGTAATTTCAACTCTTTGTAGATGTCTCGAGCAGTCATGTGTTCTTCTTCCTCGTCATCTTCCGGCAATAGATTGGTAGGAATTATTTCTTGTTCCGGATTTGATACAGTATGCACTGTACCCATTACCACAACATTATCTCCTTCGATAATTTCGAATTTTCCGCTATCTGTGATGTTTTTTTTCTCGATATTACAAATATAAGTACGATATCATATAACCTTAACATTATTATTGTAAAATAATTGTAAAATAATTTAATAGTTTGGTAAATACCTTGTATCGTAATTGTCAATTTTACAACATTATTCGATAAATGAGTAGCACGAATAAACTTTATATCTTGAAATACTATCGGCATAGTTGTGTATATTTTGTCTTCCATTATGCCGAGGGTTTCCCAAACAAGCGCAATATATCCTGTCGCAGGGAATAAATTTTTTCCGTCGATTATATGACCGACCATATACTCAAAACTTTCGTCGTTGAGAGTGATTTCGATGTGTCTTTCTCTGGATTGTATATGCTTCTGTGATTGATAGGTTGCTACAAACCAATCTTCAGAATGATCCCATCTATATCCCGACATTATTTGTATATATGAATTATACATACTGCAACATGTACAGATATCAATTATGATATTGTATTTTACCTGATAGATGGAGAAATCATAGGAGTGCCTCGACTAACTGGAAATTCTACTGGTGGATATAAATTAGCGATCTGCGGTTGTAAGCCACAATTGTAGAGTTTTCCAATCCCTCGTAAAGTTACATCGGTATCTTGCTCAGTGCGCTCAGTCAGTACGATGTTCGTCACTTTTGGATTTAAAGATTTCTTCAAGATGTGCTGCAGAATGCCATCCGGTGAAATTTCGATAGTCACTGCGTTATTTGGAATTAAATTCGTTGCTTGTTCAAATAGTATGATATTTAAAATACTATATGTGTGATAATATGCTGAAGATAATGTCGCTGCCTCATTGGACCATTCGATATAAGGTACGGAGGTACTGATCCACCTTAGACTTCGTTTTTTTGGCCGTGTTATTATTTGATTCAAGTCAAATAAAAGTCGAGTTTTTATGGATGCGAGATAATGACTGTGATATGGTATATCGCAGGAGATTTCGTTCACATTAATGTTGTTAATCTGCCAAACAAAGTTAATTGATGCAAGGAAGTATAAAACAAATTAAATCTTTATTAGAGTTGAATATTTTTAAACCAAAAAGCTCAAGTTAGAAGATCAATTTGATTAAAAATTAAATTAAAAACAATACCTGTAATTTTTTCACAAATTTTTTTATGGATTCTGCAGGACCACATACTATGTTGCTGTTTTGATTATTGTAGCATATTATTTCAACATCCGCTGGACACATAATTTTTAGACGTTTGTAATCAAGGTTCACAACTGCCATAAGACTGTGAATCACATTTTCTTCAACACAGGCTGTACCAATAAAGTATGCCGATAAAATAGTTTGTTCAAGAGTTAGACATTTATCCGCATATGCACAACCCAATTCACCAGCAGAATGACTAATCATGTAATCTGCAGTAATTTCTAAAGATGTTAGAAGATCCACTAAGGCGATCTATAAAGTTATACAGGGTTATTTTTATTATATTGTATTATACATATTATATTTAAAAATTGGGCATATTTTTCTTTACATATTCATAATGTTTATAATAACTTACCTGAATAGCAACAATGCTGACAAATGCATGTAAAGCATTTTTGCATCCTTCTTCATCTTGCTTTGTTAAAATATTCGTGATATTTATATCATATAATTTTAAAATATCGTCGCACTTTTTTATAGCATTTGCAAAGACATGAAATTTTAATAAATCTCGACCTGATAAAGTTTTAATTTAGAAATTACATCATGTCATTATTTCAATGTACTATCATACGTGAACCGTAAAATATTGAATATTTATACCCATTCCTGGCCATTGCGCGCCTAAGGTAGAGAATATAAACCAAATAGGTCTTTTTACATTCTTATAATTTTGAATCTCTTTTATTGAATTTTGTTGCAAAGTGCATTGCTTCAGTATAATATATCCTCTCCATGGATGACCCTCTATATTGTCCGCATAAATATCGTGTAATAAACGAATATATTCGGCATCTGTAGAATGATTAGCGACCTAGGAGAAAAATAATTTTCTTAAATTTTTTGTAGATAAGTAATATAATATTTTTTAATTATTAAAAATTATGTTGCTTAAAATATCTACTAACATCATTCAAAAACGAATTTACTGATTCTTTTGTGCGTCCAGATAATGTCACGAGTCTTGACAAGCCGTCGTTTGGTGCTCTATTATTAATTTTCTGTTTGGTATTCCATTTTAGTAACATATGAGCATTGGATCCTCCGAAGCCGAAAGAATTAATGCCTACGTAACCATTTTTAAGTGGCGTTGCTTCTTGAACCACATGGATGATTCCATTTACCAGAACATCTATATCATCTCGTGGTGATGTGTAATTAATGTTTGGTGGAATAAAACCGGTTTCGAATGCAATTATGACCTTAAAAAATCAATGGATTTAATTGGATAAATAACAGTATGTATTTTTCTAGTATTGCACCTAGTTAAAAACTTATTTATTTATTCATTAATTAATTGACAAGAAAAAGAACCCTCTAATATAAAAGAAGAGTAATAGTAATCAGAAAACCACATAGATGACAAACAATTTAATAAGACTACTTTAAAATTAAAGAATTTTAATAAGAGTATTTTATGTTATATATATGCGGAATTTACAATATATTACTTTTCTTATCATGAAAACATTATAGTAGATGCTATTTACTTATCCTACCTTAGCTATTTGAGCGAAACCACTGGCTGGTTCACCGTGACCAAGATTAGATTTTACAGAACCGATCAACAGCGGAGTCTTTCTATTTTTACATAAAACATTATGGATAGCATTAACTTCTTCAGGATCGCCGGCTCTGGTAGCGCTTCGATGTAATCAAGACAGGTTGGTAATATTCCGCATTCATCGTAAAATTCTGTCAATAATATGCTCTGGATATGCATCGATGGAAACGTTATTCCATTTTGCTTGTATCCATCGCTGTTTATTTTAATATGCTTACATGTAGCGTTTTTTTACATCTTACCAAAAGCATTTGGCATATTCCGAGAAGAAATAAACTTATTACGATTATACATATATTACATTTTCAAAAAGTTTGGAAACGGTCAAATATCTCGAAAATAAAGCATTTTAGAGAAAAATGTTTTAAATAAAATAATTCGAATAAATAAGGCTCTCAATATTTACAAACATGTAACTATGTCGACTTGGCAATAAGAGCCATGCGCGCATGTAATGTGTAAATTTAGAAATGAATTCTCGCGAAAATTGAACTGTGTGTAGGGCGCATATTTTACTTGGTGTATTTACCAAGAAATAGATTCTAATTTTTGAGAATTCTATAACCTCTCTTTACCCCCTTTTTCTCGTCTACATCTCTTTACCCGGTAAAAAATTTGTTATGTATAATCATATATGATATACGACCATATAAAATTATATAGAAATATATAAAGTTTTATATAAGTTATGTATAATTATATATAATAATATATGACTTATTGTATAATTATATATAATTTTATATTAATGTAGGCTAGATGTCAATCAACGATAATACAAAATTATGCATACTATACATAATTTTATATTTCTATATACTTTTATATTGTTATATATAATTATATATAAGGAATTTTTTACCGGGTAAGAGGGGTAGAATTTAAATTAGTGTTTACACGTGGTGTAAAATTATTACTTATCAAATACGCAAAAACAATAAGAATTTTGAATTTTTAAGTGAATTATAAATACAATTATGCAATGTTTCAAGGCACTTGTATTGTTTTTCAAAGATATTCGAAAAAAATAAACTTATTATGATTATATGTTGTTATATATAATTATATATAATTATATACGAAATTTGGCACTATATGATTTGATCATATATAATAATATCCGAAATTTAGCGTGATATGATCTTATCTTTATATAATTATATTCAGCTAGATCTGTTTTCATAAATAATCAGATTTAAGCAAATATGATTGTATAAAGATATGAACATATAAGATCATATCGCCAAATTTTGGATATTATTATATATAAAATTACATATGTTATCAGATTTTTTCATATCTAATTATGTATATTTACATATGATCATATTATACCCATTTTTTCTCGGGTATATTTATATTTTTTTTGCATCAAGCGATTTGAGATAGATATTGCTGTGAAAAATCTGTTATGTGAAAAGTTGAAAATAGAGATTTAAAATATACAGTTATATTTTTAGACCGTGTTTCAAAAATTTAAACAAAACTGTATAATTTTAGATTTTTATTATACAGCTTCTTTCACATTTGATTAAAACTGAGTTGGTAATTTGCAGTAAAGATAAAAACAAGTGACAGATTGCAAATAATTTCAATCTCTTAAAACTGCAAGCAAAAAATATTGCTAATATAATTTAATTAATGATATTTCGCATTATATATATTCACAACAAATAAAATAAATAAAACAGACAAGAGGAAAGAATTAAAGAACAAGGAGCTGCAGATTTCCTGAAGTTATGTGATCTCATTTGAAGCAAGAATATTAAAAAAATATAAAAAGAATATTCTAAATTTAATTTATTTATTCTATTCAACAATGTAACATGATATGTATATTTTTTATTACTGTTTCTATTAGTTATTACCCGATAAAAAATTTCTTATATATAGTTAGGTTAAACAGAATTGAATATAATTATACAGTATTCTATACAATTGTGTAAAAATATGTATAATTATAGATGACACGGTATAAAACGTTACATATATTTATATATAAATGGATTGATAGCTGCAATTAGAAATATGTACACGTAAGCTTATATATATTTATACACAATGCTTGTCTCATTATATGTATAATTATATATAAAATGGACAAATTTTGTATATAAATTTGTATAATTAGATACGACCATTTTTGTCTGATTACATATAAAAATTTTTTACCAGTAGCTATTAACACTATTCATATTTGTCTTTTTTAATATTGACAGATAAAGTAATATTATTGATCCAGCTATGTAAGTCGATTCTGGCATTTTATGCTGGACAAAGTATATTTGTAATAGATGTCATTTCTGGACAAAGTATACCTTAAGAGAAAATACAAAGATCTTACCAAGGATATATTCGAAAAATATTTATATTAGTAAATCCGAAAAAAGGAGTCTAAACGAAAGACTTAGAAAATATTAAATCTATCGGTAAGTTAGATATAAAAATCAATATTTTTGCAGCATACCCACAATGTTTAAGAAAGTTTATAAGTTTGTCGGTTTTGTCTACACATATTAAATGCTAACTGAAAGAGTAACTATAATATAATCATACAATAATATAGTATAGTTCATAATGCAATGAAGTAATGCGAAGAAGTGTGAAATTTAACGACAGTTTAAAATACTATTATTAGTAATATCAGATTAATGAATATGTTATATTAAACGTATGTAAATTTTAAATATGTCACGGAGAAAGACAATAGAAGCCAGCGCAGGGGCATAAATGAAAATGTAACTTTTTTAAATAAAACATTTATTTGAATCGTACTACTTTTAAGTGTTTTAAGTTCAAAGATGGACCATCTTCAACGCTACAACGTAAGAATATATAATCATATAACATTTTAGAAAACACTTAAAAGTAGTATGCAGACACGCAAAATGTAATCAGTTTCTTACCTGCTCCAAATTTTACAAATAAAAATACCGAATGCATGCTCGAATGCACTTCTCGATGTAATACTATAATGGCAAAATTAAAAGAAAAATAATAGGAACCAGAAAGAAACCTATCACGTAATATATATATATATATATAATTGTGACAAAGCGCACAACCGTCCTACGCATAATTGAAAATAACAAAGTTGTATGTAGTCTTACGCTGTTTACAAGTCGCCAGTTAATAAACTCAAACCTCTAGGGGCATCACAGTCTTTACATGTAATTTTCTACATCACTCTTTTATTATGGTAGATAAAGAAGTACCAGACAGTAATAAAAGACAAAAAGTTAAAATTCAAAAATTGTATCTATTTTTTACTTTTTTATTATACATCTATATTTAAACGGTGATGATTAAAATGTTTGATCACTAAGAGTTATGATGTTAATAATATATGTCTGAGTCATAATTATTTACGAGTGTTAAACTAAAATAAATTATATTTTTTAATTATTTAATTATTTATATTATTTATTCAAATATTTTTTCACATACTTTTTCTGATAAATTTAAAATATCTTTATTTTATATAAGAATATTGAAAGAGCTATAGATTTTAAATAAATACAATTGAATTAAAAGTTATCGACAAAATATCGACTTTAAATAGAAAAATAAATAAAGAGATCTTAATTTTTTTTTAGTTTTTACTGATGCAGATTCTAATTAAATATACATATATCTATTAAATATACATATATTCAAAAGTATAAAAGCAGTCAATTTTTTAAATTAAACAACAAATTTTTGTTAATATGTTCGAAAAAATTATCTACATATTATATTTTTCGACTACTTTGTAGAAAACAAAGTTTTATTTTAATCGCATTTCTCAGAAATTAATAATTAATAGTTAACAATTCCTTACTGCTTTCAAACTTTTGAAACAATAGTCTATATACATGTATACATGCACCAAGAATAAAAGGTTGAGTAAAGTTATTGAATATATATAATTAGATATAATTAAGAACTTATTATGGTTACATATAATAAGAATTTACAGATCTATTTATATATGAATAAGCATTAAGTGTAAGAGTTTTGCAAAAATCAGTAATGCAGGATAATTTATTTAACAATATATGGCATTAATATGATTTTCAGTGCACAATAATATTCAAAATTTTGTACTTTGTTATTGAAAAAAATATTTTTTTATCAAAACAGTCAAATCGTGCAATTAATTCTGTTAATTAAGAAAATATGCTTTTTAATATCAAGAAAAAATTTTTTAGAGAAATTTTAAATATTGGATATTGAAAATTATTAATGTCGAATATTATCAGATAATTTACTCAGCGCATGACTGGTTTTTAAAATGCTACATTCAATCATTATTCAAATATGATCTTTTTATTTTAGATTTTTTATTCTTTTTGTAACTAATATATTTTGTTCTTTATATAACCAATTATAAATTTTTGATTATATTTAATTTTAATTTATTCAATTAAATATATTCAATAACTTTTCCATTGAACAATTAAATCTCTTTTTATTTTTAATTTATTTATAAATAAAAAGATATTGAATAACTTCCATTCAATCTTTTACTCTTTATGTTTTTAATCAATAACAACATTTATTTATAAATTTATTTTTATTTATAATTAATTTTCTTAATTTTCAATGATTTATTAACAAATTATAAAAATCAAGAAAATAAAATAAAAATAAATTTATAAATAAATGTTATTGATTGAAAAGATAAAGAGTAAAAAATTGAATAAAAGTTATTGAACATCTTTTTATTTATAAATAAATTAAAAATAAAGAGATATTTAGTAACTTTTGCTCAATCTTTTACTCTTTATCCTTTTATACACTTTAAAATTTATTTTTTTATTCTGATATTATAGTACCCTCCACATAATCATATTATAGATATTATTACTTTTATAGATATTTGTTATTTGTCTATATTTTTGCAAATGTAAACTGTTTTATGAAAGTATATATTAAGATATAAGATAGAAAATAAAAAAAATGTCAAATATATCAAAATTATTATTCAAAATGTTAATATATTTCATTAATAAATGATGCTATTTCGTCATTGTCCATCATTGTAAGATGAGTACCTTCCACGTAGTGAATTTGCACTGCACTTTCGGTAATCTAAATGTATTTTCTCTTATAAAAATTATCTTAAAAATGATATGCTTTAGTTAAACTATTTACCTTATGTAAACCATAATCTTCTTCAATAAATGTGGTAGACGTAAATGTGGGTTTTAATAATATTATAGGTGACTTAAGGCGTGGCAATGATGTTATATCATAATCGTGTATAGCTCTTATATGATTATAAAATGTCGAATATAATATTTTTTTATTTTCCACAGTTAATTCCAATGCACTGACTTCCTTCGAAAAGTGAGCCAAAAATAGTTCTAATTTCTTTTCCCATGTACTGCAATTATTCATCTCTAATAAAGGCTGTAAATAATAATATATATTGCATTATGTACAATTAACAGTCTGTGTACAATAATAATTTACATTTTGAATTAAGGATAATGTACTACATTCTCGCGTATAAGAAATACTGCACGTCTGTATCTTTATTAGTAGGTTACTTTCTTTGGATTTTTAAACTAATACGTAAAATTATTTTTTTTATTTGATTATTAGTGATAATTTATTATTTAAAATTAGTGTTATAATTTAATTTCGATTTTATATATGTATATGCTCAAATAATAATCATTATGTTTACACTGTCGGACAAAAAAAACATTTTATTTTCAGAGATCATGGCATAAACTTTTTAATAAATTTGAATATACTGAATTTAAATCTGACTGTAAAAATATTCTAACTCATTACGATATTGATAAAATTAAGATTAATGGTTTAAAAAATCGTGATTTTTGCAATTTTAGATACATGCACACAGTGATAATTATTAAAATGTGCAACGAAACTTGATTTTTTTTTGTAACACGAGTGTGAATAATCATTTCCGAAGTATTTTTGTATGCTAAACATGAATCCGGTTTCAATTTGGCTATCACATCACAATTATGAAAAACGAAGTTTTGAGGCATTCATGATTTTTATGGCATTAGCACTGGGACCAAATTTTTCTTTTGATGCCATTTTCTCAAAATTATGATGTGGTAGCAAAATCTTAAAAATGGACTTGTGTTCAGCAAAAATAAATGCATTGGAAATGACTATTCACACTCATATTACAAAAATTTTGTCGGACAGTGTGTGTATTTATGTATTAAACATAAAATAATTTTTGCTATCGCAGCTGGATTTCATATAGGCTTTAATAAGTTAATATAACAAAAATTGCATTTTTTATCAATTTAGTACTATTTTTTGTAAATTGTCGTTTTTTCAGGAACTTTGCATATTATCTTTGTAAAGTAAAATGTTTAATCTTTAATTTGAACAGTGATAAATCTTTTATCAGAAAATATAGCTACTCAAAGATTGCAAAAATTGAATTGTAGTTTTTTACACATTTAATTTTCTTAAACTTCTGATGAGCTAGCACTTTTACGACCAAACTTGAAATTAGTACATCCAAATTTATTAAAAAATATATGCGTCCATTCCTGAAAAAATCTTTGTTTTAATCATGTTATTTTTAATATTATATAACTTATATATATATATATATATATATATATATATATATATATATATATATGTATTATAAATTTGCTTAATCAAGAAAAACGTTAAAGAAACTTTACAATCTTTTAAAATCTAAATTATAAAAAAATTATAAAGTAAGATAATAAAAAATTTAATTTATTTTATTATTTTAATGCACATTCTAACAAGTTATTACAATGCATACTCTAATAAGTTATTTTATATAGTCTTTCCTTCTATTAATTATGTATAAACATAGCTAATTATATCATTTTTGCAATAAAAAGTAATATATTTTTAATAATTAACTAACCATTTCACTCTTAGAGCCAAAATACATTTTCATTATATAAAGTAAAATGTTATTTTGTAACTCTTGTTCTGAAGTATAATAAAAAAGCTTTTCAGTCAAATATTTTATTTGATCAGGAGCTCCATCTATAAATATTAAACGTCCAGAGAAATTCTTAGCTTCTAATAATCTTGCTAATTCGATAGCGATTAAAGATCCAAATGAATAACCCACAATTAAAAATTTTTTTTGATTTTGCATCTTCTTCAATACATGCTAGAAAAAGAAACATGTATGAGACAAGTGTAAAAAAAGGTGCATGCATACGTCGTATATATACATATAATGAAATACAACTGTTTAAATACACAGCAGTTTAAAAATAAATCTCAAATAGATTATTTTATAACTTCGTACAGGCAGAAGGTACGTTGCTGATTTCATTATTGAGTGAGTAACCTCCGGCATATTAAGTATAGTGTGTTGCAAACATATAGCTGAAAATTTAATTTTTGATTCTATCTGTTTATATACACTTGCACAGCCATCGATTCCTGGTATAAAGAATATTTCGTTTCCAGAAACTTCGTTCTTTGTAACGAGTTCTACATAAATATCTGGAGTCAAGTCTGAATCTTTAAACTTTTGGGTCAGTAATTTTAAACCAAAATCATTTATATCAGTTTTAATGATGTCGTACATCTTTTCTTGTTCGGCTGTATTTGTCATTTCTTTAAGTTTTGTAAAATTGAGATTTCGAATTTCTTGTGCTGTCAGTAAAATATCAAATTCTCTCTCCAACGTCTGTTTAATTTCTACTGCCATCATTGAATCCATGCCTAGTTCAGCCAGCGATACATTTGGCGCTACTGTGTTTGTCTTTTTTAATCCTATTTTAAAAATTAGAGAAAGAAATAAATATTTAGATAAAATTTTCACCGGATTTTACCTAATGTTAATATCAATTAATAATTATTAAAGCTTATATTTTTTGTAATATCTTTAATGCATTCGGTTATTTCGATACAGTCTTAATAAAATTAAATCTAAATAAAATTGCCAAATAAAAATTAATTTTATTTTATATAAATGGCTTGTCACGAATCTCCTACATAATAATTGTTCATGAACTCACCTATAATGTTTGCAACCATTTCAAGTGGATTTGTTGCTTGAGAATCTTTTTTTTTCTCGGCAACAACCATGCTGCTTACGATTGCCCGATCTTGTAGCAAGAATACTTCTAGTGTATGCAAGCAAGAAGATATTGTTTGTTGCAATGTACCTCCAATGACAAGTTCTTTATCGTCTTCTTGCATGTCGGCGACAAGCCCAACGTCACCAATAGCGCCCCATTGTATAGCCAAACCATGTAAACCTTCCTTCACTCTTTTTTCACAAATTCTTTCCATTACGGAATTTGCCATTCCGTAATTTGTTTGACCTGCGTTACCTCTTCCGCATGAAACGGAAGAAAAAACGACAAAATGACGAAGTTGGGAACAAATTGTTCTCGATAATTCGTCCATATTTTTTGTCGTCCATGCCTTCGACACGAAGGAATCTCTGAATGATTGTGGGGACTGATTGTTGAACATGCTATCTTGCAAGACAACTGCAAGGTTGAATATAGCATCCACAGGACCTTGTTCTTCGGCAAATTTTAATATAGATTCACAGTCTTTGTACTTTGATGTATCAGCAGTAGTAACAATTTGTACATTTACACCGTAAGTTTGCCATAACGTTACTCTTGATTGCTGATAACCGTTCTTTATTCCACTTCGTGAAGTTACTACTAAATTTTTTGCACCACGTAAAATCAACCAATCAATTAATTCTAGTCCGAAACCACCTAGACCACCTAAGACGATGTAAGATTTGTGTTCTACGCAGTAGTACTGAGGACGTGCGAGTATAGGCGTGTCCAAGGATTCATTTTCTTTATGAATTTTTATCATTATCTACAAATAATATCAATTTAAAATATTATCATATATATTTTAAAATATTAAAGAGAAAGGAGGAAAATGAGAAAAGTACATAAAGAATAAAAAACTGTTAAAAAATATAAAAATTAATAATAGAGATCTAGAAGAATGAATAAAATATTAAATAAAATGTGGCTGTAATATAAAACAATACAAAATTTTAGAGTCAATGAAACATAGTTGAAAAAAAAGAGTTTTTTCAAAATCTTTCTTTTCACACAGAGAAAACCGATAATTGAGCAAACCAATATTTAAAAAAATGATTAAAAGGAGGAAATGAAAAATTTTGGGAGTATTTTACTGTTGTATATAATATACAAGTTGCATAATTATATTAACAGGATATATTGACGAAGAAATTAAAGAATAAAAGAAAAAGCAAAGAGATATTGCTGAAAATATAGATTAAATAAGAAAGAAACAAAATATAATTAAAAGAAACACTTATAAATTTTACAGTACAATTCAGATAATATCGCCAAGAAAAAGTTTTGCTTTATTTCTGTTATTCTTTGATAATATCGACAGAGAGTAAAAGAAATAAACAGAAATAAGAGAAAAAGCTGTTTCAAAAAAGAATATAACTATTTAAAGAAACGAAATGCACGATGAGAATTAATGGTAATAGAAATTTTGAGCCGACGAGAATAACCAAGACTTCTGTAAATTCGATTGTAATATTCAATTTGGATACGGAAATAAAAATAGAATAGAATCAAATTAATAGCGTAATAGTGGGAGATTTTGTTTGTTGGCATATACTGATAATGTAGTAACGTTAAGAAAATATTAAGAGAGATTTATTATAAACATTAATTAAATTAATGGTCATGGATTTCATTAAGGAAAAATAAGAAAAAAATATAATTTAGAAATAGAAGAGAAATTAAAGAAAGAGAAAAAGAGAGAGAGAGAGAGAGAGAGAGAGAGAAGTGTTAAAATAAATAGCAAACAAAAAAAAACAATATAGATGACAAAAAAAAACTTGTAGCATGAGAGAAAGAAAAGATAAATAAGCTAATTGTTAGATACATACAAATTTATGTAACAATTATAAATCAAGTTCACTTTTAAAGTCAAAATAAAAACACATGAACATATAGATATCTCAAAAAATGTTGTCAAATTTAAATTTAATTTAATATTCAAGATTAAAATTATTGCGTATTTAAAATATAAATTTTCTTTAATATTAAAGTTAACCCAAAAGACATGAAAATTGTGTGCATTTTTGAGAATGTAGTATTGTACTCTAATTACTTCTTTCATTGTATATTAGAAAATGTAAGAAAATTCATACCTTGCCAATATGTTTTCCAGCAGCCATATATCTAAAGGCAGCTTCAATTTCATCTCTTTCAAAGACTTTTCTGCATAACGGTTTGATGGCGCCATTCTTTAAACCTTCTTTTATTATGTTCCACAATATTGCCTTTTTCTCTGGTTTGGCAGAAAAAAATTTATCTAATAAAATACCATGAAAACTAATGCCTTTGGAAAATGCAAATATTTCTAAAGGATTATTGGAAACCATATCAAATTTTCCAATTTCGAGGAAACGACCACCCTTTGCTAAGCAACGAATGGATGCTTGCAGTTTCTCTTCAGCTAGAGAATTCAATACGATATCCACTCCGCGACCTTCCGTCTTCTGGATAATCATTTGTTCAAAACTCGTGTCTCGAGAGTTTCCGATATGGTCTTCGGGAATAGAGGGAAACGTTTCTCTTATAAAGTTTCGTTTCTCGACACTTCCAACCGTTGTAAATATTTCGCAACCTTCGTGAAGAGCGAGATAAATCGCTGCTTGACCAATGCCTCCTGTACCTGAATGAATTAACACTTTGTCGCCTTTCTTCATTTGACCTCTCAAATACAAAGCGTAATAGCACGTGCTATATACACAGGGAACCGTCGCTGCGTCTTCCATCGTCCACTCGTCAGGTATGATCCAACTAAGATATTTGTCAGCTACGCGAATATTCGTCAATCCGCTAAAAATAATAATTAATGAAAATCACATATAAATGTATTAACTGTTATATTGTATTAAAGTCACATTAAAGTGTTTTTATTTTGAATGATATTTTGTAAGAGTTAAAAGTAGCATATCTGAAATATAACAATTTTTTGTTTCTTGCTTTATTTGAAAAGCATTTCTAATTTGAATACAAGAAATTTATTCTAAATAGTTTGTTAATTAGAAATATATTAATTAAAACTCATCTATATCGCTATCTTACCCAGTTGAACACAATCCCATTATTCTTTGTCCATTTTGGTTAAAACCAACAAATTCCATTCCAATTAAAGAACTATTGTTTTGTTCAACTGCGATAGATTCGACGGTGAGTCTACCGCTAGCTATCATAATATCTCTAAAATTGATGGATGCATAAACTATCTTTATTAAATTTTCTTCATTAGTGTTGACAAAAGAAACCTCATTTTCAACCCAATAAAGCGTACTTAAATCACCCTGCATCTAAAACACATAAATATAATAAATTATTTTAATTCTATTAAAGTTACAGTAAACTATTATTATATTTATAAAAAGTATCACAAAGCATTATTTTAATTTTTCCTAAATACCGTATCTCTTTAACGTACCATTTGAGAAACATAAGCACTTTTTACGTATTTTGGTTCTAGTAAAGGTAATGGAAAATGCCTGTAAGATCCCCAAATGCTACCGGTATGTATAACATTAATGGGCAAATCCAGTTCTAGCTGCCTTATGTACGTCGATTCTTGCAATGAAAAAATAGGCGCATCTTTATCCTGAATAAATACACCTCTAATCGTTTCACCGCCGGGTTCTTTTCGCAAACAATTAACAAAGCCGATTAATCCGCATTCGAAATCTCCTTCTGCAATGACTATAATCCTTGTATTCGTAGTTTTATCATCTGCGTTCATAAGTGATTGAAGTTTAGCTACCCATGAAAATTCATAATTGTTTACATGCACAATCTGCTGATTTCCCTTAATATCTTGTATTCTTCTTAATAATATAATTGTCTTATGGTTGGTGCGTTTCTCTAAAACTACTTTTAATCCATATTTATCCAGACATGAGTAGTCGTAAGTAGCATCTAACTCTTCCAATGTCAGAAGAAAGCCCTTCGGCATTATGACCGATAATAATTGTTCATATAATTCGTTCTTATTTTTTGTTAAAATTCCGAAACCAATGACCATTAAAAAATTTTCATTTTTTGTCAGTTTACTAAATTCTGTTACAGTAACGTTGTTAGGCAAAGCAATATCTTTGAACTGCTCGTGTGTTGTGACCAGTTTTATATTAGACTGAATTTGTGGTAATTCTTTTAAAACTGTATTCACAAATAAACAATTTAAACTCTCCGTCATCACTTGATCGCAATCCTCGATAAATTCGATAATTTTTACGTTTATCATATTGTAACACTCAAGCGCAATGTGCACCGACATTCTTATTGAATCTTGCAAAGACATCACAATTAAATCTCGATGAGCGATAAACTTGTACTCTTCAAGAACGGGATTGACTACATTTTGTCGGCGAGATATAGCTGTAGCTATGACGCCGTATATTTCTATTCCTCCAGATATCAAAACATCTAAATGCTCATAATTTTGTACTAAGACTTCTGCAATATAACATAATAACAAATTAAATATATTTTTCGGAAAATAATTTTCGTCTAAATATTGTGCCTACTTATAACACTGTAAACTTACCGTTCTTTTTATTTGAAAATTTTCTGATGTGTTCTATATGAGATTTTGGGTCAATTACCATTTTACGAATTCTTGTTGGTACAAAGAGACTTCTCGTATTCTGCCCTAAAATCATCATCTGTAACATGCTATCCATAAATGTTACCCAATTGTCAGACCAGACGATATGACCATTCTTTCCGGTGACTGACGCGCTTTTTAATCCACGAAAATCGCCGGTATATTGATAACCACGAAGTTTCAATTCTTTATAGATATCTTTCGTAGTCATCTCTTCTTTGTCATTGTCATTTCGATCAATAACTGTAATACATATTTTCTCATCATCAATATTAACGGGAGTTCGTACTGTTCCAGTAACAACAGCATTGTCTCCTTCAATTATTTCGAATTTCCCACTCTCTATAAGAATATCATATCAATTATTAATTTCTCTTAAATATATTTTAGAAAAAAGATTTTATACTATGTTCTATAATGAGATTCTAAGGAATGAACTAACCAATTTTCTACCATGAAAAAAAAATAATTAACACTAATTATGCATACAATTTGCAGTAAATAACAAAAATAAATAAAAATATTTGCAACATTAATAATTAAGTATACGGTAGATGTAATACACATTTTCATCAAACACTTAAACCAATACTTTCCGTAACAGTATCAGTGATTTACAAAATCTATAAATTGTACATACATAATTTTAAATTAAAAAAATTAATTTATACTATCTATAAAAATATTTTAAAAACGAAAATAACGTTTCTTAAATTATGGTTTTAAAAACTTATTTCTTTATTAGTGCTTGACGGTCAAAAAAATTGAATACGTTTAGAAAAACGTATATGAACCGAATATGTGCTACATGAGTAATTATTATATTTATCAATTTTTTCACAATCAGTAAAATATAAATTTAATGTAGATGTAGTTATTACTGATATACTTAAATTTTTGTTTAATTCTGCTGTCACTATAGACATAAAAGTATAGACCGAGTGTTGAGAAAAGTAGGGTAGGTGCTCACGTAGAAGAAGACAAATTGAATGTGTGACCGTGCGTTCTCTCTCATTCGCGTAAATACACAGTGCATGGTAAGAAAAACGCACGGTCACACATTTCAATCTCTTTTTTTCTACGTGAGTGTCTACTCCCACTACTCCTACTCTCAAATAAACACAAATGCTCGGTCTATAGTTTATACTTTTATGTTTATGGCTGTCATTAACTGTTTATTGATTAAATACAAATCTTTTCTTAATTTATTTTTCTCAAATTTTGTCATTTATGCGTATTTAGAATAAAAATTTTTTATTTTTTTATATATGTATCTAATTCGTAAAATAATTTTAATAGTACAAGTTACCTTTTTGAAACATAAGAATTAAATTGACTGGATTTTGTTTTGACAAAATCGTAGAACGTAGAAAATTGACATCTTCAAATACAATTGGAATATCGAAATAATCTGTCTTTTTCAACCAGCTAATCATCTGCCATATAAGTAAAAGATATCCTGTGGCCGGTAATAAATTTTTTCCATTAATGACATGCCCGGTTATATATGAAAATTCTTCATCTAATAAATCAATAGTAACAATTACTTCCCCTTTGGTAAGTTTTCTTTGTCCGGAATAATGATATGTATACCAATCTTCGGAATAATCCCATCTGCAAAGATTTCATTCAATAATGTGTAAAATATTAGTGTGTCTACTGTCATACAATTACGAATAACGTAATTTAATTTCCAATAAATATAAGTTTATGATAAAGTGCGCTAATACGCCAAATGTAAACGCGTAAGGAAATTAGATAAAAATTACATGATAATATAAATAAAATACATTGATAAATTTATTATTTTGTGTCATTTTCAGTAACT
Source organism: Anoplolepis gracilipes (assembly GCF_047496725.1). NCBI lineage: Eukaryota > Metazoa > Arthropoda > Insecta > Hymenoptera > Formicidae > Anoplolepis > Anoplolepis gracilipes. Next base: position 3,713,367 of record NC_132984.1, on the reverse strand, counting down.
AAAAAATTAAAATTAACGGTAAAGATTGTGTAATGCTCGGCGGTATATTACCCCAAAACAATCTCGCGTGATTGTTTATTTATATGAATTTATATCATCTATAAATTTTTATCTAATTTCCTTACGTGTTTACGCTCGTATAAGCTCATTTTCATAAACATATATTTGTATTATTTTGAACCTTTTTTTATTTTTAATTTTAATATTAATTTTGTATTTTTTGAAATTCTATTATCTTTTGTTCTATTACCTTTTGTCTTACAGTAAAAAAACTTGTGCTAAATCAAATGTAATTTACCTTACAAGATGAGAAATCATCGGTGTACCACGACTTACAGGAAACTTAACTTCCGGGTATAAATTTGCGATCTGCGGTTGTAATCCTGCATTATAAAGCTTTCCAATTCCGTGTAAAAATATTTCAATATTCGGTTTGTCAGAACATTGATATAGAGCGACATTTGTTACTGTTGTTTCCAAGAAATTATTAAGAATGTATTGTAGAATGTCATGCGGAGCTATCTCAATCGTCACTGCGTCGTTTGGAATAAAACACACAGATTCTGAGAATAATACAGGGGCTAGTAGATGATTTGTATAATATTTTGCTAGACATGAGTCTGAGGATGCGTTGAACCAGTTATAAGATTTATTTAAAACATTCAATTTCCACTTTGAACTTGGAGACGTTTTCCGTGGTAATATTTGAGTCAAGTATTCCAAAAGTTTAACTCTTGCAGGCTCGACGTAACGACTATGAAAAGGTATATGTCCACAGGAAATTTCTTTTACAGAAATGTTGTCATTCTATCAGAAATAAACTTTATTATTTATTTAATTCAACATAGTTGTAAGCATGATAACTTTATTTATACTATTTGAATATTTTCAAACCTGTAGCTTAGCGAAGAATGCTCTTACAGATTTTGTTGGTCCACTCACGATAAAATTATGTAAACTATTGTAACAAGCTATGTCAATATCCGATGGACACATATTCTTCAAAGTTTTGAAATCAACATTAATTTCAGCCATTAAACCATGTGTTATTTTTGACTTAAGAAATGCCAAGCCAGTATAATATGCCAATGTGATCGTTTCTTCGGCCGTCAAACACCCATCGGCATATCCACAAATCAACTCACCAATGGAATGACCCATTATAATATCAGGAGTGATACCAATACTTGTTAAAAGATCAACTATTCCAATCTGCAATATATTAATTTTTTCTTTTTATATTCTTCTTTTGAAAAAAATAATATTATAAAATATTGTAAATTTAGTTTTTTGCATATAATTATGTATATCTGAAAAGCTCTTCTTAACTACAATTCTTTTATAAAAATTTTTAGTTTTTTATGATTTTTAAAGATAAAACTTTACAAAAATAAGATAATATAAAAAAAATCTCGCGATATATAAACAGTATATTTTATTTATACATACAAATACGTTCATACCTGCAGTCCAGTGAGGCCTACAAATAATTTAACTACGTTGTCGAGAATATGTTCGTTTCCATTTATTAGAATATCTGTGACAAATATACTATGAGGTTTTAAAACAGTATCGCATTTGTGGATTGCTTTTGCAAATACTGGAAACTTCATCAAAACTCGACCTATTAATATTTTAAAAAATATATTATTGCATAATATTCGTTGATTGGTGCGTTGTTGTAATTAATATTTTTAAATAAATTATAATATTTTTACCTAATGGAGCTAAACATAAATAAAATCTCTAAAAATTTCTTTATTTTGCACATGCTTCTCTAGTGGAAATAATTTTATAATTTTTCACGCAAAAACTATAATTTTTTATAATATAATTACAACTTTTTGATTATTTCAATATAATTTTTATGTCAAACAAATGTGTATAGTTTTTCATAAATTTACGTAGAAAGTAGTTGTGGTTTACTATAACTACATTATGTGTTTTAATCGTAAAAAATTGTAATCTTTTTACTTTTTCATTCATTTGAACATATTTATGTGTCTAAATTTTCAAAAATCAGTTTATTATATTTGAATTTTTTGTATGGAGATTGCATTGGAAATTGAACTGATAGAAACAATCGTTACAATATTATTAGTCGAATTTTGCATTTTTTATAGTTGCTTATGAGAAAAAGGTGAAAACGATTGTAGATAATATGAATATCTCGTCCCGTATAGTGGTAAAGAAATAAAATATAATTATTATATATCGGTCATAAAAATATTCGTGAAATGTTAAACAATAGAAAGTTGTGAATAATTGTAATTTTTACAATAATCTACAACTTCTATAATTTACTACATTACTCACAAAAATATTCATAAAAGGTTGTCCAAATTTGTAAAAAATTGTAAATATCTTTTTACAACTTATTATGCTAAAACTAACTATAAATTTCTACAGCTCTCACAAATGTGTAAAAAGTTATGATTTGTTGTTGAATATTTCAATTTTTTAATTATAGAAATACGTAAATTGTTGCAAAACTAGGTAAATGCGTATATTTACTACTCTAGGGGAAACTCAATTTTTTTATAAGTCTGAACAAAACTGTTATAAAAATGAAAAGTTTTTTGTTATATTTATTTATGTGGGAAGGCATGAGGGACGCGGCTTCGCCGTTACACGTTCTTTTCTATAATAGTATGTATTTTCGCCCTGTCCCTCATACCCTCCCACATAAATAAATATAACAAAACTTGATAGTATGGAAACTATTAAAGCTGACAGTACTGTGTGGAAATTTCAATGTAAAATTTTAATTCAACCCATGCCCAAAAAATATATATGTGTTCAATACATAGCAAGATACGTATAGTAACTGAAATTTTTTTTTAATATTTCGAATATATAAGGCTCTTAATATTTACTACACAGGTATTAATGCGTCTTTAGAAAATTAATTTCGGCCTGTTATTTTTCTCGTTTACGTTTCTTTAGGAGGGTAAAGAGGGGACATACAATTCTCAAAAATGAGAATCTATTTCTTGGTAAATACATCAAGTAAAATATATACCCTGTGCACGTTTCAATTTTCGCGGAAATTAATTTTCTAAAGACGCATTAACATCTGCCTAGCGCTCTTATTCGCCAGGTTCATAGTTGTTTGTTTGGAAATTTTTTTTGTTTATAACTTTTTAATAAACATCGAGTGACGCTTAAAACCTTTTGAATGTTAGGGCGGTGACCTTAACAACATAAGTTAAAGTCAACGTAATTAGCACGAGCTCTGTTATTTCAAACTTTTAACTTTTTTTATTTATAACTTTAATAAAAAACCTGCCCTTTTCTACATTTTATTTTTATAATAGTTTTATTTATATTTAGAAAAAAAATTGAGTTTCCACTGAAGTAGCAAATATACACATTTACCCAAAACTATTTTTACTAGGGTTCCAACAATATCATTACTGTATTTTAGTTTATATCAAAATCTAGTTATTATGCTTAATAAATGTAATTCAAAGAATTAGAAAATTTACAAACTAAATATTTTATAACTATATATAATATATTATAACTAATAATTTTTTATATTCTAACGCATTGTACAAACAAATATGTTATATCTTAATAATTGTTAGATTTTACATTGCAATATGATATTTGTGTGTGTTTATATGATTTACTTGCCCATGTTAAAATACTGAGATCCAATTCCAGAAAATACAAAGCAAATTGGTCTTTTTGTACATACGTTGCGTTCCATTTTAATTATTGCGTTATCAGATAGTTTAGATCCAGTAATGATGTATCCTCTGTAAGGATGACCTTTTATATTGTCGCTATGAATATGATGTAGCAGGGAGATATATTCTACATCTATCGACCGACTGTGTACCTGTAGACATATCATTATTAATTAAAGTATGTAAGTATGTAATAATTATCTTATTGTTAATAGCATATTCCGGAAGTAAAATAAAATTAAAAGTTTATATGTACAGGATATGTTAGAACGCCTGCATCAAGTGTTTTTTATCGAAAATATTTGTATAGAAAAATGTTTTGTTTCCCAAACGTTTTGTGATTTCCAAAGGGACAAAAAAATAGTCCCATTAGTTTAACTTTGAGTAAATTTCAAGGTTATATGATAGTCAATTCAGTTTTTTTTTTTAAATTAAACTATTCTAATTTTTTTATATAAATCGATTCTTTGCAATATTTGATCCACACAGTTATAAAGCTACAATGACCAAATTTGTATTTACAAGATAAATATATTACAAGATAATTAATAATTTACAAGATATTTAATAATTTAATGTGTTAACGTAAACTATGAAATATTTCGCAAAATATTTATTTTTGTATTATTTTATATTTTATCTCAATACTTTTTTATACGTAGAATAAGAAATTAATTAGGGTAGAAAAAAAAGAAAACATTAATTGTTTTTTAAAAAATTATGAATTTAGAATGAGCAATTACATATATTTTTTTACACTTGACTATAATTTAAAAAAAATTAATTTATTCCTTAGAATATTTTGCAGAAAGAGTTATAAAGGTGTCGTGTGCTAAAATGAATATTTTACGAGGTGTATTTCATAGTTTATGTAAAATTATGTCAAATGAAATATAAAATATTTCATAAAATACGATATAAAACATATAAATATCTGGTTTTATTAAATTTTAGGCCATCACACTGTTATAACTTTTTATGCAGAATATTGTGAAGAATCTATTCAGTAAATTTTTATATAAATTGAATATTTATATAATTTTTTAAACAATAATGGGCAACTCAAACAGGTTTATTATCTATTAAAGAAATGTTAACATGTGTTCCATCAACGACATGACACATGTCCTAACGAGAATTTCAACATTTAATTGAGAAGAACATCTGACTAGAATTCTCGCAATTGTTTCTACGATTCTTTCGATATGTTTTAATTTGACAATGAATGTAGAAATTGAAGAGTGTTGAAATTTCCATTACGACATGTATCATACTGTACAAAGGAACATTTATTGATATTTATTTACTAGGTAATATCTATATGTATATATACATACATTCATGCGATTTTTATAAATAACAAACTAAATATTTGTATAAATTTTTTTAATGATTCTAGTAATTAGCAACTCAAATAGTTATATATATATATATATATAAATGTATATAATATGCAGGGTGGGCCAAATAACCTGTGACAGGTTATTTTCTCCGAAATTATTGGAGAGATAAACTTGAATTTTTTTTACATTAAATGGCACATAAGGACTGATTATTTGACGCGTAAGAAAATTTTTTGGGGAAACTTTTAGGAGGATAAAAAGAAGGTATCCCTTATTTTTTTAATTGAATGGGGTACATTTTTCTAAATATTCGGGTAGCTTTCATCAAATTAACAACATTTACTTAAAACATTTTTTTTTATTTTTGTACTGTTATGTAAGATTTTAATTTGATTTACAGGATACATTTATTGATGTACTCTAAGTTACTTCAACCTTGTTTACAAACATGTAACTATTTGAGCTGTTGATTACTAGAATCATTAAAAAAATTTATACAAATATTTAGCTTCTTATTTATAAAAATCGATTGAAATCCCACCATTAAGTCTCGGAAAATCTGGAAAAACATCCTGTGGAATGTCCTATACGTATGAGTGGCTTAGATGCCAACTGATACAAGTTCAGTCAAACTCGATTTCGAATTATTAGAAGATTATTAAGATGCAGACATATAATGCGATATATCCACAATCATAACTACACTGAATTAATTTTTTAGGATCAATCAGATTGTATAGTTAAATTATTTATATCTGTAATTATAGTAAAAGAAAACGCAAAAGTTTATTAGTTCGTATTCTAAGTTCACATTTCGTTAAATAAATCTCTAATGTATTTATACATGTGTTTATATATATTTAAAAGCACATTTAGCAATAAATGTGAGCTTAGTATAAGGGCTTTGAACTTTTGTTATTATACCATTTGGTTCATGAGCAACTCATATTTATATATGTATATGTGTGTATATATTTTTTTAAGTATGTGTACGCGTGATTATGTCCACGTTAGAATTGAACTTTTAAAAGTTTATAATTTTTATAAACAACGAGTTAATTAAAACGACCTGTTTAACCCGTTATTTATAATTAAATACTAGCGACTTTAATCTCTAACTTATAATTTTTATACAAATCTCATTAGAATTGATAATTAAGTATACTGCATGTATTTTTTAATTAAATATATTTTAAATTAAATTTTCTTTAAATACTATATATGAAGTAAAACACTTTCTTAAATTGTTTTTATAATAATAATTTATTTTTTTATTATTTGCATTAATTATTTAGTATTTACATACTTTATTAGACTACTATATTGTTACTATTTTCTAACATTACATATATGTTATATTGTATAGTTTTTGCTTATTTTTATTTGTTATTATAATATATTATAATATATTATATTATAATTATGTATTTAATGTATATGTTTGTGTTTATGTATGTACAACATACTTGTAATTACTTTTATATTATCTTTTTTCTAAAGATTTAATTCATAAATAAACTAAATTACAGTAATAATATATAAAATAATATAAGAAAGATTAGATTACTAGTGAAATAAATTGTAATGTTAATAATGTCAGAAGAAAAACAATACGAAACAAGCGCAGAGTGTAAAGACGCTAACAAAAACTCAAGTTTTTTACAAAAAATACAAAAATACATTTATTACTTTAGATGTTTTGATCCGTTTTTGGACCATCTTCAATACAATTTTAATGTAAATACTATAACTAAACAAAATTTTTAAAAGTACTCAATTATTACAACTTAACTGCATAACTGACAATAAGTACTTAAGAGATTTGTTTAGTCATATTGTCTTTTTCCTGACATTATTAATTTTATTTAAGAGCCTTATAAATTATTAGTATTGAAATTATAATGTATACTTACGTCATTTAATATAATTTTAACTGCTTCCTCTGTACGTCCAGATGTAACTACAAGCCTAGGTAAATTATCTTCCCCACTATTGACTTTAATTTTTGGATTTGATTTCAATAATACATGACAATTAGCACCGCCAAATCCGAAGGAATTAACACCCATATAACTACCCTTATTTTCTGTCTCTTCAGTGACTATTTTTACTCTTCCTTCAATAATAGCAGTCATATTTTTTCGTGGACGTTTAAAATGTATAGTAGGCGCAATTATACCAGTTTCCATCGCTATTAAAACCTTTACGAGATAAATATATTTTTATAATTATAATATCTTGCAAATTCTATAATTATAATAAATAATAAAAAATAATATTTAAATAAAAAAATACTTGCGTAAGCTTACTTGTAGCATTAGATCATATAAATGTATTAATTTTATCGTATCTTCGTATAAACTTACTTTTGCAATTTGACAATGACCGCTAGCGGCCTCAGGATGACCAATATTCGACTTAACTGAACTCAATAACAGAGGAGCGTCTCTTTTAACACATAAAGCTTCATCGATAGCTTGAAGTTCTACAGGATCTCCAGCTATAGTACCAGTTGCGTGAGCCTCCATGTAAGACAGTTCAAGAGGCGAAATACCACAGTCTTCGTAAAATTCTTTCAATAACATTTTTTGCTTGTCAAGTGATGGAAAAGTAATTCCTTCTTCTTTAAAGCCATCGCAGTTGGTTTTACCATAAACAAAAGTGGCATAGATTCTTCTTGCATCCTTAGCCTTCTGCAGGTATACTACTACAGCTGCATCACTACGCATGTAACCAGAACCTTCTTCATCGTAAGGTTTACAGTATCCATCAGTAGATAAAACTCCTAAAACAATATCAGTAGTTTGTTTTAATCCATATAAACGTACAATTTCTTAATTAATATACTAAATATTTGAAAACTTTGATAAATATATCTAAGCGATTTAATTATATCGTTCAAAAACAGAACCTATTAGATTTCACAAAATAACTATACAAACATTGATTAAATAATGTTATCCTGTTAATTGTATCAATAAATATATATACCATTTGACAACGCAACAACTTGAACACTTAATATTGTTTTCTACATACCCAGACGAAAAAACAAATAAGTTGCAAAAGGATGGATGCATAAATTTGCACTAGCAACAATAGCCGCATCGCAAACGCCAGATCGAATCATATTATAAGCTTCAACCATAGCAAAATGACTCGAGCTACATGCAGTATCGATGTTATACGATGGTCCAGTAACGCCAAGCCAATAAGAAATTCTGTTTGCGATCATAGCTTTATAGCTTCCAAGAATGGGTAATCCAGCAATCTATTCGTAATTACAATATAACTTTCATATAAAAAATATTTTTTTTCATCTATATTTAGCAATATCTTTGTATACGTATTAATATATTTATGCACTTTCAAGAAATATGTGTCTTTTATCGATTTTTCACTTAAATTATTAAATAACTAATGTGAATTACATACGTGCGGTTTTTCGTATATTAAATCTAAATATGTATCACAAATACTTATTGCTGTGACAACGCTTGTGTTTGTTCTTTGTAATTCTGCAGGATTTACACCCGCGTCAATAATTGCTTCATAAGTATGCTCAAGTAACATTCTACATCCAGGATCAAGTACATGAGCTTCTTCGGCCGATATATTAAAGAATTCTGCGTCAAATTTTTGTATATTATTGATTTTTCCTATTCGAGGAGGCATTTCATAGATATCTGTCAAGATTTAAAATAATTTAAATAAAAATTATTTTTCATATTGTTAAGTCATTGATAATAATTGTACTAAAATATTCTTAAAGAGATACATCTCAATTTTGATATGAAACAGAAAGTGATATTATAATAACAAACAGAAAAAAATTATAAAAATATTAACAAAAAGTGATTTATGTAAAAATAAATTGCACAAAGTAATAAGTGCTTTAAAGTTAATTGTTTTAATGACTTTAACTGTGATTTTTTTCCAATTTAATATTACGTTTATAGATGTATTGGTATTAATAATATAAATTCTAAACTACGATTGATGTATATTTTAACACGTATAAATATTTTTCTACTAAAAATAGATATTTTTAATTTTGAGAGAAAGATATTATTACAGTTAGTCCAGCGTTGATGATCGCTTGTACCAAGATCCATTTTATTAAAAAGATTGTCCTGAAATTCTTTTATATTGTCAGAATTAGGAAACCGCCCGGCAATACCAGAGATAACAATTTCTTCTTCAGCATCAACACTGATATATGGATTGAATCGCTTACTATTATCCATCTTCTTTAAAATTTAATAATTCTAGAACGATAAATCATAACTCTGGATCTTAAAATTCTATGTATTTAGAATAATAAACTATTATTAGAACTAGATACAACAACATTAGATCTAGAAGAGTCATTTTTAGAACAGCTGAAAGTTTATAACGCATAAAATGTGCGAGTAATCACATAATTTTAAGTAATTATTAAACAATCAATATCAATGTAAAATTTTCAGATTTTTAAATCAATAATAGTACAACAAAGTTCATTTATTTATAGAATTTACAAAATTTTTAATAATAATTTAATGATAAAATGTATCGATAAATTAAATCAGGTGAGTTAAAATGTTAAAATTTTTTAGTAATTAAGGAACATAATTGTATAAGATTATAAATAATAATCAAAACTAATAAAAACAAATTTAATTTACCAAATATAATCTACCAAAAGAAAAAAATAATATATATCTATATATGTATATAGTTGTACATATGTATGTGTATATAGAGATTCTCAGATATATATATATACATCTATACCTGAGAAAAAATAAGTATGGTATGATCACATGTAAATATACATAATTGGATATGAAAAGATCTGGTAACTTATGTAATTTTATGATCATATTTAATAATATCCTAATTTAGCACGATATCTTATATGACCATATTTTTATATAATCATATTTGGTTAAATCTGATTATACATGAAAATAGATCTAGCCGAATATGATTATATAAAGGTAAGATCATATCACGCCAAATTTCGGATATTATTATATGTGATCAAATCATATCGCGTTAAATTTCAGATTTAGTTATATATGGATAAATTATATTACATATAGTCAGAATGCGCCAAATTTCGAATTATATATAATCATATATAATCATAATAAGTTCATTTTTTCTCGAGCATATTGTAAGTATGTACCTAATGAGAAAGACATGAAAAATAAAGAGAATTTTTCACAATAATTTAATATAAAATTGGATATTTTTTTACATGATTCAATTATATACTATTAAATTATATGCTATCTACTAATATTGCGCATACAATTCAATTATACAAGAATTATTTTTGAAATAACCTATTTGAAAACTAAAAAAAGAAATATTTCGAATATAAGACTTTTAATATTTACAAACTATATAGTTGCTTGTTTGTAAAAAAAGAAAAAATCTAGAAAAGAAGCAATAAAAATTTATACTCACCACGTCCAAGTTTTACAATTGCTTGAAAATAGAAGCAAAATTCTAGCAAAGATAGAATTCTACAAAATTAACAATGACTGCAACTTATATAACTAGAAAGAAGAATATGCTATCCTACACTGTCTGTTAAGTAAAATATGAATTATGTGATCTGTCAATATATATATATAATAATCTAACCTGATCAACTACCGGAAAAATAGAATGTATAATCACTCATATAATTATACATTTAGTTATAATCATCATGATGTACACTATCGTCAAAAAATTTTATACCAAAGAAATTTATAAATTTAAGTTATAATTTCTTCCCAAGTAATGCAAGAAGTACCTGAGAAAAAATGGGTTTAATATGATCAGATGTAAACATACATAATTAGATATAAAAAGATCCGATAACATATGCAATTTTATATGATCATATATAATGATACCCGAAAAATAGCACGATATGTTCTTATATGATCATATCTTTATATAATCATATTGAAATCTAATTATATGAAAACAGATCCAGCCGAATATGATTATAAAAAGATAAGATCATATCACGCCAAATTTCGGACGTTATTAAATATGATCAAATCATATCGCGTCAAGTTTTAGATTTAATTATATATGGACAAATTATATTACATATAGTCAGATGGCGCCAAATTTCGGATATAATTATATATGATTATATTCAAAGAAGTAAAATTAGCATTTTTGATTAAACTTTATTAACCAGAGTCTATAGCATATGTACTATCTATTTACGTATTTTTTACTTATTTTTTAATGTACATTTATTTCTGAAGTTTAGGAATCTTGAGTACGTAGTGTGCTTGTATGTGTTACATATTATGCTATTGATTTTAAGAACTCTATTTTAGAACTTTTTAAATTAAAATTTGCAATCAAATAACAGTAGTAGATTATATATGCAATTAAATTCAAGATGGAGTCTGTATCAAAGTTTATCGGATATAGCAAAAAATTTAAATTTTTAAATCGAATTAAAATGCACATTATTATGTGATTATTCTATTGTGTAGCGCACTTCTTACTATTTTGTAAGTTGCAAGTAACCATTTAGATAAAAAATGCATGATCCTCGTTCTATTGTCATTTCTTTCTCACATAAGATTATTTTTTTGCATTATTTACATTATAATTTATTGTATATTTTGCAATATTATCAAATTTATCGGATATAGCAACAAATTTAAATTTTTAAATTGAATTAAAATGCACATTATTATGTGATTATTCTATTGTGTAGCGCACTTCTTACTGTTTTGCAAGTTGCAAGTAACGATTTAGATAAAAAATGCATGATCCTCGTTCTATTGTCATTTCTTTCTCACATAAGATTATTTTTTTGCATTATTTACATTATAATTTATTGTATATTTTGCAATATTATCAAATTTATCGGATATAGCAACAAATTTAAATTTTTAAATTGAATTAAAATGCACATTATTATGTGATTATTCTATTGTGTAGCGCACTTCTTACTGTTTTGCAAGTTGCAAGTAACGATTTAGATAAAAAATGCATATTTCTTGTTTTATTGTTATTTCTTTCTCACATAAAATTATCTTTTTGCATTATTTATATTACAATTTATTGTATATTTTGCAATATTAATACAGTATAGTACCACACAATAAACGTTTATTTTATTACACGTCTAGGAGAGGACTAAACCTAGATGTATTTTGTGAAATTCATAATTTTGAAAATTTTCCAAATATTGTAACCGTGTTTTATTAAATTTATGGTTTATTAAAAGATTATTAACAAAAATAACGTTTATGCAAATAGATTCATTTAATTTAAATTACCACGTTCACGCGTGGTATAAAATTATCATTTATCGGATACGCAAACACAATACGGATTTTGAATATTTAAATGGATCAAAATAAATATAATAACAATGCTGCGACGCACTCGTTAGGTTTGGAGGACATGAATGTTTAATATTCTGCTGGAAGCTAGACCCACACTTCACATCGCCAGTGCTTTCAGGTTAAAAGTAGATAGAAAAGAAATATCTTTTTCAAGCAGATAATGTTGAAAAAATCTTATATCACGCAAAAATTACAAAATATAAAAATCCCACATGAATCATATAATTATGTATACTTGTATTACTGAAAGCACTAGATAATGAAATGGAAAAATGTGAAATAAACTATATGACTATAAACTTTTTTTGCACTGAAAGCATATAATGTGAAGTGGATATTATACAGTACATATTCATTTCTCAATTTTTGTTATTTTTAAACATTTTATGTAAAGATCTATATATTTGTTTAATTGTATGTGTATGTGTAGGATACTTATACTACACATAATTAATACTTAACAAACAAGGTGCATAAAAAAGTTTAAATTTAAATGCTTAAAAAATTTTTAATTGGATACACTTTATAATATAACAATAAACAATAAATATTACTACCCAGTAATATTTTATTATTTAAACTTTTAATAATGGGGTCTCACAAGGGAACATCCCCAAGTGTCATTCTGACTTGGGAATGAGATTTCGGTTTTGAGTTCGTCTGTAGTAATAAAATATCCATGTTTCGAGAAAAATCCTCGATCTCAACCGTTCCTAAAATTTTCTTGTACACATAACACATAAAAATAGGTACAACTTATATCATTTAGTCTCCAAGTGAAATATTTTACTCCATATGCTATTCAGCGGATAAAAATATATAAAAAATGGCTATCTGTACTCATTGAAAAAATAATCATGCTCAATAATGATGTTGATGCTATGTGCACGAGCTAACTAATGTTTTTCGTTTAACTGTACTTCCGAAATGAAAAATCATACAAAAATGAAACAAATGTATATTATGCATACATATATATACAAAATGTATACACACAAAAGAGGTGTAAATCCGTATAATCTCCATATGATACACTTTGAATAATACTGATGTAGGCGGTACTGTAATTTTCAAACCTCGTAATCCGAAAAGTACTTTATTGAAAAATACTTTATTATAGTGTCCGAAAAAGCTTTCGAGGTATACTGTAATAATATACAATAAAAAATGGGAATTCCCATTTAAGAAATTGAAGATGACCTTGACAACGCTATTCATAGCCAAACTAGTGTTATGCGTTACTTAAAATCCTACAACTTTTGTATAAAACATTTTTTCCAAAAATGCGTATTTTTTTGATAGATTTAAAATATTTTTCTCCGATAAAGAAATATTTAACAAAAAGAGCTATAGATTTTAAATAAATTTAATTGAATTAAAATTTAAATAAAATTAAAAACTTTTGAAATGAGAACTTTAAAAAAGGAAAATAATAAATAAAACGATTTCAAGCTTTTTAATTGTTTTATTAAAATACCGACAGTTATTATTAATTTAAATTAAATATAACAAAGGCAATCAAGAGCCAACGCGGGTGGAGGGCGTGAAAAAACTTCTCTCTCAATCGTGTTGGCTGTAAATCGTCTATATTTTCTCAAACGTTTCGGACTCTATTTTTGAGCCTTCTTCAGTGAATCATACCGCCGTTAACGTACCGCGATACGTCACGTCATACGTTAACGGAGTTCTAGTTTATTTTATAAAAATTAATACTTTTTATATGATGTAAATTTTTATAAAACAGTAAAAGCAAAAAAAAATAAAAAAAAAACATTTATGAAATAATTTACGCAAGATGTCGGAGAATAAATAATGAATGTTACATCCTGTCGGACGTAATATTTCTTCATGGTTCCTCCTTTCCGCAAAGTCGTGATAATAACCATTAGATTAATAATAAAAAAATAGTCATATCGCCGTATCGCCAGTATGTTAAAAGAGTCAGCTTAAATGGTATGTTAATTGAAATTTCCTCCTATTTTTTCTCATTAAAATTAATTTTCTTAAACATAAATTAATTCAATATTCTAATATATAGATCTTTTGAATCAATTTTTTCCATTCCCTCGCTTATTTTCTAACTCAATGATCATCTTCTTTATTGATCACTTTCCTCGATATTATTCATATTTTCACACAGGACACATTTACACTTTTGGTTACATTTAATTTTACTTATATAAAAAATAACATAATTAGTCAAAACTTATAACTTAACATTAGAGTCATTTAGATGTCATTCTGACTGACAAATTCCGTACAAATGTATTGTAACATTTGCGAGACAAACATACACACTCATACCTGTACACATGGATTCACACTCAACATTTAATAAACAAAGTGTTATTTAAAATATTATAAAATTATGTATGAATATTATAAAATTATATACGAATTTAATGAATACTTCGTTTTTTAACTTGCGAATATATTTAGATTTTATGTTTACATTATTATTTTCTCATTAACTTTCTCTCACTCCCAGTCCGAAGATTACATTTGGTTCCGTTCCGTCTAAAAGAGATCAAATTCTATTACAAAAAGAAACCACAGAACAAACTTTCGGAAAAGCAGAATAATAGCGACAGAACAGTCGCTTACTTACTTTTCAAACTTTGCGGTTTGTTAGATCCGATCATTCACCATAAGACGTCTGACTTTAATGCAGTAATTGTTACGTCCTTCCTTTGGCACATCCTTCTCTGGGCCTGGATGTAACATGAGAATTCTATCAATTTTCATAAATAACATAAACTAAATATTAATATAAATTTTTTAAGTAATAATCAGCAACTCAAACAGTTTTTTAAATTTGTTGTATTTCTTATTCAGTAAATTTCGATATGTGGACCATTAATAGCAAGGCACATATCATAACGAAAATTTCAACACTCTTCAATTTTTACACTCAATTCTGAACATTGGGCGTAATTCCCGAAATTGTTCCTATAATTCTGTGTGTTAAATGAAATATAATTTTATATGTATAATTATTTTAATGATTTATTATCATGTTTCTTTAATTTACGATTTTTTGTTAATAAATAACTCTATTTTGTTATTATCCATCATTATGATATGAGTACTCTATACGTAAAGAATTTTTCATTTGCTTTTTTTTGAGATATTTTTAATTCGTTCTTTTTTGTAAATGTAAACTGTTTTATGAGAGTATTATATATATATATATATATATATATATTTTTTTTTTTTTAAACATACACTAACAAAAAAGAATTAAGAATATTATTCATTGGTTAATTCTTTATTAATAGCTTATGTAATTTTATCAGAACATTATTCGGGTTAAGAACTTATTAATATGTTTGTTAGTATAAAAAAATCGTCGTTATGTAAAAGAATTAATTATAAAAAATTAATTTAAATTAAAATATTTAAATTTTTACGTTTAAATAATATTTATGTTTTTCAATACTATTTAGCTTATTTAGTAAGTAATCATTATATTCTTTAATTTACAATGCTTTGTTAATAAATAATATTATTTTGTCATGTTTTATCTATGGCTGTTTTCTTTGGATGCTCACGCACTGAAAGCGTTATTTTACTTTTCTACGAGATATAATAAGACTGATGCTTTCAGTGCGTGCATCTAAAGGGAACACAGCCATTGTGTATAAGTATCTTCCACGTGAATTTTTGCTCTGCACTTATTCATCTTTTAAAACTATTTTCTCCTATAAAAATTATATTAAAATGATATTTAAAAAATGTTCTGCTCTATACAAATCTTATATAGATCATAATTGTCTTCAATGAAAAATGAAAGGTGTTAATATAAGTTTTAATAATAAGAAACTTTTAGACATACTTACTTAATCCTCTTCTTTTCTTTCATAAGTTGCCTTAATTTTTGTTTTAATTGTTAAACTGTAAAAATTAGATGTCTCTTCTATGTACATACATATATGTACATGCAGTTTAGTAAAACAAATACAATATAGAGATAGAAAAAGTATGAAGTAAAAAAGAGTTTGTAGAAAATAAAATTATATACACTCTTAACATAATAATAATAAGACAGAGACTATATTATAACACGTGCATATTTATTTTTAAGATTTTAAAGAATATGTTACCAAATCAATTAAGAAATAGTAGGAAATGAGAGTGAAAGACAAACACGACAAACGAGGACATTGCATTACAACTTTGTAGAACAAGAAGCGTGCAAAAGAGTATGTTTTTATGAAGGAGTGAAATTGTATAACGCTTTACCAGCTGAAATAAAAAAGTGAAAAAATTGAATCATATAAGCGTAGGTTAAAGGAGCATTTTTATTATAATGTAATTTAAATAAGTACGTAATTTTCTATACTACAAATAGCTGAGAAAACTAATAAAGATCAATCAATCAATCAATTTTTCCCACTCTCCTCCTATCCTCCTCTCCTTCACCATTTCTCTCTCTCTCTCTCTCTCTCGTATAATTTTGTATAATAATATTTTATAAATAACTTATATATTTTAGAAGCATTTGATTTGTTCAGTACTTACATAGGTTTATGTCCCGAAAGTTTTAAAACTGAATCTATTATTATAGCTGGTAAGATATTCCACAATATCGTCAATGTATAATATGTAATTAAATTCTGGACAAATAACATATTAAGGGTCCAAAGAACTCCTTCAAAGGGTGTATCTTCAAAAACTTTCAATCCTATGTTGCATAATTCTCGAAATAATATACTTTTTTCTTTTGGAAGAGTACAAATTATGACAAAATACGTGGACTGTGGTGCAAAACTAATAGTAATAGATAATATTATAAATAAATGCATTAAATATAAAATTTTGTAGAAACTTCATTAAGTTTAAAAAATATCTTACAGTTAGACAAATATAAGATTGCGAGAATATTACAAGATATTATTACAGAATATAAAAAAGTTTATTGTAACATATCATATTTTAACGAATTAAGTTTTAAGAAGGTAGATATAAAAAATTTGTTTAATTATTTTAAACATCTCTATTTAATTTTATCCGAGAGAAAATCATATATAAACTTAATCAGAAATAAATATGTGACTTTTTAATTTTCTAAACTTTAATGCAAAAAATGAAGCAAATTGAATAACACTTATATATTTATAATATAAATTAATACGTATAACGTAAATTTAATTTCCGTTAGTAACTTAACGCAGGTAGAGATGTGCATTAATACATAAATTGATGATCATACGTTGTCAATCCAAGTTTCCAAGTTACGAGAATTATAGTGTTGATAACAGTGTCTACTGGTATGTCATTTTGTAAAATATTGTTATTAGCATACAAAACTGGTAATAATCCTTTTCCGCTAGCAGCCGTCAGTCCCGTAGGACCATTAAAATTATCTATCCATCCCGGAATTGGATCCCTCAGCGAATATATCATTATCAATATATTTTTTTATCATATTATTATTAAATTTTGACATGACTGCTATGATATATGTATATAGAACGATATATCTTATCTTTTCTTATAAACTAAAAATGGAAAAAAAATAGAAAAAGTGCAAACTTGAAAACTTACTTTCAATTTTTGCTTAATTTAGTAGATATATTGTTGTCTAAAATAATTAAATAAATTGTTTCAACAACAATAACAATACTTTTAAATAATATTTATATAACTATTATACGCGTGCGCGCAAAGGCAGAGTAAAAGAGCTAAGATAAATCTCTATTTGTAAGATTTAAAATTTAGATAAAATTTAGAATTTTGGAATATTTTTTTGCGCTATTTATATTTATATGTATATTACATCCATACACACATGTTGTATTTTTTTATAATATATCAATACAAATATATCATATTTTAAGATTTTCTGTATAAAATTCAAAGAGAAAAAAAGACAGAGAAAGAAAGGAAAACTTCTGTTTTATAATGGCCCTAGAATACAGAGTCTAGAAGTTCGACTCAAAATGCAGTATATGTATGCATAAATGTATACGTTCCTCGATGCTTTATACTTCTACTTCTTTCTTTCCAACTTTAAAGTTATTAAAGTTAATTTTTTATTAAAATAACATTATAATAAAAATTATTCAAATATTCTTTTTATTATTACTTTATAACAATTTTTGAAGAAATATTGTGTGTATATTTCTATTTAACTTACGGGTAAGTTTAACATTTTTTCGAGTCTTTCATTAAGGCTTATTCCTTTTTTCGGACGCATTAATATAAATATTTCTCGAACATCCGGACAAGATCTCAGCATCTTCTCGATGTATACTTTGCCTAGAAACCCTGTCGCGCCTGTTAAAAATATACTTTGTCCAGCGTAAAACGCCGGAATCGACATGGCTGAATCAATTGAATTTTTATCCATAATTATCAAAACAAAACAAACAGAAAAGCAATCAAAGCAATAACATACAGAAAAGCAACAAATATATACAAATGCATTTAAAAATGTTATTGTCTTCTTTAAGTCAAAATTGTTACTAAACAGTAGTTAGACTTTGATTATATATAAGTGCTAGAGTTAAGCATGTGAGTAGAATTATTAATAAACCGGAAATGCTACAGGTCAAACTTGAAAAAATAAACTTGCACAATAAAGTTATACTATATCTTCATCAATAGTAAAAAAATCAATAATGAAATAAAATCATAATATGCAATTTATAATATTAGTAATAAAATAGTAATAGAGTAAATAACTTAGGCAAGCTTAAGATATTTGTATAAACTTATTACAATGTTTAAAATTGCATTTGTTGTGGCATTGTATCAAATTATATTATTGTTTGATATGAGTTTCACTGACTAAAATATATACACAAATAATTACGACAAAAAAAATCTCTTGCATTAAAGTTTAATTTTAAGAAAGAAAAAGAAAGAGAGAGAAAAAAAAGAGAAAAAAAGTGTGTGCGTGCGTGCGGGCGTGCGTGCGTGCGTGCGTAACTTTACAATAAGACTTCTAGTTTTTAACTTTTTACATTAAAATTTGCAACTAATGTAGATTGCATATTCAATTAATTCAAGGTGGTTCGTATCAAAGTTTATCTGATACAGCACAAACTTTGAATTTTTAAAACGGATTAAAATATACATGACAATACGATTATTCTATTATACGACGCAGTTCTATTATGTTGGAAATTCTAAGTAAATATATTCAGATGAGAAGTGCACATTTTTTGTTTTACTTTTTTTTCTTTTTCAAATAAAACTATCTTTTTTTTATCAGCATTATTTATACTGCAATTTATTATATATTTTGTAATTATATAATATTAATACAAAAATGTTGCAACAAATTTCAATAAATTTATTTTACTGCTAGAAATCTAGAGATGGCTAGCCCTTGATATATATGTATATGTTACATTTATGAAATTCTGAAAATTTCTAAAAGATTTTAACCTGTTCTATAATTAAAAGATTAACACACAAATTATCTTCTATGCAAATCAAGATTCAAACGTAGACTAATAAAAAAAATGCAATTTTTATTACAATTTATGACCCTATTGCTATTTTTATCATACAGATACTTATTGTTAGACAAATACCTTTATAAATCTTTATGCAGCATGTTTAAAAATATGTCATAGCTAAGCCAGTTTCTTCATGAGAATATTCACAAGAGAATTAATTTTCTGTCAAAAGTTGAATCCACACTTTATATCGCCTAATGTTTTTAATACAAAATGAGGTTTATAAATGTACAAAGTTTTTAAATGTACGATTCCATATGAGTTTACAATTTCTCTCGCTTAAAATAGAGTAATCTGTATTGCTTTATGCTTTAAGATCAAAAATAGATAGTAAAAAAAACATCTTTCAAACAAACAATGTTTTAAAAATCGTAGTTTGTACAAAGAGTTATAAAGTATAACAACATTTAATGTAAAACCATATATAATTATGAAACTCGATTCTCGTACTGAAAGCACGGAACAATGTGAAATAAACCAGACTGTCCTTAGTTTTTTTTTACAGATATGGACTAGACTTTGTTTAGTAAATCTAGTTGAAGTCTTCTCTCCCATTTACATATTTATACTTTAAACTACATCATGATTAACCATTCTTTAATGTATTCGTGACTGAAAAGACGCAAGTAAGCGTCGAAACGTCCCACTTCTGTAATCTATTTTTATTTAATAAATGTGACCTATACATAAATTAAATGTTGTGCATCTACAGTTTAGCTCGTTCTAGTCTATATAATACTTTCTTATTTTTGTAATTTACATTAACGAGTTTTCTCATTATATTTATCAATTATTCATTTTTTAATTTTTGACATTTCTGAAGTATGTAAGGATCTGCATATTTGTTCAATTTTATGTGTGTGTTTGTGTGTGTATGTGTAGTATAGTTACTGCTTCTTCTATATTTTTAAATTATATAAATTAAATTATTTATTTCTTTTGATCGTTAGCGATAATTTATTAATTAAAGTTTTTTGGATGTTTTCCAGCAGTGAATTAAATCAGGAAATGCAATAGTTAGGCGACCAAACTGGTAATATTTAGCTTTTATTCAATTAAACAAGCCTTTCAATACAGTGAGTGTTCAGAGACAACGTTTCGACCTTTGGTTCAGGTCCTTATCGAGTCTAAAGAATGGAAAAAATTTTTGCTTAAGAAATTGACATGATACGGAGTTATATCGTTAACTAATCGTTGCGGTATTTGTTATAGTATTATAGTCGGTAGCAATATATAAACAATAAAAAATGAGTGGAATTTGCAACTGCCCATACCTATTTAAATGATGAGTAATAATTATTATGGCTGTCAATTACATCTTCACTAGCACACGTCAAAAAGTAGACTGAGATATCCCTCAAAACAATGACAAGACAACCTACAGAGGTCGAATGTTTTTAAAAATATTTTAAGATATTGTTATAAATTGGGTTTAAGTTCTCCGTGTCGATTTTTAAATTTATTGTATTGTCATGAATCCTGATAAAAAACATCTCCGCAATTTCCCTCTTTTTAGTGTGCTTTTCACAATGTAGTATTATCGGTTTTGCCCAATTAAAGTCGTGCATATAGTCCGTGCAACTCTATAACGATTTGGGAGAATAGGGGAGCAGTTCTGCCGGTGCATTTAAAAATACCAATCTAAATGAATTCTAATATCTAATATATAATAAATCTAACAAGTTTAAGCCATAAATAACTCTTTATTCGATTTCATACAATACATGTACACGGTGGTACTTATGTACATTATTTCTTCCACTACGTTTGCGTGTTGTTTATCTTTTCATCCTTCTATCTCTGATCTTGAATAATCATCTTTGTCACTTCAAATGCATATGTTGATATTTATCGATTTAGTATAAAATAGGATTTATATAGTAGAATAAATCAACAGTAATCTTTGGCTTGCAGTGAAGAATGTAATCGGTAATGCTAATCTATGGCCTAGGTATATATATATATATATATATATATATATATATATATATATATATATATATAAATAAATATATATAAAAAAATCAAATAATAAACCAAATTGTTTTATTATATTTTTATTTCTAAAAGATAATATGGAAGATAAAAATAAATTTTACAATAATTATATAAATTTTTCTACATAATTCTCTCTACACTTTAATATAATTATCTGATAAAATTTTAATTTCTATCTTTCATGTAAATTAAAAATTAAATTCTTGATATTCATTAATAACCATTTAATCAGTTAAAAAAATTTTCAAGCTGTGAATTTGATTTAAATCATTCTATTGCAAAAATCCTCTTGGGAAGATAAATTTTACTTAAGAACTTGTATATGCGTTCAAGTTTAAGAATTTGTTTACGTTTCAAGTTTGTTATACGAAAACATAACATAAACCAGGAAAAATTAATTATAAAACTAAAATATGTAAATTTATGCGTTTTAATAATGTTTACCTTATTTTAATAATTTATTTAATGTAATTATATTTGAAATATTTATTTAATGTGTTATAACCACGCCTTAAATTCTAAATTACATTAAGAAAATGGCAATAGAAGCAACAAATTTTCTAAACAATTAATGAATTAGTTAATAAAAATCATTTAATAAATTACATTAAAAAATAAAACGCAAGTTTTTATTTTAATACATTTTATAACAAACTTACTCTAATTGATGTGTGTGCGCAAACGTTTACATAATAATAAAATTTGTTTTATTTTTTAATGTAATTTATTAAATAACTTGTATTAACTAATTCACTGATTGTTTAGAAAATTTATTGCTCCTATCGCCATTTTCTTAATGTAATTAATAATGTATTATTATATTTTGTAATTTACAATGCTTCGTTAATAAATGATGCTATCTTTTCATTATCCATCATTGTAATGTGAGTACCTTCCACATAATGAATTTGTACTGCACTTTCGGTAATCTGAAAGTATTCTCTTATAAAAATGGTCTTAAAAATGATATACTAGTGTAAAAAATATTACGACTCTAGCCAAATTTACCTTATGTAAACCATAATCTTCTTCAGGAAAAATTAACGTAAATGTGGGTTTCAATAGTGTTATAGATGATTTAAGATGTGGCAATGATGTTATATTATAATCTTGTATAGCCTTTATATGATCGTAAACCGTTGAAGATAAAAGTTTCTGATTTTCAATAGTTATCTCCAAAAGATTGAGCTCCTTTGAAAAGTGGACAGAGAGTAGTTCTAATTTCTCCTCCCATGTACTACAGTTATTCAACTCTAACAGAGGCTGTAAATAATAGTATTATATTATTCACAATAAATAATCTGTATAAAAGGACAATCTCTTTCTGTATTTCAAACTGAGACAACAATATACTGCATTTTAGCGTATTAGGAGTATTGCATGTATCCGTATTTTTACTATCAAGTAGTTAATTCTTCTGGATTTTCTACCTATATAAGTCAAATTATTTATTTTATTAATTATTACTTGAAATTACTATAATTCAATATTCATCTTATATATATATGTTTAATTAATTAATATTTTATTTTAATTATTGTTATTATCATATAACTTCCATACATACATATATGGAATAGCCCATACATGCATATTGTTGTTATTATTTTTAATTATTAAAACAAATGTTAAAGAAACTTGACAAACTTGACTTTTGTAATCTAGATTAAATAGATTAAAATAATAAAAAATTTAATATTCTAACAATTTATCTTATATTCTTTCTTATAGACCTTTCTCCTATTAACTATATGTAACAGTTACGTAAATCACTTTTGTAATAAAAAAAACTATAATTTAATTTTAATAATTAACTAACCATTTCATTGTTAGAGCCAAGGTACATTTCTATTAAATAAGATAAAATAATATTTTGTAACTCTTGTTCTGTAGTATGAGAAAAAAGTGTTTCAATCAAATATTTTATTTGATCAGGAGCTCCATCTATAAGTATTAAACGTCCAGAGAAATTCTTAGCTTCTAATAATCTTGCTAATTCAATGGCGATTAAAGATCCGAATGAATAACCCACAATTAAAAATTCTCTTTGACTTTGCATTTTTTCCAATACATGCTAGAAAAAAAACATAAAAATATGAGACAGTACATAAAAAAAACATGCATGCGTGCACGCGCATATGTATATGTATAATCAAATATTTTTTTTATTTAAATAGCAGTTTAATAATAAAATAAATTTTTCAAATAAATTATCTTGTAACATCGTACAGGCAAAAGATATTCTGCTGATTTCATTATTGAACGAGTAAAACCCGGTATATTAAGTGCGCCGTGTTGCAAACATATGACCGAGGATTTAATTTTCGATTCTATCAGTTTGTATACGCTTGCACAGCCGTCAATTCCTGGTATAAAGAATATTTTGCTTCCAGCAACTTCCTTTTTTGTCGAGAATTCTATATAAATATCTGGACTCAAGTCTGAATTGTTAAGTTTTCGAATTAATATTTTTAAACCATTCAAATCGTTTGTATCATCCTCAATGGCGTCGGATATCTTTTTTTGTTCGGTTATATTTGTCATTTCACTGAGTTTTGCAATGGTAAGATTTCGGATATCTTGAGCTGTCAATAAAATATCAAATTCTCTCTCCAACGTCTGTTTAATTTCCACTGCCATCATTGAATCCATGCCTAATTCAGCCAGTGAAATGTTTGGCGCTGCTAAGTGTGGATTTTTCAATCCTATATTATAAATTAGAGAAAGAATTAAATATTTAGATATGTAATTTTAACCAGAACATATTTTATCTTAAATAACAATATAAAAATGATTGAAATTAATATTTCTTACATTGTCTTTAATACAATCGATTATTTCATTATAATATATTTTTAATAATATTATTAAATAAAAGTTGTATTGATGTTTTACGAATTTTTTAACATAATATTATAGTTGCTTAGAAACTCACCCATAATATTTGCAACCGCTTCAAGTGGATTGGTTGCTGTACCAGAGCCTTTTCTTTTCTCAGCAACAATCATGCTGCTTACAATTGGTCGATTTTGTAGCAAGAATACTTCTAATGTGTCCAAGCAGGAAGATATACTTTGTTGCAATGTACCTCCAATGACAAGTTCTTTATCGTCTTCTTGCATGTCGGCGACAAGCCCAACGTCACCAATAGCGCCCCATTGTATAGCCAAACCATGTAAACCTTCCTTCACTCTTTTTTCACAAATTCTTTCCATTATGGAATTTGCCATTCCGTAATTTGTTTGACCTGCGTTACCTCTTCCGCATGAAACGGAAGAAAAAACGACAAAATGACGAAGTTGGGAACAAATTGTTCTCGATAATTCGTCCATATTTTTTGTCGTCCATGCCTTCGACACGAAGGAATCTTCGAATGCTTGTGGGGACTGATTCTTGAATATATTATCTTTTAACACAACTGCGAGATTGAATATAGCATCCACAGGACCTTGTTCTTCGGCAAGTTTTAATATAGATTTACAGTCTTCGTATTTCGAAGTATCAGCCGTTGTAACAATTTGTATATTCACACCATAAGATTGCCATAATGTTATTCTTGAGCGCTGATAACCATTTTTTATCCCAGTTCGCGAAGTTACTACTAGATTTTTTGCACCCCGTTTAATTAACCAGTCAATTAATTCTAGACCGAAACCACCTAAACCACCTAAAACGATGTAGCATTTGTTTTGCAGGCAGTAGTACTGGGGACGTGCGAGTATAGGGGTATCCAAGGATTCATCTTCTTTAAGAATTTTTATTATTATCTACAAATAATATTAATTTTATATAAAATCAATAAATTGAAGGGAATTGGACATAATATATATTTAAAATATTGAGGAAAAGAAGAAAGATGAGAAAAAACATAAAAGGCAAAAAGTTGTTCAAGAAAATAAAAATTATAAATAGAGATTCTTTATGAATAAAATGGAACTGTCAAATGAAGTGTAATTGTACGATAAAGAAGTAATACAAAATTTAAAAATTGATAAAAAAAAGAAGAATTTTCAAAAATCCTTCTTTCTAAGCAAATAAAAAGCGCGATTATAATTAAAGCGAATCATTGCTCCAATATAGGGGAACGTGGGGTAGAACGGCATCGCGGGATACAATGGTGCAAAGTCGATATCTTTTTACAGAAATGCTACCGTGTCATGAAATATGTTGCAATTATTGCTATTAGATGTCTCTTTCTGCGTGCTGTTATCAGAGGTTGCACTATTTTTAGTTGAAAGTTGTTATAAATTATTTAATGCACTTGCTGTGCTCTCCGCGACTTAGTTGTAATTCTTCGATATATTTACAAACAATGATAAAATTCTATTTTTTGTTACCGTAAATACATTTATGTTTGAAAATGATTTTTTCTTATTAATTTCATACTGTGTCTATGTAAATATTAATTAATTCTAATTTTTTATATGATCAAAAATAAATAAATACGTTTTGAGGCTTAATGAGATATTATCCCACGAAATGTTGTACTTTTTATTTTGATACTAGAGAAAAAAAAAGAGTATACATAGATGCTGTTTTTCAAAATTGATACCACAAATTATTACATTAATGAATATTTTTTCGTATTTTAAAGAGAGAAACATTTATTATAACAAGAGAATTGTTTTTATTTATTAATTTATAGTTATTATTTAAAAATACAAATCTATATTTTTATATTCTATATATCATATTATAATATACAACTTTTAAGAAGTTTTATACATCAATGTTAATGAAATAAACAAGTTTTGGATGTAGTCTATTATACCTTGCATAAAAAGCATATCACGAAAATCTAGATTTTTACTAAATCAATAATCTCGTCTATTTAAACTATTATTTTATAATAAACTTCTGTTTTTTCTTACAGTGGATATTCCAAAGAATATTTTTAATAAAAAAAAGATTGATTTATTTTTTTTAATATGTTGAAAACTTGCTCAATACTTACCTTGGCCGTTCTAACCCACATTCCCCTACATATAAAAAGAGATAAAATAAAATAAAGAATTATAAAAGTGTTTTGTATTATATACATTAATGTACAAATAATGTAATTTGCGTATAACATAGTTACATTAACAGCTGATATTGACAAAGAAATTGACGAGAAAGATGAAAAGCAAAAGGATATTGCCGAAAATGCAGATTAGTATGGAAGAAAAAGAAGCATAATATGAATAACTTGTATATTATAGCATAATTAACAGAATACGATATGCAAAAAAATATTTTTAATTCTTTTTAGTCTAAATTTTATGAAAAGTAAAAAAATCTTGTAGAAAAAAAAAAATAAAAAACTGCTAAAAACAATATAATTACATAAAGAAACAAAATGCACAGTGGAAATAAATGGCAACGGAAATTTTAAAGTGACATAAACAACAATTCAAATGTCTAAAAGTTCGATTGTTTACAATATTTAATTTAGATGTGAAAATAAAAATAAGATAAAGTCAAATCGATGGCGTTACATTGAAAAGTTGCAACTTTTGATTGCTCGGATACACAAACAATGTAGTAACTTTAGGAAAGAAAGAGATAGAAAAAATTATAAAAACAGTTTAAAAAAATATTTAAAAAAGATTTTGAACGATATCAATTTTGAATATTAATAAATAAATAGTCACAGAATTTAGAAAAAAGAAAAGAAAATATAATTTAGAAATAAAAGAAAAATGTATAAGAAAGGGAAGTAAAATGGAGATCAGATAGAGTATTATATATTTAATATTTGAAAAAAATTTTCAAAAGCTTGAAGCTTTCATAAACTTTTTTCGGATAATGATTTAAGCATTGAATGATACATGAAAGTTTATTATTTATAGGTTGTATTTGTCAACACAGCATTTGGGATTGGTAACCAGTTATTGAGATAGTTAGATTGCAATTTCTGACTACGATGAATTATATTTTCCAATTTTATTTTTAAAATTAATAACGACAAATCACTCCCTAATCTCGGATAAAAAGTATAATAAAAAATTTAATAAATATGTATTGCAAAAAATTGCAAAATATTTTATTGTAGGGGGTTTTATTTGCCTGCGTTCCCGACTGCCAACCAATTCGTTTAGCCACAACATTTTTCCGATAGCTCGACAGTAATTAATTACTCTTATTATTGTAAGTGTAATAAAAATTGATCATACCTTGCCAATATGCTTTCCAGCAGACATATATCTAAACGCAGCTTCAATTTCATCTCGTTCAAAGACTTTTCTGCATAACGGTTTGACAGCGCCATTTTTTATACCATCTGTTAATAGGTTCCACAACATTTGCTTTATTCTTCTGTTATTTTGTTTCTCTTTATTACTTAATTTTGTAAAAAACATTTTATCTAATAAAATGCCGTGAAAAGTAATGCCTTTAGAAAATGCAAATATTTCTAAAGGAGTATTGGAAATCATATCAAACTTTCCAATTTCTAGGAAACGTCCACCCTTTGCTAAGCAACGGATAGATGATTGCAGTTTCTCTTCAGCTAAAGAATTCAATACGATATCCACTCCCCGACCTCCCGTCTTCTGAATAATCATTTGTTCAAAACTCGTGTCTCGAGAGTTTCCGATATGATCTTCGGGAATAGAGGGAAACGTCTCTCTTATAAAGTGTCGTTTCTCAACACTTCCAACCGTTGTAAACACTTCGCAACCTTCGTAAAGGGCAAGATAAATCGCTGCTTGACCAACGCCTCCTGTACCAGAATGAATTAACACTTTGTCGCCTTTCTTCATTTTACCCTTCAAATACAAAGCGTAACAACTCGTAATATATGCACAAGGAATCGTCGCGGCGTCTTCCATCGTCCACTCATCAGGTATGATCCAATTGAAATATTCGTCAAATACCTGAATATTTGCAATTCCTCTAAAAATAGTTATTTAACAAAATTATGTAAATGTATTATGTTAAAATTAAGTTAAAGACATCTTTATTTTAAATAATATTTGTACATAAATTTTGTATATAAAAATAAGAGAAGAATAAAAAGAATTTTTTTTTTCTTATTTTATAATAAGTATTTCCAATTTAAACATAAAGAAATTATTTTAAACAGTTTATTTACTAAGAATATAATATTAGTTAAAACTATGTATCACTATCTTACCCAGTTACACACATTCCCATTTTTCTTTGTCCATTTTTATTAAAACCAACAAATTCGAGTCCAATTACAGAATCACTAAATCGTTCTTTTGAAATTGATTCGATGAAAATTCTACCGCTAGCTATCATAATATCTTTAAAATTGATAGACGCATAGACTATTCTTATCTGATTATCGTTGACAAAAGGTTTTTGCACCCAACAAAGAGTACTTATATCACCCTGCACCTAAAATATATAAGGATAACAAATTATATTAATTCTATTAAAATAAATTATATATATATATATATATATATATATATATATATATATACTTAATTTATGAATAAAACGTGACACAAAGCATTATTTCAATTTTCTTTAATATTGAATCATCTTAACGTACCATTTGAGAAACATAAGCACACTCTACGAGTTTTGGTTCTAGTAATGGTAATGAAAAATGCCTGTAAGATCCCCAAATGTTACCGGAACGTATAACATTGATGGGTATATCCAGTTGTAACTGTTTCATGTATAACGAGTCTTGCAATGAAAAAGCAGGCACATCCTTATCCTGAATAAATACACCTCTAATCATTTCACCGCCCGGTTCTTTTTGCAAACAATTCACAAGACCGATTAGCCCGCATTCGAAGTCTCCTTCTGCAACGACTATAATCGTATTTGTAGCCTCGTTTTCTACGTTCATAAGTGATTGAAGTTTATCTATCCACGAGAATTCATAATTGTTCACGTGCACAATCTGCTGATTTCCCTTAATATCTTGTATTTTTCTTAATAATATAATTGTCTTATTATTGGTGCGTTTCTCCAAAATTACTTTTAATTCATATTTATCGAGACATGAGTAATCGTAAACAGCATCCAACTCTTCCAATGTCAGAAGAAATCCTTTCGGCATTATGACAGACAACAATTGATCATATAGTTCGTTTCTATTTTTAGTTAAAATTCCGAAACCCATAATCATCAAACAATTTTCATTTTTAGTCAGTTTATTAAATTCTGTTACAGTAACGTTGTCAGGCAAAGCAATATCTTTGAACTGCTCGTGTGTTGTGACCAGTTTTATATTAGACTGAATTTGTGGTAGTTCATCTATAATTGTATTCACAAATAAACAATTTAAATTCTCCGTCATCACTTGATCGCAATCCTCGATAAATTCGATAATTTTTACGTTTATCATATTATAACACTCAAGCGCAATGTGCACCGACATTCTTATTGCATCTTGCAAAGACATCAGATTTAGATCTCGATGAGCAACAAACTTGCATTCTTCAAGAACGGGGTTGAGTACATTTTGTCGGCGACGTATAGGTGTAGCTATGACGTCGTATATTTCTATTCCTCCAGATATCAATACATCTAAATGCTCATAATTTTGTACTAAGACTTCTGCAATATAACATAATAACATATTAAATATATTTTTCGGAAAATAATTTTCGTCTAAATATTGTGCCTATTTATAATACTGTTAACTTACGTTTTTCTTCATTTGAAAGTCTTTCAATATACTTTATATGAGATTTTGGGTCGATTACTACTTTACGAATTCTTGTTGGTACAAAGAGACTTCTCGAATTCTGCCCTAAAATCATCATCTGTAACATGCTGTCCATAAATGTTACCCAGTTGTCAGTCCAGGCGATATGACTATTCTTTCCCGTGATTGACGCACTTTTTAATCCACGAAATTCGCCGGTATATTGATAACCACGAAGTTTCAATTCTTTATAGATATCTTTCGTAGTCATCTCTTCTTTGTCATTGTCATTTCGATCAATAACTGTAGTACATATTTTCTCATCATCAATATTAACGGGAGTTCGTACTGTTCCAGTAACAACAGCATTATCTCCTTCAATTATTTCGAATTTCCCACTCTCTATAAGAATATCATATCAATTATTAATTTCTCTTAAATATATTTTAGAAAAAAGAATTTATACTTTGTTCTATAATGAGATTCTAAGGAATGAATTAACCAATTTTCTACCATGAAAAAAAATAATTAACACTAATTATGCATACAATTTGCAGTAAATAATAAAAATAAATGAAAATATTTGCAGCATTAATGATTAAGTATACGGCAGATGTAATACACATTTTCATCAAACACTTAAACCAATACTTTTCGTAACAGTATCAGTGAATTATAAAATCTATAAATCGTAATCTTTCGAGATTTTACACTAAACTCTTCAAAATGTGAGATGTCCCATTACATGATTTAATTTTTCTGAAATTTGGATATACAATTTTATTAGATAATTAAATGTATCGAAAACAAATTCTGCAGAATATTTATTATAAATATTTTATAAAATATATATATATATATATTATGTATTAAAGTATATAATAAAAAGAATTAGTGTATTATTTGTAAAAAAAATTTTAGTATAATATATTGAAAACTTATATTTCACTGGCAATGAGAAGAATTAATAATAATGAATTAATAATAAAAAAACTTTTCAATAAAATCTTATACTTATAAACAGTGACAAATAAGACAAAAAAATAAAATGTAAGAACTTTCATTGAAGATCAATGGAATACTTACAAATTTTTGATTAAATCTTATTACTGTTTTAATCAGTACAATTTTCACTGATTAGTTTAAAAGAATAAAAGCAACAATTTTAATGTAGGACCTACCGTATGTAATATAACAAAATAATAGCATAAATATATTAAGTTTGTCAGAAAAAAATTAAAGCAAAACATTAACTAAAATAATAAAAATTAAAATTAAATAGTAGTATAATCTTTCTGCTAAATCTACTGTTTTATTAACAAACTGCTTTATTTATTAAGATTTAATTTATTTTGCTCAACTAAATTTTTTTGTTTATTTATATTTTATGTAAAACTTTTGTATTCTTTTTATATATATCTAATTAGCAAAATTATTTTAATTGTACAAATTACTAACCTTTCTGAAGCATAAGAGTTAAATTAACTTGATTTTCTTTTGACAAAACCGTAGAACGTAGAAAATTGACATTTTCAAATACAATTGCAATATCGAGATAATTTATTTTTTTCAACCAACTGATCATCTGCCATATAAGTAAAAGATATCCTGTAGCCGGTAATACAGTTTTTCCATTAATGACATGTCCGGTCATATACATAAATTCTTCCTCTAGTAAATTAACAGAAACAATTACTTCTCGAACATCAAGTTTTCTTTGTCCAACATATCGGTATGTATACCACTCTTTAGAATGATCCCATCTATAAAATGCCAATAATCCAGCAACATTTAAGAATGCTAGCCATGCATTTACTGTCGTTAATTAAAATAATGCAATTTAATTTTCTACTTTTTGAAAATATATTATTTTTTGCTTTTTTACACTAAAAAAACTTGTATTATGTTAAACAGAATTTACCTTATAAGAGGGGAAATCATCGGTGTATTACGACTTACAGGAAACTTAACTTTCGGATACAAATTTGCGATCTGTGGTTGTAATCCTGCATTATAAAGTTTCCCAATTCCGTGTAAAAATATTTCAATATTCGGTTTGTGAGAGAATTTGTATAACGCGATATTTGTCACTGTTGTCTTTAAAGAATTATTGAGAATATGTTGTAAAATGTCGTGTGGCGCTATCTCAATTGTCACTGCATCATTCGAAATAAAACTTATAGTTTCTGAGAATAAAACTGGGGCTAGCAGAACGTTTGTATAATATTTTGCTAAAAATGACTGTAGAGATGAGTTAAACCGTCCATAAGAGCTATTAAGCACATTCAACCACTTTGAGCTTGGAGACGCTTTGTGTGGCAATATTTGATTCAAATATTCCAAAAGTTTAACTCTTGCAGGCTCGACGTAACGACTATGGAAAGGTATATGTCCACAGGCAATTTCTTTTACAGAAATGTTTTCAGTCTGAATAAAAATAAATTTTATTGTTTAATTAATTCAATATAATTATAGGAATAAATAAATTTTTCTATTTATACTATTTAAGCGTTTACAAACCTGTAGTTTAGCGATGAATGTTCTTACTGAGTTTGTTGGGCCACTCACAACAAAATTATGTAAACTATTGTAACAAGCTATATCAATATCCGATGGACATATATTCTTCAAAGTTTCGAAATCAAGATTAATTTCAGCCATTAAACCATCTATTATTTTTGACTTAAAAAACGCTAAGCCGGCATAATATGCCAACGTGATCGTTTCTTCGGCCGTCAAACACCCATCGACATATCCACAAATCAATTCGCCAATGGAATGACCCATTATAATATCAGGAGTGATACCAATGCTTGTTAAAAGATCAACTATTCCAATCTGCAATACATAATATATATAATAATTTTTTATGTATCCCAACTTTTTATATTTATCTGTTAAATAAAATTATATTATAAATTATTGCAAATTTAATTTTCTACAAATAATTATATATATCTGAAAAACTTTTCTCAATTTTAGCTTTTTTTATCTTTAAAGATAAAGAACTTCATAAAAATTAGATAATTAAAAAAAATTTTACCACTTATATATACAGTATATTTTATTTATTCATATATGTTTACCTGTAGTCCAGTGAGGCCTACAAATAAGTTAACTACGTTGTCGAGAATATGTTTGTCTTGATTTATTAAAATATCGGTGACAAATATATTATGAGGTCTTAAAACAGTATCGCATTTGTGGATTGCTTTTGCAAATACTGGAAACTTCATTAAAACTTGACCTATCAATATTTTAAAAGAATATATTATTCCATAATATTGTTAATAGGCGCGTTGCTTCAAATAATATTTTTTAACAAATTATAATATTTTTACATAATGGATTTAAAGATAAAACGACTGTAGATAATATAAATAGTATGTCCCACATAAAGGTAAAAAAATTAAATATTTTTTTACAACTAATTATAAATTTCTACAATTTTCACAAATTTATAAAAAGTTATGGTTTGTTGTTGAATATTTTACTTTTTAACTATAGAAATATGTAAATTGTTGCAAAGCTATTTCCATCAGGATTCCAACAGTATTATTACTATATTTTTTAGTTCAAATTCAAAATCAAATTATTATATTTAATAAATTTACTTACCCATGTTAAAACACTGACAATGAGATCCAATTCCAGAGAATATGAAGCAAATCGGTCTTTTTGTATGTATATTGCGTTCCATTTTAATTATTGCGTTATCAGACAGTTTAGATCCAGCAATTATATATCCTCTGTACGGATGACCTTTTATATTGTCGCTATGAATACGATGTAGTAAAGAGATATATTCTACATCTATCGACCGATTGTGTACCTGTAAACATATTATTACTAATTGTAACAATTACTATATAACAATTATCTTATAATATTTTATCGTTAATACCAATATTCCGAAAGTTAAATAAAATTATCTTAGAGAATCTCTCTATTGAAAAATGTTTCCTACTAAAGTTTTGTGATTTTGAAAAGAACATAAGTTTAGTATTAGTTTGACCTTAAGTACTTAAGATTACATAAAGGTTAATTCAGTTTTTAAAATTATTTTAATTTTTTTATATAAATCTTTTTTGCAATATTTGGCGTAAAAAGTTATAAGAAGTATAATAAAACACTAAAAATTAAATAGTTTATGAGATATTTTTTGGCATATTTTTTACACTCGACTGTATCTTTTTTTCTTTTCTTTAATAAATTGATTCCTTACAATATTCTGTATAAAAAATTAATTTGAAACATTTTTGTATAAAACCCCATAATTTCTAGATATTTAACTGTCAAAAATATATAGTGTTCAAGAATAAATGATAGGGTTTCAATCGATTTTTATAAATAATACACACTGAATATTGATATAAATTTTTTTAAATACAATAACACAGGCCTGCATAATTAAAGGTATTAAAAGTTATTTGTATTACTTTACATTACTTATTTAATATTTACATATTTTATTTATACTACTATATTATTACTATTTTATAACGCAATATATAAGTGTTATATTGTGTAACTTTTGCTTATTTTTATTATAATATATTATAATTTTGTATTTAATGTATATGTTTGTGTTTATTTATGTACATAATTGTTATTATTTTTTTATCTTTTTTTTTACAAAGGCTTAATTCGTAAATAAACTAAAGTAATATTATATAAGAAAGATTAGATTATTAATGAAATAAATTTTAATGTTAATCAAATCACAGAAAAAAAGCAAAATGAGCAAAGCGCCGGAGTAAAGACGTAAATAAAAACTTAAGATTCTTCAAGAAATGAAAAACATGTTTAATTGGACATTTTGGTCAATTTTTGAACCATTTTTAGCAATACAGTTTTAATGCAAACAATATAAATAAACAAACCTTTTAAGAGTATTGAGTAAAAGTATACTTATTACAATTTGCATAACTGACACTGAATATTTAAGAGCTTTGTTTAATTGTATTGCCTTTCTTTCAACGTTATCAGTTTTATTTAAGAACCTCATAAATTATTATTATTGAAATTGTAATGTGTACTTACATCATCTAACATAATTTTAACTCCTTCCTCTGTACGTCCAGATGTAACTACAAGTCTAGGTAAATTATCGTCTGCTCTATTATTAATTTTAATTTTTGGATTTGATTTCAATAATACGTGGCAATTAGCACCGCCAAATCCAAAGGAATTAATACCAATATAACCACCCTTGTATTCTGTCTTTTCAGTGATTATTTTTACTCTTCCTTCAATGATAGCTGTCATATCTTTTCGTGGACGTTTAAAATGTATAGTAGGCGCAATTATACCAGTTTCCATCGCTATTAAAATCTTTATACAATAAATACATTTTTATAATAGCAATAATATCTTGCAAATTCTATAACTATAATAATCAAAAATAACATTCAAATAAAAAATATTCGCATAAATTTACATGTAACATTAGACCATACAATTGTAATAATTTTATTATATTTTGTTGTAAACTTACTTTTGCAATTTGACAATGGCCGCTAACGGGTTCAGAATGTCCAATGTTTGACTTAACTGAACCCAATAACAGAGGAGCGTCTCTTTTAGTGCATAAAGCTTCATCGATGGCTCGAAGTTCTACAGGATCTCCAGCTATAGTACTAGTTGCGTGAGCCTCCATGTAAGACAGCTCAAGAGGCGAAATACCACAGTCTTCGTAAAATTCTTCCAATAACATTTTTTGCTTGTCAAGTGATGGAAAAGTAATTCCTTCTTCTTTAAAGCCATCGCAGTTGGTTTTACCATAAACAAAAGTGGCATAGATTCTTCTTGCATCCTTAGCCTTCTGCAGGTATACTACTACAGCCGCATCACTGCGCATGTAACCAGAACCTTCTTGATCGTAAGGTTTACAGTATCCATCAGCAGATAGAACTCCTAAAACAATATCAGTAGTTTGTTTTAATCCATATAAACGTACAATTTCTTCATTAATATACTAAATATTTGAAAACTTTGATAAATATATCTAAGCGATTTAATTATATCGTTCAAAAACAGAAACTATTAGATTTCACAAAATAACTAAACAAACATTGATTAAATAATGTTATCCTGTTAATTGTATCAATAAATATATATACCATTTGACAACGCAACAACTTGAACACTTAATATTGTTTTTCACATACCCAGACGAAAAAACTGATGAGTTACAAAAGGATGGATGCATAAATTTACACTAGCAACAATAGCCGCATCGCAAACGCCAGATCGAATCATATTATAAGCTTCAACCATAGCAAAATGACTCGAGCTACATGCAGTATCGATGTTATACGATGGTCCAGTAACGCCAAGCCAATAAGAAATTCTGTTTGCGGTCATAGCTTTACAGCTTCCAAGAATGGGTAATCCAGCAATCTATTCGTAATTACAATATAATTTTCATATAAAAAATATTTTTTTTTCATCTATATTTAGCAATATCTTTGTATACGTATTAATATATTTATGCACTTTCAAGAAATATGTGTCTTTTATCGATTTTTCACTTAAATTATTAAATAACTAATGTGAATTACATACGTGCGGTTTTTCGTATATTAAATCTAAATATGTATCACAAACACTTATTGCTGTGACAACGCTTGTGTTTGTTCCTTGTAATTCTGCAGGATTTACACCCGCGTCAATAATTGCTTCATAAGTATGCTCAAGTAACATTCTACATCCAGGATCAAGTACATGAGCTTCTTCGGCCGATATATTAAAGAATTCTGCGTCAAATTTTTGTATATTGTTTATTTTTCCTATTCGAGGAGGCATTTCATAGATATCTGTCAAGATTTAAAATAATTTTAATAAAAATTATTTTTCATATTGTTAAGTCATTGATAATAATTGTACTAAAATATTCTTAAAGAGATACATCTCAATTATTTTGATATGAAACAGAAAGTGATATTATAATAACAAACAGAAAAAAATTATAAAAATATTAACAAAAAGTGATTTATGTAAAAATAAATTGCACAAAGTAATAAGTGTTTTAAAGTATCAATTGTTTTAATGACTTTAACTGTGATTTTTTTCCAATTTAATATTACGTTTATAGATGTATTGGTATTAATAATATAAATTCTAAACTACGATTGATGTATATTTTAACATGTATAAATATTTTTCTACTAAAAATAGATATTTTTAATTTTGAGAGAAAGATATTATTACAGTTAGTCCAGCGTTGATGATTGCTTGTACCAAGATCCATTTTATTAAAAAGATTGTCCTGAAATTCTTTTATATTGTCAGAATTAGGAAACCGCCCGGCAATACCAGAGATAACGATTTCTTCTTCAGCATCAACACTGATATATGGATTGAATCGCTTACTATTATCCATCTTCTTTAAAATTTAATAATTCTAGAAAGATAAATCATAACTCTAGATTTTAAAATTCTATGTATTTAGAATAATAAACTATTATTAGAACTAGATACAACAACATTAGATCTAGAAGAGTCATTTTTAGAACAGCTGAAAGTTTATAACGCATAAAATGTGGGAGTAATCACATAATTTTAAGTAAGTATTAAACAATCAATATCAATGTAAAATTTTCAGGTTTTTAAATCAATAATAGTACAACAAAGTTCATTTATTTATAGAATTTACAAAATTTTTAATAATAATTTAATGATAAAATGTATCGATAAATTAAATCAGGTGAGTTAAAATGTTAAAATTTTTTAGTAATTAAGGAACATAATTGTATAAGATTATAAATAATAATCAAAACTAATAAAAACAAATGTAATTTACCAAATATAATCTACCAAAAGAAAAAAATAATATATATCTATATATGTATATAGTTGTACATATGTATGTGTATATAGAGATTCTCAGATATATATATACATCTATACCTGAGAAAAAATAAGTATGGTATGATCACATGTAAATATACATAATTGGATATGAAAAGATCTGGTAACTTATGTAATTTTATGATCATATATAATAATATCCTAATTTAGCACGATATCTTATATGACCATATTTTTATATAATCATATTTGGTTAAATCTGATTATACATGAAAATAGATCTAGCCGAATATGATTATATAAAGGTAAGATCATATCACGCCAAATTTCGGATATTATTATATGTGATCAAATCATATCGCGTTAAATTTCAGATTTAGTTATATATGGATAAATTATATTACATATAGTCAGAATGCGCCAAATTTCGAATTATATATAATCATATATAATCATAATAAGTTCATTTTTTCTCGAGCATATTGTAAGTATGTACCTAATGAGAAAGACATGAAAAATAAAGAGAATTTTTCACAATAATTTAATATAAAATTGGATATTTTTTTACATGATTCAATTATATACTATTAAATTATATGCTATCTACTAATATTGCGCATACAATTCAATTATACAAGAATTATTTTTGAAATAACCTATTTGAAAACTAAAAAAGAAATATTTCGAATATAAGACTTTTAATATTTACAAACTATATAGTTGCTTGTTTGTAAAAAAAGAAAAAATCTAGAAAAGAAGCAATAAAAATTTATACTCACCACGTCCAAGTTTTACAATTGCTTGAAAATAGAAGCAAAATTCTAGCAAAGATAGAATTCTACAAAATTAACAATGACTGCAATTTATATAACTAGAAAGAAGAATATGCTATCCTACACTGTCTGTTAAGTAAAATATGAATTATGTGATCTGTCAATATATATATATAATAATCTAACCTGATCAACTACCGGAAAAGTAGAATGTATAATCACTCATATAATTATACATTTAGTTATAATCATCATGATGTACACTATCGTCAAAAAATTTTATACCAAAGAAATTTATAAATTTAAGTTATAATTTCTTCCCAAGTAATGCAAGAAGTACCTGAGAAAAAATGGGTTTAATATGATCAGATGTAAACATACATAATTAGATATAAAAAGATCCGATAACATATGCAATTTTATATGATCATATATAATGATACCCGAAAAATAGCACGATATGTTCTTATATGATCATATCTTTATATAATCATATTGAAATCTAATTATATGAAAACAGATCCAGCCGAATATGATTATAAAAAGATAAGATCATATCACGCCAAATTTCGGACGTTATTAAATATGATCAAATCATATCGCGTCAAGTTTCAGATTTAATTATATATGGACAAATTATATTACATATAGTCAGATGGCGCCAAATTTCGGATATAATTATATATGATTATATTCAAAGAAGTAAAATTAGCATTTTTGATTAAACTTTATTAACCAGAGTCTATAGCATATGTACTATCTATTTACGTATTTTGTAAGTTGCAAGTAACGATTTAGATAAAAAATGCATATTTCTTGTTTTATTTTTATTTCTTTCTCACATAAAATTACCCAAGTAGCACATGTTCGTTTAATAAACGTTTCATAACGTTTTCTAAACGTATCTTTTCGTATTAGATACGTTTAGAAAACGTTTATAAAACGAACAGTGCTACCTGGGTATCTTTTTGCATTATTTATATTACAATTTATTGTATATTTTGCAATATTAATACAGTATAGTACCATACAATAAATGTTTATTTTATTACACGTCTAGGAGAGGACTAAACCTAGATGTATTTTGTGAAATTCATAATTTTGAAAATTTTCCAAATATTGTAACCGTGTTTTATTAAATTTATGGTTTATTAAAAGATTATTAACAAAAATAACGCTTATGCAAATAGATTCATTTAATTTAAATTACCACGTTCACGCGTGGTATAAAATTATCATTTATCGGATACGCAAACACAATACGGATTTTGAATATTTAAATGGATCAAAATAAATATAATAACAATGCTGCGAGGCACTTGTTAGGTTTGGAGGACATGAATGTTTAATATTCTGCTGGAAGCTAGACCCACACTTCACATCGCCAGTGCTTTCAGGTTAAAAGTAGATAGAAAAGAAATATCTTTTTCAAGCAGATAATGTTGAAAAAATCTTATATCACGCAAAAATTACAAAATATAAAAATCCCACATGAATCATATAATTATGTACACTTGTATTATTGAAAGCACTAGATAATAAAATGGAAAAATGTAAAAATAAACTATATGACTACAAACTTTTTTTGCACTGAAAGCATATAATGTGAAGTGGATATTATACAGTACATATTCATTTCTCAATTTTTGTTATTTTTAAACATTTTATGTAAAGATCTATATATTTGTTTAATTGTATGTGTATGTGTAGGATACTTATACTACACATAATTAATACTTAACAAACAAGGTGCATAAAAAAGTTTAAATTTAAATGCTTAAAAAATTTTTAATTGGATACACTTTATAATATAACAATAAACAATAAATATTACTACCCAGTAAAATTTTATTATTTAAACTTTTAATAATGGAGTCTCACAAGGGAACATCCTCAAGTGTCACTCTGACTTGGGAATGAGATTTCGGTTTTGAGTTCGTCTGTAGTAATAAAATATCCATGCTTCGAGAAAAATCCTCGATCTCAATCGTTCCTAAAATTTTCTTGTACACATAACACATAACAATAGGTACAACTTATATCATTTAGTCTCCAAGTGAAATATTTTACTCCATATGCTATTCAGCGGATAAAAATATATAAAAAATGGCTATCTGTACTCATTGAAAAAATAATCATGCTCAATAATGATGTTGATGCTATGTGCACGAGCTAACTAATGTTTTTCGTTTAACTGTACTTCCGAAATGAAAAATCATACAAAAATGAAACAAATGTATATTATGCATACATATATATACAAAATGTATACACACGAAAGAGGTGTAAATCCGTATAATCTCCATATGATACACTTTGAGTAATACTGATGTAGGCGGTACTGTAATTTTCAAACCTCGTAACCCGAAAAGTACTTTATTGAAAAATACTTTATTATAGTGTCTGAAAAAGCTTTCGAGATATACTGTAATAATATACAATAAAAAATGGGAATTCCCATTTAAGAAATTGAAGATGACCTTGACAACGCTATTCATAGCCAAACTAGTATTATGCGTTACTTAAAATCCTACAACTTTTGTATAAAACATTTTTTCCAAAAATGCGTATTTTTTTGATAGTTTTAAAATATTTTTCTCCGATAAAGAAATATTTAACAAAAAGAGCTATAGATTTTAAATAAATTTAATTGAATTAAAATTTAAATAAAATTAAAAACTTTTGAAATGAGAACTTTAAAAAAGGAAAATAATAAATAAAACGATTTCAAGCTTTTTAATTGTTTTATTAAAATACCGACAGTTATTATTAATTTAAATTAAATATAACAAAGGCAATCAAGAGCCAACGCGGGTGGAGGGCGTGAAAAAACTTCTCTCTCAATCGTGTTGGCTGTAAATCATCTATATTTTCTCAAACGTTTCGGACTCTATTTTTGAGCCTTCTTCAGTGAATCATACCGCCGTTAACGTACCGCGATACGTCACGTCATACGTTAACGGAGTTCTAGTTTATTTTATAAAAATTAATACTTTTTATATGATGTAAATTTTTATAAAACAGTAAAAGCAAAAAAAAATAAAAAAAAAACATTTATGAAATAATTTACGCAAGATGTCGGAGAATAAATAATGAATGTTACATCCTGTCGGACGTAATATTTCCTCATGGTTCCTCCTTTCCGCAAAGTCGTGATAATAACCATTAGATTAATAATAAAAAAATAGTCATATCGCCGTATCGCCAGTATGTTAAGAGAGTCAGCTTAAATGGTATGTTAATTGAAATTTCCTCCTATTTTTTCTCATTAAAATTAATTTTCTTAAACATAAATTAATTCAATATTCTAATATATAGATCTTTTGAATCAATTTTTTCCATTCCCTCGCTTATTTTCTAACTCA
Source organism: Anoplolepis gracilipes (assembly GCF_047496725.1). NCBI lineage: Eukaryota > Metazoa > Arthropoda > Insecta > Hymenoptera > Formicidae > Anoplolepis > Anoplolepis gracilipes. The sequence continues at coordinate 3,670,937 of NC_132984.1, read as the reverse complement.
ATGATCATCTTCTTTATTGATCACTTTCCTCGATATTATTCATATTTTTACACAGGACACATTTACACTTTTGGTTACATTTAATTTTACTTATATAAAAAATAACATAATTAGTCAAAACTTATAACTTAACATTAGAGTCATTTAGATGTCATTCTGACTGACAAACTCCGTACAAATGTATTGTAACATTTGCGAGACAAACATACACACTCATACCTGTACACATGGATTCACACTCAACATTTAATAAACAAAGTGTTATTTAAAATATTATAAAATTATGTATGAATATTATAAAATTATATACGAATTTAATGAATACTTCGTTTTTTAACTTGCGAATATATTTAGATTTTATGTTTACATTATTATTTTCTCATTAACTTTCTCTCACTCCCAGTCCGAAGATTACATTTGGTTCCGTTCCGTCTAAAAGAGATCAAATTCTATTACAAAAAGAAACCACAGAACAAACTTTCGGAAAGGAGAATAATAGCGACAGAACAGTCGCTTACTTACTTTTCAAACTTTGCGGTTTGTTAGATCCGATCATTCACCATAAGACGTCTGACTTTAATGCAGTAATTGTTACGTCCTTCCTTTGGCACATCCTTCTCTGGGCCTGGATGTAACATGAGAATTTTATCAATTTTCATAAATAACATAAACTAAATATTAATATAAATTTTTTAAGTAATAATCAGCAACTCAAACAGTTTTTTAAATTTGTTGTATTTCTTATTCACTAAATTTCGATATGTGGACTATTAATAGCAAGGCACATATCATAACGAAAATTTCAACACTCTTCAATTTCTACACTCAATTCTGAACATTGGGCGTAATTCCCGAAATTGTTCCTATAATTCTGTGTGTTAAATGAAATATAATTTTATATGTATAATTATTTTAATGATTTATTATCATGTTTCTTTAATTTACAATTTTTTGTTAATAAATAACTCTATTTTGTTATTATCCATCATTATGATATGAGTACTCTATACGTAAAGAATTTTTCATTTGCTTTTTTTTTGAGATATTTTTAATTTGTTCTTTTTTGTAAATGTAAACTGTTTTATGAGAGTATTATATATATATTTTTTTTTTTTTAAGCATACACTAACAAAAAAGAATTAAGAATATTATTCACTGGTTAATTCTTTATTAATAGCTTATGTAATTTTATCAGAACATTATTCGGGTTAAGAACTTATTTATATGTTTGTTAGTATAAAAAAATCGTCGTTATGTAAAAGAATTAATTATAAAAAATTAATTTAAATTAAAATATTTAAATTTTTACGTTTAAATAATATTTATGTTTTTCAATACTATTTAGCTTATTTAGTAAGTAATCATTATATTCTTTAATTTACAATGCTTTGTTAATAAATAATATTATTTTGTCATGTTTTATCTATGGCTGTTTTCTTTGGATGCTCACGCACTGAAAGCGTTATTTTACTTTTCTACGAGATATAATAAGACTGATGCTTTCAGTGCGTGCATCTAAAGGGAACACAGCCATTGTGTATAAGTATCTTCCACGTGAATTTTTGCTCTGCACTTATTCATCTTTTAAAACTATTTTCTCCTATAAAAATTATATTAAAATGATATTTAAAAAATGTTCTGCTCTATACAAATCTTATATAGATCATAATTGTCTTCAATGAAAAATGAAAGGTGTTAATATAAGTTTTAATAATAAGAAACTTTTAGACATACTTTCTTAATCCTCTTCTTTTCTTTCATAAGTTGCCTTAATTTTTGTTTTAATTGTTAAACTGTAAAAATTAGATGTCTCTTCTATGTACATACATATATGTACATGCAGTTTAGTAAAACAAATACAATATAGAGATAGAAAAAGTATGAAGTAAAAGAGAGTTTGTAGAAAATAAAATTATATACACTCTTAACATAATAATAATAAGACAGAGACTATATTATAACACGTGCATATTTATTTTTAAGATTTTAAAGAATATGTTACCAAATCAATTAAGAAATAGTAGGAAATGAGAGTGAAAGACAAACACGACAAACGAGGACATTGCATTACAACTTTGTAGAACAAGAAGCGTGCAAAAGAGTATGTTTTTATGAAGGAGTGAAAATGTATAACGCTTTACCAGTTGAAATAAAAAAGTGAAAAAATTGAATCATATAAGCGTAGGTTAAAGGAGCATTTTTATTATAATGTAATTTAAATAAGTACGTAATTTTCTATACTACAAATAGCTGAGAAAACTAATAAAGATCAATCAATCAATCAATTTTTCCCACTCTCCTCCTATCCTCCTCTCCTTCACCATTTCTCTCTCTCTCTCTCTCTCTCGTATAATTTTGTATAATAATATTTTATAAATAACTTATATATTTTAGAAGCATTTGATTTGTTCAGTACTTACATAGGTTTATGTCCCGAAAGTTTTAAAACTGAATCTATTATTATAGCTGGTAAGATATTCCACAATATCGTCAATGTATAATATGTAATTAAATTCTGGACAAATAACATATTAAGGGTCCAAAGAACTCCTTCAAAGGGTGTATCTTCAAAAACTTTCAATCCTATGTTGCATAATTCTCGAAATAATATACTTTTTTCTTTTGGAAGAGTACAAATTATGACAAAATACGTGGACTGTGGTGCAAAACTAATAGTAATAGATAATATTATAAATAAATGCATTAAATATAAAATTTTGTAGAAACTTCATTAAGTTTAAAAAATATCTTACAGTTAGACAAATATAAGATTGCGAGAATATTACAAGATATTATTACAGAATATAAAAAAGTTTATTGTAACATATCATATTTTAACGAATTAAGTTTTAAGAAGGTAGATATAAAAAATTTGTTTAATTATTTTAAACATCTCTATTTAATTTTATCCGAGAGAAAATCATATATAAACTTAATCAGAAATAAATATGTGACTTTTTAATTTTCTAAACTTTAATGCAAAAAATGAAGCAAATTGAATAACACTTATATATTTATAATATAAATTAATACGTATAACGTAAATTTAATTTCCGTTAGTAACTTAACGCAGGTAGAGATGTGCATTAATACATAAATTGATGATCATACGTTGTCAATCCAAGTTTCCAAGTTACGAGAATTATAGTGTTGATAACAGTGTCTACTGGTATGTCATTTTGTGAAATATTGTTATTAGCATACAAAACTGGTAATAATCCTTTTCCGCTAGCAGCCGTCAGTCCCCCCCCCCCCCGTAGGACCATTAAAATTATCTATCCATCCCGGAATTGGATCCCTCAGCGAATATATCATTATCAATATATTTTTTTATCATATTATTATTAAATTTTGACATGACTGCTATGATATATGTATATAGAACGATATATCTTATCTTTTCTTATAAACTAAAAATGGAAAAAAAATAGAAAAAGTGCAAACTTGAAAACTTACTTTCAATTTTTGCTTAATTTAGTAGATATATTGTTGTCTAAAATAATTAAATAAATTGTTTCAACAACAATAACAATACTTATAAATAATATTTATATAACTATTATACGCGTGCGCGCAAAGGCAGAGTAAAAGAGCTAAGATAAATCTCTATTTGTAAGATTTAAAATTTAGATAAAATTTAGAATTTTGGAATATTTTTTTCGCGCTATTTATATTTATATGTATATTACATCCATACACACATGTTGTATTTTATTATAATATATCAATACAAATATATCATATTTTAAGATTTTCTGTATAAAATTCAAAAAGAAAAAAAGACAGAGAAAGAAAGGAAAACTTCTGTTTTATAATGGCCCTAGAATACAGAGTTTAGAAGTTCGACTCAAAATGCAGTATATGTATGCATAAATGTATACGTTCCTCGATGCTTTATACTTCTCACTTCTCTCTTTCCAACTTTAAAGGTATTAAAGTTAATTTTTTATTAAAATAACATTATAATAAAAATTATTCAAATATTCTTTTTATTATTACTTTATAACAATTTTTGAAGAAATATTGTGTGTATATTTCTATTTAACTTACGGATAAGTTTAACATTTTTTCGAATCTTTCATTAAGGCTTATTCCTTTTTTCGGACGCATTAATATAAATATTTCTCGAACATCCGGACAAGATCTCAGTATCTTCTCGATGTATACTTTGCCTAGAAATCCTGTCGCGCCTGTTAAAAATATACTTTGTCCAGCGTAAAACGCCGGAATCGACATGGCTGGATCAATTGAATTTTTATCCATAATTATCAAAACAAAACAAACAGAAAAGCAATCAAAGCAATAACATACAGAAAAGCAACAAATATATACAAATGCATTTAAAAACGTTATTGTCTTCTTTAAGTCAAAATTGTTACTAAACAGTAGTTAGACTTTGATTATATATAAGTGCTAGAGTTAAGCATGTGAGTAGAATTATTAATAAACCGGAAATGCTACAAGTCAAACTTGAAGAAATAAACTTGTACAATAAAGTTATACTATATCTTCATCAATAGTAAAAAAATCAATAATGAAATAAAATCATAATATGCAATTTATAATATTAGTAATAAAATAGTAATAGAGTAAATAACTTAGGCAAGCTTAAGATATTTGTATAAACTTATTACAATGTTTAAAATTGCATTTGTTGTGGCATTGTATCAAATTATATTATTGTTTGTATGAGTTTCACTGACTAAAATATATACACAAATAATTACGACAAAAAAAATCTCTTGCATTAAAGTTTAATTTTAAGAAAGAAAAAGAAAGAGAGAGAAAAAAAAGAGAGAAAAAGTGTGTGTGTGTGCGTGCGTGCGGGCGTGCGTGCGTGCGTGCGTAACTTTACAATAAGACTTCTATTTTTTAACTTTTTACATTAAAATTTGCAACTAATGTAGATTGCATATTCAATTAATTCAAGGTGGTTCGTATCAAAGTTTATCTGATACAGCACAAACTTTGAATTTTTAAAACGGATTAAAATATACATGACAATGCGATTATTCTATTATACGACGCAGTTCTATTATGTTGAAAATTCTAAGTAAATATATTCAGATGAGAAGTGCACATTTCTTGTTTTACTTTTTTTTCTTTTTCAAATAAAACTATCTTTTTTTTATCAGCATTATTTATACTGCAATTTATTATATATTTTGTAATTATATAATATTAATACAAAAATGTTGCAACAAATTTCAATAAATTTATTTTACTGCTAGAAATCTACAGATGGCTAGCCCTCGATATATATGTATATGTTACATTTATGAAATTCTGAAAATTTCTAAAAGATTTTAACCTGTTCTAATTAAAAGATTAACACACAAATTATCTTCTATGCAAATCAAGATTCAAACGTAGACTAATAAAAGAAATGCAATTTTTATTACAATTTATGACCATATTGCTATTTTTATCATACAGATACTTATTGTTAGACAAATACCTTTATAAATCTTTATGCAGCATGTTTAAAAATATGTCATAGCTAAGCCAGTTTCTTCATGAGAATATTCACAAGAGAATTAATTTTCTGTCAAAAGTTGAATCCACACTTTATATCGCCTAATGTTTTTAATACAAAATGAGGTTTACAAATGTACAAAGTTTTTAAATGTACGATTCCATATGAGTTTACAATTTCTCTCGCTTAAAATAGAGTAATCTGTATTGCTTTATGCTTTAAGATCAAAAATAGATAGTAAAAAAAACATCTTTCAAACAAACAATGTTTTAAAAATCGTAGTTTGTACAAAGAGTTATAAAGTATAACAACATTTAATGTAAAACCATATATAATTATGAAACTCGATTCTCGTACTGAAAGCACGGAACAATGTGAAATAAACCAGACTGTCCTTAGTTTTTTTTTACAGATATGGACTAGACTTTGTTTAGTAAATCTAGTTGAAGTCTTCTCTCCCATTTACATATTTATACTTTAAACTACATCATGATTAACCATTCTTTAATGTATTCGTGACTGAAAAGACGCAAGTAAGCGTCGAAACGTCCCACTTCTGTAATCTATTTTTATTTAATAAATGTGACCTATACATAAATTAAATGTTGTGCATCTACAGTTTAGCTCGTTCTAGTCTATATAATACTTTCTTATTTTTGTAATTTACATTAACGAGTTTTCTCATTATATTTATCAATTATTCATTTTTTAATTTTTGACATTTCTGAAGTATGTAAGGATCTGCATATTTGTTCAATTTTATGTGTGTGTTTGTGTGTGTATGTGTAGTATAGTTACTGCTTCTTCTATATTTTTAAATTATATAAATTAAATTATTTATTTCTTTTGATCGTTAGCGATAATTTATTAATTAAAGTTTTTTGGATGTTTTCCAGCAGTGAATTAAATCAGGAAATGCAATAGTTAGGCGACCAAACTGGTAATATTTAGCTTTTATTCAATTAAACAAGCCTTTCAATACAGTGAGTGTTCAGAGACAACGTTTCGACCTTTGGTTCAGGTCCTTATCGAGTCTAAAGAATGGAAAAAATTTTTGCTTAAGAAATTGACATGATACGGAGTTATATCGTTAACTAATCGTTGCGGTATTTGTTATAGTATTATAGTCGGTAGCAATATATAAACAATAAAAAATGAGTGGAATTTGCAACTGCCCATACCTATTTAAATGATGAGTAATAATTATTATGGCTGTCAATTACATCTTCACTAGCACACGTCAAAAAGTAGACTGAGATATCCCTCAAAACAATGACAAGACAACCTACAGAGGTCGAATGTTTTTAAAAATATTTTAAGATATTGTTATAAATTGGGTTTAAGTTCTCCGTGTCGATTTTTAAATTTATTGTATTGTCATGAATCCTGATAAAAAACATCTCCGCAATTTCCCTCTTTTTAGTGTGCTTTTCACAATGTAGTATTATCGGTTTTGCCCAATTAAAGTCGTGCATATAGTCCGTGCAACTCTATAACGATTTGGGAGAATAGGGGAGCAGTTCTGCCGGTGCATTTAAAAATACCAATCTAAATGAATTCTAATATCTAATATATAATAAATCTAACAAGTTTAAGCCATAAATAACTCTTTATTCGATTTCATACAATACATGTACACGGTGGTACTTATGTACATTATTTCTTCCACTACGTTTGCGTGTTGTTTATCTTTTCATCCTTCTATCTCTGATCTTGAATAATCATCTTTGTCACTTCAAATGCATATGTTGATATTTATCGATTTAGTATAAAATAGGATTTATATAGTAGAATAAATCAACAGTAATCTTTGGCTTGCAGTGAAGAATGTAATCGGTAATGCTAATCTATGGCCTAGGTATATATATATATATATATATATATATATATATATATATATATATATATAAATAAATATATATAAAAAAATCAAATAATAAACCAAATTGTTTTATTATATTTTTATTTCTAAAAGATAATATGGAAGATAAAAATAAATTTTACAATAATTATATAAATTTTTCTACATAATTCTCTCTACACTTTAATATAATTATCTGATAAAATTTTAATTTCTATCTTTCATGTAAATTAAAAATTAAATTCTTGATATTCATTAATAACCATTTAATCAGTTAAAAAAATTTTCAAGCTGTGAATTTGATTTAAATCATTCTATTGCAAAAATCCTCTTGGGAAGATAAATTTTACTTAAGAACTTGTATATGCGTTCAAGTTTAAGAATTTGTTTACGTTTCAAGTTTGTTATACGAAAACATAACATAAACCAGGAAAAATTAATTATAAAACTAAAATATGTAAATTTATGCGTTTTAATAATGTTTACCTTATTTTAATAATTTATTTAATGTAATTATATTTGAAATATTCATTTAATGTGTTATAACCGCGTCTTAAATTCTAAATTACATTAAGAAAATGGCAATAGAAGCAACAAATTTTCTAAACAATTAATGAATTAGTTAATAAAAATCATTTAATAAATTACATTAAAAAATAAAACGCAAGTTTTTATTTTAATACATTTTATAACAAACTTACTCTAATTGATGTGTGTGCGCAAACGTTTACATAATAATAAAACTTGTTTTATTTTTTAATGTAATTTATTAAATAACTTGTATTAACTAATTCACTGATTGTTTAGAAAATTTATTGCTCCTATCGCCATTTTCTTAATGTAATTAATAATGTATTATTATATTTTGTAATTTACAATGCTTCGTTAATAAATGATGCTATCTTTTCATTATCCATCATTGTAATGTGAGTACCTTCCACATAATGAATTTGTACTGCACTTTCGGTAATCTGAAAGTATTCTCTTATAAAAATGGTTTTAAAAATGATATACTAGTGTAAAAAATATTACGACTCTAGCCAAATTTACCTTTTGTAAACCATAATCTTCTTCAGGAAAAATTAACGTAAATGTGGGTTTCAATAGTGTTATAGATGATTTAAGATGTGGCAATGATGTTATATTATAATCTTGTATAGCCTTTATATGATCGTAAACCGTTGAAGATAAAAGTTTCTGATTTTCAATAGTTATCTCCGAAAGATTGAGCTCCTTTGAAAAGTGGACAGAGAGTAGTTCTAATTTCTCCTCCCATGTACTACAGTTATTCAACTCTAACAGAGGCTGTAAATAATAGTATTATATTATTCACAATAAATAATCTGTATAAAAAAACAATCTCTTTCTGTATTTCAAACTGAGACAACAATATACTGCATTTTAGCGTATTAGGAGTATTGCATGTATCCGTATTTTTACTATCAAGTAGTTAATTCTTCTGGATTTTCTACCTATATAAGTCAAATTATTTATTTTATTAATTATTACTTGAAATTACTGTACTATAATTCAATATTCATTTTATATATATATATATATATATATATATATATATATGTTTAATTAATTAATATTTTATTTTAATTATTGTTATTATCATATAACTTCCATACATACATATATGGAATAGCCCTCTCATACATATTGTTATTATTATTTTTGATTATTCAAAAAAATATTTTAAAAACTTGACAATCTTTTATAATTTAGATTAAATAACATAAAATAATAAAAAATTTAATTTATCATTTTAACATTTACTAACGATTTTTCTTACATATATACTCCTTTCTTTTGTAAACCATATATAAAAACAGCTAAATCACTTTTGTAACAAAAAGAAAACCATAAGTCAATTTTAATAATTAACTAACCATTTCTATATTACAGCCGAGGTTCATTTCTATTAAATGAAATAAAATAATATTTTGTAACTCCTGTTCTGAAGTATAAGAAAGAAATTTTTCAATCAAATATTTCATTTGATCAGGAGCTCCATCTATAAGTATTAAACGTCCAGAGAAATTCTTAGCTTCTAATAATCTTGCTAATTCAATGGCGATTAAAGATCCGAATGAATAACCCACAATTAAAAATTCTTTTTGGCTTTGCATTTTTTCCAATACATGCTAGAAAAAAAAACAAAAATATGAGACAGTACATAAAAAAAACATGCATGCGTGCACGCGCATATGTATATGTATAATCAAATATTTTTTTTATTTAAATAGCAGTTTAATAATAAAATAAATTTTTCAAATAAATTATCTTGTAACATCGTACAGGCAAAAGATATTCTGCTGATTTCATTATTGAACGAGTAAAACCCGGTATATTAAGTGCGCCGTGTTGCAAACATATGACCGAGGATTTAATTTTCGATTCTATCAGTTTGTATACGCTTGCACAGCCGTCAATTCCTGGTATAAAGAATATTTTGCTTCCAGCAACTTCCTTTTTTGTCGAGAATTCCATATAAATATCTGGACTCAAGTCTGAATTGTTAAGTTTTCGAATTAATATTTTTAAACCATTCAAATCGTTTGTATCGTCCTCAATGGCGTCGGATATCTTTTCTTGTTCGGTTATATTTGTCATTTCTCTGAGTTTTGCAATGGTAAGATTTCGGATATCTTGAGCTGTCAATAAAATATCAAATTCTCTCTCCAACGTTTGTTTAATTTCCACTGCCATCATTGAATCCATGCCTAATTCAGCCAGTGAAATGTTTGGCGCTGCTAAGTGTGGATTTTTCAATCCTATATTATAAATTAGAGAAAGAATTAAATATTTAGATATGTAATTTTAACCAGAACATATTTTATCTTAAATAGCAATATAAAAATGATTGAAATTAATATTTCTTACATTGTCTTTAATACAATCGATTATTTCATTATAATATATTTTTAATAATATTATTAAATAAAAGTTGTATTGATGTTTTACGAATTTTTTAACATAATATTATAGTTGCTTAGAAACTCACCCATAATATTTGCAACCGCTTCAAGTGGATTGGTTGCTGTACCAGAGCCTTTTCTTTTCTCAGCAACAATCATGCTGCTTACAATTGGTCGATTTTGTAGCAAGAATACTTCTAATGTGTCCAAGCAAGAAGATATACTTTGTTGCAATGTACCTCCGATAACAAGTTCTTTGTTGTCTTCTTGCATATCTGCGACAAGCCCAACGTCACCAATAGCGCCCCATTGTATAGCTAAGCCATGTAAACCTTCTTCCATTCTTCTTTCACAAATTCTTTCCATCACGGAATTTGCCATTCCATAATTTGTTTGGCCTGCATTACCTCGTCCGCATGAAACGGAAGAGAAAACGACAAAATGTCGAAGTTGAGGGCAAATTGTTCTCGATAATTTGTCCATCTGTTTTGTCATCCATGCCTTTGACACAAAGGAATCTTCGAATGCTTGTGGGGACTGATTCTTGAATATATTATCTTTTAACACAACTGCGAGATTGAATATAGCATCCACAGGACCTTGTTCTTCGGCAAATTTTAATATAGATTTACAGTCTTCGTATTTTGAAGTATCAGCCGTTGTAACAATTTGTATATTCACACCATAAGATTGCCATAATGTTATTCTTGAGCGCTGATAACCATTTTTTATCCCAGTTCGCGAAGTTACTATTAGATTTTTTGCACCTCGTTTAATTAACCAGTCAATTAATTCTAGACCGAAACCACCTAAACCACCTAAAACGATGTAGCATTTGTCTTGCAGGCAGTAGTACTGGGGACGTGCGAGTATAGGGGTATCCAAGGATTCATCTTCTTTATGAATTTTTATTATTATCTACAAATAATATTAATTTTATATAAAATCAATAAATTGAAGGGAATTGGACATAATATATATTTAAAATATTGAGGAAAAGAAGAAAGATGAGAAAAAACATAAAAGGCAAAAAGTTGTTCAAGAAAATAAAAATTATAGATAGAGATTCTTTATGAATAAAATGGAACTGTCAAATGAAGTGTAATTATACGATAAAGAAGTAATACAAAATTTAAAAATTGATAAAAAAAAGAAGAATTTTCAAAAATCCTTCTTTCTAAGCAAATAAAAAGCGCGATTATAATTAAAGCGAATAATTGCTCCAATATAGGGGAACGTGGGGTAGAACGGCATCGCGGGATACAATGGTGCAGAGTCGATATCTTTTTACAGAGATGCTACCGTGTCATGAAATATGTTGCAATTATTGCTATTAGATGTCTCTTTCTGCGTGCTGTTATCAGTGGTCGCAATATTTTTAGTTGAAAGTTGTTATAAATTATTTAATGCATTTGCTGTGCTCTCCGCGACTTAGTTGTAATTCTTCGATATATTTACAAACAATGATAAAATTCTATTTTTTATTACCGTAGATACATTTATGTTTGAAAATGATTTTTTCTTATTAATTTCATACTGTGTCTATGTAAATATTGATTAATTATAATTTTTTATATGATCAAAAGTAAATAAATACGTTTTGAGGCTTAATGAGATATTATCCCACGAAATGTTGTACTTTTTATTTTTATACTAGAGAAAGAAAAAGAGTATACATAGATGCTGTCTTTCAAAATTGATACCACAAATTATTACATTAAAGAATATTTTTTCGTATTTTAAAGAGAGAAACATTTATTATAACAAGAGAATTGTTTTTATTTATTAATTTATAGTTATTATTTAAAAATACAAATCTATATTTTTATATTCTATATATCATATTATAATATACAACTTTTAAGAAGTTTTAAACATCAATGTTAATGAAATAAACAAGTTTTGGATGTAGTCTATTATACCTTGCATAAAAAGCATATCATGAAAATCTAGATTTTTACTAAATCAATAATCTCGTCTATTTAAACTATTATTTTATAATAAACTTGTGTTTTTTCTTACAGTGGATATTCCAAAGAATATTTTTAGTAAAAAAAAGATCGATTTATTTTTTTTAATATGTTGAAAATTTGCTCAATGCTTACCTTGGCCGTTCTAATCCACATTCCCCTACATATAAAAAGAGATAAAATAAAATAAAAAATTATAAAAGTGTTTTGTATTATATACATTAATGTACAAATAATGTAATTTGCGTATAACATAGTTACATTAACAGCTGATATTGACAAAGAAATTGACGAGAAAGATGAAAAGCAAAAGGATATTGCCGAAAATGCAGATTAGTATGGAAGAAAAAGAAGCACAATATGAATAACTTGTATATTATAGCATAATTAACAGAATACGATATGCAAAAAAATATTTTTAATTCTTTTTAGTCTAAATTTTATGAAAAGTAAGAAAATCTTGTAGAAAAAGAAAAATAAAAAACTGCTAAAAACAATATAATTACATAAAAAAACAAAATGCACAGTGGAAATGAATGGCAACGGAAATTTTAAAGTGACAAAAACAACAATTCAAATGTCTAAAAGTTCGATTGTTTACAATATTTAATTTAGATGTGAAAATAAAAATAAGATAAAGTCAAATCGATGGCGTTACATTAAAAAGTTGCAACTTTTGATTGCTCGGATACACAAACAATGTAGTAACTTTAGGAAAGAAAGAGATAGAAAAAATTATAAAAAGAGTTTTAAAAAATATTTAAAAAAGATTTTGAACGATATCAAATTTGAATATTAATAAATAAATAGTCACAGAATTTAGAAAAAAGAAAAGAAAATATAATTTAGAAATAAAAGAAAAATGTATAAGAAAGGGAAGTAAAATGGAGATCAGATAGAGTATTATATATTTAATATTTGAAAAAAATTTCCAAAAGCTTGAAGCTTTCATAAACTTTTTTCGGATAATGATTTAAGCATTGAATGATACATGAAAGTTTATTATTTATAGGTTATATTTGTCAACACAGCATTTGGGATTGGTAACCAGTTATTGAGATAGTTAGATTGCAATTTCTGACTACGATGAATTATATTTTCCAATTTTATTTTTAAAATTAATAACGACAAATCAGTCCCTAATCTTGGATAAAAAGTATAATAAAAAATTTAATAAATATGTATTGCAAAAAATTGCAAAATATTTTATTGTAGGGAGTTTTATTTGCTTACGTTCCCGACTGCCAACCAATTCGTTTAGCCACAACATTTTGCCGATAGCTCGACAGTAATTAATTACTCTTATTATTGTAAGTGTAATAAAAATTGATCATACCTTGCCAATATGCTTTCCAGCAGACATATATCTAAACGCAGCTTCAATTTCATCTCGTTCAAAGACTTTTCTGCATAACGGTTTGACAGCGCCATTTTTTATACCATCTGGTAATAGGTTGGACAACATTTGCTTTATTCTTCTGTTATTTTGTTTCTCTTTATTACTTAATTTTGCAAAAAATAATTTATCTAATAAAATGCCGTGAAAAGTAATGCCTTTAGAAAATGCAAATATTTCTAAAGGAGTATTGGAAATCATATCAAACTTTCCAATTTCTAGGAAACGTCCACCCTTTGCTAAGCAACGGATGGATGATTGCAGTTTCTCTTCAGCTAAAGAATTCAATACGATATCCACTCCCCGACCTCCCGTCTTCTGAATAATCATTTGTTCAAAACTCGTGTCTCGAGAGTTTCCGATATGATCTTCGGGAATAGAGGGAAACGTCTCTCTTATAAAGTGTCGTTTTTCGACACTTCCAACCGTTGTAAACACTTCGCAACCTTCGTGAAGGGCAAGATAAATCGCTGCTTGACCAACGCCTCCCGTACCAGAATGAATTAACACTTTGTCGCCTTCCTTCATTTTACCTTTCAAATACAAAGCGTAATAACTCGTAATATATGCACAAGGAACCGTCGCGGCATCTTCCATCGTCCACTCATCAGGTATGATCCAATTGGAATATTCGTCAAATACCTGAATATTTGCAATTCCTCTAAAAATAGTTATTTAAAAAATTATGTAAATGTATTATGTTAAAATTAAGTTAAAGACATCTTTATTTTAAATAATATTTGTACATAAATTTTGTATATAAAAATAAAGAGAAGAATATAAAAAGAATTTTTTGTTTCTTATATTATAATAAATAATTCCAATTTAAACATAAAAAATTTATTTTAAACAGTTTATTTACTAAGAATACAATATTAGTTAAAATTATGTATCACTATCTTACCCAGTTACACACATTCCCATTATTCTTTGTCCATTTTTATTAAAACCAACAAATTCGAGTCCAATTAAAGAATCAGTAAATCGTTCTTTTGTGATTGATTCGAAGAAAATTCTACCGCTAGCTATCATAATATCTTTAAAATTGATAGACGCATAGACTATTCTTATCTGATCATCGTTAACAAAAGGTTTTTGCACCCAACAAAGAGTACTTATATCACCCTGCACCTAAAATATATAATGATAACAAATTATATTAATTCTATTAAAATAAATTATATATATATATATATATATATATATACTTAATTTATGAATAAAAAGTGACACAAAGCATTATTTCAATTTTTTTTAATATTGAATCATCTTAACGTACCATTTGAGAAACATAAGCACACTCTACGAGTTTTGGTTCTAGTAATGGTAATGAAAAATGCCTGTAAGATCCCCAAATGTTACCGGAACGTATAACATTGATGGGTATATCCAGTTGTAACTGTTTCATGTATAACGAGTCTTGCAATGAAAAAGCAGGCACATCCTTATCCTGAATAAATACACCTCTAATCATTTCACCGCCCGGTTCTTTTTGCAAACAATTCACAAGACCGATTAGCCCGCATTCGAAGTCTCCTTCTGCAACGACTATAATCGTATTTGTAGCCTCGTTTTCTACGTTCATAAGTGATTGAAGTTTATCTATCCACGAGAATTCATAATTGTTCACGTGCACAATCTGCTGATTTCCCTTAATATCTTGTATTTTTCTTAATAATATAATTGTCTTATTATTGGTGCGTTTCTCCAAAATTACTTTTAATTCATATTTATCGAGACATGAGTAATCGTAAACAGCATCCAACTCTTCCAATGTCAGAAGAAATCCTTTCGGCATTATGACAGACAACAATTGATCATATAGTTCGTTTCTATTTTTAGTTAAAATTCCAAAACCCATAATCATCAAACAATTTTCATTTTTAGTCAGTTTACTAAATTTTGTTACAGTAACGTTGTCAGGCAAAGCAATATCTTTGAACTGCTCGTGTGTTGTGACCAGTTTTATATTAGACTGAATTTGTGGTAGTTCATCTATAATTGTATTCACAAATAAACAATTTAAATTCTCTGTCATTACTTGATCGCAATCCTCGATAAATTCGATAATTTTTACGTTTATCATATTATAACACTCAAGCGCAATGTGCACCGACATTCTTATTGCATCTTGCAAAGACATCAGATTTAGATCTCGATGAGCAACAAACTTGCATTCTTCAAGAACGGGGTTGAGTACATTTTGTCGGCGACGTATAGGTGTAGCTATGACGTCGTATATTTCTATTCCTCCAGATATCAAAACATCTAAATGCTCATAATTTTGTACTAAGACTTCTGCAATATAACATAATAACATATTAAACATATTTTCCGGAAAATAATTTTTGTCTAAATATTGTGCCTATTTATAATACTGTTAACTTACGTTTTTCTTCATTTGAAAGTCTTTCAATATATTTTATATGAGATTTTGGATCGATTACTACTTTACGAATTCTTGTTGGTACAAAGAGACTTCTCGAATTCTGCCCTAAAATCATCATCTGTAACATGCTGTCCATAAATGTTACCCAGTTGTCAGTCCAGGCGATATGACCATTCTTTCCCGTGATTGAAGCGCTTTTTAATCCACGAAATTCGCCGGTATATTGATAACCACGAAGTTTCAATTCTTTATAGATATCTTTCGTAGTCATCTCTTCTTTGTCATTGTCATTTCGATCAATAACTGTAGTACATATTTTCTCATCATCAATATTAACGGGAGTTCGTACTGTTCCAGTAACAACAGCATTGTCTCCTTCAATTATTTCGAATTTCCCACTCTCTATAAGAATATTATATCAATTATTAATTTCTCTTAAATATATTTTAGAAAAATGAATTTATACTTTGTTCTATAATGAGATTCTAAGGAATGAATTAACCAATTTTCTACCATGAAAAAAAATAATTAACACTAATTATGCATACAATTTGCAGTAAATAATAAAAATAAATAAAAATATTTGCAACATTAATGATTAAGTATACGGCAGATGTAATACACATTTTCATCAAACACTTAAACCAATACTTTCCGTAACAGTATCAGTGAATTACAAAATCTATAAATCGCAATCTTTCTAGATTTTACACTAAACTCTTCAAAATGTGAGATGTCCCATTACATGATTTAATTTTTCTGAAATTTGGATATACAATTTTATTTAGATAATTAAATGTATCGAAAACAAATTCTGCAGAATATTTATTATAAATATTTTATAAAATATATATATATATTATGTATTAAAGTATATAATAAAAAGAATTAGTGTATTATTAGTGTATTATTTGTAAAAAAAATTTTAGTATAATATATTGAAAACTTATATTTCACTGGCAATGAGAAGAATTAATAATAATGAATTAATAATAACTTTTCAATAAAATCTTAGTCATAAGCAGTGACAAATAAGACAAAAAAATAAAATGTAAGAACTTTCATTGAAGATCAATGGAATACTTACAAATTTTTGATTAAATCTTATTGCTGTTTTAATCAGTACAATTTTCACTGATTAGTTTAAAAGAGTAAAAGCAACAATTTTAATGTAGGACCTACCGTATGTAATATAACAAAATAATAGCATAAATATATTAAGTTTGTCAGAAAAAAATTAAAGCAAAACATTAACTAAAATAATAAAAATTAAAATTAAATAGTAGTATAATCTTTCTGCTAAATCTACTGTTTTATTAACGAACTGCTTTATTTATTAAGATTTAATTTATTTTTCTCAACTACATTTTTTTGTTTATTTATATTTTATGTAAAACTTTTGCACTTTTATATATATATATATATATATATATATATATATATATATAATTAGCAAAATTATTTTAATTGTACAAATTACTAACCTTTCTGAAGCATAAGAGTTAAATTAACTTGATTTTGTTTTGGCAAAATCGTAGAACGTAGAAAATTGACATTTTCAAATACAATTGCAATATCGAGATAATTTATTTTTTTCAACCAACTAATCATCTGCCATATAAGTAAAAGATATCCTGTAGCCGGTAATAGAGTTTTTCCATTAATGATATGTCCGGTCATATACATAAATTCTTCATCTAATAAATCAATAGTAACAACTACTACACCTTTGGTAAGTTTTCTTTGTCCGGTAAAACGAAATACATACCAATTTTTGTAATGATCCCATCTGTAAAACATTTCATTAATTCGATAATATACAAAACATTAGTTCGTGTTTTTTTATCATTTTAAACAATTAAAAATAATGCAATTTAATTTTCTACTTTTTAAAATTCTATAATTAACTAATTAATAAATAAATTCTATAAATTAACAGAAACAATTACTTTTCGAACATCAAGTTTTCTTTGTCCAACATATAGGTATGTATACCACTCTTTAGAATGATCCCATCTATAAAATGCCAATAATCCAGCAACATTTAAGAACGCTAGCCATGCATTTACTGTCGTTAATTAAAATAATGCAATTTAATTTTCTACTTTTTGAAATTCTATTATTTTTTGCTTTTTTACACTAAAAAAACTTGTATTATGTTAAACAGAATTTACCTTATAAGAGGGGAAATCATCGGTGTATTACGACTTACAGGAAACTTAACTTTCGGATACAAATTTGCGATCTGTGGTTGTAATCCTGCATTATAAAGTTTCCCAATTCCGTGTAAAAATATTTCAATATTCGGTTTGTGAGAGAATTTGTATAACGCGATATTTGTCACTGTTGTCTTTAAAGAATTATTGAGAATATGTTGTAAAATGTCGTGTGGCGCTATCTCAATTGTCACTGCATCATTTGAAATAAAACTTATAGTTTCTGAGAATAAAACCGGGGCTAGCAGAACGTTTGTATAATATTTTGCTAAAAATGACTGTAGAGATGAGTTAAACCGTCCATAAGAGCCATTAAGCACATTCAACCACTTTGAGCTTGGAGACGCTTTGTGTGGCAATATTTGATTCAAATATTCCAAAAGTTTAACTCTTGCAGGCTCGACGTAACGACTATGGAAAGGTATATGTCCACAGGCAATTTCTTTTACAGAAATGTTTTCAGTCTGAATAAAAATAAATTTTATCGTTTAATTAATTCAATATAATTATAGGAATAAATAAATTTTTCTATTTATACTATTTAAGCGTTTACAAACCTGTAGTTTAGCGATGAATGTTCTTACTGAGTTTGTTGGGCCACTCACAACAAAATTATGTAAACTATTGTAACAAGCTATATCAATATCCGATGGACATATATTCTTCAAAGTTTCGAAATCAAGATTAATTTCAGCCATTAAACCATCTACTATTTTTGACTTAAAAAACGCTAAGCCGGCATAATATGCCAACGTGATCGTTTCTTCGGCCGTCAAACACCCATCGACATATCCACAAATCAATTCGCCAATGGAATGACCCATTATAATATCAGGAGTGATACCAATGCTTGTTAAAAGATCAACTATTCCAATCTGCAATACATAATATATATAATAATTTTTTATGTATTCCAACTTTCTATATTTATCTCTTAAATAAAATAATATTATAAATTATTGCAAATTTAACTTTCTACAAATAATTATATATATCTGAAAAACTTTTCTCAATTTTAGCTTTTTTTATCTTTAAAGATAAAGAACTTCATAAAAATTAGATAATTAAAAAAAATTTTACCACTTATATATACAGTATATTTTATTTATTCATATATGTTTACCTGTAGTCCAGTGAGGCCTACAAATAAGTTAACTACGTTGTCGAGAATATGTTTGTCTTGATTTATTAAAATATCGGTGACAAATATATTATGAGGTCTTAAAACAGTATCGCATTTGTGGATTGCTTTTGCAAATACTGGAAACTTCATTAAAACTTGACCTATCAATATTTTAAAAGAATATATTATTCCATAATATTGTTAATAGGCGCGTTGCTTCAAATAATATTTTTTAACAAATTATAATATTTTTACATAATGGATTTAAAGATAAATAAAATATCTAAAAATTTCTTAATTTTACACTTGCTTCCTTAGTGGAAATAATTTTTTAATTTTTCACGAAAAAATTATAATTGCAAAAACTACAATTTTTAATAATACCATTACAACCTTTTAAATTATTTCTACGTAATTTTTATGTCAAATCATGTTTATAAGTTTTTATAAATTTACGTAGAAAGTTGTGATTATATATAACTACATTATATATTTTAGTCGTAAAAAATTTAATTTTTTTAATTTTATTATTCATTTAAACATATTTATCTGTCCAATTTTCCAAAATCAGTTTTATATATTTAAATTTTTTGTGTGGGGATTATATTAAAAATTAAACTGATATAAGTAGTTGTTATACAATATTATTAGTCGCATTTTGCAGGCTTTATAGAAATTGTAATATTGAATTTACGAAAAAAACTTGAAAACGACTGTAGATAATATAAATAGCATGTCTCACATAAAGGTAAAAAAATTAAATATTTTTTTACAACTAATTATGAATTTCTACAATTTTCACAAATTTACAAAAAGTTATGGTTTGTTGTTTAATATTTTACTTTTTAACTATAGAAATATGTAAATTGTTGCAAAGCTATTTCCATCAGGATTCCAACAGTATTATTACTATATTTTTTAGTTCAAATTCAAAATCAAATTATTATATTTAATAAATTTACTTACCCATGTTAAAACACTGACAATGAGATCCAATTCCAGAGAATATGAAGCAAATCGGTCTTTTTGTATGTATATTGCGTTCCATTTTAATTATTGCGTTATCAGACAGTTTAGATCCAGCAATTATATATCCTCTGTACGGATGACCTTTTATATTGTCGCTATGAATACGATGTAGTAAAGAGATATATTCTACATCTATCGACCGATTGTGTACCTGTAAACATATTATTACTAATTACTATATAACAATTATTTTATAATATTTTATCGTTAATACCAATATTCCGGAAGTTAAACAAAATTATCTTAGAGAATCTCTCTATTGAAAAATGTTTCTTACTAAAGTTTTGTGATTTTGAAAAGAACATAAGTTTAGTATTAGTTTGACCTTAAGTACTTAAGATTACATAAAAGTTAATTCAGTTTTTAAAATTATTTTAATTTTTTTATATAAATCTTTTTTGCAATATTTGGCGTAAAAAGTTATAAAAAGTATAATAAAAGACTAAAAATTAAATAGTTTATGAGATATTTTTTGGCATATTTTTTACACTCGACTGTATCTTTTTTTTTTTTCTTTAATAATTTGATTCCTTACAATATTCTGTATAAAAAATTGATTTGAAACATTTTTCTATAAAACCTCATAATTTCTAGATATTTAACTGTCAAAAATATATAGTGTTCAAGAATAAATGATAGGGTTTCAATCGATTTTTATAAATAATACACACTGAATATTGATATAAATTTTTTTAAATACAATAACACAGGCCTGCATAATTAAAGGTATTAAAAGTTATTTGCATTACTTTACATTACTTATTTAATATTTACATATTTTATTTATACTACTATATTATTACTATTTTATAACGCAATATATAAGTGTTATATTGTGTAACTTTTGCTTATTTTTATTTTTATTATAATATATTATAATTTTGTATTTAATGTATATGTTTGTGTTTATTTATGTACATAATTGTTATTATTTTTTTATCTTTTTTTTTACAAGGGCTTAATTCGTAAATAAACTAAAGTAATATTATATAAGAAAGATTAGATTATTAATGAAATAAATTTTAATGTTAATCAAATCAGAAAAAAAGCAAAATGAGCAAAGCGCCGGAGTAAAGACGTAAATAAAAACTTAAGATTCTTCAAGAAATGAAAAACATGTTTAATTGGACATTTTGGTCAATTTTTGAACCATTTTTAGCAATACAGTTTTAATGCAAACAATATAAATAAACAAACCTTTTAAGAGTATTGAGTAAAAGTATACTTATTACAATTTGCATAACTGACACTGAATATTTAAGAGCTTTGTTTAATTGTATTGCCTTTCTTTCAACGTTATCAGTTTTATTTAAGAACCTCATAAATTATTATTATTGAAATTGTAATGTGTACTTACATCATCTAAGATAATTTTAACTCCTTCCTCTGTACGTCCAGATGTAACTACAAGTCTAGGTAAATCATCGTCTGCTCTATTATTAATTTTAATTTTTGGATTTGATTTCAATAATACGTGGCAATTAGCACCGCCAAATCCAAAGGAATTAATACCAATATAACCACCCTTGCATTCTGTCTTTTCAGTGATTATTTTTACTCTTCCTTCAATGATAGCTGTCATATCTTTTCGTGGACGTTTAAAATGTATAGTAGGCGCAATTATACCAGTTTCCATCGCTATTAAAATCTTTATACAATAAATACATTTTTATAATAGCAATAATATCTTGCAAATTCTATAACTATAATAATCAAAAATAACATTCAAATAAAAAATATTCGCATAAACTTACATGTAACATTAGACCATACAATTGTATTAATTTTATTATATTTTGTTGTAAACTTACTTTTGCAATTTGACAATGGCCGCTAACGGGTTCAGTATGTCCAATGTTTGACTTAACTGAACCCAATAACAGAGGAGCGTCTCTTTTAGCGCATAAAGCTTCATCGATGGCTCGAAGTTCTACAGGATCTCCAGCTGAAGTACCAGTTGCGTGAGCCTCCATGTAAGACAGCTCAAGAGGCGAAATACCACAGTCTTCGTAAAATTCTTCCAATAACATTTTTTGCTTGTCAAGTGATGGAAAAGTAATTCCTTCTTCTTTAAAGCCATCGCAGTTGGTTTTACCATAAACAAAAGTGGCATAGATTCTTCTTGCATCCTTAGCCTTCTGCAGGTATACTACTACAGCTGCATCACTACGCATGTAACCAGAACCTTCTTCATCGTAAGGTTTACAGTATCCATCAGTAGATAAAACTCCTAAAACAATATCAGTAGTTTGTTTTAATCCATATAAACGTACAATTTCTTAATTAATATACTAAATATTTAAAAACTTTGATAAATATATCTAAGCGATTTAATTATATCGTTCAAAAACAGAACCTATTAGATTTCACAAAATAACTATACAAACATTGATTAAATAATGTTATCCTGTTAATTGTATCAATAAATATATATACCATTTGACAACGCAACAACTTGAACACTTAATATTGTTTTCTACATACCCAGACGAAAAAACAAATAAGTTGCAAAAGGATGGATGCATAAATTTGCACTAGCAACAATAGCCGCATCGCAAACGCCAGATCGAATCATTCTATAAGCTTCAACCATAGCAAAATGACTCGAACTACATGCAGTATCGATGTTATACGATGGTCCAGTAACGCCAAGCCAATAAGAAATTTGGTTTGCTATTATAGCTTTATTGCACCCAAGAATGGGTAATCCAGCAATCTGTTACCCATTACAGTTTTTATTTCATTTATTAAAAACATTTTTCTTATATTAATCGCAATCTTTCTATGTGTATACATATATTAATATATTCACACACTATTTTAAGAGCGCGTGCTTCTTTTATCTATTTTTTTTTAAATTAAAATAACTAATGTGAATCACATACGTGAGGTTTCTCGTATATCAAATCTTGATATGATTCACAAACACTTATTGCTGTGACAACGCTTGTGTTTGTTCCTTGTAATTCTGCAGGATTTACACCCGCGTCAATAATTGCTTCATAAGTATGCTCAAGTAACATTCTACATCCAGGATCAAGTACATGAGCTTCTTCGGCCGATATATTAAAGAATTCTGCGTCAAATTTTTGTATATTGTTGATTTTTCCTATTCGAGGAGGCATTTCATAGATATCTGTCAAGATTTAAAATAATTTAAATAAAAATTATTTTTCATATTGTTAAGTCATTGATAATAATTGTACTAAAATATTCTTAAAGAGATACATCTCAATTATTTTGATATGAAACAGAAAGTAATATTATAATAACAAACAGAAAAAAATTATAAAAATATTAACAAAAAGTGATTTATGTAAAAATAAATTGCACAAAGTAATAAGTGCTTTAAAGTATTAA
The DNA here is from genome assembly GCF_047496725.1 of Anoplolepis gracilipes. Lineage (NCBI taxonomy): Eukaryota > Metazoa > Arthropoda > Insecta > Hymenoptera > Formicidae > Anoplolepis > Anoplolepis gracilipes. Next base: position 3,647,193 of record NC_132984.1, on the reverse strand, counting down.
TTGTTTTAATAACTTTAACTGTGATTTTTTTCCAATTTAATATTACGTTTATAGATGTATTGGTATTAATAATATAAATTCTAAACTACGATTGATGTATATTTTAACACGTATAAATATTTTTCTACTAAAAATAGATATTTTTAATTTTGAGAGAAAGATATTATTACAGTTAGTCCAGCGTTGATGATCGCTTGTACCAAGATCCATTTTATTAAAAAGATTGTCCTGAAATTCTTTTATATTGTCAGAATTAGGAAACCGCCCGGCAATACCAGAGATAACGATTTCTTCTTCAGCATCAACACTGATATATGAGTTGAATTGCTTGTTTCTATTCATTTTCTTTAAATTTTAATAATTCTAGAAGGATATATCATAATTCTAGATTTTAAAATTCTATGTATTTAGAATAATAAATAACATAATTAGAACTATAAAATATATATGAATATATACATTTATGTAGGTACATGCATATATATATATATAGACAGACATAAAAAAAAAAATTAAACATATAAATTGAATTTTTCACGATGATTTAGTATAAAATTGGATCAGTTTTTTGCATTGCTGTTATATACTATTATACGCTATTTATATTAACTACTAATGTTACACATATAATTCCGTTACACAAGAATGATTTTTTATATAATCTATTCAAGAACTGAAAAAGAAGAAAAGTCTGAAAAGAAAGCAATGAAAATGTATACTTACCACGTCTAGTTTAATAATTATGCTTGAAAATAGAAGCAGACAATTCTAGCGAAAATATAATTTTACTAAACTAACAATAACTGCAACTTATTAGAGAGAAGAATATGCTATGCTATACTGTCTGTAAAGTAAAATGTGAACTATATAACAACCAATCAATATATATATATACTGTTACATGCGCAGAACGATATCGAAATTATGTCCGAACGCACGTGACGCAACTTCCCTTCTCACACTCGCGCATACGTAATAAAGGAAGACTTCTTTAAATATACAACGATCTTTATAAGAATAATAATTATATAGATTATGATTATAATGCTCATTAGTAATCTCTCTTGATCGAAATCCAGAACGAGATTCTCCCTTTCTAAACAATTGTCTTCGTGCGACGCTCTTTCGATCGTCTTCGACGACTTCAGATCGATCGATATATTGATTTTCCGGCTCAGCTGAGAGTCAATCAATATTTTTTAAAAAATGGACAACACAGACATGACGGACACAACAATATACAGGGTGAAGAGAAAGTATGGAAACCCTGAAAAATTTCGGAAAATATAAGTTTTACAGAAAAATGTTTCATTATATATATATATATATATATATATATATATATATATATATATATATATATATATATATTAAACGTATAGTCACTTATATAAGTATACATTTAGTTATAATCAGCATAGTATATGATGATCAAACTTTAATACATACACATCTGCAATTAATCTACAATGATTATGATACATTTACGTGATATTGTGTAAAAAAATATTTTAAAGAGCAAAATGAATTTTTTGTTTAGATTATAACTAAAATATATGTGCAATTATAAAAGAATATCGATAGATATAAGATACATATCTCTTTTATTAAGTAATAATAACAAAATTTACAAAAGTAAAATATTTTTTTGTAAATTTAGTGGCTAAAACAATTTTCTTAAAGCAAATGTTAAACTACTTATCGCATCAATTAATATTTTAAGCCAGGATTGAGAAATTACGCGTATTACTTAAAAGGAATAATTTTGTTACATTTTTCAAGTAACAAATTTAACAATTAAATATTTTATCTTTATTTTTTCGAATATACTTGTCATTTAATTGTCATGCAAAAACATATTGGCCAAGAGTGTTAAAATATGACATTATATAAAAACTCATGATTGACTTATCAGTCTCTATGCATAAGACATGAAAATGGAGGATAATCTTTCTAAATGTTTACCTCGATTTACAAGTGTTCTGTATGTTCTCCTTTCATTTTATGCTATACATAAGATCAAATAAATCTAAAATCATTACATAATTGCTGGTTCCTGTATAATGACAATGAACGATTACTGATGAAAGTTTTCTAAAATATATATGGAATCTGAACTGGTTCCTATTTTAGGAATAAAATAATATATATACATATGTGTGTAAGAACTGATATTCAAAGCTTAAATGTTAATTTTCTAAAATAGAATATTCAATAAGAAATAGATTATTTAGTCCATTCAAATTAACATTCACACGTGGTATAAAATTATCATTTATCGGACACATAAACATAATAGGAATTTTGAATATTAAATCGTATCAAAATATGATCAAAATACGATGACACAATGGTTTAATATACTTATATTATTTTTCAAGGACATATTTTTAAATCGTATTTCTTGATGAAACTATAATATGTAAGACTATTGCAAATTGTAAAGCATCAAAAAGTTATATACATATACATAATACCTCATTATATAAAGTAAGTCACAAAAACCTGATAATTTTCAAAATGAAATATAATTTAAATATTTATTTTATCAGATAATAATAGAATATAATATTCCACTTATAAAATATATTACATGATTTTATTTAATTTTTGAAATTAAAAAAAGATTTTTACATTTATTAAATGTTTTCTTCATTTATCCTACATTGCTTTAGTCTATCAATCAAGTTCGCATCGCTATTTGCACCATGTTATCTGGTATAACTGTAATTTTTTCCTGTGTATTGATATTGATTTTGTTAATAAAGACAAGAAAAAAGGCATTATCTGAATAATTTTTAATCTATTTCATATTCTTTTCTTCCAAGTTGTCATTATCATTATTCATTTGCATAAATTTTAAATAGCATTAAAATAAAAGTTTAATGAATTTAATTAGAAAATTACAGAATTTTATTTTCTTTCTAGATCTTTTCATCGATCTAGGAAGAAGTTATTCAAAATGTTTGGATTGCAACAAAGAAGTAAAGCTAGCATTTTTGTTTAAACTTCTATAATCCAGAAACCATAGCATTTCTACTATCTATATGTTTAAATATTTTTTACTTATTTTTTTAGTGTGTACATTTATTTCTGAATATTATAAATTCTGAATACGTAGTGTGCGTGCATGATATGTACATGTATGTGTGTTACATATTATGCTATTGATTTAAAGAGCTCTATTTTCTTAACTTTTTAAACTATAGTGCAATTGAATACAGTAATAGATTACAAATGCAATTAAATTCAAGATGGTGTACGTCGTATCAAAGTTTATCGGATACAGCACGAATGGTGAATTTTTAAAATGGATTAAAAATATTTATGATGATACGATTATTCTATTGTGTAACGCACTTCTTATTGCATTGCAAGTAAATATTTAAATGAGTTGCATACTTCCTGTTCTGTTGTTTTTTCCTTTTTCGCCTAAGATTATGTTTTTGCGTTATTTACTACAATTTATAATATATATTCTGCTTTTTACTATAATTTATTATATATTTAATATATTATATATTTATTTATTTTTATATAATATTAATACAGAATGGTGCAATACAATATATAAATGTTTATTTTATTGCACACCTAAAGAGGTCTAGATATATGTTGTTAAACTCATAATCCTAAAAATTTTTAAAAGATTGTAATCGTTACTTGTTTATTAAAAGATTATTTAAAAAATTAACTTTTGTAAATTAAGATTTAAACACAGATTGATAAAAAATGAAATTTTTAACACAACTTGTAATATAGATATTAATATCTATATTATACAGACATTTACAATGTTCAAAAAAATGTTATGGCTGACAAGAAAAGACCAGGAAAGATTTCGATTCGCTTAAGTTGTAATATTACTCTTCAACTAATTGCTGATGAAATGCACTGGACTCAATGCAACTCTCAAGCATTTGTGAGAAAAATTAATTTATACATAGTTTCCTGTATTTGTGTTATATATCGAGTTATAAAGAGCAATTTTGCGCAAACAGTGTGATCACGTAAGGCGACAGATTTATACTTACAACGAGAAAGTAAAGTTAGCATTTTAAAAATCTTCTCTAACATAAAAACTATATACTAGCTATTTAATAGTTTTTACTTATTTTTTTTAATGTATACATTATTTTTGAAGTTTATGAATCATTCTGTACACAGGGTGTGTATTATATATTATGCAATTGATTTTAAAGGATTTTCAAAGATCTTATATTTTTAATCTTTTAAATTAAAATTTACAATCAATGTAAATTACATATTGAATCCAAATAGTTGTATGTATTATTTTTTGTTTATTGGAGCACAATTTTGGAAATCAATTAAAATATACTAATACGATTATTATTTTATTGTGTAACGCACTTCGATTATATTGCAATTTACAATTAAATATTCAGATGACACAAATGCATATTTCTTATTTTAATATTTTTCTTTTTTACATAAGGTTATCTTTTTGCATTATTCATATTGCAATTTATTGTATATTTTACAATATTAATACAGGATCTTGCAAATTTCAGTAAATATTTATTTAATTGCGCATTTAGAAATGAAAAGGCCATGATTTACGGTCAAGGTCATGATCCTGAAAATTTCCAGAAAAGACTTTAATCATTACTTCTTTACTATAAAATTATTTCTAAAAAATAGATGTTCATGCGAATCAAGATTTAAATGTAGACTAATAAAAAATACAATTTTTAACACAATTTATATAGATCTATATCATGCAGATACTTAGGCATAGCTTTCTAAATTTTTATATGTATTTATAATATTTTAAAAATATGTTAGCTAAGAAAGTTTTTCCGTGAAAATAAAATGTGTACATTTTATAAACATATGTTATTAATAATTTCGATGGTTTTCCTAATATTTCGCAAGTCTTAATTTTAAATATTTTGTATATTATCGTAATTATATATACATTATATGTTATAAATTATATATACAACATGATTCTAAATAAGTACAAAAAATTTTAGGAGATGATTCTTTCTAAAAAATTAAGGGGACTTTTTTATATAAATATACTTAGATATTCTTTCCTTTCCTTTTTCTCTTCTTCAAAAAGGGAAGTAAAAATTATTTCATCATTTTTTTTTAAATTTTGAACAAATTAAAAAAATAAAATTTGGTGGACATTTTGCAGTAAAGAATCATCATCTAAAATTATTTAAAATCACTTTGTACACATATATATTATGTCATAAGTTTTTATTATCATATTAATATTTATATAATTTTATAACATCAGACGAAAGGCGAAGAGCAAAAATTGACGACTTTTGACCTCCTTTATTTTATTTTAAAAAATTAAAAAGAATATTGTTTAAAATATCTATAAAAAAATAACACAATATATAATATAATTTAAATCTACTAAAACAATATTCAAAATTTGAACTGTTTGTTGAATATTTGGTAAATGATAATTTTATGTTATAAAATGCGTACACGTGACAATTTGACTTAAATGAATAATTTATATCTTTTGCATTTGAAAATATTAAAAGTTATTACCGAATTATATTATTATATAAAATTTAAGAGTTATTACCTTTTAAGTCAGTACCTACACCTATATATGTGATATATAGCTAGAGAGAACGATATTTAATGGGACACGGTATAAAGATATTAGCATTATTTATTACTGTGTGAAACCTCTCTTACATTTAAGGAGCAAACAAAAAAGAAATAATTTTCCACTTTTACAGCACAAAATTGATTTTAGCTATCTTATGAAATATGCTTTCTGATATCTGTTATGCTCAAGGGATAAAGAATTAAAAAAACTTACTTTTGTATTATTTAGAAATTTATTTTGAGATAAAAAGTAATGCTAATAATGCATAAACGACATTGTCTTCTCTATTAATAGATTATTGTATTATGTAGCTTATTAAATATCGTCCAAAAAAGTGTTCTTCCGCATAGTCACCAATAGTTTCCATCTTATCGACAATTTATCTGCGGTCAGTGACGGATCATTATGACATAAACTGCATCTATTTTCGAATTTTTTATTCTACATCTATTATATTTAAACTTATACATATTTAAACTTTTTTCGCACGTTGCAACGTTGGTTTGTTCTTAATTATTTTAACAAACAACACAATTAAAATTAAGATTAATTAAATAAAGTTAAAATTCGTTATTATCTTACTATTATTATTTTACTATTCAGAATCATGAACTTGACAGTCCGAGGCAGCAAGCATATGATGACATTTTGGCGTCAAAATATGGTCAGTTCGAACCAAATATGATGTGATGTAATGACGTAAAAATGACGGACAAATGTCACAGACCGATGAGGACATTTCAAGACGTTAAAAAGACGTGACTTTCAACCTAATCATTTTAGGCCTATTAGTAACATTTTAATGACATTTGATCATGAATCTTTTCCTCTAGCGTAAATTCGTAAAAAATGAAAAATTTATTCACAAATATTGAATTCGTTAATGAAACTTTTCACTTTTCACGAGTTCACGCTAGAGGAAAAGATTCATGATCAAATGTCATAATCAAATCCCAGGTTATAGAGGAAATTCATGTTAGGACTATGAGATATAGAGAATTGTGAATATCAAAATTATACACAAAATTGTTTTAATAATTTAAGATATTATAAAAAATTAAATGAGTTTTTAATTAAAAAATAGTAATACTTAGGCGATTAATAATAATGACTTAAGAATCGATATTATGACATTTTTTTACAACGTCTTTAAGACATCACAAAAAAGACGTTTTAAATTAGACATTATTTGGTCACGTGACGTCATTGAACCAGAAATGACCAGTTTTCGACGTCAAAATGACATGTGCTTGCTACCTGGAGTATATGTCATTAGCTATTAATGTTAAATTAAAATTAATGATTTATTTATTTGAATTTTTTTCACAAATTTTTTGATTGATTTGATGTTTTTCCTTTTATAGAAATATTTAAGAAGCTATAAATTTTAAATAAATGTATAATTGAATTAGAATAAAAAACTTTTGATAAAATGTAAGCTTTAAAAATAAAAATAAAAAAATCTTATATTTTATAAATTTTTTATTAAAATGCAGTTTCTTCTTGAATATAGATATAATAAGAGAAAGTAAAAAATTGAGTAAAAATTATTGAATATATATATGCGTGTGTGTGTGTGTGTGTGTAACTATATATAATTAAAATTACACAATTTAGTGGAAAACATGCAATTGATTATCTATATAATAAAAATAAAAGATCATAAAAAGATCGAATAAAAAGCGTTTTAGATGTCAGTGAAGGCCAAAGAATTTATTTGATAATATCTGCGTCATTAATGATTTTCAGTGTGGAATAACATTCAAAATTTCTCTGTAAAACTTCTTTGTAATTATTAAGAAGCATATTCTTTAGTTAACAGAATTAATTACACGGTTTACATGTTTTATAAAATAATACAATAATAAAAAAACCTACACAAGCTTGTTTCAAAATCAAATTAAATAAAAAAAAAAACTAAAAATGGCATACTTGAGCTAGCGGTGTAATTATTGCATTGACTTTATTTTATACATTAAACAATTATAGATTACTAATAATGTCAAATCACTAATAAGATCAACATAATGTGGACGTTTCGACCTCTTTCTTCGAGCCACTCTCATTAGCCCAACGCAATCGATCGCAGTCAAATTTATTGCGCGACATCTTACATTTACATATATCGGATATTTGGAACAACAATATGTATATAAACTCGAAGTGCATCTTTTGTTTGACAACCAGAGATTTTCGTGGAAAAAATACACGATATATTCTTCTTATATAGAACACTTTGGAATTGATCAGCCAAAGAGAGATAAGAATTATAGAATGACTTTAATTTCAATCTTACTAAAGTGTGAATTATTGCGTCGTTAATTTAAATATTTATAAAATCATAGCAGCATTTAAATGTATGTATGCGATCGTTACAGGCTGACCAACTGCGTTTAAGTTATGATTTTAAAGAATGACGTTTGTGTATTATATAGCGATAGACTTATTGTTAGTGTTTTAATTTTTACGGTAAAATAATTTTGTGTTCAGGATAGCCCAAAGAAAGAGTCCAAAATGTCTACATTATGTTTAGTTCTTAATCTATAATTGTTTAACATATAACATAAAGTGCAATAATTATAGCGGTCGGTTCGGATAAGCCATACAGTTCCTTTATTTAATTTTATAAAACAGTTCAAATTTGCAAAGAAAGAAAGAAATAAAAATACATTTAAGGAAATAATCATATCTGTAAACTTGTCTTAGAAAACATATGCTTATTGAATTTATTTTATGTAATTAACATAATATAAATTATTTTCTTAGAAACAAAATTTTTTATTATTTTTATTTACAATGCTTTGTTAATAAATAATTTTATTTTGTCAATTATTATATTATAAGTACTTCCACGTAATAAATTTGCACATTTATTACAAATATTATTAATTTTTAAAATATTTTTTATTTGTTTCATACTTTTAATTTGTTTTTTATTTTTCCTTTTTGTAAACATAAACTGTTTTATAAAAGTATATATTAAGAAAATATCAAAAATATATTAAGAACATTATTGACTCGTTAATTTTTCGTTTAATAATAGATGCAATTTAGTCATCAGAACATTATTCCGATTATGTTTCAGTTTATTATATAAAGAATAATTATAAAACTAAAATATGTAAATTTTTATGTTTTAATGCTATTTACCTCATTTTAGTGATTAATAATTATATTTTTTAATTTACATTGCCCCGTTAATAAGCGATGCTATTTTGTCATTTTCCATCATTGTGATATGAGTACCTTCCACGTAATGAATTTTCACTGCATTTTCCGTAATCTAAAAGCATTTTTTCTTATAAAAATTATCTTAAAAATGATATATATATACATATAAAAACGTTTTTCAAATTTACCTTATGTAAACCATAATCCTCTTCAGTAAAAGTGACAGATGTAAATGTGGGTTTTAATAATGTTATAGCTGATTTAAGACGTGGCAATGTAGATATATTATAATCTCGTACAGCGATAATATGATCGTAAAACGTCGAACACAAAAGTTTCTGATTTTCAACAGTTAATACATCGATATCCTTCGAAACATGAGCAATAAGTAGTTCTAATTTCTCCTCCCACGTATTGTACTTATCCAGCTCTAATGCAATCTGTAAATAATAATATGGTATTATTGCACATATTAATAATCTGAAATGGCAATTTATACTATATTCTCGTGTACTAAAATTACTACACCTGTATTCTTATTATTTAGTACACTGTTGTGTGTGTGTATATATATATATATTTTCTACGAATTTTAAACTATATAAATCATATTATTTTTTTTCTTTTGAAGACAGTTATGTAAATCATAATATGTTTCGTAAAAAAATTATATTGTATCTTTAATAATTGACTTACCATTTCATTATTAGAGTCAAGATACATTTTAAGTAAATGAAGTAAAATACGATTTTGTAACTCTTGTTCTGAAGTATAATAAAAAAATTTTTCAACCAAATATTTCATATGATCAGGAGCTCCATCTATAAGTATTAAATGTCCAGAGAAGTTCTTAGCTTCTAATAATCTGACTAATTCAATGGCGATTAAAGATCCAAATGAATAACCAACAATTAAAAATTTCCTTTGACTTTGCATTTTCTCCAATATGTGCTAGAAAAATAAATATAAACATATTATTAGACTGTATGTAAAAAAGGTGCATGCACGCACGTATATATAGCCATGGTCAAAAGTATTAGACATCCTTAAATTTTCTTAAAAATATTTAAAAATTTTTGAAAACTATCGATAGCACTTTTTTAAAGCTTTTTTAAAGCTGAAATTTCAAGCTTTAAAATGTTTTTTTAATTTTTCTCCCAGTATCGACAACATGTCTGAAAAATACAGATTTAGTTTCAAAATTATGTATCTCGGCCAAAAAAAATTGTAGGAAAGTTTAAAACAAAGCATTTTGTACCCAAAATGTTGTAGTTTATGGAACTTGACTTAAATTTTTTTGCCGAGTTGCAGAGTGTCGAAAATACAATAAAATTAAAAAAAAACAAAACAATATCCTTTTTTAAACCACAGAACAAGGAAAATATAAAAATTTTTTAAATTACCAATAGCAACTTTAATGCGTTACCAGTACATTAAAAAAATTTTGTATTTTCCTTCTTTTGTGCTTTAAAAAAGAATATTGTTTTGTTTCCGAGATACATAATTTTGAAACTAAATCTGTCTTTTTCAGACATGTTGTCGATACTCGACGAAAAATTATCGCAGACGAAAAATTAAAAAAACATTTTAAAGCTTGAAATTTCAGCTTTAAAGTGCTACTGATAATTTTTAAAAAATTTTTATCTTTTTTAGATTAATATATTATTAACAAAATAAGAAATACGGAAAATTTAAGGGTGCCTAATACTTTTGACCATAACTGTATAATTAAACACTATTGTTTAAATACATAGCAGTTTTAATAAATAGATTCAAATAGGTTATTTTATAACTTCGTACAGGCAGAAGAAATGCTGCTGATTTCATTATTGAACGAGTAACACCCGGCATATTAAGTACACCGTGTTGCAAACACGTAGCCGAGGATTTAATTTTCGATTCTATCAATTTATATACGCTCGCAGAGCCGTCAACTCCTGGTATAAAGAATATTTCGCTTCCAGTAACTTCATTCTTTGTAGAGAGTTCTACATAAATATCTGGACTCAAGTCTGAATCGTTAAGTCTTCGAGTCAATATTTTTAAACCGTCCAAATCATTTGTATCAGCATCGTACATATCTTCTTGTTCTATCTGATCCTCGTTTGTATTTGTCATTTCTTTAAGTTTTGCAAAATTGAGATTTCGAATATCTTGTGCTGTCAATAAAATATCGAATTCCCTCTCCAACGTCTGTTTAATTTCCACTGCCATCATTGAATCCATCCCAAGTTCAGCCAACGATATGTTTGGCGCTACTATTTTTGAATCTTTCAATCCTATTTTAAAAATTAGAGAAAAAATTACATATTTAGATTGTGATTTTTTCTCTTTTAAACGGATCCAATTTTAATATAATATAATTACTAAAATTTATATTTTTGCAATATCTTCAATTCACTTGGTTCTTTCAATGTAATGTACTTTTAATAACGTTATTAAATAAAAATTTATTTTGTATAAATGTTTTGTCACCTTTTACATAATATTTGATTATAAACTCACCCATAATGTTTGCAACCGCTTCAAATGGATTCGATGCTTGGCCAGAACCCTTCTTTTTTTCAGCAACAACCATGCTGCTTACGACTGACCGATCTTGTAGCAAGAATACTTCTAATGTGTCCAAGCAGGAAGATATACTTTGTTGCAATGTACCTCCGATAACAAGTTCTTTGTCGTCTTCTTGCATATCTGCGACAAGCCCAACATCACCAATAGCGCCCCATTGTATAGCCAAACCATGTAAACCTTTTTTCATTCTTCTCTCACAAATTCTTTCCATTATGGAATTTGCCATTCCGTAATTTGTTTGGCCTGCGTTACCTCGTCCGCATGAAACGGAAGAGAAAACGACAAAATGTCGAAGTTGAGAGCAAATTGTTCTCGATAATTTGTCCATATTTTTCGTCGTCCATGCCTTTGACACAAAGGAATCTTCGAATGTTTGTGGGGATTGATTCTTGAATATATTATCTTTTAACAAAACTGCGAGATTGAATATAGCATCCACAGGACCTTGTTCTTCGGCAAATTTTAATATAGATTTACAGTCTTCGTATTTCGAAGTATCAGCCGTTGTAACAATTTGTATGTTCACACCATAAGATTGCCATAATGTTATTCTTGAGCGCTGATAACCATTTTTTATCTCAGTTCGCGAAGTTACTACTAGATTTTTTGCACCCCGTATAATTAACCAGTCAATTAATTCTAGACCGAAACCACCTAAACCACCTAAAACGATGTAGCATTTGTGTTCCAGGCAGTAGAATCGGGGATGTGCAAGTATAGGCGTATCCAAGGGTTCATCTTCTTTATGAACTTTTATTATTATCTGCAAATAATATTGATATGCAAATTATATTATATTTTAAAATCAAGAAAAAAGAGAATGTAAAAGAAAAGAAACTTTTAGAAAAAATAAAAATTTTAGATAGAGAAAGATTGTAAAAATGAATAAACTGTTAAATAAAGTGTGGCTGTATATAAAAAAAAATTTTTTTAAATTTAAATAAGTCAATAAAGAGAGAGCTTTAAAAAGAAAGAGTTTTTCAAACATATGTAAAAAGGAAACATGCATAATATATGTATGTAACTCTTGTACAGGCTATTTCTGCAACATACAGATCAGTAAGTCAGATAAGCAACCCAACTTATTTCCTATTTTATCTGTGTTATTATATTTTAATTGTGTTATCTACACAGAGAAAATTTTATATTAAAAATTACTATGGTATGTAGTAACTGTGGACTATTAAGAACATTTCAAGTTAAAATGCTGTGTAAATCTGTAAAAATTGACGTAATTTACGTAAAAATTACATTAATTACGTCAATTTTTACAGTTTTACATAGGATTTTAACTTGGAATGTTCTTAATGGTCCACCAGTTACTTCATACCATAGTTATTTTTAATGTAAAATTTTCTATGTGTATGTTATTTTATTTATATTATTAAATATTACAATTATACTGTATGTTAAATGCCGATTTCAGTTTTCTCATTCATTACCGGATTTGCATTTAAGGTATCAATCATGTAATTTTTTCACTTTTCATAAAGAAAAAATTACGTAATTGATCCCCTGAATATTATTAATTTTCGATTATGCGAGGTCGATAAAACATGCCCCTGCCGATCGTTAGATAGGCAACCCAATTTACTGATCTGTATGTTGAAGCACCCGTACATGTACTACAGCATAATTAAGAAAATGCAACATGTGAAAAAAAGGAACTGGTTAATTTTTTTTTTAAGTCTTTGTGATATAATCGAAAATAAGAGATCTCAAAAAAAAAGGGAAATAAAAATAGAGCTGTTGAAAAAAATAAAATAAACATACAAAGAAACGCAAAAATAAATAGTAACAGAAGTTTTGGACTTACGAGAAAAACAATTAAGATTTATGATTGTTAACAGTATTCAATTTAAAATAAAAATAAAAATAAAAATAAACAAAAATCAAATTAGAAACGTAACATGTAACAATGGGAGATTGCAAATTTTGTTTGCTGGCTTTTGATATGCTGATAATATAGTAATATTAGAAAAGAGCGAAGAAGAAATGAAGGAAGTTATGTAAAAAGTGTTAAAAAATATTTAAAAACGATTGATTTATAAACATTAATAAATCAAAACTCATCTCTTTCAAAAGGGAAAAACAAGAGTAGAGATAAAAGAGATAAAGTATTTATAAGATTTAATATAAGAAGAAATGAAAAATTTAACAATTAAATCAAGGAAATAAAAATAGTCTTACTATAGAAATGTTCAAGTTTTAACATATAAACATAAAAAACGATTTTTTCATGTGTAATAAAGATAATGCAAAACATAAAAAACTATGTGTATTTTTTGAGAATTTAATACTCTAATTATTCTGTTCATTTTAGGTATGTGTATATTGGAAAATATTCATACCTTGCCAATATGTTTTCCAGCAGCCATATATCTAAACGCAGCTTCCACTTCATCCCTTTCAAAAACTTTTCTGCTTAACGGTTTGATAGCGGTTTTCTTTAAACCTTCTATTATTAAATTCGACAATATTATCTTACTCTCTGCTTTTGCAGAAAATAATTTATCTAACAAAATACCATGGAAACTAATACCCTTGGAAAATGCAAATACGTCTAAAGGATTATTGGAAATCATATCAAACTTTCCAATTTCTAGGAAACGTCCACCCTTTGCTAAGCAACGAATAGATGCTTGCAGTTTCTCTTCAGCTAAAGAATTTAATACGATATCCACTCCGCGACCTTCCGTTTTCTGGAAAATCATTTGTTCAAAACTCGTGTCTCGAGAGTTCCCGATATGATCTTCGGGAATAAAGGGAAATGTTTCTCTTATAAAGTTTCGTTTCTCGACACTCCCAACCGTTGTAAATATTTCGCAACCTTCGTGAAGCGCGAGATAAATCGCTGCTTGACCAACCCCTCCCGTACCAGAATGAATTAACACTTTGTCGCCTTTCTTCATTTGACCTCTCAAATACAAAGCGTAATAGCACGTGCTATATACGCAAGGAACCGTGGCTGCGTCTTCCATCGTCCACTCGTCAGGTATGATCCAGCTGAGATATTTATCAGCTGCACGAACATTTGCTATTGCCCTAAAAACAATAATTTAAAAAAATAATTAATATAAAGTATTTATATAGTATTTATGATTATATTAAAATTAAGTTAAAAGTTTTTTCTATTTTTAATGATATTCCGTACATAATAAAAGTAAAAAAAGCATATAAAATATAACAATATAAAATATTACAATTCTTTTATTTCTTATTTTATTAAAAATATTTATAATTTAAAAAATTTAATATAAAATGTAATATAAAAATTGATTTTAAAATTTTATTAAAAATTTGTTAAAAATATAAATTAATTATGACTCTGTGTATGTATCGTTATCTTACTCATTTGAACACAATCCCATTATTCTTTGTCCATTTTTATTAAAACCAACAAATTCCATTCCGATTAAAGAACTACCATTTCGATCGAACGCGATAGATTCGAAGGAAGTCGAAATAAGTTTGCCGCTAGCTGTCATGATATCTCTAAAATTAATAGATCCATAGACTATTCTTATTAGATCTTCTTCATTATTGTTAAGGGAAGATATCCTGCTTTGCACCCAACAAAGAGTGCTCAGATCACCTCGTATCTGGAATATATAAATATAACAAAGTATTTTAGTCATATTAAAATAAATAATTACTTAATTTATAAAAATATCACAAATCATTATTTCAATTTTTCTTAAATATGTACCAAATCTTCTTAACGTACCAATTGAGAAACATGAGCACTTTTTACGTATTTTGGTTCTAATAAAGGTACTGGAAAATGCCTGTAAGATCCCCAAATGTTACCGGAACGTATAATATTGATGGGTATATCCAGTTGTAGCTGTTTCATGTATAACGAGTCTTGCAATGAAAAAGTAGGCACATCCTTATCCTGAATAAATACACCTCTAATCATTTCACCGCCCGGTTCTTTTCGCAAACAATTCACAAGACCGATTAGCCCGCATTCGAAGTCTCCTTCTGCAACGACTATAATCGTATTTGTAGCCTCGTTTTCTACGTTCATGAGTGATTGAAGTTTATCTATCCACGAGAATTCATAATTGTTCACGTGCACAATCTGCTGATTTCCCTTAATATCTTGTATTTTTCTTAATAATATAATTGTCTTATCGTTGGTGCGTTTCTCTAAAACTACTTTTAATCCATACTTATCCAGACATGAGTAGTCGTAAGTAGCATCCAACTCTTCCAATGTCAGAAGAAAGCCCTTCGGCATCATGACCGATAATAATTGTTCATATAATTCGTTCCTATTTTTTGTTAAAATTCCGAAACCAATGACCATTAAACAATTTTCATTTTTTGTCAGTTTATCATATTCTACTATAGAAACATTATCAGGTAAAGAAATATTTTTAAATCGTTCGTTGGCTACTATTAATTTAATATCATAACAAATTTGCGGTAAGTCATCTAAAACTTTATGAACATGTAAAGAATTTAAATTCTCCGGCGTCATTTGATCGCTATTTTCGATAAATTCGATGATTTTTACGTTTATCATATTGTAACATTCAAGCGCAATGTGCATCGACATTCTTATTGCATCTTGCAGAAACATCACATTTAAATCTCGATGAGCAACAAATTTGTATTCTTCCAAAACAGAACTGACTACATTTTGTCGACGAGATATAGCTGTAGCTATAATACCACCTATTTCTATTCCTCCAGATATCAAAATATCTAAATGCTTATAATTTTGTACTAGAACTTCTGCAATAGAGCACAGTAACATATTAAATATATATTTCTCAAAAAATAATAATGTTAAGTTGAATATTGTGTCTATTTATGATACTGTTAACTTACGTTTTTCTCCATTTGAAATTTTTTCAATATATTCTATATGAGATTTTGGATCGATTACTGCTTTCCGAATTCTTGTTGGTACAAAGAGACTTCTCGAATTCTGCCCTAAAATCATCATCTGTAACATGCTGTCCATAAATGTTACCCAGTTGTCAGTCCAGGCGATATGACCATTCTTTCCCGTGATTGACGCACTTTTTAATCCACGAAATTCGCCGGTATATTGATAACCACGAAGTTTCAATTCTTTATAGATATCTTTCGTAGTCATCTCTTCTTTGTCATTGTCATTTCGATCAATAACTGTAGTACATATTTTCTCATCATCAATATTAACGGGAGTTCGTACTGTTCCAGTAACAACAGCATTATCTCCTTCAATTATTTCGAATTTCCCACTCTCTATAAGAATATCATATCAATTATTAATTTCTCTTAAATATATTTTAGAAAAAAGAATTTATACTTTGTTCTATAATGAGATTCTAAGGAATGAATTAACCAATTTTCTACCATAAAAAAAAATAATTAACACTAATTATGCATACAATTTGCAGTAAATAATAAAAATAAATGAAAATATTTGCAGCATTAATGATTAAGTATACGGCAGATGTAATACACATTTTCATCAAACACTTAAACCAATACTTTCCGTAACAGTATCAGTGAATTATAAAATCTATAAATCGCAATCTTTCGAGATTTTACACTAAACTCTTCAAAATGTGAGATGTCCCATTACATGATTTAATTTTTCTCAAATTTGGATATACAATTTTATTTAGATAATTAAATGTATCGAAAACAAATTCTGCAGAATATTTATTATAAATATTTTATAAAATATATATATATATTATGTATTAAAGTATATAATAAAAAGAATTAGTGTATTATTAGTGTATTATTTGTAAAAAAAATTTTAGTATAATATGTTGAAAACTTATATTTCACTGGCAATGAGAAGAATTAATAATAATGAATTAATAATAACTTTTCAATAAAATCTTAGTCATAAGCAAATAAGACAAAAAAATAAAATGTAAGAATTTTCATTGAAGATCAATGGAATACTTACAAATTTTTGATTAAATCTTATTGCTGTTTTAATCAGTACAATTTTCACTGATTAGTTTAAAAGAGTAAAAGCAACAATTTTAATGTAGGACCTACCGTATGTAATATAACAAAATAATAGCATAAATATATTAAGTTTGTCAGAAAAAAATTAAAGCAAAACATTAACTAAAATAATAAAAATTAAAATTAAATTGTAGTATAATCTTTCTGCTAAATCTACTGTTTTATTAACAAACTGCTTTATTTATTAAGATTTAATTTATTTTGCTCAACTAAATTTTTTTGTTTATTTATATTTTATGTAAAACTTTTGTATTCTTTTTATATGTATCTAATTAGCAAAATTATTTTAATTGTACAACTTACTAACCTTTCTGAAGCATAAGAGTTAAATTAACTTGATTTTCTTTTGACAAAACCGTAGAACGTAGAAAATTGACATTTTCAAATACAATTGCAATATCGAGATAATTTATTTTTTTCAACCAACTGATCATCTGCCATATAAGTAAAAGATATCCTGTAGCCGGTAATACAGTTTTTCCATTAATGACATGTCCGGTCATATACATAAATTCTTCCTCTAATAAATTAACAGAAACAATTACTTCTCGAACATCAAGTTTTCTTTGTCCAACATATCGGTATGTATACCACTCTTTAGAATGATCCCATCTATAAAATGCCAATAATCCAGCAACATTTAAGAACGCTAGCCATGCATTTACTCTTGTTAATTAAAATAATGCAATTTAATTTTCTGTATTTGAAAATTCCACGAATTTTTCATTACAATAAACATGACTTTGAATCTTATGTTATATTGAATAAAATTTACCTTATAAGATGAGAAATCATCGGTGTACCAGGACTTACAGGAAACTTTACTTGTGGATATAAATTTGCAATCTGCGGTTGTAATCCTGCATTATAAAGTTTTCCAATTCCGTGTAAGAATATTTCAATATTTGGTTTGTGAGAAAATTTATAAAGCGCGACATTTGTCACTGTTGTTTCTAAGGAATCATTAAGGATGTATTGCAGAATGTCGTGCGGCGCTATTTCAATCGTCATTGCGTCATTTGGAATAAAACGCACAGCTTCTGAGAATAAAGCCGGAGTTAGCAGAACGTTTGTATAATATTTTGCTAAAAATGACTGTAGAGATGAGTTAAACCGTCCATAAGAGCCATTAAGCACATTCAACCACTTTGAGCTTGGAGACGCTTTGTGTGGCAATATTTGATTCAAATATTCCAAAAGTTTAACTCTTGCAGGCTCGACGTAACGACTATGGAAAGGTATATGTCCACAGGCAATTTCTTTTACAGAAATGTTTTCAGTCTGAATAAAAATAAATTTTATCGTTTAATTAATTCAATATAATTATAGGAATAAATAAATTTTTCTATTTATACTACTTAAGCGTTTACAAACCTGTAGTTTAGCGATAAATGTTCTTACTGAGTTTGTTGGGCCACTCACAACAAAATTATGTAAACTATTGTAACAAGCTATATCAATATCCGATGGACATATATTCTTCAAAGTTTTAAAATCAAGATTAATTTCAGCCATTAAACCATCTATTATTTTTGATTTAAAAAACGCTAAGCCGGCATAATATGCCAATGTGATCGTTTCTTCGGCCGTCAAACACCCATCGACATATCCACAAATCAATTCGCCAATGGAATGACCCATTATAATATCTGGAGTGATACCAATGCTTGTTAAAAGATCAACTATTCCAATCTGCAATACATAATATATATAATAATTTTTTATGTATTCCAACTTTTTATATTTATCTCTTAAATAAAATTATATTATAAATTATTGCAAATTTAACTTTCTACAAATAATTATATATATCTGAAAAGCTTTTCTGAAAAAAAACTTTTATTCTTTTACAAGAATTTTTAGCTTTTTTATCTTTAAAGATAAAGAACTTCATAAAAATTAGATAATTAAACACAGTATATTTTATTTATTCCTATATGTTTACCTGTAATCCGGTGAGGCCTACAAATAAGTTGATTACATTGTCAAGAATATATTTGTCTTCATTTATTAAAATATCTGTGACAAATATACCATAAGGTCTCAAAACATTGTCGCATTTCTGGATTGCTCTAGTAAATGCTGGAAATTTCATTAAAGCTCGACCTACCAATTTTAAAAGAATATGATTACATAATTACATAATATTGATAAATTGTTTCAAATAATGCAATATTTCTAGATAATTGATTCAAATTATATAAATAAAACGTCTACTTTTTTATTTTATCCGTGCTTCTTACAATAAAAACATTACATTTTATTATTATATTTAATATAGTTTATCAAAAAATCAATCATCAACAAAAAAATAAATTTAAAAAAATATATTAAAAAATAGTTTTTATATCTAATAAATATATTTTAAAGAATTACTTAATAAAAATTTGCAAACTGAAAATGTGATAACTGTTAATTTTGTTATATTCTAATATACATATATAGAAAAATATTAACATATGTATTTAATTTAAAAATTGTTAAACATTGCAAACAAACATCTTAACGATTCTTCAATTCAATCTTAACAATTGATATATATTATATTATAATATATGATATTTGATTTTTACTTGCCCATGTTAAGATTTTGAGATCCAATTCCAGAAAATATGTAGCAAATCGGTCTTTTTGTATTTAAGTTGCATGTTTTTTTAATCATTGCATTATGAAATATTTTAGATCCAATAATTATGTATCCTCTGTACGGATGACCTTTTATATTGCTACTATGAATACGATGCAGCAGAGAGATATATTCTACATCTATAGGTCGACTTTGTATCTATAGAGACATTTAATTGTAAGTATATGACAATTTTCTTATAATTTTAATAAAATAAGATACATTTATTTGGATCGAAAGTGGTTAAGATCATATTAAGGATATTTTATTTTTTTATTCTGAATTCTCGAAGCTGTCAAATCACTTTTAAAATAATATAGTTAAATTCCTTTTTTTATTAAAATTAAAATTAAAATTATTATTAGACTTTCTTATAAAATAAGTGAATTAATTAATAAGTGAAATAAATGAATTAATGAATAAAATATAATTGGTCGCAAAGTAAGAATAATTCGAAACTGTCAACTTGTAAATAGCATAATGCTATTTATTTAATATACAATACTTTAATTAAATATATTTTAATGACTTTTTAAACTCTTTACATAAATGTAAATATTCTTTTAAATATTTTCTAACTTTTATTTCGTAATAATATATTTTTTATTTTTTGCATTTATTATTTAATATATACTTTTCTACAATGTTATATATATTATTGTTATTTTATACTATATATAAGTTATATTGTGTAATTTTTTTTTCTTACATACTTTTATTTTTATTATAATATGTTATTATACGTATATTGTGCATTTAATATATTATCATTGTATATACTTTATATTTGTGTAGAACACTTGCCATTTCTTACATATTGTTTTTTTTTACAAAGAGTCAGTTTTGTTATTAATTTAAATAACAATAATAAAATATACGAGGAAAATACAACCAAGATTAGATTATTTGTAAAATAAATTGTAATGTGTACTTACGTCATCTAATATAATTTTAACTGCTTCTTCGGTACGTCCAGATATAGCTACAAGCCTAGGTAAATTATCGTCTACTCCATTATTGACTTTCATTTTCGGATTTGATTTCAGTAATACGTGGCAATTAGCACCACCAAATCCGAAAGAATTAATACCGACATAACCACCCTTATATTGTGTCGGTTCAGTAACTACTTTTACTCTTCCTTTAATAATAGCAGTCACATCTTTTCGTGGACATTTAAAATGTATAGTAGGCGCGATTATACCAGTTTCCATTGCTATTATAACCTTTATCAGATAAATACAGTTTTTATAGTAATAATAATGTCTTGCAAATTCTATAATTATAATAAATAATAAAAATAATATTTAAATAAAAAAATACTTGCGTAAGCTTACTTGTAGCATTAGATCATATAAATATATTAATTTTATCGTATCTTCTTATAAACTTACTTTTGCAATTTGACAATGACCGCTAACGGCTTCAGGATGACCAATATTTGACTTCACTGAACCCAATAACAGAGGAGAGTTTCTTTTAGCGCATATAGCTTCGTCGATGGCTCGAAGTTCCACAGGATCGCCGGCTAAAGTACCAGTTGCATGAGCTTCCATGTAAGATAGCTTAAGAGGCGAAATATCACATTCTTTATAAAATTCTTTCAGTAACATTTTTTGCTTTTCAAATGATGGAAAGGTAATTCCTTCTTCTTTAAAACCATCGCAGTTGGTTTTACCATACACAAAAGTCGCATAAATTCTTTTTGCATCCTTAGCCTTCTGCAGGTATACTACTACAGCCGCATCACTGCGCATGTAACCAGAACCTTCTTGATCGTAAGGTTTACAGTATCCATCAGCAGATAGAACTCCTAAAACAATATCAGTAGTTTGTTTTAATCCATATAAACGTACAATTTCTTCATTAATATACTAAATATTTGAAAACTTTGATAAATATATCTAAGCGATTTAATTATATCGTTCAAAAACAGAAACTATTAGATTTCACAAAATAACTAAACAAACATTGATTAAATAATGTTATCCTGTTAATTGTATCAATAAATATATATACCATTTGACAACGCAACAACATGAACACTTAATATTGTTTTCCACATACCCAGACGAAAAAACTGATGAGTTACAAAAGGATGGATGCATAAATTTACACTAGCAACAATAGCCGCATCGCAAACGCCAGATCGAATCATTCTATAAGCTTCAACCATAGCAAAATGACTCGAACTACATGCAGTATCGATGTTATACGATGGTCCAGTAACGCCAAGCCAATAAGAAATTCTGTTTGCAGTCATAGCTTTACAGCTTCCAAGAATGGGTAATCCAGCAATCTATTAGTAATTACAATATAATTTTCATATAAAAAATATTTTTTTTCATCTATATTTAGCAATATCTTTGTATACGTATTAATATATTTATGCACTTTCAAGAAATATGTGTCTTTTATCGATTTTTCACTTAAATTATTAAATAACTAATGTGAATTACATACGTGCGGTTTTTCGTATATTAAATCTAAATATGTATCAGAAACACTTGTTGCTACGATAACGCTTGTGTTTGTTCCTTGTAATTCTGCAGGATTTACACCCGCGTCAATAATTGCTTCATAAGTATGCTCAAATAATATTCTGCATCCAGGATCAAGTACATGAGCTTCTTCGGCCGATACGTTAAAGAATTCTGCGTCAAATTTCTGTATATTGTTGATTTTTCCTATTCGAGGAGGCATTTCGTAGATATCTGTCAGGATTTAAAATAATTTAAATAAAAATAATCTTGTTATATTGTTAAGTCAATAATAATTGTACTAAAATATTCTTAAAGAGATACATTACATCTTAATTATTTTGATATCACACAGAAAGATAATTATAAAAGTATTAACGAAAGTGATTTATGTAAATATAAATTCCACAAACAGTATTAACAGTATTTTCTCAAATTATTTTAAATGTATTTTTTTTATTTTAATATATGTTACATTTATAAACATATTAATATAGATATTACAAATTCATTATTACAGTTAATATACATATTTTACAAGATATAATTATCTTTCTACTAAACATAAATTTCATTTTAATAAAGTTTTGAAAAAAAGTATTATTATTACAGTTTGTCCAACGTTGATGATCGCTCGAACCAAGATCCATTTTATTGAAAAGATTGTCCTGAAATTCTTTTATATTGTCTGAATTAGGAAATCGCCCGGCAATACCAGAGATAACTATTTCTTCTTCAGGATCAACATTGATATATGGGTTAAACTGTTTATTATTAGCCATTTTACAAACTCTAGTAAATCTGGAAAGAAATACTAGAATTTTATTTTAGAGTTACATACACATGTATTTAGAATAACGGAGAATGAAAATTTAGAAACCATTTTTAGAACAGAAAATTTGACAAAAATGTGTGGAAAAAAAGAGAATAGTCGTATAATTTTAAGCTTATAGTTATTTAAATAAGTATGTTATATAAAATAAATATTTTTCATTTTAATAAAATGTTTAATCATAGTAAGATTGATTCAATTGTCTAAAATTTTATCATTATCATTTAATAATTTGCTGCCTAAATAAATCAATAAATTCAATAAAATTATAGTTACAAAATATTATAATGTTAAGATAAATTCAAAAGATTATAAATAAACAGTCTTCTAAATAATTAATGATTGTGCAAATGTAAGATTATTGTGTTAGTATAATTATTAAGATATATATATATATATATAAAAGAAGTCGAATATATATTTTACATAATAATTCTCTGAACTTTTAGCTATCATATTTAATTTAAATAAAAAGGTTTTTATTTGTATATAAAATAATTATTTAAATTTTAATAACCGTCGATTGATGACCCAGTTGTAAGTCACTTATAATTTTTTTATTTCAATTGCAATGCGAAACAACATATCTCTTATTTTGCAGAGAAATATAAACTTATTTCATTTACAAAATATGTAATCTTTCTTACTATTGACATTTACACTGCAGATTAAATAAAAATATCGCCAGTTAAAAATTTTTAAACAAATGTTTTTGCAATATTATACTTAAGTTAAAAATGTAATATTTTACTAATAGATGGTGTAATTAATGTTTCTTTTTAAATATATTTAATATTAATTGTAATAAATATGTTAAATAATTAATTGTTTAAAAAAAATATTAAAAAGCAAAAATGACTTACAACTGGAACAGTTAACTTATATATATATAAAAAAAGCAAGAAAAATTTGTACTTACCACGTTCAATTTTAAAAAATTTTTTTATGGAAATAATAGCAACTGCCTCCCGATAGACCTCCCGACGCACCACCGACTCTATTGGAAACAAAACTTGGTAAAACTAACGCGATAATCTATATCATAGAACAGAACACATGCTTTTCTACTATTTGTTAAATCAGATATGAACGGTGTGATATGAGTGGTATGGCCACCACTCAATATATAACATAATCTACCGTCTCACCATGAAAATTTATAATATATTGTATAATCAGAAGAAAAAATTATACATTCAGTCAGCTTAATACACATTATGTCAAAGTTCAGCGGATACATAATCAAAAAATAACAATGCACGGGTTAAAGTAAACATGATAATGGGATATACTTATATGCGTTTTTAAAAGTATATTGAAATGTGTGACACATTTATTATTTTTAAAAAAGCTCATATATGCAACTATAAAGTATCAAAAAATATGCAATACACAATATCTTTTCATAAGTAATGATAGAATTCTGAAAAACATCCTTTTTTGACACATTCACCAGCCAAAATTATTTGCGTTGAAAATTAAATTACTACTTAAATAATATTTTTTGTAAAAATTTTATTGTATTTAATGCTCCTAATAGCTGTACAGTTTTCAAAGGCATAATATTTTTTTAAATATTTTATCTTTAATTTTATTTAAGGAAAAAATGTGAAAAATTAAATTTATTCATTTTTTTATTATTTTTAGATAAAAATATAAAAACTTAAAAGCATTTAACACAATAAAAGATAAATCTATTTGTACAAACGCGACGACCGTTATCATTTCTTGTGTGCAAATGGAGTGGATTAAATCAAGGGAGAATCCTCCATTCTTTTGCGATTTTTGTAATAATTAATATAAAATTAATTAACAAAAATCGACCTATCTGTACGAGTATACGTCACGAAAAAAAATCTTACTGTTACTGCAATACATAAATAAACTAGATTATTAATTAATTATTAATCTCAATGATTTATCACACAATAAGAAATTATTCCTATGGTATTCAGGTTAAAACGCACACGAAAGGTGATATGGTTATTACCTGGAAGAGGGGAGAACACATCCTGCATATACATTATACATATTGACCTTCAGAAT
Organism: Anoplolepis gracilipes; assembly: GCF_047496725.1. Lineage (NCBI taxonomy): Eukaryota > Metazoa > Arthropoda > Insecta > Hymenoptera > Formicidae > Anoplolepis > Anoplolepis gracilipes. The sequence continues at coordinate 3,621,874 of NC_132984.1, read as the reverse complement.
TTGGCTTTTTAATTATGAAAGTAGGATTACGCAATATAAATTATACATTTAATTTAATTTAAATCAATATATTGCACATAAGTTCAAAGTTTATCAGGAACAGCACGAATATTTATTTAAATAAAACTGAATATAATAGATTTTATTATTTCGTACTTGTATTCATTCAGATGAAAGGCACGTTTTGTTTCAACTAACGTGAAAAATTGTAGAGTATTATATGAATTTATATCTTACATATCTTGTATTATAAAATATGGTATATTTATTAATTATTACATGTCTATTATATATCTATTAAATATTTTTTCATTTTTAGTATATACACATATTTCATTATATATATATGTATATATATATATATATATATATATATATATATATATATGTAGGGGGACGTGGGGTAGAACGGCCAACGTAAGCATTGAGCAAGTTTTCAACATATTAAAAAAAAATAAATCAATTTTTTTTACTAAAAATATTCTTTGGAATATCCACTATAAGAAAAAACACAAATTTATTATAAAATAATAGTTTAAATAGACGAGATTATTTTGATTTAGTAAAAGCCTAGATTTTCGTGATATGCTTTTCATGAGGGGCATAATGGACTACCTCCAAAACTTGTTTATTTCATTAACATTGATGTCTAAAACTTCTTAAAAGTTGTATATTATAATATGACATATAGAACATAAGAACATAGATTTGTATTTTTAAATGATAACTATAAATTAATAAATAAAAACAATTCTCTTGTTATAATAAATATTTTTCTCTTTAAAATACGGAAAAATATCCTTCAATGTAATAATTTTTGATATTAATTTTGAAAGACAGCATCTATGTATACTCTTTTTCTTTCTCTAGTATAAAAATAAAAAGTACAACATTTCGTGGGCTAATATTTCATTAAGCCTCAAAACGTATTTATTTACTTTTGATCATATAAAAAATTATAATTAATCAATATTTACATAGACACAGTATAAAATTAATAAGAAAAGATCATTTTAAAACATAAATGTATCTACGGTAATAAAAAATAGAATTTTATCATTATTTACCTTATGTAAATATATCGAAGAATTACAACTCACAATCAGTCGTGGAGAGCACAGCAAGTGCATTAAATAATTTATAACAACTTTCAACTAAAAATATTGCGACTACTGATAACAGCACGCAGAAAGAGACACCTAATAGCAATAATTGCAACATATTTCATGACACCGTAGCATCTCTGTAAAAAGATATTGACTCTGCACCATTGTACCCCGCGGTGCCGTTCTATCCCACGTTCCCCTACATATTTTTTGCATGCTAATAAAAAAAATTTGCACATTACAATATTATAACACTATTCCTCTAAGTTTGGAGTGTCGTTGTACATATATACTTTTATTAAACTGATCTTCATTGATTTAAATCCTTTAGTTCTAATTCGTTGACAATCGATCCCTTTTAGTTTAGAAAATCACACCTTATAATAAATGTCCTTATAATTAATGAATATAAACAGCATTGGTTAAAATATAAATATAATTGAGAGATATAAATAAAAAGTTTCTAGATTGCATTCTATCTTGTGAGATCTACGAACATTAAAAAAAATCAGGTTTGATGAAATTACGATTGATGTAACTTTTGACCAATTTATTTTAGTTGATAATAATATCTATAATAATGCCTTTTTATTCTATACTTTTATATTTTTCTAAAAATAGATTTATACTTTAGAATATTTTACATTTATTTTATGTATATATTATATTTATTATAAAGATTAAATCGATATTTATATTTATAAATAAATTAATCATATCTTTTTAAATTGTGCCGGTATGAAAATTCGATAAAATTTTGGATAAAAAAAGCAAAAATTTATTATTGTTCAACTATTACTTATAAATATATTATTTAATAATAATTATTACATATAATATATATAATGTATAACTTTATGTTGAATATTTTTTTCTTTATTTATTGTTGATAAAATATGATTTAATATAAGAGATGAATCAATATTAATATAAATATGTTTTTTTTAATTATTGTATGTTGGATGTTTCTTTATTTGTTCTTAATAGTATATATAAGTATAAATGTATAAGTATCTGTTAATAAATAGATTTCTTTTTTTAATCATATTTTTTTATTACTTTTTTTCGCAAAACCACTACGTTTGAAAAAAGGTATGATGTAGACCGGTTGCTTAAATCCTTTTAAAATGTCATAAAAAGATCTCTAACAAATTAATTTGTTTTTGACAAAAATTAAACATCTAGCAAGCGTTTAAACATCAAGCTAAAATGTTAAACATTAACTTGTATACATATTAGTGTTAAATAGGAAATATAATGTAAAATATCTTGAGTGATACAATATAGGCAAATCTCTCCTATTTTTCGAACCTTATAAAAGCAATCATTTAAAATTAAAACATATTTAATTTTTACCTTTTTTTAAACTTACAATAAGTTGATTACGCAAATTCCGCTTTATTACATTGGACTTATACCTCGTATTTTTTCAGTGATTATTATTCAGATGAGAGATAATATTTTACATATATTAATGTACTTAATTTATACCATTTGCCTTTATAACTTTTGGCAAACTCGGAAACAATATATTCGATTATTCGCGGCATGATCTGTCGAATCTCGCGATTAAGCTGACTAGTTTAAACTATTGCGAGATTTTTACACACATTTATTTTATAAAGTGAAATTATAGAGAAATGTGCAAAATGGATGTCCAAATTTATTTGAAATAAAAAATGCAAAATAGTGGGAATATTTCCATTTAAAACTGCAAAACATAAAATGGTTTTCGAACATCTGTTTGAAATAGAAAATAAAAAATAAATATTTTTAAAATGGTTTTTTTTTTTAATATTTCCATTCTTATATTTATCCATATTTAAATATTCTTATATTTATTCATATTTATTCTTATTTTTCTTATTATCTATATTTCTTACTCTCTATCTATTAAACTAAATCTTACTACTACTGTTAAAGTTTTATTTTAATTAATTAATACACAGACAGCAGATAGACGTCCAAAAGATGACAAATATCTTGATTTATTGATATTTTAGAACTTATTGATATCTTGATTTAATTTTTAAGTTTGCAAAATTCATTTAAAATAGAAAATGTGTAATAAAAACTATTTAAATAAAAATGTAAAATAAGTTTTAAAAACATGTATTTTACATGCAAATTATAAATAGACATTTTATATTTTAAATATTTCCATTTTAAATGTATCTATTTTAAATAATGCACATCTCTGTATATAACACACATGTTACATTTATAAATTAATAATTATTATGTTGTATAAATTACGCAATAAAAATTACAAGATAAAAGATATAATTTTGAAATCGGTGGCACAATCCTGCTAATGTCGATAATGTCGATATTATATAATGTTATAATATTTACCTACTATTGATAATTATATTTTTTACTTTTTTTTATTTTATCTTATTTGATCCAAAAATTTTATCTTATTTTATTCTATTATTTTCTCAGAAGATTTATCGAAATTTTTGTAATTATATAATGTTATATCTCCCTCATATATTAGTGTTCACATAAGATTGAATCTGCATCGGACTGCATTGCCAACTGCCAACTGTCATTGTTCCTGTCGCGCTCCTGCGATCCAACAATGACCAGGAAACTGCCAGTCATTTCTTAATCGTCGTATTGCAGTTAGTTATTGTGGAGTGATTAAAAGTGTTGCGAGTTTAATTTAAATAAACAACTTAATCAAAAACGAAATGGGAGCAGTACGAATAATTAACGACGACCGTCATTTTCACGGCGAATTGGCGAGTGCCGGACAAAAGCTCGTCGTTGTAGATTTCACTGCAAGTTGGTGAGCACCTTTTAGGTTACATCCCGTTCTCACTTTCGTCGCGTTTTAATTTTATTGAATTTTTACATTTGTATTTGGGAACATATTTTAACACGATCGCGTTGATCTCTCTACTCTAGAATCGTTATTTTCTGTCCTGAACTCGATGACAAACCAGCCATTAGAAGTAGAATATGAACTGTCAAAAAAAAAAGTAAGAATATTATTAAATAATCTACCGCGATTATAGATCTATTTATTTCAGTTCCTTTGCATTTTCTCTATTTAAAATGTAATAAAATGTAATCGAGAAAGAAAAAGGCAATTATATTCACTCATACACAAGCAAGAGAGATATAATTAATTTCACTCTGCTTCTCAATAAATTTATCAAACTTATGATTATTGTATCATGTATATTGTTAGGAGTTTTTACATGTTTAATGAGAACTTAATTCAATATTATTACAATGATTATTGTGATATATCTCGCTTGATTTATGATTGCGCAGGTGTGGACCTTGTCAAAGAATTGCTCCAGTATTTGAGCAACTGTCGCTGAAGTATCCCAAAGCAGTGTTCCTGAAAGTGGACGTGGACAAATGTGCAGACACTGCCTCAGTACAGGATGTGCGTGCAATGCCTACTTTCATCTTTTACCGCAAACGCACAAAGCTAGGCCAATTCCAAGGCGCAGATGGGGCAGGACTAGAATCGAAGATCCAGCAGTTTTACAGTAGTGGCGACTCCGATGACACAGAGGACACGGAATCCGTGGCTGGTCATGTACGAAACACCGATAATGTCTATTATCACATCTTTGGAATGATCTTTCTCGCTGTGATTCTGTATTATTGGAATAAATATCAATGATAAGTTAGCTAATTGGCTATCTTTCCATAGACGATAAAGTCTATTAAACACAAATATTGCAAAATATCTTCTATAAATTTGTCAAATTTATAGACTACTAAATTTGATCTAAAACTTGCACTATGCAATGCTGTTGGTGAACAATTGATAAAATACAGTAAAGTTAACAAAAACCAAGATGTACTTTAAATTGACAGTAACATATAATATTGAAGAAAAATACATTCAATTACTCAATAAATTATGCAAACGAAATTTTAATATCTATTTGTGCATTTTTAAAGCTTTATTCGCCAAAATTCCTTAATTTTTAGATTTACTTTTAATAAATCAATATTTTATCAATGCTTTGCCATTAAGACAACAATCATTTCCATTTAAGCAGTCTAGTTGAAAATAAATTTTGTTAAGAAGTAAATATATATTTGGCAAAAATTAAGAAAAAAATTTTTATGCATATATATAATTTTATTATGAATTTGTTGTATCTCTATTTTTACCAGTTTATTAAAAAATATTTCTCAACATACCCTATCAAAATTTAGGGATTCTACAAAATACTAAGAAACATTTTATGTAAAAATGTAACAATGTTGAGAAAATTAAATTTAAATTTTTTTGTATGGGACCATTGCTAAAAAATTGACCAAACTCTTAAATTATGCAAGTGGCAAATATCAAAGCATTAACATATCTATTTTGATGATTTTTGTATTATAATACTCTTACCCATATAAGTTTGAATTCTTTAGTAAAAACTTTATTAAAAATTTAATTAAATAATTCCTATAGAATTAATTTACAATTGTGAATATTGAAATATCTTCTATAATATTTGCTACTTATATTTCTAGAATACATTTGCTACTTATATTATAATATAAACATATATCAAATATTGTTAATGTATGTGATTTTATGTTGGAAATAATACTACTTTGATACTTGCTTGCTTGTTGATTTAATAACCTTCATCTGATTGATTCCATTTAAATCTTTCAATTTTTTTATTGAAATAAATAATAAAAAATTAATAAGATTATAAATAATTAGTAACATTAGTAATTTATGTTATTCATTAATAATTTTGTTAATACTAATTGTTATAAGAGAAAGAGAGAGAGAAGGGAAAAACACATTAGATGACTTTAGAAAATTAATGATTTTCTAAATTCATCAAAAGAATTAAAAAAAACAATTTTATGTAAAATTAAATCCAAAGAAAAAACTAAAAATATAAATATATTGTAATTATTCATTAAATTATAGAAATACTATTTTTTAATATGTATGCCATATATGGCATACTAAATTATTGTGTTTTTAAAATTATAGTTTTACCTGTAAAGTTCTGTAAAATTAAATGAAAGCTCTTAAGTGAATTTTTCTTAACAAGTTTTCTTGTTTCTCCTTTTTTTCATCTCTTTTTCTCTTCTTTTTTTTTTAACACAATTTCATTGATTATTAAAAATAAATGTAGATATTTTGACACATATTGGTATTGAAATCTGGACCCATCAAAATTATATCAATTTTAAATCCTGCTTGTTAATTTCATCGAAATTGATACTATTTTTTCATTTTTTGTTTGAAGTTTGTTTTTCATTAATATTATATACAATTTACTAAAGATAAATTTTGGTTGTCTTTCAGATGGACTTGACCAGTTTTATAATGAAACAGCAATGCGAGTGCCTAAACGAGTCGGATTATCATACTTTTCCTCAATGTTTGAACTCGGACAATGGATACCTTCAGAGCGACGAGGATGAACAGTTAATAATGTCTATCGCATTTTCGCAACCTGTTAAAGTTCATTCCCTCAAGATTAAAGCACCTGCAGAAAACGGACCGAAAAATATCAAATTGTTTATCAATCAGCCCAGGACAATTGACTTTGAGATGGCGAATTCCAATACTAGTGTCCAAGATTTAGTGTAAGTTTTTAATTAAGGTTAATGATTTAAATCGGATAATTAATCATCTGGATACTCATTCACTATTAATGTGTGTAAATTAGTTTACTTTTGGATATTTATATCCATAACTCACAAATTTGTGGATATTACTCGGCTATAGTTATCTTGAATTTTACACAGGTAGCTGTGTACTATTTGAAATAATCAGATCGCGTACTTGAAGAACATATTCCAGCATTTTTAATTCAGTGACTTTGGATATGATACTAAAGTAGAATCTTATTTGCAATATTTTTCTAAAAAGATAAATACATAACTTTTTGTACAGATTGTCAGCTAAGGATCTCGAAGAAGGAAATCCCATTCCATTGCGTTATGTCAAGTTCCAAAATGTGCAGAATTTTCAAATATTTGTGATAGATAATCAGAATGGCTCAGAGACGACAAGAATCGACCACTTAGTCATAATTGGCTCGCCAATTTCGACCACAAATATGGGAGAGTTCAAAAGAGTATCTGGCAAGAAAGGAGAGAGCCATTGAAAATTTGCCTGCAACAATAATATCAGAATATCAGAAATTCTTATTTGCATACTAACACATTCCCCCATTATTTCTTTGCAAAATCATCAGATGTAACAAGACTTGAAATAATAAAATAATTTGATTTAAATAATTTTTTATATTTGTAATATTTATTATTAATTTATAAAATTAATAACTTAAATATAATCCGTTATTAATTTACTAATTAGTATTTATTATTAATCTACAACTCGTGCGTGTAAACTTAAATACAAATAATGGGCGAGTCCTCTGACGAGTCAATTTAATTTTTAAACTTGATCTACAGTTATTTATTCACGCCCTTTTTCTCTCTCTCTTTAATGCTTTCTCTTTGATACTTACAATTAGTAAAATAATTTATGTAATTTTGATTTAATTAATTTTACCTTGTCTTTACATTCTCTTTTGACTCACAAAATTATGTAATTTGGTGAAAAAAGCAAATTACATAATTTTCTCGTTGATGTACATTATAAGAAAGAATAACCTCTGCAAATTATTAAAGTTTTAAATACCATTACAGAAGTCAGATAAAGAAATGACTTCTAATAAACTAATAACTTTCAATTTAATACTTTGAAATACTTTAACCAATTTTATATGTATATTAAAATTATTATCTCTATAATAACGATTCTTAAACGATCTTCATCAGCAAGCTTTGTGAATTCGCCAGATACCACTGCATCGACAGGCTCGTGTCCATCTTTGGTCCCAGGCCCTAATTGCAGCTGTCCTTGTCATATTCTGTACTTGTGCTTTACCACCGCATCTGAAAAAATATACATAAAATTATTTATCATGTTATAATACAGAACCATTTAATTTTTATAATTATTGTAATCAATGAATAATACCTCGTGCATTGCTTCACTAAAAGCGGCTGTTTTCCTAAATATAAATGTCGTATCGTGTCTACAATCTGTCCACTGTGCATGCAACCTTCAACTGGATTCATTTCAGGCGTAAAAACCAACTGCTCAGGTTCCACTCCATATTCTAACTGTAGTCGTGAATAGAATGATAATAGCAAAATGTATAAATACAATAATAGAAAGAAATTTGAACATTTTTCAAAATAATAATCTCAACAGTACACTATCTTTATTTTGAAAAATTAATTAAAAGTTTTGCAATTCTCTTACCTGTAATGGAAAGTTTTGAGTAAATAAAATTGGTGAGACTATAGCGGTAATGCTATTTCCTTGATGCAATTGTGGAATCATGATTTGGTTTGGTAGCAAACAGCATTCATCTAAAAAAAAAATTGTCAAATTTTTCAGTATTCAGATGATTAAAATATTATAATTTCAAATTCCAGTCAAAGAATATACACCTGATATATGTGATAAGATATATAAATAATTATATGTGTATAATGCACTATATAATATTAATTATAACTTTTGTAGAGAGGAAAGAGATGGAGAGTAGATATGTAAAAAGTTTAAAAAACACTTATAGTAATATCTTATATTTATAAATAAATTTCTTTATTTATATAGCAATTTATTCTTCAATCTAAACTTTCTTTCAAATCATATATTTCTCTTTAATTAATAATCATAGTTAATTATCTTTAGTAATTTAGTAATTTAATTATCTTGCAAAATAAAGGTTTTTAGTTAATTTGCTTTATTAGATTGTAATATTAGCACTGGTTTTTCCAGTTCTTCCACACACGAATCAATCTGAAGAAAAACCTCCGTTTTCTCACTGACTGGACTGTCCACATCTGCTATAAAGTAACTTGATTCGCACTTTAATTCATTTATCTTATCCTTTTCATTCTTTGCATCTTTCGAATTCTTTTCTTCCTTTGTATTTTCCATATTCTTCATATTATCCTCAGTCGTTTCACTTGAGAAGAAATGCACTTTTGTTTCCAGTAATTTCACGTTCTCGGCTTTCTCAGCTTCGCGAATCAAATCGATGAAAAACAGCTCTCTTGGCGACATCGGCGTCTTCGGAGATTTTGTCTCGTCCGGAGACAATACTGTCACCAGCTTGAGATAATCTTGCAAGGGACTTTTCTCAACATAGTTACTGGCAATGTCTAAGTGAGCTGTCTCGTCCTTTTCCACATGTACGACTCCGATATCTTCAATATTTTCACCAGATATCTGTTTGTGTATCACCAAAGGCGGCAGGTCCTTCTTGAGGAAGTTTTCTCGATTATTCTTCTTAGGTTCTGGATCGTGCGATACTGAATCATTCAACTTCTCTGTCTCAGGAGATTTTGTATCTTTGGGTGATGTTTGGTAGATGTTTAGAGATCTTTCTACATTATCCGTCCCATATTTCGAGATCGTATTAATCTTGGGATTTTGTGTAGCTAGTAAACTCCTCCGAAAGATTATTAATCCACACATGATTATAATCCAGATTAGAAATGCAACTATCCAGAAGAAAATGGGCCAATATAAAGGCCAGTGTCTGGATGTGGAGCATATGGCCCAAATTAGAGGACACAAGGCAAACCAATAGACCAGAAACACGCTCAAGATTAACCAAGGAAATGACAAGTATTTCTTCAGCTTGGATTCTTTGTAAATCTCGTTCTTCTCTCCGCGAAACTTGTTTTCCTTCAAGGCAAGAGAATCTTTATGCTTCATTGCAAGTTTGGTAGTCATTATATTTTTGTAAATTTCATCTTTTTCTCCTGTATGAGTTATATCCTTTTTAGATAAGGCTATATCATATTCTATTGTTGGTTTTTTTTATAATAGAAAAATATACTAATTGTGTTATATAAGTTATTACATATAATGATTGTATTACTTGTAATTATATTTTTTCTAATCTAAAGTCTTTATATTGTTGCTTTTGTACGTAGTGTCATTGTACAATAATCGTATTAATATACACGATATGAACTGCTTATACTGATAGACTGAGAGAGAGAGTCTGTCCATTTTGAATTATTCTTATGATTCAGGATGTGGTTGTTTTATCAAACTTCCTGACCACAATTTCTAGCAATCAAATAACAAATACAATGAAAGAATTGAATTTGCATCAAATCTGTTTCTAGATTGCAAGAGTAGGCCAAATTAACTTAATTTATCAATGAATTATTAAAATATTGAAGCAAAAATAAAAATGAATCAAATTATATATATGTATGTATATATAATAATGTATGTATGTATATATAATAAATCTAGGATAGAACCTACCTAACTAAAAGACATTTTTATTTTATTTTTAACTTAAATTTTGATTTTTATTTTTAATTTGATTGTTATATAAACACTAAAAATTACTTTAAGTTGTATCAAAATATCAATTTTATTGTTGTCTAAAATTTCAAAAATCAGTGTTATGTCATTAAAAACGTCTCGTAGTACAGCAGATAAATATCTTGCTACTCAGAAATATATAAGAGATATTTAAAAATTTCAATAAATTAGCAAACCTACCGATTAAACCATCATCCACCTGTTGCTGTTGTTGTGGATCTCCGTTAGGTTGAACCAATTTTGATAACAAGCAAAATAGCAAGGCTAGAACATCTAAATTATCTGTACTGCGAAGAAATACCGGAAGACATGATGGGCGAAGCAATCCCCAAATGCGTATAATGACCAGCAGCTCCCGAACAGTATTCAAAGCCTTATGGTCCTTAAGAAGTTCATACTGGAAAGAAAATTAAGTTAAAATGTAAAAAAAAACAACATGTAATATCTACGAGAATATATTTAAACTCACACAAATTTTTTAGAATATTTTTAAGGATTATCTTTTCTTAAGGATTGTAATATCACTATAAAAAATAAACATTGAAACCTGATATAAGATGTAGAGATAATATAAATAGATTGATGGAAAATACTTACGCCACCAGTCTTCACTTGCATCCTTTGCTCAGGTAATCTAGCCAACAAATTTAAAGCTAAATCAGCAACCCATTGAATAAGTTGTTGCAAGGATTGTAGTGTGCTCGGTTCCACTGTAAATTCTTTGGGATCGGGTAAATAAATTGACAATACCTAAAAATATTACAAAAAAAATTAAATTACTTTTATTTTACAATTATACCTATCATTAATAAATTATCATTTATTATTGATTTATTATCGAATCTTTATATTTTCGAATTTATTAAGATCAAGCAAAAATATAATATATAAAAGAGATTTTTAAATATATTCGAAATGCGATATTACCTTATCAATATTATCAGTGTTATCAGTAATGACATCTGTTATCACCGCAGTTAAGTTCTCTGCTGGACCTTTGTCATAAGATATCAGATCTGATGGCCTCAACAGAGATTTGAAAGCAGTAGCTACTGAATGTATCATCAATAAGGATGACAAGTCTGCTGCCTTATTTTGTCCTGATATTGTTCCAAGCATTCTGAAAATTAATGGCAAACATTTATAACAATTAATAATTTGAAATAAAATCGTCTTTTATACTTCTTTCATACGTGAAAAATTATAAATTAAAGATAATTAAAGATAATTAATTAAGATGTTAAAGATAATTCAAATTTTATACTTAAGACAATTGTACCTTTAAACTCATTTAAAATAATTTAGAAAAAGTTTCGATAAAATTTAAAAAACTTTTTTTCTTAATTTTATAATCTTCATTGTTATAATTATATTCATAAACTTTTCAATTTTACCTGTACAATGACGTCTTGATACATAAAAATTGAATATAATGATACTGCTGAGTAGCTTGTGATTGCCTATTGAAAGAGACGTCCAATCTCTCGCACAACGCCTCGATCATAGACGATCTCAGACATAAAAGTATATCCAACCAATCCAATCCTGTTACCAAACAATATTCCAACAATGTACAGGCATAACTCATCGACATTGATGTACCTATAAAGCATATAAATTATTTTAAATGTAGAACATTAAACTATATTTTGCAATCTTTTTGAAATTTCATAAATAAGAAGCATCAAATAATTAACATAGAAAAAATTTGATATCATACCTGTAGTACCGTCTGGCAACAATTTGTAAAGATACAAATTGCCATGAGTATCGCACGCAAGAAGCACGCATCCCAACCATGATAGATCCATATGAGCGATAGATACTGAACTCTTGAAGTACTTATTACTAGGTTCATCTTGACGCCAACCTGTATTCAAGGATGAAAACGCTACTTCCTTGAGACAATCTAGACGATTTAGACAATGCACTGATGAATCCGCTAATGCTATTATCACATAACTCGGAGGTGGTAATGTTGTCACTATAGATAGTTTCGTAGTCGCTATCGCCGTAACTGGCGATTGGCAGCGATACTGCGACTGATACTGCCAAACCTATGGAGACGATAAATCTTTTACTTCATATTTTCATGCTATGCATAAAGTCAGATGCAAAGCAGTAAAAGAGCAGCGCAAGAAACGAAATGAATAAAGAACAGAAAACTAGAGAATAAAAACAATATGAAAGTTTGTGATAGTAATTGAATACTTGCAACTGTCTTGAAAGGTTCCAAACTTTTTGGCTGGAACAACTTGTGAACTGGTTGTGACTTTTCTCGTAACTCCCACACTTCTACAAATCCGCCGTTCTCGCTATTTGCTGCGATAACTAAGGAATCTGCGTCTTCTCTGACCACAAATTTTAAATGCGTCACAATTGTACCTACAAAAAAATTACAACCATAAAATAAGAAACTATTTACAAAATGTACTCTAAGTACTTCAACAATTAAATTGAATAATTAATCTTACACGAATTATCTTTAGGCGCTCCATCCTGTAAAAAGAAACTCGGTAAAGCTTGTGAAGTAATAGTACACTTGTCGTCATTTTTGCGGACTAACACTCTATAGCATCTTATTGGTAAACAGATGCTACCACTGCTAACTGCGACGAGGAAATGACCGTCTGAAATTTACAAAGAAAATCTTTACATATATCTAACATATTCGTGCTATATTTGTAGATCCATTCTATACACATGATGAGAAGTACTTTTTCCATAACACAAGTCGACCGCAGTTATCCTATGTCTCGTATTGCCAAGGCTCTCTGTCGAATAGCAAATCGGATTTTGAAGATCCTTTGTAATCATAATCGCGCCAACCATACCCGTCGTCGATACTACCAGCACGCCTTCAGCAGCTCTGCCACCAAACTGCCTTACTGAAGGTGCAAACAATAGATGATTAAACTTCTCGCTGTAATGGATGTTGTCCTTCTTCTCTGTTACTAATCCTGTCTAAAGAATCAGAAAAGGTTCATTAAAAATAAGAATGTATCTCTCACTTAAGATTTTATATATATCAAACAGCTTGAATATCTTTTTAATAGAATATAAAATAATAACAAAATTAATAATTTTAACTATTGTTCTAGTTTTAATTATAATATTAAAATTTTTAAAAACTTTCTTTGATCAACATATTAATTTGATTATCTAAATACCTTTTTACCATTATGGAACCATGCAGCACCTAATATATGTTCACCAGGGAAATATGTAGAGCCTATTAACACCCAATCATTTAAGATATGGTCTTTAAACATCCACAACTGCACATTGCCAGCTGTATCTGCCATTACCAATTTGTCACCAGGTAAATCCCATTCCAATGCAGTAATGTTATGTTTATTTGACAAGATTCTAAAAATATAAAAGGATTTAAATTTAATCTCTATTTTATAGACCTTTTAAACAAAAAAATTTAATAAAATTATTGAAAATAATCTATTAGATTCAAAAAAAAACATTTGAAAATTAAATGCTTACTTATGAGCATGCCATGGCATATTCAAGTCTGCTACATAAAGGTGGCAACCTCGTGTTTTGCCATTATTATCATCTAGTTCTGTCATTGTAGTAAATGCTACTATATTCCGACTGGATAAGGAACATAGGGACTGCCCGTTGTATAAACTGGAAAAATATTATTAGTCAGTATCAAACTTAAAGTGTTAATTTTATATATTTTTTATAATTCTGCAAAAATGCATAAAACAATAAAACACAAATAAACACAAATATATTTCTAAGAATGTCATATTTGATAAAATATAAGAAAAATTATTGACAGCTCTCTAAATTAATTTGTATATACAAATGGTGTATACATTTTACTCATTCTTTACATCTCAGAATTATGTCAAATGTGTGATTGTGTTATTATAAAAAATATATTAAAAATATATTCTTGAAAATCGTACCATTCTTGATTAGAAAAAAGTTTGGAGGAGCTTCTCCTGTTGACAGTATATAGCAAATCCATCTTCTTAATAAATAATCAAACAGATCATAACAAAGTCTATTAACCACAAAGAATAAAATATGGAATATAGAATTGACGCAGAGAAAGCTGTCACAAATGCTGTCCCACAAATCAGATTTTTATGTAACATAAAGCGTCATCTATATTGAACTGTCATCTACCATATAGGTAAGCCTTAAGCCGATGTCTGATTGGTTAGGTCAACCACACATGTGACATAAGCGTTCGCGTACTTCCTGCCTCTGTCTGTCCATCCACCTGTGTCCTTGATATATTTCTCGTCATCTCTTTGAAACCTCGCCGGTTCACCGATTGATCTTGCAATTTGATTTCTCGAGATGGCCCAGAACAAATTCAGCGAGATGGCCTCGCGCTTCGGCAAAGGCACGAACGGGGTTCCGATGGGCCTGAAGGTCCTCGCTGCCGCTGGGGTCGCAGCTTACAGCGTGTCCAAATCCATGTACACAGGTTAACCTCAACCCACTTGAATTCTTTCTCCGATTACTGGCGATAATTACACGCGCTATCCTCTTCACGATAATTAATTATTAATAAATTAATTAATCTTTTTTTTCGACTGATATTAAATGCGAATTTAATGAATTGCAGTTGAAGCTGGTCATAGAGCGATCATTTTTTCTCGACTGGGAGGTATTCAAAAGGATATCATGACCGAGGGTCTGCACTTTCGTATTCCGTGGTTCCATTATCCGATAATCTATGACATTAGGAGCAGGCCTAGGAAAATCTCGTCACCCACAGGGTCCAAGGATTTGCAAATGGTCAATATTTCTCTACGTGTCCTTTCTCGTCCTGATGCTATGACGTTGCCGGCTATGTACCGGCAACTGGGCCTTGATTATGATGAGAAGGTCAGAATAGAGTAATTATATACGAATTTAATATGATACAAAATAATATGGAATAATGGATTTAAATTACATTAAGATTAATTGGCAAAAATCAATTCAGGTATTACCAAGCATCTGTAATGAAGTGCTAAAATCTGTTGTTGCTAAATTTAACGCTTCACAACTGATAACACAAAGACAACAAGTGTCTAATATGGTACGCAAGGAATTAACCGAACGAGCTCGAGATTTTAACATTGTTTTGGATGATGTTTCGATAACTGAACTTAGTTTCGGCAAAGAGTACACTGCTGCGGTTGAGGCCAAGCAGGTAGCACAGCAAGAGGCCCAACGAGCTGCTTTTGTGGTAGAAAGAGCTAAACAAGAACGACAACAAAAAATTGTGCAAGCCGAGGGAGAGGCAGAAGCAGCCAAAATGATATCCTTTTGAAAACAAAAATAATTTTTTTCAGTTAATTTTATAATCAGTTTTTTTTTTCCCTATTGATGTTTAGTGAAGGAAAAGAAATAATTCTATAGTCAAACTGAAAAATGTAGTTTAAATTTGTTTTTTTTTTTTTTTTTTTCCTTTTTAATCAGTATATTATACAATGCAGAATTGTTTTCAAAAACTTTAACATATATTTCCCTTAAATGCAGTGTACCTTGGTTTAGCTATCGGCCAGAATCCTGGATATTTGAAATTGCGTAAAATACGAGCTGCACAGAATATTTCACGTACAGTGAGTAATTAGTACAATATTACAAAGCAGTAAAAAATTATTCAGATTCAGATTTTAAAACATGTGAAAAAGTTGTATTGACATAAAAAAAAAAAAAAAAAAAAAAAAAAAAAAAAAAAAAAAGTAAAATTTGTATGTGCAAATTTACTGAGAAGGAATTTAATTTTATTTCAGATTGCTAGTTCCCAAAACAGAGTATTCCTCAGTGGCAACAGTTTGATGCTGAATATTCAAGATTCCGATTTTGATAAGGCCTCAGACAGGTTGAAAAGTAAGAACTAAAAATCATCAAAGATGCGCGTCTTTTTTTTTTTTATTTAGAATTTCTTAAATTTTTATTGATTTAAATAATAATTATAGTTAGTTGTTATGTACAATTATATTGTGAATAAGAGATCGTCGTGTGTTTTTCGAAAACCCACGGATTATACATTATACATGTTCTCATTGCATTATGTTCTCCTCCTCGCCGTCCTTGTGATCATGCTCGCCCGCAGATATCTGTTCGTTTTATTATTATATGTTCTAAATCAATTTCATATATGATGCAAAACATCAAATTATTCCCTCATTCAAGGAAAAGATCATTCTAAGACAAGTTCAACAATCTATTTAAAAAATAGTTGTCAATTCGCAGATTTTCGAGGAGATTTTGATAATTTTAAAATCTTATGTGAAAACGCTATTTAACACAACAGACGTCTATATTACAATAAATGTAACAAGCTGTAGGTATGCAAAATGAAATTTACCTAAGCTGGGTAAAATACATAAATTAGGGAGATTATAACATCATACTTAGTTATTTTAATAATGTTTAATGGGCATTTCTTCAACCTTGACGCGCATAAATTATACATAGATTAATTGCTTATGCGTAGACGCCCAATGCTGGCTTTTTCAGATCACGAAGGTGTGAGCTGGAAGAGCTGGGATGAGGCGGCCGATCGTGCCATCCGGAGTCTAAATACCAGTTCCCATCAGGCATTACTAAATACTGGAAAGCTTGGCATCGAAGCTCAACCGCATAAAGAACGAGTCCCCTCGTCTCTCCTATTGGAATCAGCGGATAATGGTGTTAAGCTTATAAAACCTTAACGATAAGAGAGATTTTGCGACGCGAGCACGTTTGCACCTTACATGTACTCTCCTTGCAAACTCCTGTCAAAGAACGTTATCCTATTGTCTATATTTAAATAATTGATGCTAAATAGATACATTTTATAATCACAATACTTCATTAGATCAGTTTTTATTTTTGTATTTTATTATATTTAAATAAGGATCTTAATAAGATTTATATACAAGAAAAAGAATTAAAAATAAGATATAGAAGCTGAAATAGAAAACATTTTGAATGCACTGATGCATTCAATCAAATTCGATTGTATCGTTTTAATATAAAAATATTATTAATACAAATAATAATGATGCAAGAGAAAAACTTCAAAATATTAATATATGATGTTATAGATGATAGCTATTAAAAAAAATTGATATTTCAATTTCACATTTTATTTAATAAATGAAATTATGTTGAATTTCATATTATATTCGATTTTAAGAACAAAAGGTGAATTAAATTTAGAAATTTTGAGGCACAATATAAAAGATTTATGATTTCGATAAAAATGTGTGACATTAAATATTATTGAAGTTAGAATGAAGGAACAAGGAAATCATATAAGAACGGAATAGAAATGTGTAGAGAAGTGAGTGATAGATGATCGGATAAATATGAAAAGTATGAAAATAGCACGAGGGATGTGATAAAAAATAGAAAAGGAAAAACGATGACTCGAGACTCGACCCTCGACTGTCAACAGTATATGTTTAGGTTAGATCAGATACAATATATATAACCCAACATATAACCCTGTGACAGCGTAACTACATTTGTACATGTGAACAGTGACCCCCAATCAGTAGAGTAGAATTTGTAGATCTACGATTTTTGGACAAATAATTATTATAAATAATTGATTGAAGAAGCAAAGTACGTATATACCATTACTTTTATTTATTTTCACTGATTTCAAATTTACTTTTTCCACAATTATTGTACTCTAACCTTTAAATTATATGCTTTACTATGTATTAAAAAATATATATATTCTTGTATATTAATTATTTCTTTATATATTATTCAATGTTAAAATCATAAGTTATTCAAGTTGGTTGTTTAATATTGTTTATCTTATTATTACAATCATCATAATACAATTTTATATATAATTTTATAATTTATATTAAACTCAAAGGTCACATGTGAGTCATTTGGACTCTGTCAATATTTTTATTCTAAATTATTTCTAAAAATTAATTTTTTAAACATGTTTAAAATTTATTTTTTAACTTTTATTTTACATAATCATTTTCTATAGATGTTCAAGAATATATATGTATATAAATATTTTGTAGATTTTTTCAAGCACTTTGAGACAGCTAAAACATATTGTAATCCATATGTGATCAGAGCAACAAAAAACTGTGATCTACAAGCATTAATTTTTAATTCAATCATTTAATTTTATATTATTTCATTATATTGTTATATAACATTAATCTAATATTGATAATAACAAGTATATAATATATCTTAACATATTCTATATATTTTTATATTTGAACAAAAATATATCATCTTTATGTAATTTTTTGTCAATAGTTTTAACGCATATTAGTATGCAATATAATTTAAAGATATATAAATACTATAATAATATTATAATATTTATATTTTTAATAGTGTTATGCTATGTGTTTTAAATATAGTAATAAAATAAATTATTGAGCATGTAATTCTTGCAATTCCTGAAACATTTTTCAGTACCTGATAAGATGATATAATCCATATTGCTCATGATACTTTATTGCATCATCTTTTCACAGATGGTTGAAGATAAACCGGTAGAGTGTTCTTCGACAAGGTAAAAGTTAAATCTTATTATTTTCACTTGCTAATTAATTTGTTCATTTTTATTTAGCATAATTATATTTCTGATTAAAGGTTCATAAATTGGTTAGAGACAAATTTCATTTTATATTTTTAAAATTACACACTATATTGAATGTCTTATTATAGATTTTATATGTACAATTGATATATATTTATTAACATATTAATAATTATATCTATATTTACACATATTATGGACATACTTATATTTATGCAATCAGTGAGCATCAGTATTATCACTATTTTAAATAATATTTACAAGAACTTTTGTGTTATTCTATAAAGAGATGAGATGTCTAAAAAAGCTCTGAAAAAGCAGCAAAAAGAGATGCAGAAGGCAGCAAAAAAGGCAGAAAGAAAAGATCAAACTGTAAGTTATTATATATATAAAAAGGGTGATATATTATTGTTAAATGAGAAAAATAAACTTTGTTTTTTTTGTATTAATTAAACAAGATATACTCAATAAATTTAATTCAAAAAATGATAAATATATAACTATTACATTGCATACTATATTCACTAGCAATCTCAGCAAGAATCTACAAATGAAACTGAAGATGTGTCTGTGGGAAAGTATGGTCAGGTCAACATGATTCAAAGTAAGGAAAAATTTGAAGATAGAAAGTTTACAGCAGTCAAAAATCTGAATAAAAATCTGCAGAATCAAGTGGTTTGGTTGAGAGGTCGTTTACATACTAGTCGTGCTAAAGGTAAATAATGCTATGTTTCATGAGAAATATATTAATTAGTGTTTAATTATTTGCAAATAAAACTTTAATCTTATGTTTGTCACGCAGGCAAGCAATGCTTCATCGTAATAAGACAGCAATCATATACGGTGCAGGGATTAGCTGCTGTAAATGAAAAGATCAGCAAGCAAATGATTAAATTTATTTCCAAGTATGGATTCTAAGCTTTTACGAAATTATTTGGAATTTAAGTACTATGTTTTTGTTTATAATTAAAATGATATTTCTGTTTCATTTTCAGCATTACAAAAGAGTCCATAATCGATGTTAAAGCCATAGTGAAACTTGTGCCATCGAAAATCGAATCATGCACACAAGGAGATGTGGAAGTTCATATAGAAGAAGTGTTCGTGATAAGTGCTGCCAAGCCACAGCTTCCTTTACAAATAGAAGACGCTGCGAGAACTGTAAGTGAGACAGACGAAACAGCCTTGAACATTCGAGTGAATCAAGATACTAGACTGGATAACAGAGTGCTAGATCTGCGTACTCCAGCCAATCAGGCAATATTCAGAGTGGAAGCTGGCATTTGTAAGCTCTATAGAGACATTCTGACGAATAAAGTGAGTATAATGATGCTTGGCTTAATTAAGACATTTTATTTTAATTTATCCTCTTCAGGGCTTTGTCGAGATACACACTCCTAAAATCATCTCTGCAGCCAGTGAGGGTGGGGCAAATGTATTTACAGTGTCTTATTTTAAAAATAATGCTTATCTAGCTCAATCGCCACAATTATATAAACAGATGGCTATTGCTGCCGATTTTGACAAGGTTTTTACTGTTGGAGCAGGTATATTGCATTCAATAGAAATAAGAATTTAAAATTATTGGTAGTTGTTAAAACGCTGTGATTAGTTTTCAGAGCGGAAGATTCCAATACATACAGACATTTAACAGAATATGTAGGCCTTGATCTGGAAATGGCCTTTAAATATCACTACCACGAGGTAGTAGACACTATCGGACAAATGTTCACTGAGCTTTTTAAAGGTTTACGTGACATGTTAGTATATTTATGCTTATTATCTTTTTCTTTTTTCTTCATATATCTATAATAATAGCTTTTGACTTACGATATTCATTGGAATTCAATAGTTATGCGGACGATATAGCGGCAGTCAGTCAACAGTATCCCGTGGAGCCTTTCACTTTTCTTGAACCAACTTTGAAATTAGAGTATCCAGAAGCGATTAAATTATTAGCGGAAGCGGGCGTGACTCTTGGGGAAGAGGATGATCTGTCGACACCAGACGAAAAACTCTTAGGAAAACTTGTTAAAATGAAAGTAAGATGCTAAAAAATTTCAAACCAGTAAGACTGCACACAATTAAAATATTTAATCTTTTACGAGACGTTTTAATTAATTTATTGTGATTATTTCTATAATTTATATTTCTTGAGATTATTGACTTGAATTTAACAATTTACAAAATACTTAATGCATTTTCAACTTTTAATATTATAAATATATTCTTTTCAGTATGATACGGACTTTTACATTTTGGACAAGTATCCTCTTGCTGTCAGACCTTTTTACACGATGCCAGACCCAAACAATCCAGTATAGTATTCTATCATAAAATAATTGTGTGATATTTTTTTTCTCTTCTTTGATAATTATTGAACTTCATTGTAGAAAGCGTCCAACTCATATGATATGTTTATGCGAGGCGAGGAAATTATATCTGGCGCGCAACGTATCCACGATCCAGATTTTCTGACCGAACGAGCTAAGCATCATGGAATCGGTGAGTGAAACTTATGGATAAAGGTAATTTTGTTAATGTTGTGAACATTATTTAAGTATAAATCTGAATCAAACCAAATTAAAATCGAAACATTCCGTAAATTCTGTATTAATTTACATGACTTCTATCTTTTCTTCTTTTTTTCTCTTTTGATTAAAAATAAATACTTATTATATATTATATATTATAATTTTATTTTGATTTATTTTAAATTCTTTTGACAGTAAATAAATAGTTTTGGTCCTTTCTTTGGATCAAATACGAATATAAATTGTATGCTGAAGATGATCTAAAGAATCGAAACGTTTATTATTATTAAAGAGAATTTTTACATAATATGAGTGCATTTATTAGTCATATTTCTTCCCGGCGTTTAAAAATATTAAATATATTATTAATTTTAACTTTCTACTATATATAAAATTTTGTCGTTTAAATACAAAATACCTCATCATCCATATTTCATTATTATTTAATCAGAAATTATTTCATAAATAATCAAAACCTAATAATGAAATCCTTCATTTCAGATATCGAGAAAATCAAGTCATACATCGACGCCTTCAGATACGGTTGCCCACCGCATGCTGGCGGCGGTATAGGCATGGAACGCGTCGTAATGCTGTACCTCGGCTTGGACAACATTCGTAAAGTGTCCATGTTCCCGCGTGACCCCAAACGACTTACTCCTTGAAATTTTCAATTTAATTTCAATATCATAAAATATCAAATATTGTTATTGTATTCAAAAATGAAATCTTTTATCTCTTGAATGCATATAAATGACACTTAATGGCTCTTTATTTTCTCCTGTATGTATTATGTCACATAGATAAATTAAAATTCATATTATATTAAATTTATATTATGTAATCAAAAAACATAATATCTTTTTTGATTACAGTATTAAAAAAGTTTTATCAATCATGATAAAGTGAGAAAAGTAGCTGAATAAAAGAAAAATTACAAAATTTAAAAAATATATCTTTCCAATGGCTCTTTATTTTTTCCTTATTTCTTTTTTATATGTATTATGTCACATAGATAAATTAAAATTCATATATTAAATTTATATTATAATGTAATAAAAAATGATAATAATATTATTATCTTTTTAATAATAATAATAATATCTTGATTACATTATTAAAAAAGTTTATCAATCATGATAAAGTGAGAAAAGTAGCTCAATAGAAAAGAAATTACAATATTTAAAATATATTTAAAAAATATATCTTTCCATTATAATTTTCTCTTAAATAATTAATGCATATAAACCATTCCTCGAATGAGCTTATGCTTTAATTATTTTATGGTTTAAATAGCCCACACTCGTTCTAAAAAGGTCAATGGTGAATGAGTTCAGAAATCTTCCGTAGAGTAATATTCAATTGATCAATCAGAACGGAGAAATCTTTGCTCTTATTCTGATTGGTCAGTTAACTATACTATATTACTTTACGAGTAGAATTTCCGAACGCACCGCTTGTGGTAGAAAGGAGCCGGACGCCGCAAAGTGCCTGTATATAACCTGCAAAAATGATAGAATTATTATAATATACATTCAAGAAAAACAAGTATAATAAGAAAATTACAAACACAAAAATTGAAAATAAGAAATGTCATAACATAATATATATTTTAAAAATATATTTTATAATTATCTTGTTCCTTTATTTTGTAAACAGATCATACGCGCTAAATCTAAAATTGTGTACTTTGAAGTATGAAATCCATTTACTGTAAATAATTAATCTTAGTTTATTACCAACGTTATATTCAGTTATACTGTTAGTAACAGTACTGTGAATAATTAATATATAACAGTTAAAAATGGTGAGTATACATACATATATATATATATATTTTTATTAAATGTTAATATGCTACTTATACTTTATTTAATAAGTAAATTTTATTTTTTTCAGGCACGAAATGCGGAGAAGGCTATGTAAGTATATCTTTATAAGTTCAATCTAATTGATATTTTTTGTTGATATAATATCAATTATACTAATTATAATTACTAATATCAGTAATCAATATCAATCGTATTCTTTAGGACAACACTTGCTCGTTGGAGAGCAGCGCAGAACAATGAGGGAGCAAAGAAAGAACAGGAGCGAAGGCCATACCTAGCTTCAGAATGTAGGGATTTACGTAAGGCAGAAAAATGGAGAATGCAAATAATTCGGGAAATTGCAAAGAAGGTTGCACAAATTCAAAATGCTGGACTTGGTGAATTCCGTATTCGTGATTTAAACGATGAGATCAACAAATTGCTTAGAGAAAAACGGCATTGGGAGGCGCAAATAAAAGAGCTTGGTGGACCTGATTATTCCAGAGTCGGGCCTCGCATGTTAGACCATGAAGGACGTGAGGTAAAGTTACAGACATTACTTTCACAATATCAGAGACAATATCAAATATTTATGTTAATGCTACAAACAATATAGTTGAACCAATTTATTTCACTATATATATGCTTTTATTAAATAACAGGTTCCTGGTAATCGGGGTTATAAATATTTCGGTGCTGCTAAAGAACTACCAGGTGTTAGGGAATTATTCGAGCAAGAACCACCGCCACCTCCTAGAAAAACTCGTGCGGAATTGATGAAGGATATAGACGCGGATTATTATGGTTACATGGATGATGATGATGGTATTTTAGTACCACTAGAACAAAAAGCAGAACAAGAAGCAAGAGAAAAATATATCAAGGAATGGACATCCTGTGAGAAGGAACCGATGGAAGCTGAAGTTGAAACAACAGCGCAAAAACCAATTCCCTCTCAGCAAGATATTCAGGAAGCCCTATTAGTTAGGAAAAAGAAAGAGTTATTGGATAAGTATGGGCTGGAGTAAAATGTGACCTGAAATATATATGAAAAGAGTTCCAATTGCGATAATAACTATTTGTAAGTTTATTGATTTAATTATATATTAGAATACATTTTTATAAAACGCGATGGAGATGTAATAATTATTGTTAATTTATAAGTACGCGTAATAACATTGATTAAGATAATTAGTTTGTGCAGTAGACATTCAAACTTGAATTAATGTTTATCGAGAAACGGGTGCTGTAGATAAAATATAGATCAAAATCCAACGTTATAGTCTGTTTATAATCCTCGCGATCTGGTATCTTTTTCATCATTTTACTTCATATTTCGCGATTTTGAAAAATTGATAAAATACAATGATTCAAATGACATAGCGAGTAATCGTTACTTCCTAATCTAGAAATCGTCGTACGCTCTTATTCCCTTAGTCACAAATGTATCTTTGGAATGTAACAAAGCAATCCACATGTTGGAGCTTGAAATCTTTCGGCTCTCTTATCGCCTTGATACTGCAAGCATCTATCAATGAACAATAGGAGTGTTAAATGCACGAAACATCACTTTTTTTCTAAAAAGAAACAGTTGTGAAAATTTCACCACGTTCTCTAAAAACCTCCAGCTAGAGATTGTAAAATTCCAGTGCGGTGTTCTAAAATTAAAATATAATATAGTGGTCCAATCACTCCCTACACAAATCCAATATTATCGATTTATCACACAAAAAACACTAGAAAACGCCGTTATAAGATTAATGTTATCACAATTACATTATATCAGATTCAAAGAGTTAAAAGGCCTAAAAGTTACCCTGAAAAACTACCTGCTAATTCAACATATATTACTCACATAATATGACTGGAAATCTTGGAATTTTTTCAAATCTAGTTTGTGTTTTGTGTAAAACAAATGTTCAATAATAATCTTACAATCGAAAGATATTAATACTATATCGCGTTAATTAATTTACATGTATTTAAATGGTTCTCTCCTCTCTTCAGCATCGTGCTGTTTATAAACAGACTGTGCATTAAGATGTAGGATAATACTGCTAGGACTCAGAAGTACAATAATATATCAGTTAACACACATAACACAGCTAAAAAAATACAAATCTTATTATATTTAAATCCTAAATGTCTTTTAAAATCTGTTTTAACTTATTCTCACAGCTATAATTTTCACATCCTGTAAGTAATAATAAGTACATTATTGAACAATTATAAGGGTATAAACATCTCTTATAGTTTTCTTACACTCTTTATAACATATCTAATAACCATTTTCGGATTAAAATCCGAAATGTGAAAACGTTTACATGTCTCCTTAATAGGAAAAAAATATAGTTTAAGCTGCAGAAAGGATTTATAAATGAAAGACAGTTCGCTGAATCTAGAACTTTGTATGCTTAGGATGTTCTAAATTCTCATTTGTAGTAATTATTCACAACACGTATAATGCGTGTATAAAAAGAATTTTCGCTGCGCGAAATATAAAATTCTCTCCTTGTCTTAAAAAAGAGACTTCTGAGCCCTGGCAATCATTTTACTGCTAAAACATAAATGAGACAAAATAGTTCGAGCATGGATTAATAACCATGATGAAAATTTACCACTAAAGGCTTAAAAAAAATCAAGCGTTAAATGATTCACAGCATCTGTTTGTCCGTTATAATCAATGGTTGGTTTTACCAGCTGATCTAGGAAATCCCCTAACGATTGTTTGGTCTAAATTCATCTTCCGTTTGTCATCAATGTGTGTATATGTGTGTGTATATATATGTTTGTGTATTGCACCTTTGTTAATAATAATATAAATCGTATAATCAAAGAATCGCGTACTATCAAGTAATAATAAAAATCCATTTTTAATAAAAGAAATAAAGGATTAATTAAATTTAAAATTTGTTAATAATAATATTTTTTAATATATAGTGCATTTAATATTATAACACATATTAACTCATTTGATATTATAACACATTTAAATTATTATATATAAATTATTACAAAAATAATTATTTCATAAATTAAACTTTACAAAGGTGAATAGATAACAAATCTTTGTTTTTTAACTTCAAAAGTAAATTTTGTCGAAACAAAAAAAAAACTTTAATGTTTAATTATCAAAATATTCAATATCGAAGATCATAAATATGTAAAAACAAAGTTCAATCGTATTTGTAAAAAAAACGTCAAATTTGTCAAAGGATCCATAGACGTAAACTTTGTTTTATAAAGAGAGCTGTTTTTGTATTGTATATCTCTCTCTTCATATATCAAATTAATCTCGTGATATCTGTGAAAAATTCATCTTCAAATCGTATCTTCTCTATTCTTCTGCGTCTCTAATGTAACTTTGGTATGATTAGGAAACCTCTCTGCTCAAAAATTCTAATAATAATGCATAGATTATACCATGTGTCTACAACCTAACGTGTAATGCATGATCTCGTGTTTATGTTTCTATTTCATTTATATTATATCGACTCTACAAACACATCTGCGTTTACGAAGTGCGTTTTGCGAGTCATTGTGCGTCGTTAAATTGTGAATTTGCTCGTCCCGTTTTTTTATTCCACTTCGAAGTCTCGCTAAATCATCGCCACGCCGGCGCAAACTGTATCAATCCGTGACTGTATCAATCCATTCTCGAACCATCTCGAGAGATGCCCGTGTTCTTAATCTCATCTTACCGCTATAATCTGTCGCTCTAATCCGTCCGCTAATTCTAATCTTATTTTTTTTCTTTTCTCCAGGCATACCTGAACGAAACGTAAAATAACGTTTTAGAGTTTTTAGTTAAAAGATTGGCGAATTAAATTAACTTGGAGATTAATAAAAATTGCGTACAAATAGACATAACTGGTACATAAATACAGTTTACAAGCAGCTTTAACAGATGAAACGACTAGCATAAATTTTGCGAGACAATGTCGATTAATATTGAGCATCTCAATGATCTCGACAGTTTAGTTTAATATTATTGTATAGCGATATTATTAATTTATTACGCGCAGCAATAAATCGTTACTTTTTACTAATAATATCTTTTTTACGGATTAACATATACTTGTCGTTATTTTTGACAAATCTTGGCACTAGACACTGATCTCGCGTCGTTTCCTTTAGAGTTAAATATACATATATTCTTAGCGTATACGTTTCATTCAGGTATGTATAAGTTGCGGTAGTAAGACTGCGTATCATGTTATCGATACTAGGTAGAAATCTAATAGCTAATAATCAATGTTAAATGCACGGCGAGAACACGGGCTCAGTATTTGTCATATCGATTTATATGAACAAACACAAGCAAATTGAATATCCGTCAAATGTATGTATATACATACAATTAGATACCGTAAGACAGGTAATATCGACACACTGATACAGTAATACAGCGGCGATTTATGATTTGACAAACAACAATGACATTACTGAAATATATATGGTACGCACAGCTATAATGAGCAACATATATAAAAAAAAGTAATAGTTCTTAGAAATTTATGTTTCTATAATGTAGTAATTTTAGTTTATTTGGAGAAATATTTTAACTGAAGCTTAGGAGAGAAAAGAAAGAAAGAAAGACTCGATATATTTTAATGTTAAAAATTAAAATATATCATGAATAAAACAAGAAAAGAATGGTATTCAAATCCATCCAAAAGCTTTTATCGTTATTAATTTACTAGAATATTTGCTAGAGTAGATTATTGCTTGAGAAAAGAAGTAAAGTATTAAGATGTGACTCAATAATTTCGTTACTCTATGAAAACAATAGACATTACTATATAATAATTCACTGTGTCGATGTTATCCAATTTCAGGGTGGACACACAAATTATTCTATAAATTCATTCAAATTCCTAAATCACAAAGAAATTTCCAAGAAAGAAACACTAATTTTCTACCGAATCTCTACTAAGGATTTGTGTAAATTTTTTTAGGCTTTGATGTATTTTACAGTGTATTTTATAAAATTTCAGAAGCTTTTTACTTCTCCTGGAATATTTTAACAATTATTAAGGAACCTCGATTTTCTCCAAAATATTTTTCAAAATCCACAAAAGTTTTCCTTGTTCTTGGAATATATTTCCAAACTTACTAGAGAATTCCGAGTTTTTTTTTCTGTTGCATGACCACCCTGTATCTTACAATACTATAAAGTCAAGAGATGTATGTAACTATTTGTGTATTTTCCAAATGACGCCGCTCGGCCGCTCAAATTTCACTTACATTTTACGACGATTCTCCATTTAGCGTGGCACGCGGCCTAAAGAGGGTGAAAGGCACAAAGTAAAAAATAAACGATCCAGATTGGCTCAGGCACATATCGAGTCGGAGAGCGTCGTACCACATGACAGGACAGGCACGATGAGAGGGCCGGAGTATCGATAACATCACTTGATCATCCGGGATCCTCGACATCAAAGATTAATCGCACTGCTCCCATCAGCATATCAAAAAGGAAATGTACTTGGTACATTTAGACAAGAGTTTGTAACTCAGAGTTTACAGTATTTCCAAACAGCATCCCGAACAAAACAAAAGCCCAAACAACTTTTAAAAGATGTTTAAAACTTTAGTGACAATTAAAGCATCTTTCGTACATGTATTTAAGACGCCATTCTTAGATCTTTTTTTTTTTAGATTTCTTTGTGTATTTGTTTAACAGATGTCTAAAGAGTATTATGACATATTTTGGTCTTTATCTCGCCATTTATAACTTTTATTTAACAGACATAATTCCAACATCAGAACATCTTTACGATGTCATTTGGACAGTTGCATTGTTTGGGCTCTGACTTATGATTGACAGACCGACTGGAATATTGACTTCCGTTATTCAACCAGGCAGTACACAATGTGTGTCTCCGCGAGATAAGAAAAAAGAGCCAAAATCTCTTTCGAGATGAGCTACGAGCATTATTCTCTCTCAGAAATGCGCATCTGTTTCCCATACTCTTCGCGGCAAATACCGGTGAAATCGGTTTCGCGCTCGAATGGCTGCGTCGAGAATAAATCCAAAAGGAGGCACTCACTCGAGAATACCTCAAGGGCGCAACAGCGAATGCCAGCGTTGTACTTGCGTCGGTTGCCTCGCCGTCCGCATATCATTCCAATGCTGCAGCTCCTCAGATCCGGAGCTGTTCAGACCCAAAGAAAGCCAGCCGATCATCTCTCGTCCCTTTCTACCCATTCCGCTTCGCCGACGGTTGTACACGGATAGGAAGAGCGTCACATCCCCCAATTGAAACAACGCGATCTTTTCACACAATCATGAAAAAAATTTTGTATATCATACTTTAACGATATAATCGGTTTTTAAATGTCCGAAAACTTTTAAAAAACCAGAGAATTTACATAAAATTACCTGAAATATAAAAGTTTCTTTATAGAGAGGATTCGGCTGGGCGCGTTTTAGACCAGTCTTCGACCGGCCCATCTCGTGGTTGTTGCTGTCAACAAGGGCTAGTTTTACATAAGTATCGGGTGGTTTCGTGTCGTTTCCACCTCCGCCGCGGAAATGGGAGCCCTTGATTATCTCCACCGACAAACGGCCCGTCGTGCCGTTGTACGCAAGACCGATTAGAATTTCGGCGACGCTACCACCTTTCATACTGCTGCCGTAAGGTGGTATAGCTGTAGAGGCGTATGACTGAACCGATTGCTGGGATCCCGTGGAATCGCTACGAGTTAAACTACTGGTAGTTCCCCAATCCTGCGCCTAAAAATATAATAATTTGTTTATTCGAATCAATATTCTTTGACTAAATTATACATAATATTTTTTTAATACAAAAATTAAGAAATTATTTCCCATAAAGTTTACTAAATAAAAGTTTCAACTGCGGTAGATTAAATCTATATTATAAAGACCATAGCCGGACAAACATACTAAAAGTGCCCTCGACAAGTTTTGAAATAACATTTGGCCTGTCATGTCCTCACTGTAAAAAAAAAATTTCTTCAAAATTTCAGTTCCCTAACTCTATTATTTCGTAAGTTATCGAGAGAAATGTCATTTTCATTTATTTCTCTTTTCTGTAAATATTTGAGATGATCTCATATCGATTTTTTCTGAACATTTATCAACAAAAAAAACAAAAAAAATATTTTTTTATTCAAGATTAATAAAAAAATATTTTTGTGTGTCTTTCATTGATAAGTATTCAGAAAAAGATCGATATGGCATCATCTCAAATATTTACAGAAAAAAGAAACAAAAACTGAAAATGACATTTTTTTCGATAACTCAGGAAATAATAAAATTAAGGAGCTGAAATTTTGAGAAATTTTTTTTTTTACAATGAGGAAATGACAAGCCAAGTATTATTTGAAAACTCGTCGGGGGCACTTTTTGTATACTTATCGAGCTATAGCCTTTAAAAAGACTTTAAAATGATTTACCGAAGAAGAAAGCGGCGGTAGAAGAGTCAGCCAGAGAGTTGTTTCCAGCTGAAGATTAATCTGATCAAAGGATACCCTAGCTTCGCCTAACAATCTCTCCCGACGCATCATTCTGCCACCCCAGAGGTATACCCTTAGCCGTACTCCCATTGCGTTCACATCCTCCGGATTTACGCGAGGAAGTAAAAAGCTCTCCATGTATTGCGGCGATGTCCCTTGCCGAACTCGAGTCTTGCGTCTTTGTTTTTTTGATGGCAGCAGGACTAAGCGTACCTGGCTGCCGCCGATGCCGGCGGGATAATTTCGTCCTTGTAACACATGAACCTAGCAAAATAATATGTATCAATTGTCGCGTAATATTCATATTATGTAACAAGAGAAAATTTCAAGCATTTTAAAAACAAAAAAATATTGCTGAATATTTTTATTTCTGTTTAAATCTTTTAAATGATTATGTAAACAAATTATAAATATATAAAATAATAGTCAAAATAATAGTGGACTAATATTAACAAGGTACAATTTAAGATTTACGTTTGTTTCTAAAAAGATACAAGAAAAATTACGTAATTGTAATGATTAGAAATAATTAAATTTAGAATAATTATACAAACTGTCATCTCGCGCATTGGGGCATCGTATAAGAAAGCGACTTCCAGACTACCAACTTCTTCGGTAGCCATCGTACCCATCGTCGTGATGACATCATTGGTCGTCGATTCATTTTGCTCGACCTCTATCTCCTGCTCTCTAGTGTCGAGTATAATGTTGGATGCCCCAACTTCTACTACGCACTAAAGATATGAAAAAAAGAAACAGAATACAATATTGCAGTCTGTAATATTTTTTTTTCAAATCTTTAAAATTTTTCTACAAACAAAGTAAAAAAAATCACCTGCTGCTGATCCGCTGGAGAGTGTTCCTCGGTGCAGCTACTGGAAGTGGTCCCAGCGTCTGCAAACGTTGATTATTATTAAATTCAAGAAGAACACTATACATCTAACCATCTTACTTAGATATCATTATTTTTCCATACTTTTTTAATTTTTAATATATTAAATGCATAAAAATAAAGACGTGAATGAAATGAATAGAAAACAATTTTGAAAAAGTCATATTCAAAATTTTAGAAATAGTGTGGTGAGTAAAATATATATTTTTATTATATAAAAATATATATTTTTATACATTATAAAAAATTAGGAAAAATTTCATATTCATATTTTCTATAGATATATATAATAATATAATATATTTATCTTAATTTTCTCACTTATATGTGTATGTTATTAGTGTTTGTATATACTATAAACACACATTATTGCTCATAGTATATTATTGCTTCTTAAAATTTTACAATGTTGTTCTTACTGACCTACAATGGTCGTTGGTCCATCCTCCGCTTGAATAGTCAACGTATCCGGCGGAGGATGTGAACGCAAATTCAATCGTCGGAGAGCGTCTTCCTCTGAATCGGAGCTTGTTTCTGGATCTGAATAGGAGAATGTTTTCCCTAGCAAGCAAAATATATTATTAGAAATTATTCTTCTGCATTCGCTACAAAGAACTCTACACTTCGCAGTCTAGAAATTTAGCGATCATTCGGCGTAATAGAAACTGCAGATTCACCCGTCTTTCGATCTTAAATTTTATTTAACAAATTTGAAATTAACTCTCGTCATCGCAAGTGATGAATAGATGTAAAAATGCAAACAAAATTCGAAAATTTCATCGAGTTTCGAAACGGTGAAAACTCGCAAGAAGGAACCGGGACGGAGGTCGATATAAAATCATATACCTATGTTTTTCGAGATTTGAGATGTGGAGCTGTTGGTGGACTCACAGAGGGGCACACAGACTCCGCCGAAGAGCGCCGTAGAGGAGGGCGGCGTGAAGCACCACTTCCGGGACAAATAGAGGAAAAGGGCCAGCAGTAGTACTACGAAACCGGCAACGGCACCCAAAACTGCAGTCGCTTCCACAGGTACTGAAATATCACGAGAAATCCTCGTTAGATTTATTACTGTAATTTGTGCAACATAAAACTCCTCTCTCTCTCTCTCTCTCTCTCTCTCTCTCTCTCTCTTCTTTCCTCTCTATAGTATTATTTTATCATTTGTACATAATCAAGAATAACTCAGAACAATATTAAATTATTATAATAATTAAAAGTATGAAATTAAATTATTATAATAATTAAAAGTATGAAATTTATATTAAATATTTATAGTAAATATATGTACAGCGGTAAAAATTGTTAAAAAATATTAAATCGAAATTTTTAATAATTTTTACTGCTGTAAATATATTCAGTTATACATATGTAATCCTTCTAATTGTCATGTGATTGAAGATCACATTCTGTGTACATAATAACGAAAAATAAATAGAAGAGTGAAAGAAAAAAAAAAGGGAATTCATGTAAAATAAACTTATTTTCGAGACTTTGTGCTCTCTCAGAAAATTTATTCTAAAATAAGTCAAGATACCTTTTTCTACTGTACACATATTTTTGTTTTCTTAAATTTCGGAATTTTAACCCTCGACGTTATGTAGGTATATCGGCGTACCGGTGTATCGGTTGTCGTATCGAACGCGTTAACTCGATGGCGACATATTACGCCGTAATGACCTGGAATAATTTATTATCGCTCCAGTTGACACAAACATACCTGCTACGTGAAATTGCGCAGCGTCACACGCACGTTTAACGCAGTCGATTATAATAATAAAAAAAAAGATCACCTTTTTATCCCCTTGAGATCATGGTAGCCGAATAAGCAACGTTCAATTTTTTGACGCGCTATCGCTCTATCGTCTCGATTATTAATTCGCACTTTCGAAAAATTTGCGGAATTTCCGCTTGTATTACGAAAATTCTACTCTCGAGCGTATATTATTCGTTGGGAAAAATTTTTGAGAATCCGTTTGCGCAATGCGGATTGTGAGATTATTCTCGATCATTCGGAGCTATCTACTGCGCTCTTGATTTTTTTCGCATTCTCGAAAATCAATGCCGAAGGGTTTTGCTCGCGGCTATTAATACTGATTCCCAATCGACATGCTGTTTTTCCACAACGCCTTAATAAAAATAGGAAGAAGAGGAGAGAAGGTGAAGGGAAATAGAATTTTCTCCATTTTTAATCGACAGATTATAGCGATTCGCAGATATCGTTCCACTTACGACGCCCGTATCCGGAGGGGGGGAAAAAAAAAAAACCCTCGGAGAAAAATTCACGGACACCCAGGGGACCGAGATCGTCGCCAGGGGAGGAGACTTAAGCCCGACCGGACATAGTGGACTTACCCGCCAAGAAGTGGTCTGATCCAGCCAGAATCATGCTCGACCGCGGTGTCGCATTAAAACTCGTTTAACATTCGGCTCGGCCGGGGTTGCCTCTCGCGGGGAATAACGGGACGCATCATCCGCCTCGGCTGTCGCCGGGCGTCCTCCCGTGACAGAAGCGTGGCTAGCTGGCTTCGCGAGCTAGCCAGCGCAATAATACGTGGGCGGGGGTGTACACACAGCACTCTGTTGCTCCGAGGACCGACGCGACGTGCGCCTGCTGCACCGAGACCCGTCCTACGCGCCTGCGCGCCGCGGCCATCTTGCTCAGGCGCTGTTACGTCACGCGGTCACGCTACTGCGACAGTGGTGAGGGAAAGGGACTCTCCTTTCTCTCTCTACCCGGTTCCCGGAGCGAAGCTTTTCGGAATAATATCACGTTCTGTTTCTCTCTATCGAAGATGCCGTCTTAATCCTTGCTCGCAAGAATTATTTGACACAAATCAGCTGATCGTTAGCTTCCTTCAGGAATGTGTGGTTAATTTGTATTCGACGGTGATTTACATTCGGAGACGAGGTTCGCGTGGATATAAATATCGTTTATATTGACACTTTCGGAAGATACTTCCTGTTCGTATGCGCAGTTGCGGCTGTTCATTCATGTTTGGTGAACTGCGCGAGCGGTGGACTTCGTACGCTTGTCACTTGCTCGAATATAACCTCAAAAAGTAAAGTCGCGAACGTATGGGAGACAGGCTCTTGTAAGGTACATGGGTGAAGTAATTCACATTTGAGATAGTTATTTTTTTTACAGGCTGTCCTAGAATTGGTATAAAGTGAAATGCGACTTACTTTAATTCGTAAACGAAAGTGAATATTTTCCTAGCAAGAATAGTGAGGTTAATTGGTCGTCTTTTTTACAAAATTGCAATGTATGTTCGATATTTTAATAATATAATTAAGCTTCGACTTTTCATTATTTTGAGACTTTCGAGACTTGGAATTTTTTATCTTCGATGAGCAAAAAATTTATTAATATTTCAACATTTTTATTAAAAAAAAATGATAAACTTGAAATCTTACAAAAACAATTTATCCACTTTCTGCCAATTTCCTCGAATTATTTTTATATTAAATTACATTTATATTATTTATGTTAAATTATATTGTTTAAAAACATTCAATAATTTTTGTTTTTATTCTGTTGAACAGGAGTAAATATAATTATGAGCTACTTCACTGTTCTACGATTTAAACAAAGGTCTGCAATTTTAAACAAAGGTTTAATAGAGCAATGTTTGAGGCAATACCTGATGTGTCAAGGCAGACTCTATGTCGTAGAAAGTGAAAATCGTTACAGACATTGTGTCGGTACAAAGGAGCGAGCAGTTAGGAGAAAAACATGGCGAACACGTATATTGCAGGATATTAAACATACGAGAAGAAAAGTAGAAGAAATCATTGAAAAGGAAAATATCTGGACAGTACCCAATCTGCTTTGCATGGGTCGCATAATGACATCGCCGTTTTTAAGTTATTTGATTTTATCACAAGATTACCAGGTGCGATTCAATATTTTGAAAAAGTTATGCATAAAACACAAATATATTGTATTGCATATCTATAATTACTTTCTATATAATATATTAGAGTATCATGTTATATTTCAAGATATTTTTCTGCCATAGATAGCGCTATGGCTACTTGCATTTGCAGGAGTCAGTGATTTAGCAGACGGATGGATTGCACGCACTTGGACATCGCAGGCTTCTAAGCTTGGAAGTTTCTTGGACCCAGTGGCGGACAAGTTACTCGTAGGAACACTATTCCTCTCTTTAGCATGGGTTGGTTTGATACCAGTTCCACTTACTTGTCTCGTTGTCACGCGTGATATTGCTCTGGTGACTGCTGCCTCTTACATTAGATATCATTCCCTGCCTCCGCCAGTATGTGCTATGTAGACCTATTAATTTTATTATATATTCATTTAGCTCAATGAATTAATCTGATGTATACAATTTCAGAAAACCTTAGCAAGGTACTTTGATCCTACACATGCTACTGTACAATTAGCGCCAACCTTAACAAGCAAGCTAAATACTGGGGTGCAATTGTCTTTGATTGCTGGAACGCTGGCTGCTCCTGTTTACCACTTTGTAGGCCATCCAATTTTACAATACCTTTGTTACATAACAGCATTCACGACTATTGCAGGAGGTGTCAGTTATCTGTTGTCAAAAGACACATATAAATTGTTGAGAAAGAGAAAGAAAACTCAGACTCCTTAAAACTAGACTGTACATTATTCATGTATACAATGTTGTTAATATAAGATTTTATTATTTGCATAATCCAATGTGTATAATTACTTTTTTGTATTATATCTGTTATAGAATTTATATGAAGATTAAAATAAAAATAATGTTCTTATTTT
Source organism: Anoplolepis gracilipes (assembly GCF_047496725.1). Taxonomy (NCBI): domain Eukaryota; kingdom Metazoa; phylum Arthropoda; class Insecta; order Hymenoptera; family Formicidae; genus Anoplolepis; species Anoplolepis gracilipes. Next base: position 3,585,366 of record NC_132984.1, on the reverse strand, counting down.
TAAAAATTTTAAAAAAGGAGACCGACTATTGAAATTTCTTTTATAAAATCTTGTGAATACTGTAGAGCTTTGTATGTAGAGATTTATGTAGGATGATTAATTTCAACATTTCAGTTTTTTTTTTTTTTTTTTTTTTTTTTTTTTGACATTGTATATACGTCACTGAAACGTGCTCATGCGCAGTAACGTAAGCAGATTTTGTCGAGCAAGCTTCTCACGTGAACTTCTGTATTTTTATGTAGCTTTATAAATATTAAATAAGAATATTCATTTGAAACATAAAGACACCGTGCACATCCGAAAAGCACCACGATATATCATAAAGCAAATGAATCGCAAACAAAGCGGAAAGATTACCCGGTAATCTAACCAAACTTTTGACCTCTATGTAATTACGAGGGGTTGAGAGACGAATATGACTGCGCGAATATTTAGGAAAATATTGACAGACTTTGCGATCGGGAGGAGAAGATTGCATGCAACCGCGAATCTCGCGTCTTTCCACGAAAGGAATCGAAGATCAGATTATAAGATAGTGTATGATAAACCACCACCGAAACAAAATTTGAGCATTGTAGGCAGACTACGCGAGGGATGTCGACAAATCAAGGAAGAACTTGGTATTTGGTTGGAAGAAATGAAAGAAACGTTGAGAATGGATCCCATTTTGATATACAGATCAAATGAAGTGGATGTTGTGTGGCGGTTCAATACCGATCCAAAATCATTGGATCAGTGGGTTACTACTTGTGATAGCGATTACCAAGAAGGCTATTCAACAGCTAAGTGAGTATAAACAATATATATAATAATATGAATATATATATATATACAATAATAATAATAATAAATAAAACATATTTATATCTCACATGTTTACATGTCATTTCATATCAGTAATTTGTCATTGTTTCTTTGTAGATTAGAATTGTCTTCTACTGGAACTGGCATATTTTCTGGCACGTTGAGCACTCGTTTGCCCAAAGACGGCAGAATAAAACAAGCTGGTTTCTGTACTATTACCACTATACCTAAACAAATATCCTTCAAACGTGATGTTTGTCACGATTGGACGCCGTATACTCATCTTATTCTTCGTGTTAGAGGAGATGGCAGGTGTTATACACTGAGCATTTACACCAGAGGCACATTCAATTTGATGTGGAACGATGTATATAATTATGTGCTCCATACCAGAGGTGGACCTCATTGGCAATATGTCAAAGTGCCTTTCTCCAAATTTATATTTTCGAGTAAAGGCAGACTGCAGGACGAGCAGTGTGTCATCATGCTGCATGAAGTCACAAATTTTGGTATTACGTTATCAGATGACGTTAATGGTCATTTTAGATTAGAAATTGATTATATTGGTTTGGAGAATGATGAATATCATGATGAAGAGTTTGCTTATGAATCTTACAATTTTAAAGATGTCAAATTTTAATTTTTACAAACAAAGTACAGTAAAAGAGATTTCGTCACTTCATCGTTACTCCATATGTAAATAGGAAATGTAAAAGAATACACTTTGTACAGCATGAAAATAAACATACATAATTTATTAGAAAAAGAAAAAAAAACATCTAAAACAAAAGGCAAAATTTTCTTGAAGAATCATCATGTTTTAACCTTTATTTTACCGTTTGCTAAACACATTTATAAAATACTAAAATTAAAAAATTTATTTTTAATTATCTGTGCTCGAGAGAAAGAGAGAGAGAGAGAGAGAGAGAGAAATAAATTCATCTTTATTTTATAAATTTGTCAGACACACATTGGCTATTAAATAGGGAATTTTTGAATTCCTACTAGGATTTTAGAGAATCTCTATTCGGTATCCAATCAGTTTGTTTGACAAACATTGTCGTTCGAATGTGATTTTAACCTAAGGTTATGTCTATACGCTTAACAATCAGCTGATTACAGCTGACATTCCTATAACAGAATTATTGTAATGCCACTTGTCACTTGTATAAATCTGTCAATACTTTTTGAAGACTTTTATTATGGAGCAAAATAATTAGTGATTTTCTTAAAAAACAGAAATTTAATCTGTAAATTTATATTTACCTGTGTTATTTACTTTTGAAATAGGTTGAGTAAGTAAAATATATACATCACACTATTTTTCATATCCAGAGATTTATAATACATATAATTATTAATTTGATGTTATTAATATATTTGTTTACCTATTGTCGTCAAACTCTATTATTTTATTATTATTTTAAATCTTGAGTAATTTTTTAAACATGTGGTCAAATATTTTTGAAGACTGTAAATTTCTAAATTTTGATATTTGAAACAATATATTTTTTAATATAATATATATTAAATGTGTGTGTATAACTTATACAGGATTATTTAATAATCAAGATGACATCAATGTTTGATCAGTACGAGCAAGCTTCTCAGCGTTCTAAGCAGGTGGTTGCACCACCAATTCGTCCAGACATTGTGAGTTTATATTATCAAACATTAATTAACACATTATACAATTGTAATATTATTTTACAGAGCACAGCAGGCTTTATTCAAATGAAGCTGCAAGATGATGGACCAATATTTACTAAACAGAAAGTTAACTTTTTGCCATCTGACAAAATTCTTTACTTGGCTGTTAGTAGCAATACAATTGTGATTGCTATGGCTAATAACATCTTGTTGCGCATTGATATGAAACAGCCTGACAAAACTGAAGGTAAACAAGACAACACTGCTTATTTTTTTTTTTTATTTTACTAATGACATATAATCTTTTAATGAAAAATTTTCTTATAAATATAGTTGTTTTAATTTATAAATATATTAATAAGTTTTATTTTTTTATTTACTTGATAGTAATTATTTGCTGATATGTTTATTGGATATTATTAGATAAATGAAGCATTATATTTTTGCTTACAGAAATTGATATATCAAAATATGCACTAAGCATGAAAATGTCTGGCTTATTTCTGGATCCATTGGGCTATCACCTGTTAATAACTCTAGTACCAAAACATGGAGATAGTCCGCCACCGGAGATATTCTACTTGCATAGGAAGACAACAAAACTCAAGCAGGCTGGCAAGTTTAAGGGCCATGAAATCACTGCGGTGGGCTGGAACTTTTCTAACACTTCAGAAACAACCTCTGGTCCAATTTTATTGGGTACTTCCAAAGGACTAATCTTTGAAACAGAAATTGGATTGGAAACTGACAAGATTTTTAATACAAGTTTAGAGCAATATTGGCGTCAGGTATTTTAATATTTTATACATAGATGTTATTCCATTTACCTACTCATATTTTTTCATCATTATTGCTATTCATTGTTAACAAAGCTTCCAAATTATCTGCCTCTTTATGGTACAAAAGAGGTAGGAGGATTGGTAAGTTTACATATATTCGTCTCTTTTATATTTTTGTATGTAAATATTTATTTGATATAAATATTTATATGTAAAAATATATTTAAAAATATAAATTATTGATAATATTCTTTTTTAAATATTATAGCTTTTATGTTAGTCATAAAAGAATAATAAAAATTTAAAAGTTACTTTTGTGCTTTTATAAGAGTTAAATTTTGATTTGCTCACTTTCATATAGTTAAAATAGGAACAATGTTAATTAAGATATATTTTCTATTTTAATTACACATATACGCACGTTAAATATTATTTAAATTTAAATTATTTATTTAAAATAGTATGTGAAATGTCTTTAATGGTTTTTTAGGTATTTGACCTAGGAAAAAATAGTAAGCCTCCAATCACTGGAATAGAATTCCACAAAATACCTAATTCAGACAAATATGTGATCATTGTAACCACTCTTATGCGCATTTATCAGTACATCGGTAGTATTGGCAATCCCGAAGAGAAACCTCTCTTGCAACAGGTGTTCTACAAATATCTGAATGCACAAGGTAAAAGACACATAGAAGTTGCTTATATGTATAATCAATATTTTAGATCAAACTTGTAAGAACTCTAAGAAATAAAAAAAATAATAATAAAAGCATATTTTAATGTTTTATAATTCGAAGAAATTTAAAAAAAAACATTGTTACATGTTAGAGCTAAACATAAATGAATAAATTACATATTTGTTGCAGAGAGTTTCAGCGAAGTAATAAATTCTCTGTCATATTCGAAAATGCAATTTTACTATCCATCCTTGGGTGTTCTACCAAAGTCATTTGGATGGTTGACAGAGACTGGTATCTTATATGCCCAGGTATAATTATTATTTAAGATTCTTTATTCAATTTTAAATTTCAAAGAAAAAATTATAAATGTAAATATATGTTTTAATTTTTTTTTCTTAAATTTTCTTTTTGTATTTTACTTAGTTCTATAACTCTTTTTATCTTTTATAAAAATTATTAGTTAAAAAATAAAGGAGATACACACATTAGAAATTTGTAAATTCTTAATACATTATTTTTTTTATATATGAATCGCTGAGCGGAATCCATAGCTTGAGAATCATCAAGTTAGGTAAAGATTGTATGATGATTTTAGGTGGATGCAAAATCAGATACGAATATACTGATCAATCAGCAGATGTTAACGTGCCCAGAAACGAGTCTTATAGGCAGTAACGTTTCACAAATCACTTCGGCACCATTGTCATTTGTGTTGACAGAATTCCACGCGTTATTGCTATATCCGGATCATGTAAAAGGCATATCGCTTCTGAATCAAGAATTGATATTCGAAGATATTTATAATGATGTACGTGAATTTCTCAGTTCCTTATAACTATTATGTTTATATTACAGTTAAATAGGAATTAGAAAATTTAAAAAGTGTGCTATAAACATAATTAAAATAACTACAATTAGTTATATTTAATAGACTTTAATGTTATAGTTTTTATATTATAATTTTAAACTTTCTCGTGAAATATTAAACATATATCATGTACATGTTATTTAATGATATTTAGGCGGTCGGAAAATTAATCGGCATCACCAAAGATCCCGCAACGAGGTCTATATGGGCTTATAGTGAACAAGCTGTCTTTAAATATAGAGTAACAAAAGAAGATAGGAATGTTTGGCAGGTAAAGAAAAAAAATAACAAATTTGAAAATTTGATGATAATACCGTATCTTGTTCAGGTGTACGTTGACAAGGGTGAGTTTGAACTGGCTAAGCAGTATTGTAAGGATAATCCGGCGCATATCGATCAAGTGCTCATCAAGCAGGCAGAAATGCTTTTTAAAAACAAAGAGTGAGTTGGTGGATTTGTATTTGTGTCTTTTTGTCATTGTGCAAAGTATTTTTGGTTTTTAAAGTATTATAAAGTATTCATCCAGTTAAAGTTTTATTTCGATATTTGAATATTACAGATATGAGAAGAGTGCCCTAATATATGCTGACACTCACTCCTCTTTCGAAGAGATCTCATTAAAGTTTCTGCAGGAATGGCAAATTGAAGCATTGAAAACATTTCTGTGCAAGGTAATTGATAAATATAAGAGTTAAATTGATAAATATAAAAAATTAATAATTAAATTATAGTATCTCTGTTTCTTGTTACGAATAAATAAATAGATATTATTTTTCTTTTTAAGAAACTCGATGGTTTGAAGACGCAAGACAAAACACAGATAACAATGATTGTAATTTGGATAACGGAACTATTTATGAACCAAATGGGAGCCTTGCGCAGTAGCAACACATCTTATCTCCACGATTCACAGTATATAGAATTGCAGAAACAGTTTGACAGTTTTCTCGCCATTCCTAAAGTCGAGGTACATAAAGAAAATAAGAACGGATTAGAAACGGAAAATATATATTTGTTAAATTGTTAAATTTTGCATTTTTTGTGCGCTTTTGACATTTGTTAAATTAATTTGATGATTTTTATAAATTTAATTAACTTTGAATGATTAGGAATGTATAAGAAGAAATCGTAGTACGATATACGATTTGATGGCCAATCATGGCGACAAGGACAATCTGATACGTCTTACAATAATGCACTGCAACTATGAGGAGGTGATTCGCCAACATTTGTACAAGAATAATTATTTAGAAGCACTTGGAGTACTCAAAAGTCAGAACAATAAAGACCTCTTTTATCGATTCGCGGGGATATTGCTGCAAGAATTGCCGCGACCCACGGTAGCTGTCTTGATCTCACAAGGGTCATCGTTGAAGCCAGCAAAACTTCTGCCAGCTTTGGTCTCGTGTAACAGTGATGAGAAGCACGTAAGAAACAAATTGTTACTCTTTCATCTTACAATTATTGACATTATTATAATAATTAAAAATAACAATTGATTATTAAAATGACAAACTAAAAATTGGAAAAACCGACATAAGGAATGCAATTTGTAATAATGTAATAGAATAAATATAGAAAACAAATACGTGATACATATCACGATCAATCAAATCATTTAAATCATGGTGAAATATTATCTTTGATGTAATATTATTTCTTTTGATTACTCATAGTTTTAATTTTACAATAGCTTTGTTGATAATTCATATTTTTTTTCTATAGGCAAAAGAAATTATTAAATATTTGGAGTTTTGCGTGTACAAGCAAGGCTCACAAGAACAAGCAATCCACAATTTTCTTCTATCATTGTACGCGCGTTACAAACAAGACGAAGTCATGCGATATATAAGTTCTCAAGGTAAACGTCTCGCACATGTTTCATGAATAATTAATTTATTTTACAATCATAAATAAATTTAGCTATCTCTAAATTTTTATCATAAATATGTTATCGACAAAACAATTCTTAAGACGATCTATTGCTGTTAATTCTAGGTCAAGATATCAGCATGGTACACTATGACGTGCATTATGCGTTACGATTGTGTCAGGAAGTAGGCTTGACAGAAGCCTGCGTGCAATTGTCGGCATTGCTCGGTTTGTGGTCTACCGCTGTGGATCTCGCGCTTACGATCAGCGTGGATATCGCTAAGCAGATCGCCGCCATGCCTTCTGATCATGACGACGAGTTAAGAAAGAAATTATGGTTAAAAATAGGTAATATATAACTATTTTTTTAAATTAATTGAATACTATTAAGTAAATTTTATACATATGCAACATTTATTGTATTAGAAACTTGTATAAGAGAGAGATTATATATTGTACGTGTATATTTGTTATAAATTACTGTTAAAATAGAGATTATTATGCTGTATTATAGCGGAGCATGTGGTACGAGAAAAAGATGACATACAGCAGGCAATGAAATTTTTGCAGCATTGCGATTTAGTTAGGATAGAAGATATTTTGCCATTCTTTTCCGACTTTGTCACAATTGATCATTTCAAGGAAGCTATTTGCAACTCTCTGCAGGTATGAGTTAAAATTCTGAATATAACCAAATTTCAAATTAAATCTCTCTTCTCACATTCTAATTGCAAAATCATGTTTCGAAAACATTCTATATTTTTAATTTTTATTTTTATATATATAGTGATAATTTTATTCAATATTTGGTTGTTTGTGTAAGAAAGAAATTTCATTGCAAGAAAGATGAAAAAATTATGAGGAAAAGAGAAAAATAACAGAATCTTCTTTTTATTAACTTTTTTTTCCTCTTCACAGGAATATAACCAGCATATTCAAGATCTTAAAGAGGAGATGCAAGAAGCCACAAAGGCAGCAGAGTTAATCAGAAAGGATATTCAAGCTTTTAGAACCAGGTATTGAAAAATAACTTTTTAAAATCATTTATTTATTTATTTACAAATGCAATTTATATCTAATTTCATGATAAATTCAATAAAAAAATAGTTGTTTAAAATTGGTTTGCATTCGACATGTATTATATAAAATAGCAATTTGTTATTACATTATAATATTTTATGTATCGAGCATTGTTTTTATTTTTTATTTAAATTATTAAATTATCAAATTACAACTTTTTCCAGATGTACCTTCGTGCATGCGAGAGACACATGCAACACATGTGAGGTGCAATTGCTGTTGAGGCCTTTCTATGTATTTCCTTGTGGACATAAATTTCATAGCGATTGTTTAGTGGCGGCGTTAACGCCGATGTTGTCTATGGATCAAAGAACGAAGCTAGCGGATCTTCAGCGACAGCTAAATGCCATCTCCAATCGTCCTGAAGATACTACCTCGACGACATCCGTGTCTTTGTCTACGAGAGACCAAATCAAGGCCGATATTGACGAACTGATCGCCTCGGAGTGTCTCTACTGTGGAGAGCTTATGATAGAGTATGTTTCTGAATGTCGTATTAACAATTTCAGTTGTAGAATAAGTATTAAAATTTGGAGATTATTCGTAATTATTCTGAATTCTTATTTGTATCTGAAATAATTTTAGATTTTAATAAAATGTGTTGATTATTTTTTACAGATCAATAGATAAGCCATTCATCGAGGAAGAGGATTATGAACGTGTGATGAAGGAGTGGACATGATGAAGCTTCTGTACAAAAAAATTGGTAGAGCATAATTATTTTTTCTTCTTTTTCTGTTTCTTTTAATACAGAAATTAATTATGACCTGTGTGATAATCATGGTTTGGTCATTGTGATCTCAAGGTTGTCGCTTGGAGTTCTAGTGTAATTTTCTTTCATAATTATGTACATAATTGATTTTTTAAAATGTCTGAATTTTAAAGAAAGAAAAATCATGAAAAAGATATACATATATTGAGCTCCAGCTTCAAGTTTTTATTCACGAAAATAGTGATTATATAGTGATTATCATAATTTAAATATTAGAATTATAGTTGATTTTCTCTATTTTAGATTTCTCTGTATTCCAAGTCAGTTGTTTTTCTTTAATCTAGAATCTCTTTTTGCTGCTCTTTCACTACTTACAATTCATTATTGGCGATGTGATTGTATTGGAGAAAAAAACTGATCGCACAGTATTCATTCTGCATCTGTACTACAGTAGAGTGAGAAGAGATACTGAAGGAATCTTAGAATAAAAAAATATTCGATCCCAGTGATCTTATGGAGAAAATCAACTGTGTAATTGAAATCTTATGAATGATTTCAGTTTCACTATTTTATAATAGTACTAACTGTTATAACAAATAGACTCAATTATTGTAATAAATTCCATTATTCCAACTCTCTTATTGCCATAATCGAATAATTCACTTTATTTACATAACTAGAAATAAATTTAAATGATTCGTATACAACGTTGAGATCTTAATTAATATCATGCTTCACATTAACATTTTTTACGATAATATCATAATCTTCAAACTATTTAAATTTTCACATATTAATTGTTACTTTGCAGTTTAAATAATTGTTATTATGTATCAATATATTCATATTATTGTTTATCAATATTATTACTGAAGATTATTATGTTTTTGTATAAGTTAATGATAAGTAATGAGTGATAATATATGGAAGTCAGTACATCGAGTTTAAGTATCACTTTTATTGTTAAATGTTAAAAAATGTTTTGTTTAACGAGCACACAATATTTTATTATTTAAACAAAAAATAATAATAAAAAGAATTATATGCAAATAGTTTTTCCTGGCAAAAAAATTTGTCTTTTGTAATTTTCAGTGATTATTTAAATTATTGATAGAGTCTCATTTACAGATTTCGATTTTTTACTTTACGATTCTAAATTTAAATAGATTTAGAGAGAATGTTATTAAAATCGATGTATTGATATCAGTCTTCTTTATATGAAAACATGAAGAAGTGCAGATTGAACTTCTTTATGTTTTTTTCAGACAGAACAATTTAAAATTAATCTCGAAATATTAAGAAATCTCCAGCTCTGCTTTTTTGTCTTTTTTGCTGACAGACTTATTGCCGTAGACATAGTAACGTAAAAGTTTGTTGGCCCACTCTGAACCACAGCTGTCGATTCCGATCCTGGCAGATTTGACGATCCTGAAATCCTCCGCTGCGCCGTCATCCTCAATCCACAGACCCTTCCAAGTACAAAGAGAATATCTGCTGTGTTCCTTATTAAGCTGATACGCCATGCAGAGCTTCGAGGGACCGTTACACAGTTCGTGTAGCTTTAGATCGGTTTTCCTCGTCTTCGAGGTGTTACGCTGATCAGCCATGTGTGTGATACCCTCCAGAGGATCGACGGCTCGCACCAGCACCGCACATCCGTCACCTAAGATCTTACCAACAGGTGAGATGAAGATTTTTGGAAACTGTAGATATGAGGATCTAGTTTTTTCAAATTTCTATAGTATTGTGAATTTATAAAAAATACTTTTTCATAAATTAAAGAGACATCAAAGTGTTTTTTTAATAGGAATGTTCGATTTATTTTTTTAGAAACTTTAGATTGAGCGAAATTTAATTGTTTGAGATGTTACGATTTTTGTTACAATCTTTAATCTTGTTACATTATGCATATAATTCACCATAATATGACTACAATTCCAAATATCCACAGTAAAATTCTTATTTCTTTAATGACATTTGAACCTCAATTAAAATAAGAATTGACTTTGGTCTTTTAAATTTTTGCGTTTTAAAATTTGCTAAATTAAGAATATAGAAATTTGAAAAACTATATGAGAAATTGCTGATTCTAAATTAGTGACTTTAGAACATTACACTATATTAGAAGCATAATTATATGAGAGAATTATATTAGAGAAAATTCTTGTTCTATTTAATATTTACAAAGCTTAATTTATCGCGACGTAAGCATCCTTCTCGTATTCAGAACTTTTTTCGCCAACACTGGCGCTCCCCAGGACGTAATATCGCGTAGTTTTCGTACAGTTATCATCCGACATAAAATCTTTGGACGGTACAGCTACTATGGTAGGTGACCTTATGAAGGGTTGACACTCGAGCCACAGATTATTACACGCATAAGCGAGTTTCCGATCGAAAGTGTCCTGGTCGATCGCAAACGCGTCGCAAATCTTGGACGGATCATTACAAAGTTCGTATTGCTTTAGGCGCGTCACATGTTTCGCGATTTCGTTTTCTCTTCCGTTATTCTTGCGTCGCATGTTTCTTAACAATTCCATGTACTCGAGGCCCACCAGCGGTTCCACTGCTTTGATCAATACATATGCGTTTCCCTCTAAACGTTATTTAATATTATACTAATATAACATTGATCACATATCAAGAGATGTGAATGAATCTTTAGATAAATATCTTTTCTCGGATCCAATCAGCACAAAAATAAATTATCAATTTGCTACATTTGATATATCAAATATAGAAAATGGAGAATTATAACCGTCACATTTTGCATATAATTGCTGAGGATTACTAGAGTTGACTCCCATTTTAAATTTATATATATATTAGTATAATTAATCTTATAAAAGAATACTCACCTTGACTAGAGATATTGAAGCAGTGATACATGCCATATGTCATATAAACATAAATTGTTCCTGGTGGCATGTACATTGGTAAATTACGAGGTGTAACTTTGTTTTGATAAGTATGCGATGCTTTGTCGATCGCACCTAAATATCCTTCAGTCTCTACAATTCTGCCTTTTAGGATAGTCCCGTTCTCAAGATATCTTACAAGTACTTTCCCTTTAAAAATAAAAAATTATTCAACAAATCCTTATAATATGCAGAACATAATTTTAAAAAATCTTTGATGTGCTTCATATAGTTGTAACAAGTTAAAAATTTTTAACATTGTACATAAGTAACTCTTATGTAACATTTTACACGAGAGAAGTTTAATCCACAAACCTAGAAGCTGCTGTGCTAGTTCCTCACAGGGAGTATCAAAGAATTTGTATTGCAATCTATTAGAAGATAATTCCTTTTCCCAGGGTGTCATAGGAGGATCTTCTAATTGACTCAATTCTTTTTTCATCATCTGCAAATCCACAACAGCTCTTAGTTTTCCTTTGCCAGGACTTGTGTTTGGTTTCAACTTTTCTCCTTCTAAAGTATAAAATAATTTATTGACAAGCATGTCTCTATTGAACAAGAGTCTTATAATCGAATTAAACTTATAACTAACCATTGATGCGAATTTCCTTGTTTGACCCTTTCTGATTACTCTTGGATTTCTTAGAGGATACAGTAATATGAGAATCGCTTGGCTCACATGCATTTTTGCTTTTTTGATTTTGTAAAGACTTGAAGTTTAGTTTTTGTCTTTCATTCAATATCACCTGACAAAAAACAATTAATATTGATGTAAAATTATATAACATTTTCAACAGAGATATTTGCAACTTGGAAATATTGAAAAAAAAAGAGATTATTTTTAATGAAAATTGTAAAACATTCTTATACTATTTTTTCGATAAAAGAATATATTATTCAGAAAAGATTAACTTATCATCATTCAAAGGATAAAGAGATTATATTAAAATATAAATATAATTTTTTTAAATCTATTTATATTATAAAAATTATAAAATATCATACAAACCATTGATGTCGTTTGGATCTTGGATATAGTTTCTTCATCATTCTTATTTTTTTCGATTGTATTTTGCTGCTGAATTTTCGCAGCTGCTCTTGTTCGTTTCATCAATTTATCTTGTGTCACGAATTCGGTTGTCTCACAGCTTCCAATTGGCCGAAAATGAATTATTTCTAAAATAGCAGATGACGTGTATCAATGTCAAAAAATTGAAACAAAATTTACAATCATAATTATTTAGTCATCACAAATAAAGATCAAGGACATTGTTTTAAAAAAATATAAAAGAAATTACAGAAATGAATAACATGAATAGAAATATTCTCAAATATCTTTAGATGTCAACTCTAATTATACACAATTTTTTATATAATTTTTTAAATATAATTAAATTTATGTATAAAATTTTGTGCATATATTTTTATAATTGTAATTTAGTAAGCTTTATATATAAAATTGTGTATTAAAATTCTACATAGATTTCTCAGTTTTATTTAGTACGTAAGACTAAATAAAAATGAGAGCAAACGAGAGAGTCGCGTGTATTTACATACATTATACATATGTATAAATTATAAATCATTACAATAAACAATAATAAAACGTCTTGCACGATGTGACAGCCGGCGTTGACAATCATGGACAATGTAAAAATGTAAACAAATCGACAAATCGTGATGAAATTGTGGGTGTAAGTTGCTTTACTGCGATTGGTCGATCCATTTACCGCTTAAAGTTTACCATCTTACATCTTTCTATTCTATGCCCTTGAAAGCTTATCCAGGCGTAGCCATCTATACAAATACATATTCATAGACGACGGACCAATCAAACGCGTTCAATATAAGGAAAATCGTTTCGCGCTTTTCGTACATGGTTTATCCATTTCTTTCAACACACATTTGTTACGCAATTTTACGAATTTAATATTTAAATGAAGAACAATAAGCAAAAGAAGAAAAAGAAGTAAAAAAAAAAAAAAAAAGTAATCACGTTACCTTTGTCTATATAAGTATATGAACTGCTAGCAGGCTGCATTTTTCTATAGCAAAATTTGCGCGCGAAATATAAATCACCACCAGCTACATTTTTTCAAATTCTTTAATATTATTTATATTATTTATTATTATGCTGTTATTTTACAAATTCTTTAATTCAAAGCTGTATACGTATATTTAATTTTATTCGCAATTTATACCTATTATCTCCTTTAAATCACAAGCACAAACTGTATCTAATTTTTAGTTGTTGGTCACTGATGGCGCTCTTATTTGACAACCAACCTGAACATAGCAGCAACTAGCAGTTCATACTTATATAATCTATGGTTGTTACAAACGATGATCGAACCGCGCTTCAATCTCGATACATCGACCGTCTCCGACCAATCAGGTTCGTTCCCTCCGTTTTGACCTGTCCTCCCCTCCTCTCCCACATCTTCCTCCCCTTTCTCGATCGTACGTGCGTTTGAATTTGGCGTGTCCGCGAATTCGGTGTACATTTCGCGCGTTTACCCGGTTTTTCATCGCGTGCGACGACGCTCGACGTGGGTGATCGCTGCCGCGGAGAAGACGCACAGGTGCAACGCGAAGGTGAGTCGATCAAACGAGATTAATCAATGTCAAGGTCGCCCAGCTGGGTTTCGCGCGATTACTCGATAACGCGAGATTGCATTTACCCGCAATAATTAGCAGGCAATAGCGTGTCTCAAGACTTAACGTTAGCGTGCATAATAAACGCCATAAAGTAAGATGAAAATAATGACGACTTATATACAGCTGTGTTTTTACACACACATATATATATATATCTCATAAACATCCGATTATAATTACAGACTTAAATTCCAAACATACGTGTAATTAGTACGCTTGCGCTTTTATTTTTTGCCATTTTTGTCGCAGTCTTTTCCGTACGATGGAATATTTATATTTTGTGATTAAAATAATATAAAATTTTTTTATAATTAATGCACATGTGCTAATGCATAAAGATACATACCATATGAAAGCCGATTCAATAATCTTCTATTTGAGGAAAATTGAAGATATTTCGTAAATGCTAATAATAATCTCATACTCAGTCAAATTAAAATGTAAAGTAAGTAAATTAATTAGGTCACCGTTTATTAAAGGTTATCGTTGCAATATTTAATTGACATTTGTTTCAAAGACAATCAATTGGACGACTTCGATTGTTTCACATAATCATTTATTTATAAAATCTCTGAGTCAACTGCTTTTACGTTATTCACGTTATTAATTGAACAAGACAAATTATGCAAAAGAATTGATTAATAATAACTTAAATAATAAATTTAATATATTAATTATTAATAATAAATTAGAAAGTACACAAGATTTATGTGCGTAGAAAGCGTAATATTATTTAATATCGCATTTTTTATTTAATATATATATAATTTAGAGTATTCTTTTAATATAATATTTCCTATATACGCTATATTTTATACTAAAAATTAGTTTATACGAAATTTATTAAAAATACTTGGTATTTTTCACAAACTATAGAATTTTCTATAAATATTGAGATTGATTATCTCTTAGATTTTTTCAATGAGAATCAAAAAATTTTCAATTAAATGTATCAAAGTCGATCTTGATAATTTGCTACATTTTTATTTCTTGACGGATCGCTGGATCTCCAACAAGCTCTTGCCCTTTGTCTCTGGGATCATGTACCATACATAGGGCACTGCTATAAGTACAATAAATCCATAGCACCAGAAGACGATTTTTTCTCCAGCCACATCGATAAAAGGTTGAAAGGACTTCAAGAACATGAAGGATAACGAGCCATTACCTAAAGCAATGCAAAGAGACGCCAAATTCTTGAGGTTCGCCGGAAACATCTCGCTTAGAAGAGTGCCGGGTACCGGGATCAAGCCATAGGATACAAAGATATTGAACGTCAGGAGCGATGTGATCGGCAACCATGTCAATTTTTCAGGGTCGAAATCCAGAGAAAGAAGATGAAAATGCAAGCCAAGAACAGCGAGCGAAATGGCGACGCCGATGCTGGAAACGATCAACAGATTTTTCCGGCCAAGTGTGTCCACCACCAGGACGGCGGTGGAACCAGCGACAATCGTGGAGAAACCCAAAGCCATTACCACGATCGATGGCGTCACGCTTACTCCAGATTTGAAGACGATGATCTCCGCATAAGAACTCATCGTGTTGTATGCACTTGCGTAGACGAACATGGTTAAACCCAACAAGATCAAGATATTTTTCACATTCGCTGGAATGCATAAAGATTAATTGATTCTCGGTTGAATATAGTATGAGAAAAATATTTACATGTAGAACAAGAAAAAAGATCTCAGCTTGCATAGATTTTCGGTTCAAAGTCGTGGAATTTCAGTTTTTCATAAAATTGTGGGCATTTGTAATTAGATTTTATCAATTAATTTGTAATTAGAGTTTATAATATTTTATCCGAATTCAAATCTTTGGATTTTGATTCTGTCTTTAAATAAAAAAAAAATCACATAACATTTTGCAAAATTTAAGGAAACAATTTGAAGAGAGAAATGTATCACGAAAAGAATCAAGTAATACATTTTGTAATATACTTTGTTTTCGAGGTACCTGGTGATATGAAGTCCTTAAGCTTGGTCAGAATACCGGTGCTATTAGCGCCATCGACAAAATCCTGGAGCTGCTGCAGCTCGGCCTTGACGTTAGCTTCTCGTCGGAACCACTTCAGAGATGCCTCAGCCTCATCGATATCACCGTGAAGAGCGTAATGATAGGGTGACTCGGGTATCAAACTGAAGAGGGCCATAAAGAGGATATTCGGCACGAGGCTCACATAACTGAACATTTCCATGGGCAGATAAGGGCCCATTGAATTGCCCAGAAACATACCCACGGATGCTGCGTTTACATTCATAGATATCTGAACAAGTAATCACATGTTATGATTTATTACTTTCGTCATACATATTATAAAATATATTACCAAACTTGCGATATAGATTTTATTGAGAGGACTTGAATTAGAATAGTAACGAGAGAGAAAGAGGAAAGAATTAAAAAATTAGATTAAAATTAGTATTTGTTATTATACCTAATGAAAATATAATGATAATATTTAGCGTTTATTAATGTTAAAATATTCGATTCTTATATTATATAATTAGCTACCGTTTTATATAACATTTCTGTTATATAAAATGGTTATATTACTATAATTATAATTATAATTATCATTGATTAGATAAATTTATTTTATTCGTTATTAATAATAACTGACGTCTAATAAAGTGATAATAAGTGAATATAGTGAAATAATTGATGATAACAGAAAAATGAATATTTTATAAGAAATCATTATTCTGACTAATAATTTAATATTATCTTCAATTATATATGCTATGAATTGCTTTAACGATTGTTGTAACATTAATAATTTAAATTCTCAAAAGGATTTGTTGATATATTTGTGTTTTAAATCACAATCTGTTGCTCTGCTTGTAATCTATTTTAATAGTTTCGAGAAAAGATAATGAATTTTAAATATTTAAGATATTGGTTGAACCGAACAGAGCGACCATAAACTCGATTGTATCGATCTCGTTTTTATCGATGTATGCTTTATATGTTCTTAATGATATAAATATTACAAATGCTCACATCCTTAATCTAGTTAAATTTCAGTACAGATTACATAGAAATGTCAAGGAAAATAATCTATAATAATTTAAAAATTTATGTAGATTTCAAGAAAAAAAAGATATATTTAATTATTTAATAAGGATATATTAAAGAAAAAATAAAGAGAAAACTCAGAAAAAGGTAACAATTTTAAGGTAACTATGAAAAGATGGATTAATTAAATTACCAGAGAGCCTCGTACGGAAGGATCAGCAACCTCGCCGAGGTACAAAGACATCGCAGGCCACATGATGCCTGTTCCGATTCCGGAAAAGATCCTGGAAAGGTAGAGCCACGTGACTGACGTGGCGCAGATGTTGAAGATCCAGCAGGAAACCAGCGGCAAGCCCGACAACAGGAGCACCTTCTTTCGTCCGACATACTCTGAGGGATTGTGTCGTGGCACGCGTTAGAGACATATTATCCTGAGAACAAGATCACCACAACTCAGAACTGCGGTTCGATTTCTTCGAAGACAAGTGATGTCATTCTTTCATCTTCCATTTTCATTAATAAATCATTTTCTTGACGGAGGAGAAATGAAGAAAGGAGCGAAGACAAAGATACGAATATTTCAGTAATTAAAAAAATATAAGGATTCTAAAAATTTAAGAGAAACAAGAGTTTGAATGGCAAGACTTTGGGAATATTAGGATTATACTTTTACAAGATTTCGAGGATATTTCAGCGATTGGAAAATAAAGGAACACCAGAATTTTAATTCAAGATATTACAAGGATATATAGATGATGAGATACATTCAAATCTACAAGGATACGGGCGTCTCGAGGATGTCTCGAAGGATTTTTAATGTGATTCATTGTATCACGATATTTCTTTAGCTCTACTGCTGAGACGCGAAGATTCGCTTCCAATTTCCGGCTATTGCTGAGTCGTGGCTGGCTTGTTCTTTGTTGCTTATTTTCGAATCGAAAGAAGATTCCAAACCGTTTGGTTTAAATAATTGAACGATTGATATAGATCAAAAAGAAAAATTTATTGGCCAATAAGTGCTTGCAAAAAGAAACATGACAGAAATTATTAGATTTCTTTTACCGCATCTCTTTCCTGTTGAAATAAGAAAAACAGAATAATGCACATACATAATAGATAAAACATTTATTTAACGATTAAAATATATATTAAATATATAACGTTTTTACATATACACAATACACACACATACATATATATTGTACATAATATATAAATTATGTTACTAGAAAATTAATTGAGATTTATGTGGTGTTTTTTAAAATTTAAGTGGCGAATTTGATCGAAGAAATCAAAGAGAATTGATTTCGACATGTCTTTCTAATGATCGATGAATCTTGTTTTCAGCAAGAGGAGCAATGAAGGATTTTTACCTTGACAAAAAGCACCAAGAAGCGCACCAATCAAACGTCCGAGGTTTAAAAGGGATGCCACCCAAGATGCCTCGTTATCGGTCAGTCTCAAAGGAATATCCGCCTTCGTTGATGTTAATTGTGCTAAATATGGTGAAGCCCAACCAGTCGCCAGACCGCTAACGATGGCTTGTAGACTGACTGTGGTAACACGTGACATATTATGCGGAATGAACGAGACATCATTATAAGTGCATCGGTAAAAAAAAAGGTGAGTCTTTTTTTTTTTTTTTATAATAAAAAGTACTCTCTTATTCTTTTTCAAGTGAAAAATGCACATTGTTTTTCAATTTAATTTATTTAAAAATAATAAATTAAATAATAAAATAATAATTGGAAATAATAAAAAATAACATTTTACACTCTATACACGATATCCTATGTTTTGCAATATTTATAAGTATAATTATGGCATAAGATACGATTTACGTAATTTTTTAACAGATCGTACTTATTTTATAGTTGACAATGAAAAAAGTAGTTTTTATTTTTAGATATTATACAAAACTAAAAAAAAAATTCTTTAACAAGTACAGTTTAAAATTTTAATACAATTTAAACTTTATTTTACAACACTAGAAACTGTTGCTCTTTTTTTTGTTATATTTATACGTATTATATTTAAATTCATATTTATATATGTATTCAGGGTGTCTACTCTCTGAAAAAATATGAAAAACTGGGAATATTTAAGAATTTTTTTGTTTCTGGAAAAGGAAGTCTCATGAGATTTTATTGGATTATTATTCAGAGAATTTTTTCGAAAATTCTTTTTTTAATAAACTTTTAACTTTTCTGCACAAGCTATAAAAATAGTAAATTATATATTTATTGTATTGTTGATTGACGATTATTTGTTTGTAGCTATCGATTCGACATAGATTTTGTATATTAATAAGTGTAATATGTATCGGAATCGAGATTATCGTGTAAAATTTCGTCAGAGTATTTCGTAAGTGCTCATAAAGATGTATCAACGAAAGATTAGGAGAAGATGAACAGACTTCGGATCAGGCTTTGTGGGAACAAGCAGTTAATTTATTACGTATGAGATAATTTATTACGCATTATTCGCTGAATTAATTTTTTGTCGCAGTTATCACATAGCATATTTCATGCAATTCTATTTAAATGTGTGTGAAACTGGCGTCTCACTTTGTGAAAACTCATTTATTGAATGGAGAGTTTTGGCTTTATTTTTAATAATTTCTAGAATTCTTGATACATAGATTAAACAAATAGTGCTGACCATTAAAAGAATAGGTCGGGAAAAAATCGGGATAAACTCCAGGTTCACGCTGCACTCACTTTGTCCTTCGATAATTTTTTAGTGTTCTTGCCAAATTTTAAGCACTTGAGAATACTTCAATAGTTTTACAAAAAGTTTCATATATAGTTAAAAATTATTAGAATATTATATTAGATAATTATATAAACTAGATCGCCTGAGACATTGGACGTAAATGAGATTCATGTTATACTGGCGTTTCGATATCTAATTTGTTTAATAAATAATCTAACAATTTTACGCATATCTAGAATTTTGTTCAGAAAGTATAAGTGATAGCAGAACGACACAAAAAAATAACACAAAATCTCATTTAAATTCGATAGAACATTCGAAATATGACCAGTGTTTTATCTCATAATCAGTACGTTTGGCATTTCGGCCAATCTAATTTATTTAATATATTGTAATAATTTTTATGCATAGAATCCTCTCTGGAAATTAAAAGTGATTATAGGCTGACATGAAAGCTCGTTAAAGACGATAGAACTATCGAAATACGAATGTCTCATTTTATATTTATATACGTTTGGCATTTTGGACGATTTATTTTGTAATTTGTTTAATAATTATTCTAATAATTTTGATATGTAAAACTCTTTCTTTCTCTCTCTTTCTCTCTCTCTCTCTGAAAATTAAAAGTAATTGCAGAATAACACGAAGTCTCATTAACCGATAGAATTATCGAAATATGACTAGCGACTTTGATAATTTAATTTGTTTAATTAATATTCTAATAATTTTTACGCATATATATAGAACTGTTTGTATAACTATTGTGAAACTCTTAAGCGCTTAAAGCTTTTTAACCAAGAAATGCGTAAAAAATCGTCAGCAGAGAAAGTAAGATAACGTAAACTTGGCGTTTCAGTTTGTCTTGTATAAATATATACAAGGTATTCCATTTTAATCAATCCACTGCAGTATTTTGACATCAAATATATACAAAATATCTCATAAAATATGCATTTTTTTATAATCTTACCTTATTAATACTTTTATGCATAGAATAATGAGACGGATCAATTAGTGTAAAGATAACATATTTGTTTTAAAAAAAAATGAATTTGTAATGAGCATGTGTTAATACACATTTCTGAAGGTGTTCTCGGTTGACTTGGTTTAACATACTCAAGCTCAGGCTGAATTTTTTAAATAACCAATTAATCCGTTTGCATATTTTCCTCTCGAAACCATACAACTTTTATTTGAAATATTTTTTATTTAAACTTACGGATTTTGAGATATATTAGTGGATTGATTGAAATGGAACACCCTGTATATACATATATATATATTATATTTAATGTCTTAACATAATAAATATTGAACATGAAATACATACTCATTATAACTTTTAATGATGATAAAGAAATGAAAAATTATCTTATGAAAGTTATTCAGTTTCTTTTTCAGTTTATACATTTATCTTATTTTTTTAGTTTATACATTATAAATCTAGCATTGAAACTTAAGAGACTCCGTATTTTTCCTTCGTATGGATGAAAATGCATGTAATAAAATGATTTATTTTAGAAAAAGTTGTATTAAAAAGTTTTGAAAATATTCTATTTACTTGGAATTTTGAACAAAAATAACTGGAAAATCAGGGAATTTTTTTACAAGATTTGAGTAGACACCCTGATATTATATTATATTTATATTTAAATTTTATAATTAGTTTAATGCGAAATATTTATAATTCTTGTATAATTAACAATTAAATAGCTTTATTTATTATACATGTCAATTTTTTAAATTAAAGTTTATTTTAATTAGATGAAGAAGACTTACTTGTGAGAGCAGCCAGCCATTGTGGCCAAGTGATAATCTTTTTGCCCTGAACCTTTTCTGGATTCTTGGTGCAAAACATCTTTCCTCCAAATATGTACAAGGTATGTAAAGTCACATTTCATTCGTTTCTCGCTATAAAATCGACTGATCCCTGCGGGTTCGAGATTGACAGTTTCGCTATGAAGAAAAGGTGAATACATTTACATTCCGATAAGAATGAGATTTATTTATGGCATCATCACGCGGCACATGATTTGATGATACCCTGACTAATCATCCGTATTTACGGTGACACAATCTATAAAAAACTATGTCACAGCTGATTTACCATGGTATAAATTCGAGCACGTGATGATTTCACACTCCAAAAGAGAAAAATAAAAATTACGACAGGAAGAATTTTTAAAAATCTTAAATTTCAAAAATTTTAAATTACAAAAATAAAAAGATCTAAATTACAATTAGAGCACTGAAAATACAAATTGAAAACTGTTATGACATACTCTTAAAATATTCACGTGTTCAAAAAATTTGAAAGATTTTAAATTCGAGTTCAAAATTTTTCACATGGATTTTTTTTCAGAATTTAGCGTTGAAAAGTACAAGACTTTAAATTTTCATGAAACTCTAGAATTTCACAAATATTTAGATATTCGAAATTTAAGAGAATAAAAATTTATTATTCCAAAGATGTAATTAACAGTAATAATATAATGAACATTAGTGTAATAAACAGAGTAATGATAATATGACTTTATGAAAATATCGGAATTTTATACATATATAATAATAATTATTAAAATACATATTTATATTTATATGTATATTTGTATTTGCATATGTGTATATATATCTTATTTTTTTAATTTATTTAGTAATATTGGCACGTAGCCGTAAAAAAATATCTGCCTAAACATGCTTTCATGTTTAATTTCTTGAAAAAGGTCGGGGTCTTTTACGTGTGAAGCCAATGCTGACACTAAAGGCTCTTGATTTTCGGAAAATACCAGACAGCGTGTGTAAATATTGATTAGAAATCCTAGTGGTAATCACCTGACGGTGATATTGTGCATTCTTATCGCGAAAACATGTCAAGCACCTCTAGCTAATAAAAATACCGAAATTCCGGCCGTCTTTATAAATTTATTGCCTCGACGCGAATATAATCACTTTTCATCTTTTCTAAGACATTCTTGTTAAGAAACATTAAAAATTTTTATCTTATAATATTCTATTTGTTTATAGATTAACAATTTCGTAACATTTTTTAGTTTATAGAATGTGAACTTTATTTGTGAACTATAATTTAATAAGAATTTTTGTTCGATCTATATATATATTGATAATATCTTATCTCTTAGAAAGATGGAATATTCTTTCAATGATAGATTGTGTAGCCAATTTAAAGTCGATTTTTCTTTTAGCGAAAATGTCAAAGTATCCAATAATATTTTAGTTATAAGTAACCGAGAAAGAAAGAGAAACTTTCCGTGAATTAAATATCAAATAATCCCAAGTGTAATTCACTTTAGAATTTTAATTTGAGGTTTAATTATAAAAATATAAATGATGCTAAAAATTTCAAAGTTGCGATTAATAAAATAATTATTTTTCCCCAAAGGAAAGAAAATAAAATTAACTTTAATCATTTTTAGCTTCTTATTTTATTCCGTTTCACGCAAAAGTAACAATGGTAATGGAATTTTTCTTTAATATTTTCGAGTAAATAAAGAGAAACATTGTACTGAATTTATAATATGCAATAAACATGCACAAAAACATTTGTATATGCGACTCTTTTGAGGATATTTGTTGCAGTTTGCTTTTTAGAATTTCGTACTTGGTATCTCTCTCCTCTAATCGCTGCATTCTTTCCCTCACCGCGAAAAGCACCGTAACTTCCCCAAAAGCACCCCTTCGTGCGCGAGCATGCTCTCCGATTATTCATATCCAATTTCGGCGACAAAACAACCCACTCGCACGCTCCCGTTCACCAACCCCCGTTTTCATCCCCCGTCGTTCTCTTCTCTCTCTCTTCACCCTCGTCATCCCGAAAACGGCGCGATGCCTCCGCGAGAGCATCGTTTCACTGCGGACGTCGCGCATTTCCGGCAACATTCGTGCTTCCCCGACAGGGACGGTATTGAGAGGCGAAATTGTCACTTTATTGCCCGTAAAATTATAATTTACATTTTCCGTTAAATAGCTTAAGATTTTGGTTAAATTAATAGCGATTATCAATTATCCGAGGAATTATCCTCGCTTCAAGTTATCAAGATTTCCACTTCAAGGTTTTGTTTGAATTGCCAAATATTATTCAACGTCTTGTTTAAATTTTAAACATCTCTTACAATCTTGTAAAAATAAATATAATTTTTATTGCGTTAAAAGAGAGATTTCTTCTTTTCTGTCTTCTTTTTTTTTTTATAATATTTTATAAATATAATATTACTTAAGAAAAAAAAAAAGATATTAATTTTAAAAGTATATATGCGTAATATAACTTTTTATTTTTCTTTTAAAAAATACATATTTATATTAAAAAAATTATGTGAGTAAAAATATTCATTCTAAAAGATACTAGAGTTAGCTAAACTTGTTATTGAAGCTGCAAGTCTTTTTCATTTCTTAAAGAGAACATTTTTTTATATGTCAATATTATTATGTACATAATGCAATACATTTATTTTCGTATAAATCATGATGAGGAAACTTTATTATGTGAAAATGTATCATGAATTTGCTTATAAATTTCATTATATATGTCCTTTACATACACAATTGAAAAAAATTGAATTAAAGTTGAAAAAACTTATAATATAGGTACAAACGCATATTTTTAATTAGTTGAAAGTAAATAGAAAGATAAAAAATTGTCATATTTTTCCATTAGTTTGCTCTTTTTTACGCGCGAATATCGAAATTCTCTTTAATATGGCTAATGAGTTAAATTAAAAAAATGCGGAGAGGAAGACGCGTGTGTTGTTAGAGCATTTCTCTTGGACAAATGAAATTTCTAGTCACATTCCTGGTCACCGCTCGCACCCTCTTGGTTCCCATGCGGGGGTGCATTCAGTGCGAATCGCGCAGTCGCCCGAACACCTCGGAGAGGCTGGCCCCGGCGTTGTGATCGCGTGCGAGAAAAAAAAGGGAAAAAAGAGTAACGGGGGCGCGCACAGAGACAGAGGCGAGGGAAGGCTTCTCGAGGTGTCCGACGCCTTTCAAGTAGAGCGCGAGTCGCGACGTCCGTGTCTGCGTGTCCTCCGGAGGATGAGGCCGTCATCTATGACGTCGCGTAGGCGCTGCGGCCGCGGAATTCGCGTTCGCTGGCTCTATTATTGACTCGAGGGGGTTGGTCCGGCGGCCATGACAAGGGGTTGGATTTGCCGCGAGATCGTCAGATGGCGCGGCGTGTGCGGTCCACCCTCCCTCGAATGCTTTCGGCGAGGATCCTGCCGACGCTATCCTGCCCCACGGGTCCATCCACGACGCTGAGGGCGACCGACGACGGTCAGGTGGGGCCCGCACGACGCTGAGCGTCGTCGTGGAACGTGTAACCGCGCGCGGGCAAGCGCGCGCGCGCGTCCGAGTGGAATCGCGCGGGGTGGAAGCGGTGCGGAAAGTCCATTTCGAAAGACTGCACGTCGTCTAGGGTGGACCGTGGATCTCCCGTACGGAGGTTACCCTTACGCGGCGCGGAGTGGTATCGTTGCGGGATAACTCGTGCGGATCGACGAGAGGGTCGCCGGAAGTCGGACGTTCGCCAAAAACGGAACCAAACGGCGCCGAATCAGGCGGAGTGAAACGTCAATTTGCCCTCGGGAGTGCCGTCCACCATTTTGGCTGCGCGGAGGTTATTCTCTCGCGGAAGCGTCGGGACGTCCTCGCGACTCGTCGAATACGACGTTTGATTTACAGAGTAATCTCTCTTCTTTCTCTTTCTCTCTCTCTCTCTCTCTCTCTCTCCCTTTCTCTCTCTCTCTCTCTCTTTCTCTTTCTCTATCTATTTCTATATATTTCTCTCTTTCTTTCTCTCTCCCTCCCCCTTCCTCTTCGTTTCGCTATTGCAACGGTGAGCTTTCCGGTGATCAAGTAGAGCGAGTGATTTCCGGAGAAGAATCCGTGTCGCTTGTGTAGGAACCAACTGAGAAGCAGGAAGCTTTTCAGCGCTTGATCGGGAAAACCCTGGGACGTTCTAGGACGTCGCGACGTCTCCGACGCCTTGGGACTGGAGCCATTTTTATGCGCTGCATGCCGGGAGGAGCGGCTCTCCCGTTGGAAACTGGGTTACCGCGTCGCTTCCGCTCGAATTCCTCCTCTGCTCGTCGCCCGGAGGCCCATAGATTCGTGTATCAAGGCTGAAAAGCGTGCTCTGCCTTTGGCCAGGAAAGCTTTTGTGCGTGATAAAGGAAGGAACTTTGTACAGGCAGAGGAAAGGCGTGGATTTGGATCTTGAAAGAAAGAGAGAGAGAGAGTGTGTGTGAAAGAGAGAAAGAGAAAGAGAGAAAAAGTTGTGTGCCGAGTGATTAATATTTGACAAGGGGAATTGCAAGAGTGGAAAGGCGTGGATTTAATCCGTCGAGATAGAAGAGATTGTGTGTTCGGGTGGATTTGTCGGGAAATTCTGTGCGGTGAGAGAGAAGCGACCGTGGATCCGTATTATTGAGGGAGGTGAAATGTGTCCAGGTTTTAGGGAGTAAAAGAGCAGTGCGCGGGTTAATTTGGTGGATCGGTGTAGTTTTTTTTTTCTTTGAGGAATATATCATCATGCGGGAAGAGGAGATGCGCGGGTCCATTAGTTGATGAAGAGTAAATTGTGCTTCGGCGATACTTATCCAGGAATGTCATGCGGGCAGAGAGGGGTAGATCTCTATGTTAATTCTCTTGAGAAATGTTACATAGACATTTAAGACTGAGTACGTCAAGGATTGAGGGACACACTTTCGAGTCGTTTGGTGAATTGTTACATGGAATCGCTGAAGAATAAGAAAAGTTGGATTTGTGTAGAAGAGAAGAGAGAGAAACGTAAGGAAATAAAAATAGAGAAGCGTCGATTGAGAGAGATGCAGTATCCTTAGATGGAGCGAGGAAATATTATCGATTGATCAATTACTGAGGAAAGTAAGATGACGGTTTGCACATCAGGAAAACCTGCAGGAGTCTTCAGGAATGAAGAATCGTGCGCTGACAGTGAGAATATTCCGCAGAAAGGCAAGATGTAGAACTGCGTTCTCCGTTTGTTGAAAAACATGACGAGCTAATCATCTATCATCTTCAAAGCGTCAAAATTAATTTCGCTAGGAAAAATCGCGGCTTTTCCACCAAAGATGAGAGATTTATTTTTGAATCAAGAAATAGCGCTCGTCCGAATCGCTTTGGAAAACTCCATTTGCGTAGCTTAGAAAATTCAGCATCGCGAGAAATCCTTATCTCCTCAAGAAAATTATATCCTGGTACTAAAAAAAAGAAAAAAAAAATTGAGTTCTTTTATGCTGCCAAAAAATGTCCTCTGCGCGCCGCTGATTCTTCTTCCTCCACGAGGACTCGTTCATCTGTCGAGAAACCTCCCTCGTCCTCGCTTAAACGACCTCTCTGTCGAGAAGAATCGCGATGACGAAAATTGTAGGCCCTTCCCTACGATTCTAGAAGTGACAGACGAATACTCTTCGCCTCTGGGAAGCGGAATCTCGACGAGAATTGGAAGACCCGTGGGAGCGGGATGATCGCTGAAGGATCTACGGGACTCACGGGGCGGCAAGCGATGGTGGTTCTTCATGGAAGGTGGATAAATCTGTCGAATAGCGCCCGAGAAAGACACCAAATGTAACGTTTTTTTTTTTTTTTTTTCAAGGACATGGCCGAGAATTAGACTAATAGGCGTCGGGTACGCCAGGAACGATGGAGATCGAGTGATTTCGGCGATGGACCGATAAGTAGTTTTAGATGTTTCGTAAGAGTCTGTGTGAGATCAATTGCTAGTGCTACGGGAAGTGGTTTGCCGATTTTCCTCGCTTCCAAGGATTACGCCAGTGAAGGGCCAGGTCTCTCCGTTTCGCGAGACGTGAGTATTTCGTCACGCCATTTTGTACTATCAAAATAAGTGCGAGAACTGATCGAATAGGTCTTGGTCAAGAAAAAAATCGAAACGTAAATTGAATTATTTTAAAAAAGGTTTTATTCTACAGGCGTCGCCGTCGATAAGTATTATCGGTTCGCTTTTTGTGGTATTTTTTTTTTTTTTTTATAGAGATATAGGTATCGTGTATAAAAAGAAACGCTATTTCGTTTCGTAAGAATAATAGAAATAAGTTGGTTAGGTATATATAAAGAATATTTATTTTTTTATTAATTAGGATAAATCCAAGAATAATAGTCATGGTTTTTTTATAACACTCTCAATTGAAAATCTTTATGATTAAAACTGAACATAAACTTTAATTTTTTCTCTTTATAATTAGCAAAACAAATTAGACTTTTGACAATAAAAACATAAAAAAATATCATCATATGGTGAAAGATTCAATTTTTCATTGGTCATCACCTCCGGAATTATCCTATATTAAAATTATAGCTCAATTATATTTTGCGAAATATAATTTGTTTGATTAATAAAATGTTCAATGTCGAATGTTAGATTGTTTTTGCATAATTCTTTAAGAAATTGACAAAAGGAATAATGCGATAAAATTAAATTGATATAAAAAAGTATAATAAAAGACCAGTTCTTTTGCGATTACAGAAACAAGGATCTAAACACTTATAGTTATTTATCGAAATTAACATAAAACATAATAATAGATAATAAAATTGTTTGACTTCAATAACGTGAAATTTATTGTAATGTTGACATATTATTTGCAAAATTTTTATAAGAATACAGCACGTGATTATCTTGACCAGTCGAAGCTTCAATGCAATTATTATTTTTTGCGACTATTTATTTACATGAGAGACAACAAATTTTCCCAACATTGATATCCCTTTTTTAAAAATAACTCACGTTATTAATATTTTGCAAAGAAATAATTATATATTTTGAATATTTAGAAAAAAAATTGCTTAAATGAAAAATCTAAGCTAACATCTGCATCATAAAATATAAATTTAATCTTAATGACCGATTTATACACGATTCTTTTACATTATATTTTTTAACAGTACACTCCGTTTTGTGACTTTAAAGTATCGGAAATACTAACTGAAGTAGTAGTCACGAACTTTGCACCAAAAAGTGTGAAAACGGGGCAGCATTGCGTTGCGAATAAACAGCAACTTAAGTTTTAGCATTTCCCGCTGGAAGAAGGCAGGAAGGGAAGAGGGTGGCGTTTTGGCGGGAGGGAAAGAGCGTGGTCAAAGGAGGGTCAGGAACGGTGACACAACCTGCAAGTCCTATCTCTCACTCCCATGTACCGGTACATAAAGCCTCGGGAAAGCGCTAACCTACATGCTCGTTCGTACGGCAAATCATATTCAGTTCGCAAAATGAAAATCACCCGCGATGCACACGCCATCGCATCCGTTTCCGCGTCTGTCCTCTTCCCCTGATGGATAAACGTGACGGGGAGAGAAATCGTCTTTCGGAGAAAATCTGCGAAAGCTTGGTTCTCGAGAGAAAAGAGAAGCTTCTTTTAAAAAAAAAAAAAATGCTCATATACTTGACAATTTTATCAACATAAGAGAATACAAAATTTTTAGACGCATTTTTTTTTTTTTTTTTTTTTTTTTTTTTACTATATATTTTCTCTAATTTATACGGATAGAGTAAAACTCGACGCAAATGTAGAAGGAACTTAATTAAACGGAAGAAAATATGAACAGATGTAATTCGCAACAGAAGTGGAAGTTAAACATAGCAGGATAAATTGTTAAGGTTTATAATGAGCGAATAATACTTTCTCAAAATAGCGATTTCATATAGTGAAACTAATTACCGCATAATTTTCTCCTCATTAATATTTGTTTGTGCTTTTCGATATTTATTTTATTAATTATAAGTAATCAATCGACTGACCGGTTTGCTTAACGTAGCATACGGGGCGCATGTAAATATTATGTTAAAGGGAAATATTTATATGTTAAATTGTACACGAAATGATATCATTAACTGTCTTTATTATTCCTAAAAATGTCGCTGGATAAAAAGGTCAATTTTTACATTAATAGAACAGAGATTAAGAAAAGTCAAATTTAAAATCTATTTAGTATTGTTTACAATATTAAAACGCATAAAACAATAATTACATGATACAATCTTTTTAATAGATATGTTTTGTGGATAGATGATTTCTTTAGTCATAAATGATAGAAGTGAATAGCATAAATTGATAAAGTGAAAAGCATAAAATCTGACTATTAATTAAATATTAATATAAATTTAAAGTAGATGTTTCTTTTACAATATTTTAATTTAAAGTTTCTTTATCGAGATATATCTACGCAGAATATTTAAAAATTGCAATAAATTTGTTTTTAAAATTTTTTCTAAAGAAAAATCGATTCTGAGGTGGCTACAGAATTTGATAATACAAATTAAATCATTTCTTTTTTCGACAGACTCTGGACAGACATTATTTCAATTGAAAATCGATAAGTGATGGGATGATTCTCCTGTCACTATGTCGGACAAAAACGAGGAGGAAAGAGACGCAAGTGGTGATGATCGTGCTTCTTTTAGCATCGGGATCATTACGGTGGTGATTTGTGGCGCCATTAGAGAGGCGCATCCGAAATGCGTTCCTGAAAAGCGAGAGCTTGAAATTAATTGCCGGCGCTTGTGCTGTGAGGGGCAGAAGAAGGGAGAAAGGGGGCATAAATTTTGAGCATCCTCCTCTAGGATCCGCAGAAATTTTTCGCTGCTCAGCCGAAATCCGGAAAGTTTCGCGACAGTCACAAACAGAACGCGCGTTCAACGCGGTTGATCTACTACCTCATAAAGTTAGCACCCCATTTACAGAATTTTCGATGTAGTCTTGATTCTCCATCGCAAAAAAGTTTGAAAATTGTTGATGCATTTTAAAGGAAAGGATCGAAGAAAAGGGGAATCATCCGAAGATATCGAGTGTTAATTTTATTTTTATGTTACTTCAAAAAATTATAATTTTTTTTATTTTCATTAATATCTATTTATTAAGTTAAAATATTTAAGATAGCGTCAAGGTTCCTAAACTGAATTTTTAAAGCAGTTATATTTTTTTCATACGACGAAATATGCAAATAAATACTATTGAAGGCAAAGAGGTATTTACCTCTAAGCAACCAACTTGTTTTTTATACAAATAAATAGGTGGGATATTTTTATGATCGTGGGGCAGATTGCCCAGATCTAAAGCATAATGCGAAAATTGTTGGGCTTAGGTTATTAAATTCATTATAATTAAGATTATTACGAAAGATAAGTAAAAAAAAAAAACATTTGCTTTTAAAAGTTTGGAACAATGTGAATTTCCATGTTAACATTACAAAGTAGAGCATATTGTAATCTAGGATGAGTACAGAATAAATTTTGTGTAATTAAACACTGGAGATTAGATCTTGGAAACCTCGGAAAATCTAGTACTTCTAACGGCGTATCAATGTATTATTAAAATGGAACAGAAGTAAAATAAAATTTATTATATATAATTGATATTATATTTAGATAAAAGTTAAAGAAACAGTCTATAATGTTTTATATTGTATATATACATATAAAATTACGTGCAACAAAAGAATAAATTTATTTGCTGAACTAGATATTGCTGATAAAAACTACTTAATATGGTTTAAATGAAAATTATTTTTTATGCCGCTTAAAAAATCTCATGATGAGTATTTAATTCATAATTTCTATTATTAATGAAATATAACATTTATATATTAATTAGCACTATGTACATATGTACAATATTATACCTATATATTTATTATTTTATATAAATGTTTCTTTAAATTAATAATTGATCAAGCAGCTAACAATATGAGAAAGCCAAACTGCGGAAAGATAATATTATTGAAGTATAAAAAATTGGAAAAATACATATAGATAATAAAAATACGTGCATTAATTAGAGGTGGCAGGAGAGGGTTGGCAAGGGACAGACGCGTTCGATGACTCGCGATTGCGCTTTTCCGCGGCATCATGTTCATAACTTTAAGAAAGTATAAGGACGACCGATGCGCACGGAAGAATTGATTTAGTATGCTGTAAAGTAGTGCGGTGGTGACCCCTTTTCGCGAAATCGATATATACACTTCGATACACACGCACGCGTTACCTAAGTTCACGTGCACCCACACTGGTCCACAACACATACATATACGTAACACACACACATCAGTGCGGATGCCTATATCTCTCGAATGCTCGATCCATTTTGCTCTCCCCCTCCCCCCTCTCTCTATCTCCCTCTTTCTCATTGTTCTGCTTCTTTTCGTCCTTAAATTAAAATGTCGTTCGAAAGAGTCTTCCAACTGTGCATTGCAGTCCATTGCATTTTTCTCTCATATTTTGCACTCAAATAAATAATTAAACTTTGTTTAAAGGTGATTAGAATTTTTTAAGACAAATGGAAAATTTACTTTTATAATATAAAAATCGAAATTATTATATGTATATTAAACGCTTTTAATATAGTCGGAGATACTTGTAAGAAATTAATTATATCTTATTATTTTATTACTATGATGTTATTAACATGCACTGTTTTTCTTTTAAAAAGTATTAATAATAATCTAATTTGCGTTCCCCACTGTATTTGAGTGCAATAATTTTATCAGGATATATATAAAACACAGTAGATTTTTACAAGAGAGAAAATGCCTTTTATATTAATTATCATTAAAGAGAAATAAAATAATAGAGAAAGAGAGACATAGATTTGACAATTTGACCGAACATAAAGAATAATACACTTCGCGGTTTTTTGCAGAGATAACCAACCAAAGGAGTGAAGTACTTTATTCACTGTTTAAAATAGATAATGTGACATTTATAGGAAGGAGGATTTTAATCAAATCTGTGACTTCCAAAGTGGCTAGACAAGAAACTGCATTTTATCGATAGTCCAAAGTTGAATAATAACGTGACACGCGGTGCGAAAAGAAGAAAGGATTCTTAAAAATGGTTTTCCGCTTTTTTCACCCCTTTTTCCAAATTTCCTTAAATTCCTCGCCGCTAATGGCATTGAGGTCGCGAGTTCCCCGAGCTATCCGAAGATATTTCATAATGATTCACGGGCGCATCCTGCAAGGGTAATATCCCCGGTGCCGCTGAGGGACGACGGGGAAGAGAGGTGGGACAACCACCCCCGATGTAAATCACCGGTCCGTTCTTGTCGACCGGAAGGGCGAGCAAAGTGGATGGGAAAACCCAGGACGTCTCTATTCCCGAAAAATAATTCCGGCAAGCCGGCTTTTCCATTAAAAAGTTTGATTCGTGGATTCGTAGTCGACATACCTAGTCCCCTCACAACGCGATGGAAGTTAGTCGTTCTTCTTGGAGAATGTGAGAGGGGGGGGAGAGACAGACAGAACCCGACACTTTGGCCATCGCCGTCTTCCGAAGTCCGTTTTGTCTTCTCAGTTGTTTCTGTAATACTGCCAGCATGTAGGGAGGTGTATTTTCGTTTAAAATTCTAAAACTTTCGTGCACCGTGACCATATTGGACGGTGTCAGAAACGAGAAATCGCGCGTCATGTTTCCTTGCGATGAGCAAAGTTGAAGTAGAAACAAATTTCTTCGTATGCCATCAATTCTCTTTCTTAGACTGACAGATAAAAAGATATTGGTGTAATTTCGAAATGTAACTCGTGCGAAATACGGATATATAATTTTTTTTATTAGTAATGTGTTAACTACATATAAAAATTATTAATTTTTTTCATAGGTTTTTTTAATGTTTATTATGAAATCTCTTTTTTTTTTTTTTTTTTACATTTATTTTTTTACTTAAAACAAGAAAATGAATCAAATTTCCTGCATATATTTGATTTACCTTTATTTTTGAACATTTTAAATATTAAAAATTATTAAAAAGTTTTATCTTTTTAATAATTTTTTATCCAGTTTGCATATTTGCTTAAAATCTTTTATGGAAACGAGTAGAATATTTTTTTATTTCTCTTTTATATTATTTGTATAATGTTATTCATGAAATTATTATAAAGTTTCTTTTATTTCACTATTTTTGCAAAATATATTTTTTGTTCCTAAGAGCAAATAGTTTTTATACTATTTGTATGGGAAAAATATATTCAGACAATCAAGAAATATCTTGAATGTAAAATATTTTACGTAATTATTTTTATTTTGTTATAGAAACTTATCGCGTTAGAATTTATTCTCTGATTCTGCGAGAATACATTTTATATTTATAAAATATGTATTCTATATATTTTATTACGTTTTTCTAATGTTTTGGACGCAAAAAAATTTTCTACATTTGTTTAGACGAAACTTTAAATTTTTTCGAAAAAAAAAAAAAAATTCTGTTTTAATCAAATGCCGGATTTTAGGAATATTTGTTTCCACGAAGTTACATCTTCGTTTCCCATTTCTTTGTTCCGGAATACTTTATGCTTACTATACCTTTTCATTTTTCCACCATCCACCACTATCTCCGGGTCAATTTGAAGGAAGAGGTGCGCGGCCGTCAAAGTCTCGTCTAACTTTAAACGACTTCGTACCTCCGGCACCTTCTCGTCATCAAGACGAAAAGTGCCATCACCGTCGCCTTCGTCGTTCTCATCGTCGTCCTTATCGTCGGCGTCGGCTTCTCCTCGCAACAGCACAGTTTGCAAAGTTGCGATGTTCGCCGATAAAAGTTACGTCATTTAGTGAAATTCTTAACCCCGACCTCTCCTTTACCTTTGCGTTTCCTCAAGATCTGAGAGACGTATAGGAGGATGCACACAGCGAGGAGAAAAGAAATGAGAATGAGAAACTTAGTTTTGAACTAAATTTTCTAAATATCAAAGCAAATTTCAAGATATAATCAGATAAGCTCTTCGTACATTAACAAGATTTTTTTCCTCGAAAGGAATTATTACAATAAAAATTAATATTGATTAAAAATAAGAATTTTTTAATTGATATTCAAATTTATTCGCGCTAGATGCATGCATGTACATGGATACTTTTGAAAGTCAAGGAATCATTCTGTTATTTATTTATTCGTATTTAAAATTTAATTTGCGATAGAGAGAGAGGCTCTTTGATTTTTGGCTAAATTTTTCGATTGCTGAAGAATAATTTAAGCTAACTCGACGAAGAAAAATCTCTATTGTCTTCTACATTAAATATTAAGATATCACGTGCAAGGCGAGCATCGGAATGACGAGGATGCCTTCTGGTTGTTGCAGAATCCCTGGCATGCGTAGTACGGGCGAGTCGGGCATAGGGCTCGTTCCGGGACTAGCGAAGGGCTCAAAGGAGGATTGGCTGGCCGCTCTCGAGCGGTTCGAGGACCGGTGAGCACGACAGGGCGAGCAACCCCCTTGCCGAAGACCAGCAACCCTCCCGTCCGTCACTGTCGACGAACAACAGAACAGGTTCGTACACTCGTCTCTTGTAATCGATATCTATTTACTTACGTCGTACCTCGAACCTCCAACTGCCGGAATTAGAATTTACGGTATTTTGATTTACATCTTTTATTACGTATATATATATATATATATATATATATATATATATATATATATATATATACGTAACTGAAAATACACGCGATTGCGTGAAAATAAGTTATGTCATATTGTTGCATATTTTTGTCGCATCTCTTTTTGAAACTGTTTTACATTTTTTATTGATTTAAAGAAACCTCTATGTGATATTCGTGTACTTTTAAATTACGTTATACTTTAAAATCAACAAAAAATTGAATTTTGAAGATGGTCTATTTGGATCTTTTCTGTTAAATCCTGTTAAATATACATGCCGAGAGATATAATTACATCTGTTAGTTCCGAGATTTCTGTAATAAAATATCTCTTGCGCTATTCGCGACAATCTCCGTCAGTGATAGCAAAGGGATTAACCTACCTACCGTTGGATAAAGGTTGCAAATTATGACTCGGCCTGCACGTGCAGGTCGACGTCTCACGTGGAGGCGGATCGATCATCCCTTTCGAGCGGATGTTTGCGCTAGGAATCGCGGAAGGGGTGGAAACGGGCTGGGAGTTATCGAAGACTTGGCGAGAGGAGGGGGGAGGGGAGGGGGCAAAGGGGCTTATCTCGACACGTGAGACGGTATTCTATTATACGTTTCTAACGGAGGGTGCACGATCGCTCGGTTAGACGCATTGTAAACAGAGCCATTTGTCAGAAGCATCGTCGCATCCTCATGCGGCAGGCGGGAGGAGGGGTGCTTAGGAACGTGTTCCTTAAACGGCCGTGCTAGACGATTGAAAATCGGTTTCATATATTTCGTGAATCAGTCATTTGATAGAAAAAAACTTGTCGGAAAAGATTACTTATTTATACAACAAGAGAGAATCTCGCCAATCGATTTCTTCCTTCATCCAATTTTTATATATCTTTCTTTTCTCTTCGACATCTTAAAGTGCTAGGGATATGTTTTTATTTTATTACTCTTAAGTTTTTTAATAAACATTTAAAACGTAAGCATACCCACTTCTTTAAATTATTTGACAAAGTTGTTCAATTAGGATTTTCTGCTCACGTACAGTGTCTTAAAATATTTATTTTAAATAAGTTGGATGATTAAGATTAATAGATTATTATTTTGAAGATTACGCGGAATGCATGGAGATATCAAAGATCCAGCTGTTTCTCTTTCGAAAATCTTGTTGACCATTTTATCGTGCCAAGTTTTTATCTCAACCTAACGTCGTGTACTTTTAAATGCAATGGCGGACGTTTGGGGAAAACTTTTCGATCCTCTTCGGTGATTTAAAGCGGTCAAACGTTTTTTGTCCCGCTCCCCCAAGTACTCCGGGGGATGAGACTACGGCAAAGTTACGGAAGTAGATCGGCCGGTTGTACATCGACGACTTTTCGAACTTATCGAAGTATGTTGACGTTCACAAAGGCGCCTGCTCTCCAACAGAGGATTACGAGAGTTGAAACCCTGCCGGGACTATACCGTGGCTGGGAGATTACGATTCACTTTGCAAAGTGCATTCAGAAAGTGATTACATTGTTTTCGAGCATTGTTATGCTTATGTATGATGATATATCACACACATTGTATATAGCGTGTATGTAGATTCGTGAATAGAATTAATTAAATTATTAAGAAATGATAAGCTTGCTAAAATTGATCAAGTTAATAAAAATGGAGTAATAATGCGAATAAAAATTAGAATAATAAAAATTTTTAATTAAAAATAATTTGAAAAGTAAGTCTAAAAAATTCGAATTAAAGATCACAAGCGGAGAGAAGAAAGAGCAAAAGAGAATAATATTTCAAATAAAATCGAATTAAAACGAAACTAAAACGCTTGGTTTCTAAATGTGAACTGAAAATAACGGAAGTTCTTTAGAGCGCAGCGCGTTTCGAGGTTTCTCGGTGACGAGTCACGCTCATCGTTCAACCCTATCTCCTCGAGAATGATTTATCTACCCCACGAGAGGGTCAGGATGATCAATCTATATCAATCGCAACTGCGTGATAAAACCAAAAGCAATTTCTTTCGAAGAGATAACAGCTTGTCTTCCCAACCAGCCTCATGGATGAGTTAGCGACACGAACATCTTATTACCTTAAAAATCACATTGGTAATATTTTTATCGCAACCTTCGCACACAGTATTAATCCGCGTAATGCAAAAGTTTATTTATCGAAAATTGATATTTATAGAAATATATAATATACAGTCGATTTTTCAGTATAAACTTTTTTTTTTTTTTTTTTTACACAAGAAATTATATTTTTTTATTAAGTAGATTTCAAAGTGTAGGTGTATGAAAATTCTCACAAGCGAAAAAATATTTTTGTTTTTAGAGAGAAATATTTTTTATTTTCCAAAAAAAGATGAAACTTTTGCAGATAAAATTTTACAATAATTCTCTCGATGCAATCTTGTGAAAAATTGAGACAGAATATTTTTGAAGAGATTGCGACATCTTTTCGGATTTAAAGTCGCATAATTCTTCTTATTAATTAGCGAAAATAATTGGCCGACAAGGGGCAGCAAACGTCGCAGTCTACCCGCGATAAGGATTCGAGACAACTCGAGGAGTCTCGAGAGGATAAGATCGAGGATGTGCAAGCGGGGTTTCTCGACTAGTTTTTCCGTGGAGGAGGGAGGATAGGGTAGAATCGGAAGAGACGGGATGGAAATTCATTTCCTTAATGGAGGCTGGAATACTGTATACTTAACCGACAGTGACTAAACACGCCCCCGCTTGTCCCTCGTTCTCACTCTATCTGCAAATCACCCGACAGGGTATAACGTGATGTTTCACACAAAGGATCTCGGTTGAACAATTATACAGACTGTCCTGCTATCCCTGTTACATATTTAGAATAGATGTGACGAAGATTAGCAAATTGATATATATTTATGAGAAGTACTATATAAATTAAAACGCGGAAGCGTTATTTCTCTTAATTATATCTGTTACAATGTTGTGTGTGGTTTAAAGTAAATATTATAATTAGAATAATTTTACTAAATTAAGTATGGAATTTGTATTGATTGAATAATTCGCAGACAAAAGTATGCTTCTCTGAAAAAGAAAAAAATATATATATATATAAAATGAGTTTTCAATAGAAGATAATTCAACTTGATTAATAACTACATGTTTTACTATAGTTTGCAATAATTTTTTAGATTTAATATTTACCATTATCTTTTAATTTGAAGGAATTCAAAACATATTAATCGATATAATAATGACAGACCAAAATACATAGATTTACATTATGTCTTACAGATGAAACATTTCTATTCTCTTCTGAATTGAACAAATCTCTCATTTTCATCGGTCATATCACAGATAGCATAAGTGCATAATTTTCGTCGGCTTATCATCGCGAGACATGTTATAATCTTGTAATAGGGAAGGAGGGTAATATTTGATGAGGAATGCAATTAAATACGACCGAATCTAAGTCGAGAAATACGAGGGTCACTTCCGTTGAATTTAATGGATGAAAATCACGCGGAGTATAATATGCCGCTGGCCATAAATAACATCGCGGAAAGAAGGAAAAGAAACGACGACGTTGGGAGAGATGGGGATGGGTGGCGACTGCTGTCGCAGCTATTAATTAGACGAATTAATTGCGCTCATTAACGCGCTTGCATTACGAGCGCGCGATGGGGAATGATTTTTTGTTACCCTTTTGTCGTTGCTGCACATCGGAGATGTGCTCGAGTTTTGTTGCGCTTCCTTTTTCCTTTATAAAAATATTCATTCAAGAGAGAAAATAATTAAAAATTTTTTAATTTTATAAAAATGTAATGTATAAATGATATGTGGAGAGTTTTTTTCGATCTTCTATTTTCATTTCTTGTTGTTATTGTAATTTAGTTTTTTTTTTTTTTTTTTTTTTTTTTTTTTTTTTAACATTGATACATTATTGATATAAAGATCTTATTATTTTTTAAGAAACTTGTTTTGTCGCTTTAATAATAATAATCTTAATAATATAATAGTATTAAAAGTATATATTAATTTAATATAAAAGTTTAAATGTGATTATCATGTAAAGATAGATAGGGTTTCTTACTATGTATTAATTAATTCAAAAAGTAAATTTCACTTAAGCATTGCATAAGTTTCTTTAATAATGCATAATCAATATTGTGGTTGATATATATAAACTTTTATATACATTTTATAAATATTTATATATATTTCTCTAAAATTTTAAACGTCTTAAAATGTAAAATGTTATTTATTACAAATTATGATTGTCAGAAATAAGAAACTTGTTTTATTATCTTAATTCGAGAAATAGACTGTTTAAAATTCTCAGACGGATAAAATCGCGACGATTTTATCAGGCGATAAAATGTTCAACGGCTCATCCCTCGTCTGCCTCAAAATTCATTTTTTCGCG
The DNA here is from genome assembly GCF_047496725.1 of Anoplolepis gracilipes. Lineage (NCBI taxonomy): Eukaryota > Metazoa > Arthropoda > Insecta > Hymenoptera > Formicidae > Anoplolepis > Anoplolepis gracilipes. The sequence continues at coordinate 3,545,813 of NC_132984.1, read as the reverse complement.
TTTCGAAGGGGATGATAAAACAAACAGGAACGAGATATGAATTTTACCTCAGGCAAAAAATTCGTACGAGATACGCAATGAAACAGAGATGATTCGTAAAATGAATAAAGAAAAACGTAAAGTCGCGAAAATAATACGTATAAAATTTTCCAGTTTTTAGATCCAAGATTTGATCAATAACGGTTTATCAGTACGGTTTTTCGCATGTGTACATATAAATATGCATACGCTATTGATCGATTTAATTGAGATAATTATTTGGTAATTATTGTGCGAATAAGTTGATTATTACAATTTGTTGAATGTAATTGACATGTAAATTATTGTGTGTTTGTTACGATAATGAGATTACTTGAGAAAATATATATATTATGCTATGTCGAAATATATTAATTTATCATCAAATTATCTACTTATTTATTATCGATTATATATTGGATGAACTTTCAAGGAAAGATTAAAAGTGCGAATGGCACACAATGTCGATTAATTGAGCATCCAGTTAATTATTTCTTGAATTCCGCTCGATAGCGTCGCGCGCGATAGTCGATAATTAAAATAAACAACTTAACGATATCAGTCAATTTTCTCATTCTTGTGTAAAAGGTATTCAAATTAAATCGTGATGCAACTAAGAATAAGTTTGATACTTGTGAACTTTGAATGCCTTTATAAGTGAACTTGTGGCGCGACAAAAAGGAAAAGCCACGGAAAGCGAAGGTGCAAAATGTGAATTATAATAAAAGAATAAAAGAAAGGAGAGAACATTTTATTATATATTTAAATATTTCAATGTTTAATCCTGAAATACGCGCGAAAATAAAACTAAATAAATTTAATCTTTCTAAAATGAATAGATAAATAAATTCAATGTATGAAATAAAATCCTAAACACACGGTTAATTAATAAAAATAATAGTAAACCAAACATACTTGTTGAAGATTCGTTTGGCATAATTAAATCAAAGCTAGAATTATATGCCTAATTAAGATCCCTCTATTGAAGCTTTAATAATGCGAAATAATTCGGGATCAATTTGCGCGTTCGAAGCGCCGATCGCTCAGCTGCTTAAAATGATGAAAGAATTGAATTTGATCGGGGACCGACGGTCTCGGCCCCCGAACGGGTCAGGAATTAATTCCTTCGTGTTTGCTTCGATGGCCGGCACTTTCGCTTGAGCTAGCACACTCGATGTCCGGTATGTCCTCGATGTCAAAGGCATGCTTTATCTCGAAACGTCGATAACGCGCGATTCGAGAATCAGCGTCGGAAAATAACGCGAAATAACGTAATAATTTGCGCTTGTCCCTGACTCTGTGTCTGACAACCATAAGGCACCATTCATCAGAATTGTGATTCTAGAAGAAAGAAAAGGTGGACGCGATTGCAGAGAGTATACGTACTTGTCTCTTTCTTTTCTAACCGGAGAGTAAATTCATTGGATTACACTTAATGTTTACTTGTCAATTTTGTTATAGATTCAAGATTTTTTTAAGAATTCGAGAGATGTATGTTTTATATTACATTTTTCTACAAAAATATTGAAATGTATGTTAGATATTATTTGACTTTACCCGTATTTCGATTGCAATAAATTTCTTTCTCTCTTTTTTTTTTTTTTTTTTTTTTTTCTCAGACAATAAGGTATCTAACTTTAGACTTTCATTATTGTATATAATGAAAGTCTAAACTGTATAGATATATAGAGATAGAAATATGAAAGATATATAAAAGAACTGTAAAAGAGCAGTATGCTCTTATTCCACATGTTATCTGGATGAAAACTTTTCACAAATTGTTACGTGACTCTGCAGCTTAATTAATTGTACTTTACAGATAAGCTATCTCAGAAACTGCGAGAGAGACTTCAATTTTAATGACAGATGCTTCGATAAACTTGGATTAATTTTGCCGATCTTAATATCGATAAGAGGGAGGAAGGATCATATGTCGCAACTTTTAAATATTTTTTTAATTATATTTTAAATTAAAAATTCAATTTTTTATCTGTGGAATAAAAAAATTTATTTCTCTCTCCAAGCTTAATTAAGTAAAATATACCATTGTGTAATCAATTTTTGTAATCGATAAATAAAGCCTTTTTATATATTATAAGAAAAAGAGAGAACAATTGGCCAGAACCAAAATAGGTAAACGGAAACGTGGTATCGAAACTCGATTTAACCGTAAAAGGTTGAAATACAGAGTAGGATAGATGTATCTCTACGCAATGAAACTCCTTAATTAATTAGCGTTAATTAACAAACATGCGGTGAAGCTGTCGCACCCTGTCTCACGCTCCCTCCTCCCCCCTTCGCCCCTCGGTTTCACCTTCGCTCACCTCGAAACTCTCGAGGGATACTTGAGTGCTTCCTTTGAAGTTGCATTTGGTTGCAGATTGCAGGTTACGGAAGGGTCGTCCCTTTTCGCACAATATTCGGCAACACGCCCCCTTTGGCCCTCCTAAGGGAGGACGGTCTGTCGCTCGTTAATTACATATCGCTGCCATGCTAATTTCCGCGGCGATGTTTCCCTAATTATTCGCCGGTTCTCCTGATTAACAATCTCACAATCAGTTAAATTAAGACGAAATAAATATTTTTCAATTTGCATTTCCAATAAATTTGATCAGTTACTTGCAGCTGGGCCTTTTCTTCCCTGAAAATGACTTTTATTTTCATATAACATGTGTTTCTCACAAATCGGAAAGTGCGGTCTGCGTAATGTGAAAATAGAAAAAACAGAACGTAGGGATATAAATATAGAATAAACGATAGGAAAAAAAAAAAATACATATATGTTTTCAGTTAATAATATAAAAATAAAAGATAGTACAAATATAAAAATAATATCGTATAATAAGAACAGATTATGCTCCTATAAATTCATCGAACATCTTTAATCATATCATAAAATGTGAAAGGGGAAAAAGTGTGTGTAAATTTAATTTCCAAGGATCTTTTTTTTTTCTCTCTCTCTCTCACTAATTACATGTATACGATCTCGTGGAATTTTTTTTGGAGCTTTAACACTTTCAGCAAGTATCGCGAAATGTTTCTCTCGCTTTCGATTATTTGACTTTCTATTTAGAAAGGGTGGACTCGCCCGGTTCTTACATCCGACTCGTCTCGTTTTTCCCCGGGGCGCAATTTTTGAGTGACAAATTGTTGCTGCACGCCCGTCGAAGGGATGGTGGAAACGGCTACACGGGGTAGAAATGGGCAGGAGGGGGGAAGGGCAGGGGTTGTTTCGCTGTCCCCACCCCCTCTTCCCCCCCTTCTCCCCCCCGACGTTACGTCACTATACGGCCGTTGCTTTGCGCGGAGATGCGGCGGCTTGGCGGGGCCACGCGAGTGGCAAAAGGGAGTAGGGTGGCGGAGAAGGTCGATCAATATCAAGCTAAGCGTTCAGCACCTCTACCAACCTCTGTGGCGACCCGAGCAACGACACGTCCCGCTCGTTGCAGCCGAATAGATTTCGTGAATCCAACGTGGAAAATCGCGACAAGCCCCTATTCTGTCCAATAAATTATAAGTCCAGTATCCTCGGCTGTTTCCCCTTCTCGCCGGATTGGAAAATGGAATATATACTCGTGCATATGCGCTGATTTTATTAGACGTGTCGAGTTTACGATATATAATTTAAATTAAAACTGCAAAATGTATGGTGTGTGAGTATTTCTAAATTGGTAATGAAAGAAGATCCTGGGGATACCTTTATAAGATTGTATTTCGTTTGACATTTCCCATCCTATCCCTTAATTGTGTCTCCCTCCTTCAATTCCTCGTACAGACGTGAGCAAGAATAACTTTTCACTTTCTTACAGTTTCTCGTGTCCTTTAATTTTACATTTCTTTTGAATTGGAATCCGATTCCTTCTGATTTGTCTGCCTCTTTTGAACTTTCTTCCTTTCCATTTAATTTTTTCACATGGAAAACTCGACAACTTTATGAAAAAAAATCCTGCAAGGAGAGAAATAACTTGGGGAGGGGGGGGAGAAACTTTTTTAAAATAGGGAAGGATAAGAAGGGATTAATTTTTCTGTAATTGTAACTTTTAGCGATCATTCCGCGCGGATTCTTGAAAAAATTCTTCAATGATATATAATCGACTCAGAGTCGAATTCGAACAGGGTTGATCCTTATTAATTTGAGGATATATATCATATCTTGTCGAAGTCCGAGGGTAAGATTTCCCGGGCGGAAATACGCCGTTGAAAATTAGAGCCTGCATAATGCAGCACGTGCGCTATTAGGAGCCAGACAGGTCCCTTTGTTCTTAAGTCACCGATGCGGATTAGCGACGTATTCTACGTTTATTAACGGAAGTTTCTAGTGCCCGAAACTCGGCAGCTTCCGGCGGCACGGTTAATTTGACGCGCTCAGCGAATCCGAGAAAGGAAACATCTTGGAGAACGTCTCTCTTATCTCGAATTATATATCGAAGCTACGGGTAAATTTGATATTACGGTGAATTATCTACGCCAGGTGTATATACGTCGATGTAAAGCATCGCTTCGTGAAACCAGAACGTTGCGAGCACGCAATGTAGGTTGATAACTTTGCCATGAGCGGAGTTAATTTCCGATTTGCAACGTATTTATGTGCAAACAATTAGTGTCGTCAAATAAGAGAATGTAATTTCTCATTTAAGAGCCCATCTTTAGGTAGGAATAGAATTGCTGTACTTTAAAAATTCTCTCTCAATTTAAGATAAACTATAATAAATACATTAGAATTAAAAAATTTTTAAATTAATATAATTATTAATTATTATACATAATCATATATTATAATGGATAATTATTATTTTCACACACACATATACACAAAATTATTTTGTATAAATAATATTATTTTCTCTCTGCTTTCCAGAAAGAATTCATCGTTGAAGTTTGAAGGGTAGAATATTTTTATTCTTTATATATATAAATATAATATTTTTAAACTAGTGTCGTCAAATAAGAGAATGTAATTTCTCATTTAAGAGCTCATCTTTAGCAAGGAAAAGAATTGCTGTGTCTAAAAATTTTCTCTTAACTTAAGATAAACTATAATAAATACAACATTAAAATTAAAAAATTTTTAAATTAATATAATTATTAATTATTATATATAGTTTATTATATCATCATGGATAATTATTATTTTCACACACGCATATACACAAAATTATCTGTTGAATTTTGTATAAGTAATATTCTTTTCTCTTTGCTTTCGAGAAAGAATTCATCGTTGAAGTTTGAAGCGTAGAATATTTTTATTCTTTTTATATATACAATATTTTTAAACAATTGTCGTCAAATAATAGAATGTAATTTCTCATTTAAAAGCTGATCTTTAGCAAGGAAAAGAATTGCTGTGTCTCAAAAAATGCACTTTAAAAATTCTTTCTCAATTTAAGATAAACTATAATAAATACAACATTAAAATTAAAAAATTTTTAAATTAATATAATTATTAATTATTATATATAGTTTATTATATTATTATGGATAATTATTATTTTCACACACGCATATACACAAAATTATTTGTTGAATTTTGTATAAGTAGTATTCTTTTCTCTTTGCTTTCGAGAAAGAATTCATCGTTGAAGTTTGAAGCGTAGAATATTTTTATTCTTTTTATATATACAATATTTTTAAACAATTGTCGTCAAATAATAGAATGTAATTTCTCATTTAAGAGCTGATCTTTAGCAAGGAAAGGAATTGCTGTGTCTCAAAAAATGCACTTTAAAAATTCTTTCTCAATTTAAGATAAACTATAATAAATACATTAAAATTTAAAAATTTTTAAATTAATATAATTATTAATTATTATATATAGTTTATTATATTATTATGGATAATTATTATTTTCACACACGCATATACACAAAATTATTTGTTGAATTTTGTATAAGTAGTATTCTTTTCTCTTTGCTTTCGAGAAAGAATTCATCATTGAAGCTTGAAGCGTAGAATATTTTTATTCTGTTTACATATATAATATTTTTAAACTTGAAGAGAAAAAGACATTGAAATCACATAAGTGAAAGTCGCAAGACTGAGGGAAAAATAAATCTCTAATTGAACGTGCACGACATCCGTTGCCGGGACACACCCGGTAGACATATTGCGCGTGCAATCTCTACCCCCTAGTAAGTATGTACGTTACGTTATACAAGTTCCGCGATAACGTGCCCGTAACTGTAAGATATAACTTTCTACGTAGTTTCCTATACCCAAACACGTACAGGCGCATCTGTACGTGAACGTGTGTGAGCATATATTAGAAATCTGTATATACTGAGCCAACAGTATCGCGTGACAGGCGGTTAACGAGGCTGCTGCGGCTACGGAAGACACAATCTTACACAGGATGTATTTCCAATTTGACATAATTAGCGCCGTCATATATATATTTTTACGCACACACGTCGCGACGTTCCTGTCTTGGGGATACGCGATTTTTATCACACACGTGTAATTTTTTTCCACGATCAATCCGATTAATCGCGGATGTCATCCCCATCCGCTCGATTAATCGTAGCGAGCGACGTATTTTTTGTTTTTTTTTTTTTTTTCTTCTTTTCGCGATATCGATTATTTTTCTAATTTACATTCGAACTAAATATTTTATAGCACATTGTGTGAGCATTGATATCTGATTGACCCTTTGTATTTGAAGGGTTGAATTTAAACGCGAGCTGGTCTTACGATGACGATAATTATATCGATCGTCCTACGATATAATGGCAACGTACCACTGATCAACTGTAACGAGCACCGTTGCATTGTGTGCGCTGCTAATTTTGTTGCCGCGACTGCGACACGTCGACATGCATGTGTTGTTTAAGCAGAGTTAATTATCACTGGGAAAATAATTAATTACGTCGTTTAATTCATCTTGTAACGTTGTTCGGAATGTCAATCAGCCGTAACGAAACGATAGAATCGCACGTTCTCGTACAACCGTAGCAGCTGTCTTTTCGACTAAAAATACACTAAGCTATTTTCGCGATAATACATAATAATCTTGTGTTTGAAAAAAAACTCGAGAAACCTGGTTATATATTTAAATAATTAAACTTGATTAAAAAAAATAATAGATAGACTAGTGTAACTATATATAAGTACAATAGAATCGAATTTTAATTTATCTATAGTTTCGCGATCTGTGTGTGAATAACAATAAATTATTTAACAAGTAAATAACGATTTAATAAATACGTACGCATAGCACAATTATACGTACATAAAACGTAGCCAAAGCAAATTGTAATAACGAGCAGTGTAAAGTTTTGTAGATTGAAAAATTGAAGGGGATTCCAGACTGAGACGAGATTAACGAATGCGATAAATAAAATGGAACAATGGCGATTGTGAGTAGCCGTTCCTCGAGGAACGAGGGCTAATGGAGAATGCGCGATACAAGCTAGCCACGTCTTAATGTCGCCATTATTCGACCGACAAATAAGATTTTATGACCTCTACGACCCATTTGCCGGGCACTGGTCATCGACCGGCTCGTTCGCCATTTTTTTCTCCTCTTGATAGCGAGAGATCCCGCGCACGTGGAATGCATTAAAAATATTCAGGCTCGGAATGCATATGCAATCGATTGTTTCGCACTAATTGGAGGCTAATGGAGGTAATGGCCTGTGTACGCAAATCAAGTTAAACAAAGGAGGGGTGAACGCGTAAATATAATGAAATTATAATTAGTCCGATGAATCTTTATTGAATTGATCGTTGCACTTTCAAGAAAAATTCCAAACTGACGCGAACGCGTTGCGATGAATGTGTGATTCGCGCGCAATACTTTTTCAATATAAACTGCGTCTTCTAGAAAATTATTAAAAGTTTACACATAGGAGCCGTCCGGTATTTCGACGTAGTTTCCTCCCCAACGCTCCGTTATTTCCGTTCGATACTTCGCCGCGACTTTGCCGGGCGAAGAAAAATGAGGACCGGATCGTAAAAGACAAGGGGGGAAATATCTGCAAAGGGACGGAGCCGTCGAGTCGGCGGACATGAATTTATTGCATCCAGTCGAGGCGAAATCGAACAAGGGGTGGCAACGGACGAGATAGCGGGCAACGCAAGGGGGTGGCGGGTGGAACGTGGCAGAGTGCGTCGCTATTATTATACTTTCTTATTATTTATCATCCTTCATAAATACCGACCTCTCGTGAGGATGCTCACTCACAGAACGGTGAGAGAAAGGACGAGACAGTGATTTATAGAGGTCTCGAATTAGTGTCATTCACGTCGACGTTTTTCTTCCGCGTATTAATCCGGATACGCGATAATATACCGTGTACCTTGTAAGTCGTATTCTCGGCGTTCGGAGATGGATCAATCAAAATAATATAATCGCTTTATATATAAATTATTTGTTTATCTGATAAATAATGATAGTAGAGAGGTATTAGCTTCTATCTTTCTTTTTCGACTATATTTTTGGGAATTAAATTTAAATTTTAAATCCTTCTTTTCTATTTATTTGATAATTTGTGTTACGTGCGTATTTAAAAAAATGTTCGAAAATATAAATATTTTATCTCGAGTTACAACTTTGATTTTCAACATTCGTGATGTTTAATACTCTTGATCCATAATATTATAATATAGGTGTACGAGTATAGATTTGAATAACAAATATTGGAAAAGGTAGTTTGTCAATTTTACGATATAATTTTAGAAAATTTGTTATTTATAAAAAAAAGTGACACTTAAATTTTACAAAATGTTTTTCTCAGCGTTCGGAGATGAATTAATCAAAATAATATAATCGCTTTATATATAAATCATTTGTTTATCTGATAAATAATGATAGTAGAGAGGTATTAGCTTCTATCTTTCTTTTTCGACTATATTTTTGGGAATTAAATTTAAATTTTAAATCCTTCTTTTCTATTTATTTGATAATTTGTGTTACGTGCGTATTTAAAAAAATGTTCGAAAATATAAATATTTTATCTCGAGTTACAACTTTGATTTTCAACATTCGTGATGTTTAATACTCTTGATCCATAATATTATAATATAGGTGTACGAGTATAGATTTGAATAACAAATATTGGAAAAGGTAGTTTGTCAATTTTACGATATAATTTTAGAAAATTTGTTATTTATAAAAAAAAGTGACACTTAAATTTTACAAAATGTTTTTCTCAGCGTTCGGAGATGAATTAATCAAAATAATATAATCGCTTTATATATAAATCATTTGTTTATCTGATAAATAATGATAGTAGAGAGGTATTAGCTTCTATCTTTCTTTTTCGACTATATTTTTGGGAATTAAATTTAAATTTTAAATCCTTCTTTTCTATTTATTTGATAATTTGTGTTACGTGCGTATTTAAAAAAATGTTTGAAAATATAAATATTTTATCTCGAGTTACAACTTTGATTTTCAACATTCGTGATGTTTAATACTCTTGATCCATAATATTATAATATAGGTGTACGAGTATAGATTTGAATCACAAATATTGGAAAAGGTAGTTTGTCAATTTTATGATATAATTTTAGAAAATTTGTTATTTATAAAAAAGTGACACTTTTAAATTTTACAAAATTTAATTGGCTTTTATCATAAGATAGTTTATGATTTTTGATTGGCAAAAATGACAACATGGCAAAGGAATAATAATTACCTTGCATAGATATCTCAAGCTAATCCAACTTGGAATCTACCAGAACGGCATACTAATTCGGATACTTTTAGACTCGCATGACCTGGAAGTAAAACAGACGGATGGAATCGAGAATCCATTAGTGACCGATTGAAATTCCGATCTAGTTCGCTTAAGAGCGAAGTACTTAAATACTTTTATGCGAGCGACGAACATCTTTCGCCATTATTATAGTTTCGTAAGAGTCCATTACCGCGTCGGCGGTTATGAGATTAAAAATTTTCCAGCTTGTAAGAGCCTCTTGCATTGTAGAAAGTTGTAGAATTGTAGGATTACCAAAGTAAAATATGTTTCTGCGGTGAATATTTACGGTAGAAATCTTCTCTTTAATATTACAATAAAAATTAACAATGCGTACACATTTTATTTAATGATATGGTTTTGTTGTTAATAAAATATAAATAAAATTATAAAATTTAATAAAACCAATAAAAATATAAAATTTACAATAATGTAATAATTGAAGAAATAATAGTATACAACCCTTTTTTAATATCTCTCATTGATTTTCAAATAAATCTTGATTATATTACATTATAAAGTAAGTTAAGCATAAAAAAATAACCAAGAGTAGAATGAATTTTCAAATCGATGTCAGATCGAATGCATTAACAGTTTCTTGCGCGGGAGTTGCGGCGAATCTCGTAAAATCGGAAATTAGGGGGCCAGGCCAGTGGGTGGCGATGGCCAGGTATTTAAATGGATTCAATTTGGATCGGTGCCAAGCAGACTCGTGCCAACGGTTGAAAGATGCTCGTAAAAGATGAAACTCTCGGCTCGTCATCGGACGAATTAATCGCCATTCGACAATTAATCTTGGCGAATCGAGTCGCTATTAAAGAAATCACGATGCAAGTCGATAGACGATCCAACTTGAAACGATGGGGACTCGTGTCGGTTTTAATGTTTTTTATATTTTGTTTCATCAGCTTTAAAAAGTAATATTTTTTATTAATTTTTGTATATATATATATATATATATATATATATATATATATATATATATATATATATAATTAATTAATAATAAAAAACAATCTGTCATATTTAATTAATTTGTTTAAAATTTTATTACTATACTTTTTTAAAAGAAAGAATAGAAAGGAAGAAAGATTTTTGCATTTTGCTGTATTTGCTTTTTTTTTTTTTTTGTTTAACAGAAAAATAAGATTTTTTTTTTTTTTAAAGCTTGTTTACTTTTTGTATAGCATATTTCTCTCGATTTAGTTAAATACATTGAATTCTTTTATATATATCTTTGAATAATGCTGAAATATGTATTTTTATATCGCGATTGTTCCCGTACATGCAAGCTCGCTACTACTATTCTGGAAAATTTGTCGTCATAAATATTTCAAGCATCGTTGTGACTTAAGAACGCCGTCCGCGTTGTTTCACGGACGGGCGACAACATTCTTCGACGTGACTTCCGAAATTTCGTCGGTATTCTCGGCATCGGGAAACGTGGTCACGCGTGACACGTGTCTCACGCACGTCGGCTGCCGGATAAAACCATTTGTCAAATTGCGTTCTGCCAAACGTGGAAGAGTCTTCCGACTTTCTTGACGTTCCAATCGCGGGAATCGACAGCTCCTTTGAACCGGAAGTGGGGTCCGAGGATGTCGGGCGATAAAGAAAGAGGGCTAAATATTATGTATGTATAAAAAAAGAAAGAAAGAAAGACTGAATTTCTGAAAAAAATAAGAGTAGAGATATTTCCTTTATACGATCCTAGATGTGTTTTTCTCTTTCTGTTTTTTGATCGGTGCTAGCGAAAAATAAAATGTCAATGCTTCCTCTTGATATCACATTCTTCTCTATGCCGTTTCCATGCGTACGATTCCGGCGGCAGAACCGTTTTTCCAGGTCAAACGAGACGGCTCGGCGCCGCCGGCGGTTTTCGCAATTAGCGAGTTTAACGCGTTCCGCTCGTACGAGAGGTTTTTCGGACACGCTTCCAGCGCATTGACGTATCAAACGTCAAATGCGTATTCAATATTTTTTCGTCGGCCGATTTCTTCGAATTTCATCGGAGATGATAGAAAAATTGTTCATAAGAAATGTATATTTTTACGTGATACATGATGTAAAATGACGTACTTTATTTTTTAATATTTACAACAGAATTTTAATCTCACGCATAATATTTTCCTATTATTTACATGATATAAATGTATAACTTATAAACAGAAAAATATTTCTTCTAATATTTATATATATATATATGTGTGTGAATTTTTTTTTGTGTAATACGCGATTAATATATATTTTACAGATGTCCTGACAGTGGGCCCCGGGCCACCAGGATGCCGACAGACGACGACTATGGCCGAAGAGATCGTCTCCTGTTGCACCAGCACCCTATCGCTCAGTACGGATCCTCGTCATCCCCGCTTCCCGGATCGAGCGCGCCGAATTCCGGCAGCGTGGGGACCCAGATTGGTTCCAGCAATCCCAGCGACTGCTTTAAGCAACAAGCGGAGCAGCAGCAGCAACAATCGTCCGACTTGCGTCCGGTCTCGAGTACCGCGAGCCAGTCGGGCCAAGAGCGTTATCAGTCGGATCAACAGACCCAAAGCAGCGAGCATGTCGGGACCCGAATGGTCGATCGGCACGAGAAATCCGCGGAGAAGCCTACGATCGACTTCTCCAAGTGCGGAGAGGGTCGTTCGTCGGGTTGCGAGCGCTTTGGACATTATCAGGCTCAGAGCGGTGAGCATGTGGGGAGCCGAATCGGAGGTGAGCGGCACGAGAAGGCCGTGGACAAGTCTTGTATCGATTATCCCAAGTGTGGAGAGGGCGGTCGTCCGTCGAGTTGCGAGCGTTTCGGACATTATCAGGTCCAAAGCGGCGATCAGGCCCACGTCGGCGCTCGAATGGCCGAGCGGCACGAGAAGACGTCCGACAAGCAGTCGGTCGATTTCACCAAGTGCACCGTCGACGGCCGACAGTCGAATTGCGAACGTTTCGGACATTATCAGACTTCGACGTACGGTCAGTCCTCCAGTTTGCACTACGGTGCGCACGGCAGCGCCGATCGTTTCGCGCGATTCAACGATCTCAGCGTGTTGCACGGCGAGCAGCGGGTTACCAATAACGATCGTTACTCGATCTGCAATTCGGAGTTGCACTACGACGCAGCGGGCTCGAGCGGGTCGGGTGAATACGCGAACGCGAACGCGCTCGTCGGATCCTTCGCCACGGAGACGTTCCCGTCGCCGCCGTCGCCGGCACCGGCCAACGACCGCTTCGTCCCGCCACCGCCATTGTCGCCCAGTCCGAGCGAGAAGTATGCCTCGAGCCAGAGCCTGGCTGGTTATCCTGCTACTGATCGCATTTTGCCCCCCAATTCTCCGGGGCCCAAGTATGGCGCCGACGGCGCCGCTTCAGCATCGCCGATGCCCGCCAAAGAGCGCTTCGCCTCCACCGAACGGCTGCTGGCCAATCAGCAATCAGTTCCCGGCGATGCCAAGGATCAACAACGCTACGCTGGATCGTCCGATCATCGTCTGCTCTCGGGGTCTTCCCCGGTCTTGGAAGGACTTCAGACGGGACTCCAGGGCGGCGTCTACGCCAAGGATGCTCGCTACGCCACCATTTCCGCGGACAGAATACTGTCCTCCTCGCCGATACACGCTCCGGTACCAGAGAGATTCGTCGGCAAGTCGGAAAGGTACTTGGCCGAGTCGCCCGTTCACGATAGGTATCCTCGACAGGATCCATCAGCGACAGCACATCACGAGCGGTATTCGGCGATTGCGGCGGCCACCGAGAGGTGAGTTTGAGTTCAGTTTAAATGAACCGTCTGCAATAACTTTGCGAACTTGGTTATTAACTGGAGTTTGTATTCTTTCATGTTTAATATTTTGAATTGCAGTTGCATTTTTATTACGAATAAGTAGAGTTACATAGTTTTTGCAAGGTAAACTTTTTAAATGTGAACTCGTGCGCGCGTAAAATAATCTACTTTGTATCTTGCTTGTTTTGAAATTCTCGTATTCCTTTGCTCAATATTTTTCGGACGCTCCGCAGGTTCCTCTCGAATTCGCCTAATCCTGAGAGCGCGCATCAGCGCTATTCATCGTCAGATCGCACGTCTCTTCAAGCTTCTTCCAGCAGTTCCGAGCAAAATCGGCGTCTCTACACCGATAGAGGCGTCGAGACAGTTTGTCAGAAGTATACAGATCGTTCCATCGGCTCGCCGGCATCCGCCGACTTTGGCCGATATTCTGGCTTCCCGGAAGTCGGCAATCAGACGCGATATGTGTCCAGCAACGATCGCTTCAACGATCTCGCTCTGCAGCGCTGCAGCCAATCGCGGTCGATCGATAGATTCTCCAGCGATCGATACCTGGCTGGATCGTCACCCGCGCACGACGGTAGATTGTCCGGTTCCGAGACGTCGCGTTATATTGTCTCCTCCACCGAACGTCTGCTGGCGCCGACGTCTTCCTCGCCGTCCTCCTCTTCAGAGGCTGGTAAGCGAACTGAAATTCTTTTGTTTTTTTTTTTTTTTTTTTTTTTTTAACAAAAATGTAAACTAAAATATCTGGTTTGACATTTAATCTCGGTTTTCTCTTCATGTTTTTACTTTATAAATATTCCCATTTAACGTTTAAATCAGGATACACTTTCCATCAACAGAATTCTTGTTTCAATAGTTTGATTTAATAACATTACCTGAAGAAACATTCTTCTCTCAAGAGAATAAATAGATAAGTTTTGAATAGAAATAACCGATGCATATCTCGATGCAATTTTCATGTTCAATATTTTACGTGTTCTTTTTTATATCAAAATATCTTTAATTGAAAGATATTATCATTGGATATCGATCGGGACTCGATACTTTTTTTCAAACCTCATTCCACGACTGCTTCGCAAGTAATATCAATTCTTTGCTCGATACCCAGGCACCAGGTACCATTCACCCTATACGACATCCACCGGCACCCAATCTTCGGCTTCCAACGAGCGTTTTGCGTCAATTTCGCCGACGCCCGAAGCGTCGTCGAACGTTCACCGCGGCGGTGGCGGCGGTTATCAGAACACGAAGAGCACCGTCGACAAATACCTGGTCTCGAAATCGGTTCAAAGCGGCTACGACCGCTACTCGGTCGCCAGCCAGAACGATCACCAGTTCGGTCAAGACCGATACTTCGCCTCCAACGGCAGTGGCGATCGTTTTCAAACTACTTCCGGAGCTGAGCGCTTTCACGCTCCTGCTGATCGCTATTCGCCGGCGCGCAGCGTCACCGACAAATATCTGTCCCTGCCGAAGCCCAAGGACAGATTCACTGGCCGCATAACGCCCATCTCCTGCGCCACATCCGTCGTCGCGACGTCCTCCACCGACCGCACGTATGGCTCGTCGAATACCAGCTACGTACCCCCGACTGCGCATACCCCCGTTGAACGATACGTACCACAGCCACCTCCTGAAGTGCTCTACCCGGACAGGTAAGGATAAATACAACGAAGACTTTAGTTTCCTATTTCCACCTCCCAAAAAATCTTTTATTTTTTTCTTAAAATTCCTTTAAATTCTCTCTCCGACATTTTACTTCTGTTCAACCGGAAATCTGAAAGTTAATCTTTTTCCCTTACGTTTGTTCAGGTACGTGGACAGGTATATGCCACCCGCGGCGCACACGCCGACTGATCGATACGTGCCCGCGAGCGATCCAGGTGATCCATACATGCGTCGCGACCTTGGCTTTCATCATCATTACCGGCTACCGCCGCCCGCCGGTTATCCCTACCAGACGCATTTCCGGTTCCGCGGATTCGCATACGCGACGACGGGCCGGCTGGGCGGCAGCCCCGGATCCAGCAGCTCCAGCAGCACGGCGTCTAATCAGCGCGAGACGTTCGCCACGTCGCCATTGCTGAGGCCCAAGGTGCGCGGATCCGCGGTCGAATTTGCCACTGCCACCGCCGCCGCGACGCCCACGACGACGGCCGGCGTCGGTCGTCACGTGTGCACGAATCCGGCCGCCTGTTGCGGAGACACGTCCGCCAACGGCAGAGCCTGCTGCCAGATGAGGAGATCTCTGCCGCCTGGGACACTTCCGCCGATACCCACGCAGACTTCTTCATGGTGAGTACGCTTATTTATTATTTGAGTGCGTTTAATCCGGGATATTGCAACGCGAGCATGTTTGACAGCAAATTGAGTTCGACTGCTCGCAGCTCAAGAGATACAGTTCTATTCTTATAGAAATATTATAGAAATGTTATTAATAAAGAAAACGAAATTAAAATTTTACAATAAAAACAATTGTCA
The DNA here is from genome assembly GCF_047496725.1 of Anoplolepis gracilipes. Lineage (NCBI taxonomy): Eukaryota > Metazoa > Arthropoda > Insecta > Hymenoptera > Formicidae > Anoplolepis > Anoplolepis gracilipes. The sequence goes on along the minus strand of NC_132984.1, from coordinate 3,529,835 downwards.
ATAATATTATACATATTTTAAAATTCTTTATCTTTCTGCTAGTTTAATTCACATTTTGATATACACGAGATATTATATATTTATCTATAATGTTCTTATTTTTTTAAACTTGAATATTATATATCGTATTTTCAAACTTATTTAATATAATAATAATAGAAATATGAGTCTAGACATGAAACAATTTATAAAAATAAGCAATATAGAATACGCGTTTATATTGTTGCATTTTTTATTACAAATTTAAATTTATACAGGTATAACCAAAAATCACGTTAGTGATTTCACAAAGTACTTTATTTTTCCGTTTTTTTTTTTTTTTGATACTACAACATTTTTGAGAGATAAATTTTTATTATGAAATAAAAATATAATTTTTTGCATAAATAACTTGAATAATTATACATACAAATGTTTATGTAATTTTGAAATATTTTAAAAGAAATATAAATATAATTAAAATGTAATTATAAATATATATATATATATATATATAAAAGAAAGAATGTGCTGAACAAAATAAAATATTATTATAATTTTATTAAAAATTTTTATAAAATTTAAACTTTATTAAAAATTAAATTATTATATATATTTCATGTTATACAGAGTAATACAAATTGTTTTACTATTATAGAGCTGAATAAACAATTAATTTCAAAATTCACAAATAATAATATATTTAATAAGAAGAAAATAATAAATTGAATAAGAGTAGCTCATCCTATGAATCACTCTACTGTTCGATGCCACTGCAAATGGCTTCTTCTTCTCTTGTTTATTCTTTGTTCTACTGCTTCAAAGTACTCGACACTATTCGCGAAAATACAGTTAATTATGATCGCACGCGCATTAATCGGCAGAATACAATAATCACGCGGTACTTTGCTCGGCACTCTCGACGTTAAACTTTATTATATTACGATCGGAGAACAATGGGAAAATTACGATTTTTCTCGAAAATTATTATGGTTACAATCCTACCTCTGTTACCGATAAACAATATATAGCCGTGAGATACTTGAAGCGTTTATTATCGTAATAATTAATTCGAAAAGCCAGAGACAGGATATTCCGTGTATACATTTTTATTTTGATTGTATTAAATATTTTAATCAAAGAATTGATTGTTTATATACGGTATAGTTCGGTGCTCGTTCTTGGGACGTAATAACGATAACGCGTTCTTGTTTACATACCGTATCCTTGTATCGATAGTATGCTGATCCAATATTAGTCGAGCGACGAGACTCGAGTTAGCAGGTAGTGGTATGAGCTGCATCGTCGTATTATCCTCTTCGAAACACAATTATTTGTTATAACTCGTGATTATATAAGTTCGCGCAATTGATTAACTCTTTATGACGCAAGCGGATGTATAAATATACACTGTTAAAATTACAGATAACGGATCCGCAAACTATGCGCAGTTTTTTTTTTTTACACAACAGATTTTTCCCATACAGCACGAATCTTTCAGTTATATTGTAGCAATGTTGCAAAAATATTGTAGCTGCTACAATATTTTTGCAACATTGCTACAATATAACTGAAAGATTCGTGCTGTATGGGTTATCAAATAAATCTCGTAATCAAAATTGGCGAAAAATTCAAAGCACAAGATACGAAATATAATCGAATTCCAATTTATTTATAAGAAATAATCATTATCCGTAAATGTATGAAACAATTTATTATTTCTTAATTTAATTTTTAGTTCAAATTAATATGTCTACTTTGATCAATAATAATCATTGTTTCAAACAGAATTACGCAAGTATTTATTATATATGTGCATAGGTAATATTATTTATACCACAGCAATAATAATGATATTCGATCTATGTATGTAGGTCATTTTACGTAGGAACCAGCTCAAATGAAATCATAAATTGTCTTTTTATTACAATCTTTACAAACTTTATAAAGTGTTTCTTTAAATATATTTGGAATATATTTCGGTCGAATTTTGAATTTTTTACTAATTTCGTTGTAATTTGCAAATCATTATCGAATTGAGAACACGCGGCAATCGAATAACCAAAACTGTGAACTATCTGAAGCATGCATTAATAAATAATTAACAAAATAAATAAATAATTATGAATCAAATTAATAATTAATTTATTTCAAAAGGGTTATATATATTTCATGCACATTTGTATTTTATTACAATAAATATTGGGCACAAGGGATTAATTATTCATATAGATAGTGTATTTGACGTTCGTTCTTAGGATGTAACAACAATAACGCGTGATTGTTTTTTTTTACATTTTTTAGTAACGAATTTAACAGTTACTTTTATCGTTGCTTTTTATATATGGAACCTATTTATGACATAATATATTTTCTATTTTCATGTATTCAATCCTTAATTATCAACAGATATTTATATAAGTCCGTATTTATCACGTGGTAACATCTTTGTAAATATGTAATTATGAGAATACAAAAAATATATCGTGTATTTGACTATAGTTATAAATTTAATGCAAACTAAAATTTTTTTATTTATACTTTGAGTGTTTAAAAATTTTTTCCTTATTATTTATGGTTTTACAAATTTAAAATAATTGATTGATATTTTAGTAATATTTTAATTATTAATTTTTTAAATAAAATATATTACCAAAGGTACATTTTTTATTTAATTTTTAATCTTGTTTTTAACATTAACGAAAAAAGTAACGAATAATTACTTTTTAAAAGTAACTTTGCCATGAAATGACAGAAAGGCGTGACATCTAACCTAACCTGCATCAATTTATTCATAGTACACGTGTACTTCGCGCGTTGAAAATGTCCCGTGTTGATGTTGCAATATTGAATTTCGATTATATATTTTCTGACAGTTTATCGTGTCATGAAATTCAGTCATTAATTCTCGATTCGCGATATTATCAGTGTGAAACCGATACGTTTTACGATCAATAACAAAACGTCACAGTTACTAATCGACTCCGAGTGGGAATCGCGTTTAATTATAGGTAACATAATCTTAAATCTTGATCTTACATCTTATTAACAGCGCGTTGCAAATTCAGTGTTCGCATATTATTGTAATTTGTCAAAAACATATAACCTAATCTAACGCGTAATCGCGAGGTTTATTTCGTCGAGATCTGCCACGTGAACATTTTATTCATCTATTATGTCATATTTGTCATTAACAGAAATATTGCGATGGCCTTGATGATTTTCGAAATATTTAATATCGATAGTCTTTCTCATTGTTCTTTGATCGTCATGTAATAAAATATGCGTAGCATGTAATTAAACGGAATGCTATGCAAAGTGTCGCGCGACTGTTGTATGTATTCTGCTGATTAGTTTGCGCGCGCGATCGTAATTAATCGTATTTTGGTGAGCGAGTGTCAAGTTCCACGAAGCAGCAAAGGATAAACAGGAGAGGAAGAAGAGGCATATGGCATCGAACAACAGCGAAACCAATTCATGAGGTAAGCCACTTATTCAATTTATTATTTATTAAGTGTGAAATTAATTGCTTATTTATCTCCGTGATATACATATTTTGCATATTAATATGTGAATGAAATTTTTGGACCTTTGAAATATTTGAGAAACTCAATAAAATATTTATAACAGTTAACATTTTTGTACAGACATTTGTATAAAATATTTCAGTATTAAGATTAAGACTTATAATTATTTACATTATTTATACAAGACGTAGTATATTGCTCTTACACGTCATATCAATGAGCATTAAATTAATTTAGATCTTTAAGATCTTGAGGGGTAAATAAATTTATCAAAACTGCAAAATAAGGTATATCAAAAAAGATGTAAAAGTTTCTTTAACTCGATTATAAAAATTTAAGATTAAAAAATGTTAAAGTGTTCACATTTTTTTTTTCCCCTCGAAAAGTATACGGTATACTAAATTTCAAAGCAACGAAGGACCTACTTCTTTCGGTAGTTATGAATTTCGATGTAAATCGTGCATGTAATCGCTGCTGAGAAAAAAAAATCATTGATTAAGGCGAGCTTTAGAACAGACGAAAGCTGTAGCGTGCGTTGAGAGCTTGCTCATGTAACAGGAAGATTAGAGGGAGAGGAATGGGATAGTTTCCGCAATATGCACATGCTCGGGTAATAATGCGCCTGTTATAATAGAGCTCACGAATTAGAATGGAAGAGCCCCTTAATTGAGGGATAAATATTATTTACGAGAGCGATGGGGGCGTCTAGGAGATTTGGTTTAACAGCATTTTCTTCCCCGTCGTTCTTATTTATCCGAAAACTCAAATTTTAATTCTTTACCTTAAATACATGTATTTTATATTGAGAGTATATATATATATATATATATATATATACATTTATATAAAACTCGATTTCTTATTATAAATATAGTTAAGTTTCTCCGTTTCCAGCAATTTCAATCCATTTTCGACACTTGTTTATTTCAATTCAATTAGCAATCATTTTATTAACATTTATTGATTATAACAATTACATATAAAATACTGCGGAAGCACTACTAAATATAGAAAATTGAAATATTATATATAACATCAAAATAAATAAAAATAAATTGAAATATTTGAATTATAAATTGAAATATAATGTAAATAATAATATTATAAATAATTGATTTTATCTTTTTTATTGCTAACTTGAATGATAAATTAATTACATGTGAAATCTAGAATAAATTTTTCCGGCATCACAGTCTATCATAAATATTTTTTAATTAGACACTATTTTTAATGTTATTTATTATTATTATTTTTAAATGGCAGACAAACAGACAAGAGCATTTTTTCAATAGATAACCTGTGTTTTTAAGGACAAAAAATTTAAGCAATAATGAAAATTATATTAAATCTGATAAAATATAATTAATGTTGAATCTTTTGCGAAAAAATTATATGCATCCACAATTATGAGGACACGCGGTATATACATCTTGTGTCTCATCCCGTTGAACGGATCAATAACAGCTATGACTACGTCATTGAAAGAGTGTCTTGGTTCTATAAAAGGTATCTTAATTATCATTGAAACATATCGATTTCACGGATATAAAAGATATGGAAAAGGATAAAATGAATCGACTCGCGGTACTCCATTAACCTGATTACCGTGGCTTTTTTGAAGTTTTCGACTTTTGCACCGCCAAATGCGGACTCGCGTTTCAAAACCCCGTTCTTTTGAATGTCGAATAGTCGCGCACCGAGAATAAAACGCAACAAATAATCAATAAGAATTCAGCGACCGTTGCCAGACGTAAAAAGAGAATTGAGGACACAGAGCAGGATACTTTCGAAGATCATGGCAAGTTCGAACAATTCATTGTTGTGTATCGCGTTAGAAAAATTTTAAGATTCTTTGCGTTTGTGGATAATGTACATTCAATAACTAGTAGCATTTCGCAGTCTTGGAAATGCAAGAAACGTCAAAAAGCTCTTCTTTTTCTTCTAGGATATTATAATTATACACTAGGATCTATTTGTGTAAATCTAATAAAATCCATAATTTTGAGTCTATTTAAGAAAGTTGAATAATTATTGTAGCTATAAAATTTTATTATTATATGTATATTATAAATTTTAATAAATTTTAAAAATATATAATATTATAATATAATTATATTATATATTTTTACCTTATATAATTTTTTATTATACATTTTTAAAATTTATTAAAATTTGGCTTGCTTCAATCATTTTGTGAATGTAACAAAATAACATTACTTCAATTTGTGAATGTTGCTGGAATATTGAATTCCGATTATCTCGAAATAATTTTCCCGAAGTCAATCTTCATGCTGAGCAGTCCACTTTCGTTTCGAAATCCTTCATTCAAATTTCATCCAAATTAATCCAGATTGCTTCAGTACGATCTTTCGCGGGTAGGACGAGGGTGAAACGGAAGGGGATAGGGAGGGGTAGACGAATGACTCGGAAGTCGTAAGGGGAGCATCCGGGCATTGTCTCGCGCCGGCAACGACGATGTTCCACGAGCTGCTGGTAACTTCGGTAATTATGTCGGGCTCGTGAGTTTAACTGGCCCCGTCGTACGAAATTGCAATCTGACACCGGCCGTCGCCATGTCAGTTTCAATTAAGGATTTTATCCTCGCTCATCGTCTCGTCCGCTCCTCTTCTCTCTTTAATCTTTGACAAACTTGCAAAATTATTAATCTTTAATAAATATTTTCCGCATATATTATTCTTAATAAGCTCCAATTTTATGTGTAATTACGTTAATAGCTTTGCATAGAGATAATGTACAATTTTTTTTTTTTATATTGGACATTAGGTGCATAATTTTCTATATAAAAATGTGCCATGGTATTTTTCATCTTTAATTTCTTATTCGACGCGATACATGCTCACTCAGTATTTTATAAATATCTTTAATAATAATTAATAATAATAATCTGCAATAAATGTCTTTAAAAATAAAGTTTTTTTCTTTAATAAAAATATATTCTATATAAATAATAATACCCTTTGACATTTGCAGCAAAGTAAATCACAAAGGTCAAATTAGAATGTATTTTACGGATATCCTTGATTTTTATGATTCGACTCGCTTTTGTATTTTTATTTTGAATCGGAATAAATGTCACTTATTGTACGTAAATCTTTTAAGAATGAAATCTTGTGATACCTATTGTGCGAAACGTGAGAACGTCAGAACAGATCTTGCGGTTACCTCCTCCGCTATTATACGGGCGAGCATCATCCTTTGGGGTTTCCTTGCCAGTAATTCCACTATTATCCTGTCCGTATGCACCATTTTAGCACGTCCAGAATGCGGTCATTTCCGATCACGCAGATCCGGTCACGTTTATAGTGACAATAACGCAATCGATGACAAATCACTAAATTACAGATAATGTTCTGAGAGCCCACACTGTTTAATATATATAGTACGTATAATTAGTTTTCACAAAATAAGTTTATGGTGAATTAAGAAAATATATTTTTTTTTTGAAAACCAAAAATTGAATATGATCTCTTCATATTTTGTCGTGAATTCGGAGCAATTATGTTCTCCTTTCGGCTATTATGTTAAAATTAAAAAGGAATAAAAATGATTATGTGTGTAAATAATAAATTTTTTAAAAATTTATAAGAGAGTTACGGAAAATTGCATAAATAAAATTATTAAGATAATATCTTACATTATCATCGAATAAAAAAAAAGACATTTTCTTAATTGTATATCTTTGCGTTTATATATGTATAATATTCAATATGTAGAGTCGTATGATACCTAAATAAAATATAAACTGATCTACCTTCGAGACTTGCTGATTACATAATAATAATGTGTTAGATAATGTAATAGTAGCCATGCTGGTTTGGAGGCTTTTAGCGGAATCTACAGAAACCGCAGAATCCTATTAGATTCTATCATCTTGTCTATACCTTCTTAAAATCCTATGTTGCTCATGCATTATCGCGCACATAATCGATTGTTAGTAAAATATGATATAGAGCAGAGAGTGAATATTGATTTTCGGAGGACCGAAAATTATGGTAAAAATTTTTCGCTATTTTTACTGATATTTGATTATACGCAAGAAAGCTTATTGCATAAAAATATTGAAAATATGTTATTATTTTGTCGGGAAATAGGGGCCCTCGCTTGTTTATTCAGTAATAAAACTTGGTTTATCTTTCATCATTTTTGTTAGGTACTCATCAGCGCGTATTTTTATTAGAAAGAAATTAATTTAATACAAAATTAATTAATATATTTAATATTCTTAATGTGAAAACGTATAATTTCTTTTTGCCGTCCGATATGTATTTCGAACGCAAAAATAGGCGAGAAATCATATTTACGAATGGCTAGCACATTTGTGTCGAATAAACATTCTAATCTAATCCGCTCAGCAAGTGAAAGTAAACCTTTGGCTCATACGGGGAACAATATCTTCTAGCTGTGCACCGTATTTGTACACTATAGTATACTATATAGTACACTCTGGCTACAGTATGTGTTTTTTCTACGAAACGAATTACGTAAGAATTCTCAATTAGCCATCATTTACATTTGTTCTATGTTATTGTTCATCCTTTTGCCTTTTCTTGTTTTTTTTTCTTACATCATGCTTGTTTTTTTCCTCCTTTTTCGATTATCTTTCTTTTTCTTTTATTTTAGTTAATTTCTTTTACGTTCCTGTATTTATCGATTTTCAATGTAAGTCTCGAATCTACTTTCGTATTTCACTCTATTTGTTTCTCTCTCTCTCTCTCTCTCTCTTTTCTCTTTTTATATGTTTTCTTCTTTCCTTTTCTAGATCTATTTATAAGAATTTACTCACCGACTCTCTTTGTTCCATATGTTCGCAATATCTTTTGAATCTTTCAAGTTTATTATAAATTAATTTTGTTATTTTATCCAACATTTTTATTATCGAAAAAACATCTTCAAAGCTTATTTTATTTTTATTCCTTATTTATCTATATTGTTGCTACAAGTATAAGTTAGTAGTCATATATTACTTACATTACATGAATGATATGAATAAAAGCTCAAAGATATGGGAACTGAAGATAGATTAAATTTTTTTATGATTCACAAATAAAGGAAAACATTTGTTAATTATTTTGCTAAATAAATAAGAGTATAGTCTTATTTATACGAATCATACTTATTCGTTTGAAATATTTATTAAGTCCGTATAAAAATTAAGTACAAGGAACCTGTATATCAATTTTTTTCTTGAAATTTTTCTTAAATTCTCGATATACTGTTGAATACTATTTGTCCTTAATTTCGTCTCACGAAGAACGCGAAACGGCGAGATTTTCTCGATCCGCTTAACCGGTCGGTAACAGAATCCCACTATTCCTAGCGGGACTTGTTGACGCCCAACAGCTGACGGCCTCCGTCGCCACGTGCGACGCGACGCGACGCGCGACGCATGCGTCCGTTCAGTGCATGACTCGTCTCTGTTCGCGAAGCATTCGTTACAGCGCGTCGTGAAATATTATTCGTTTCTTTGTGATTTTCTTGAAAATTTAAGCCTCACATTTTTCCTCGTCTTAAATAGTGAACGACTAAGTGTAGCATAGTGATGATAAAACGCATTGATTTACATAAAAATGAGGCAGAAAACACGAATAAAAAAGAGAGAGGAGAAAGAAAGGTAGGATTTATAAATAATAATCAGTTGGTTAAAATTATATGCGTTATGTGTAGAATAATATTGAGAGAAAGGCATAAGTTTCTTATTTTTTCATTTAAATGGAAAAATATGTCCTATAGTACAGAAAGGCCAAGAGACGTCCTAAAAATATCTTAAAGGACAATGAGACGTCTTTAGTCATCTTTTAGGGACACGTGCTGTCTGAGGTATTTCACATTTGTTTCGTGTGTAGATGAAAATATTTTCATAAATTCCATTTATATCTTTAAAAGTAATTATGGTTTATATAAACTTAAACAAGACTGTGAAGTGATGCGTGAAATAAATTCCGGTGTTAATTAAATTGATATCATGTCAAAGTTACGGCTTATCAGCCACTTAAAGTGATACGATATCATCTTCGGCACTTGTCATTTGATATCTGAGATATACATATTAAAGCTATACATACTTGTATCGGATTTCTCCGTGCATAATATAAAATCACACAGATCGAACCATGTGAATATTTATAAAAGCCAACGTTTTACATTTTAGCATTATATATTTTAAAGAAACACAGTTTTTTATATAAAAAAATATGTATATATATTTAATTAATATATATATTTGTTATATATTAGTTTAGACGATTTTTTTTTTTTTTTTTTTTTTTACAAAAAGAGAGCGCAAATATGCTTAAGTAAACTCGTGTTAAGTAAACTTTATAGCTGGAATAGAATTTAACATTGAAAAATGTATCCTATGTCAGCCGTCACAGAACACGTTCTGATTTGCTGACGTCACCTTCGTAATTAGTGTAGAAAAAGTCTATAGTCACATACTTATATAAAAACATTCTTTACATTACCATTTATATATATTTTTGGTAATTTTTTGTTATAAAAATAATTTTGATGTGTATTTTTATATTAATTTTTATATTAATTTTTATATTAATTCGTTACATTATTTCTTTATATTAATTTTATATTAATTTTTGATATTTATTTACATTATTTTTTTCTTGTTAATTTTATCATTAAACTATTAGTATATAAAATTGAATAAACAATTCTTAAAAATTTAAAATGTATTGTTTTGAAGGAAAAAGTTAAAAAGTTTTTTGTCCTAATTTTTATAAATTTTAATGTGCAAATTTTTTGCATTAAAATAAATAAAAATATAAGATTTACATGAATGAAAATTTATCGATCGAAAAAACAAATAGTTGATTTTAAGAAGAAGGCAGAAGAGGGGAGGAAGAATTGATTTACCTTTGTGCATATTTTCGTAAAACCACAATGGCTATCATCCATGCCACTATTATATCAGAACACCATTATTTCTTAGATGCCTTAAGTGTTTGTTTTCACATAGTCGACGCTTATTGATTTTAGCTTCGAAACGCACCCAGTGGTGAAGAAGAGAGGAGGGAGGGAGATGGAAGTTAGTGGCTTTAATTGGATTAAAATTTCATCGGCGGATGCATCCCTTTGCAATAGCTCTTTTACGATACGATACTGTGGGTATAGGTTTTACCACAAATCCGTATTATAATGACTCGTAAACGTGAAATTGCAAAGAGGAAAATAAAGAATGATTGATATTGATATATTAAGTTTTTAAATAAAATCGATATAAAGTGAGCGACGTTAAATAACACATATCGAGAATTAAATATGATTAAGCTCACGCAAATGAAAATTAAATATAATTATCGACAAATTTCTCGTAAAATTGACCTAATTGTTATATAAATGATCGATTATAACTAATATTATATGTAGCATTAACAATTTGTAAATGCTGGGTAAAATTGTTAAATTGTTCGCAAATACTCCGCAATATAATTTGCATGAAAATATATTTGATAATTAATCAAACTAATACTATTATATAAAATTTGATTATTAGGATTATTAGATTCGGATTATTAGACAAAAAGGATTAATGATACGATAATAAACAATGAATCAAGTGTAAAAAATTAACATAAAGAATACTGAATAATCTGAAATAAAAAAAAAATACTCGTAAAATCGACAGGAAATTTATAAAAAATTTTGTTACAATCTACCATTAATTCGGCAAAAAATCGGTACTAGCTTGATAGCTAATTTGAATCAGATTTACATACAAAAGATTCGCATAAAATAATTTGTAAACATTTATATGAATTTCATATAAAGAGAAAGAAAGAGAGAGAGAAAGAGAGAATGTATTTGAAGAAAAAAATTATATAAAATTACAAAAGTTGAAGGGGAAATATATCTTTTATGATAGCTTGATCGATATTTCTAAAAATAAAAAAATAGAAACGTAGAGTAATGTATATATCTCTCTAAAATTAATTAAAAAATCAGCGTAAGCTATGCAGTATAAAAAAGTACCAAAAATTGAATACTGGAATATGCGATTTCTGCGAGAAGCTAGAGGTGTCCGACAGCTAATTATCGAATACCATTCGCATAGCAAAGCTATGCGAGCAATGCATGGTATTCTACGGGATACGACCGCAAGTCTCGCCGCGGAAATCGCGTTCTCGCGTGATTGCGGTTCGGATCGGAGATTGCGATCGATCGATTCGATTTTCCTCGAGATGAGTCCTCTCGACATATATGAGAAGAATTTAATTTTTATTAATTGACATTTTCTATTTTCTATCTTTTTCTTTTATTAAACTTCTATCTATTTAAACTTTTTAAGCTTAAAGTTAAATTGTGATAATATTAGTACAAAATTATGCTTTAATCGCAATTTTTATTAAATTATTATTTGACTTACGTAATCAAAATTCAGTAATTGTTAAACACAGATTATCTGTAATAAAATATTTATATTAAATTTATCATATGTGTATTTGTTATGTATGTAAAATTAATTAAAAATATTGTGTTAAAAATTAATTAAAAATATGTATTAAAAATTTTTACAAAACATTTCTGTTAAAATCAAATTTTGTATAAATTTTGCCAAACGGAATAAAACCAGCACAAATTGGCTTATGTATTAAAGTAGAAGCACGTTTATATATAGACGTACAAATGTAAAAAGGTTTTAATAATTTCACAAAGTACTCTCTTTGGATAGAGAAATTGCCGTGGTAATTTTTTCTTCTTCGCATTGCTTTTATTTCTCTGGGAAAAATAAGAAAATGTAGAGCGGTTGAAAGAGCAAGAGAAGAGATTTAATCCCTCCTCTAGAAATATCCTTTGTATCTTACTCTTTCTAGAACCTTAATGGATCGGGGATAGTTTTACGTCACGGCCGAGAGCTGTTTTTCGAGAATATGCCCTCCTCCACCTTTGTTTACGGCGGTTTTCCGCGCTTCTCGGCGATAGCCACAAATTCGAAAGTTTTATGACCTGTTTCGATCGTAGAGAAATTCTAAAAGTGCTTATTAAGGAATTAGACATATATACCAAATATTTTCATGAAATTTATCTTTGACGAAATTTACGAGTGCTGCAATAATATTTCATTAAAATATAATATTTTTATCAAAAATGTACAACTTTTTTAGAGAATATCTAGTATTGTTTTGCTTAAAAAAAAGATCTAAAGGTCTGTGGAATTTAATTTTAATATAAAAATAATACACATTTATATGTTGTATGTAACATTATTTTAATAAAAATATAATTACAAAATGCGTATAGAGAGTATATTGCAAAGTTGATAATTACGAGATAGATTTTAAGCTTTCTCAAAACTTTGCTCTTCTATTTAAATTAATTAATATATTAATGTTTATTTATATGTTAATATTATATTAACGTATTTTTTGTCTTTAATTATAATTAGAGATTTTATATAATTACAAAATAATACGTACAATTATTTAAATTGAAATGTTGTGTAAATGAACCGAACTTCGGGGTTCTGAAAAGGACTTTTAAAAAGGTAAAAGAGACGCGGATTCCCACAGGATGTGCTCGCTCTAGAGGAGAAGCGGAATTCGAAAGCGGATTCCGCACGCGGCGCGCGCGCGGACAGGAAGCTATTCCTTAAATATTCATCGCCGTTGCCATATTTAAGCGGGTGAAACTAGAGGAAACTCCATGTAGACTTGGTGAATCTCCTTCGGGGAACACCGCAAGGAATCTCTCGTCCTCCTTTTATACGCGACGCGCTTGGCACATTGTCTATAATTTCCTAATTCATCCTCACCACCATTGCTAAGGAGAATATATGCTATTCTGCAAAGTTTTTTGAGGGAAAAAATGCGAACACTTTTTTTTAATACAATTTTTTTGCATTTAATTTTAAATGTGTCGTATCGATTGTGTCGACTGTTCTTTTGTATAGGGTAAAATTACTGAAAAACAAAAACATTTTACAATCGGGAGAGACAAGCGAAAGAATTGCCTTTTATTTTAAAATAATTTTTATGGAGATTTTATGATTAGTATTTTATTTTTATTTCTTCCAAAACACATTCGAGTTTCCGACATATAGACAATCTGCTGTTGGCAGCAGTCGAGAGTAAAAACAGGAAAATTAATATATGTATTGTATATTATATAATTGTGTTATAAACATATATATATATATATATATATATATATATATATATATATATATATATATATTAAAATATGAAAATAATCCTAAGTACTCACTATGTTTTTCACTGTCTTTCTAAACACTCAGTGTATATTATTTTTTAAATTAAGTGCAAAGAAACGTGTGTGTTTGAATACGCATTGTTCTCGGTTCTTTGTTTTTTCTTCGCGAAAAGCAGTAAAGTGTATGTCACTGCGAGAAGAATACTTCATTAGGTGGGCGATGCTGAGTCCGTCTCGAAAATGTTGGCAGCTTTTATTGCAGGATTCCCCCTTCATGAACTCGTACGTTATTGCTTGGAATACTTGGGATTCTGGAACGAAACCTCTCGCGAAAATCCGCACGATGACGTCATCTCTTTCCGCTAATAATCTCAAGGATATCGATCCTTCAAGGACATATTTTATGAAAAAGAATGATTAAATATCGCATTTTTTTATCTTCTTTTTACAGCAATTAGTTTCGTACAAATGTTTAGTTTTCAGAGTATATTTTTACAATACAGTATCGTAATTCAATATGATAACATAAATATATTCTCTTTAATGTGTTTTTAACTATAATATAATCGAGTTTTGCTTTTTATTTAAACTCAATTTATTTTAAATATTTAAAAATTAAAAAAAAACATTTAAATACAATGTTTTATTTTTAAAATAAAATCATAAAACCTTAAGTTTTTATTATATACGTTTATTATAGTATACATTCTAAAAATATCAAATTTTAAATAAGCTTAGAAAAAAATTCAACTTTTTTAAATAATAAAAGTAATGTAAAATACATTTAAGAGTGGAATTTTATATTAATGAAATTTACCGTATATATTTCAAAATTATAAAACATTTTTCATAATAATACTTTTAAATGCTTCGAAATAAAAAATTTCAAGATTATACAATTAAGAGAGAAAATATAATGGTAAATTTTATAAACTCAAGATCTCTCTCTGTCTCTCTCTCTCTGTGTTTTTTAAATCACATAGTTAGAAAATCTGGTCGTAGAAGTGCAACGTAATATCCATTGTATAACTGAGATAGTGCAACGTAACTCTATCGTGGCCAATATCATGTTACTGCTGGCAACATTATAACATACTGCGATCCCGCACTTGCAGCGGCTTTAATCTGCCGTTGAAATTCATGCGGGTTAAACACTAACCCTGGATTTTGCGCAAGACGGCCTTCATTGCACATTGCGATGCACCTGCGCGGATGCATATGAGCTATCCTGCATAATAGCAGGATACATTTTAATGTAGCCAATATCCGGTAAAACGGAATAATCAGATCTACCGTGTGCGCACTTAATCGAATCGGCATATTGATCTTCATAATCTTTGAATTATATCATTGCAACTATATAAATTAACATGCATTTATTTTATTAAAATTGCATCATGGCTGTTTATTCTGGAGAAAAGAGTTTGCATTTCAATATTATATTTTATTTATTATTATATATTATTTATTATTGTCGATAGAGAATTACACATTTTATTATACATACGCTGCACATATATTGCAATTTTGCAAAAATGTATCTTTTATGTTTATTAAAATACTGTAATGTATATAATAATTTTGATTGAAAAAGTTTAAAAATTCTTTCACACATGTTATTAATATTTCATAAAACGTAATCAATACAAGGTAAAGATACTTGAATATTACCATGCACATACATTTTTACATGGAAAGGAGAAAGTGAGGAAAGCAAAGTTTGCCTTGGCTAGGATACAGGTGCCTATTGGAGTAAACGATCACTTTGATCTAAGCGCCAAATATCTCGGCGTGCTCATGCAAATGCTTGGCAAATGCTCACGCAAATTGTCTTACATAATTGATCGTGGATTAATATCATAATCTTCTCTAACAGCCATTAGCGAGCTAATTTAATCTGCGAGTTAGATTCGAATTAATCGACTAAATCACTTTCTCCTAAGATTCTAGCTAGATATTGAATCTTTTAGATCTCGCGATCGTTATAAATCGTTTTAATCTTCAGTTGAAAAAAATTGATACACTGTTAAAGACATAGTTTAGTTACAAAATCTTGGCATTTCAAATTTTAACCATTAGGAGAAACGAGGAGTCATTTTTGGATTATTTCATGAATGCCTTTCACTTTTTGTTTGAAACACATATACCATTTTAGATTTTTTAAGATTATTTTAGCAAGGTAGAGTGTTGTTTGGAAATGTTAATATCTTAGCATATATCGAGATCTGATAAACGTTATTATTACAGGATTTTATTTTTGTAATTTTAGATACATTCGAACGTTTTTAGATGTTGAAATTTTAATATCTAGTCGTTTCGGTCTAATATAAACTTGTGTTGTTGAAGTTTTACGAGGTAATATCGACTGTCTTTGAAGTTTTAGTTCCTTGCGCTTTTAAAACAATACTTTAATATCTTTGAAATTCTCAAAAGTTAGTATTTGGCGTGATAAAATTTTGAAACGTTCTTACATTCCTGTATATATTTTTTTTTTTTGTATTAAAGTTCTAATAAACATATATTTTTTTTATACTAATTAAACATTACAATCTAAAGTTTAAGTGGAGACTGAAATTTGAAAATAAAGCATAAAAATTTGTTATTTAGCTGTAATATCAATAAAGATTAACTCGTAAAACCATTTTATTGTTAATTATCCTAGAAAGAAATTTTTTCCAGAGATGTTCATTTATGGGAATGTTTATCTTCATTTTTGAATCTGTGATATCTGTGATATCCAGTAATAAAAACTCCGAAATGCCATGACAATTGCTTTTTCGATGTCTCGAATGGGAATATTTGATATCATTATTTTGGAATAAAATGACAGAAATCGCGCCGTTATTACATTGTCGATCATCACATAATAATTGCGAATTTGAATTTTATTGCAAATTATGCGCAAACCGCGTTAAGCGAAACAGCACTTGAAATTGAATGCGTTTTGGAAATTAGGATCGATACAGAGCATGAGCGCGTTATAAGGGCGATTGCTGCTGGCATTATATTAATTAATGGCGATGCATTTATTACGAATGCCTGACATTCACAATGGATCTTGCATATGAGAAGCTAATGCTATGCGACCGTTAATGCAACGTTCGCATACGGTATAATTGAATGGGTGGATTTGGCTTCGGGTAATCACTAATTATTCTCTATGCTGTTTATTGATCTCTCATGGAACTGATTCCTCCTATCATAAACCTAATCTTTCTTATTACGTTTTTAATATGTTTTTAGAAAAAAAAAAAACATCATTGATTATTATCTAAAGAAATTCCCTTAACAATTGTTTATTTTCTTATTGTCAATATTATTTATCTTATAATCAAAAACCACATATATTAACTTTATTCCAGAATAATTCGAAAACATTTTACACAGGCGACAATTAATGATAACATAGTATACAGATAGTATTACAAAGTTGGTCTTCAAGATCTTTAAGACATATCACGGACGATTCCAAAATCATTATATGTAACACTATTGAAAATCTTGAAAAATTCGACGATATCCTTGAAAAAAATATCTTTTCAAAATTAATTAAAAACTTTCCACAAATTCTTCCTTTTTACAACATTTAAAATTATATTATGTATAGATTCTTCGTACACACTGCACTATATATTACAGTATAACCGTTTTGTTCCACATAATCTTGACATCTTCATTATAGTGTTGTCTAAAAAATTCTCTCAACATCGGCATTGGCGGCAAGATCGGTATTTCCTGTCTCCTTCCTATTTCCTCGTCACAGCTCGCTGGTCGAGCTTGTACTGACTAGTATCCGAGTGGCAAGTATCTGAGTATCGAACGCGACCAAAGCGGCGCGAGCGCATGCGAGGCGGACTCTAGGTCAGGTCATGCGGGTCAATCGCCGAGGTCGTTAACACCGATGAGAGAGAGAGACACACCGGCCTTACACACCGTCTGTATAAGGCCGGTCTCTGTCCGACGGGCACATACAGAAAACAACGGTTTCGAACGAGCCTGAAAAATCTGCTCAACGATTTCGAGAGTTCCATAAATAAAACTCAGGATTCCATTAAGCGTACCGCGTTTATTTGCCTTGACTCTCTGCCTCCCTTGTTTTTCATATATTTTTCAAAATCTTTATATTTGTCGGAAATAAATATTGTCGATATACGGTAACAATAAAAACATGAGTGTAATAACAATTAAAATCAATAACTGTAAATTTAACTAAAAATGCAGGACAATATTTTATGATATTTTATGATAAAGAATAATTTTTATCATAGAAATTTATGTGGAATGGTGAGGTTTGTATATTTTTTTTTTTTTTTTAATTTCAAATATTTCACACACAATTATACAGCGTTTCGCATTTTCAACGCGTTGCACGATCAGATATATATGTATAATTAATATAAGACTTTGCGATATGATATCATCGTGAACATATTTCATTTAAGTTACAGCTCCGTTGTAACGGTGTTTTAAACGAGGACGACATTGTGCAGAAAGATGAGGACGGTATTCCTCGTCTAAGCGACATTTATAATCGCTAAAAAGGGATAACACTTTAACGTACTTGTGTGCGTATAGCTATTTTCGAGAAATTATTGTAAGACGAGAGATGGCGAGAGGACGGTAAGAACGAAACTTTTCTACTCGCTCCGTCGACGCCGTTAATTTCCGGCTTCAATTTTCGACAATTGAATTATATCGCCTTTTTGGCCTCCACATGCTGATGACAAAGTGGTTCGATCGTAACTCAAGCAGAATTACGTTTCTTTCACGACCGACCGTTAGTTCTCATCCGGGCATCTTTACTTGACCGACAGGGTCAACAGTGCGCGAATTTTGCTAACCAATGGTCTCTCCATTTCTCTTTTTTATTACTTATTAACGTCTATAATAAATTTTCACAAGTGTATGTTTTAAAGTCATTTGTATGAGGATTTCTAGAGTGATTATGTTTGGGAAATATATATCATGGTAAATTTTGAAAAATAAATGTATTTTTCTTGGCGTTGTAAAAGAGTTTGCAATCTACTTTGTTTGAAAAAACTTTTCTTCTTTTTGGGGGAGAATTTTATAGAAATAAATCTGGAAAATTTTTATTTGACACAAAGAGACTTATTTTTTAATACATATTTTTTCTTAGAAATACATTTTTGTTATTATAATGTTATTCTGCGAAATTATACATTTTTAAAACGAGTATGATTTATTTATTTATAAATTTTGCATCTAATTTTTATTTCTTTTTGCTAATCATTTTTGTAAAAATAATTTTTTTTTAATTAATCACATTAATAAGATAAATATATGTAAGATTATAGATATATGATTCTTTGAATATTTATATTGCCGTCAAAAGTTTAGACTCTCGTTAATTTAACATAAAATAAAATTGCAATTGTATGCAATCTTTTTTGTATCGTTCAAACTTTCTAGACATCGCGGACTCGGGTGATTGCTCGGCGGGGTGAGTCGCGAAGTGGCTCTGATTAAGCGGCGCCATTAGAGGGTGGTACTCGAAAAACGAACATAATCATTAGTAACCGAAGCAGTTTCCGACACTCCCTCTAATAACCGGCTCTCACGCGATCGTAATTATTATTTGCGGCTTATGTCGGCTCGCTTTCAACGCAAATCGGTTTATCAATCGAAACGATAGCGTATCGCTATCCTAGAATCAGAACAAGCTCTATTATTCTGCAATTTAGTAGTCAAAAAAGTCAAATATATCACTGCTCACATCACTGCTCTCATATGTGCATGCAACACGTTTCCCCGATCGATAAATTAATTAACTATATTTTCATCTTTTTTTTTTTCCTTCTCCTTTAATCGAAGTAATTTTATTGCATATTATCAGGAGAGAGATGTTTTAATGAAGAAAACAAGGACGCTATCGCAAAGACATAAATATTGTAATCTAGTATGTATATAAAATTCCACGCGCTTAATTACAGGGGTGGATTCGTTTACACTCTTGCAACTTGCTCTTTACATCATGCGATTGCAGTATCATTTTACGCAGTGCGGCTATTACTGCAGCTAACACGAGATACAATTTTAATTCGCGCACCGCATCGCGATTAAGGGCGATCAAAAGTGATGGCGAGGCGGGGGGAGGAGAGGTTTAGTTGACGAGAAAAGAGGGTTGAAAACTTTATTTTCTCGTGTGGCTACATTTATTTTATCTTGAAGCAGCAGCGAGAAAACAAGTAAAGCGATTAAAAGCATGTAAAACATTTTGGTTTTTTTTTTTTTTTTTTTTTTTTTACGATTAACACATTGACGTAATATATTGTTAGAATGTACAATAAAAAATATGTAGGTAGTGCAATTATAAATAAAATTTTTATTTCTAATTTAAGTTTTTTAACTTTTAATTTTGTTCATGAATTATAATAATAATAGAGAAAATTAATACAGCAATAACATCTGTGCTTATTCTACGATTGCATTAGTTGAAACAATGTTGTAACTGGTTTTTTTTCTTTTTTTTTTTTTTTTTTTTTTTTGAAGATTCGCAAACATGAAAAGAACAAAGTATTGTATTTTTGTATTATATTAACAAAAGATAAATGATGTTGTTTACGTCGCGTCAATTATTCTTTCATTATAAGTATAAAATGCAAACATAGCCTTGAAAAAATTGCAACTGCGGAGAGAACAAAGGAAATCTGGATTTATGATATAAATTTGCATATATATATAGTGTTAATAAAAAACGTATTAATAAAAATATATTTTACAATATTGAAAAAAAAAAACATCGCGAGCGCAGGAAAAAGGCAACAAAAATATAAATTGGCAATCAGTGAATACAAATAATTACAAAGAAATTGCGCGTCAACGTCCCTCACGGAGGAATAAGTATCTATTAATAATCGATATTAATAAAATGTATTTCCCACCAATGTAAAAATATTTCACAATTAGATAAACTTTATACAGTTTACATGGAATTTTTTTCAACTTTCATGTTATTACGTTGAGTATCTAGGTTACAATTATCAGATGAAAATAAAATTATAAAAGTATCTTTTTGTTTATACAGATGAGCTTAAATACGGATAAGCGACATGCACATTGCGCGTAAAAATGGCGCCTTACAAAGCGAGTAGAAAGTCACGCGAAAAGAATCGGCTTTACGTCAAACGACTAATTAGCAAACGTGACGTTGAGGGTAGGTATGCATGTAAAGCGAAAAAAAGAAAAAAAAAAAAAAAAGACAGAGTAATCGTCGAGGGTCGTTTTATAAAGATTTCATCGTGCAATAAATGAAGGTACGATAGCGATAATTAAGGCCAAGGGTCGAATATACACGAGGGGAGCTCGAGGGATGTCGATCCCATTTTGCGGTTGTTGAAAAAGCGATGTGTGAAAGTTGCAGAA
Organism: Anoplolepis gracilipes; assembly: GCF_047496725.1. Taxonomy (NCBI): domain Eukaryota; kingdom Metazoa; phylum Arthropoda; class Insecta; order Hymenoptera; family Formicidae; genus Anoplolepis; species Anoplolepis gracilipes. The sequence goes on along the minus strand of NC_132984.1, from coordinate 3,508,764 downwards.
CGGAGGCCACACCCTGCTAAAGTCAGGGGTGGCGCGAGAGAAGGGTGAGATGGGTAGCAGGGAGGGCAGGGGAGAGTAATATCTCGCGTTGTAAAAATCCACTCGCGTGAAAAACAACCCGGGCATCGTCGCGCCATACTATTTACCGCTTGATAGGTGGTAGCTTCCCTGCGCTTTAAGCCCTCCCTTTCCCTTCCGCCCTCCCCCTTCCGCCGGTCTGCTCTCCGCGCGAAGAATGACATGTACGTACGTGGTAGCCACCCTTCTCTTTTGCCACGGTTCTTCCATTTTATTTTCCCCCAATCCGTTTCTCCCAATCTTCCTCCTCGCTCGATTTCTCTCTGTCCGCTTCAGTCACTCCCCGGCTCGTTGCAGTTTCTTCCGAGTCATTTCTAGATATGCCTCGGTCTCTGTCGACAGTCTAGCAGTCCATCGGACCGTTTGAGTCTATCTTCCTGAAGTCATGCTTCTTCTTTTTTTACCTTCCTTCTTCTTCTCGTTATAGCTGTTCTACAAGGATCCATCAGATCTATTCCAGTTTCTTTCCAGTTATTTCCTCTCTTGATTCCTCTTAGATTCTGCTTAATCTCTTCTTCAGGTATTTTAATTATTTTTTCATTTCTCCTTCAGATTTCTCCTTCTTCGTTTCCTAATTCTTTGAAAAATTGCCGGCAATTAATCCTTGTCAATTTTTCCTGCGTGATTGATCTTCAAACTCTTTTAAAGCCCATTTCTCATAATTTTGTATACATTTATAAATGATTCTTGAGAGTAAGTTCTATTCTAAAACATCCTGTACAGTCGTTTTAATTTATTGTACGTTTGTTTATATATGACATACAATTTATCATCGACCCATGCATTTATCCGCGGTTGCGCGTCTTATCAAATCGAAATGGGCTAATGAAATTGGGCGGGCGAGCTTCGCGACGTCCTTAATTTCCGGCCCGAGGTGAAACAAGCGGAAACAAGAGCTGTATTTATGTTGAAACTTATATATGAACACTCAACTTAAGTACCTGTGAGAGATACACGCCGAAGCGGCGTCTCCTGGCGCGTTGCGGCTCTTCCGATCGGAGTATTTCTTCGATGGGAACTTCCTTCGCGCCTTGCTGCGAAGTTTCCGGAACGACGTAGAAATTATTAACAAACATCGCGGGTGGCGAATGCGAAACACTAAAATAGAATTTGCGCCCGCGCCCTCCAATAGCTTGCTGAATTTATTGTTGGATGACTAATTTATTTGTGTATTAGGTAAATCGCGTAAAAGAACTAAAAAGTGATCACAATATCGATGGTTGTTCACTTGTATCACTTTCTGAAAAAACTCGCTTCTCAAGTTCAGGTAATTTTATTGGGATTCAGGAAATTATAAAAAAATTTTTTTTTTAATTCTTTGATAATTTTGCTCTTATGTGAATTATAAATATATGTCTATCTCTGTTTATACATATATATATATCTTAAAATATCGAATATACTGTATGTATTATTTATTATAATTTTTAGTGGTAAAAAATGAAAATGTTATAAAAGTTAAAAATTTTTATCTTAATGAAAGCTATTCAATCTTTTTTAGTACATCTGTAAATCTAGCCCTGGAAACTTAAGTGACTTAGTGTTTTTTTCGTATTAAGTGAAAACCATTAGAAAACAAGTACAATAAAAAAATTTATTTTAGAAAATCGCTCTAAAAAATCTTTAAAATATTCTTTTTATCTGGAATTTTGAAAAAAATACCTGCCCGATCAGATAATTGTTTTACAAGATTTGAATAGACCTTTGTTATTTGACAATAAACCAAGCACAAATATTAGACGAAAATCTACAAAAGATTTATTGAACTTTATGTAATCTTTTAATTTTTCATATTAATTTACTAAGAAGGGACCCGCTCAAACATGATAATTCTGATTTTAATGAAAATTTAAACACATGTAGGGGAGGGAGCAAATAGATGAATTAAAACATTTTTAGTTGCTGTCTAAAAACGATTTTAAAGAGTGAAAAAGTTTTATGGTAAAAACACGTCTATTTAATTACATTAATAAAATTTTGAAAAAATAATTTTTTTAATTTCAATGTTTTTTAGACATTAATTTTTTCAAAATTTTAATAAAGATCAAGTAGAACTAAAGAGTGTTTTTACCATAAAACATTTTTTAATATCTCAAATAATGTTCAAGACAAATAAAAAAACTGCTCTACTTATAAGGAGTGGCTCCATCCTTTAGAATCGTTTTTGGGCAGCAACAATATTTTTATTATTTTTATGAGACGTAGTTTTATCCCTTAGAATTTGAGCAGTAACTGAAAATTTCTAAGTTCCTCTATTTGCCTCTTCTACATGTGTGTAAAATTTTATTAAAATCAGAATTTTCAGGTTCGAGAGGTTCTTTTATAAAAAAAAAAAAAAAAAAAAAAAAAAAAAAACTTGAGAGAATGCGAGAAAAAGTATGCCAAATGTCAAATATTTTTGTCTATTTTCCGATGTGATATATGCACACATATATTTCCATTAATCGCGAGTTTATAACTTCTCCCCGGGCATATCTGAAAACAGTGCTTTTTTGATGCACTCTTCCGCGCATTCAAGTTGCATGAAAGCTGCAAGCTCGGCGAAGTCCTCAATTCTATCTCTCCTCATCTATTCATGAGACAGTTTCGTGGCGTGGCATTCTTTCAGCGAATTTCGCTTCGGCATAAGTTCCCTTTTTACACTTGACGTTCCTATATCGTTCGAAACTTACTCTAATAGTCATCTTTTTCGTTCGAAGATTTATCATCGGGAAATTTAAATGTCCACTCACTCTATTTCCTATTTCGCAAATATCCATCTCATCTCTTTTATTTTGTGCAAAAGTTTTTACTTATTCCAATATCTTTGCCAAATTCTCGCGATGATTCATCATTCGTGGTTAATCGAGCGCTCTGCGCATTTTCGCGTTGCAGTTATCAAAGCTCAGTCGCTTGGACCGTGAATAATACCTTAACTGTATTTTCTGTGCAATTTAATTTTTTGGGGGATTATCGTTGTGTCAGATTAAAAAAAAATTCACGCTTTTTTTCCGGGAAAAAATTAACTAACATGACACGTGCGTTTGAGGCGAAGTGGCGACAGCGCGCCTAAGAAGAGGTGGTTTGCCATTAATTACCCTTGATGCTTGACGCGATATCGACTCTCTTCTCTTTCACCTCCCTTATATACTGCACTCCGCCTAAATGAATGCAAGCGAGGGATGCAGCTGCCACCGCCGTGAGAAAAATGTGGCATCGCGGAAATTCCCGACGCAGTTTTCCTTTTTTATTTTGCGCAAGTATAAATCATCCTGCGTTCAAGTCGTGCGTATATTTTCCGAAATACACATTTTCTCTATTTATCTTATAAATATAAAAATTTGCTAATCATGTAAGTAAAAAATAATTTATAATTTTGAATCTCTCTTGAGCTGATAATGAATACAACAGACAGAGCTTTTTTTTTTTTTTTTTTTTTTTTTACAAAAAAATACAATATTTTTTTTTTAACATAGAATGTCTGAATAAATTTTGCCGAATAAATTGGCGGAATATTGAAAAATGGGAGGTATTCTAATTTTCTAAAATTGATGATGTTATTCAGTGTTCGAAATATTTAAATATTCGGTCGCGAAGTGATCTGCGATATTTATATCTGCATTTCAAAAATAAATCAATATTACTTAATATTGCATTGTGGGACGAAAAATATGTACTACTGTCTCTCTTCGACACGGTTTAAAAATAAATAATTTCTTCTCATTTACAGCAACTCTGGTTCCACAAAATGACCCACATAAATAACGCTCGTCTCATCTATTTTTTTTTTTTTTTTTCAGGCAACCATCACCGAGTTCCGGTACAACGGGCACCTCGACGGTATCGTCGACGACCGGTGAGGGTGACGCAACGCAGAGTATCGGGATGTACCCGGTGGGCGTCGCGTCATCCTCTACCGCAACGACGGCGACACCGGTGACGACGGCGTCGGCGACCGTGCCGTCGGCCTCTTCCGGCGTCTCCGTCGCCACCGGAAGCAGCAGCGGTATCGCCAGGAGCGTCTCCGCGCCGAGCGCACCTCCACGGCCGATGGTCCAGGTCAGCAGCTCCTCGGCGAGTACCTCGGCAGCCCAACGGCCGAGACTCAGGAGGAACCAAAGCCGCACCGAGGCTATTCGAAAGTGAGTTGTCTTCGAGTATTAAATTAGAGAATAATTAATTAATCACTGATAAGAGCGATCGGATATGTGAAACTTTGTCGAATCTTGCAGTTATATTAGACGCGAGACAGCACAGTTCTTCGGAGTCGACGAGGAATCGGAGGCTCTGGAGAAGCAGAGATGGCTGGATCGAAGGCGACGTATGGCGTCGAGGAAGTACGGCGCGCTGCTACCGGAACACAAACCCCCGGATCCGGACATCACCAGGGACGTACCGGATACGACCGAGACACCGGAGGTAAGTGCATTATATCATGAGAGGATAGGTTCTAAACATGATTGCAATCATCATTAACGATGACCCCATTATAATCGACAAACGGATTGCGCTGAATAAATCAAGAGGTATCATGTTGGAGGAGTAAACTTGAAATTTTTAGCTTAAATCAATTTTTAATTTAAATTTAGAAGACGATTTAATTTGTGAACGAAGTTAAGATGTAAGAATTAATTATGAGCTTCGGGCTGCTGTTGCAAATAATTTGACAAGTAATCAAAGAGAACAATAATATATATTATTATATTATTATATTAACCCTCTCTCTCTCTCTCTCAAACTGAACACGTGGGTCTTTCGTGTCCATGCTATTTTTAATCTATTGTTTTAAAAAAATATTAATAAAATCTCGAGGTTGGAAACTTATCCAAAAAAAAGCTTGTGTCAAAAGGGACTTATAACTGAAAGGACAATTTAAACAGTTCATTCAGTGCAAAGTGCTGGCGAATCTAAATCTGAAGCGAACACAAATGACTCACGTATTCGCTTTATGTATATTAAATAAGAAAGGGTAAATAAGTAAATTTTTTTTTAAATATTGTTTTTTTGCTGTTAATCGCTTTTCATAAAAATAAATTATACATTTACAATGATAATCTCCCTGAAAAAGAAACAAATTGCTTTAATTTCTATTGTGTTTACTTATTTTCATGCTAAAAGTATCTTTTGTTAATGATAACGAGCAACAACAGGGGTTGTATGTATTAATCAATTTATACTGTAGATTGTAATGTAAATTACATTTTGTTTTCACTTTTCTTTCAAATAAATTACCAGAAGATTAAAAAAAATTTTTTCCTTAGAAAAAACACATTTTTTTATACCTGAATATTACGCATTTTTGATCATTCAAATAATTATATTTTTTTTAAATCGTGGACATATAGTATTTTTTTCGTAAATTTTGAACTAAAAATTCCTGGAAGTCTTTTTGTTCAAAATTATTTTTTCAAATTTTTATATAAAACATCTGTGTTTCCAAATCTTGATCTAACACATAACAAAATATAGTATTTAAAAATATTTTTTCTTCAACTCTACTACATAAACGTTTAGTTTAAACTTAAAAGAAGATGTGTAAATTTTTTTAGAATTTTTTAAGTAATTTTAGAGTACAAAAATTAACTCGGACTCCAGCTACCCACGCGTTCAGGATTACGGTGCCAAAAAAACGTGTTCAGTTTGAGGGTTAATATATTACTAGAAAAAATTAAGGATTTGGAGGAATTATGGCAAAAAAAAATACATTTTTAAATGTTTACAGAGTGTCACTCTCAGACGATGGCAGCAACCGGTACGAAGGAAAGATTCTGTAGCGAGGATGACGCTGTCGGGTCTTCATTACATCGTCGAGGTGAGTCCACTTTTAATTCTGCATTTTAATTATACTTTAAATCAATTTTAATAATTTTTTTTTTATGAAATACGTTTTGACATTTCTCATTAGCTATTTTGTTCATTTGATAGTATTGCCTATAGTGTGTGTAGAATTTTTCGCGTCAAGATCGTCGAAAGGGCTCGTTAAATCCGTGAATGAATTTTTACTATAAGATCACGAGACGAATCGATGCAACGTAATTAGCCGGCCGGGTGTAAACCACCTTTTTGCTGAATTACGTTACATTAACTTTAAAGTTTAGATTAGCCAAAGTAGAGAGTAATTCCGGTCATAAAAGTGGAGCGACCCGTACGCCCGTCGCCCCATTACGTAACTTTGGTTTTAGTTTACGCCAGAAGGGCTTATTTCCGGCCATGCAAACTTTGCACTCGCCGAGCTAAGACAAAATTTACCTTTGAATTATTCAAGTATTTTACTAGCCCCGATTATTTTAGAGATGTTACGCCGCGTAATATTTGTGAGTATTTCATATCGAAAATACATACTATATAAAATCGAACGAAAAGCGAAAAGATTTCGTTATTTTAACCATTTTTTAAGTGGATTCGTTCTTTAACTTTAGTTTTGTCACTTTTAAAGGGTAGGGAAAATATTAATTTTAAAGTCAAAAGACCAGTAATGACAAAAAAAAACAGATTTCGCAAATTGAATTATTTATAATCTTGGATTAAAATTTCAGCGATGTTTTGTCGATTATATTTGGAAACAAGTTTGCGAGTTTGTATTTTTTTGCGGCGTGTTTCGATCGGCCATGGTTGAATATATCGAGCGGCTGTTGTATGTACGTACACGTATGTATATACGCATTGCGCAATGCATTCTTCATGTGCTGCAAACGCGCGCGGGGCTGGTCGTATTTCAAAACTTACCACTTAACTTGAACTAGCCGGACAATGCCTGGAGCATGTATCGCCGGAGGAAAGTGTGTTTCTCTTTCGTATACACGATGAGCCGTTAAAATATTTCACGCAAGCGACCCAGAAAGCATTGTGTCTCGCAGTCACGTTTCCAAATTGAACCGAAAATATTCACGATCGTGAATAATTCGTAATTGTGTTGCGCAATCAAATATTCTGCTTTGAGTATCCGTGTCAATTTACGTTAATAACTTGAATGATTTTTCGAAAGATACTTTTTTTACAAGCCATATCACCGGATGCCTATTATTCGTTATTAAAAAATTATTTTATATAAGTCGCGATTATAGCTTTAATTATTTTGTAGCCGATTGATTCTGCCCAAAATCCAATATGACACCTAGTAATACAGATTATAATTTCTTTTTTTTTTTTTTTTTTTTTTTTTTATAAAAATTATTTTTTATACACTAATGTTTAATTTATGTTGTTTCTTAAAAAATTAATCTATACAAGTTGCGATATTTTATAGCTGATTGATATTCCATTTAGAATCCAAAGGCATATGTAATAATATAATATTCTTATAATTTCTTTTCTTATATGATTTATTGTTTGAATATTTTACTTTTAAATTTTTATATTTTGCTCGAAACATCTTTTTTTTCCTTGAGAGAGCCGAGTGTAAAATGCCGACGAAGATAAAATCCGAAAAACGGGAAACACAAATTAATTTCGGCGCGACCCGTTCCGCGCGATCGAATCACAATTTCGCGATTCCCGCGATTGTGTTCTCGCAATAACAAAATTTATTAAGCGGAAACGCGAACTACGTTGCTTAAAACCGTTTCAAAAGGCTCTTTTTAGCACAGATAAATCTGAAACAAAAGCTCTGCACAAACACATTTTATCGCGCACATTCGTTCATAATATTTAGAGACAAAGTGCAGAGATTTCCCCTTATTAACGTAAATAAATATATTTTCTATTAATTATTTTTTTATATTATTTTTATTTTTCAAGCACAATATCTTTGGGAACCAATGTAGCTGTCAATTTTCCCTATTAACGTAATAAATATTTTCTATTCATTATTTTTTTTATATTATTTTTTGCTACTAATGTAGCTGTCAATTAAATCGTAGTTACTTTATCCGATCGTTAATAAATTATACATTGTTGTCGTTGTTGAAAACAATTGCATCCTCTATTTCACTATGATATATGTGCATAATAGTCGGGCAAAAACAGTCACAATAAACTAGTTCGAAGAACACAGCTGCCGCGGACATTACGCCCTCACGCACGCATTCTCTAATTAATATAATGTCGATTTTATGTAATAATGAGGTTTATTAGATTTTCGTTAACAGATGGTACTACTGTATTCTTATTACAGCGCGCGGCGCGCGCCCATAGGATGTGGATTTTAATAAAAATTCGCGTGTAAAAACGCATGCACCGGCCGCCATTAATTACGTCCCTTGAGCGGAACGCATAAAGGGCGAGTTACGAGGGTAATCTACTCCCTTCGTTACACGCCGTCCTAAGATTTAAAACACTTCGTTACGCGCGTGACGCGCTTGCGGTGCCTCTCTCCGTCTCTTCTGTTTCATTTTCCTTTTTAATTTCGTGGAAACAACGAGTCGCGCGCATTATTACATTTACGCGAGAGATAAATAAAGAAAAAGTCTTTCTTTTTTTTTCCTTCGTAAGAGAAAGAGATATTGATCTTGTCTTTGATTCTCGAATTAATTAATTGCTTGAACAAAACTGTATTTTTTTAATGATCGATAGAAATTTCTGTCTGCCTTTCACTCGGGTATTGCATATAAATATTTCCTTTGCTCGGTGACACTTTTGTCCTATTAAATTTCAACAAGGTCTGTGAGGCCCAGTGGAATCGATATACGATAGCTGTATAATCGTTTGAAAGTTGTTGCTGCGCGATCCAGCAGTAGTCGTTAATGCCGGATTATGCTGATCTGCGTTTAATTACACGCTCGTGAAATGATGGATTTCCCAGTAAATACTCATTACGCGTTTACCCATCATCATTGATCGATATTAATGGCCGGCCAATAATGTTATTCAATAATAACTTCGAAACGGATTAATAAACTCTCGAATTATTGCCGATCGAATTTTTGCAAATCAGTTTCTCCATAAATGTTTTTTCTTTTTTTCTCCCTCGTCTCCTTTTCGAACTCTTCCAACGACAAATTGATAATCATCATCTCACTTTTGTGCGCGGAATATATTTTAATTTAATTTTCTAAAGGCATGCAATATGGCTTTATTTAAAATATAATTAATTGTATCGTGTATATTGTCTCTGAAAAATAAATTAAAAATATAAATATAATACTCTTAGTTATTAAAATTTAATGAATTTTTATAATTCTTTTTGTAATTAATTAAAAAGGAGATAAAGTATGAGAAATAATTAAAATTAAAATACTATCAATTTTTTTCGACATATTTAACGAAGTATTAATATAGATATTTTTCAAAAATATATGTTTTTTTAAATGTCAAAGAATTTCTATAAATTTAAGATATTTAGCACGGATGAAGATAGCGAACCGAGATGAGGTGCATGTTTTCTTTTGTAATAATAACGGGCCCGTTAAAGTGGAAAAATTCCAGAGAAGCAGGTCTACGCCTCTATAAAATTCGACGGAATTTAATTTCGCGCACGGCTTGCGTGGAATTAACATTTATCTTGTTTATTGCTCCGTATCGAGCCCTTTCGATCGGCTTTTATATTGTCGCGGCTCGATTCTCAGTCGTTAATCGTTGTCCCCGCAATTAAACGGTGTATTTTGAAAAATGCGTGCCTAAATATGTTTTCTTTGAAGAAATAAAAAAGAGAAAAAGAATTCTTCTACGAAATCGCTCTACAAAACAAGTTCGATGATATTTTCAAAATGTTATGTCATGTTACTCAACTTGATAAATTTCTTTTCCTTAATAAGAAAATATTATTACGCACTAAAGTTTTACTCGTTTGTTACGGACACCGTATAAACTTGGAGGAAGACGTCTCGTTAACCGAAGGCCGCAACATCCGAAGAAACAATATCGGAAGTTGGCAGGCTAAACTGCCGTTTAACGCGGTTAGTTTTGCAAAGTTTCGTTGGGATAGCTAGCGGGGGAGTGCTTGGTGAGACACGAGGGGTGATCGGCTGCCGGATGCCTGGCACTTACTACTGGTTGTTAGCAGCCAGTAGTAGATGCCAGCCAGTGGACGGCCGGTCGGGCGGTAACCGCGCCTGAGCGTGCTTTCGACAGCACCGACAGTTTATTAGCGATATCGGCATCGTAACTCGGGTGTGGCGGCGAGGTATTAGCCACGGTATTTCAACGTCGATTCCTTCAACGTATATATATTTTGATTTCTAATCGTTATCAGTGTACGATCGTAAATCGCACTTTCCTCTCTGGCGAATTTTTCGATATTTTCTAGAAATTATCCCGGATGGGAAAGTTACTTTCAAAAAGTGACTGGTTATCGTTATTTGTTACTTATTACCAAAAGTAACTATTCGTTACTTTTTTAAGAGTAAAAATTAAATGAAAAATATACTTTTGTAATATATTTTATTTAAAAAATTAATTAAAATCAATAAAGTTTTTATTTTCAGTTTGTAAAACCATAAATAATAGGGGAAAAATTTTAAAACACTCAAAGTATAAATAAAAAAATTTTAGTTTGCATTATAGTCAAATACACGATATATTTTTTGTATACTCTCATAATTACATACTTACAAAGATGTTAGCATGTTCTAAATACGGATCTATATGAATATTTGTTGACAATTGAAGATTGAATATACGAAAATAGAAAATATGTCATAAATAGGTTCTATATATAAAAAGTAACGATAAAAGTAACTGTTAAATTCGTTACCGCTATAGTTACAGAAAAAAAATAGTAACACCGTTTATCATTTCGTTACTAAAAAAAAGTAACGCGTTACTTCCCAACCCTGGAAATTATAGATTATTTAATGGCAATACACGTGTATTATATTATTATGTAATTCCGGTAGGCGTTAAATTGGTATTGAACGTTCTTATTTTTTTCCATGAAATAAAATTCTTTAAAAATATTTTTTCATGAAACACAAAAAACGAAGTATTTAAGCGAAATTTTCAGCGTAAATTTTAGCGCAAGTATTTATTATTTTTTTTTCTTTTTCGCAAGAGATCTTAAAGAGCGTTATATTATTTTTTATAAGGACGATCGTCAAAGATTTTCAATTTTATATTTTTTAGGAATTTTAGGATCTCAATGCTCTCTCTTTTTCCTTTTTCATTATTTATTTAATTTATTTAGTTTTCATAATTTTCTCTTTACACATGTACAAGTCTGCTTAATCTTACTTACTTTATTCAAAAATAATTGTTGAAGGAAATTGAAATTAAACAATTATTTGTTCAAAATTTTATTAATATACTTAAATACGTAGAGATATTTTTACTATAAAACTTTTATACAATATTTCATGGTATTTCAAATAATATTCGAAATATATAGAGAAAACAAAAAACTGGTCTACATGTAAGGGGTGAAACCACCCGTTAAAATCGTTTTTGGCAGCAGCTGAAAATTCCTAAATTCATCTATTTGTCTCCCCTGCATGTATATAAAGTTTCATTAAAATCAGAATTTTCGGATTTAAAAGATTCCCTTGTTAGTATTGGTTTAGTATTAGAATCTTAGATTTTCGCTCGAAACGATATGGGATTTGATATTTTTGGAGCGAAAAGATGGAAGAATCCTGCAATCTCAGTGCATACTTGTCTCCGCAAGTACAAATATCGTATAATGCCATTAGATTGAAGCACGTCTGTCTGTTTGCTAGTCGTTGACGAGGCAGCGTCCCCGTGACCGCTCGCAATCGCATCTGGAGTCGCGCAGCTTCCCGCCGAGCACGCTCGCATATCTATCAAGGACAGAAGGAGTATCGTATCCTGACAGCGGCCTGGACGAGGAGCAGTCTTTCTTCGAGAGGCCCCCACCGCCCCCGCCGCCCCTTCCGCCTGCTCCAGCGTCTCAACAGTCGCAGCAAACATCGCAGATCGATCAGGCCCCTGGTGGATTGGTCAAGGACGAGGAGGTCGGCGCCAAGATCGCGGATATCCTCGACAACGCGCAGGATCGCGAAGGGATTACTTCCGAAGATTTGGTCGGGTAGGTTTCCCGGTCCAGAAGACTGGGAAGGGTTTTTGAAGCGTCATATATAGTTTAAAAATCCGTAATAGATTGAATTATTTTCCGAAAGAAAATTATAAGTCGGTTATAATTTTTGGAATAAATTAAACGACGAGACTTAAATTAAATGATCCCTGTTCACAGGTTCGTACAACAAAAGGACGATAGGACGACGGTCGACGGACAAGTTAGACGACCCCGTTCGATCACGAGGGACCACTATATTTCCAGGTGAAAGCTCAATTTCATTAATTTTTAGTTAAGTTCTTTAGGAGATTAAATATCATAATCTTTATAAAATATTGGACTATCGAATGATTAATTTCTTTTAAATATTTTTATGTAATTTATTTCTTTATTATGTTTAAGAAGCAAAATTCTCAAGTACTACTAATTTTTCATTAATAAGTCGAAGATATAAATCTCCTTTCATCAGAGATGTAGAAATAATAAGATAAATTAAATGAAAAATAAGTTTTCAAGCAGTGTAAGATTTCTTCCGCTTTTGATGACGATTAATCGTAAAACTGCCGACGTTTGGACATTTCAAGAGATCGCGAAATCTACTTGTTTTACGCAAAAGCAATTTGCAAAATAGATTTGTCGTTGTCCTCCGACAAACTTGCAAGCGTGTATAACGAGAATGAGATTACAGAAAGACAAGTTGGAGCAGGTCGAAGTACGATGCGCCTCCGACGGAGGGTACGAGGTTGCCGCAGGAGGAGGGGGTGACTCTCCGCAGGGAGATAGCCGGGGGCACGAGGATCTCCCGCAGCACGATCGATCGTGTTTTCGACAACAGCAATCGGCGGAGATACGGAATGGGCATTGTCGGTCGCTTCTTTGGGTACGCTTTATACTTTAATCTTTATAGGATTTAAGTCAAAAGTTTTGCTTTAATTGACTAACAATAAGTTATAATTAATTAATGATTCTTGCGAAAGTAAATATCCCTTAATTGGAAAACGATTATCGGCGATATTAATTGACTGCGAGGTACAAAACAAAAGTTGGAAAAGTAAATTCGTATTTTATAAGTTGCATTTTAAATGAAGAGACTTTACATCGAAAACACAGATCTTACTAATTATCGAGCTATTATCGTAATCTTTAGCTCCGAACTTCAAAGGATTTATTATATTTATTATTGTTTCACAAATTGATACTTTATGTATCTAATAACATCATAATAACTTTATAATAACTTCTCGGAAATGACGATTTCCCTCGAATATCAAGATTGTATTAAACACATTATAAAGGAGATAGAACGTCATTTAAAGTTCTTCTTCTTGTTCCAGACGATCTTTTCGGAAAAGCGTCGCGCACAAACCGGATGTAAAGAAGCAGTTGGACGATTTTGAGGATCACCGACCATATTTCACGTACTGGATCACTACTGTGCAAGTATTGATTCTGATAATATCGCTGGCGTGTTATGGATTTGGTCCTGTTGGGATGGATATCAATCATCGATCAGGACTGGTGAGCAATATTAAAATAAAAATTACTATCCACTGATTTCAGTTATTTTCTTGCGAAGCTCGTTAGCAATTTTTTAAATCATGGAATATTAAGTTGTTTCTGAGTATTTGGTAAAGGTAATAGTAAGGATGATTAGAAACTTTGTAAATCAGTATCAAATAGCGACTGAAAAATAATTGATTTCTGTCCAGGTTCTCGTGACGAGTTTGTCGTTGCAACAAGTCGACTATCAAGAACCCGCGAACTTTTGGCTGGGTCCTAGGGCCGCGGATCTGATTCACCTTGGTGCCAAGTTCGCGCCGTGCATGCGTCGGGACATCAAGATCCTAAAGGAGATTGACGTTTGGCGGGAAAGAGAACGGGATACCGCTTGCTGCATCAGGAACGACGATTCCGGCTGTGTTCAATCCAGCAAAGCAGATTGCTCTGTGAGTTTCTCGATCATTAAGGCTTGTATAACAACCTTGACTCTTGACAACCGTGTTCATGTTAATGTAATATTCTTTCATGCGCGCCAATAGGTTCGGGGATTGAGATCCACTGTTACGGTAAATTATGTAATTTTTACTTCGATATCTTGGCTCCAAAAAAGCACTTAAATGAAATTAAAGGGAATAAACACACTGTGTTTCTTTTTATTATTGATAGTCAGTTTCATAATGATAAGAAAGAATCTAATTAAAATTTATACATAAATATATATTTAAGAAATAATTAAATATATATAACTTTGAAAGTAATTAAAGAAGAGAGAAAAGTAATTAAGTAAATTAAAGTAAATGTTTTGCTAAAAAGTTAGATTTAAATTTTTGAATTAAGTGCTTTTTCTTTATTATCAAACATCTTTAGAAAGCACGTTAGCATAGATTAATATATATATATATTGATATTTAGTAAAAGGAAAATATTTTACTTGAAAATATTTTACTTGGCGATAGAACCTTATTTCCCAAATTACATTTTTTCTCGGAAGAAGCTATCCTCGGAGAGAAATTTTGAGTTTCTCAAGTTTTGTGGCTGATACTGGTAGCTAAATCTCAAATATTCCGATTAATTTTTTTAAATATACAGAAAAGAAATATAAATACAAATATTTTGTTTTACTTATCAATTTAACATTTATTTCGCGATACACTTTTGCAAACAAATACAAATACGCAAAACCTTGTTAATTCGTGCATGTTTTAATCTGATAAATTTTAGAATTTTTTTTATTGATAACGAGGCTAAATTGTAATCATGTTAAATTTCGCAGAACACAATCTCGACCTGGAAGAAGTGGGGACCTGGGGACAGTGGGCCCGGTGGCCGTATCAGTGGATCCGTTTGCGGACTAGATCCAAAGTTTTGTGACGCCCCGGCAAGCATCGCCCCTTACGAGTGGCCGGATGACATTACCAAATGGCCGATCTGCCGGAAGACCAATCCCTTTAATCATCGTTTCAGGTAAGTCTTTTTACCTCTTCTACCGCGTTTATCATCGAAAGTAATAGAATACCATTAGATAGTTTGCAAAGAATAAATAAACAGTGAGAAGATTATTAATGTAAAAATTCTTGATAGTAAAAACGGAAGTCAGCGAGGCAACGGCAACTTTCCCGTCAGCCGTTACAAGGATAAGATGGCGGAACACATGGTTTGCGAGATAATCGGTCATCCGTGTTGCATCGGAATTCACGGGATGTGTCGGATTACCACGAAAGAGTACTGCGATTTCGTCCACGGTTACTTTCACGAGGAGGCGTCGCTTTGCTCGCAGGTGGAGTGTCTGCACGACGTCTGCGGGATGATACCATTCCTGCATCCGGAATGGCCGGACCAGTTCTACAGACTCTTCACTACCATCTTCCTTCACGCTGGGTAATAAAAAAATCAACAAATAAAAAACGAATTTACATATATTTATCCCGATATCTATTTTAAAGAAGCAAAATCGATTTTACATTTATCTTAATAAATTCAGTCCCGTCGTACATAGCTTGTGCACAAAACTAATTTATTCATCCGGTTAAGTTATAATCTAAAGAGAAAAAAAATTTATACCGTTTTATTTATTTCCAATAAATTGATCCTGATAGACGCGAAATTGATTTATTTGTCGCGACAAATCTATCTCGAAAAATTCGATAAACATTTATTCATCTTTATTAAAGTAAAACTGACTGAGAAATTTATCGATAATCTCGATAAATTCCATGAGAATAAAATCAATTTATTTATCCTATTAATTTGATATTGCAGAATCGTCCATTTGGTAATTACGTTACTGATCCAGTATTTTCTGATGAGAGATTTGGAAAAGCTGACAGGATCTTTACGCATTGCTTTAATCTACTTTATCGGTGCTCTTGCTGGGAATTTGGCCAGCGCAATCTTTGTCCCTTACAGGGCAGAAGTAAGTTTTTAATATAATGTTAATATTAATAGTCTAATCTAATATCATAATATAAATTTCTGCTGTTAATACAAGTTGTTAGAATGCAAATTTTATTGTCGATATTTTTATGATTATCAGAATTATATTCTTCTGAAAATTATACATTTATTTTTGATACATAGATTATTGATTTTGAATAGTTGCCTATCTGAAACGTTAATTAATTTGATTTATTATAGAAACTAGATATGTTTTTCTAAATTTTTTTGATGCATGCTAACGTGAAAGCAAGTTTTTTTGCTTTTTGGATTTTTGTTTATCAATAATAATGTTTGTTTATAGGTTGGTCCAGCTGGCGCCCATTTTGCGCTGCTGGCCACGCTGGTGGTCGAAGTATTGCATTGCTGGCCGATGCTGAAACACCCACGTCGTGCACTGTCTAAGCTAATCCTGATCCTAGTGGGATTATTGGTGCTGGGTATCCTACCGTGGGTGGACAACTATGCGCATCTTTTCGGCTTCATCTTCGGCTTCTTGGCGGCCTACGCACTGATGCCGTTTATTTCGTTCGGCCATTACGATCGTAGACGGAAGATACTGCTCATCTGGGTATGCCTGATCCTGATCGTGGGCTTGTTCGCCCTGTTACTCGCCCTCTTTTACAATGTGCCAGTGTATGAGTGCGAGGTGTGTAAACTGTTCAATTGCGTGCCATTTACCCGCGACTTTTGCGCGTCCCAGAACATCAATTTCAAACGGGAGGAGCAAGTATGACACACGGGGCCGCGGTTCATAGTCGAGCGCGAAATTGTTCCGTTCGGCCCCGTCTTTACGCTTCTTATCATCGCGCACATCACTACAATACATCGTCATTCACCGCGCTGATTTTGGCGATTCTCCTCATCGAATCCCGAAGCCACAAAGTCAGTTGAAGCTGATCCAAGAACTTTTTCATTTTATGGCTAATCAAAGCTCAAAATCTTTGAAATCATTAAAAGATTATAATTATACGAAATAGAAGAAACTTCTCAGAAAAAAGTAAGGAAATTTTAAATCTTTGGGAAAAATTGAAAAGAAGATAGAAGAGCGAATTCTGCAATCTTTGTAAAAACTACATGCAAAATCATACGAATTTCTTGAGTTTTTGAAGAAACTAGAAGAGGATCGACAAATATTCTTCTTTATTAACTGGAGGAAAGATTAAAAGAAGAAAATCTTTCAAAAAATCTTGAATTTTTAAAACCATTGAAAATAAGAATTTCTTGAATCTTTAAAAAAGTTGAAGAAAGAAAATCTTCGCAAGAAACCGAAGAAAATTTTTGAGATTCTGAATATAAAGTTTGAAAGAAGATTAATAGATATTCCTTTTAATTTTTAACCAGAGAAAGATTTACAAGCAAAAGATTTTGGATTTCTATAGAAGCTAAAGAAAGTATTGGAAGAATAATTTCTTGCCTTTTCTCGATAAAACTGAAAGAGAAATCCAAAAGAAACATTTCTTTGGCCTCCAGTCATTTCAACAATCCGGATTGTCGAGCTTTGAAGATTGTGAAAGATTAGTGTTACAATTTTGCAACTTTTGAAAATAATCTGGTTACTTAACAATTACGCTTCTACGATGAAACAAATCAGATAACAGATTTTGAAATTCGCAAATAAAATCATTTGTCATCAAAGTTTCGGTGTTTCCCGAACTTTGAAGACCAACGATCATTTTTTGGATCGTCCGCGAGAGTAATATCATGGTGCATTCGGGGGACATGGGGGGTTTGATAGTGCCTGGATCGAGCGGGTGAAGGTGATGGAACCCGACCGACATTTTCGCTACTGCCAACGAACGTCAGAGAGGAACTCGTGTTCGTCGACGCACGACGATGCCTTAACATTATTAAGTCCCAGCGTAGTGATTGGCTCCCAACGTGAGCTGGCCGAGGCCCAGCGGGCCTTGAGGGAGCCCAGAACTCTGAATCGCCGACGGAGTGTGTGTGTGTGTATATATATACATGGATCCCTTGGATAACCCGCTAATGATGATGACGAATGAGATGCTCTATGGATTATTTGGGATTCCGCGAAGTTTGACATGGTAGCATCCATCTCCTCAAGGTTTATGTTAATAACAGAAAGGAGAGCAGAAACCTGGAAATGTAAATAAAATCGAGTCTTGTTACTGTTGTAAGAACGACCTTAGTAAGTTAACTTTAGGGAGAACTTTTTGAAAGTGCACACGTCTTTCGTCTCTGCACAATATAGTCCCCCGCACCTCCGACATCCGGAACTATTGTCTGTGATGGCTTGACCTTGGAGATATTTTTCGTAGCACCGCGACGGCCGCGAGCCTTCCTGCAGGGACGATCGGTCGATGTTCACCAACTGGATACCAATCAATAACTCGCTACAAGTCAAATTCGTCTCTTTTGTGATAAAACTTGATACATTTCTCGAAATGAGCAAAAAATAATGGAATACATACTTCTCTTATTTAATTGAGAAAAGTACATATTCCTTAATTTTGCTTTTCTTTCGTTATATTAATAATATTAATTATAGCAACACGTTATAAACTTTACAAAATATTAATTTTATACACAATTGATCACAGTTTTACATGATATTTTTAATATCATTTTAAACAAAATTGGAGTTTACATTATATTTTGATAATGCCGAATTTCTCTCTCATAAAATTGTAATATAATAAGATGTAGTACAAAATATGGAATGTGAAAAATAACAGTGAGATGTCTGATTGGTATCCAGAGGATACGCTCCTTATCGAAAATAGGAGGGAAGGGATAGTCCGAGGCAGAGGAGGCGGAAGGAAAGTGTTAACGATTTAAGGTGAAACGAATCAATTTTTTATAATGGCGTGAGAGAGTGAGAGAAAGGGAAAGAGAGAAAGGAAGGCGCGAATATCAGAATTCTTAATCAATTTCGAAGTCTGTAAATACATATTTGCGATAATGTGAGGGAGTAGTTAAGAGAGGCGGTGGAAAAAAAAACAGATACACGACATATAACATGTGCGCGAGATGATTTGCTGATTTAATTTAAGAAATCTATATAAGTTTTTTTTATTTAGAAATAGAGGAAAAGATCAGATGCTATTAGCATTTCATTTTAGTAATAAGAACTTCTTTTTTTTATATCTATGTGACATGAATAATTAAATTTTTTTGTCGGAGTTGATTTTAATCTAATTTTGTTAACAATTTCATTCAATTTAATTTTTATTGCAACAATATACATATATATATATATATATATATATATATATATATATATATATATATATATCATTTTGTTACAGAAACTGTCTTGTATAAATCAATTTTGCAAGTCTACAAAATTTAGCTGTAATCAGATCAAAATAAGCAGAAATACATTATTCGTTCAGTCACTCAAATCTATTTTAAATAGCGAGAAAGCATATATTGCAAGCAAATACAATTTTAAACAGAATAATATTCAATAAATAAAGTGAATATTAAATAAACGAAGTAAATTTGCGATTATAATCGCTTTTAGTTTTTCCAAAATAATTCAATAGATTGATGAGTTCATCATCTATCTATGATATTTCGTAATTTGCATACGAAAATTCAAATGATTATATTACGAATATACCAATACATATACGTGCGGAATGCAAATGTAGCTTTATGGAAAATGCCAATTGCAAGCGTATCACACGTACCAATTATAATTGACATTGTTATCGCTCGCTAATCTAAACCATTTGTGCATTTTGTGATTTATGATTTAATGATCGCACTGAAAGGAAAAGAGAGAAAGAAGAAGAAAGCTCTGTGTAAGTGTGCGCGTGTGTGTTTGGGGTGATCCACCGCCCTATTATAAACTTTTTTTCGAATTATATATATATATATATATATATATATATATATATATATATATATATATATATAAATATTAAACGTATACATACGCGAGTTAAGGTGAATCGTCGATGATGAGCAACGTATTGTTATTATTGTAAATGTGTCATATACAGATAATAGCATGCAACAAACACACGATACACGCAAACAGTATACACGAACGTACGAACAATCGTATATACACATACATGTATACACGACGGAGATAGATAAATTGAGAACTTTCGATAATTCCATACCGATCACGGCGAGGTGGAATGTCTCGCCTTCTCTTGCGGAAGCGACAGAGAAAGAGTGTGTGTGTATATATGTGTAAGTGTGTGATGTGTGTGATGTGTGAGAAAAAGAGAAAGAGAGAAAGAGAAAGAAAGGGAATGAATGAGAGAGAAAAAGAGAAAAAGGGAAAAGAAAAGGCGTTTTCATCTCGGTTATGGTTGTTGTAGAAGCCAAAAATTGCGGGCGATTTGCGCGATCGAATATATTTTGCATAATTAATTTGATGTAGTTTACGGCTGTGTAACATGAAATTTTTGATGGAATTCATTACATGGATTGTTTCAGGAATCGCCTACTGTCACTGACATGAGCCATACTATAAGAAGCCAAATTAAGAAAAGTAGCAGATCATTAATGTTTTTGATAATATTGTCTATATTTTACAATGATTGTTTTAAATAGTTTTAATAGATTTTGAATTATATATTGTACACAGGAGAATGAGAATTTTTTTCGAGAGAAGACGGAGGAATTTTAAGAAGTTCTATTTTGCATAATAGAATCTTTTCTTCTTGAACGAAATCTTGATGTGCATTATTTTCACTGAAAAATTGATAAAAATGGCAATCGTTAAAAGAGAGATTGGCCTCTATAAATATATATTTGTATATATATATATATATATATATATACAATATATATATATATATATATATATATATATATATATATATATATATATAAAACTTTTTAGTTCTTTAATTTCTTAATATCGAATATTTATAGCATTGAAAAATTGAGGAGTAAAAAACGAATCTTTATGTATTTTTTATTATGCAAATCTTAATTTACAGGTGAAGAATCTCGTGCTTATCACACTAAAAATTTGCATATTGCCTCACGTTAAAAATACAAATATTGTTTTATTACATATATGTATATAAAATATGATATTTTCTTTTATATATAAGCGTAAGAGGGAAATGGAAAATTTATCTTTACATTTGCTCTTGATAAAATCTCCGATCGCGCGGTTGACTTGCCATTTTTAGCGATGCGGCGAACCACCGCTGCCGCGTTCCACCTTGTAAATAAACGTATGCGTCAAAAATGGACCAAGGATCTACATAGTGCAGCTCGTGCGTGTAAAATTGATCGGCAGGTAGGATTGTAAGTAAAAACTCTACGAAGTGAATTTCGATTATTATGAAGAAAAACACCCCGTGAAACGTGTTCGGCGAATTTTCAGGGGAAATTTCACGGAGAGATTCTCTTCTGCGTAATTAGATCCCCAATCTTCGAAATCAGAAATTCAATTAAATGGCCAAACTTGACTTTCAGAGACGTCACTTGAAGCTTTTTCCATTTATTTTTCAAACTTTTTCTTTTTTTTTTTTTTTTTATTTATTTTTTTTTTTTTTTTTATTTCCACTTTTCTGTTTCGGCCTACGAGACAACGGTTGAATTTACTGTCCACTTAAGACAGATATTTTTGTATGATCTCTTAATATTCTACATGTAATGGTCTTTCTCAATCATCGGTTCACCATTTGAAAATATTTATAAAATTTGGAAATATTTATAAAATTTTGACAAGTTAAACAGTTGCATCTTGATAAGCAGAGGCGAGTATAAATATTTCATATTACTTTCCCTTGTCGAGAACTGTGATTTCGAAGATTAGCGATTCGATTTCGCGTATGATGAATTTATCAGTCGGTCTTGTCTTCTTTCTTAATTTGCTTATCATTTTTGCGGTGTAAATAAAACGAGCGCCGGCGCGGCGGCGCTGGCTTGTAATTAATTAATTAATTAATTAGGCGCTCCCGCGCCTCTTTTATATAAATATTATACATATATGCATATATATATATATATATATGTATATTATATACGACTTAAGAACATTCCACCACGGCCGCGCGGTATTATTTTTCTGTATCCCTGTATCAATAAAAGCGCGATATAAATATTAAGGACGGACTTTAAGGGAATATACGACTGTATTAAAATTAAAGATCGAGATAACATTATTATTATCATCACATTCGCCACATTATCACGCCCATTTTTATGATTGTCGTTGTTAATATCATTACGATGATTACCTCGTCCTCAGTTCTCACTATAGTCATTGGTGCCCTTCGATTACGATTATTATTAATAATCATAACTATACATTGTACTTGTCGCTGTTATATACATACACATATATAAATATATAAATATATAAAAGAATATATATATACGAATGATATATATATATTAATTTAATAACAATAAAGAAAACGTGAAACACGTGATCTAGTTTGTATCACGGATCATTGATCCTTTCTCCAATAATGCATCATCGAACATTGAATCGAGCCGATCTACAGTACAGTTTTCTTTTAATATCCTTGTTTAATTTTATTTGAATGTTTGTATTTAATTTTTTAAACGCTCCTTATCTTTGTTTAATTTGATGTTAATATGTTCCAGGACTTTTTTGTTCATCATTATCAAATTGACACAGCTTCATCGAGTTTTTTAAAAATTAGTTCATTCGTAATAAGTTGCCACGACAAGGCCCATCGCGGCGAATTCCGGAGTCTCGATCACGTGGGTCGAATAAGTGTCAGTCTGAACGTCCCACAATTTGCTAAAACCGATATTCACGTCTTGTCCAAATTTCTGAACGATCGACATGATAATTACAACTTTGTATCTGGAAACAAGAAGAAAGGAATTGCTCGGATGAGAAATGGATTCCGCGCACATTTGCAAATGATTAATAATTATTCAAAATTTTTATATTATATACTAATTTAGAAAATTGAAATATATAATATATCAAAATATAATTATTAATTTCGCTCTCTAAGCTTGATAAATTAATTTGATTTTATTTGAATGTTCGTGAATTATTTCTGATTAAATTTGTGAAAAGGAGGAAAGAGAAATTTACAGATATAAATTTAAGATGCATATCATGATTCGTGATTGATTGTTTGATTGATGGATTACCGATCATAATATTTTCTGCCAATTTTGTCACGCACTTCTGCTGACATTTTTTGACAGATTCGCATACAAATCTCAGGATGATATTTTAAACCAGTTAAATAATTCTGCATCACATCGATCAATATTAAATCAACGGTTTCGCACTTGAAAAATTTGTAAGGCTCGAGACGGTAAGTATTTTGATATTTTGGAATCTGAAACAAATAATTTTCATTACTTTTTTTATATTTAATATATTGCATATATATATAACACGTCACCGTAATTAATATAGTAACTTTTTTTTTTTAATAAATTGAGTATATATAATATTTTTATTCCTTTATCATTATTTTTTATGTAATTAAATATAGAGTTGCACAAATAGTTACATATAAGATTTATGTTGAGGAATTTTATTTGAATTTAATTTGCAATACCTTGAAACCACCTTTGGCTATACGAAAGGATAAGCTACCCTTGTGTCCTGGTAAAAGAGATACGGTACTAAGATAGGCTTTTGATTGAACAGATTTACCAATTGCAGACCACCCTGGTTTCATTGTGGGTCGTGCTAACAATTAAAAATATTTTTAAGTTTTATAAATTGTTATCAATCATTATATTGATGTTTTATTATTACATATTGTTTATGCATCAAGATTTTTTATCTATTTTTTCAGTCCACTTTTAATTAATCAAGACTTACTTGTGCTCATGCTCTTTCAAAAGAATGCTTCTGTGTCTCTTTTGCAAAAAGATTGAAAAAAATTATATTTTAAAAATTGTATTATATACCGAACAGCAATGAATGTGAATTTTAAAAATTCTATTTAAACTTTTAGCCTTTTAAAGTTATTTATTTCGTCGCCTATCACAGCTTTATAATTTTTTTATTGTTACAAAGACAGTGTTTTTTTTTCTCGTAAAGTTATATTTTTGTATTCGAATATTTTCATGTGTGTACAAAGTATAGTAATTTTTAGTGTGTACAATGCAAAAAAATAGAATAGAGGAATGAATCGCTGTCGACGATCTTGATTGGCTACGCCATGTTTGAAGACTTTGAGAGCCTCCAATCATGACGCGAACATAGTGTTCTCATTTGGTCACTCGCATTTTGCGCGCGAAATACAAATCATCATCAGCTACATTTTTAAAAATTCTTTTATATTATTTAATATTATTTATATTATTTATTACGATGTTATTATTTTACAAATTCTTTTTATTCTTTTTCAAATTCTTTAATTCAAAGCTATATATGTACACATTACATAATGTAAATAACGATTATATAAACTCATTATTGTTATTATTATTGTTATTATTAATGTTTATATTAATTATTAACTTTTGTAATATGATTGGAACGGCTATAACTATTATAGTAATTAATTATAAAAGCTTCAAAGTAATGTATATTAAATTTTATATTACGTACTTGAAAAAACTTATATATTCTCATACTTTTCATGATTTTTATAACGAGTGCTATTACACTCTTTTACAAAACAATAAACTGGCATATTTAATTTTATTCGCAATTTATACCTATTATCTCCCTTTAAATTACAAGCATAAACTGTATCTAATTTTTAGTTCTTGGTCACTGATGGCGCTTTTATTTGACAACCAATCTGAATCATACTTATAGTCAAAGGCCAAAGGTTTAAAAACAAAAATGCATATCTTGTGTTCTTGTGATTTATGGCCAAATGACGGATTCGTACGCAATCTTGAGCAGTACGTTTGTTGACTCGTCCTTTATCAGATACTCCTCGTTTCTTGTCACGTGACCGATTTTATACCGAGGACAAGCGGTGCTGAAACTGGGTCTGAACTGGCTTTCTACGATAACGTTTGGACACCTGATAAATAAATAAGAATGAGCGATGATGATCGAGACATTGACATCGAAAGCGATGTAAGTAGGATTAGATTTTTGGGCGAGGTGGTTTTTTAACCAAACTCGTGTATTTTCTTTCTCAGGATGGCGAGGATTCGGATTCCAGACTACGGCATTCCAACAACACGCAGTATTTTTCTCAGGTGAAACGTCACGATCGATCTTCCAATTCACCGTAATTGGAATTTTTAGGCGTTTTTCAGCAACCACCACAGGCGACACAGTGTCCATTAGCGTGAAGAGAGAACATGTCAGTGTGTTTCGCTCACACTAGTGGACACTGTGTTACTACACTGTGTTTTTGCTAGAAAGTTCCCTTTGCTAGCCCCGCGAAGAAGAAGCTTTTCATCACGTGATATTTTTTGCGTTCGATATTTTTGCATTATGATTAGCAGCCAATCAAATTTCTATCCAATGAAATTTATATTGTAGATGCAGCAGGTTTTTTTCACAAAGTACTACTCTGATTTCTCTCTATCCTATTCGATGCTCCTGTGTTCTTTCACATGGCTTTTATGAGCTACATTTTGTTTAAATTTTGTTGAGACACTTGCTATTTGTTTTAATTGTATCAACTGTGTTATGGTTCGATCAGCGTATTGAAGAAGATCCTAAAGTGGGGGTCGAAACATATATTACATATGGGAGAGGCTTAAATTATGAGTCTACTAAAATAATGCAGTTACTTATTTCATGAATTTATTAGCGTATTGAAGAGGATCCTAAAGTGGGGGTCGAAACATATATTACATATGGGAGAGGCTTGAATTATATGAGTCTACTAAAATAATGCAGTTACTTATTTCATGAATTAGACTCACATAATTATCATAACTGTTATTTCTTCCATGCATTTATTAGACTCAAATAATAACGAGCTTTTTTTAAGGTTTTTTTACTTAGATTTTTATTTGATTTATTATCACTAAGCTTGTGTATCTATTAAATTGTTTTTAAATTTGTTAAACTTTGTTAGATTTCTTAGTTTACTTTTTTAGCTTAAGAGATGAAAAAGATGTTTGTTATATCATGTTTGTTTATTCTGTGTAACATTAGGCAGAAAAAAGAGCACACCACAATGCTTTGGAGCGGAAAAGACGGGACCATATCAAAGATAGCTTCTCAAGTCTTAGAGATTCGGTACCATTTCTACAAGGAGAGAAAGTTGCAAGCAGGGCTCAAATCCTGAAGAAAGCAGCAGATTACATTCAATTCATGCGACGCAAGAACGCTACCAATCAGCAAGCCATAGATGATCTCAAGAGACAAAATAATCTTCTGGAATCTCAAAGTAGGTATCTTTTTATTACAGTTGTTAAATTACAAAGAATTGTAATTTATTTTCAATTATGGATATTATCGATAGAGATATTGAAATATCAGAACGAGTTTTCAAATTCAATAAAGAAAAAATTTGCCAAAAACAATAAATCTATTTATAAAGATATTTCAAATTTGTTTGAAATTAATATAATGATAGTTTAGAGTTCACAAAAAGCTTTTTTCTTTCAATTATTAGCTCTCAAAAACTCGATATATTTTAAAAAAGTTATTTCAGATTCATTAAAGGATCCATATCTTTTTTTTGCTATTTAACAGATACTACTTTCAATAATTTAGGCAATTATTTTTCAAGACAAGTCAATGTTCAGATATCGATACAGTATTAGAATATACAAGAATATATAATACATCTTCTATTATGAAAATCATTATTGTGATTGCAGAAAAATCGCGAATGAATTTTTACTCGATCGGTTTATTTCTGTAGTTCGTTCGTTAGAAAAGGCCAAAATTACCGGCAACTTCGCTGGTGAGACATGCGAGGTAACCAAGTCTGAATCAGTGAGCTACAACGACACCGAGTCGGAGTCTTCTGACAGCGAGACAGGCCGAGCAATTCGGCAACCAAAGAAGTTGAAGGTCACTGGCATCCATCATTGACGACGATGTGTTTTCCCATGTCTTTGATACCTTATTTTTGTATGCCGATCATCTCTTATTTGATAAACACTTCATTGTATATTAAACTATATTGTGCGCTATATAGGTAGATATATATATATATATATATATATATGTATTATATATAAAAGTGATTTACATTATACATCCTGTTATATAGATGACTGCAAAGAACACGACCGCATGTCGACATGTCCAACAAAGACTTATAATCAATCACACAAGTTATAGATATAAAATTTAGTGTGAAGAATGTATACAGATTCCATTTGATTTTCCACTTTCTATTTTCCTGCATAAGATATGAATTATCTTATGATATTTGCAATATATGTTTTGCAATGTATGTACATATAATATACAAATATTTATTAAGAGACGATATTATATACCAATATCAATAAAAATTGACAAATAAATTTGTCGATAGTATATTATCGATTGCACTTTGCATCGGTGCAATTGATTTTGTCTCTTTTCAAATCTAATATTTGTAATTATTATCAGTTCAGATTAATTACATGTTACATAATCATTTTGTTTATCGCTAATGATTGCCAAATATTATCGCAAGTATGCTACAATACTATACTGATATCAAAAGATTTTTTTTTTTTTTTTTTTTTTTTTTTTACTAAAATCATTGATGTTACTTTGAGTATCATGTTTTTTTATGGTCATTGCAGTGAGATTATTTTTCTTTCTCTTTCTTTTTATTGTTTATTCCTCTTACAGCAAGCTTACATTTTTATCAAAAAAATTTTATTCAACCATCTACATCTCCGAAAATCAAAAGTGCGTTTGCTGACATTGGATTGAGCAGTCTAGGAATTTATTGTATATATATTTTAATATTTGAAATTATGTAAAATTTTATTGCATTAAAATAATTATTCGAAGAACAATTTCTAGAAAACGTTGATTAAATTGAAAGGATAAATTGAGCAAAAAAAAAAAAAAAAAAAAAAAAAAGATTTATATTATAATGAATATTTTTATATTGAATTACAGTATTTCAGAATCTGCTAAATTTATCAAAATTTGTGAGCGCATGTTATTAGAGATGTATAGATGTAATACTAAAAGAGAGTAAAATTTTGAATTGTACAAGTGACATCAGAATATAAATTACAATCAGAAGAGAGGAGTGTAACCAGTACGTGTGTTCGCGTGATGGCGCAAAATTATTGCGGGAAATTTTATAAATATGACGACATAGAGATGAAAGATTGAAGTATCATTAAATTTATTTAGGTACGAGTTATTTTACAAACAGGAAATGACACGCGATCCTAGAATCCTGTTCTTCGCTTAAAGAATTTACTAAGATGAAAAGCAGACTTGCGATGTGTATATCGACTGCCAAAAAAATCCTAGATGCGACCAGCAAATGTGCCCGCTTCAACCTGTCCATCCCATTTCTCTACCCAGGCGTGTGGACACATCGATCTGTAAACTCTCTTAAAATACCGGCAGGCCTCGTATTCTTCATTGTGCTTCTTCTTGCATCGGTGGAAGTCTACGTAGCTCTGGTAACAGTATCTATAGATCATTACGTTCAATTACACATACTATTCTGATTAAGAGCCAAATAGTGTATTTATTTTCTCTGTCTTTATGCACAGGTTTTTCTACACATATATTTGGCACTGTGTTTCTGATAAAAATATTGAAGAAAATCTAATTAAATAATGCAACAATATATCTCGGTTATATTCTTTGATTATTCTATTGCATCTGCACGTTTTTTCATAATCTATATATATATACTACCTTCCCTAAATAAAATAATTTATAAAATAATAAATTAAAGATATAAACAATCTTTCTTAAATCTTAATGTACAGTAAGTCTAATGTATTTATGATGGATGAGCCATTTTAATATAATTAAAAAAAACATGAGAAAAATTAATATGAAAATATGTTAATTATATTGCACTTTATTATAAAAGAATCAGTGTTTCTTCGATGCAAAATAAAAAGGGAATCCTGTTACATTTTTGACATATAAGTATTGGTATTAATTACAAGTTCGCTTTTTTTATTCTTACCTGTTTTGATTTTGATTGGGAAACCTAGGATCGAACGGCGCAGTTTGCAATGTTTCCGGTGTGAGATCCGGGAGTTTCGTCATGCTTGCAGCAATATAGGACACTGCTTAACAAGTCATAAATTATTTAATCTCTATATCTTAGCACAGACTCTCTCGCGGGTTGTATATTTCAACTCCTCTCTTCCTCTCTCTATCCTCTTTTTGCCCATTTAAAGGTAAATTCTACGTTTCTCTCTCGCTCTCGTCCATTCGTCTCTCAAAGCACACGCGACACTATATCACAAATGAGTTCGCTTCTCTCGGCCACTTTTCCCTTCACCGTCATATCTGTTCTGTTTCAGAAAGATTCTTACAGAATTCTTACAGACATCTCATGTCGCTGAACTTGAATGAAACATGAAGCTCGCGGTGAAACGAAACAAAAGATGCCTCCAGAAGCGGTATTTGTTCCACGATTTTCTTAAGGATAAAACTACAGTATCTTATAGAAGAAAGTTAATGAGCCAAGTATGTAAGATGTAAGTGTAAAGAAAAAAAGAGACGACGCGAAATGTCCAAGTTATTTAACTAACGGTCGCGTGTTGTCCTCCTCTTGGCAGCAAACCTCCCGATATTTTTTCACCTCCGCCATGTACAACGACCACGCGTCCTTCGGCTGCTCCACCGTCTGTTCTGTCTTTGGTTTCGCCACCATGCCGGTCTTTAAAATTCTGCCGCCTCTTCTCTTGCCTACCATCAACGGCGGAGGTACTACAGGCTTCTCCTCTAACACAGAGGAGGTGGTGGGCTTCTGTGCCGCAGGCTGCATTTGTTCCTGCATCTTCTTGAACATTTCCATGAAACTACCGTCGTTCTTGAAGGCATTCGGTGGCGGAACAACAGTCGCCGTCTGATGCATCGCCGTCCCCCCCGCTCCCTCACCGTGTTCCTCCAAGGCGTCTGATTCGTACGAAGGTGCTCTGTTCGTGTGATGCCTGCGGCTCTCCCTGTACCTGTGTCTGTCCCTGCTGCGATTACGACTGCGACTTCGTCTCTTGTCCCTCGACCGTGATCTGCCGCGCGACCTCGACCGCGATCTGTCTCTTCTGGAATATTTGCGCGATCTATCTCTGTCACGATCGCGGTCCTTGTCGCTGGACCTGGACCGTCTGTGGGAGCGTACCGGGGACGATCTGGAGCCGCTTCGACGGCGCTTGCGTCGTTCCTGGAGCGGCGAGTTGTTCCGCGAGGATCTACTGCTCCGGTGATGGTCGATGCTTGGCGAAGGCGAACGCCGCGAGCTGACTCTGCTCTTGTGGTTGTCGTGTGTCGTACTGTAACTTGTGCTATACATAGGAGGCGAAGGCGGAGCAGGTGGCGATTCAGTATTCGACCTGGCGCTGCGTTCGTACCGCTTTGAGTCCATCACGATGCCGGGCCAAAGGACTGAAGGACGGACACCTATAAGGATAGAAACTGCCTTCCATAAGTTACACGGCTCATTCCAGATCTTCGCGCCTTCATCTTGGGCTTTTTAAATGTGTGTATTCGCGAAAAAGAGAGAGAGAGTGAGAGAGAGAGAGAGAGACAGGCGGACTTAGAGCGAGAGAGTATAATGTAGTCCGGTAGATCAAATCAAACCAATAAAAGGTAATTGATAGACAGCGAGAAAGAGAGGACGCTCACTAATGAATTAAGGGCATTGCCTGCAAACACCAAGCTGCGACTTATCAGATTTACAATCTCTACAATCGTTACAAGAGGACACAGCATGGTGATTGCAACTGTTTGGCAGTGTGTCTCGAGGCAAGAAGGAACGTATCTCAAAAGAGAGAGACAAAAAGCAGCTCTTTGCTTCATACATAATATCCATTCTTTTACAACACCACAGATGTAAGTCTTTAAAAATGCAAAGACAATCGAAGCTAGAAAGAGATTTGCTTTTTTTTTTTTTTTTTTTTTTTTTTTTTAATATTAAATCAAACCCTATGTTGCCAGGTAATCTCGGGAATTCCTCATCCCTGAGGAGATCGACAGAAGGATGGAAGGTGAGGGGGTGAAAAAAAACTCGCTCAGCGGATCAAAAAAACGAGGAGGATGACGACGTTTCCGAAGGATCGGGATTTCGGATATCGGATATGAAGAGAGGAAGGTAGAAGCAAACGCGAGAGCCGTCTCTTGGATGACTTCCCTCGAGATCTACTACCGGGGATAGCGATACCCTCCTGTCTGTCCCGCGCGTGCGGATACGACAATCGTCTCGTCGGGCGCGTCTCGCTGGACCGCCTAGTAAATAACGCTAATTTATCTGTATGCGTAATACCTTGATCAGCCGTGCGGTTGGAAACAAAATGGCCACTAAGAAACACCGCGCCAGACGACGACTACGTTACGTCATGCACCTTGACGAGCGATCTGCTTGTCCTACTCGCTCCGCCGCGAACGTTGCCGCGCATATAGAGAGGCGTCCCACGTCTGACAGATCGTTTGACAGATGACCGCCGATTGGCTGGACAAAAACCCGGTCGTCCAATCCGCGGTCTTTGACATCGATTTCAGTGTCGCTCTTCCGAAATACGCTCGCAGTGCTGACAATCTACAATATACGTGACGTTAACTATAAATTTTCAGCACTGTAAACGCGTGTAAGTACATTTCGGACCGCAGTCTAGAATTATTCGAGAAAAAAAGCGAAAGAATTGTGTATATTATATTTTATCATAAATATATTTAAATTCGTTTGAGAAAATTTCTAATTTGCGACGAAATTCAGAGCAGAATTCCATTTATATTCTTATGTGTATTGGTATGTATACTGAAAACATTTGGACAAAATATACATATATATATACATTTTTAAAAAACGCATGAAAATACACATGTACATCTCAAGATATATATGAGACGCATAAATTATGGATAGAATTTTTATTTTGTGCTTTCGTCTCTGAATTGTGAAATTTTCAAAAATTGATGATAATTAGTCTGAATAATCTCCTTGTGTATATATATATATATATATATGTAATAGCGACAAATCTTTTTATCGACATCTACAACGATATAGTTGATAATTTGTGCAGAAGATGACAGCAAAATGTTGTTACATATTTAAAATTATATATATATATTTTTTTTTCTTTTTTTTCTTTTTTAATGTACATGTATGTATACATATATACCCTTTTCTCCTAAATAAATATTATATTATTTCAGCGTTATATAATATCTGAATCACATTAGCGATTGGTGATTACGTCTGCGTTCGCATTTGATTGGTCTCTTGACCAATCAAAAAGTAGCTGCTGTACGATTTACGCAGCGAACTCTTCACTGGATTCATGATTATTAATAACTATTTTTCAAATATGATTCGGGCACAAGTGCTGTGTTTTAGGTATGTACAGTTGTTTACGAATTCAAGTTTATCAATTTGTAATCTCTTGTTTAATACTTATATTGCATAAAAACATCACGGAGAGCTTATTATTCATATGAGTATCACGTTTCGTTCACAATATTAACAAAATATTAATTATAAAAGGGTGACACATTCTTTTGACTTTAATTAAACATATCGGAAAGATATCTGTATCTGTCGATAATTTTGTTTTAAATCCTTTATAAAAGTGAGGTGCAAAAATATGATACGCAATAAGTTAACCCGTCAAAGTCAATATTAATTAGTTTTTAATTGATATAACATAAAAAATGTACATAAAAAATGTACATAAAATTAAATTAGAGGAATCTCAAATATATGGTCTCTATTTCTTTTTAAAATGTGTTTACGTGATTTTTTGAAATTACATAACTAAGTTAATTATTTTTATTTTTTGTTTAAATAAATTTCTAGAAATATAAAAAAGAGAAAAGAAATTATTGTACTTAAATTATAATATTTTTGTTCAATTTTATACATATAATCATTAATACTACCGTATCGGTTGCGTTTATGCATTTATATATTATATATGTGTGATGACTATGATAAGTTCACTCTACTAATCAATTCACACAGACATTGCAAAAACATTAATTCGTATGTGTAGAAATTCATGTATATGTATTATCTCAATCTATATTTCTTTTCAGAAGATTCAATTTTTTGATAATTTCGTAGAGATGTTTAAAATCTGAACAGTTTCTGTACAAGGTTGTATTATGGAATTTACAATTTTGATATTTTTGCATCTTTAATATTAATTAGTTTCAATAGATAAATATCAAATTAATTTTTTAAATTTATTCAGGATATAGAATAATATCAACATAATTAATATGAAAAAAATTAATACAATGAAAAGTTCATGAGAGAATAAAAGTCTCTTCAAAACTAGATATAATTGAAATATTTTTAAAACTGCAAATAAAGAAATTAAATAACTTTATTTAGAAGAGGAATAACTCATTAACATTATTAAATGACAGTTTAATTTATTTCTCTAAATAAAAATATAACTTTTACACTTACAATTTTTTTTTCGTACGAAAAAAATAAAAGTTAATTATTTTTAATTTGTATATCACACACTATTTCCTTTTCTCTATTAGTAATACATTAATATTTATAATACGCAATGCAGTCGTATTACATATTTAGATAAAATATAGTAATACAAAATTTACTGCATAATTAAACGATTTCTTTCCAGGCCCCACAGTCACAATGTAAAAATAACGCTCCAGCTATTATGACCCGGCATTAAAATCTCCTGACGTCACATCTCTTCCCGGCATCGATATTACTTTCCGATGATGCCAGTAAACTACCTGGTTCTTCAATCATCCTTATAAGTGAGCTTACTAAATTTGGTACGTACATTTATATGCATTTCACATATGATAGTTAATTATTTAAAAGTAGCACTTAGCTCAGTCTCTTTCCCATCGGCTACTTTTTGGCGAAGCAGATTTTTAAAGTATCCAATTATTAATTGAAAATGTAAATATGCGACGAGTCTCTATCTCTCTCTCTCTCTCTCTCTCTCTCTCTCTCTAGTAATTTTTTTATTTCTTTAAATAATATTTATATTGCGAAAGGTTTCTCTAATGCATTAATGTTCATGCAAAAAAATCTCTTCTGAAAAAGATTAAAAATGTTTTTTAAACAAACGACATAGAATTTAATTAATGTAAAAAATCACGTGTCCTAAAATTCAATATTATATCTTTTAAATTAAAAATAAAATTTACACCTTTCTTTAAAAGAGTCATTGCATTGGCACGTAAAAATACTATGTTGGTATTACGGGAATCGCGGAAGTTATTGTTTTGTAACATGGAGAGAGAGAGAGAGAGAGAGAGAAAGAGAGAGAGAGAGAGAGAGAGAGAGAGAGCAATGGAGCAATTTCATCACGACGATGCGACGTGGAATCTCTCTCTCTCTCTCTCTCTCTTTCTCTCTCTCTCTTTCTTCTCGTCTCTCTCTCTCTTTCTCTCTTTTCGCGCGATAGTCCTTGAGGTTCTCCAAACCGAGGAAAGAGGAGGGAATCGTGCACCAAGCTCCACACGCGTTGTATGCGAGTTTTGACCTTGTGGCATTTGGTACCTGTCCGTACCAGTCGACGCGCATACACAACTCCACACCCAATCCCACAAGCGCGCGAGCAAAATAACTAAGTATACCATCTCCTTCCCTCATTCGAATCCGTCTCCCGCTCCCTCTCTCTCTCTCTCTCTCTCTCTCTTCCCCTCTCTCGCTCGCATCTCTCTTCTTCCTTCTCACCTTTCCTCTATCCGCTCGCTCACGCAACTCGCGCGCACGCGTACATCGCCGGGTCTTAAAGGCGATGTAACGGGGACGTCAACTACACGACGCGATAATGACGAAGTTGATATCGCGCGTCGCAAACCTTTGAGTCTTGACCTTTTGATTTCACTGAGGACATTGATTTTGCGTGTCCTCCGAAAAATTACCTGTTCCGGTTTTTTCGTATAGCATATTATATATAAATATGCAATATTTAATTAAGTTAAAAATTGTGAGTTGTTGACCGCAGTTTAATATGCGAAATAGACATTTTTTTATATTTAGTTTCTCTTTTTAAAAAATATTTATTCTTCTCTTTTTCTTTTCGATTAATAATGCCCCTTGTATTTTGACAGTTTTTATGTTGACAATCGAACGAATATAAGACTGATAGAGCAAAATCGAGAATATAAATAAGACAATCTCTTCTTGAGTAAAGTATATTAAAAAAAGCATAACTGTATCTGTAAGTAAAGTACATCGAAAGAAATCTAACTGTATCTACATATGTAAGAAAATACATAATAAAATATTTATGGAGAGAGAGAGAGTACTTAAGAAATACTTTGGATAATATGTATATAAGTATAGCAAATTTAAAGATTTGATATTTTAATAAAGAATGGAGGAGGTTGTCTTTTATTGCAAATTCAAAATAATAAATATTTTGATTAATAGGCTGATTGACAATTGCTAGGCAACAATTTTTTTCATAAAACAATACAACTCTAACATTTTTTAATCAGTACATATAAAATCTCAAATAACAATCAAAACAAATTTGTTTATAATGAAAGTCACCTACAAAAAGTATTATTAATCAGGATATATTTTTTGAAAAAATATCGAAAACCTGGAATTCTTTTGCATTGGGAGAAATCAAGGAATTCTCATGAAATTTTATTGACACAGAGAATTTAAAAAAAAATTCTCTCTTTGATAATTTTGTTCTTGTACTGTAAATTATAAATATGTATCTATTTTTGTTTATATATTCAATGTCTTAACAAAATATTTAATATTCAGTACATATTCTTTATCTATTCTTTATTTAAAATGTTATAAAAGTAATTTTTATCTTAACGAAAGCTATTCAGTTTTTTTCAGTTTTTTACATTTGTAAATTTAGCACTTGAAACTTAAGTGTTTAAGCTTTGTGTTTTCCTTCTTATGAGTGAAAAGTATTAGAAAATACATACAAAAAAATTTACTTTAGGAAATTATTTTACAACTAGAAAATTTATTTAAAAAAAAATCCTTATTCTCTTTACCCAGAGTTTTGAATAAAAATACCTGGAAGATCAGGGAATTTTTTTACCAGACTTGAGTAGACATCTTTCGTTTATAACTCAAAATATATTAATTTCTTGGTACTTATTTTGTTAAAAAAAAATCAACTTTACATTTTTTAGAAAGTAGATGAAAAATCGCTTGATATAAAATGTAAACCTTCATGTTTAAGATATCTCTATGTATCGACGCGATTATGATTCTGCTGAATCCTGCTGGGAAGATCAACGGAGAGGCGGAATCTCTAGCCCAATTCGGAGAGGTCTGAATATCTTGATGTCTGGGAGTATAGGTGGAGAGACGTCTTTCGGTCACCGCATGACACCGCGCGAGCCGGGCGTATTTACGTCGCGGGACAATGGAAAAGGTCGCGTCGCAGCAACGGCTGTGGCATTTGCAGCGTTCGTCGCTAATAAACGTATTCGCGAGAAAATGCGCAACGTATATTGGGCTCTGCCATAGTTGTGGGCCCCTCTGCGACGAATGGAATTCCCCGCGAAGGAACAGTGTCTGTTACGTTCATCTCGATGGCATTTCAGCACACATAGCTGTACGATTAATCAAACAACCCTAATTCGCTCGCGCGTAAAGGATATATATTATGTGTGCATATTATTTTCATTATTTCAATCACGAAAGCCTAGATCGATGATTAACATTTTTTGAAGACGATAAATATGATGGAAATGCATATGATGTTCTGGAAAAATAATTCTATGATACTTACAAGGAATAGAATAGAAATATAAGAATTTAAAAATATAAATAATAATTTGAGTATCTGCAAATGTCAAAAGTCTAGCGAAATCATGCAAACGGCAAGATATTTTATTAATGACGAGAATTACATGTCTATAATGCTTGTATAAAAGGCATCGCAAGTACTTGTTCATATTTACAATTCATTATCATATATTACGTATAAAATTCTAAGCTGCATTCCTTTACATTTTCTGCATTTTTGATGTAATACAAACGTGATGATATTCAGATTAGGAAAGAGAAAAAAAGAAGAAAAATTTAAACGGATGTATAAACGACGTTTTTTATTAATATTTTTTGATTTTACGATTGTAATCATAAGTTTCTGGAACTCTTGATTCTTAAATTCAACGCGACGACATCCGGATACGCGATAAACGTCAATTAAGCCAGTTTGTCTGAAAAGACGCTTCGTCAGACAGCAAGGTTAATCAACGATTTCCCACATGTTTGCCCGACCAGATTTAAAAACTGTCATCGGACACGGACATATCATACGGATCGTCGCGTTTTTTATCGTCGCAATTGCTTATAAACTCTTAATGAAGAGTCCATCTTCTCAAGGTGGGAGGCGGAAGAGCGGCAATTTTCAGTTACGTCGTGGAATTTTCCAAATTTGCGTACCGATATGTGCGAACAATTCGACGTAAAGCTCTCCGAGAGAATTCGAGAAACCAGAGAGTCGTGACGCAAGTCGGGAATAATAGCCGCCGTCAATAATTTGTCGTGAATTGACAGGAAATGATATGCATACGATGAATCGCGTAGATATAAAACGACAAAAAAAAAATATCCCGAAGATTTAACAATATTTTAATATTAAATTTATATTATTTAAATTGTAGTAATATATTTAAAGATTTTTCAATCACGTTGCGAAATAAAGGAACGGCACATTAAACGCTTTTCGCCGTCCTCGTGTGAAAAGTTTCCACGGAAACTGTTCTTTTCTTTGATGCATAATCGCATAAAACGCGCCGCTCGAATTAGGACTGGGCCTATGAAAAAGACCCTCCCGACTTTCGTTTCGCACGCTTAAACTCACGACTGTTTGCAATTTCCTGGTTTGATTAATTTTCAAGACGAAGATTAATTTACTAGAATTCTCTTTCTAAATCATTACTATTTATAATTATATTTGTAATTAGAAGAAAATTCTTTTTCTAATTATTTTATTACACACTGTGCTTATAAACATTTTTTATGAATATTATTAATATTATTAATATTGTAGATATATAATTTTAAAATATATATATTGTATAACGCATATTGTGAACAAAATTGAGATAGATGGATTTTTTTTCGATGACAGATTTCGTGTTTTCAGATTGCCGTCATCTGCCGTCTCTGTCAATGATTGTCGACAAAAGCCGCAAATTTGAAATCGGAGCGACTCTCGCGCGTTACTCCGTACGAAACTGCTCCGCGACGGGCCCTCCCCACCACCGCGCAGCTTGATTAGGGAGGGGCGCGGTGGCGCCATGTTGGGTCCGCGAGCGGCACGCATCAGTCGCTTGATGACTGCGACCGTGTTAACGTCGCTACGCACGAGCCATGAATTGAACTCGCGTTCGCTCGTGTCGCGCGTCCTTTTTTATCTTTTTTTTTTAATTTATTCTTCGTGTCTGTCTGTCAATTCACGGAATTCTCCGTCTGACGGAAGTGAAGGACCGGAAAGGGGCTCCAATCCGTACGTAATCGAAAGTGTGTGCGTGTGACTCTTGTCGTCCAGCTCTGACAGAGAACGCGATTAAAAACAAAAGAGCCGAGGAAAAGGATCGAGAAAGATAGAGAGAGGGACAACCGGCGTGCGATGGCTGTGCGGCCTCGGCGCGTCGATTCTTCCGGTGGTGAACGCGCTTCCGGAAGTGTCGAGGACTCGACCGGGACTTTATCCGCCGTGCGATGGACCGTCAGGACTACGCTCGTCGTCGCGGCGACGCTCGCGGTCCTCCTCGGTGTCGCCGACGTCGCAGCCATCAGATCGGGTGAGTCTTTTTTTCGATTTCTTTTTGTCGCCGAGAGATCCGTCTTTCGTCGATTACAGGAGAACGAGTCGTCGATTATTTTAAAAATAATGCCGAATGCATCTCGCAGCGATTGACCTTGAAATTACTTTAATGACAAAAATGTGACACGCATTTTCAAATTTATTACATCTTAATGATGCGACATATCTTTAGCTTATTTCAAGATTTATGAAAGAATTAATATATGATATAGAATAAATACTCATTTGTCAGACAGCATATGATATTTATGATAAACATTCATATATTTCTACTATTAATTTTTTTTGAAATATTATATAAAATTTTATATACATTAAGAGAAAAATCATAAAAACTGTATTTGTATATTATTAAAATATCTGGATTAAGTATTTCATATAATATTTTTGGTAGATAAAAAAAATACATATTTGTAATCATTTTTTGTAAATATTTCTCAATATTAACTGAAATATCAATGATAATTATTACGATCTATTCAATCTAAGATATTTACAAAAATATTTATCAAATATCTTGATAAATATTTATAAAATATTAAAAGAATTTTTATAAATATCTTGTATATATTTTTTAAATATTGTGAGCTGTCTGCGTATATTTCTCATACATTTCCATTTTAATCCAATTGTTTTTCCGATTAATTAATATTAATATCCGCGTTCTACTTTTTGTAAGGTAAAAAAGTGCGTAAAGATAGCAGAAGGACGTCTCCTCATTTTTGCGATCGTCGTAATTTTCGATCGTTGATCGAAATGTTAACAGTCACAATATCAGTTGTTTGTCTAAATATTAAATTATTTATACTTTTCTTGCTTGTGTTGAAGCCATTGTTTACATTCTTTTTGCTTCTCAAGCGTTTCTTTGTAAGAATGTTTATGTTTATATGATTTCATACTACTTTAATCGATAATTTTTTTAATTAAAACTCTCTTATACATTTTACTTACGTTATACAATATAATAACGTTGTACGATATAATATTATTACATAAATGTTTATGGGAGAGATTACATTACAAATAGATATATTTTGATAAATTTAAAAGTAAAGAAAATATATCTATACATTTTTTGCGTTTAATTGAAAAGTTTCTGCGAAGCCTCGAGATTTTTTTCGAATTAAATTTTGAAAAGTTTGATTGACATATTATAAACGATTTAAATATTAAGGAAAATTAGGCGATTTCCTGTCAGATATCAAATATGTTGATCTTGACGATCAGATTTGACCCACTAGCGACGATCAAAACGGTAAATACAACTTTGTATAATGGGGTCTTTCGTATTTCAACTCAGAGGATTTTTAGTTGAAGACTTTCATAACTTCTTAAAACTCGCATTCGCCGACTTTAATTTGCAACCACATATGCAATCACTAAGCAGTAATGATTGCTCGGGTTATTTTAGATAATTAAGTTTATTTTCCACCTATTATGAAATAGGGGTAACATCGCTTAATTAAATATACTTTTCTAGGTCTTGAATTTTCTAACTCGAACTCTTAGTTTTATTAAATAATTAATTTACCTAATCTCTAGTCAACATTAATTAATGACAAATTGTAAAATACATTTTGAAAATTTCTTACATCTCAATGATATCTCAACGATATTTCTCAATGACATATCTTCACTTCATTCGAAGACTTGTGAAAAAATTTATATTAATAATAAAATAATAATAAAATAAATATCTCATAAATTTTCATTTTAATTAATCTTCTGATAATTAAAAAATCGGTAGAAATATAAATTTCGGAAATCAATATTTGTTTTTGATACAAAACAATCAGATATTGTCTTGCTAAAATTTCTAAAAATCGGAATTGACATTTAACGAAATGATAGATCAAGCTTGGTCAAGTTTTTCTCTTTTTTTATCTCATCTTGAATACTGACGCTGTCTACTGTTATCATAGTGCAAACTGTTACGTTTACTTTTTTCCTACATTCGCGTGGGAGGGGAGACAGAGGTGAGTGGGGTAGAAAAGATTGGAACCGGTTTCAGCGCGCGGAGGAGTGACAGAGAAAGAGAGAGAGAGGGGGGGGGACTTAAAGAATAAAAACTTTAACATCCGTAGACCAAATATTTGACCGGTTCATCAAGATCTAGATTTTCCAAGTTTTCATACTTTTCCTGTCAATTGTCCTTTCAAGATCCACGTACAATTGTGCCGCGTGCTTTTCAAAGAGAAAACCGGTTTTCTCGGAGACTCTGGAAAAAGTGTGTGACACAATGTTGGTGTCTAGGTTGCCCGAGAACCGGCAAAGGCACCGCCGATGCATTTGAAGAATCCTTTCAATAACGAGATGCGCTCGTCACATTTCTAATGACTCTCCATAAATCATTGACATTGTGAACTTCATTAACAGCTCGAAGATGATATATGTATAAATGAAATGGCGAGATTTTTCTGCCAGAAATATATGCATTAGAAATAGGTAAGGATAGACGGGAATTACGATTGACACGTGTTATTTTGAAAAAAAAAAAAAAAAAAAAAAAAAAAAAAAACGCGAGTGAAGAATATAACAGGTTACTTTTTACATTTGTTTTACACATACAATACTTGCCGTAAAAGCCCCAATTTTTTTCTATGCTAAAATTAATTTCTACGTTTTTACTGTGTATTTTATTACATTTTTTTTTATTTTTAAAGAAACGTATAAAAAAATATAAACATATTATCTACAAGTATAAACGTGTTATTTATAAATTTGCTATCTACAAGTATAAAAGTGTTATCTACAAAGATTTATGGATCTGTGATGTTTATATACGTTGATGTGCATTTTGAAAATCTTGCAACGTTTTTTTAGATTGCACTTTGCTTATTACTCTAATATAATCGCTAATTTTTCATAGAAAAATTTTAAAATTAACATAATCTTGTTTTATTTTGAGCCAGACTAAGTTTTGCCGTCTTATGATTTTTATGATATTAACATTAGCCTTTTTCTTGTCTACACACGAACATACACACACATATTTAAATGCATACGTTTATATTTGACGTACATGATACATGCAATTGCGAAGATAACGCCGACAGCATCAGAGGGTAAAATATCAATATGTTGTCGATTGGCTAAATTAAATCTCTGACCTTCCACGATGAACTCGTTACTCAATCTGGAGTGCGTCGGTCATTTAAAATGTTATCAACTCGGTATATCTATTTTGCAACGTAACAGGTGGATTTTATAAAACATTTTTTTTTATTTATATATCTATGCTCTCACTTTTCTCCCTCTATAATAACAATCTCCATTACATATTACATCTTTTATTAAAAATAATTATGATTGCCGTTGCACTTTTCCCATGTTACTTTATTTTACTGTATCGTACAATATAAATTTACTTCAAAATTTTGAATGCAAAATTTCAACTTTTCTGATATGACGTCCTTCTCATATAAATCTTTATTTATTATAAATGAGAGATGCATAATTGTCACTTATACTTACAATTAGTTTTTTTATACCAATGACCAGTTTCTTTTTATTTAAAAAAAATATGTAGATGTGAAAATACATACTTAAAATATAAAAGCACGATCTTTGATAAAAAGGAAAGTAAATTTTCTTGTTGAAGATATCGCGTTCTGTGGGAGAAGGAAGGTGTTATACTTTAGAGATACATCTTTCAAAAATTCTCGAAAGCTAAAAGCACTTTGCAATTGCAGAAAGCTCAGGTATGTTATTGTAAGCCACGATAGGGAACAAGTGGGACAAATCAGTGGGTCGATGAAACGACCTTCGTACTCGAGAGCGCCGCGAGTTTGCAAGCTCTGATTCCTGCAACACGCGCAGAAGAGACGCGAGAAAGTTCTTTCCCCGAGGAGTCGGTAGTTTTTTGACGTATTTAGAGCCGATCTCTCCTTCTAGCGACAAAATAATTGAGCGAAAATTTTTTTCGAAATTTCTCAATCTTTCGCGCTGTTGAATATCATATATCTGTCTGAAGTTTTTCATATTTTAATTTCTAAGTTGGGTCGAAATTGAAGCGCTTTTTTTACAAAAACTTGTCAAAATTGCAATTTTCTGAAAATTCCAAAAATTATAAAACATATATATAATAATAATTATAAAACAATAAAACATATCACATTTATCAAAGTAAATGATATCAAAAAATAAGGATTATTATTGGCGTTTTTTTAAAATTATTTGTTTGATTTTGTGATAAAAAAAGTTTGACTGGCAAAGAAGAGATTTTCTGAATTTTTGACAAGGGCTGTTTTTGTAAGAAACGCTTATATTCTTTCTGTTTGAATAAAATATGAAAAATTGTTGATGGATGATTAAGTATGACATTTTAATAATTCCCAATGAGCGAAACTTTTTTTTCGAAATTTCTCAATCTTCCGCGCTGTTGAATATCATATATCTGTCTAAAGTTTTTCATATTTTAATTTCTAAGTTGCGTCGAAATTGAAGCGCTTTTTTACAAAAACTCTTGTCAAAATTGCAATTTTCTGAAAATTCAAAAAATTATAGAACATATATACAATATACATAATAATTATAAAACAATAAAACATATCACATTTATCAAAATAAATGATATCAAGAAATAAGGATTATTATTGGCGGTTTTATTTAAATTATTTTTTTTGATTTTGTGATAAAAAAAATTTGACTGGCAAAAAAGAGATTTTCTGAATTTTTGACAAGGGCTGTTTTTGTAAGAAACGCTTATATTCTCCCTGTTTAAATAAAATATGAAAAATTGTTGATGGATGATTAAGTACGACATTTTAATAATTCCCAATGATCTGTCTTTTGATTGAAATTTTCGAAACTCGAGGTTTCTGATCGATACTAATGGAGAGAAAATGATCGAGGAAGTTTTCTCTATTACGTAGATTTCAAACGTTATACTTTCAAAATTCAATACGACAAACGATTTCTCCTAAATTTTCCTCGGAAAATTTCATGTCGTTCACACAAAAGGACAGCATTTTTTGCGGTCGAAGGAAACGACGTTTCCTGAATACGAAATCGAATAGCGGCATCGACGGAAACTCACGAAGTCACGATCGGCGAATAGTTACAACGGTGTGCCCGGCTGAACCAACTCTCGTAAGAACTAATGTAAAACGAGAGACCTAATGTAAAAAAATTACAGTAAATGTTGCAACTGCATACGAAAAAGTTGCAACAATTAACAACGGCCCCCTTTCTGTGAAATATTTATAAAAGCGCTTTATGTTTGCGATTCCATATTTATAGAAAATAATTTTCAATTGCAATTTCTATCTCTGTACCATTACTTAACAATATTTAAAATATGCTTATTAAATGTAGTGGTTTCATTTGCGCTCACGTCTAGACGTGACGTTTGATCACGTGCGGGATTTGATCGCTCGTTGCTTTAAAGCGATCGGATCTACCGTCTTGACTGTCAAAGCATTGAAAAATATCGCGATTATTGTCAAAAAAAAATGTATATATTTATTTACATATTTACACGCTGCTATCTCTCTCTCTCTCTCTCTCTCTCTCTCTCTCTCTCTCTCTCTCTCTCTCTCTCTCTCTCTCTCTCTCTCTCTCTCTCTCTCTCTCTCTCTCTCTCTCTTTTCCTTCCGACGGCGTGAAAAAATCTGTACATATATTTTCAAATTCGACTTGTAAAAAACAAACTTTTTCTCCCCGAATACTAATAAATAATACAAAGAATCCCCATTGATATTAGTACA
Organism: Anoplolepis gracilipes; assembly: GCF_047496725.1. Taxonomy (NCBI): domain Eukaryota; kingdom Metazoa; phylum Arthropoda; class Insecta; order Hymenoptera; family Formicidae; genus Anoplolepis; species Anoplolepis gracilipes. The sequence goes on along the minus strand of NC_132984.1, from coordinate 3,464,373 downwards.
TAACTTGAGAGAAGGAGTTTCTCATAGAGTCCGTTGTTCGAAAACAACGAGCGTTTAGTACTGCGTGGACACAGACGCGAGGAGTCGAATAAATTTATAGGTGAGGAGGGAACTCGGCGCGAGAGCGAGAGCGAGAGGGGGCCACTCGTGCGGTTGTCCTTCTTCCTTCTCGCTCCTCGTGTTCGCTCGTGAAGAGATAGCTTGGGCTCTCCTCGTGGCTGGCAGGTAAAGTCAGTAGGCGGACACAGGTTCGTTCACCTCGGCCTAGCGGCCGACCGGATAGCGGGACCCTGGCTTTCCAGTGGGCCCGTCGTCGTCGCCGTCATCGTCATCCTCGTCCTCCTCGTCGTCGTCGTCGTCGTCGTCGTCGTCGTCGTCGTCGTCGTCGTCGTCGTCGTCGTCGTCATCGTCGTCATCGTCGTCGTCGTCGTCGTCGTTGTCGTCTTTGTCGTTGTCGCGTGGTCAATCGTGGTCAAATACCACTCCGTCCGCTGGTGGTGCACTCGTGCAACACGTTCGTGCGAATTACGCGTGCACGCCTGCACCTATTTCTGTAACTTGACACTTACGGACACCGGGGAAAATGTATCCGCACGCGTTGTGCCTCTGTCATCTGACAAAGGGATTTATTTATTTATTTATTTTTTTCAAATTTTGAATCGAGATTTCCATTTTTTTTGTCCGTTACCTAAACGCTGAATGTAAAAGAATTGTAAATCCATCATACGTTTTGAAAATATAGCTCTTTTTTTCCAGAGAAATTTCCTTAAAAGAACACTGGAATTATGATCAAAGCTGGCGAATATTTTCCTCTCTTTCTATCTTACAAAGAGCTTTAAATCGCGATTGTTGACGGTCGCCTGACGGTGCGGGCTGTCTGTGTGTCATCTATTAATTGGCAATCATATAAATAAATATCTTAATTGGTCGATCAATTTTGCTTCTTTTTTGCAGAAACAGTTTGAAACGAGTTGTCCTAGTTTTGGCAACTGATATGTGTTTGTTCAGAAATTTTTTGATTCCGATACACATCTTTATTCAACGATTTTTCTTTTATTTATTGTTGATTGTTTTATTAAGATTTTTTATTTAAAAAATTTAAAAAAGGTCCAAGTTTTTTATTTTTTATTTACATTGTTATTGTTTTATTCGTTAAAATTCTTGATTTTGTAATGTCATATAATTAGGTCGCTATTGAAATCACAACGTTACTATCACCCGTATGTTTTAATGTGATCTTGTAATCGAAAAGAAATATTGAATAATTGAGAAAAAATCTGTAGATATGAAAATGGTCTCTTTGCAATAACGGTATATATCTTATATAAAATACATTTGTTCGTAATTATATGTCAAGATATAAATCATGACATTAGCATCTGATCTGCAGTATCTGATCTGTCTTATGTTAATTAAAAAAAGAAGCTGATTATTATTATTACTATTATTTATTAGGAGATTGAGTATATATATTTTCTCAGCGTCTATTTAAATCGATGTCATGAAATGCACGGAATGTATGTATAAATATATCATAAAAATTATTCAATAAAGAAGAATGTGCGTCGGATGATTCATCAGGAAAAAAACATTTTTCGAGTCGTGTCTTCGCATGTTATCGGTATATCAGGTAGTTTCGTCGTTAACGTTGTCTAAGGCATGCGCGTTTTAGTTCTCGAAATATTCTTTATCCATATAATCTGCAGCTTATCTTTTTAAAGAGAGAGAGAGAGAGAGAGAGAGCTCGAAATTCTTTATAAAAGATAATAACTGAAATATTTCTGAAAAAATTACATATGTTTACATGTAATTTATAAACAGAAATCAAATATGAAAATATTAATATTATATAAACTAGGAGCCAGATAAATTGGCATTAAAATTTCAAATCTTTTTCGTCTGAGAGATAAATTCTTTTACTCTCTATCTGTATCATAAGTGCATTTATAATCTAAAGCGGATAGAGGTATAGCGCGGATCTACGGCTAAACGCACTTCGATGCCGATATAATTTAGAGATTTATCTATATAACCGTCACGACCTTCATTTCCTCGCGAACTTTCTGTTTTTCCTTCCGCTGCAGAATTCGCACGCGTGTGGTCCCCGCGCGATGTCGTTGGCGCTGATACATTTTGAGCGGTGCAACCGGCAAACACGAACGAGAAACGGTACATTTCCCCTCGTCGGCTTTTATAATTCCGTTTTATCGCGGATTACCGTACATCGTGGGTCACCTGCATATCGGCGAGAGATGGCGGCGAGTATTTTTCCAGCCGATGGCAAATTGATGCCAACCCCGCGTGGGAAACATCAACTTTCACCCATGAGACTAGAAGTGAACTCATAGCGCGCGAGTGTAACGGCTCTCTTCGTGTTTCAACGAATCGCGATCTAAAGCTCGTTGCACGGGATAGAAAGGGAGGGAAGAGAGGGAAATAGAGGCCAGCTTTCAGAGTAATTCCAGGGTTTTTTTAAGGACGAAAAAGGGATCGTCTCGGAAAAGAGACGCCATATATTATCAGAACATATGATGGATTTGCAATTTTTTTTTCCACTCAAAAAAATTATCTTGCAACTTCAACAAAAATTGTCTAGGTGTAAAAAATTAATTGAACCAGATGAATTATTAGCAATTTAAATTACAGAGACAGAATTTATATCCGCACTATTAGTGTAATTTAGACAGAAAATTTTTCTGTGATGCCTATCTTTAAGGTCTATTGTCAAGGACAATTATATTTGTGATTAATATTTGGCAATGGGATCTAAATTTTCTAAAGATATTCCTAGAATATTGCTGCTATAAATTCTATACGTGACAAACAATATTCTAACAGATACAAAAAGTAGCGATAAATTTTAATTAAGACATCTAGAAATCTATCTACATTAGCAAAATATTTTTTTGAGTGATTATATTCGGCTTTAGGTAACAGATAAAGAGAAATTGGAAATTCCGAATTGAAATTGGAAAGAAATAAATTTCACTTTGGGATTTTTTTCTCCCCCAGCTTCCGTTATTTAATCATATTAAATTGTGATTTAATTCAACTTGTAGCTCAAACATTGATTGGGTCATTGTTATTTTTTTTATATCTTTCTTAAAAATGAATCATACAAGATATAATGGATGCATGTATTATAGTCAATTTGTATATCACACGCACTTATCGCAAATACCGTTTAACGATATATTTCAAAATGAATTGTTCGTATTTACAAAGAGAGTCGAGCTGTTCAATTATTCATGCGCTCGCGTTATCTGTAGTGTTGAAATAATTTGGTTTTGAATAAATATTTTATAGCTACATAATTAGAGTAAGACCTTTGTTGCGTGCGCGAAAATTAATTTATTTATTCATTCGCTCTATAAATCAAGAGCATTATTTTCACATTTATTTAATCATTCCTCGAAATAACTTTTCCTCCTAAAAAGCACACTTTTCGATTTTTGAAAATTATAAGTAGCCAATATATTTCCTTCTTAAGAAATGGAAAATATGTTTTCAAAATATAGAGCATTTTTTTCCAAGTAATCTCTTTTCGAGCTTGTCGGGGGCAGACGATGCAGATGGAGATGCTACGAGGAATTCTCTGGGTCTTATTTCTTTCACGTGGTAACTGAAATTAATAATTGACGCGAATACGTATGCCGTACACACATAACAAGTACAGAGTCCGCAGTCTAGATTCTAACAGGCTGGGTTTTATACTCACAATCAGCGGATTCTTCGAGATCTCGTGACGAGCGTGCACCTCGTGCGTGTGTGCCTGCGTGCGTGCGTACCCGAGATGCACCCGAGCGCACATGTACCTGCACATGCACACGCCGAAATGCAGGACATTAAACCCCGATTGAATGTAGATTCGTGCTCAAACGAGCGCGGCGAATCGAAGGCGAGGCCTGCTCGAGTTCAGCGAGGAAGAAGAAATCCTCTTGACAGCAATGACACGATGTCGCATTAACTTACGATACCTAATCTTTATACTAGAATTTATTTGTACACGCGGGATATATTCTATTGCGATCTTTCGTATCATTCTCTTTCAAATCGATGGCGCGGAAATGAAATTGCGTAATCTCGTTGCAATCGATTGTAAAATATATTTTAATTTGTTGCCCTTCAATTTCGTAGACTAAAGGATATGAAAAAATATATCTTGAAAATTTTATTTTATTTCGGGAAATGAAACTTTTCAATCGGCTGGCATTCAAATCAAAGCACGCAAAATACAAAATGGGAAAGAAAAAAATTACAGGGTGTGTTTATTTATGAGTATAAAAAGCATCGTTTAAACATTGGATTTTATAGACAGCTAAATGTCTAGAGAAACGTGTAGATTCTTTTCTCAAGAATGCTAATGCAAAATGACGTTAAAAGAGTCAGAACTGTGCAAATTAGATTACACGAAATTTCATTGCAAGGAGGAGGCGTCCGATAATTTACAGCGTGTAATCGAATTAGCGCTACGATGTGGCACAGAAACGAAGAAAGGTCAATGGCTTTCGAGCGTCACACGAAAATCGAGTGGCGACAGGTCGTCATAATTACGACGTATCACTCATTATACCGGGTGATTCGAAGAAAACAAATTAATGGTACATTCATTTATAAACGGTGAACGGTAAGGTGGAATTGCGCGTTTTTATTTTTCATAGAGTACAAAAGCGAAGAATTAAATTCTTATCGTCGTGTAAAAGAAATCTTTGAAGGAAAGGAACGTGTGAGAAGAGTTAACATACATTAATTTATTATAATGCAAATAATTGTATAAGAAATGTGTACGATCGATATTTGTCGATCGATTTATTATACATTTTGTAATAAATTAATGTATATATGAACTGCTCACAAGTTTCTTTCCCTCACAAATATCAGGAAGTTAATATACGTTATTTGATTATATATTTAGTATACATTCTAATTTATTATAATGCAAATCGAAGTTCTTGCGCTGATTCTTGCCGGAAGAAAGTATTGGAAATAAAAATAGCATTTCCGTTCACCGACTTGTAACGAGCCAGACGTTCATGCATCAGCATGACCAAGCGTTAATTACCTTAAACGTTTCGCTAATTCCTTCCACATCACAATCGGCTTAGATTGCACCTCGCGCGTGTGGATGCGTATTCTTAACCGCTCGATGCACATTAAGTGCACGTTTCCTTGTTCCCCTCAAATTTTGCGAACCGACCATTTTCTCGTGTGTACTTATATCTATCAATTATTATTAATATTCTTATTATTTAATTTATTATTATTGTTATTCTTAGAAATGGAAAAGATTTAAAAATATACTATCGAACGGAGTTCGATAACTATTTTATTAATTTCTTTGATCGGTTCTAATCTATATTTTTTTTCCGAGAAACGTCATCGCCGATTATTATTAATATTTTTATTATATAATATTCTTAGTATTTCATTTATTATTATTATTATTATTATAATATAATATTCTCAGAAATGGAAAAGATTTAAAAATATAATATCAAACGGAGTACTTTTTTATTAATTTATTTGATCGGCTTTAATCTATATTTTTCTGCCGAGAAACGTCGTCGCCGATTGATTCGATATTCTAAGAGTGAAAAGAGATGCGAATATTTATTTAGCATATACATATATCCTCGCGTATACTTCCGCTTTGCATAACTTGCGAATAACCGGGTACTGTACAAGTATCTTCGATGTACGGTCCAACTCGGAGGAGTGATGAGAGAATTGGCGCGTCGTGAATTACAGAGAGGCCTCGAGAGATTTCCCTTCACCGGAGAATATCAATCGTCTGCCGTGGCCTTGTACTGCGTACTACGAGCCCAGTATACAACGAGTCGGGTGGCTGTTGAATGACACTGGCTGTTGGTACATATATGTGTCGCACGCGGCGTTCGTTGATCCGCGCGAGTTGATCCAATTAGCGATCCAGGCCGTACCGTGTCCAAGATTTCTTCGAACGTTCCTCTGGACGCGCCGACGACCTATGCCACAATTGACTTATAACCGATCGTAGCCTCTGCTCTCTCGAATCGCTATTAGGTAATAACGCTCGAAGAAGAGATAACGCATATTCAAAAAATATATTTTTTTTCTTATATTTCTTATAGTTGATTATTACTTTGTTTGCCAATTTTCTTAGAAAAATGTCAAAAATCACAAAATAACAGATACTTAAACAAAATTATTTTACATACTAACACTCTCTCTTTTTATTAGATATATTATTTAAAAAGAAAAAAATTATCAAATTTATTATTGAATTATTAAATAAATGTAATTATTAAGAAAAGAAGAGAAAAATAGCTTAGAGTCGAATATATCATTTAGAATGAATTTTTTGAAGTGTTTCATCAAATGACTTGCATATTCAAAAAATATACTTTTTCTTCTTATATTTCTGTTGATTATTATTTTGCTTGCCAATTTTCTTAGAAAAATGTCACAAAATAACAGATATTTAAAAAAAATTATCTTACGTACTAACACATTTTCTTTTTTATTAGGTATATTATTTAAAAAAAGGAAAAATTATTAAATTCATTATAAAATTAATAAAATTATTTAAAAAAGAAAAGAAAAATAGCTTAGAGTCGAATATATCATTTAGAATGAATTTTTTGAAGTATTTCATCAAATGACTTATTGGCTCATTTTCTGAGCTCACATTTATCACTAAATGTGTCACTAAATGTAACAAACACATGTATAAAAACACTTTTAGAGACATATCGTGATAAATGTGAGCTCAGAATGCGGGCCATTGTCTTTAGCAGCGATAATTTTACTCGTCAGATAAGTAGACGAAAAAATATAAAAATGTAAATATTTTTCTCTTCGTTCCTCGAGCTATCACTCGAGTACACCTAGACTCGATTCTGCCGTACGATAAACGTGCGCTAGTTGCTTCACATATAAGTATATGTCTATATATTTATATGCATATTTTCTCATTGCTTGTGCGTCTTCACTTGACGCCGCGGCACTTGAGACCGTGCATCTCTTGATTCGGTCTCAATAAATAATTGCCGTGATAATGACGGGAGGGGGGGGGGGAAACGGTCTTTCGCGATGCCTACTTAATTTAATCATCGGTTTTACGTAGCCTACTATCAGCGGCTCCGTTATGCCACAACGATATTCTAGTCGCGATAACGAAATTGTGTACGGAGAGACGTCTTTGGAGACATCCGGCTCGCTCGAGCTCGGGTATCAAGTACTATCCGTTGGATACGACGATCTTTTATTTATTCCGGGATAGACAGGTTGCGTTATCTTGAGAGATGCACGACGCTCCGCGTTGATGCAGCAGCGGTACTTATGACTGGGCTATTGCACCGTCTGGTACGAACGTCGTTGCTGAAAGAGCATCCGCCTCTCACGCGAGCGCGAAGGTGAACCCCGATGTCATAGGACGCATGTGCTTGATATATGTATATACGTTACTTAACAATACATTATATCATTGCTGAAGCTTACTATTATGATACACCTGCAAACATAACAGGACGGGTGATAATAGAGGGGTGATGAATAGATCGATCGCTGATAAATAATCGCTCGAATATCCATGCTCGTGTTTCTCTGGAATTTTATCCCATGTCTCTTGGGTAAAGCGCAATACTTTATTAGAGTTTATCGTGTGCGTAAATTATAAATTGAATTTTATATATACGAACGTTGGGAATGTTTAGTTCATTCCTGTATTTTCGTTTCACGCGAGAGAAATTGATTTTTTATGCATCTTTAGAGGACTTGAATTTTCATTGTTTCTACTGTTTATCTAGTTATTTTTCTGAAAACCAAAATTTCGCTTTTCTTACGCAAGATAATAGATTTTACCATCTTTCTCTCTGATGTACGGGTCACTGAAGAGCTGACGATAATAAAATCTCGGAAATCTCAGTTTAAATCATGGCGAAAAAAGAGCACCTACTTGAGACGTTGAACGAGCATTTATACTCGAAGAAATTGGACACGCTTAATTTTAATTCTCCGGACCTAATATGATAGCGATAAATCATCTCCGAATATGCGATGTATATAGTATATACAATTTTGAAAATTGATTCGGGAGGAGTTTCAGGAAACGACAGTCTGTTATCTCCGTTATCTTTGCTCACAACGAAAGTTCATCCGTGCGACGTGAAAATATCGCGAGATAGAAAAAAGAAGACGAAGAAAGAAAGGAGGAAAAAAGAAAAATCTCATGCACGAGAGCATCACGCGTGAATATCGCTATCTGTCTTCGATATTTGCATTCCTACTCCGCAATGCACATTCCCTCCCGACTGCTGTCGGTGCTCTGCTCGTACCAGGCCGCGCAGCCTGGTACGAACGCTGCACTTCCAAGCCGGGGCTACTTCCTCTCCTCTGCTCTCCTCCCTAGTGCCATCAGTGTCTCTCTCTTACTCTCATTGTCTCCCTCCCCCTAATCGGCAGCCGCTTCTCTTCTCTCACAGCTCTTTCTTTCTTCATCCATAGATATTTCTCTCTCTCTCTCTCTCTCTCTCTCTCTCTCTCTCTCTCTTTTCTTTCTCTGTCTCTCTTTCTGGTTGCCTCTTCTCTCGCGATGATGAACGTGGCTTACTTACACATCTATGCTCTCACCTCCTCCGTGATCTCCTCACTTTCCTTCGCGGATCCAACGATTTATGGTACGTTTCTGAACGAATGTCGCAGCGAAATATGAGATCTCAATTGATATATGTGCGTATGTATATGACTTTAATATTTATCTGTTTATATAAAAATGTAATATCTTTTGAGAAATATTTCGAAAGGTGTCCACTTCCAAGGAATTTTTCGCGAAATTAAATTGCACCTTTTTCACTTTCTCTATTAATTTCAGAGATTTGCGAATCTTTTACAAAAGAAAATTAATATTAATTATTATTACATATAAATTAAATATAAATTAATATATAAATATATAAATTAATATTGACAAATTTAGTTTGTGTACTGAAATCTCTCTGTATATTATATTTATATTTTTACACTTATAATTAACAAATACCACGCATGTGCAAGGGTTCGTATTTCGAAAGACACGCGTGGCATTTTGTATTTACGTATATATCTATTACGCGTTCCATCCGCGAGCGTGTGTAACCGTTTCTTTCTTCTTCTTTTTTTTTTAACATTAATACCGACGATTGCATGGCGATCGCAGGATCGTTTTCTCGTCCAAGGACAACGTATCAAGGATCCTCCCGCGACGGGAAAGTCTCTGTAAACGGGCCGTGATTGCCACTGCGGCGATAGATCCTTTTAAGAGAGATTATTTTTCCTTTCAAAATGCGAAATACACTTGGAGACACACGATATACATACGTATAATATAATTACACGATATATAAGTCAAGGAAAGCTCATTAACTCTCTACGAGGATACAGTAGGAAATTATTCTCCTTTATTTAGAACGTTAATGAGCGGGAAAAATTCAGACAATGGATATACTAAATCTCCCAGAGTCTCTCATTTTCATAAAAATATTAGAAAATATAATTTTCTTAATTTATTAGATATTATCATAGTTATTGAGATTATTATAATGGTTCATTTTACAGTTATATTCTGCGAATTAAGAATTATTATAATTGCGTTATTTTTTTTTCCAGATTATTTTTCAGTCTATAAAACGATTAAGTTCATTAATTTCGATAGCTATTTCTTTCGAAAACATTGCTTCATTTTATGTTTTTTTTTTTTAAATTCTCAAAGCAATTGTACATTTCTATTATTAGAAAATGTTAATGCGTTCTATAATACAAGCAAATTGTGTACTTGGAAGAATGGAAATTATCACAAGTTGAGTTTTAAGTAATCGTCTCGTTAAAGAGAGAAGCTTGTTTTTTTTTTTTTAATTTTTTTTGTCGTTGCTAATAATTTAAACGACTCATCGCGCGATGATGGTATTCGAACATCAACGGCAACATATTTGCATAACGACACTCGTGAAAAATTCTGCGTCGTTATGCAAATGATCTTTCATTAGTCGATAGACTAAAGTCACCTGCAAACAAAAGACGGGACGCAGCAGCTCCTTATCATGTCTTTTCTTATCTCGTTTAGTGAATGCCGCGCAGCAAATTTGAGATTGTTTCAAAATATCATCTTTGTACGACCTTTGAAACTTTCTCTGCCAAATAAAATTCAAGATCTTGTTAAAATTCTTCATTTTTTAATAATTAAATAATTAATATTATCTATTAATTCTTCTCAATTAATTTTAATCTTGATAGAAATTATTTTTCTACCATCTTTGCATAATTAATTTTAAGTATTAATTTAAATTCTATTATAGTTTATATATGTGAAATTAAACATAAATTTACTATCTATTTGTGTCGTTAATTTTTTATTAAAAAAGAATTTGCATCATACACTCAAAAAAATATTCTTGCAACTTTAACAAAAATTTTCTAGGTGTAAAAAATTAACTGAAACAGATAAATTATTAGCAAATATTGTGATACTGCATATATTTTGCACTTGATCAATTTAAATGACAGGGACAGAATTTATATGTGTACTATTAATTTGTAATTTAGATAGAAAATTTATTGTCAAGGACAATATAATAATAGACAATATAATAATACTATAGATAATTATATTTGTGATTAATATTTGGGATCTAAATTTTCTAGAGGTAGAATAGGTTGCTGCTATAAATTCTATACGTGACAAATATTCTAACAGATACAAAAAGTAGCGATAAATTTCAATTGAGACATCTAAAAATCAAAAAATAAAATCTACATTAGTAAAATATTTTTTTGAGTGATAGGTATTTATAAAAAGTTTGATTTCACACTACACGTATATTCAGCAACATTTCGGTATTCAAACTAAAGTTGCGGCTTCTTGCCATAACTCTAGGATCAATTTCTAATCTCTCTGGTATCTTATGGACCGCGAACAATCGAGGTGACGAAATGTGCAAAAGTTCATTGGGTCTGAGGATTCGCTCGGACCAATCGAGGAATTCTGCCTTCTAATTCTATCTTGCGGTTACACCTAGAAACGATGGCAATTCTCCGGCGGCAGGCATTGAACCTTTCACCTATCACGGCAGCAATATTGCTTCTCGGCCGATCCCTTCATGCTCTATGCTTTCTGTTACAGGCGATGGCTGCGGGAATAACATGTTCAGGTGCAACGATGGCAGATGCATACAGTCGATCCTCGTGTGCGATTATCGCGGGGACTGCGACGACAATAGCGATGAAATGCAGTCGTGTCGTAAGTATCGGAATTCTTTCCTTGTCGTTCGAGCTTAAAATAGCCAGGATTAAGCATAGTTTTTATTACGCTTCGCGGTAGCTCCAGGATTAATAGTCGCTTTATTACGACTCGAGTTACATTGGAAATACCGCACGACAACATAACACGATATGAATCTCAGGGAAACAGTCACTATAGATAATACGTCTTTGTCTGATTGAAATCGATTCACAAACCATCATTCTCTTCTTCGAAGAAGATGCTTTGCAAAACGCAACGGTTTATAGTCGAGTTTGCAATTTGCATAAATTAAGTGCGAGTTGTTCTATAAATTACTACGTTGTCACAGATGAGAAGTAATTGTTATGATGCATCCTGCTTAAACGCAGGGGAAGCCCCGCGAGAAGCGGCATTTTCAATATATTTTCCCGATAAAAGCCTTGTCGCACTTTATCATCGTTATATTATTATATATTTAACTTTATCTTACATTACATCATATTCTCCCGTAATATCAATAAGTATATAGTTCATGAAGAGCAACTAGATTTTCGAAGAAATTGGAGCATGTCTTCGAACGTGCAATTTAATCGGAAAGAATGCTCCACTACTTGCGCTGATGAATAATTAATGATGAAGTGCTTCGTTAAGTAATAATAAAGAGGGATGCGTGTATAATTCTCGATCGCCCGTTGCCCCCATTACTCGGTTCGCGGTGAAAGAACTTTCAGAATGAAGCCATCGCCTTCATTCAGTACTCCCGGCCGTCAAGTATGTAATGGCGTCACGGCCTGTGGATATCCCGCGAAGGGATCCGCGCGTGAAAAAAAAAAAAAATGTATTTTCTTTCACCTAACTTTTATCCTATCGCCATGTCACGTCTCGTCGAGAAGCTTGTAAAAATTTCGGCGGAGATAAATCGTGCAAGTGGTTTGACGTTTCTTATGACGTTTGTGGGATGCCTTGCGAATTTTTGGTTTCGAACCGTTGAGTTCGTTTTGAAGTAATTATACATATATTAAATATGATCGCGATCTTGGAACGAGCCGTAATTTTAGCACGCTCTTCCTGTTTGCCCACCGATCTGTTCCAATGAATCTGTTCGAATGGAAATAGGCTCGCGAGAACACTGTGTATAGCTTGCAGCGAATCTCTCGCGTGCCGGAAATGCCTCGACGAAAATCCGAAGCTTCCTCTCGGAAGTGCTTAGTCTCTTTGTCTAGCGTTTTTTTTTTTTTTTTTTTATGTAGCGGATTACGTGACCGTTTTTTATGATCGCGCTCCTTATCATCGGATTTACATTGCAGGAAGTGTAATGCAATTTGTGCGTTGCATTGCCTTTCCGCGTAAACAAGAATAAACCAATGTCATTGGAGGACTTGGAAAGCGGAAGGAAGAAATCTCTCATTTGTTCGAAAGAGGAAAAGTTTCAAAATATATCTCTTTGAGAATAGCTTTCAAAAATGGAAAATAAAATCTTTAAAAATTATTTTCTAAAGAGACTTTGAATTTAGGGCTTTTTTCGCTTATATTTATTACGCACAGTTTGGATTAAATTAAAAATTTCAGCTTTCTAAGAGTGCGAATTAGATTTTGCGAATACATATAATACTTTCTGCAGACGGAAAATTTTTTATTATAAACAAAAGATATTGGCTATGCATTTTTTTTCCTCTTCGGAGTTCGCCGTTCTTCCTAGATCACCGCCGCGGTCGTTTGTTATGCGGGTGACAACGCAAAACCGGAAGCAAGGCTATGACCCTCTTTCGAGGACGGCGTGCTAAAGTGCCGCGTGTCATTCGATGAAACGGACCCACTGGCACGATTGTATCTCGTTTTGCGCGGAATCGGTTCCAATCTCGCGCGAACCAGATAGACTTTCTCGCTCGATATCCATCTCTCTTCCACCGATCGCTTTAATTTATTGGAACAAATTTTTTTTTATTCTAGCCAGAATTTGCTTCAATATCTGGAAACCCGCTTGATAAACGTACATCATTTTTTTCGAAACGGAGAGGCCAAGTTTTTAGTTTATATTTTTACAAAAAGTCTTATCTGGATGAAAAGTGTCTTGAACAAAAAAAAAAAAAAAAAAAAATATTCTTATTGGTATTTGGTAGAACTGGAGCGATCCCGGCACGGCCGGCGGCACGATTGTCGGACCATCCGGTAATAAATGATCGGGGGAGCTTCCCTCAATCGCTCGGCGAATCGACGACCGGCTGATTTTATGCCGTTGCAATTATAGCACCGGTATGCGATCTGTTGCGCTCTCCCGTAGCACGAACGTTTCTTCCTACATTGCTGCTGCTGGAATTTTCAGCAGCAGCTTGTGACACGCAGTGCCTGCTAACACTTTTTTTTTATCTTGACTTCTTACTGACAGATAAAGGAATATACTATACTTGATAAATATTCAACGAGGAAGCTCCCTCTTTCACGTCCGCGAAGTCTCACGACTCGCTGATCATGTTGAAGACAATGGGAATTGTTAGACATATTTTGGGTGTCTGAAAGAAATTAAATAATTCAAGACGCGAACAGTTATAGTAATTAAGACAAATATTGTATGTAAATATTGAATTGATCAAATGAAAAGAGTTTGGGTTTCGGAATTAATTTATCACATTAAAAGTTAACAGAGAGAGAGAGAGAGAGAGAGAGTGTCATCCTAATATTTGATATATCCTTATTTAGGTATCACAGACACGGATTACTGACCTAATTTTTTAATTGGGTTTCAGCGCCGCCTGATTGCGAGATCGGCCAGATCACGTGTGGCCAGTACAGTTTCAACAAGACATATTGTATACCTCCGCATCAACGATGCGACATGACCGTCGATTGTGTCGACGGCACCGACGAAGACGGCTGCAGTGAGTATACAATTTGTAATCATTCTTATCGACATTAATTCCTTCCGTTTATTTTTATCATATCGTGATGTCGGATTGTCAATTGTGAAAAAACCTCAGCAAATTATGCTCTTATAAAATATTCTTTTTATATGTCTCAATACTCTCAAATTTTGTCAATTTTTTCGAGTTGGTGCAACATAGTAAAAAAATTAAAATCTTTTTTTATTATTTTTTGATAATTTTCACAAATACAACTTTTAAATAAACTTTTAAATTATTCTTGTATAAAAAATATTTCTATCCTGCAGTATAATTATAACTATTACAATTATTATAATTACTATTATAATTATTACAAGAAAATAAATAATTTTCCGTCCTACTATCAAAAAATAATAAAAAAAAAAGATTTTCCATTTTTTTCAGTATGTTGCACCAACTCGAAAAAATTGAAAAAATTTGAGAGTATTGAGACATATAAAAAGAGTATTCTGTAAAAGTTTGGTGATTGAACCTTGAAAAGAACATATTAAAAAAGCCATTTCTTAATTTCAATTTTTTTTTAAATCGAGCTTTTATTCGAGATTAATAAAAAAAATTTTTTTTTTGTGTCTTTTGTTAATAAGTATTTAGAAAAAATCGATATGGGATCATCTCAATTATTTACAGAAAAGAAAAATAAAAAATGACGTTTTTCTCGATAACTCAGGAAATAATAAAGTTAGGGAACTGGAATTTTGAGGAAATTTTTTTTTACGATGAGAAAATGACAGGTCGAGTATTATTTGAAAACTCGTCGGGGGCACTTTGCATGCTTATTCGGCTATAGCCTTTTTTCAAAAGCGTTGAGCTATTTCTCAGCTGAAGATGCGATTTGTCTGTCGATCGGAAATAAAGTCCGCGAGTAAAATTCGTCGCGATATCGTGCAATCAATTATTTTACGAAAAATAATTATTCTGTAAAATCGTATATACTTCTCTCTCTTTCTGTTCAATATATAACGGAAGTGCAAGAAAAATTAGTCATTAGTGAGCGATTTCGAGAATGTCAATCGCGTTGTTTCACATTATCAATTATTGCTGTGTCGAGGGATATGACACGATAACATTATCATCGTTGACAAGGCCGTTCGCATAAGAACATGGCTAAGTAACAGTTGCGATTAGACAGATTCTTTTTCATGCTTACATTAATTCTTAAATTACCAAATTATCGGCGCTGACATTGCGATAATTCGCGCATATTATTGAATCCGCAACATTATTACGTTATCGAGATTGTAAAAATGATGACCGAGGTTTATAAACAACCTATTTGCGCTGCTGATAACGTTCTTGTCTCTCTTTTTCAATATGTTGCAACGATCTAATGTTAATAAAAATCTAGGAGCGTGCACTTTGTTGTTATTTTGCAGCTAGTCATTATCGTAATTATTTTTCAATTATTACGTCATTAAAATGACGTTTAAAATTTTTCAAAAGAACGCAGGCGATATTTTTTTTCTATCAAGACGTTTTCGCGGCTCAATCGTGATTTAAAAAAAAAAAATTTGCAAGCTCCTCTTCCTCTTGTTTTTTCTCGTCACTCTTATCTTAATATCGCACGAAACGAGCGAGGAAAGTCACGTTCCGAACTACCGGGCTCATTTCGCGCGTTTATCGGCAGTGTGAACGTGTCGCAACAGGTGATACGTCGTGATACGGTCGCGCATTATGGTTCGCAGTTAATGCGAATTATCACGCGAGACCCTGCTTGGACCCCAGAAGCGTGATCAACTCCAGATCGGGCTTTTGACGTTTCGTTATGTAAAAGTAACACGTGCGCTTTGCTTGTCACGTTTCGCGTTTACAAGCGGAGGTGTCTTTATCGTATACACTGTAAAAGAGATGCATATTAAATTCTTTAATTCTTCACAGATGCGAAATAATTTCATTCGTCAAGACGAATATCCTGAAAAAATTAAATGATTAAATATCCTGAACAAATTAAATTGAACGATTCATTATCTTTTATAATTATTTATTTATTTATTAACACTTTTATTTAAACATTAGACAAACTCACGTCACGATTTTTACATAATAGAGTTTGCGCGAGGAAACATTTTTTTTTTTTTTAATGAAAGACGAAGAAATGACATTCGGTGTATATATTACAGCGTACAGAAAGTGCCAGCCGGACGACTTCAGATGCGTCGGAACTACTCCGGAGCTCTGTATACCCAAAGAGAAGAAGTGCGACGGTTACCTGGACTGCCGAAACGGCAGAGACGAAGAGAGATGCGAAAACAACATGAAGCCGGCCTGTCGACTGGACCAATTCAGGTGTAACACCACGCAACGCTGCATCGAGCAGAACGCGAGGTGCAATCACCGGGACGACTGCGGTGACAACAGCGACGAGGAACACTGCAGTGAGTTGGCTGTTCTTTATTTCTCTTTTTTTTTTTTTTTTTTTTTTGCAATACATTCGTGCGGTTTGCTCCTCTAGCGTGTCGCTACTCTTGCTTTCAAGTTTCACAAAACTACGATTTACATTCCACTTTGTCTTTCTCTTTTTTCAATTAATTTATTTATTTGTAATATTTTATTTTACATGTAACTGTATTGAGAAAGAATTTAATTGGTTTAACGGATATACAATAGTTTGCGGAATTAAAGTTCAAGTTGCGACGATTCTTTTAAATCGATCAATCAGAGTCTTTGATGATTCCACAGATTTTCCGCCCTGCACCAGCGACCAATTTCGATGCGCCAATGCACTCTGCATTCCCATAGCATATCAATGCGACGGTTATAAAGATTGCCAGGATGGCTCCGATGAGAAATCTTGTACAATGACAGCTTGCCCAGGAAACAAGTTTATGTGTCCAAAGGGCGCACCGGATGGAAAACCATTATGTATCAATCGATCTCAGCTGTGCGATGAAAAGCAGGATTGCGAGGATGGAGCGGACGAGGAAGCAGCATGTTGTAAGTGCATTTATGCACCTGTATTTTATTATCGATATATAAGTAAAATACGCCAATATAAAAAAATCACGTGTATATATGTCTGAAAGAGCTATTGTTTTCTTTTAATAATAATAGCGGTCGTTAGTAGTTATGTAAGTGTTATTCGTAATAATCACAGGAAGAGCAATTAATGTACAGCATGAAAACAAATTATAAAATTAAAATACGAAGTTTTTTTCATCGTATAGCGATGAGTATGTGCGGCTCACTTGGTTGTCAACATAAATGTCAAGCGTCCCCTACTGGAGGGGCCTGTTATTGTCCCGAAGGAAGAATCCTCGCCAATGATTCACGGACGTGCGTCGGTGAGTTATTTAACTTGTAAGAAATTTGTACAAAGATTTATTTAGCAAATTAAAATTTTGCTCGTATTTTTCTCCATCTTCAGATCGAGACGAGTGCTCCGAGTGGGGCTTCTGCGAACAACTATGCGAAAATACCGATGGCTCGTACATATGTCACTGCGCGTTAGGTTACATTCTTCACGGACGCAACAAGTGTCGCGCCCAGAACATCTCTGCCTTAGAGCTTCTGCTTGCTCAGGATCGCGCGGTTTGGCGGTTGAGCGCGACTGGCGAGGATCGCAGAATAATCGCAAACACCACCGGCGCCAGCGGGGTAGATTATCTGTACTCGCGAAATTTGCTCTTCTGGAGCGACACGAAGACACGAAAGGTGCACTCGGAATCTTTCAACCTCGGCGGCGAGACGCCTAAGGTGGACATTAGTATGGCGGGCTCCTGGGGACCAGTGGCCATCGCGATAGACTGGATCGGCGAGAAACTCTACGTGGCGGATTCGATCGTACAAAAGATAGACGTATTCGAGCTGAACGGACGTTATCATGGAATCGTTGTGGGTTCCAATCTCACGAGTCCAGCCGACATCGCGTTGGATCCCACAAGAGGCATTATGTTCATCGCTGATAGCAAGCAAGTTCTTCGTACTAACATGGACGGTACTAATGCATTCCCTGTCGTTTCTGAAGCGGCCTACAAGGTCTCCGGTGTGGCCGTGGATATCATTGCTAAAAGGATTTACTGGTGTGACTCTCTATTGGATTACATCGAGACGGCAGACTACAGAGGCCGCAATAGAGTTATGATTCTCAGAGGTTCACAAGTGCCATCGCCAATCAGACTTACTCTCTTCGAGAACAGAATATTCTGGACAGACGGCACTAAACAAGCCGTCATGAGTGTCGACAAGACTCAGGGAGATTATTCCATTCAAAGCGTGTTTAAGGTATACAAATGATAAATAATTCCATAAATTTACTTATACACGCGTGTTGTATATATGAAAGTATTTAGTATATGCTTTAGCAACAGAATGAAAGTGAAAGTTAATTTGATTTACTCCTTTTTGGCTAATAAATTTTCTCTCGAATTAATTGCTTATTATTAAATATTGATTAAATTAATAGTTATTATTATTCTTTTTTTTTTTTTTTTTTTTTTTTTTTGAGAAAGTGAGAAAATTGATAAAGATTCAAAGGATTTGCATTTATATTGTAGTGTGTGTGTGTTAATATAATAATAAATAATTTCTCTTATAGGTACGTGATGCCAAGGCTATAAAAGCCTTGCATCCGTTCTTGCAACCCGGCGTTCCTAATCCTTGTGGCAATAACAACGGTGGTTGTCAGCACATGTGCATCGTTACCGCTTCGAGCGATCAAAGTAATCGATTAGGTTATCGTTGCGCCTGCCATATTGGATGGCGATTGGCAAGCGACATGAGAAACTGCAATTTAGTGCAAGAATTCCTCATGTATTCTCAGCAGAGGTTTATTAAAGGTCGAGTACTCAATCCTGTAATGGAAGGCTTTAGCGACGCCATTTTACCGGTGGTATCTAGACGGGCAAGATTCGTTGGACTGGATTATGATGCACACGATCAATATATATATTACAGCGACGTTCTTCAGGATGTCATATACAGAGTACACCAGAATGCAACTGGGCGAGAAATTGTTTTGGCTAGTCAAAACGAAGGGGTGGAAGGACTTGCGGTAGACTGGGCAGCGAAAAACTTGTATTACATTGATTCGCGTAAAGGTTCGTTAATTACAAAGCCTTATGAAATCTTCAAGTTTATTATTAATTTTCGAGAACGAATGAATTTATTCGTGACATTAATTTTCGAGACTCAATAGAGATTATAAAAAGCAAGATTTATATTTAGTTGACTGAAACTTTTTATTTTTTACAGGCACGCTAAATGTACTCAGCACTCGGAATGTTACATATCGACGAACACTGCTAAAGAATCTTAAGCGCCCTCGCGCGATTGTAATTCACCCAAATCACGGTTACATCTTTTTCTCTGAGTGGGATCGTCCAGCTAACATTAGCCGAGCTCACGCCGATGGTTCTAACCTGGTCGTTTTTAAAAATCTTACCCTGGGTTGGCCGAACGGACTGGCAATCGACTTTAACAAGGATCGATTATATTGGTGTGACGCTCTCTTAGATCATGTACAGCACTCGAACCTGGACGGCACGGACGTACGTACAGTGAATTCCAGGTTAATACGACATCCCTTTTCCATCGCCATTCACGAGGATTGGATGTACATCACCGATTGGCGTCTCGATGCCATTATTCGGTTACATAAAGAAAGTGGCGAACAAGAAGCTATCTTGGTACGCGAACCTGCCACCAATAGGCTTTATGGCGTGAAAGTTTTTAGTCGCGAGATTCAATTAATGACGATCAATCATCCTTGCACCATTAATAACGGTGGTTGCGAAAAACTTTGTTTTGCTATTCCGGATAACTCTTCACATTCTGACGCTATCGCATTCTCTGGCATACAACCTGCACCAAGACTCACTCAAGTATGCGGATGTCCATATGGAGAGCGTCTTCAGGATAATGCCAGAACTTGTGCTGCGGATCCTGACGGGGAACCACCATTGCAAGCTTGTCCTCATACATGGGATTTTACTTGCGCAAATCAGAGGTAACGATATGTACATTAGTTTTATGTGAACTAGTACGTAAAATCCTTGGAAGAAAATTTAAGTTTGGTAAATTTAATCTAAGATATATTACAACAACTTTTGAAAGACTATAGCAAGATAATCATACAAAAATTGCCCCCGACGAGTTTTCAAATAATATTTGATCTGTCATTTTCTGAGTTATCGAGAAAAATGTTATTTTCAGTTTTTGTTTTTCTTTTCTGTAAATATTTGAGGTGATCCCATATCGATTTTTTTGAATTCTTATTAACGAAAGACAAAACAAATATTTTTTTATTAATCTCGAATAAAAACTCGATTTTTTAAAAAGACAAAAATTTTGAGGAAATTTTTTTTTTACAGGTAGGATATGACAGGCCAAATGTTATTTGAAAATTTGACGGGGGCATTTATAGTATGCTTATAGCCTTTTAATTCTTAATCAATCTATTTCCAGGTGTGTTCCAAAGTCCTGGGTATGCGACGGCGAGAATGATTGTTTAGATAACAGCGACGAAATGCAAAACTGCACAAAACCGACATGTAGCGCAAACGAATTTCAATGTAAATCTGGTCGTTGCGTACCGATGACATTCCATTGTGATACCGAAAATGATTGTGGCGATTATAGCGACGAGGTGGGCTGTCCTAATGTTACTTGCAGCGCTAATCAATTTGCCTGCGCCAACAACCGTTGTATCCCCGCGACTTGGAAGTGCGATTCCGAGAACGACTGCGGCGACAGCTCCGATGAAGGTGAATTCTGTGCGGCGAAGACTTGCTCGTATTTTCAATTCACATGTCCGCGTTCCGGCCATTGTATACCACAGTCCTGGGTGTGTGACGGCGACAGTGATTGCTTTGATCAGCAGGACGAGATGGATTGCCCACCGGTTACCTGTCTTAGTACTCAGTTTACATGCGCAGATCAAAAAATGTGTGTCTTAGCATCGTATAAGTGTGACGGTATTAGTGACTGCAACGATGGTTCGGATGAAGTAGGCTGTCCGTCACTAGCACCGGATCAGTGCAACGTTGATAAGCAATTCCGATGTGTCAGTTCGGCAATATGTATACCGAGAAGTTGGTATTGTGACGGTACTGCGGATTGCCCGGACAAGTCTGACGAGCCAGAGTCGTGCGGAAAAGTCGATTGCCAAACTGGATTCTTTAGGTTTGTTATATTTGTTAATTAAATTCTTGCATTTTTATTCTCAGGCAACTTGAGTAATAAAAATAAAAGTGTACATTTTATTTCTGCGATTCCATCGATCTAAACTAATCTAATTTGATTATCTCATAGATGCCAGAATGAGAGATGTGTGTTCAAGGCTTATATTTGTGATGGTAAAGACGACTGCGGGGATGGTTCCGACGAGAACACCGAGCTACACGCATGCGGCCCTCCCGCATTCAAATGCGAATCTCAACAGTGGAGCTGCCCAAACGTGACGAACCTTTGCGTAAATGTGAGCAGCGTGTGCGATGGCAAACTTGATTGTCCTAACGGAGCGGACGAAGGACCTGGTTGTGATCTTGCTGAGTGCAGTCATCAGAGTGGATTATGTAGTAACAGCTGCATCCGGACTCCGCTCGGAGCACAATGTGTTTGTCCGGCTGGCGAAGAGCTCAACAGTGACGGCTACACATGTCAGGACATGAACGAATGTGACACGCCGGGAAGATGTTCGCAAATCTGCGTCAATACCAAGGGCAGCTACTATTGCAACTGCGTGGACGGTTACACGTTACAGAAAGATAAGCACACATGCAAGGCGTACAATCACACTGCGGCGTTCCTGATTATTTCCAACAGACATACCATCTTGGTGGCTGATCTTCAGGATCAAGCATTGGAACGAGTTCCAATCAACGTGGAGAACGTTGTAGCGACTGCTAGTAATATGCACACTGGCACCATTTTCTGGTCTGACATGAAATTGAAGCGAATTTCGCGGCTGGATCGCGGTAGCGATCCTCAAGATATCATCAGTACCGGTTTAGATTTAGTAGAAGGTCTCGCCTACGATTGGATAGGTCAGAATTTGTATTGGTTAGACTCAAAGCTGAATACGATCGAAGTAGCTAAAGAAACTGGAGTTGGAAGGATGATTCTTGTTAAAGAAAATATCACGCAACCGCGTGGAATGTGCTTAGATCCCAGTCCAGGTGCAAGATGGCTCTTTTGGACAGACTGGGGTGAGAATCCCAGAATTGAAAGAATCGGAATGGATGGTACTAATCGGTCAACTATTATCAGTACGAAGATTTATTGGCCTAATGGTCTGGCCTTAGATGTTGCAAATCGTAGAATATATTTCGCGGATAGCAAGTTGGACTTTATTGATACTTGTCTTTACGATGGCAGCAAGAGGATTCAAGTTTTAGCCAGCTCGCACTATTTATTACATCCTCACTCGCTTACACTCTTCGAGGATACTATGTATTGGACCGATAGGCAGCTCAATCGGGTGCTTTCTGCCCATAAATTTAAAGGTTCTAATCAGACGGTGGTTTCGCATCTAATCTCACAACCACTTTCCATCCACGTACATCATCCAGTATTACAGCCTATCACTGTGAATCCTTGTGCTAATGTGTCTTGTGAACATTTGTGCCTTCTATCGCCCAGTAATCCAATGGGTTACAATTGCAAGTGTCAGGTAAGCAGTTATTATATAAGATAAGAGATTCTTAAATATCATCTACATTTCATATAATATTTCTCATCCTGTTTATTCTAGATTGGATTTAAATTATTGTCTGATGGACACTGTATGGAAGAGGAGACGCCATACTTGATGGTTCTCCGAGGCTCTCAGGTCGTCGACGTTTCCTTGACGCCTGGAGAAAGTAAAACTGGATATATTACACCTATTGTTGGCGTGGAAGGTGGAAGGTTTATCGACTTTGATAGAAAAGAGCGTATCATTTATTGGTTGCAAGGTATGATACAATGCGAAAACAAAATTTCTTATTATACTTTTGATTTGTTTGTTAATCAATTCTTGATTTATTCAGGTTTTTTAATCATTATAAGAGAGAATTAAAAATATTTTAATAGAATTTAATATTTTATATTTTAAAATATATATGTATTACATCATATAATATTTTGTATTATATTAATTAAAATATATTTTATTAATCTCAGGTAAAGACAGTGACAACGAAAATGGTACAATTTATAGCATCCCTTACAAAGGTGGTAATCGAACGGAATTTCCTAATCCCTCCGGCGACACTGGTATTGTCGGTTCACCATCCACCATGGCGCTAGATTGGCTCGGCCGCAATATGTTTATCGGCAATAAATTTGCTTCTAACATCGAGGCTATCAAACTGGATGGCAAGACGCGATTCCGTACGATTGTTTTGGCGAATGATGGTAACCGAACGTCGGTGTCTAAACCAAAAGCAATGTGCGTGGATCCCATTGACGGGCAAGTATTTTGGGTGGACGAGGGAGGCTTCGGAGTGCCAGAGAAGATTGGACGAGTAAATATGGATGGCAGTAATCCATTGATCCTCGTAGAGAATGTGGAACATCCCGAAGCCCTCACTATCGATATTCCTAGCAAAACGTTATACTTTTCCTCTCAAAATCCGGCTTTCATCAAAGCCATGTCGACGGATGGTGTAAATGTCCGTACTATTCTCACCACCGCGAACAACATGGCATTGCCCAAGGCGTTAGCCGTCCACGAATCTCGTCTGTATTATTTGGATCCGCAATACGAGAAAATCGAACGTGTCGATCTACCTAACGGCGATAATCCGGTCACTATCATCGACAATGATTCTGAGCTTCGTACCTTGACTATTTATAAAAAACGTGCCACTGGATCTCATCCTTGTCTTGTTAATAACGGTGATTGCGAGCAGCTCTGTTTGCCTGCATCCGGAGGTACTCGTGTTTGTGCTTGCGGGATGGATTACAGAAAGGTCTCCGATACCAAATGCGAGCCTTACAAGACATTTGCGGTAGTAACTCAATTAGATGTCGCCAGGGGTTATAGTCTCAAAGACTCCAAAGAGGCCATGATACCTATCGCTGGAATTGGCCATCATATTTTACACGTGGACGTACATTACGCTGGCAATTGGATATATTGGGTAGAATTTAATCGAGGCATTTGGAACGGTATCTTTAGGTAAGACAATCTTATTATCTATTTTTATAAATATTCTGATGTAAAAATTTTTCTATAAAGATATTTAATACAACTATAATACATGATATACTTTTGATTTATTTCAGAGTACGGCCTAATGGCACAGAGTTGCAACAAATAGTCAAACAAGGAATTGGTTCCAATGGCATCCGTGGTCTGGCCGTGGATTGGATCGCAGGAAACTTATATTTTGCCAATGTCTTTCCTCATGATAACTACGTAGAGGTCTGCAGGTTGGATGGCTCCAATCGAAAAGTTCTCGTAAAGACGACTACTGATTCTCCTCGAGAACTAGCCGTAAATCCAATTAAACGATATTTGTATTGGATCGATTACGGACAATATCCTCGAATAGGCAAAGCATTCCTCAATGGTAGCAATTGGTTCCCTATCGTGACATCTGGTATTAGCACACCGCGCGATCTGACTATTGACCTTGCTACGCATGACATTTATTGGGTCGATTCGAAATTGGACACTATCCAGAAAGTATCTTACACTGGCGGAAACCGAGAAATCATCCGTAGAAATCTCCCGAATCCGATGGGCGTCGCCATTTTCGGCAGCGATGTTTATTGGGTAGATCGAAATTTGGCCACCGTTTTCAAAGCGAGTAAACTGAAGGGCAACACCAGTCTTCCCATCCCTGTCAGGACAAATCTCCAAAAGCTCAGGGATATCGCCATTTTCGATCAAAGCAGCCAACCAACGGACCCTACGAATCCTTGCTCTCAGGTATTAAAATAAATTGCAATAAATTTTATATATATATTTTGCATTTTATTTATTTAGAAAGAAGCAAAACTTCTTTAAAGAAATTAAAAATTTTTATAAAAAGAACCAACGGAAATAATTTTTAACTTAGGTACCAAACGGCGAATGCTCTCAGCTGTGCTTTGCTTTCCCGAAGGACAATCCTATATCATTTACTTGCGACTGCGCAGTGGGTAAACTCTCATCTGATAATCGTACTTGTGAAAATGTCGAAGAATATTTGGTATTTGCTACGCGAACAGAGATTCGCGCTATCAATATAGATCCGCAAAACACCAATGTACCTTTCACGCCTGTCGGAAATTTGACAAATGTAGTCGGAGTGGACTTTGACTACCAAGATAAAAAACTGCTATTCACTCAGATTCGTCCTTGGGCGAAAATCGCGTGGACACCGTCGAATCGACCATCCTCCTCCGACTTGCACACATTGATCAGTAAAGGAATTAACCCCGAAGGCATCTCGTACGACTGGACTCAGAAGAAAGTATACTGGACGGATTCTTCCAACAATAGTATTTACGCGATGGATATTGACGGGTCTAATTTGGTGATGATTGCACGTGTGGATCGGCCACGCGCCATCGTTGTCGACCCCTGCAATGGTTCTCTCTACTTCACGGATTGGGGTCGTTTCGGAACATCCGGCAAGATTTTTAAAGCTACTATGGCGGGATCATTTAAACGCGCCATCATTGATAAGGATCTTTCGCAGCCTAGTGGTTTGGCAATCGATTATGATGATAGGATGTTGTATTGGACCGATGCCGTGCGTGAGAAGATTGAACGGTCCGATCTCGAAGGCAACAACAGGAAAATTCTTATCAGCGCTACCATATATCCTTTTGCTATCACTGTCTTTAGGGAGCACATTTATTGGACGGATCTCCAGCTTCGCGGGGTCTATCGAGCGGAAAAGTACACGGGAGCTGATAAAATTGAACTAGTAAAACGATTAGAGGATTCCCCGCGTGACCTTCACATTTTTTCTGCGGCCAGACAGCAATGCACCGTTAATCCTTGCAACATTAACAAGGGCGGTTGCGATCAATCCTGTCACCCAAGCCACAACGGCTCTGCGGAGTGCAAGTGCGACGATAACAGCAGACTTGTAAACGAGGATAGAATGTGTGTACCAAAGAATGTCACTTGCGACGCCAGCAAGTTTTCTTGTAGGAACGGTAAATGCATCTCCAGAATGTGGGCGTGTGACGGCGATGACGACTGCGGCGACGGTTCTGATGAAAACACCAGATACTGCTGTGAGTGTGACGGAAATTCGACGCAATTATTTTTTAGTGATGCAATTTATTGAAAGAGAATTTGTGAATTTTTATATTTTAGCTCATCATTCCTGCAGTCCGAACGAATTTCGCTGCAACAACGGCCGATGCATCTTTAAGACGTGGAAGTGCGATCACGAGAACGACTGCCGGGATGGCAGCGACGAGGAGGGATGCGTCTACCCGCCCTGCGCAGCGGGCGAATTCACCTGCGCCAATTTCCGATGCATACCGCAGTCTCAGGTGTGCAACGGCATCAACGACTGCAAAGACAATGTCACTTCCGATGAGACACACGAGCGTTGTCCTCGCAACACTACATGTCCGTTGAATCATCTCAAATGCGAAAAGACAAACATCTGCGTGGAACCATACTGGCTCTGCGACGGCGATAACGATTGCGGTGACAATAGCGATGAAAATCCGATTCATTGCGCTCAGAGAACTTGTCCTCAGAATAGCTTCCGATGTCCTAATCACAGGTAAAGTATTGATTGATAATTCGATAATTTTAATAGAAGATTTATATATATATATATATATTTTTTTATTTAGAAATATTAGATAGATATATACATATTTTTTAAAAACACTTGAAAAAATTATAATAAATTCTATTTATAAATTGTACGTGTCATGTAAAATAACACATTTGAATACATAAAATACATACAAATCAAAATATATGTCGATACACGTATATATTAAAACATGTGACGCATAAAATTATAAATAGAATTTTTTCGCTAATTACATAGAGTGTCTAAAAAAATCTTAATTAAACATACCGTTTGTTATATATAGGTGTATCCCAGCTACTTGGTATTGCGATGGAGATGATGATTGCTTGGACGGAAGCGACGAGCCTCCTGGTTACTGCCAATCTGAGGGTAGAACGTGTTTCGGCGATTTGTTCACTTGTGATAACGGCAACTGTATTCCCAGAATTTACATCTGCGATGGAGACAACGATTGTCTGGATAACTCTGACGAAGATGAGCGTCATCAATGCAGTAAGTTTTACTATACACGCACTTTTTCTCTTTCCCCCTCTTCTCCCTCTCTCCGTTTCTCTTTCATTGATTCAAGGATTTTATTTTATTTATAACATTTCAATCTTTCGCATTGTTAAATTTCTTACTGTATTTTTTATTCATCATTGATCAATTTAATTTTCAGACGACAGAAAGTGCGATGAAGAAACGGAGTTTACTTGTACCGCGAACAAAATGTGGAACCGCGCTCAGTGCATTCCAAAGAAATGGCTGTGCGACGGAGATCCGGACTGCGTTGACGGGGCCGATGAGAATGTGACTTTGCATCATTGCCCGGCGCCAACCCCTTGCGCCGAGAATCAGTTTACTTGTAACAACGGACGATGTCTGAATCGAAACTGGCTGTGCGATCATGATAATGATTGCGGCGACGGTAGCGACGAGGGCAAGTTTTGCAATTCTCAATATAAGCCCTGTAATAGCCAAGAGTTCACTTGTCAAAACTTCAAATGCATACGAAAGCAATTCCGTTGTGACGGTCAGGACGACTGCGGCGATCATTCGGACGAAGTAGGATGTCGTAAGTATATAATAATACTAACATATCATAAAACATACACGAAAGAGAGAAAATTATGATTAGTTCCTTAAATTAATTCACATATAAAAAATTTTTTTAATCTTAAGTAAACAAATATTTTTTTAATAAATGTATTTTCAACCTTCTCTTCTTGACGTGGCAAGACTTGAAATATAATTGATGAAATTTTGTTTGTTCCTCTTTTAGCGTCTAGAGTCAAGAATACAACGTGCCCGAATCCAAAGGATTTCATGTGCGCAAACGGTAATTGCATCGATTCGCAACTGGTATGCAACAAGGAACCAGACTGCGCCGACGAGAGTGACGAGCCGCTGCACTGCAACGTGGACGAGTGCGCTCGTATCGAGATGAATCAATGCGGACACAAATGTGTCGACACACCGACCAGCTTCTATTGCGAGTGTAATCCCGGCTACAAATTGTTGGCCGATGGCAAGGCCTGCGACGACATCGACGAGTGCATAGAAACACCTCAAGTGTGCAGTCAACAGTGCGAGAACACGCCTGGCGGATATTACTGCAAATGCAACGAGCGTTGGTACGAAAGAGAAGCCGACGAGCATACGTGCAAGCGCAGAGACAACATTCAACCGTGGATCATATTTACGAATAAATATTATGTCAGAAACATGTCAATCGACGCGTCAAACTATAGCCTGATGCATCAGGATCTGGTTAACGTTGTCGCGCTAGACGCGGATTACGCCCAGCAGATGTTGTATTTCTGCGACGTTACCGCGAAGACGATATACAGGTCCGTCAGTGTGCTCTTGTTATTCTCAATACTACTTTATTCGTGTAAAATGATTAATATTTAATAACTATAATTATTATTTAATTTAATACCAAATAAATCAATTATAAAAATGAATTTAGTTAGAAAAAATTTGATTTGCTCATTCTTAAATGAGAGCTAGCTTAAATAGTAGAGTCGAACCTAGAGATAATATTTGCTGTTTTTTTTTTGTTTTTACAAAAATAAACATACTCTTTTATTTAGAGCACCGATAAACGGCGGCGAAAGAGAACCCATCATCCGTCATGACAGTTTGGGTCTGGAAGGAATTGCTATCGATTGGGTTGGTCGAAAATTATATTGGCTAGATCGTCACGCGAAGCATTTAGATGTTGCCGAACTCGACGGCACCAACAGGAAGACTCTACAGTCTGGAATAGCAGATCCACGCGCGATCGCGATTCACCCTGGCACTGGATACCTATACTTTACATCCTGGCATCTTCAGGTTGGATATAATATTAAACTCTATAAATTTTTTTGCAAAAAAAATCACATTGCGTAAACGAAGCTTTGTAATAATCATGTTTTTAATTTCAGGCGTACATCGGTAAGATGGGCATGGACGGTAGCAACTTCACTCGAATTCTTACATGGGAGGACGACATCGCTTGGCCGAACGCGTTGACGATCGATTACTTCACCGATCGCATCTTCTGGGCGGACGCGCATCTGGATTATATCGCTTTTGCCGATCTTGAGGGTCACAATCGACGAATCGTTCTGTCTGGCTCTTCGGTGCCCCACGTGTTTGCCATCACCGTGTTTGATGACTTCATTTACTGGACCGATTGGAATCTAAAGGCGATTAGCAGAGCGGAAAAGTTTTCTGGCACTCGTTTACAGGTGTTACGCAACACTACGCATCGGCCCTATGACATCCACGCTTATCACCCACTTCGACAGTTGCCCTACAATAATCCTTGTGCGGATAATAATGGTGGTTGCTCGCATCTCTGTCTTATCGCACCGCCTGCTAGTTCGTACTTGCTCGAGGGATACGGTCAGCCTGGTGTCACCTCTTACAAATGCAAGTGTCCGAATCAATTCATCCTGGATAAAGACGGCAAGACGTGCATAGCGAACTGCACCGCAGGCCAGCATCGCTGCGGACCGCCCGATGAGAAGTGCATTCCTTGGTATTGGAGGTGAGATATTCAAATATATTTAAATCGCAATTTTTTTAAAGAGCTTAAGAAGAAGATTACAATAAAAATTATATGGCAGATGCGACGGAGAGAAGGATTGCAAAGACGGTTCCGACGAGTCGACGAGTTGTCCGCCAAGAAACTGTCGACCGAGCGTGTTCCAATGCGCGAACGGAAATTGCACGCCGAGCGTGACGATCTGCGACGGCGTCAACGACTGTGGTGACAAGAGCGACGAAGCTAAGTGCGCGCTCGAGTGCGGAGAACTCGAGTTCAAGTGTAAATCGAACGGTCGCTGCATACATGACTCCTGGAAATGTGATGGAGACGCCGACTGTAAAGACGGCAGCGACGAGGACCCTGCTATTTGTCGTGAGTAGAATAGCCTGTAATATTTTTGCGATTTAGGTAAAATATACGAATTCTGAATAATTTAATTTATTTTGCTTTTATTTCAATTCACGCTAACTATATTCTCTTTTAGACAATCGTGCCTGCGACCCGAGTACCGAGTTCAGTTGCAAAAACGGCAAATGTATTCCCAAGTTATGGATGTGCGATTCTGACAACGACTGCGGGGACGACAGTGACGAACCGGCATATATGTGCCGTCAAAGGAATTGCACAACCGGATGGCAGCGTTGCCCGGGACACGCAAACTACCGATGCATTCCAAAGTGGTTGTTCTGCGACGGCAAGGATGACTGCCGCGACGGTTCCGACGAGCGTCCGGAAAGCTGTCCGAAGTGCGATCCCAAGATGGATTTCAAATGCGCCAATAACCGGTGCGTGCCGAAGCAGTGGCTCTGCGATTTCGCGGACGATTGCGGAGACGGCAGCGACGAGGCGGACGCGATGTGCAAGGACAAGTACCGCGAGTGCTCCGAATCCGAGTTCAAGTGTAGAAACGGCAAGTGCATCGCGTCCAGATGGAGATGCGACGGGGAAGACGACTGCGGCGACAATAGCGACGAGCAGGAATGTCATCGGTGGGTGTGCAAGGTACGTAAACGGATCGATGAACTGATTCTCGGTTTTATTATATATCACGATGCATTATATTTATATTTCTTTTGTGTTATCCTTTGTTCTTCTCGCAGAGCGAGAGCTTCCAATGTACCAGCGGTCATTGCATCGCGCCGTATCTTCGTTGCGACGGAGCGCGGGATTGTCGCGATATGAGCGACGAACTCGGTTGTCCGCCCAGATACCCCGGAGGAAGATACTGTCCGCAATCCCGATTCGAATGTAACAATAATCTCTGCGTCTCGCTCACCGACATCTGCGACGGCACCGACGACTGTGGCGACAATTCCGACGAGAATCCAACCATGTGTGGTAAGTTTATTACTAATAGATTTTTTGTTTAATAGAAAAGCAGGAAATTAATGCTCTCTCTGTTTGTGCAGCGAATTTCGAATGTGACAAGCACAGACGATTCCAGTGTGCCAACCACAAGTGTATCGCCAGGTATCAGTTATGCGACGAAATCGACAACTGCGGCGACGGGTCGGACGAGAACAACATGACGATGTGCGTCAAGCATACTCGTCCGTGCGACTCGATCTCAGAATATACCTGCGCGAATAAGAAATGCATTGATCGTATAAGACTCTGTGATCTCGCGGACGATTGCGGTGACTTGTCGGACGAATTGGGATGTCGTAAGTTCTATTCGTTTATATTCTTCCACTCTCGATCACGCTATGTCAATCGCAAATCATCACAAGTTATCATCTTTTCGCGTTTTCAGATCATAATCATCACTGTTCGCCGAACGATCGCGGCGGTTGCGCGCATGAATGCCACAACATTACGAACGGCGGCTACATCTGCGCTTGCTATCCTGGTTACATAATTTCCCCCGACAATCGAAAACATTGCGTGGACATTGACGAGTGTCAGACCGATCAACATCAGTGCTCTCACATCTGTACTAATTTGAATGGCTCGTATGCCTGCTCTTGCCGGCAAGGTTTCCAACTGTCGGATAAGCATAGCGGTGTGTGTCGCGCTGAAGACGATAATATTGTCGTGCTGTTTGCCAGAGGACCCGAACTCAGGGCCTATGATTTGCATAACAGAGAAGAGATGGATGTGATAGATAATGAGAAGAGAGTGAACGCCATCGATTTCGATCCCAGGACGGAATACGTTTTCTGGATTGACTCGCACGATAACAGCATTAAACGATCCTATATGGTGAACGCCAAAGAAGGCCAAGCAAAAATTGGACACGCGCAAGATCTCAATTTGAAGAGTATGTTATTCAACTCTCTAATTGATTAGTTATCATTTGTTAAACGTTAAGATATTTAATCTCAGTTTCTTAAATATTTAATTAATTTTTTTTTAATTTTTTAATTTAATTTCTAAACCATTTATCGGAATAATTAATTTGCAAAACACATTAATATTGTTTTATATTTAATATTTAATATTATTTTTAATATTATACAATATTTAATATTATATTATTTATTTGCAACTAATGTCAACGATATTCGAATTAATATAATAATATTAATTTTTCCAGTGGACTCTAAACCGACGAGCTTAGCAGTGGATTGGATTTCTGGTAATCTCTATTGGAGCGAGGTTGATCAAACAGTCCTTCCTCCTCAAGGTAGGATCATGATGTCCAAATCGGACGGCAGATATCGGCGTAGCATAGTCAGAATGAATGTTGAGCAACCGACATCGGTGGTTGTGGATCCCGAACGAGGCGAACTTGTATGGGCTGACGCGGGTAATCAGCCAAAGATCGAAATAGCGTGGATGGATGGTGATAGACGCAAATTGCTCGTGGCTGAACGAATTGCCAGTCCTTCGGCACTTACTATCGATTACGCTATGGAACATACCCTTTATTGGTCTGATATCAAGCTAGATATTATCGAGGCGATCAACTTGGCCGGAAACAACAGAAGAATTGTTTTGAGGGTCGGATTACCGCTTAGATATCCGGTGGCCTTGGATGTTTTCGAGAATAATCTCTACTGGGTCGCCAAACAAACGGGCGAGCTCGTACGACAAGATAAATTCGGCAGAGGAGTTCCGCATACTATCGTCAAGAATCTTCCTAGTCCCGGTGGCCTCAAAGTCTACCATCAACTAAGGTATAACACCAGCCTGAGAGATCCTTGCCACAACGATCAGTGCAGTCATCTCTGCGTAACGATTCCGGGCGGCCACCGTTGTCTCTGCTCGGACAACGGTGATCCTCTTCAGCCTCTGATCAGAGATAATAACGAGAGGCATTGCGACGCCACTAATGAAAGACCTCTGCCAGCACCTAGGATATGTCGTTGCCAGAACGGCGGACGATGTCAGGAGGAAGATGATAAGCTGGCCTGCAATTGCCGCGAGGAATTCCATGGTGAATTTTGCGAAATGGCGGCAGTCGCCGCCAGAGCAGGTGGATCCACTGCTGCTATAGTCATTCCCATAGTCATATGCCTGCTGATACTGTTCTGTGCTGCCGCGATCTTCATGGTTCTCAAGAAGCGACCATTGTAAGCATAATAATCTTGGATACAATAATACAATTATTATTTCTCTTTTATAAAACTTGATTATTATTTCTAGCGGCAAACCTGGTGGTCTTGGCAGTCTCACGGGTGCTCAAAGTGTTTCCTTCCGGCAAGGCAGTAATGTAGAGTTTGGCGAATCTGCTCATGAAAGGATGGTAAGCCCTTTGGTCGTTTTGTTTTAGAGAGACGAATTAGTATGACATGTTAATAAATTTTTCCTCGAAATATTTGTTATCATTTGATTTGTTTTATGCTTACAGGAACCTCTCGACGTAGAATATAATCTCAACGATGTTGCCCATAAAAACCGAGACTTTAGCAATCCGATGTACGACGCGGTGAATATGGAGAGCGGTACCACAAACGGTACCAGTGTTGGTAACCTGTATGAAGCACCGGCAGAGATGAAACCCTCGAGCATGCAGCACAAAGAGCCCCCGCAGTTGAATCTAAAGAGGAGAGAACTGGACCCGACGCCCATCGACTCGGGCAAGGACACCCAGCAGCTGGTCGAGGAAGACAAGTCCGAGTGTTAGGATTAATTTTTGTTTTCTATTGTGCTTCTCGAACTTGAACGCAGATCGACATGTTTGACGACTGCGAAGAATATATAAGGACAAACGTAATTAAAATTAGTTTACCACTTCTACGTAAATAGTGCGGATTACTTGCAGCTCGTACGTTATTTATTAAGCTGTTTACTGAGACGTTTTTGACAAAATGTGTGACGATTCAATTAAAGTTCTGTTCTATTTAGTGATCCTCGGATATGAGAATATCGAGATTTTCAAGATTTTTAAGAAAAAGGATATCAAAAGATTATTGTCATGAATATATGTTATTTCTTAGATTCAAGAGTTTGCAAAAGTTAGATTTATGTAAAATTCCTAAATTTTAAATGTAAATTTTTACATTTTATATATTTTCTTTACAATTTCTTAAGATCTTAAGAGGTAAATAAAATTGAGAATGCACTTTTTTATAAGGATTCATAAATCTACAACTTTGTTATACTCTTGCATTAAAGAATCATAATACATAGATGTTCAATTTCCAAGCTCCTCAAATCTAAGAATCTGTGGTGATGCTTATCTCTAGATCTATTTGACCATAGATTCTTATTTCTAGATCCTTTATACCAAGAATTGTGAACTGGTTTTAGGATCTTGACATTTTTCAAGAATATAGAACCACAAATGACAATGATTGCGAATCGATAATATCGATATTGCGGGGATAATAGGGCGAAAGCGAATTGCAATAGGCACGATTGTGTCATTTTTTATTAGGTGTGTGATTTGTAAGTCTTGTAAATATTATTGCTAATAATAAAGTATAACGCGTTTATGTTATCTGTGTACCATAAAAAAAACGCAACACATTCCATTCTAATTCGAAGTTGCTGCTGACAAAGTGTAACGATAACGCGGGACACTTTTTCGATAGCTAGGATATGTATATGTATATGTGCGTGTACGCGTGCAGGTGTGCACGGTGCTCGAATTGATGATGCATTGCATTCTTCGATAATCTTTCGGAACATCTGCCATAAAATTTATATATATATTTATAAATATTTTTATATATACATATAATATTATATATATTATATATATGTATATATATATATATATATATATATATCATTTTAATATTT
The DNA here is from genome assembly GCF_047496725.1 of Anoplolepis gracilipes. Taxonomy (NCBI): domain Eukaryota; kingdom Metazoa; phylum Arthropoda; class Insecta; order Hymenoptera; family Formicidae; genus Anoplolepis; species Anoplolepis gracilipes. Next base: position 3,429,336 of record NC_132984.1, on the reverse strand, counting down.
TATTTTTTTCATATTTACGATTTTTAATATTTTATCTGTATTATAAAACATAACAACAAAAGTATAATGAAAACAAATAATTCGTTCACAATTTTATTAAAAATATATATATTCAATTTGAAAATAATTGCTTGCTATTTGTAAAATATTATAGTTTAATAATTCAATCGTGTTATATATTTGTTTCAACCATACAATTCGAGCACTTGATGTATGTGTCGAAATTAATTCTCAACTACAAGTGGAGCGAAAGATTTGTTTTTTTATAAAGTAGAAAAATATTTATAAATTCTGAAAGTAATCTCCATTTTATTTTACCTAATGTTATCACGTTTTTCTGTAACATAAAATAAAAAAAAAAGAAATTTTTAATTAAAATTTAATATTACTTTCGTATATACATATTTTTAACAACCAATTTTTAACAACCAATAATTTTAATTAAAGTTTATCATTCTCAGATTATATATGTTTATCGTTAAAGATCCTATTGCGATTGTATTATTATTCGTATTGAGTTATAATAGTTGAGTGTTAATGATACACGCATGTTTGTCCAAGAAGCTGTATTCTTAGCGGGATATTTTGAGAGGCATGGCGTTATATAGTTTTTTATGTTGAAAAATGGCCTTCCGTGTTACAGTAAATAGAAGCGTGTAATTCCGCGAATGCGAGATAGATGTTTTACGCATGAACATTATTAAATGTTATCTTTGTGGATGTTATTGCGGACAACGATCGATTTTACGACAGAAAGAAATATCTCTTCCACGGTGAATATATGTTCGGTATATGTGCTCGATTGACATAATTGTACATTGCTCTAGATTGTGTGAGGTGTTCTTTCTGCAAAAGACAATTGAATTAAAAGGAATCAACGAAAATTTATATATATATATATATATATATATATATGAAGTCAATCTTCTAATCGTTATTTAAATCAGAGATTTATTTCAATATTTTTTGTATAGTGCTATTCTTTCTCTTATTCCTAATTCGTGAGTACTAATTTTCGTTTTCGAAACATTTTTTTCTTTATTTTTAAAATTGCTAAAAGTAATATAATGATTGGCAATAAAAAATAAAAATGAAATGATCTTTATCTGTATTATCTAGTTTAAAAAATAATTTTATATAATTAAGTCATGTCATATTACATATGACGATTATTTCAAATTCAAGGAGACGATTAATGAAATGAGTGCCTGTGTTAGTTTCTTCCTTTTAATGCATATACACTCTTTTGCACAGTCAGTAAGCGTGTAATTCTTCTTCTACACAAATCACGATTGTAATATAATAATTTTTGTATCCTGACATTTCCAAATATTACGTTCTAAAGATTATATTCTTAAAGTTGTTTCACTTGGTGTATAGTGATTGTTTTAAAACTGGGAGAGTATTTTATAATTTGCTGTGTAAATATCGGATAATTAAAACACATTATTTGAAAGGACAGATGAGTGTGCTTTTGTCAAATAATTGTGTCTAAAATACAAGATTATTTAATTTATATAAATTGAGAGATCTCTCAACGTGAGAGCACGTTGTACACACACACGGATCGTGTAATTAAGAGAGGAGAATTATCGATACTGACTCATCCTCCAAACAGATTATTATACAGAAAAGTATATATAAATAAATAAATATATATATATTTTTTGTTGCAATCGACTTTAATCTGGGCAGGGTTCCAGAGTGTCCTAATATTATTATAAATATATCAGTATTTTCTGTATTTTTTTATCAAGTTGACAAAATAATCATTGTTAATATATTGTGCAAATATCAAACAGATACCGTCCAAGAATAAATTTTAAACTTGACAATCCAGTTTTGGCTGTTACCTGTTAAATATCGAACGCACATGTAATCGTTGTATATCCTTCACGTCCGAGAACGTAAATTGCGTTATTCGGCAATTCCGCTTCCTAATTTTACCTAATTTTTCTATTCAATTAATATGCTTTTTTTACATTAAAATTTATTACAATTCTGATACATTTAATAATATATTGCATTTATAAAATTGAATTTATTTGAAATAAAAAAATGTAATTTAACTAATGTAGATAGTTGTTCGTATTCAAGAAAAGATGTTATTTTTCTTAACGTAAGATTATCTTAAAAATTACTGAGAGATAGATTAATATATAAGCATTTAATAAAAATCATCAATCGAATTTAATTAAAATTTTAATTTAAAAAATGAGCACATATACGTAATGAATATGAAAAGTTGTAAAAAATCAATTATTACATGTTGATTCTTATGAAATAATCTTTCTTATTATATAACAATAATATCACTATTTTGGATATTTTACTTGCAACTGATAAGGAAGAATTGGATTTTATCTGATGACGAGAAATCAATTTTATTTTCTGTGTGTATAATATATACATATATGTTATGTATGTACTTTTGAGTGAGTGTGCATTGGATTCTATCACCGTTTGATGCGTATACATTCATAAATTATGGATCAAGAAAGCGCATTTTGCATATAGATTTTTAGATGTATATTTTATTTTAGCTAACCTTTTTTTTCAGGATAACATATTATATATTTTAAACAAATGTATTTTAAATATCAATGTATCGTTGCAATTTAAGCTATATATTATTTATATACATATGTACATATATTAGAAAGAAAAAAATGACAAAAGGTCTTTTTTTTTAATAAACTCAATCTTTTTTTTTATAAAGAGTTTATTAAAAATTGAGTTTTATATATATATATATATATATATATATTATATTTTTCCAAATATTAATTATCCTGGACATTGTTTTTTAATTTATGTATATCTATATATTTTACATAGTATATATATTATATATATAAATCAACATTGGATATTTTACAATTTCATCGTACAGGTGAATGTTAAATTACTTTTAACGTAACGTATTTATAAGAATTATAGTAGATAATTAATTTTTGGCCTGTGTATGTTTTATTTGTTATCATTTTCGAATTAAGTAAACGGAGTAACACACGAATCGCCATATCGAGTGAATTTATGGTAATGGAAAACCATCATGTGGAAACCGAATCGTTTATTATTAATTAATTGGAAATACGAGAATATAAATAACGCAATATTCGACACAAGATTACAAATATTTCACAAAATGTTAAATATTCGACAGCAAATAATATCTGGGGGCAATAACAAATCAGTTGATGAACGATTTTGACGTTTGTTTGTGCACCATTACCTATATGTATAAGGTTGTCATTCGCAAGGTGAATCTCCAGCAGGTAACACATGTCATGAGTTATACAATACATACATGGCTCTTTAAAACGATAATTTTTTATGAAAATGAGCAATTATCAATTTGCATAATTAATTAACGTTATAATCAAAGATTTGTAAATATGCATATCAATTAAGACGGTAGCTATTTATCGATAAAATAAATAAATATTTGGCGCAATTTATTTATTCGAAATAGAAATCGAAGTAATAAAGAATGACAATTATAAATTATTGCTCGCAATATATTTACAAGGTGTAATTACTTCTTTAACGAGTCATATGTACATTTCCTGTATTTAAATGTAATCTCACATCGCGAATTACAATCAATTGATTAGTCATTAATTTCGTATACATTACACATTTCAAGTCATTGTTCATATAATTTTATAATATATAAACATTTTAATATAATCTATAAACATGTAAGCAAACAACGCGCGCTTTTTATATGGGCTATATTTTTTCAACTTATTAAGTAAAAAAAGAGAGATAAAAACTAATATTATGTAAAGTTACTTTACTGATAATCTATCTACTTCACTGATAATATGTATATTTATAAAGTTACTTTACTGATAATTTAAGCTTTTACATATAATATAAAAAGTTATTTCTACACTCATAAAAGTATATAGTATATTAAAATAAAAAGAATTATTAAAAAAATTAATGGTTTTCGAGATATATATTAGAAATATTATTGTTGCGATTTATTTATTGTTATGATTCATTTTAATCGATTTTGATATTCATCTTTGCTCTGTCACTCATTTGCGCATAAAAAATACTCTTTTAAAAGGTAATATATTAACTTTAATATTGAACTAACAATAAGAATATAGAACACAAGGAACAATAAATTAATAAAATAATCATAACTGTTTGAAAGATAAATTTTCAAAGCACTTTAGCAAACACAAGACTTGACTCTTCGTATTATAAGTTATTCTTGTTAATAAATAACTTGACAATGTGCTAAGAAATGATCTCTCGGAGATGGGTACAGTGAACATTAAGTTTGACTTGCCACTTCAATACGGGGATGAAATATAAAAAGGGGCGTTATCCTTCCTCTTCAAAAATCTCATCTTGAGAATCAATAATGAAGGCATTTATTTCATTGATATTCTTCAATTTTTAGTGCTATGTAGACTTATCTTTCAAACTGTTAACGATTATTAATTTGTTATTCTTTGTGTTTTGTATTCTTACAATTAATTCAATATTAAAGTTAAAATCAAAATTAACATACTATCTTTCAAAAGAGTGTTATTATTTTCCGCACGCAAATGTTGGTAAATAAATAACAATGCGAAGATAAATATCAAAATCAATTAAAATCAATCAGAAAGCGCAACAATATTATAATATCGAAAAAAACCATTAATTCTTTTATCAATTTTATTTTCATATATAATATATTCTGATATAAGTGCGTAAAAATAATTTACATTTTTTTAAACTTCAGAAAAATAAGAAAAATATTTTATACATATGTATATAAATTCTCTTTCTCATTCGTTTATAATATAAAAAGATAAGTCTTTTATATATATTACGTCACGTCGCGAGACGCGATCGCACATTACGTAAGTTCTTCTTTAAAGTCTCACCTATAATGAGTTGATCGTAAGAAATTTAATCAATCATATTCGATTATTCTCTTCTAAATTTAACTGTGATCATTGTAAACGAGCCTTAAACCGTCGATGAGTTGTACGTAGGTGCACGGAAAAGTAGGCCACTGGAACAAATTTCTCTACCCTGAACATGTTACCGAGGTTAATATCTGACGCGGTGCGTGAGGTTTCGATATCTTTTTATGCGTTTCGACAAATTGTGCGTAGAAATGAGTATCGAGAGAACCGTATTTGCAACCGTTTCGTTAAATGATTTGCACGATCATAATAAGCGAATCTTTTCGATAATCGTAGTGCCTTTCTTTGCGATTTAATTGATCGTTCTGGAAGGATATTTTCCGATATGCTCGTTTCACGTATCTCGTAACTTTTTACAGCCGACAATCGTGCTGAAATTGTCGTCCAGCATTCGAGGAGTGCCCTGAAATCTCGAGAAACATCGAAAAAGGCTTCGAAAAAGCCTTTTCACAAAAGACTAATTGATGAGCTTGTTAAAGATTATATTATATTATATTATAATTGTAATATTATGATCATCCGATACTTTTTTTGCCATTACTAATATTATTATATACCTTTATTTAAAGATAATATTTATTTTTTTTATGTAAAATCATGTTTCACAAACGAGACAAGAGATTTTTTAATAACACAAATAAATCATTTTTTATCATTACACAATGAGTTAAATTAGGTGAATACGAGTCTTATGCCTTTTAATAATTTTTTAATATCTTTGAAATATTTTTTCATAACTATAATCCTGCTGAAAATAGCTGCTGTAACATTGACTTGAATAATTCTGTTCTAAAACGTATTTTTTTCTTTTAGGATATCGATAACTTGTCCGCGTTATTCAATTCCAAGTAATAATATATTATAGAATATAATATAAAAATTTCACTGATTGTTCTATTTTATTGTATTATTAATAGCTAACTCGATTTCGTTGAAATACTTGTGGCAGTCTTTCCTGTCATACAATTTACTTAATGTAGGAGCTAAAAGTCTATTATGATATATCGCTCCACTTGCTTATTTGCTTATGGAAAATAGTCATCTCTGATATAAATTTTTTAATTCATTTGAGATAAAATTTGTCTCTTTCTAAAATTAAGATTCTGGTAATTTTTGTCATCTTTTTTATTGCTTTTAATTTTCTCTTCTTCCTACTAATATTTATCTTGTCCTTTTTATTGTAAAATTTGTCTTTCCGTGATGTCTACTATTTTGCTTCGATTTTTGATTGTACTTTTTAATAAATTGAACAATTAAGTCCATATAAAAAACGCGCTAATATGCTACTACAAAATAATAAAAGTACCGATGTAAACTTGGCGCCTGCCTTTATAAAAAATAAAAATTACTAATATAGTTTATTTGTACATACATGTTTGTATCACACTTATTTCGTTTGTATTTCAACGAGTAAAAAAATAAAAAGTGATTAAAAAAGGCCCAACTTTAAGATATTTTAATTTCATTAGTGCTATTCGATATAGAATTGTTTGTACCTGTTTGTATCTCTTTTCATTTCGTTTGTACTTCAAAGGTACAAATGAAAATGAAAAGGGTACAAAGGTACAAACAAATCTCTATCAAAGTCCGCGTTGGCCGTTTTGCGATATAAAAAAAAAAAAAATAGCGGAGATAGCGTTTTAGAGTTGTACCTAAAAATTAAAAATCACTGCGTATTTCCGAATCGGTTGAAGTACGAGCGAAAATGAAAGAGGTAAAAACAGATACAACACTTCTCTGTCGAATCTCATTGGCCGTTTTGCGACATTTAAACAAGGAGCGAAGATACCATTTTAGCGTTATATCGAAAAATTAAAAATCACCGTATTTCCGAAACCTTTTAACGTTATCGATTGCCAGTCGGAAGACATACGAAAAAAGTAACAATATAAATCTCGAAATTCGATTTGAACACGCTTCATGAAGCCCGTGAGTTTTCATCATTTATTATAAATTATTTTATAATTAACAAAATATTTTATAGCAAAGCAATTTTATACTAGCAAAAAAATGAATCAATCAATATTTATTTTGTTTGTTTATATATTTTTTTGTTGAAAGAAAAAAGAGATGCGATGATCAATATAATCCTTCCAAAAATAACAAAATAAAAATATATATTACAAAATTATACAATATAACCCTCCCAATGGGTACACCTTGACGTTGGTGGGAGGGCTCAGTACCTGGAAGGTTTATCCCGAAGGGGAAGCTAAGTACCCAAAAACACACATTTGAAAAGTCCGAAAGTGTTTTCGGGAGTGCAAAATGTCGCGCGTTTAAGTGCGGGAGTGCCGTTAAAAGTATCACGCGTTCGAGTGCGCGATCTCTTTCCTGAGAACTTTGACAACCTGAGAGTAGGTGGTCTAGGAGAGGCATCGGAAACCGGTACAACAAACCTAGGGTGAGTGATTTATTATTTGTACAATAGTCATGTATTAAATAATTTAAACAAAAGAAATAGAAGAAAAAAGAAAAATCTATTTATCTAAAAGCTGTCCATTTATCTATAATCCTGTACAAGCTACTTTAATAATAGAGTCTCTTTTACAAATTTATAAAATTAATCCATTAAATATATATTTATTATTGTATCCATTGAATATGAAATTCGGTGCGCATAATAATAATAATAATTTAGGATATTAATTATTTTGGATGTTACAATTTGGATCCCATTTGTATGTTACAGATCAACGCAGTTTCAATGCCATTAATTCCGCTGTTGCGTATATCAGCCGGTGAGTGAGAAACTTTCATTTTAGCAGATTTATGGAAATTGTAGATATAAATGATAGACTGTACACAGAGAAAATATTATAATAAAAATTGCGATATAATTTTGTAATCGTTCAGCATATCAACATGTAAGAGAAATCACAATATTTTTTAGTCAATAATTTTATATGTTTTATATTGTTTTATGTTTTTAAAGCTATTGTAATTATTCAAATATTCGATACTCAAAACAAATGCATATTCAAGTGCACAATAATTAACTGTTTAAAATAATGAATATCTTAATATTGTTATATTCCAGCTTTGAATTGAATGTTGTAAACGGATATTTATATATTTTATGTGTGTATCCTGTAAAATTTTTTCTGTGTAAATAGATCCGTTACCTTAAAATAGATGGACAAATTAGATCGAATAAATTTTAATAGATAAATAATCGAATATATATTGCAAAAATAAAATAGAATACACAAATTAAAGGAAGGATAATAGATGGAAAGTAATTTTTTTCAATTGATAAATTTTGTCAAATTTATTTAATAAAGAATGCTAATGATTATCTTAATTGTATAATGTCGATTTTCTTATAACGGGCATCGATTTTATTCTAATTCTTCATAGCTTATTCATTTATGTTCAATCTTATAAAACTTTGCTTTAACAAATGCAAAGTCAAGTTATCAATTAAATTACATGCAATGTTATAATAAATAACATGAGCATTTAAGTAATTTTATTATTATAAATATACATATTTTATACATATTCTGAATTATATATTATATAATATTATATGTATATATATATATATATAAATTTTTTAAGTATTCAATTTTTTTGACTGATAAAAAAATTTATAATGCTCAATATTATATATATTAATTAAAGTTACATTAAAGTAAATTGTTAACGAATGGTTATAAAGTCGCAGGATCGTATATAGAGCACAAAATATTTTTGCCATTTACATATCTGACAGCTACGATAATCCTTCCTCGATCTCCAGTAAAGATCAAAGTGACTAGATAACCACTTGAAGTAACCAGATGAATCCGGCCAGGTGAGCAATAATAATCAAAAAGATATATAAAGAGGTGCTTAATAATGCTCAGTAATGCGTATATATTTCCTCGTGTTTTTCATTTTATTTGCACGATAGCACGTGACAGTACACAATATACCGGCACAAGCCTCCCTTATTCGGACAGAAGCGACCACCATTTCGCGCGAACAACACTGGGCGGTATCCAATGGTGTGTCAAGATGGTAAATTATTCATGACCGAGACGAATGAGTTAATAAGCTGTAGTACGAGCCCCAGGTCGAGGCAGAGATGAGTGATCGTAAATGTAAATCAGCTGGAGCTACGGATACTCAGCCTCGCGTAACACGAAAGGGGCGCGGTACCGTCCGAACCGTTCTGGGACCATCGCCGCTGTCCATCTCTTTTCATGATATATCTGTATATTCTGTGTCTCTCTCTCTCTCTCTCTCTCTCTCTCTCTCTCTCTCCCTTCGTTCTCGTAAATATATTTATACCGAAATATCTCCCTCCTCTCCTCTAAGTATTATGATCTTACGAGCCGAGCGCATTATCCGAGCTGAGCCAGCGCGTATTAAATTCTACGAAGATCACACCGTGATCCTCTTGGCCGCTCAGGCTCGCTACAGATTTATCTTATTGATCCACGAAAAATAAATATGATTTTTCATTAAGAAAAAAAGACTGTTAAAATGGGGGAATGTTATGTTGAGAATATTGTGAGAGATTGTATTTAGATAATTTTTTAACAATATTTTCCAGAAGAATGTAATCGATTGGTAACGATCCGAATGTCCATTAATTAAATTTAATTAGTTATTGCTTTCCATAATTTATTCATTTATTCTTGAAAGATCTTTCGATCCTATCATCATTATTATAATTTTTTAATAATTTTATACTTTGTTAAACAATTGTTAAACATATTCTTTTTAATTTAAAAAAATACTTATTAATTTTTAATTACTGTTTTGGAGTGTTAAAATGAATATGTAACCGAAGAAGGTTTAATAATTATCAATCCAATTGCGTAGTTTCAAAATAACTTTTCGAGCTTTTTATTTCAAAAGTTTTAAAATTAAACTTCCATCATTCCTTTCTATTTGTCTATTTTTGTACGATTATTTAAACAACATCTGCCAAAACCGTCTGCTAAAACGCTCTGATAAAACGCAATTAATCAGGAATACCGTGTGGCATGTAAGTGCGTTCCTATTACGCGCGAACTGTGTTACGTCTAGTTCGAGTTATTGGAAATAAAAAGAACAAAAGCTGGTATTCGATGAATTCAGTGCCGGTGGTCGCGAATATTGGGCCAATAAAGGACCGGCTATAAAGCTCGACCGGCTCGTGTATTTCTTTCAGGATATTTTGTCGCACAAAGAGTGAAAGCACCGTTATTCGATACAGTCGCATAATTTGGCTAATTGTTTTTATTTTCCATGCAAACTGCCGAAATCTTCCTCTGTGAATGTTTTTTCGATTAATTCAGCGAATCAAATTGAGTTAATCTTTGATATACAGGCAGAGATTATTAAAAAATTTAGATTAAAAGGATCATTAAACTAATAAACAGGAAAAAAAATATGAATAAAAATATGTTTAAACCGATGAAAATTACCTCGATATTAATTTAATTAATATAAATGCCGAATAAAATTATTTATGCTGCAATAATTAAATATCGTAATATCAACATCATAAAAAATTAAAAGATATTGAGGTTTCTCGAGATGTAGAAAGATTGAACGGAAAATGTATGAACTAATGTTGAAAAATTTAGAATAATTAAACAATTATATACGTTGCAATATATTTTAATTTATTATTTGTTATTTGTCTTGTAATAAATTTTAGTAAAATTTATTTATTTATTTCGTAATAATTGTTGACTTTATTGTAACGAATTACATACCTGTACTGTTTTTTGTTAAAATATATTTATATTATTTTTTATATACATTAAAATATATTTGTTGTGGAATTATTTTTTTTTTTAAAGAATTGAAGAATCGAAATAAAATATATCTTAAATATGTAAGAAGGAGCTGAGAGAGAAAAAGGGAAACGTGATACTGGAAATTTATTCGATTAGCCTGAAGGCGGGAATATGAAAAACAAAAGGATTCCCGTTTAAATAAGGAGCTCGCCGGAAGGCGGTCGGGCGTATTCTCATGTTCCATTGTACTTTTCAGCTTTGACTACCGGAGACGGTTTTCACATTATTTTCTTGCTTCCGCTATGACGCAACCGCACTGAGTGAAAAACTTTCCGGAAGTCGGACTAGCCCATGCTTGCTCGATTTACCTCGAGGCATAAAAGCTCGTTTAGCTTGTTAACTTAGTGGAAGAGTTATTTTCGCGAAATTACGATTTAAGCGCAAAACCGGCTGCCACCGAATCCCTTCTATCCTTTGTTTCATTTCGCATTTTTAGCATTAAATAAATATAATTTAATATTTCGATTCCTTGTGTCTGCTCCGATTGACGTATCAACCTTTCTCTTATCGAGTAGAAAAATCACATTCGATTTTATCTTACGGGTTAAACACGATAGTCGAATTTATCATGGAAATGTATGATTCTACGTACGAGCCCTTTGTCTAATTTTTTTTTTTTTTCTGAAAGCTAAGTTGGACTCGATCTGAAGATTAAGTCGTGGTAATTTAAACAAATGTGCCGTACCGAACAACCGGGACAGGAAGTTTAATATGAGTGTCTGGTTGGAATAAAAAAAAATAAAGTACGTACATAGAGAGAAGTCGTCCTAGAACGATAAAAGCTCTTGGCCATCCTCTCGAAAGTGTCCTTCACGGAAGTGTGCTCGTTTGTCCCTCAACTCTCGAGCCTTCTGTTGTGACGGTAGCCAAACGTGTTTAGGGAAACGAGAAATCTTCACAGTCCGGAGAGGGTGTATATCACCCTATTCGCTCGATTTGCCAACAAGATTGCCAATGGAATCGCCAGGAGAGTAACGAGCGGTTAACTTTACGTGTCCCTTTATTACGCGAATGTGGAAATGCTGGGAATATCAAACATTTTACGACTTTGAGTATTTGTACTATGTAGAAAACATTAGTTTCATTGTTTATATACTTAAAACTTTGAACAAAGAGAATTATAAAACTTTAGAGCATTATAATAATATAATTATATATAATATATAATTTAATAGTAATATATGTATAATATATGAATATTAATGATAATAATAATATAATTAAATAATGGAAGTATTTTTAAATGTTTGAATAATGTTTAAGTATGTATGTATGAGTATTTGTAGTATGTAAAAAACATTAGTTTTATTGTTTGATTACATATAAAACTTTGAATAATGAAAATTATAAAACTTTAGAGCATTATAATATTATAATTATAGATAATATATAATTTAATAATAATATGTCATACAATAATAACAAAATGATAATAATAATATAATAATAATACATAATTTACTAAATAATTTAATATAGTTAAATAATCGAAGTATTTTTAAATGTTAAACTTGAACCTATGGGCATTTTAATGAAAGCACGTTCGATATTGTATCGCATTGGCTGATCTTAATATGTATATAGAAATATTTATCGTTTGTCAGTTGCAATTAGCAGAACTTTGATTGGCAAGAATATTCGATAGCATAAATTTTGTACGCTTGATGCATTGGATATTTCCAAGCTTGAATGACACTTTACGAGAACGACGTCGAAAATTTTCCGAGCACAGTTTAGGAATAAGGGTTGAACGCTCGCGGCTTTGGCGAGGAGAGAAATTGCGAAAGCTTGCAACGTTATATACACTCTTATAATTGCGTATTCGCAGCCGCGCGTAACAAGACGCGGAATTTCGCCGGGAGCGTCACGCGTCTGTTTGTCTTTTTACGTAATTCGCTTTAACAGAATTTACTACAACACGCGATACCGCCGTGCGTTATAACGTCGCGAGGAAAAGACGGAAGTAACGTAGATGGGCGGATACGAGGTAATAATCGCGAGGGATTACGAGAGAGTCTCCGGCTGTCTATGTTCATCCCTCTCCTCATCTCTCTCTCTCTCTTTCTCTCTCTCCCCTCTTCTCTCCTCGGGTCATTCCTCGAATTTCCTTCGCGTTGATACTGGGATAACAATTTGCAAGGGATGCGAATGCGCCGGATGCTCGCAAGGGCTCAGGGGAACGTTCGAGGGATAAGGAATCGATCCTCTCCTCACGGAATCCGTTTAGAGGATCCGCATCTGCAGAATCCGGGATACTGCATTCAGCCACCGTAATGGCGACTGAGGGTTAATAGACCGGACGGTGATTCATCGACTGATCGCTGGCTATTTGGCTCTTTTAACTCCGTCTTCAAAGGCGAGCTTGATTGTTAACATCTTCAGTCCGACCGCGCATTCGACTTGATTGTCAAATTTATTCGTCGTCCGAAATGTTATATTAATTAAAAAAGTAAATTTTTAAAAGAGTTTGCATAATAATTTGACGTGTTTTGAATTATTCGCGTGTCGAAAAGTCTTCTAAAATAATCGCAGATGCAACTTTGAACTAAAATGACATAGATCATTACCATTCTAATTATTTAATTTTTATTTAATTTATTAATTATTTTGGAAGTGTATCTAAGGGACTGGTTTAGTATGGGGTAAGAGAAGGGAATCAATCATTCATGGAGATTCCAGGATCCCGAAGAGCATCCGAAGGATCCTCCATGGTTAACACCTATCTTTGATAATAGTGTTCTAACAATGAAATATCATTACCGCATGTTTGCAGCTACCTTTCGGAAAAGAAACTTACTTAGTTAGACTCTAATTAGACTCCCTCGTTTGAATGAGATCCTGTTCGTCTCCCCCTCCCCCTTTTTTTGTCATCTTCGGATTCAAAATTGACCCGATTATTCGAAACTCTCTCGAATCTGGACGAAATCTCTGATAAACTTACCGGTAAACTTCGATTCGACGTAGCCCTGATTGTTAATTCAGCGCCGCTCGGTTTCCTCAACTTAGTTACGCAACATAAATTAAGACCTCGGAGTCGTCCGCTACGTTGCTCGTTCATTAGCGACTCTTGCAATCGAAATCGCTCTTCCTTCCATCGTGAATTAATCATAAAACGATGTTAATTAAAAGGGGAGAAAAAGCTTGAAATTATTCATTATAAATATAAAATAAATTTTATGAAGGCAAAATATTTTAATATAAATATTTTAATATCTAATTTTTTAACACGCGAAGAATTTAATATAAATATTTTAATAAATCATAATTTTTTAATAAATAATTTACATATATTAAATTCATTTATAATATCTTAAATTATATGGCTGCTTTTTGTTCTAATAAATAGTTATATATTTATACACAATACCTCCTTAAAGAGCATTAGATAAGATGCTGAGAGTTCAAGTCGGTATTATCTTCGCTACCTCTCGACGCGTGAATGATAATTAATAGTCGAGGAATGTTGAAGATAATTAATCGTCGGGAAATAATTAATAGCGTGCCGTGGTAAAATAAACATGATTGAACCGTAATTTATTATCAGCGAACTCGACCGGATAAACATTAAACAACGAGTTTTACAGGAAAAAAACCTTAATTATTAAATAATTAACTATTTATATATAATTATTATATAATAATATATTATATAATATTATATATATATATATATATATATTTAATTTATATTTTTTTAACATAAATTCTTCGCGACATACATCTCCAGCGGGTTTATAAATCGTGTATTTTTAAAAATCTTAAAAATTATGTTTAATGCAGTTCAAGAAAAGATTTAGAATTTAACAATCAATTATGTGTACTGGTTAGATGATCGGTTTAATTTATTTACTTTTTTTATGAAATTTGCAAGACATAATTTTTTTTTAATCAGAGCGATTCGCGATCTTGATGCGATTTGAAACGCATCGAATCGAATTATACGTGATTTTGCAAGCGCTTTTACATAATCGTTAATGTAACGCACGGCAAGCGATGTTAAACACAACAAGCCGTAATATTACATCATCGACGTCGACATCGACGTCGACAACTTCGGGATCGACGTCGCCGTCGTCATTTCAGCTTTGACGCGTATTGCGTCGCGTTTATTAAACGTACCCTCATTGACGCATTTATGGACGGTAATCGCGATTACGCGGTGACATGTGGAAAAAGTAATTTCCTTTCTGACGCTGCGCTTGCATTCCCCTTCAAACATTAAATTTTCTTTTCTTTTTTTTTAATCTTTTCATCTTAATTTTTTTCGATTAAAAATTCTATTAAAAGTATTATGAAATTTATATCATTGTAGATCTCGATGAAACATTCGCGTCTATATCTTTGAGAATTCTCTTTAATGCTAGAAAATTTTGGGATTTTTTTAATAACAATTAATTACTGAAATAACATGATATCACGAAGATGAGTAGATAAGTGTCCAAAAAGTTGCCAATAAAAAGAGCTAAAGTTATAATAAAAAAAATTATCGCAATTATATGCCATATTTACATTTATGGGATTGCGTTTATGGCGAACTGTACCTTTCAATTCGGTATTCGGTTTGATTGGTTCGATTTGGGTTCGTCCTAATTCGATCCGGTTACCACGCAATCGGCATAACGATTGGTGTTGGCATGCCAACAATTACATCGTCGAGCCAGCCGCCGGGATTTTGAGCCCTCATTAGCGCGTTTAGTGCCTTTCACGTTCGAGCAGCGTCATGAAAACGTTAATTAAGAAATTATGTGCAAGTAAATTACTACATATTTCGTATAGAAACATCAAGTTTTACATTGATAATTAGATTCCACCATTTCGGCGGTTAAAATCATTTCTGTATTTTCCAGGCGTTAAATGGAAATATTATACAGACGTGTCTCTGTCTCGGTGTCAACGATAATAAAAAGAAATATATATTTTTTTTTAACATTAGAAGTATTGAGTAGTCATTTCTGACCGTTTCTATTTTTTTAGATTCATACCCTATTTCTCGAATAAATGATGAAATTTCAGAATCCTATCTTTTACACAAGAAATAGGTTACTAATCTAAAAAAAATAGAAATGGTGAGAAAAACCGCTTGATACTTTTAACGTAAAAAGAAAATAAAGATTTAATTTTTAAATTAAGGAAAGATCAAGCTAATTTTTAAATCGTAAATTTTAGGCAGGCAAAACGGAGCTTTCATCGCTCAATTCGACCAACATTGTCCACGCGGATATTATTATCGGAAGAATGGTCGTTCAGGTCGCTTAGGGAATGGCCGAAGGGAAGGGGAGGAAGGTTTCCTGAGTAAACCCGAGGCTTTCCTTTCGACACGAGCTTTCGGCATTGTGCCCGGGCGAGCTCGCGCACGTAAATACCATGATTGATGGGATAGAAACAGCCCTTGAATCGCCTCCGATCCCTCCCTCTCTCACCCTTCCTTGTCGACCATTCCCGCACGAAGTTTACAAGGAGGCCACAATGGACCGAGCAGTGTGCCGATTTTCCGTGCAACCCCTAGCGATGGGCACTTAACACCCCATCCATCCCCCGTATTGTTTGATTGTTCAATGGCACGTGCTGCGATCCAATCCTCCGACCACCCCCCCCCCCCCTCGCACGGGCTCTTCTTCTTGGAACGCTTCTCTTGCGATTCACCGTTAGTGAAGCAGAGTTCACCCTCGGAGCACTCCTCAGAGACTCTCGAACATTTTTGTAGCGATTCACGACTCTTCAAAGAGCTCGAGAGAGATCCTCTCGGGGGATTCTCTCCAGAAATACTCGAGCTTTTATAAAATCTTGAGTAGCTCATGTGACGATTTAATTAATAATTTACGTTATGCGAATCTTTCAATATTTTTCTCTTCACCTTTTATAAATACATCTTTAAATCAACGGACCCTATACAGTTATAAGAGTTTGAAATTTCTTTTGCGTAAAAAAAAAGTCGAGATCCCAATTACATAAATTTTTTCTAAGGTCTTTAGATTACATATCGAATCGTCAATAAATTCCAATATAATTAATATTAATATTAATATTGATACGTTATGAATGATATCAAAATATATTTCGAAAAATATTATCTACATGCTATTTCTTCTTACCTAACAATTTTATATTATATATAATCTTATATGTAAATATATATATCGATTTTATATATCATTTTTATTATATATATATATATATATATATATATATATATAATTGTCTTATATATAAATAAAACATGTATTTCTGATATATACATATAAATAAAATGGATTATAAATCTTATATATATTACAATCAATTATTATATATATATATATATATATATATATATATATATATGTATATAGGTTTTATATATTATATATTATTATATAAAAGTCTATATATATATATATAAAATTGATTATACACTGTTTGATTTATTTCAATATTTATGACATATCAAAATTTGGGTACGTTTGTACTAATTGTGTTCTGGTAAGATCCTCATTGAGATGCGCTGGGCAAAAAGCGTCTCAGGGCGGGCTAATTACTCAACGTTACAGGTGCATTGGCCGTAAAACCAGGTACACTCAGCCCGCAGGTACACTCAGCTAATTGAGTGGGAACAGACTGTCGCGTCCACAAAACCGTCTCTTACCCACGTTTCACCCTTCCATCCCATTTTCAGCTAAAAGTCGATAGAGAAACTGCCACGCGTAAATACATTCGCATGTTTATAGTCACACGATTGCGAATTAATAATTTATGCAACCTTTCGACACCTTTCCTCTTCTCGGAAGGTACTTTAATCTTTACTTCGATCCTTTTGTAACTCTCATTGTTAACTGCACTCAAATATTTTAATTTTTAATGATCCGTAAGTTGTCTTCAGTTTAGATATCGATCAAGTGCGCTGTTAAATACCATTGTTTGACGTATCTTTTACAATTCAAAAGACACAAAAAAATATAAAAATAAAAGAATGTTAATTTATATTATTAATGTAATTTTTGAAAATGGTAATGGTTTGAAAATTTGATTAGAACTTTAAAAATGTTTAAAATTTATTATGAAAGGGATATAAAATATATCATACATTTAGTAAATATATAAACAATTATTTTGTCATTTTGATTGTGTAATAAATTCATAATTATATTAAGTGATAGATTAAATAATTTATAGTTCTTATGATGATATAAAATAGTTATTATTGCATCATCGGAAAAGTAGCATAAATAGATTCGAGACTTCAATTTAACTAGGGTCTCCGTTGATGGTTATTTGAGAGCGAGCAGGAATAAAATGTATTGCACGATGGAAGATCAAGGATGTTGAAAGAGGATGCAGCGGAGATGTATATGTGTGTGTGTGTATGTGTGTGTGTGTGTATGTGTGTGTGCGCGGGATGCATCGGCATTATCGTTCGAAATCCAAAGCGACGGATGGGGCGCCGCAGAATTTTTATTCAGGGAGCATCTTTAGAGATACGAGATCAAATTAGATCTAGACGTCAGATCAAAATATACTTACTTTTCTTCGCGCGCGTTTCTCTTCTCTTTCGACCTTTTTTCCATCCTTTTATTTCATTTTACTACTGACAGCAAATACCGCGAGATCATGCCGCGATGTAAAACATTATAAAAAATCAAAGATTATTATCATTTAGAGCAACAACGAGATATTACATATTGCCATAAAAAGAATTTCCTTTTTAGTATTATTATTTTTTTACATATTAATCAATATTTAAAGTTTTAAACGTTGTACATTTTTTGTATAAATAGAAATAATTATTGTCGAATATTATGGAGAAAATTGCAAAATGCTTCATGTAAATTATTTTAAAATAGTAAAAGAAAGGTATATTTTATACAAAGCGTTATTCGCCCTTTTTTTTATTCATATTTTATTAAAATAGAAATAAAGCGAAATTTTTATTATTTAATTTTATTTATTTAAATTTGAAATTCACCGCTTTATTATTGCGTATTTAAAATGTCTCTTATGTACATTATATATCTTATCATTATATTTTATATATATATTACATAATAAATATATATACAAATATATTTTTTGGCATACATTATATACAGAGAGACGTACTTTAATAATATTCATCGAATGCAATTACTTTCTCAGTAATTAAAAATGAAAGAAACGAGAGAGAGAGAAAGAGGGAGAAAGAGAGAAATTGAGGAGAAATGAGGTGGTGGAACAAGAAACGAAGCGAGGAAAGGGCGAGACGAAGAGGCGAAGGCAAGAACGGGTCTTGGAACTGGGGCTCGAAGCTCGGAGATGGGAGGAATATACCCGTAGAATTGCACGTGATGCGAAAATTCGTTTACATGCTGCCGAGACTGGCATCCCTATAATGTCTACCAATGCCCCGCATTCCATTCTGTTTGGATGACGCGTATTCCCGAGACTTTATACGAGAGCGTACATATCTCTGGCGTTGCGGATAGATAAAATGTTGTCGCACCTACGCCTACGTTTACAATTTTAATATCGTCTCGGATCGAGAGTATTCGCAATTTTTTTCCAATTGCACCGTTTGAACCATAAATCGATTCTTGGAATAAATAAATAAATATATATATATGTATATATATATATATATATATTTATATTATTTATTTATTTTTAATTATTATTATTATAATTTATTATATATATATATATATATTTAAATTTTTCTTTTATCAATATTTATTTAATTTATTCTGAAAATCAAATTTTGGATCCCCCTTTGCAAGCGATGCAAGTTTTTCTCCTCGCAATATATGAGTAATAAGTTTGATGAATTATTGCATTTACATCTCCGTCTTTCTCGACTCTATTTCTCGACTGCAAATGTAATCGAATTTCGCAGGGAACGTTTAATGGCTGGATTTTACGCGCTGCGTGACTTCTCGATCGTTCTGTATCGTCCTTCGCGTTCGGCATCGGATGAATACGAATGGCGAGTCAACGGGGCGTACCTGTTGGTAAGCAGAGACGCAATATGGAATATCGAATGCACTGACTCGGCTGTCTCGGCCAGACATACCCAGCCACCGGATGCATCAAATGCACCAAATGCAGCGCGATAACGTCACTCACAGGACGGTAGGGTCGGTAATTCGGCAACGACGTGAAAGGGGCGAGTTGGAGGAAGGGGAATAGCCCTCTTGCTCTCTCCTCCCGCGATAGGCGGGGGGGGGGGGAAGGGGTTCAATCCGCGAGTAATTTTCGAAATTGGCCTTCCAACACGACATTCCCGATCTGTCGATTCGCCATACTGTGACCGTTCTCAAAAATCGAAGGTTAGCGAGAATGAATAATCGTTTCATAGATCAAACGTAGCATGGTGAGGGAGGTTTGACAACCGAAAAATAATGATGCATGCCGATTTAAAAGCCGGAGGGATTTTATTTTTCCCCTTTTCATCATGTCTATGTCAAACCGCGTCGAGTTTGACATCTTTGGAAATTTTTGAAAAAATCTTGCATTTCTATAAAAAAAAAAAAAAAAAAAAAAAAAAAACTCCTCGTATTCTTTCAATTTCAAACTTACGGATTTGAAATCTATTATCTCGGGCTATTCGATAATTTTGCGACGTAGTCCGCAAAGCTCTGTCCCGAAGTTTGAATATTCTATATTTTCCGGGCTTACTTATCTCCGCTCTGTCATTCACAGCCACAGGCGAACGTATACCTAGCGAGTTAAACGTCTGATTATCATAAATGTTCGGGCGATGATACTGTCGATACTCGTATTGGCCACCTTCGGTTTTCGCCTCGGTAGCAAAGAGGCTTGTTTGCGGTGAGAACGTGCCGAGAAGCTCGCCGCCGAGCTTACCGGAAGTCAAGCCTTAGGAATAACAAAGCGTCAGCGCTTCGTCATCGTCGCTTCTTAGACTTCGGTCGCTGATATTCCTCTCTATACAATGGACTACCTCTGCCTCGGGATTCTTCTCATCCCATTCGGAGATCATAAGTTATCACAGTTTCAAAGTATTAACTCTTTTATGAATAATTAAAATTTGTATACTATAACGATGTAAATAATATACATAAATTATAATTATCTGCGTATTTTATTTATGAGTCATACTTTTATTATGTGTTTGATTATATTTTTAATTTATTATTACGTATTATTTAGTTGTTTAATTATTTATTTAATCTATTTATAAAGAGAATTATATATATTTATTAAGAAAATAAACGGGGATAGAGCTCTCATTTAATATGCAAAATACAAAATAGAAAAAAAGTAATAACATCAGATATTTATATACGTATAAAATAGAATAATATATATATATATATATATATATATATATATATATATATATAAAATAAAATATTTTTTTAATTATAAGAGAGAAACTAACTGCGAAAATGGAAATTAATATAAAAAAATTTATATTTATTATTATAAATTTTGATTACTTTGCGATATATACAAGTCTTCGATATCTCAAATTTTCGAACGAGAAATGAATTTAGCAGAAATTTATAGTATAATGGTATGATAAGTCATCAGACAAATGAGTTTAATTCAACTTGGTGATATATTAATCTTTGATTTCCGATTGTTGTTATTAAATCCGGTTAGAGGATTATGCTGTGTCTAACCCAAACTGGAGCGCGCGTTTCATATGTATAATTGCGCTACAATAACCATCGCAGATGTCGGCCCGTTAAATTGTTTAATACATCGCCGCAGAGGATGGCGGGCAGAAATTTCCAGAGTTAATTTTCCAGTTTTCTAGAAACGATTTTCAAGAAGTTTAAAAAAAGTTTTGGTCGATTATTTGCTCATTAGGAATTAATAACGGTGGCTGGATAATACGCTCCACACATACACATACACTGGAACTTTCAAGGAATTTATCGATGATTTACTCGTTAGTTTTTTTTTTTTTTTTTTTTACGACGGAGTTTGAAATTTTTGGCACTTCTGCAACTTGGCTTCTCTTGACTCTTCTTTATCAAAATCCTATGTAAACTTTTGTGCGCTCCCCTCGTACGGATTCCAAATTCTTTATAATAATATGGGATTCCGCGTTCAAAGTCTTTGCTTATGCATAAAGTTTTCAGCAATTTGAGAATACGAGAATAAAAATGGCAACAGATGAGAACCTTGGGAATCTTGAGATAGAAAGAATGCCAAGGGAAGTCCTATGCAGCTTAAGAATGTAGGAAGCGATTGTTTATATCAGTATCTCAGAGTCTCTGAGAAATGTGAAAAGGAGAGGGAAAAATTTGAGGAACGTCCCAGTTTTTTATTTCAAAATAATTTTGAAACACATAAATTAATGATGTAAGCCTTGATGATTATTGATACATTGCGATATCTATCATTGTGTATAAATACACAAGCGTGCGCGCGCATTAATGTGAACAAACAACTAATTAAATAAACCATGTACTCTGGCAGTACATTAAATTAATTATATGATAAATATGACTTCTCTCCGCTCATATCCGCTAGAATTATTTAATGCATATTGGAAATCCATGAAACAAGTGTGTCAATTACAAGATATAGGGATATATTTTGAAATCAAAATATGCGGTTAATACTGTGTAACACGTATCGAGTTAAGTCTAACGAAAATAGCTACGGTCTTTAAATCGACGTATTAAAAACAGCTATGTATGTACGTATTAACAATTAAACATCAATCAGATCTAACAGATAATAAATTTTTATTTATTCTTCCTCTCTCTCTCTCTCTCTCTCTCTCTCTCTCTAAACGCTTTTATAAATTTCTAAACACATACATACTTTAGTTATTTAACTCTCAAACTGAACACGTGGGTCTTTCTCGTGTCCGTGTCATTTCTAATCTATTGTTTTAAAAAAATATTAATAAAATCTCGAGGTTGGGAACTTATCCAAAAAAAAGTTTGTGTCAAAAGGGACTTATAACTGAAAGGACAATTTAAACAGTTTATTCAGTGCAAAGTGCTGGCGAATCTAAATCTGAAGCGGACAAATGACCCATGTATTCGCTTTATGTATATTAAATAAGAAAGGGTAAATAAGTAAATTTTTTTAAAAATATTGTTTAAAAATATTTTGCTGTTATATCGTTTTTTTTTTTAATAAGTTATAAATTTACAATGATAATCTCCCTAAAAAAGAAACAAATTGCTTTAGTTTCTATTGTGTTCATTTATTTTCATCCTAAAAGTAACTTTTGTTAATGATAACAAACAACAAACTGGAGTTATATGTATTAATCAATTTTTATACTGTAGATTGTAATGTAAATTACATTTTGTTTTCACTTTTCTTTTAAATAAATTAGCTGAAAGTTAAAAAAAAATTTTTCCTCAGAAAAAACACATTTTTTTATACCTGAAAATTACACATTTTCGACCATTCAAACAATTATATTTTTTGAAAGCCGTGGACATGTAGTATTTTTTTCGTAAACTTTAAACTTTGAACTCAAAATTCCTGGAAGTCTTTTTGTTCAAAATTATTTTTTCAAATTTTTATTTTTTTTTTTTATATAAAACATCTGTGTTTCCAAATCTTGACTCCAACAAATAACAAAAATATAGTGTTTAAAAATATTTTTTCTTTAACTTTATTACATAAACTTTTAGTTTAAACTTAAAAAAAGATGTGTAAATTGTTTTAGAATTTTTTAAATAATTTTAGAGTACAAAAATTAACTCGGACTCCAGTTACCCACGCGTTCAGGATTACAGCGCCATAAAAACGTGTTTAGTTTGTGGGTTAAGAATATACGCCGTCGAAATCAATATTGTATTCATTTATAAAGAAGAGAAAATGTATCACATTTTTAAAATATTGCGTAGATAAATATTATATCGTAAGCATATCTTGAAATGCGTCAGTTACCGATGGCAATCGAGAAGGTTTAAAGTAAACGGAGAATTGAAATTGACTTGGGACATCTATATCAAAATCCACAGATATGAATGGGGACCTCGATGTGAGGGATGCGCGAGATATTCCGCGAGAAAAGTTTTGTCGCGCTGTGCCATTAATAATAATAAACGTCGCGACATCGATAATAACTCGTTCTATAATCTCTCGTGCTCTCACCGAACGTTTGCGGAGAAAAAGGGGGGGGGGGGAACGGAAGGAAGAGACTAGGCATTCCCCAGGGGAACACATACGTCTTCGCTTACGTTCAACGCGTTATTTTATTATCGTCCTAAATTCGTTTTCCGAAATTTTCTTTTCTCTCAGGACAATCCGCTTTTTTATAATATTAAAAAATTAATTCAATTTTTTAATTGATGAAAAGTATTTAAAATTATAAAATTTATGTATTAATAAATTTATTTAACAAATATTTAAATTTATTCTTAAATATTATTAAAATTTAATTTTTTTATAACATTAAATAATTAGGTCTAATTTAATTTAATTTAATTTAATTATTTTTCCGAGGTACTGTTAAAATTGTACGAACGTTCCCTTATGTTTCGATCATAGAACTTTTGTAGATTCTTTAATCAATTTAATTTCTGAAAACAATGAATAATCATTGTATAAATGCGTTTCTTTTTTCAAGGCAATCTATTTAGAGTGAAAAAAAAATGTCCTTTAATGTTTAACACCTTTTCTCGTGAATTTTACTTTCTTCGAAATGTCGACTTTTATTTTCAAACTTCAACTTTCTAGATTCAAACTTTCGACTTCTATCCAACTTTGAGCCCTTATCTCGAAATTTCAGACTCTCTACTCGTCATTCTCATTTAACATCTTGTATGTTCTCAGACTCTGGCTGCTGGTACATCTTACATAGTTTCAGCGTTTGCCTGCAAAATTCGCTCCTTATATAATATTTTGCTAAATTCTTTATTTAAGGCTCAAAATAATCGGTAAATATTGTCTCGAGTGTATTTCTTTCGGGGAAAATTCTACCACGCCGTCGTCAAAAATCGCGGCGATACGAGACCGTTCACCCTCCCGGCGTCGCGCTCACCCTCTCGGCGCCGCTTCCGCCCTCTTCCGTCGCGACGCTCACCCACCGCTCGGCGGCGGAGGCGCACGTTTATGAAGGGCCAGTACGCCTCGGGCCGCCGGGCGGATCGAACGTGAGAAGTTGGGGCTCTCTACGTCGCGCGACGCCGAGCCACGTCGTCGCCATTGACATTGGCGATCATCGGATTATTTTCGCGCAAAATACATACATCACCGATTCTCCTCCTCGATATCCTCGAGAGACACGTGTGCGCGAGAGCGAGCGCGTTATTCGCGACGTGATTCTGTTCCCGACCGCGCCAGTGGACTCTGTCAATAAACTCTCGTCATCGGGGGATGAGTAACGTGAATTGTTGATGCTATTACGGTTGATTTTCAATTTTTGGACAACGAAAAGTCACGGGCGTTTGCGGTGTGTACTTGCAATTATATATTCCCCTGGAGGTGGGTTTAAATTATCTAAACTTTGCGTGCATTGATTAGATCGCAGCAAAATTGAACATTAAATTCTTGAATTGGGTTCTACGAGATTTATCGTAAGAGATAATTCAATGTTGAGAATGGATCGTTAATTATTAAAGAACGATAATATCCCTTACTAGGATATTTTGAAAGATGAGTTCGAATTTCTCGAGTTCTCTGTGTATTCCTAATCCTTAGATCCCTCATCAACCACGGTGTCCGCGGTAGCGATGTGATTGGCTCCCACGACGATATCCCAGTAATTTCGTATCACAGTAATTTGCGGGATCGTTTCCAGTAAGATTAATCATGAGGGATAATTCGGATGTTAATAGGAATTATTAGTATCGCGAACAGTGTTAAAGGATAAAGATTCGGGAGATATCTCAATGAAGAAACTATATATTATCGTTTTGTCGATCGATTTGAATTGAGGTCGAATTCATTGTGATTTTTGCATTTTCCACTTGTACTTCCAATCGAAGAATCTTTGAAACTTTTACTTTACGTACTTGATTCGTATTCTTTAAATATTGGCCGATCGCTCGACTTTACATTGAGTCATTTCCCTCAGTTTTCCTCAAATATTTGTCGACTACTTGCAGCTTTTATATCTTTTTGAATTTTCTCCGAAACTCTCTTTTTTCGAAGTGCATATAATTCCGTATGATTAATCGGTTGTTCCTTGTACTCGCGAATATTTCCCTTAAGATTTACAATCTTGAAATTATTATTTATCTTACTTATTGAATTGAAAACCTTTGCAAGATAAATCATGATAGAAATTAATAGGAAATTTATTTCACAAAATTTATTTCTCTTATCTCCTTTCAAATTTAAGATAATTCTCTGATATTTAAATTTTTGATTCTCTAAATCCTTGGAATGTCGTACTTTAAAACATTAAATGTTTATCTTGTAAATCTGTTCTCACATCCTCATATACATTTCCTTGATTAAAGGTTGACATGAAACATTTCCACATTCAGATCTTTGATTTTTCAAGACCGTATGCTCTTAACTCTTAAATCTTTTTTCGACTTGAATTTTGCGTCAACTTTTTACTGTTCTACCTACTATATCATCAGTTGTCGATATCGAAATCTTGATATGTCCTGTGTACTTTAACTTTCAAAGTATTTCAATCTCAATTCAGTCCTGGAATTTTTATATTCATTTGCAAGCTCGCTTTATCGCATATCTTTGAAGCCTTTATACATTTTATCTTGAACTTACACTCCGTTGATCTTTCTTTTATATTATTATTATTAATATTGTATTAAATGTCTCTTGTGTCACCTTTATGCCTCCCTAAAACACAGATACTTTTGAGGAGAACCAGATTTTCCCAGCACATAATCTCGTGGTCGGAACACACCCTGATTCACACCGTTATTCGCCAGGACCCTACTGGTCCTGCCCAGGATTTGGGACGAGCGGTCGCTCGTGACAGTAGAAAAATATCGCGCGCCCCCGAAGCTCTCCGCTTTTTCCGCTCGGGGGGTTGGCGGGGTTGGTCGTCTGACACTGACACGCCGGTAATGACTTCAAAGAGCCATATGTACGGGGTGGTCCGCGTGAAACGCGGAAACGCTCACCGCGAATTGCATTTTCGAGACCTCCGCGTCCCGTAGTAATAAATATCAAATTTCAAATGTTTCTGCAATTTAATAGCGTATGTGATCTTGCTTAATTAATGACTTAAGGTAACTGTTCCAGTTGTAAGTCACTTTTGCTTTTTAATTTATTTTATTAAACAATTAATTATTTGACATATTTATTATAATTAATTATTAAACATATTTTTAAAAAAATATTATCACGCCATCTGTTAGTAAAATTTCACATTTTTAACTTAACTATAATATTGCAACGAAATTAAACAAAGAATTTTTAACTGGCGATGTTTTTGTTTAATTTGCAGTGTAAATGTCAATTGTAAGAAAGACTTTATATTTCGTAAATAAAATAAGTTTATATTTATCTGCAAAACAAGAGGTATGTTGTTTCGTATTGCAATTGGGACAAAAAGATTATAAGTGACTTACAACTGGGTCATCAATAGACAGATATTAAAATTTAAATAATTATTTTATATACAAATAAAAACCTTTTTATTTTTATTAAATATGACAGCTAAAAGTTGAGAGAATTATTATGTAAAATATATATTCGACTTATTAGACACCTTTTTTTAAACATAAAAAAAACCATAGTCAACAACCTTAAATGGCTTATAAATGGGACAGCTACCTTATACATTTTTTAATTTAAATTTTGTTAATTAATAAATATATTAAAAATAATTATCTTGCCTCTGTATTTTTGCAACGTAATTTTTAAATTTATATATTACATATATAATTAGATTAATTTACATTATTATATTAATTATAAATAGTTCTGTTACATATTATAGGCTTTAAATCTTTCTGCAATTTAATAGCGTATATAATCTTGCTTAATTAACGATAATATTTATGATGTTTCGTATAATAAATCCAATTATCTCGCCTTTGTATTTTTGCAACAACGTAATTTTTGAATTGATAGATATATAATTATATTAATTTACATTATTATATTAATTATTTTGAAAGAGAAGGGGGGAAAAAAAGAGCACACATGTTACCTAGGGATTAAAATTTTACCGAGATAGCGAGGATGTTCATTTATAATGCAAAATGCGTTTGTTTCATATGAATATATGCTCTATTAAAAAAATCACGCATTATATAGGAGGGATATTTGTTGCACGCAACAAAATCTATTATACATTACACGCGGGATATCCTGTACCTATTTGACGTTTAAAACTGTATGTAACCTCTCGAAAACGCGCTAAAACATTCGTGTACCGCAAAATCATTCTAATGCAATGTAAATATTTTCTCGCTCGACAGGAATTGTTTTGCGCGAAGCAAATATTTTTCCGTGCGACGCAATCGTTTTAAATTGCATTTCTCCCTCTTTCTCTTTATCTATCCCCTTCTCTAGATTTCCCGATCGCGATTGGGGGAGGAGGAGAGGATTCGAAATTTGCAGGTCACGTCGGAAAATTTTCTAGCGGACGCAAGTTGCAGTTTTTTAAATTGAAAAACGCGTAATTTGTAATTTCGCACTCGCGGCTCTCCTTTTTTTTTTCCCCCCCGGGAAAAATCCGCAGGAGCGACACCGAAATTACTCTGCAGCTCTTGGCGACTGGTCGAAAACTGGGCGCGGATCCCGAACGCGTCGAGATTTTAACGAACACTCTTTTTCCCGTCTGTCGTCGCGTCGTGTCGCGTCGAGTTTGATTAGAGCTCGCGGATGCGGAAATCGCCCGTCGCGATGCGGAAACCGTAAAAATCGCCGCGCCCGTTCTCGCACGATTTTACGGTGACTCGCTTTCGGACGGAAACCGAGCCGCGTTTAATATCGAGCTTAATTAATACGGTTGCGTGCCTGCTGTCATTCGTTAATGATAGTCATATAGGGTACGAGCATACAATTGAGTTAAATTAAAAAAACTGTATGTACGTATGTATATATATGTTTCAAAATGTCGAGAGATATATATACGTATCAATGACTTTTTTTTGAGTTCTAAAGGAAGTGAAAATAAAGGGCGAAACAAATTTCAGAGATGCAAGAGTGGACGATAACAATTTATTTTTTTCTACAATTTCAAGCCAAAATATTAAATATTTAAGGAAAACTGGCGAATTTTGAGCTGAGCATTGCGTTAAAAAAATTTTTTCTTTTTTTAAGTATTTTTTTTCCTCACAGATGATTAGTTTAGTCATCTCGACGGAAATATTCAATAATCGTATTCCCTCGAAAAGCTCGGTGTAACGTCGAGCCGCGATTCGTTCCTGCATTGTTAAAAAAGCGGAGAAAAAAAAATAAATATAGACGCTCGCTCGCATATGCGACCGTTGTGTTCTCAACTATTTTTATCGATGATCACTGCGTTCCTGGTGTCGATTCGGCCGGATATTTCGACACCAGGATGCGTCCGCGGAAAAACAGAGCGGGCTTGACAGAAGCTGCTCGTTGGAAGTGTCGATGGACTTTTCCGAACCTTCCGATGAGGCTGGCGCAGTTGGCAATTTATTCCAACGTTTCAACAATTTTTTTTAAATTCTTGAAAATATACGTTTATATGATGGATGTAGAGACAGTTTTATACACGGATGAATTAGCATACATTTAAAATACGTAATATTTCTTTTACACACCGAGTTCTTTTACATCTCTATCAGGTCAAAGTTAATGAAGTAGCATTGTGAACAAACTATTGACAGAATTTTTTCTAGAAGAAGAATAAATAAATCAATAAATAAATAAATAAATGTGTAATCCGCATTATCAAAGTACTTTTTATATTTGCGCCGAGAAGGAACGATTGGACAAATAGTTTCGAACTGTCACAATGTTCTTCCGTTATTCGATAGCCACGAGAGAACAGAAATCTCGCCGTAGAATTCCTGGTCTCTCGATCAGCCAAAGTTCTCAAGAACGAGTAATTACAAAAGTACGAAGGATGAGAGGGAGGCGGAAAAAAAAAAAGAAAGAAAGAAGTACACTGTAAGCCCCTTTCGCTCCCCTCTCGCCTCTCTTAGATTACGTAGTAATACGGGAAGTGTCGGAGGGGCGGGGAGAGGATGGTTTCCGTCAGGCGTGAATCGCGGTCGGTTCGAACTTTTAATTACGTGATACTCGGGTGGAGGCGCGAGATGGGGAAGAGGAACAAGGGATCGAAGAGAAAAAGAGGCGGAACAGACTTAAGCAGCACTCGAAACTCCTTCCTAACAAGACCGGAAATCTCTCGAGGGTCTTCTAAAACTGCCGGCGCACCCTACCTTCTCCCTCCCCTCTGTCGCTCTCTCTCTCTCTCTCTCTCTCTCTCTCTCTCTCTCTCTCTCTCTCCCCTCACCTCCTCGCGCACGCCGTTTTTCAATTAATTAGATCGGAGCGAAAGAATGACGTTGTAATTGCAGCTGCCATCTGCAGCGGACATAAATCGCGAGCGGGTATTACGGGTCACATCGATATAGGCATTGCACCACAAAACGATACTTCCGCTTTTTTTTTTTTTTTTTTTTTTTTTTTTTCGTTCGCTGGCTCGGCGACCGCTTGTTGGAAGAAAAACCGGAAGCAATTATTGCTATTACTTCGTTGTCGGCGGCGGGAGATTTTTATCGGCTCGCGGTCAGACAGAGAGAGAGAGAGAGAGAGAGAGAGAGAGAGGGATACGTTTCCCGGAGCTGATTTCAAGCCTGAGCAGGGAATATTTCAAACATTTTTCCGCGGCTATTCGCGAAAAACGTGAGGTTACCCCTTTCCTATCAGATTAAGAATTTTATTCGGGCTCTCTGGAAAAAAATTATTTACCTACACTCGGACGCGCGAGAGAAGGCGAAGTCTGCAGCGCTCTCAGAATAAAAAGAAAATCATTGGGGGGGAGGGGGGAGGAAAAAGTCGGAGACTATCATCTATCGTCGACGCGGAAAACGCGGTGGCGATAATGGCGATCCATCCGTTCACCTCTCCCGTCCTTTTTTCTCCCTACCCCCTTTTTCTCCGTTCTCGCATCTTTTTGCGTTTTTTATTTCAAGCCGTCCGCGATAACGGCAATCGGAATTAATTTCTTCGAGAGTGAGCAAACGCGCGTTTTAATGGTTTCTCTACATAACGAGAAATCCATTAACGGCCGCCGTCCCTTTCAGAAAAATGCAGCATCTTCTTTTTGCATCCCTATGGTATTTTTCACTAGTATTCCGATCGCAAGCGTACAAATATATGTAGGATATTTCTTCCGATATTGCATCCCTCTCTTTGATACATACGTTTACAAAAAAAAAGAAAAAAAAAATTGATTATAATAAGCGATAATTTCCAATCTGATTTTTCCAAGAGAAAAACTGATGGTAAAAAACTTATAATAATCGCGAGAAAGTATATTGGATTTCTCAAACTAAAATGTATTGTACTTGAATGTATTAACATGCACGTAAAAGTGGAAGCAAATGGATAAGAAATTAATTAGGGTAAACTCGAATAAGATGGCCATATAGGTTTTTAAAATGCAAAAAACATACTTTTATTTTTGTTATTTTTTAATAGTGTTTGGCATATTATCTTCACTGAAGCTTAAATTACGTAATATTGTCGAAATTAAAAGAAAAATATTTAATAGAAATTTCATATTATCAAAATAGTACAACATAAGCATTGGCCATCTTTCCCAACTTTTAAGGAAAAGATGACCATAATATTTATAAAAAAAATAGTGAAAACGAAAATAAAAATTATAGGTCATATAACAATTTACATATCTTTATAATAAGTTTAACGTCGATTACGATAGCTTAACTGTAATTTATTCGACGTTATAACAATTTTTAGTGGACACATGAAAAACTTTGCGGGTAGTCGAAAGTAAAAATATGATACAAGATTCACAATATCGTTACTTCGAATAATGTATAAGCATAAACTACTGTAAATATCGATTATCTTTGATAATGAGTAAAAAAGCGCACTATGTAGCGATTATTGAAAAAAATACAGCCTATGGTCATCTTTTCCGTATGGCCATCATACCCTGGTTTACTCTATAGGTCCGCGAAAGACTGGCTCGGGACTGGCTTCGACGAGAGATTGAATAAGATTGTTTCGACGAAAAAATATAATAACATCGGAAGAATTCGCCTCGAATTAGCCTGGAGGAAGAGTGGACGGGAAATGCAGGGCGGAGGGATGAATAATCGAAGTGCCCTTCTCGCGTCGCGCCGGTGATTCGCTGAGAGATGTCTCCGTCCTGAGTGAAACCATTCGGGAAACGAAGATGTGCCGCTCGGGTCCAGGTGGTATCGCGTTGACCAGATGCGGCGTCGTATGCGGCCTCGCCGCCCTCGCGGCCCTCAGCGTCGCCCTTCTGGGCCCGACCTGGCTCCACACCGAGGAGAAGCTCGCCCTGCCGAATGTACCGAGAAACTACGCCAATGTGGTCAGCGTGAGATTCAAGCTAGGGCTCTTCAGAGTCTGCCCCAAGATCGTCAAACCCTCCAACTTTACGATCCGTGAGTAACGATCATTCCCTTTTTACGACGATTCGAAAGTAAAGATAGAAGACGATATAATTGACGAGAGCCTTGGCTCTAAAAAAAACAATTACGTTATCATTAATTCTGTTATATGTATGTTTTAATATTACTAGTATATATATATATATATATATATATATATATATATATATTTTTAAGTGGATTATATATAAAAATAGTCGATATATAAATTACTATAAGTCTTTATCTACCTATATACAAGACGGTTATTATTAAAGCTGAAATTTCAACGAATGTTCATGTTATAAAAAATCATTCAGATTCCCCGAGAGCCACCTAAGGAGCTTTATAGTTCATTCTCTCCAAGTATATGTATATAGTTCATTCCTCTATCTCTCTCAGTTTTCTCGACGAAATCTCGCAGCACGGTAGGTCTCGCGGAGGATTTTCAGGAACGACGAGGAGTAAACGTAAAAACAAATGACAGTGGTTGTAAAGAGAGCATAGAGGGGAGAGAAAAGGGAGAGGAGAGACAACTGGGAGGAAGGAAGATCGAGGGGAAGAGAATATCCGCGATGCGGCGCGGTTACAAGGGTGGTTGCAGCCACCCGGACGATGACAATTCCTTTTTATCTCTTTCTCCCCGTCTCGGTCGCTCAGGCTCTCGACTTTTATTTCTCTTCTTCTTCTTCTTCTTCTCCCGCAGCTATTTCTTCGTATTTTCCCGCCGCGCCGCCAAATCCCCACCCCCTGTCGCATGACGGAGGTATACTTAAATGTATTCCGCGATCGAGCGATCCATTCTTATTGTTCCGCGTTCTCTATCGGGTTTCGGTTTCTTAAAGGTCGGCTCCGTCGTTATTTATTCACTGTGATGGGCACCCATCGTGGCCCATCCATCACGGAGCAGAAGAACGGTTTCGTTCCAGTTTCCTTTTTTTTTTTTTTTTTTTTTTAAATTTATTATCATTAAGACTTATATATGACGATTCAACCTACTTGTTTAGATTTAAGTAGAAGTATTCGAATCTATGACTTTAGTTTTTATTCCCAACTTTATTTTGCAACGTAAACTTTACGACTGAAATTGCGGAGAGTATAATAAAGGGCGCATAATAAATTTTGATGAGTCAAGTTAGTCAACGCTCGATCCTTAAATTGACCTAAAATTTTAAAATTAAATTTAAAATTTTATTAAAATAAGTTGGAACTACGAGCTAGAGCTACAAGTTTTGCGTTTCTCCCGATTAATAAAGATAGCAGCGAAAGAATTAAAGAAGAGAATTAAAGATAAAAATAAAACTGATTAAGTTTTAACGTGCGAGATTGAGATAATTCAAGCTGAAAGTAGACAATAGAAAGCTCTCTAAGATTAGATAAGGATTAAATTAAATTTAACAATTTTATATAAAACATAAATTATAAATAAACTCTTAAGTGAATCTAAAAGACTCTGGGCAAACGTATAAAGAACGGCACAGATTTTTATCGTGCTACATAATTAAACCAAAATAATTAAATTTACCTTTCTGATTTAATGACTTGATTAATTTTTGCTCTTTAAATTTCTCACATGCGCACACGCATATATAGAATAAAAATTATAGAATGATAACGAGGGAGTTTAAGCTCTAACGCCTGCTGTTAATTATCGGTTATTTACGTTGGTGAAGTCAAGCGAGAGATTTATTTCGGCGAAACGCAATTATCTGGCTGTATTGGGAAGCTGTACACGCAGCGATTCCATAATGAAGCCGCCATTTGTGCACGCGGCCGCATTATTTGCCGATTAATAAATGATTTTATCCGCGGCGATCCTCCACGCGCGGTTAGTAATTAATATTAAAGCGGGAAATAGCCGCGGAAATGGACTTTCATCGAACTCTCTCATTTCATTCGGTGATCTTCTGAATATAGAGATATCCTCGTTTTCGCAGATATGCAGCTCGGATAATCCAAACAATATACGGCCTTATATACTTGAACGTGAATAACGTAAATATATATGCAAGTATATTTCACAGATATGTATATATTATTCACATTGGTATTAACAATCTTAACATATATATTCGGAAACTTAAGCTTCGCACGAGATGATGTCGAAATAATCTCGACGCGTTGTATTTTATCATTATAATAATTCGTGCATGTTCCGGGAAAGTTTTGGAGATTGACCTCCTTTCGCGTCGACCTCCCCCTTTTCCCCTTTCCTCAGTGAAAGCCCCGGGATATGTTAGACAGTAACTGAATTAAATTTAAAAGTTTGCTCCGGAAAATTGTGGGAAAAACTGGTTTCAACCAGAAGCAGGTTGGAGCATCTGCAAGCGACCAGAGCTCAAGGCCATGTTCTTCTCTTCTTCTCTGTCCCCTCTTCCCCTCCCCCGCGCCTATATGTTGGGGGTCGCGCGCGAATTATTAGCTCAAATGAGCGGTGAGAACAGCAAGGAAATATTTTTAAGCCCGGGATGGAGAGAAACGATCTCCGCGGAGACTGGTGATTCAAAGATGGCGGATGCCTCGCGTAGCAACCCCTCGTAAATCTTTGCACCCTTCGGGGTGCATTTTTGCG
This sequence comes from Anoplolepis gracilipes, assembly GCF_047496725.1. Taxonomy (NCBI): domain Eukaryota; kingdom Metazoa; phylum Arthropoda; class Insecta; order Hymenoptera; family Formicidae; genus Anoplolepis; species Anoplolepis gracilipes. The sequence continues at coordinate 3,394,598 of NC_132984.1, read as the reverse complement.
CGCGAGAGACTTCGCCGATAAATGATCTTAACTACAAGAGAAATTTGATTCTCTAAATACGAAGCCGCGACTCACATTCGTTTCGCGCGAGATTTTTTTTTTGCGTCGCTTGAACATTTTTAAGAAATTTAGATTGAAAAAACATGGGGTCATAAATATTTATCCGTATCATATTAAAATCCGTGGTTTTTATTTAAATTAATTCACTGTTTTACAATTCTTTCGCGCACTTCTGACACGTTTTTCATCGTATTAAACTTTTCACGGAAAATTTATTATTCTTTAATCTACGGGGCTTCTCACCCTGCTATTTTAATTTCTGGATGCAAATATTAATTAATTATTTAGAAAAATATTAATAAAAAATGAAGAATATATACAAGTTTATATTAATAGTTTATATTATTAATCGGATCATTAAAATAAAGATCTGAAAAAAATTTAATCCGTTTTACTATATTATTCCGGATATGTTATTTTAATTCACGCGAATTTGCGATGACAAATTTTGCCAGCTTAACATTTAGCGCAATTAATTTATGTTAGTTCGTCGCCCTTAAATCCGCAGCTATAGTACATTCCTACTTACATAGCGGCTTGTTTCTCCATCGTCCGTAGCTATAATTCACGGTAATTCGTCGCGCTTTATTTTTCGAGACATTTTGAGAAGAGTAGAAGTTGTGAAGCGAGCGCAATCAAGATAGAAAAAAGTCGGCAAACGAGCGACTTTTCCTGGCGGTATTTCGCCGATTCCACAGGACTAACGAGTCTTTATTATCCATGTCATCTCGCGGAATTTGTTTCGGAGGCAGCAAACGCGGCCAGAAAATAATTTTCCTCTGTCAGAATTTCAATGGTCGTTTAATTGACAATGAATCAAATGATCGCGAAATGATACTCTGATAAGAAAATTCAATGTCGCTTTATTTGTTGATCAGTCAGATTAAATAAAAGGACAATTGATTGAGGGTAATTCCTATAACAGATATTACATATGTACAAAATGGTTATTTTATACATGCATACAAATAATGTGACATAATTAATAAATTAATACATCGTAGATGTTGAGATATCAAATTAGTTACATTGAGTAATTAATATAATTAATATACATATATTACTGTAATTTGTAACATTATTTGACGATAGTTCAAATAATATTACTATCTGTGCAATTTGTCTAATTATTATTGATATTGCATTGGTATATTATTACGTTGTTATTATTATACATAGGGTAAAGGTGCCAATTATGAGATACTTTTTTTAAAAGCTTATATTTTCTTTAATTGTAATTTTTAACTTAAAAACTTTATATGGTTTTATAGCTAGTACATTCAAGTTTTACCACTAAAAAGCATTAATAGCACAAATGTATATTTTATTTGCTGCAATGATTTTTTTTAGGCTTGAAGAATTCGTTTGTTTTGGAAAAGGTATCCTAATATGAGATAGTAAGGTTTTCTAATATGAGACGGTCTTATATTAGGGAATTAAATGCAGAAAAACACACACTTTCAATTAAAAACCGTTCCATTAATTTTTATTACATAAATGTAACATCACAGGTACTTTTTATTATTAGTTAAATGATATAGAACTACAGAACAGAAAACAGAAAAGCTTTACTTTTTGTACCAAAAAAAAATTATAAAATATTTTTAAGATATTTTTATATCATGTGTGTATCTATAAAAATCTATAAAATTAAAATAATATATCTTAGAGATTTAAATAAAAATTTATCTCTCTAACAAAGAGCGCACAAAAATATATTGCAATATTAACGTTTTTAATATTTCAAAAGAACAACAAAAAATAAGTCTTACTTTTGGCATAAAAAAATTATATTTTTCAAATATTTTTTATATCACGCGTCTATAAAATTAGAATAACATATCTTAGAGATTTAAATCAAAATTTATCATCCCAACAAAGGGCACACAAAAAGGTATTATAATTAATGTTTCAAATATTTCAAAATAAAAAATCAACAAAAGAAAATAGAAAAAATAGAAATTTACATTTTTGATAATTCATTATCTTACTTGTGGGAGGAAAGTCCTAATATGAGGTATCTCATATTACGAACATACTAGTATCTCATATTAGGAATTATATAAATCATATATATATATATAGTCATACACTCGTCCATACACGTGCGCTACGTTGTTGTTATTTAATAATATATAATAATAGGCTACTTTACCCTATATATTTTCAGTTGTCATACATATATTTTTTTTTGCTCACTTCTTAGCGCTAATTAATTAGGAACTTTGTATTAATCTAAGAAGGATTTGCCTAAATCGACGCGTGTCAATAGTTGAAGCAAGACTCGTTACCGACGCGGCAATTAATTACTGTCTTCGTAAAACTGCGGGACGCCGACAATTTGTCTTCATTGCCGCCACGACTTACCGAAGGGTCACGAAGCAAAGAAAAACGGGTGAAAAGTGGGGTAGTACGTGGGAAGAAAAAGAGAATGAGAGAGAAGGGACAACCGATGTATGTAAAACCGGGCGAAGGAATTTATTCCGATAAAAATTTCAAAAGAGAGAGAATATAAGCTTTCGAAGAATATAATATAAATTCAAACACGCCGGGAGACACAACAGAAGTATGTATGTAAAATATCGCACGGATGAAATGAAGTGGAACGACGGATAAATTGAACAACAATTTAATCATTACAGTGTAACGTAAAAAAAAAAAAAAAAAAAAAAAACCAAAAAAAAACAAAGAGATACACCCAATGTGCGGTACAAAGATCTTCATGTAAATCACCTAATCGCGATGCCGCTCGGCAATTTAAAAAAAGCAGATTCGGTATAAATCGCTAAGGCCGGAGCATCGTGCAGCACGATAATAAGGTTATTTGTAATTCCAGGACCGGCTGATCAAATCTTCCTAATTTCCTGGATCCGCTCGCTTAAAATTCCGCTCGCAGGATGCGCCGGCTTCTCGCCATTGTTGCGGAAAGTGTCTGGAATTACGCCGTGGAGAGAAGTCGGAGTCACTTGTAAGGGCTCGAAATAATGATCGGTGCTGTATTAATTTCTAATGCTTTCCGTTCCGCGAATCTAATTACCTCGAGATACTCGAAATTCGTGAATAACCGTTTCGCCCTCGTAGAATTATTCTCTTTAAGGAATATCCTCAAGACCTGTTGGATATTGTTATCTGTTATTATCTTTTATGTTTTTTTTTTTTAGCTTCGTCTACTTTATATTATTTATAATTTGTTATAATTTATTTTATTAGTAAAAATATTTATTGTTATAGGTACAGCTAAAAAACTTCCGGATGATATAAATTCTGGGTAAATGTTTGAAAAATAATAAATATTTATCGTTTAAAATTTGTTAATAAATTGATTCATATATTTCATTTAAATTAAAAGGCACAGAATATAAACATAAAGAAGGAAAAACAGATGCGTGGATCGACATAAGCATGGGATTGACAATGAGATACGTCCCACGCGTAAAAAATATAATAATTAATGTAATTAATAATTGGAATAACAAAGCTTTATTAATAATCCATATATAATAAATTATGCGATAATTAGCTTAAATTTCATGTAATTTCAACCTCAAATCTGAGAGCTTATTCAGGGTGATTAACACAATGCGAGAAAAATCCTTAAAATTCCGATCCGGCAAAATACATCCGCGATTAAATTAATAGCAAACAAAGTCGTCAATATTCCGCACAGCTCGCTTAAAATGTCGTAACGTTCCACGAAGCGTAAAATTGCGGCATTATTCCGGTTGCATTCCGACGCCAAAAACATTGCTTCGCGAAATCGTCGCCGTCCCGTAACGCACCTACAAATTGCATCAAATAATCCCTTCTTGTTCCTCTTATTTATTTCAAATTTGTCTTCAACATTTTGTAAAAATTAATTATTCCCCGTAATTTAATTTAAACCGTACAACATACAGTTTTATTGCAACGATACATAAATTATTTTAACACAAGCGTGTGTGATTAAATTAATAATACGATAATTAAAATTTTTAATAATTATTTATTAATAATATAATTAATAATAAAATAAAATTTAGATAATTATTAATAATGAAATGTAATTTAGATAATGTTACCTAAGTAATAAATATTACGAGAGAAAGGATATTGGTTTCTTGTTACAACGATTTGTTCGCAAATATGAAGACTGTAATCTCGTAACTGTAAATCCAAAAAGATTTCCATACGACGCGACGTTGCGAGAAAAACGAAGAGAGGCTTGGCATAAGCTCTTCGAAATTTATGCGACGATATTTCTACACGTTTGAAAGGTGGAACGAAGCCGGTCGTTGATAAATCAAGCTTTAATGCAGTACATGCGATTCCACAATTCTGCTCCGATATTTTCTTTCCTGTCAACATACCTCGCGACATGTTCCAAACAGATCTCTTTCGTGCATAAATCACATCTTTACAATTATTCCAGTAACCATTTGTAAAGTGATGCAATTTCTTGCAACTTGGGAAGGATGTAATCAGAAAATTTATTAAATTATAATCTTAAAAATATGATATATAACATGTATCTGAAAAATTATGGAAGTGAATTAGAACGTTTAAAATATTTATCGTCTATTAAATCTAATTTTTCAATCTAGTTAATTTACATTAGATTATAATTTATTCTGATTATTTCATTTGAATTAAAAATTTTTAATTTCTAATTTTCTAACTCAAATTTCATATATCTTTGTCAATTTTAGAAATTTAATTATTTATTAATAAAAAAATAATTACGTATTAGCAACATGCTAAACAATATGTGGAAAGCTACTAAGGAATTCTGACTGTTATATCTTTCAATAGTGCAGGTTCGAGACAAATATTGTAAGACTGCTATCGATTTTGCGAAGGATCTCCCAATACGTGCACATATATGAAAACGCGAGCTACCCGAGGGCGCCCATCTTTCGACGTCTCTCGCAAATTACACATCCCCTTTGATCTTTCTGACCGCGAACTTGCCCGGTCCGACGCTTCTGATATATTTTTCTCATCCCTTGCTCTCGATTAGACTTTCGCGCGTCAAAGGGCAAGTTAGTGAAAGAGCAAGAATGTGTCCGCTATAATTTTCGAGAAGACGAGCTAAAAGATGTTTAATGATATCAGATATACATATAATGGTTCATTAGATATTAAAATACTGATTTAAGAACATTGAAATCTGGCTCAAGATAACAGAAGAATTATACAAATAGCATATTCTTTTTTAAGGTATAAATGAGATATTTATACATATATAGCAAGGTTGAGAAAGTTACTTTGTAAAAGTAATTAGTTAGAGTTACAGTTTTTTCATTGAGAAAGTAACTAGTTACAGTTACAAGTTACCGATTTTGAAAAAGAATTCGTTACAGTTACAGTTACTCGAAAAGTAACGAGCCGTCCTTTTTTTAAATAATTGTACAATATTATTTTAAACATAAAAAGCTTACATTTTATGTTACCAAAAAAATGTAACTAAGTTAAGTAATTGAAAAAAGTAACTGTAACTGTAACTTCGTTACAAGTAACTCGTCACTTCCCAACCCTGATATATAAGTAGTATATCTAAGACAAAAAATTGTCATAAAACTGTCTAATAAGAAATACGATAAACTAAAATAAAGTCCATTTTTAACACTCTACAATTTTCTACAAAAAATTCTGGACCAAATTTATATATTATATTTATATATATATATATATATATATATATATATATATATATATATATATATTTATAATTATATATTTTTTATATATTTATAATTTTGTTTATTACGTAATATAAACCCAGGGAGCGATGAAAGAGTAAAATACACATGAATACACAAAATACAAGACATATACACATAAATAGATTTCTAAGTAAATAAACAAAATAAATTTCTGTCTCGCGTTTTGCCGCAAGTTGTATATAAATCAGCTAAAATAAAAATAGCTTATTATTATCTTTGATTATTATTCTTTCTCGTAAACGTTATCATTTCTGTGAAACATGAGGGAAAGAATTTATGTATAAATTTAGAGATATATAAGACGTACTGGGAGAGTCAGAAATTGGAAATTTCAGAAAGGCAAAGGAATATCCGCGACGCGATTGATCCGGAGTAAAAACCATACGTCGCATCGCGTCTTTTCCTTTCCTACCTCTTACCCTTGTGTTAACACACTCGACATCGCGGCGCACGATCGACGTGCTCGGCGACTTTTCAGAGTCCGTGGTTTCGGGAAAGCCAAGAAAATCTCGGGGATTTTCCGTCGCCGACGAGAGTAAAAAGGGAAAGAATGTCGTAGCAGCCGCCTCGGGGAGGGGAAGGGGGGGGGGAGGACGCCGGGGAGAGGGCGAGATAAAGCCGAGGGTAAAGCAGTAAGAAACTCGGGGATCGCGACTACCTGATGGGTCGGCGTGCCATGTACCAGATGTTCGGTCTGGTTCGTGGCGTCGCGGATTCTGGAATCGACAGGAGATCGAGACAGGCGGGTGCGCGAGCAAAAAAAGAAAAAAAAAGGGGGGTAACTTTTTTCGATTTACCGTCCGACAAGCGATTGCGCGTTTTGTCCCGTTTGATATGTATCTCGCCCGTGAAGGAGAAGGGTCCTGAAATTGCAGGAGTGATTTTCGCACCGAGCACGAATCGCCGATTGAATCTGACACGGAAATCGGGCGGCTAATTCGAAGACGGAATTTTAAATTGGAAAAACGAGAAACTTCAAAGAGAGAACGTATCCATCTAAGGGGTGTACAAAAGGTTTTATAACGACGCCGAGAAATTTAATTTCGTTTTAATATTATTGAATTTCTATTATTTATTAAGATAATAAACGGAGAAAGAGCTTCCCTTTAAATACACAAAATAGAAAAAGGTAATAACATCAGTAGATATTTATATATATAAGATAAAATACTTTAGTTATAAAGGAGATTTAATTCAGAGAATAAAAATTAATATACATAAATAATTAATATATAATTAAATTATATATATATATATTATTCTAACAAAAGAAATATTTTCTAAATATTTCGCGCGAATCGTATTAATCTTATATTTTTATAATCTTGTCATTAATATTGTTTAATCTAAAATATAATACGTTGTAATTGCAAAAATTGTTAATTTATTTGAAATAACGGCGAGAAAAATATAAAATAAATATATGATATATCGATACATATACATCGATCTGAAAAAAATACAGTTTTAATTTTTTTTTTCCATGGATACATCGACGTGTATCGAATATTTTTTATTTAAATTTCTGCGAACCATGTTTTAATGGAATTTTGTGATACGAGAGCCTCTTATCGGACAGAGTCGTGTGTTTGAAAGTCGCTGAAGGTAGACGAATACAAAGTTGACGAGAACGAACGACGTGCCGGCGCACTCGCTGGCCATTTTCGCCGGCTATTTTTTTTTTTTTTTTTTATTTTTTTAATCCCCTTTCGCCGAGTTTTTCCGCGCTAATAACGAGCGGCGGCCTCGATCGTCGCCATTAGCAGTCCAGCTTCGTTCTCCATTCCGTCGGAAGTCTGAATTAATATAGCTTTGCGAGCGAATCGTTGTGAGCAACGGAAAGCCCGAGGAATTTATGTTTCGCGGCAATTAAGCCGAGACGAGCGGATTACGCGACTCTGCGAACGTCGTTTGTGATTAAAGACGAAACTGAATGAGCCAATGAACCAATGTCAAAGACACGATTTAGTTAGTTAAATTAATTAATTATATATTAATAGCTTCCTTTTCGAAAATTATTAGTAAACTTTTAAATATTTGTACTTTTATATGCATAAAGCAAAAATTGCGACAAACAGAAGCGCGGAATCGCTGTCGATGTTTATAAAGACAAAAACGACGAGTTATTATAATTTCATTTTAATTAATTTCGCCGATAAGAAATTTGTTGAGCAAGAAAAGAGGAAAATTTGCTGCGAAGGAGATACGGATCTTCGTAGTCGGACGAATTTTCATAGGAGAGAGGAAGAAGAGCATCTTTTTTTTCTGGATTTAAGTGCAAAAAGAAAGCAATATCATTCCAGGAGAACACGATGGGAAAAGAAGAAAGCGGTATAAAGCGAAAAGGGTGCAAGATGGAAGTAGTTCGAGAAACTTTCATTAATCCTCTGCGGCGTATTCAAAGCGTTTTAATTTCGTGTACGGCACAAAAGGATTATTTAGATCGCCAGAGCTGAGAAACAGCATTATATACGCTGTCCGAACAGCCAAGGGATGAATATATTCATATAACAATGTTTTATGTTTTTAACTATTTAAATACCTCTCACACCGTATAATTGTATAGAGATTTTTTTGGCACGTTTTACTTCTAAGACTTGCTTATCATTGTAGGGTAAACTCGGGTAAGATAGCCATAGTTTTTTAAAATGCAAAAAACATACTTTAATTTTTGTTATTTTTTAATAGTGTTTAGCATATTATCTTCACTGAAGCTTAAATTACGTAATATTTAAACGTCGAAATTAAAAGGAAAATATTTCATAGAAATTTTATATTATCAAAATAGTACAACATAAGCATTGGCCATCTTTCCCAACTTTTTTAAGGGAAAGATGACCCTAATATTTATAAAAAAATAGTGAAAACGAAAATAAAAATTATAGGTCATATAACAATTTACATATCTTTATAATATGTCTAACGTCGATTACGATAGCTTAACTGTAATTTATTCGACGTTATAACAGTTTTTAGTGGACAAATGAAAAACTTTGCAGGTAGTCGAAAGTAAAAATATGATACAAGAACATTATTCACAATATCGTTATTTCGAGTAATGTACATAAACTACTGTAAATATCGATTATCTCTGATAATGAGTAAAAAAGCGCACTATGTAGCGATTATTGAAAAAATTACAGCCTATGGCCATCTTTTCCGTATGGCCAGTATACCTTAGGTTACCCTACATTTTTTTTACGTGAAATTATTTTTTCTACCTGCTAGAGAAGATATCGTTTTCTCGATTATGATATTAGACATCTTAAAAAGGAATTGTATTCCATCATAGAAACAAATAACTGCAGTATGTGAATTGGGGCGCAATAAACTTTTGAGACTTTGACATTCCAAACTAATTCTTTAAGGATTGGATTTCGATATCGTCGACCGCGGATTTAGCAGATAGAATTTCGCGAAACTGCGAAAACATCAGTCGCTTAATTGAAATTCCACGTATCGCTCGAAATGGCTCGATTTCCCAGCACGATTTTCCCCTATCTTTCAATCACGTATTAATTATTACATTTATAGAAAATGTATTAACTTCGCGAAAGCTTGAAATAAAATAAAAATTTTCATCTCCACAGCAATATTAAGATTTCCAGCAATATTCCAGCAATAATAATTAATGATCCAATGTGTATATGATTATGGTGTGTTTATAAAAATTGCTTTTATATTTTCAAATTGGCTTTACCGATTACCTCGACATATTACTTGCTTTTAAGTTACTATACTCTTGCGCAACCGGCGTCTTTAATGACTCTCGTTACAGCGAATGTGTTAATAACCATCGCGGAAAAGTTCTCGCCAACGCGGTAGCTATTGTCTTTTGTTTGCTGTTCACCAGAAGCGAGTTTCCCTCGTCGTAGCTTAGGAAAACTTGGCGGGAAAGCTACACCTTTCTTGCATCCGGCGCAAACGAGCGCCTTCGAATAATGTCGACTCACTTTCTCGCGATTCGTCGAAAAACGATTCGCGCACCCGCAGAATTCTTCTTACAAAGCGAATTTAACGCTGCATGAATTTATGCGAGCGTGAATTTTCAATTAAAACCGTTTATTAAATGGAAACGCGATAAAAGCATATAAAGTTGCATATACCGTGAGATTAGAATTTGATGAGAAAACGTTACATTTTTCACTTTAAAAAAGAGCTACGTTAGGCGCTCTCATGATAATTATAAAATAATTGATTTTTGAACTAATTGGCTCCTCTCTTTTGACATAAGTTTAATAAAAGTTAAATATGATAAGACAAAAATCGATCACTTAAGAGCCTTACAATATTTATTAACTGTTTTAACTTGACGTTAGAAGCAGGAAAGAAAATAATTGCATTACAAGTTTCCACGAAAATATTCCGCTGCTTTTTTAATATTTAATAAAATAGTTAATTATTTAAAAATTAATTATAATTTCCCGTTGAAAATATTTAAATACATACACATTAGTTATTTTCGTTCCTTTTTTAGTTTTAAATTCGTCAATTACAAACAGATTTAAATTTCAGATATGCAATTAAAATAATTGCGCGATATTTAATTGTCAATTATTACAAAATTTCCGAAATTTCGAAGCTAGCTAAAGAGAAATTAACAATCCAGATTATCGTAGAACATCGCAGAGAGAGAGAGAGAGAGAGAGAGAGAGATTCTGCTGACGATAGTTGAATGCGACGACTGGCGAAAAGCGCGATGAGTCGTGCATTTTGCCGCGCGATCGGCGCCGACAAGCTCATTATGGCACTAACGAAGCCGGAAAATTAATTTCTCGGTCGAGTACAATCGCGGATTGCATTGTTTAATGACCGCGACGGGCGGAAAGCCGGAAGCGCCGCCGCAACGGAAGGTCGAGCCGCTTGATTACGAGTGTCTGAGCGGAGATATTATTTCTGATAACGAATCTGCTTTATCCTACCACTTTCTGAAACTTTCATCCGTTTTACCGGTAACTGCGATTCGTAAAAAAAAGCTCACGATTTAATTCTTTTTAACATACAAAAGCATTATACATGGTTTTTTTGATATATTTAACTTTTTTATGTTAACTCGTTTAAAGTTTCAATAAATATCGGAGTACTCCGATATTATTAATATATTTTTTTTGGAGTCATGATATTCGAATGACAAAATTTGCACATTCCCAAATGTAATCATTTACGCTAAAATTGATTGAGGAATAGTAATAATTTTTTTTTTAATCGCGAGCATTTTAAATAATTAAATAATATAATAAAAAATATCATCTCGATTGTAACTAGATTTTCAAATTATATAAGCTTCATTATTTTATAAATATATGATATAATCTAATAATAAATTTAATAATAAATTACTGCAATTAATGTGAATAATCATTGTTTTACAATGTTGAACAAACTTTTTTTTTATACAAGAATCTTACGTATATATATATATATATATATATATATATATATATATATGAAAAAACTTATGTCTATATATATTTTTTTATCTAATTTATAGTTTAATCAAGTTGAGTCTCTTATTTTCTTAAATTAAATGAAAATTAAAGCTCTCGCTGATTAAAATAGTTACACAAGATTTTATCGATGATTAGTGAGTGAGTATTTCATTAATCTTCAGTGAAAACAAATAAAAAATGATCAAGATTCTTAGTCAAACTCAAATATTTCTTTAATAGATATATTGCTCTATAAATTTATTTCATTTATAATATTGTAAAATATATTATATCACTGATTGGAATAGCCATTAATACTAATTGATTCTTTCATTGATTCACTATAATTACTACTGTAACTATCAGTGACTATTTATTGCTTTTCAGTGTTAATGTAATGATTTTATTAAAATTATTTTTAAAAAATATAGAAAAAAGCAATAATAACGTAATCCTCCAATCTTTACTTCATTTATCAATCTTTAAAGGTTCCTGCGCTCATTTTCGTATACGTGACGCGTTCAAATTTCACGAATGTCGCGAATTCTGGCGCCCTGAAACTAAAGCAATTCTCCACTTGACCCAAAATGAGAGAACGCTTAGCGAAAGGAGGTGACACGTCAGAGCGAGAGAGAGAGAGAGAGAGAGAGAGAGAGGGGAGGCGGGGGAGGGGAGAGAGGGTAGCTTTTATCGTTCCGCAATTCTACACTTGCGGAACGGCACAGGATATTAAATTTATTCGCGAGTCGACGCCAAGGAAGAAATCGGGCATGCTCAAGTTCTACCTTGGTCCTTCCCGTATATCCTCCCCGCACGAGTTCCCTTTTCGATTTGGCTTGGCAGCGGTCCACCTACAACTCCCTCCCTCCCTCCCGTCTCTTCGCTCCAGCCGATTTACATGATCTCGTGGAAACAACTCTCGCAGACGATCTTCTTGTCCCGAATGAGAAATCTTCGGTCTTTAATCGAGTAAGAGCTTGCGGCCCGCAAAATTCGAAGAGCGTCCCTCCCTATTCCCTATTCCCTATTCCCGACTACACTTCGTCACGCTCCAGGATGAGCAATTTCGAGTTTGAAGAGTAGAAGATTGTGAAACGCGAAGATCTCGCTCGTCGTGGCGAGAATGCGTGAGACGTGTAATATCACAAATTAAAAAATCTTTCTAAAGATAATTAATTGAAAAAAAAAAAAAAAAGAGAAAAAATTACCCGATTAGAGGAAATCAAAGTATCAGCAAATTACGAGACAAAGATCGAGAGATATATCTTAAAGCCCCATCTCGCGTGATATTATATATTATAGAGGATCGGAGGGGAAAAAAGTTATATATATAAAAAATGATCAAACGTTCGCGAGGCATAAATTCTTCTCTCCAATATCCTTTTATTCTACGTGTTATCACGGCGTGCAACAAATCTTTACCAACATTGGAGCGCGTCGGATGTGGCATTAATTCCCGGAAAAAAGTTTCATTAAACCCAGACTACGTCCGATAAAAGGAGAAGAAGATAGAGAGAGTGAGAGAGAGAGAGAGAGAGAGAGAGAGAATCGCGCGCGGCGAAACCATCGCAATGCAGTTGGTCGTGTCGTGTTATAGCATCGCTAACGTAGAGAAAAAGAAAGAGAGGGAGAGAGAAACCCTCGGGAGGCTTCTGCACGTACATACATACGTCCTGCTGGAAACTTCCAGATGGCGATTCTTCCACGGTGGAATCGAGAAAAAGCGAAAAAGCGTGCGCACCGAAAAGAGAAGAGGGTGATAGGACCAAGAGAGAGAGAGAGAGAGAGAGAGAGAGAGAGAGAGAGAGAGAGAGAGAAGGTGTTGCGCTGTAACTTGTCGGCATTAAGCCAATTAAGATGACGCATGGTCGCGAAACTTTCGCCATCGCGGTGCGCGATCAATTTTACTCCCCATCCTGTTCCCTCTCCCCCTCTCTGTGCGATTTTTTTTTTTTTTTTATCAAAGAGTCGTGGAAGATCGAAAACGACCGGGCTTCATCACCCGTCTTTCTGACGGATCGAGGAAATGTCTATCAATTAAATCCTAGGAGTTTTCGACATATTCAATTTACATTTATAAATTGTACTTAATTTAATGTGTAAACAAAAACTTATGTATATATTTTTTTATATAATTTATAGTTTAATTAATTCGAGTCGATTTCATTAATCTTCAGTGAAAGCAAATAAAAAAACGATCAAGATTCTTAGTCAAACTTAAATATTTCTTTAACAGATATATTGCTCTATAAATTTATTTTATTTAAATATTGTAAAATATATTATATCACTGATTGGAGTAGCCATTAACACTAATTGATTCTTTCATTGATTTACTATATTTATTATTGTAACTATCAGTGACTATTTATTGCTTTTCAGTGATAATATAATTTTATTAAAATTATTTAAAAAAGTATCATACCCAGTACTTTGATATGATTGTTTACAAGTTACTGAAATAAAGGAAAGAAAAACATTTAAACAAATAAAAATTTATTAATTAAATCCTAGGAGCTCTCGACATATTCAATTTACATTTATAAATTGTACTTAATTTAATGTGTAAACAAAAACTTATGTATATATTTTTTATGTAATTTATAATTTAATTAATTCGAGTCTCTTATTTTCTTAAATTGAATGAAAATTAAAGCTCTCCCTGATTAAAGTAGTTACACAAGATTTTATCGATGATTAGTGAGTGAGTATTTCATTAATCTTCAGTGAAAGCAAACAAAAAATGATCAAGATTCTTAGTCAAGCTCAAATATTTCTTTAACAGATATATTGCTTTATAAATTTATTTCATTCATAACATTGTAAAATATATGTTATATCATTGATTGGAGTAGCCATTAACACTAACTGATTCTTTCATTGATTTACTATATTTATTACTGTAACTATCAGTGACTATTTATTGCTTTTCAGTGATAATATAATGATTTTATTAAAATTATTTTAAAAAGTATCATGTCCAGTATGTTGATATGATTATTACAAGTTACTGAAATAAAGAAAGGAAGGAAAGACATTTAAATAAATAAAAAATAAATGAATATATAACTCTTGTATAAAATATTTTTAGACGACAAAAAATTCTCTAATTTTAATTAAAAAAAAATAATTAAAATGATTTTCTGATTTATCGCAATTATCTGTCTAGAAAGGGGAAGATAGATAAATATTGTAATATATAGGGCTTTGAAAGTATTTTAAGACTATTGAGTACAATTCATTGCTTTTCAGTGATAATATAATGATTTTATTAAAATTATTTTAAAAAAGTATGATATCCAGCACGTTGATATGATTATTACAAGTTGCTGAAATAAAGAAAAGAAAGAAAGACGTTCAAATAAATAAAAAATAAATGAATATATAACTCTTGTATAAAATATTTTTAGACGACAAAAAAATTCTCTAATTTTATTAAAAAAAAAAAAACAAAAATAATTAAAATTATTTTCTGATTTCTCGCAATTATCTATCTAGAAAGGGGAAGAAAGATAAATATTGTAATATACGAGTACAGGGCTTTGAAAGTATTTTGAAACTATCGAGTACTTCTCGAAGGAGAAAACGTTCCGGTTAATAGTTGCAGTTGACAATGGCATCATTGCATCGCTTGCAACGGCAGCGGGCGTATTCCGCGCTGGTTTTCCGCGTCGGGGAAAACGACGCACGGTATCGATTGTCTTCGGCCTCGGCGGAAGCGTCTTTCTTGTACCCATGTACCTATACCTATACGCGGGAGGCGCGCATTCCCGGCGCGTATCTCGAATCGAGTCAGTTCTCGATTCTGGAGCAGGTCGGCTTTCAAACGCGGTTAACTAACCGGAAGTGACGAGCAGGCAGGCGTGTCGAATGCAACGGGGAATCGCCCGTGAAAAATGCTGCTCGATTTTTCGACTACAGATACATACCCGTTCGCACGGAAATGTTGCGTTTTTTTTCGACGCGCGCGAGTTAACGCTACACTAAGCACATTTTTCGTTTATATTCATAAGAGACAAGATGTAAAAAAAAAAAAAAAAAAAAAAAATGACGCTTTCATATACGATACATTTTATAATAATTTTACAATATTATATCTGTGATATATTTTGAGTTGAATTTCTTCTTTTTCATTAAAAAAGGAAGAATATTCTATTTAGTTTAATTTCTTCCTTTTTATTAAAAAAGAAACGTAAATCAATCACCCTTCTTCTGACATCTAAAAGCTTCAGGATGAATGTTCGAGCAAAGATTCATCTCAGTCTGATTTCCCGTCAAGTTCTTTTTTAATTCGTCTCCTCGCGACCCTCCTTCGTATCTATTTTAAAGGCCTAATATCGCCGACACGAATCGCTCGAGAAAAACGTCCCGCTGTCTTTTTTTTTTTCCCATCTTCCTTCTTCCGGCGGCTCTGCTCCCTTCACTCTATTCACGTCTCGCCCCATCGATTTCACTCCCTACGTCGCGTCGCCTTTTTCTCTCTCTCTCTCCTCCACACGACCGCTTCTGTCAGTGGATACGAAAGGTCGAAAAGTTTTGTTCTCCCGTCGCGGTGTCTTCCATTTCCATCCCCGTGTCCTTCCCTCTTCTGCTCCACCGTTCCTTTTCCCTTCATTTTTTCGCGTGCAGATTGAACTTTACGAGCGCGTATCCGCGAAAGTTTTTCGCGACGAGAGGGCGAGAAGGTAAAAGCCAAATGGAAATCAGCTACGCCATTCCTTAAAATTGTCCGTAAAATTCATCGAGTGTTTGCCAGAGCGAATTTCCACTGTTTCTGAATCCCGTTGGCTGACAGTTTTTGAATCTCAAGCTAAAGTGTAACGTCTCCAGAATTTGCTGGCAAAGAATTCTACGGAGAGCGCTTGGGACCAAAGTGTATTACGATGATACGTTGTAGAGATTTGAAAAGCTGAGAAACGTCGAAAACTTCAAAAACACAGATAAAACTGTTTCCACTGTAGGAGACTACAAATTTATTAAAGATTCAGAAGCTGTGAGTGGGCTGGCAATTTAAAGATGCATCGCGATTGTTTGCACATGGGAATCTCGATTATTTCAAGAGACTCTCTTTTCAAATATTTTTGAAATCGATTTTGTTTTTCAATATACTTCGAAAATAAAAAAAAAAAAAAAAAAAAAAAAACGTATAATTGTTTAAACGAAAAAAATGATGGGACGATAGCTGGAGCATTTTGCATGGGAAATGTTGCGATTACAAAAATATCCGCAATTAAATTTCTGCAAGACATTGAAAATTTCTTGTAAATAGCTTTTCTTGGTTGCACGCGAGTAACGTTAACTGCGTTTCCAGAATATATCGCGCAGGACTGGATTCTCAAGAAGTTTCATCTCCGCTGGAGATGCTGATGCACGCTGTTTCTATCGAGCTGAGACATTGGCTAACTTTTAAAGTGTCATTACGAGAATGCGACGAGATATTCTCTCTCTCTTTCTGAGACTCTCGCAGTCATAACGTTTCGCGTACACCCCGCAACGGATATAAAAGCCTCATGTGTGAGCGTTGGAACGTGAAATTTTCAGTTTCAATCAACGCGGTACGAATTATTTGAAAAATACAAGCAGACGGAAATAACCCGGTGCTGAAACAAAATATTGAAGTGATAAGAAAATAAAAATAAAATCGCAAAATGCACAAATAAAATGAATAATTAAATAAAAATTAGACACGCAGGCTAAATAAGTTTTAAACACAATTAACTTGAAATAAAATACCTTAGCTTTCTTTTGCTCTTCCTCTTTCTCTCTCTTCGTGAAGTTATTAAAAATTATAATTATTAATTATCATAAAAATATAAAAATTTACAAAATATCGTGAAAAGTATTCTTATCCAAGTGAGATGTAATTATTCTGATTCATCGAATACTTGAAAATAATTATTTAAATAATATTAATTAAAAATTCTATGATATACAATTGTGTTATAAATTAAACATACAGTAAAACCACGTTCCAAGTTCGTTGAACTGAGTGCACTTTGAGATTTTTCATTTTGAACCGCAACACCTCGCACGTATTTTAGTTATTGCGAATTCCCGAGGAGAGAGAGAATTTCACAACAAGTGGGAGAGACGACAAAGAGCGACGCGAATGATAGACTGGAACATTCACGAAAAAATTAATGACGGCAATTTAATTACTGGCTATTTAATAACCGCGAGACGAGGTAAAAAAAAAAAAAAAAAAACAAATACGGTCGCAGCAGCGCAGGACCGTTATTCAAAGATAAAATTTAGCGCTGTCATAAATAATGTCGCTCGCTTTGTTTTGTTGTCGAGATATTTCAACGTTCTTAACGATATATAAAGTACTCAAAATATTATTTCGCCTGTCACGCGCGCGATTATAAATAATTCTCGCAACAGTGGTCTGCCAATCATTCTCTAACGACGCAGACACAATTTTTTTTTTATTTAGGTATAAATGTCATATCTGTAAAAGATTATCTGTTAAATATTACAAACAATGGAAATAAAAAGGTTGAAAAAAATTAATATTTTCTATCTTTTTGCAATAAATGATTGTAAATAAATATATATTTTTTCAAAAGCAGTCAATTGAAAAATGTAATACTTATAATATCTATTTATAACAGGTGCACACAAAACATTATGAATCGTTTTATGAGAAAATTGCGACAGAATAAATATTCGCATAAAGTAAATATGAGTGACACGAGTGAATTTATAATTTTTCGTAATAATTATATTTAATTACGTAAAATTTGCGATATAATTTCTATATTACTTAGTATTATTTATTTTAAATTTGTATTTTTCTTCATTATTTTTCAACATTATATTTTTTCAATTTAAATATAAATGTGATACTCTCCTGAATTATTCTGCCGTACCAATCGATGTATAACTGCATTTAGGAGATTAATTAAAATTACTGAGCTATAAATATTAGTGTTTTAACCGCCATTTATGCAGAAAGGTCTAAATTGCATTTTATGATTTAGGGCAAACAATAACGCAACTCGCGTTTATTAACTTTGTAACTTAATATCAATTTACAACTAACATTCTGTGCGCTGATGCATGTTATCGTTGATAATATCGGCCCATCTTGTTTGCTGCTGTACGCATAAGCATACATGCGCGTATACATACACACACACATATATGTATTATACATCACACGCAGGAGCCGAGACTGTTAGAGATTGCAAGGAACGGCGAATGAGAGTGCGATGGAGGGGAGGGGGGGGGGGACTTTTGCTCCGAAAGTTTCCAAGAAACTGCACTTTTTTCTAATTTACACCTGGACCTCAATATACTTTCGTGAGAAAGTATATCCTGGAAAAAGCGAGACGTTAGTTTTTACCATCATTCCCTCCTTCCCTTCGTCTATTGGATATAATCCCGTATATCCAAGTATCTCAATATTCTAAGACGCGAGAAGACCGGCGATGTGAAAAATAAAGGATCAAAGTTAAGCTTATTAAGTTGTTAAATCGATTTTATGAAAGAACTTTTTTCCGGAACAAAAGAAAATTGAAAGAATTCTAGCGATTTTACAGAGATGTTCTACAGAGAATTTTCTCGGGTGAAATTACTCTAAACTTTTTATTTTTTTTTTTTTTTTTTTTTAAAATTCTTGTACCATCTCTTGAGAGTTCTAGATAGCGCTCTAAGAGTTTTATTCAAAGTATGAATTAAAGGTTGATTAAAATCAAAAAGTTATTATCAATTATGTTGTTTAAAATTGAAATTGATCGCTTTGTATATACATGTACATGTTAGTATTTCTTACATTTCATCAGAGCTCTTTAAATTTTAGTTTTTTGAAGGAAAATTAGAATTCTTTCAATTATATGGAAACTCTAAAAATATAAGGGCGCTTGTAACTTTAGAGAAATTATAAAAGCATATTGCAATAAATTAAATTTTGTACGCAACAACATAATAATTGCTCGAGCTTAACTCACTTCAAAATTTACACAACTTTTTATATTTTTATTTATAAATCTTTCCTTAAGAGGGAGAGAGATGATACGTGCGATATATATTAGCATGGCTACAGAGAGCGAATTTATGTGAACAAATTACAGGGGTTGCGCTTCAGATCGATCGTCCCTTTTCGAGCACGAGCTTGCAAGTACTAGCTTGCGACATATTGTGCTGCGATAAATCGAGCTTCGACGAGCCTCAGAGTCTTATCGAGAAACCGAGGATTAACTGACGCTGCTGAAGCTCGTATTCACCTGTCGACTAGAAAATTCTACGCTAGACTTTGAAAGAAAAAGAGAGAACTTGAAAATATTCCTATGATTATTGACTGACACAGAGGGTGTATAAATTAAAAAAAAGTTTGAAACTGCTTTTGTTGTTATGAATATTTAGCTTGCAAGATTAATGAATTATAATAATTGCAGCTTGCTAGATGTTGCCGATTTTGTGGAATTAGAAGGTGATTTGCAAGAAACAAAATTCTCTCTGGGGTTGTAAATGTTTTTTCTTTCTGATAAACTCTTGTATTCTTAAATTCTGGATTTTCTCTAGATACTTATATTGTTAAATATTTCAACTGTTGTTGGGGATGTTTTATCCTTTAAATTCTTCTGAATTCTTGAAAGCGTAAAAAAAAATTTCAGACTTGTTTTCATGTTTGGAAAGTTCAGAAAGCTTCTACTTTAAAAATTTCTTACGTTTATAAGAAACTTTACGCTCTGGGATTAGTGTTCCCGACGTATGAGACATAGTTGGAATTAGTGAATAAGGAAATGTTTCATCGGGATACTGAATTTTGCCGAGGTAGAGACTTACTCTAATGAGAGCTCGCCCCGGGGCGATTAACCGCTTAGACGTCGCGCGCTAACAATGCGAGAGACTCCCGTCTGGAGATAACGTGACAAAATCTCAGGAAATGTAATTCGTCAGACGAGATCGGAGCGAGTGTCTGAGAAAGGCTGAACCTCGCTGGGGCATCCTAGATGCAAGTAGAACGACCTGAAGGGTCTCCGAAGGATGCGGCGAGAATGTTCTCGAGAAATTGCAACCTCCGGCCCCGGTATTGCGCGTGAAGAGATCCTCGAGAGAATCGCGGCCGGACCGTGGCATTCTACCCTTCAGCGTGAAATCTATTTTCTTCTTGCATAAGAAGAATGCGCGGGACGATGAGAAAAAAAAAATTACTCAAAGATCGAGAAATTCAAGTAGCAAGAAATGCAAGTCTCGGCAACTTGAATCCTTGAATCTCCATTTTAAATCAATTAACTAATCTATTCACGTATTTATAATCCCTCTCTAAATATATATATATATATATATATATATATATATATATATATATACTATGTTAATTATAATTATAATAATTATTAATTTTTATCATCGGTTAAAAAACCTGCGATGTTTCAATTGCCCTATTAATATTTAACCTTCAAATATACTTGAAAGCTTCTTTAATGAACAACAATTCAAATAGTTTTATTACCTGTTCAATAATAATTGTTTTATTAATGGCATGCTGTTGCACGGGATGTGACAGATCCTCGGTGCGGGCCCTACTGGGATGTGACAGATCTCCAGTGTAAGCTCTACTGGGGATGTGACAGACTTCCGAAGAGTTTTTTACGATCTGTTAAACTCAAAAATCGTTTTTTTAGAATCTAACACATCTTCAGTGAAAATTGTTACCGCATTTTTAAACGATTTCTTAGTAAGAAAAATTAATTTAATTATTTATTTATTTACATTTAGTTAATTAATTATTTATTTTAATTCAATTTTAATTAATATTTTTTCTTAAATACATATTTCGTATCGATATATTTCTTTTACATAAAATATGAAATATCTATTTATAATCTTCATCGATTATTTTAGCGTCATCCCCTCAATTATTTCTATGGTACTATCTCTAAGATGACGTAAATTTCGGATTTTCACATATCGTTAATGTCTACGTAATTTTTACACAACATTTTCACGTGTTCCAATAAGAAAATTCACCTAAACCGGATAAAGCTAATTATGTCTTATAATGAACCGAATACAAATCTATTATCTTCATCCAATCACTGACGGCTTAAGCAAGTTTTCTTATAGGACATTTAAAAATAAAAAATGTTAAGTAATTAGTATGAAAATCAGAGATTTACGCCATCTCAGAGAATCTTGCATGTATATATAATATACACAATATATAAAGAAGTTAAATGTGACACACGCATGCACACATAAAAGCGCGCCATATGAAAATTATTATGTTTTTATTATATCATATATAAAATTATAATATATATATATATAATATAATATAAGTACAGTATAAAATTGTTTACGTAGAAGTAGATTTTTGAAAAAATAATTCAAGCCTAATTCGAACAAAACTATACGATTGCAAAGGGAAATTATTTTCGTCAAAATATTTGTTGCTTATTACATGTACTATGTAACCCATAAAGCTGGTAAACTTGGACCTACTGGCTGATGGTGAATTTAACTTGGTCCAATGGCTATGCATGATACCCGAGGGCTTCCATGCTCTCGGCGCATTCCGTATTAGATTTGCGTTCGAGCTTCGTAGCTTCAAAGACTCTTGACTCTTTCAGAAGCCTCTGGAATCAGTTGAATATCACAAAAGGCTATCCGATAGGAACTCTTTTCTCGCGATCCGGTCAACTTTCTGACTCTCCGTCTTTAAATTTGCAAACTTAAAGAATCCCGAAATCCTTAACCGAGAAAGAGGACTTTTGAATCTTGCATTAAATACAATCGGAAAATTTATCACAAAAGATGAAAGGATTTAAAAAGGATTTTTCAAAAAAGAGTGATAAGTAATTTTCTTTTTTTTTTTTTTTATTATTACACTTTCCTCCTAAGTTCGAAAAATCAGAAAGTCTCTAAAACTTCTAGATTCATCCTGAGACTGTTGAATAGTATAATTTTTAAATCGCTAAATTCTTGACGATACAGCCGGGCGATTAGCTCCCGATCGAGCGGTATCGAGGGTGGTTGCGAGAACTCCAACTTAACGAGTATAATACGTGTCAAAGTTCTCTCAAAGCGGCTGCACCTGCAGCTCGGTATACGATCGCAGGGCCTGAACTAGGCGGCAACTTGCTACTAACTTGCCGGCAAAGTGCGTGATCCGGAGCTGGCGCTAAACTATGGAGAAGGAAACGAGCTTACCCGCTTACTTACTTAC
Source organism: Anoplolepis gracilipes (assembly GCF_047496725.1). Classification (NCBI taxonomy): domain Eukaryota; kingdom Metazoa; phylum Arthropoda; class Insecta; order Hymenoptera; family Formicidae; genus Anoplolepis; species Anoplolepis gracilipes. The sequence goes on along the minus strand of NC_132984.1, from coordinate 3,372,231 downwards.
AGAACCTGGAAAACGTTGTAGCTCGAGCATTTTTGCTCCCTGCAGCACCGAATCTTGACCTTTGTCGACCGTGATGCTTTTTTGCGCATGTCTCGCGCAAAGTGCGAAATTTAAATTTATAATTAAACTTGCGTGTCAAGTTTGATAAAAATATGTTAAGAAAAATTTCACGTAATTAAAATTTCCTTTACACGTTTCTCTCTGTTGCATGTTAACATACAAGGAGAGAGATGCGACATTATATATCAGGTGTTATAAGTGTAATTTAATTGAAGTTTCAATTGCATTATTTTTATCGTTCTTACGCGCTTCTATTATTTTCGTAAATTTTAAGAATGATTTCGATGAAACTCGAATCTACTTAGGCGAAGAGTACACTTAACCCATTTGCTCTCTTGCATCAGCCATCCTTTAACCTCTTAACCTTTATTGCGACTTTCTTCAAAGATGCTCTGGGAAATGCATCGAATTGCAAAAGTAGGCCGCTGCCTCGCAGAGTGCATGAAATTGCGTGTATGTCGGTGTCGACTTTTAGAAGATTCAAAGTGCTTCCTCTCTCTGTGAGAGAGAGGAAGTCAGCGGTATTAAAAGTGATAGAGATCGCCTAAAGTGGTGAAATTACACATCCATATAGAAACTTAAAAAAAAAAAAAAAAAAACAAAAATCTACTTATCGATTAAAATTTCACGTCAATTTTTTTTAACGCGAAAATATTTAAATTAAATAAAAAATACAAGAATTTCCGAAATTTTTTGAAATTTCATAAATTAGTCAGATGCGTAATTTTTTTTTTTTCCACCCCCAACATACATCGCACACATACCTCCGATACATTTCGAAATTTCCGAACTTGCTGGTCAATGTATTTCCACAGAATGGACACCGAGAGGAATTAAATCACGCGCCGCACAAACGAGCGTTTCATCCGATTTGACAGATTCGAAGAGTCTTGATCTTGATGAGAGAGAGAGAGAGAGAGAGAGAGAGAGAGAGAGAGAGAGAGAGACAGAGAGAGAGAGGGAGAAGGTGGTTTGAATGAGTTTTCCCGGAACGCGTTGAATCGATTAAATGCGGGGCCGGCGGTCGGTTGATTGAAATATCGAGTAAAAGCCGGGGCCGACTCCACACCTGAGGTCGTATCCGTGTTGCGGGGAGAGTTTGCTCGTTACGAAGAAGAATCGTTACGAGGAAGCGTTAAACTATCGCTTAATAGTCGGCGGGTTTTCCGGGGGAGGGGGGTGGAAAGAGGCGGGAGGCGGCAGGGGCGCTCTTATGTAACGGCCATATTTACGAACAATGTGGCGGGGAGGTGAGGAGGTCCTTTTCCTGATAAAAATGAGAACGTCGACCTGTATATTCTCCACCGTGCTTTTACGACTCTGGATTAATAATTCAACCAGCCCGTATATATCCGTAAACGAACTTTCGACCTTTAACCGGTTCGCTCTTCTGACACTCTAGTTCGCGCGTTTTATGCGCCGCTTTAGATGATGCTCGATGATGAGAAAGTCAACGATTTTATATCTCTCTCTCTCTCTCTCTCTCTCTCTCTCTCTCTCTCTTTCTCTGTCTAAAATAATAGATTACGCATAATATTCTGCCGCTAGGATATTTCTTCCCAACGCATAGAAATTTTAAGAAAAAGGGATGAAAAGCGGGACAGGGAATGTATTATCACTTCCTTCATTATTATTTCACAATCTCTATTCGCTTTACATTTCGAGCCGCTTCTCGCAGCGCTTCCGATTGAGAGCGGGAAGAAAAGCGAGAGAGAGAGAGAGAGAGAGAGAGAGAGAGAGAGAGAGAGAGAGAGAGAGAGAGAGGATTGCGGCGGAGGGTGCGGGAAGGGATAGGGGCGCGGAGATATTGATTTTGCAGCAACACACAAACCGGCGGCGGTCGCATTTCATAGCCTACCAGACGTAGCCAGACGCACGTTCGACGAGCTTACGACGAGCTCCGTTAAAAAGCTGGTTGGAGTCCCCACCGGAGAAGGACCGGCCGAAGGCTGTAAGGCCTTCGATAAGCCGCGCCCTTCGACCGTCGACCTTATCACCTCTGAGGTTTTAGGCTTTATCGAAGTTTACAGGTCGGCGAATACGCGCCCAGATCAGCTGAACGATTGCGAATGTATACCAGCTCTTATACATGCAGGCTCTCTCTCTCTCTCTCTCTCTCTCTCTCTCTCTCTCTCTCTCTCTCTCTCTCTCTCTCTCTCTCTCTCTCTCTATTTCTCTTTTCTCTCTCGCTTTTAATTGTGTTTCTAGATATATTCAGATATAAAAGATGAAAAAATTATTTTACAAAAATCCTACTCATGGGATTTTAATTATTCAACTCTTTCGCATTTTAAATATATTAATATACATATAAAAGCTTTATCTATATAAATATATAATATATAATAAAAAGGAGATGTATAACACATAATATTTTCTATATATATAAATATTTCCTTATATATAACAAAAAGAAAATATAACATGTATAATACATAATATTGTCTGTATAAATATTTCTTTACCAATATAAATAGTTTGCGAGTTCTTTAAAATTTCCGCAATTATTTGGCTAACAATAAGTGAATAATGTGTGAAAGAGCTCTCGTAAAATGGGAGTCAATTCCTTCACTCGACCGCGTTGTTTCAGAGTGACTGGGAGCTTGTTTGATCGCACTGTCGGACCGCGATGTGATGCTGTAAAACGCAACGGGCGAGACGACAGGGGCTTTATTAACGAAGCGCGTGACGCGGCGCGTATCGCGCACGGCGATACGCGCCATTGTCTCGCTGATACGCGCGATGTAATACAAATCGCGGCATAATGGAAGAATAGCGGCGCAGAAGTCGATGTGCCAGTCGCGCTTTATCGCTTTATTATAAACGTCAGACACAAAAGGGATTTGTGCGGAGACCGATCTCTCTTCCTCTCTCTCTCTCTCTCTCTCTCTCTCTCTCTCTTTCTCTGTTACTGGCGGAAATTTCCATCCAAATGACGCGCCGCCACGTCAGTGCGCGCGACGCTTTGTAATTTTTTTTTCTCCTTTTTTTCCGTTTTGGTACGTTTTTTTTTTTTTTTTTTTTTTTTTTTTTTGACAGAGATATTTTTTCACATACATTTAATTCTTCAAAATGCACATTTCACTGGGACTGGAACGCGCTTTTTACATAATAGTGAATATTTTTCGACGTTTATCGTCCTCTTCTTTCGGAGCTGGGTGTGTTTGAAGAGAAATGATGGAAATAACGGTATTTTATAAAGTTTTACATCTATATTTCATTGAGGCTCTTTTAACTTACTAAATTGTATCATATTGAACAAAAGCAGCTGAGATGAATAAAGAATGTATTACAAGCAACAATCGATACTATACAAGATCGTCGACAGGAGCGATGATTACAGTCGATCAAGGGAAATCGCGTGATCAAAGGTCGGCTGGTAAGCGAAACACGTACCTTCCGTCAACAGAGATGCTGGTTCACTTTGACAAAGTCCTTGTCGATATCCTCGCCGTGGACAACGTGATGACTTCGTCCACATAGCGATCGACACGGATTCTCCGATCTGCGTTGTCAGAGTTCGATGAGATATCTGTTGACGAAATTTCTGCAACAAAGTTGACGGTTAATAAGTACGATACTGAATTTTTTTTTAATTCTCCTCGCGATGTATTTAATTTTAACGAGATTAATTATCGTGCGTCGTTTTAAGACTAGAAAAAGTGACGACCATTAAAAAATTATCGAGCCCCCTTCGATAATTCGAAATCGATTATCAGTTAAAAAACACTTAGCGGCCAGCCATTTGGACGATAATAGATAGACACGCTTTAGAGCGTCGACGAGGCGGAATTAAAAAGGAGCTAATTATCAACAGCTTTTTGTAATAATATGTAGAGGGGCAAAAAATGGAAACTCACAAATTTTCAATCTCTTTAAATATCTTGAATAATGCACTAATGGAAAAAGGCAGGATTGTTTAATTCTGAACCGAACACGTAGGTCTTTCGTGTCCGTTCCATTTTTAATCCATTGTTTTAAAAAATATTAATAAAATTTCGAGATTGGAAACTTATCCAAAAAAAAGTTTGTGTCAAAAGGGACTTATAACTAAAAGGACAATTTAAACAGTTCATCCAGTGCAAAGTGCTGGCGAATCTAAATCTGAAGCGGACACAAATGACACACGTATTCGCTTTATGTATATTAAATAAGAAAGGGTGAATAAGTAAACTTTTTTAAAAATATTATTTTTTTGCTGTTAATCGTTTTTTTGAAAAATAAGTTATAAATTTACAATGATAATCTCCCTAAAAAAGAAACAAATTGCTTTAATTTCTATTGTGTTCATTTATTTTCATGCTAAAGTATCTTGTTAATGATAACGAGCAACAAACAGGGGTTGTATGTATTAATCAATTTTTATACTGTAGATTGTAATGTAAATTACATTTGTTTTCATTTTTCTTTTAAATAAATTACCTAAAGATTAAAAAAAAAATTTTCCTCGGAAAAAACACATTTTTTTATACCTGAAAATTATCGATCATTTTCGATCATTCAAATAATTATATTTTTTTAAAGCCGTGGACGTATAGTATTTTTTTTTCGTAAACTTTGAACTTTGAACTAAAAATTCCTGGAAGCCTTTTTGTTCAAATTATTTTTTCAAATTTTTATTAATTTTTATATAAAATATCCATGTTTCCAAATCTTGATCTAACAAATAACAAAAATATAGTGTTTAAAAATATTTTGTCTTTAACTCTACTACATAAACTTTTAGTTTAAACTTGAAAGAAGATGTGTAAATTTTTTAAAAATTTTATAAGTAGTTTTAGAGTACAAAAATTAACTCGGATTCTAGTTACCCACGCGTTCAGGATTACGGTGCCAAAAAAACGTGTTCAGTTTAAGGGTTAAGATTATTAAAGATTAATAATATTTTTAAAAGCAGTTATTCATTAAAATATAATTTATAAAGTTGTAACTTTTGTAAATCTGTATAATGTAAAAAATTGTTTAATTTCACGAATTAAAAATTCAGAGGATTCTAAAATGTGTCACGATCGAAACATGTTTTTCGCCCATATTTCTCCGGATCTGCAGAGATCCTCCGCGCGATCTCGATGATAATAAATCCTCGCTCGCGTGATGAGCCTGGCGGACTCTATTAAAATAAAACTACCGGGTGTGAGAGAGAGAATCACGGGTTCATTCGCTCGCGATGCGATGAGTCGTAAACGCGCCCGGCGAACCGGAAATGCTGGACCAGCGCCAGGAATCGAAGCTGCGCGCGTGTCTCGACAGATTTGTTGATGCTTTCTGATGTTGCCGACAAAAGGATCGAGAGCGAGCCTCTCAAAATAGTGGATCGAGAAGGTCCCCGCTGATTTATTTCCCGTCGATACGTCGGCCGTTGTTTATCGTTTACCTTGAGGATGCAACCCGCGCAAACTCGACCGGATGCGGCGATCTATTTTCCGTCGCGAGCGGGATGCGAAATGACGGTAAAAGAGAGAGGATCGTGAAAAATAGCTGCAATAAATAAATGAATAAATAAACAGAGTATGTTCTTCGCAAAATGTGTAACGTGTAAGAAACTATGATATTTCGAGAACAAATTTGTTCGATAACCACTGCAACAACTGATTTTTAATCTCTTTTTTTTCTAGCTCTCTCTCTCTCTCTCTTTCCTTAAATATTTAAATAAATAATAAATATTTAAATTTACGTTTGTTTCTTCAGATTATTACTTTCTATACGATTGGAAAATGCACCTTTTTTAAATTAGCTTAGACAATAATTATTAATTGCGCTTAGAAAGAATCATTATATAATAATTAATTTAAATAAAATTTTGATAAAAGTAAAGTAAATGAATAAATCATATATATTCAACAAAAGGTATTAACGTAGTATTTCATGATGATAACTGATATTTATGCAGATAATAAAATTATATTGAAAATTATGAAGAATATCATGAATAAACAAAACTAATGGACATTGTTAACCAGACTCACAAGAAAAATGATTCAAATTTACCAAAAAATAGAATGTTATTTTAACCCTCAAACTGAACACTTTTTTTTAAATTCTAAAAAAATTTACACATTTTCTTTCAAGTTTAAACTGAAAGTTTATGTAGTAGAGTTAAAGAAAAAATATTTTTAAATACTATACTTTTGTTATTTGTTAGATCAAGATTTGGAAACATGGATGTTTTATATAAAAATTAATAAAAATTTGAAAAAATAATTTTGAACAAAAAGGCTTCCAGTTCAAAGTTTACCAAAAAAATACTATATGTCCATGGTTTTAAAAAAATATAATTATTTGAATGATCGAAAAAATGGGTAATTATTTATCATACGGTAAAAGCGAAAGCGTATATAAATTTTTATTTTTATCTAAATTTATAGAAAATAAATCAACGTCAGATTAATTGGACCAAAGATGTTGTCGGAAGTATAAAAGTCATCCGATTTTATTCCTATCTTCAATCACACTGTATCAAGGTACATCTCGCTTTCTTTCGTCTTATTCTCCGACTGCCATCTTTCGTAATTTGCCGACTCGGCAATCTTTCTCTGATCACATATATAGTATAGTTTGAATTTACTGCTCGATCTGGGAGCTGCCAACTTTTACGACACGGATAAAGAAGCGTGTCGTGATGCCCTCCGACACTTTCGAGCTCTGTAGATGTGTTTCTTACATTTTGACGTACGTATCGTAAAACTTTGGCAAATATTCTCTGACGAATTCTCAGAGATGACTTTTTCTTTCGCAAATATACAAAATTATATTTGCAACGCAATTACGAGAATATTTGACAGAGAAAATTGAAGTATTGCAACGAAAGAAAAACTTTAATCGTAGTCCAAGTAAAGCTTTGTTTCTTTTAGGTAATATTGAGCTCGAATATTTTCAAGGGCGTAATAAATATTTTTTGAGAAAATTTACTTTAAAAATTCTGGCCTAAAGTTTCAAACATATTTTTATCAGAAAATTAATCTATTAAAGTATTGTTGTTTTTTTTTTTTTTTTTTTTTAAATACACATAGTGTGATAATATAAATGAAACGATATCATTAAATCAAGAGTATATTCGTTCGGTCGAGATTTCAGCAAAAGATCACTCGGTGTATCGAGTATCGCGAGACATGTAGGTTAAATCGTTGCCTGAAAACCTCGTGGAAATGCGTAGCGAGAGGCGGAAACGTTGAAAAAGGGTGCACGGCAGCCAATTTTTGTGAGTGCATCTTGAAATAATCATAGCTCCGGTGTAAGTGGAGTTCCTCGTATCCGCCATATTCTGTATCGCACCATATCGCCAATTCAAAGGGAAACTCTCCGCCTCTGCCATCGCGTGGATACTCGCGAAACTTTCTAAAACTATCATTATATATCGTTATGTATAAATTTATCCATCCTTTGAACAAACTTGCATAATTATACCTTGCGAGAAATTACAATCTTGCCGTATATATTGTAACGTAACACGAGATGTCGGATAATAATAAATTTAACAGGATATTGTTATGTAAGCGGATCGGGAACGTCCGGAATGCGACGAGGGTTAAATCGGTCCCGGCATTAAATCCCAAGTTTTCATAGAACCCCCGGACTGTGAATTTCCAGGCGATTCCTTTATCGCGCGCGGCTCTTTTACATTTCAGAATTACAAACAATCGGTCCTCGAGAATGCTTTTTAATCCCGGCCAATAATAAGCGATCGGGCCCTTTCCGCGCGTCTTCCAGCCGCGCTGAAGGAGCCCTTATCCCCTTTTCATCCCTCGCTGATGTCCGAACCCTTTCAGCCGCTCCATCTTCCTCCCTCTTTCCCTTTTTTTTTTCCCCGTCGCTCTTTCCCTTTCGCTCTCACGAGACCACTGATAGCCCGACTCTCTCGTCGCTTTTTAAAACAATCGACGCTTGTAAACAACGTCATTCCCAGCCCTTTGTTTTTGCCGCCATCTTGCTGCAGTTAACGTGGTGATAGTTGTTACAATTATTTTTATTGCTCATGTATTTCCACCGGCGGTAATTTCCAGCATTTGTTTATTTCGAAACGAATGCTTGAAATAGTATAATCTGTAACGTTTGCACATCTATTCCAATTTCAACAACAAATGTTTATTTCAATTTGAATCCATCACACATACAATACGTTTAAAAACCCCAAAAAGCTGCTCTAAATTAAATTGTTATTTGATAATTTATATTATATTAATTTAAATATTATACCAGAGATACCAGAGACTTTTTATTACAATATATTAAATTTAAATTTCAAATATCACAAATGTCAATCGACAAATTTTGATTTGTCAAATAAATCTTTGTTTCCCTGTAAATAGAGGAACAATTATCCTCTGAAAGAGTTTCATAAAAAGACATTAGTTTCCTGCTCACATGTAATCGAGTGAATCGAGAAATTGTTATTTCCGTCGCTATTGTTGTTACTTCCAGACGACGAGAGCGATCTGGCTGGCGGTCATTTCCGCGCAGGAGCTTTAAAGCCTTTGAAAGAGTAGACAAAAGCTCTTAGCATGTCGGGGTCGGTTAGCGGCGAGTGCTAAATGGAGCTCGACGATTTAAGAGCGGCATGCAATCAAGCGAAACGCGATTATTTGTCGCGATGTTACCAAGTTCACGCGTTAAGAAATTTCTGTGAAAGCGTAGTATTTACAAAGATACAAAGATTTCTGCGCAATAAATTTACATTCAAACTATAGTTGGAAAAATTGAAATTAAAGCTACAAGATTTAAATTTAAGCATGTAATTAAAAATCAATACGTTAAAATATCCGCTGAAAATTGTTACGCGTGCTTCCGTAAAATAACGTAAAAGGGAACAATATTGTTTATATATAATTAAACATTCTAATTTCCTATTTATATATATATATATATATATAGATTAAAAAAAATATAGCTTGTAAGTTAAATATATTATCAAAGTAATTCTCATTCATATATTTTAATGAATCCTTTCAATGAAATTTAATTGGACTTCAATTCTCGATGACGTAAATATATATATATATATATATGTCGTTTTGTCTAACTGGCTACTTAAATAAATAAATAAATAAATAAGTATCATCCCATGTTTGTTCTTTAAGGAGATTCGGACGCTGAAATATGCCGCTATAGTCTTTTGATTTTGCCATGGTGATTTCAAAATCTCGTTTCCGAGGGACTCCTGCGGATTAATAGCCGCTGGCTAAGAGGGATGAGGTGGGGTATTTAACAGCGACGATTAAGCGTCGTCGCATAAGAATGCATCCCGAGCGCATAATAATCCCGGACGATGCCTCATCGTGGCAATAAATGTCTCGCCGAGCGACGCCCGCCGTCGTTGCTCTGAAGGGAAAAGGCGGATAAATTGAAATTACCATCCGTGTTTCCCCTCGAAGGGGGCGAGGGGCCACAAGGAACCTGCCAACCCTCCGTCGTCGGAGTTAAATCTCAGTAAACAACGAGTAATGCGAGGGTGAGGGAAAAAAGGTCACTCGTGATTTATTTTGTATGAATCTGTCATCGTGTCTTGTGTCATTTCGTTTTCTTATTTAATAGCCATAATACAGCGAGCTTTTATACAGAGTTTTTCGAAAAGTCCGGAAACGGCCGAATATCTCGAAAATAAAGCATTTTAGAGAAAAATGTTTCATATAAAAGTTGTTTGATTCGAAAAGCGCTTTAAAATGGTGTCATTGGTTTGACCTTGGATAGTCGTTTGAAGGTTATATGAAGGTTACCTTGAATTTCTTAAATGGGACACCCTATATATTTTTGCATATTCTTGTAGCTTACCTCGAGAGCTTTCCAAAATACTATAATAAAACTTTTTTTGATTAAGTACTTATCGAGTTTATGAGGCTTGAACTTTCAATATTTTGACATAAAATACGAAATATTTCGTAAAATATTAATTTTTCGATTTAAAAAAAAAAAAACAACCATGCATTTTCTTTATGATTATTATTATTATGTGCTAAAAAGTATTAAAATAAGATAATCAAAAAATTAATATTTTTTGAAAGCTCTCCAGGTAAGCTACAAGAATATCAAAAAATATATAGGGTGGTCCCGTTTAAAAAATTCAAGGTGACCTTTATATAACCTTCAACCAACTATCCAAGGTCAAACCAATGGCACCATTTTACGGCGTTTTTCGAACCAAACAATTTTTATTTGAAACATTTTTCTCTAAAATGCTTTATCTCTTTCGAAAACCCTGTATATTATATTTACTAACAATGTTCCGCTGGAAGGGAGGCTTCAATTATCGAAACATTTCGCGGCGAACTTACGGCAAAAACTTTATCATTTATTGCGCCATTTTCGTACGCGGGAGCTGAAGTTCAACACGGACAGTGGTTTCTTGCGTGAGTTTGCACGCGGCTTTCATTAGCGAGAGTTGCCAGCCGGAAGGCAGCGCGGTTAAAGTTGGGAAGCTGATTGGAGTACCTTGGCGGTTTACCGCCCCCACAGTCTCTCCTTTTCTGTCTCTCCCTTTCTCTCTCTCTCTCTCTTTCTCTTTCTCTCTCGTCTTCTATCCCCTTCGATTGTTTTCTAACTTTCCGAAAAGTGCCCGCGCTCATTGAGAGCAGAACAAACAATTCCGTTGGAATTCAATGATCCTGTTTATTCTTGCGAAAGCTCATCTTAAAAAAAAAGACGCTATTGTTCGATTAACGCTTAAAAGATTATTCTCTCTCGGGTCGTTTTCGTTGCTCTTTGAATATGTCCGAAGGAATCTTTCCGTATTCGAGAAAATGCTGGCGCTCTGTCAAAATTTATATTCCGTCAGCTGTGTACTGTCCCTTACGTCAAAATCTATATTTTTGACGTAAGTAGGACGGTCTTTTAAATTTTGACAAATTACAGACTCAAATTTCACAACTCCATTTTAAAGCCATTTAATTTGACAGTCCTAAAGAGAGAAAGAGAAAGACCGTTGAAAGGGTTAATCAGCGAAGAAAATTAACGGGCGATTTTTTCACAGTAAAAAGATCCGTACAAAGTTGGTGAGCTCGCGAAGGAGTCTCTCATCGATTTTACAATCTACCCCCTTCGCAGACTATTATCCTTCTACCTCCTTCCATCCCGACTCCTCCCGATAACCCGACATCCTCCCTCTACATGGTCGCGGGAGGAAAGCGATTCTTTTCTTTTTCTTAATATAGGTAGGTACGTCGCTGATTCGCAGTTAATGAAGCGAGAATGAACGTTGGGAGGAAAAAGACACGTTTTGCAGAAATGGTGAAACGTGCGTCCGGAAATTTTCCACGACGGTCGCGCCGAGGTAGGAATTTTTTTATAACTCGTGCAAGCAAAAATTTTCGCGCGTATAAATGCCGGCCAGCTTGAAATTATGTACCGAAGTATGCTCGTACCGCACTTTTCCCGCTTCTGCAGTTGCGATTCTTTTCCCAGTTTGCATACCCGGGAAACTATGGAGCGTAAGATTGCCCGGTTCATTTCTTTGAATAAGTTAACGCTTGAAAATTTTATTTCCCGGAAAAATCTTAGTAATTATTAATATAACAATAATTTATAGAAAACTATATTAATTAACGTCTCAGCTGGGGTCTGAAAAAATGTTAAAAAATAACGAATTGAAGTGTTTATTGTACCTGTCACATTTCTGAAAACTTTCAAAAATTACATTTCTCTAAAAATGAAATCATACCATGTGTAATTATACAATTTTATTGTTCTATTCTTTTAAGTCTGCTTTAAATGATCTGTAATTCACGATAAAGCACAAAAGAATTTTATTTATGATTTTATATATGCCGTATATTTTAGAATTCTGTTGCAAATTTCGTCGTGAATTACAGATTATCTAAAAAAAGCTTTTAGGCAGTAAATATAGATATTGTTTCTCAACTTTTTTTTTAAATATTTAAGCAGTTAAGACTTTCATCTAAGGTCGGAAAAAGCTGACGATAAATTATTTAAGATCCTCTCTCAATTCCGATTAATAATTCTTATTTTTTCTTAATATTTTTCTTAACGCTAATTAATTTTTCACAATGCACCAAGTATAAATATTTAACGTCTCTGTGTGTGATAATTTTCTAAAATGCTAACAGAAATCTCTAAAAATACACCAAATGATATTAATCACGCCGTAGCTATGTGACGTATAAATATAAATATACAAACCGTCGTATTTTTCTCTTATCGAGAGTTGGCTACACAATTTCTTTCCATTGTTCCAGACATTTCCACGCCGGCTTGTAGTTACGTGAGATACAGCAGTTTGGAGGACGTGAGGCCGCAGGAGTTGGGCTTCCGCCAATTAGAATTCACGCCCACGGTCGTCTCAAAAATACGGTAAGGCTGCTCGCTCGCCTGCTTGTTCGCGTTCCTATAATCACGCCATTGTTAACTCGCTATTAAGAGGGAGGCGGACGCGCCGAGTTGTCAAGACGGCTCCCTTTTAAAGGTCCCGAATTTAATTATGCCGGCTCGGTAACCACTCCTCGGCAACGGAGTGAATTTTCTAATTAGCGATGCGGCTGCTCTGTACCTGCCTTTCGCACGCGTAAGGAAAATTTGCGTGGCAGCGTAGCAGTTGGCCAAACTCGCTCCGTTCGACGCGACGTCCTGTTTTCCGTACAGCGTAAACTAATTACATTCGGTAATCGAACGCCCGATCGATCAATCACTAAATTTCATACCTGAAATCCGCGACATCGAAAGAGCGATAGAAACGTAATTGCAAAATGTAAAATAAAATTGATTTATTCATTATAGCTGGAAGCCGGAGCGAAGATTCTTCCGGAAATGAGAAAACAGTTTTCGAGTCTGTGAGAGAGACAAATGTCCAAATTTTTTTTAATCTATAGTTATGTATCGTATATAGATTTTTAATTTATTACTGATTAAATTTACCATTTATGTAACTTAATATTTTTTGTTCTTTTATAATAACATCGAAAAGAGGGGACAAAATTCTGCCTGGATATTTTGCTGTTAAAATTATTGGTAAAAAATTTATCAACAAAATATCTCATTTCACTTGCGATGAAATTCTCTCGGGAAATAAATAAGAAAATATTTTCATACGATGCAACGTCACGAGTCTACCGCTCACGACGTGTGTTTTAATTAGACTGACGGCACGTGAAACGCGCCGATGTGTTAGCTACGTTCCATGTCAATTAACGATTAATTATAAACAATATTTGCCAGGCTGAAATTATACGCGACACGTTCTTGCCAATGACGTTCTTCAACATGGATAACCTCAAGTAAATATCCTACGAATGCATCGTGAATAATGCGAGAGGACATTTTATTATTATCATTGTATTATACGCATCGTTATTATTATTATGTCATAATCACATTTCCGGTAGAGTTTGCGAGAGAGAGAGAGAGAGAGAGAGCGGCTGGTATGAATTACAAATATTTGCCAGTGACTTCAAGTATCGATTTTGAAATGCTGATTACACGGCGAAAGAAGGACCAGCGGAGGGATGAGGAAAAAGAAGAGGGGGAAGGGGGGTGAGAAGGATGGGACCGGATAAAATTGATTCGTGGACAAACAAGCGGTGGACGCAGCGAGATAGAAAAATCGTATTGACCGGTCAAATAATTCACCGCGCAATGGAATTTCCGCTATCCTACGTTATTTAAACAATGTAAATGTTTGGCCAGTTATTACAAAGATGCATATTTAATTAGGAAGCGCTATTTTGACGTGACGAACGCTTTATAGATAGTCTACAAAATATTTTCAAGATTTAAGTATAAATTTTCCTAAAGTAGTTTTAATTTTCAGAGATTATCAAGTGTTTTCGGGAGATCCTTAAAGACAATTTCTTCGACATTTTGTTTCGGGAATTTCTCAAATATCTTTCAATATTCCGGAAAGTTCCGTAAAATTCTTTTCTAAAGATCTCAGAAATTCTCGAAAATCTTTGAAATCTTCGGATAATCTTGGAGATCGTTGCACTTTTTGAATGATACCTTATGATACGTTAAAAAGCTGAAATTTTAGTATTTTAATATTATAATATTTTTTGCTTAATATATCATGCAACATACAATATAATATAAATTTTAATATCATAATATATTTTTTCACATTAAAAAAGTTTTTTCACAGTAAAAAAAGAGGAAAAAATTGTAATAATAAAAGTGATTTCTGCAATCTTGAAGTCCGAAGTTTATATTTCGCGACTCCATTTCGTTAAATAGCATACTTTGATCTGAATGCGCAGAGCCGCGGATCGAATTAACCTTTTCATCGAATTGAACGTCATCGGTGTTTAGATTTCCGGATAACGAGCCGCAATACTCAAGCGTCTCGATACATAGTAGAATGAGATAGAAAGTTGGACGATATCGCGGAAGTTGAAGCGATTCAGGAATCCAAGTTTAAACAGCCCTCTGTTATTATGCGTTGGAGCCCCTGCAGGAATCGATTCCGAGCTGTCGCTTGCTTAATCCGCCGCCGTTCTGTTGAAATGAATTTAATTGCAAAGCGATGTACGTGTGTTCGCGCGTATCAATATGTTTCCTTGTAATTTTAGATCTGTCACTCTCTCAAGATATAAAAACGCGAATGAAAGAGATACCTTTCTGTAGCCTCTTTTCAAAACGGCTAGCTATGGCTTCGGAGCGTCAAAGGCTGAATTAGGCTGGTTACAAGGCCTGACTTTATATGGTTCTCAATCTCTCACTTGTGGAAACGACATTTGAAATCCGGAGGTAAAGAATCACACAAAGCACGCAAACATCTCCGGTCGATCGGCTCGATATTTCCGGTCGTCGCAGTGAACTGAAAAGCCAGAGTAGCGAAGGTGGAGTATCCTGTGTACATACATTCATGTGCGCGGTTCGTCCTGATACAAAGAGACGTGTCCTGTATAACGCGATGTGCAAGGGGGCACACATCCAACTACTCTTTCTCTCTCTCTCTCTCTCCCTCACGCGCGCGCGCCCTTCTATCTGTCTCTCCATCCATGGAGCAGCGATAATTTAGTTATCGAGACGATCGATAACGTTGCGGCCGGGAAGGCCACTGATGTGGCTTGATTAACGAAAATTCTCCTTACGATGGCGATGTTCCCTCTATTCGAGCGTTCGCTCACCCGGCCGATGTTTACGCTGCCACCCCTGTCGTGGGCGGAATTAACCGGCGCGACGCGATGTAATTGAGGGAACGAAGGAAGCAATATTCCTTTCGCCTACTTTACGTGAAGAATAATTATTGCGCAGAAAAAGACGTTCTCTTTCGATGTATATCTCTTAGTCAATTTTTTTATTTGTAGATAATCTCTTCTCTCGACGTAAGTGGAAAATAGTAATATTAATTATATTTAATTATATTAACCGTCAAACTGAACACGTGGGTCTTTCGTGTCCGTGTCATTTTTAATCCATTGTTTTAAAAAAATATTAATAAAATTTCGAGGTTGGAAACTTATCTAAAAGAAAGTTTGTATCAAAAGGGACTTATTATAATTGAAAGGACAATTTAAACAGTTCATTCAGTGCAAAGTGCTGGCGAATCTAAATCTGAAGCGGACACAAATGACCCACGTGTTCGCTTTATGTATATTAAATAAGAAAGAGTGAATAAGTAAATTTTTTAAATTGTTTTTTTGCTGTTAATCGTTTTTTTAAAAAATAAGTTATAAACTTACAATGATAATCTCCCTAAAAAAAGAATTACATTTTGTTTTTATTTTTCTTTCAAATAAATTACCTAAAGATTAAAAAAAAATTTTCCTCGGAAAAAACACATTTTTTTATATCTGAAAATTACTCATTTTCGATCATTCAAATAATTATATTTTTTTAAGGCCGTGGACATATAGTATTTTTTTTCGTAAACTTTGAACTTTGAACTAAAAATTCCTGGAAGCCTTTTTGTTCAAATTATTTTTTCAAATTTTTATTAATTTTTATATAAAACATCCATGTTTCCAAATCTTGATCTAACAAATAACAAAAATATAGTATTTAAAAATATTTTCTTTAAGTCTACTACATAAACTTTCAGTTTAAACTTAAAAGAAGATGAGTAAATTTTTTTAGAATTTTTTAAGTAATTTTAAAGTACAAAAATTAACTCGGACTCTAGTTACCCACGTGTTCAGGATTACGGTGCCAAAAAAACGTGTTCAGTTTGAGGGTTAATAAATAATTGTTAAATAAATATTATTAAATAAAAAGTTTTTGAAAAATTTTTAATTTCTTTATTTGTAGATAATTTTTATCTCGACATAAGTGGAAAATATTAATTATATTAATAATATTTTGAGAAAGTATTGAATAACATGATAAAAGGTTTTCTCGAGAGAAAAAAGAGAGCTCTCTGTGAAATTTATAAAAAAAGATTGGAGAAACTTTGACAGAGCAAGAAACACACCCTTCAAAAAAAATGGAGTTTCTCGGTCTCTTGAACGTTTCGTTACAGACAGCTCTGGGAAATCTTTACATTCTTGAGGAGCAAATCCCGCGGGAGATGAAATATCCGCCGGGTGTCCTGCCCGAAGATTTCACGAGGGCAGACGGCGAGTGGAATGCCGAACGACGACCGTCTCTCCTTCGCCGGGAAAATAATCGCCCGGGCGCTCTTCGCGCCAAGTGCCAAGTCGTCGAGCGTCGCCGAGTTACATCGTTGAATTCGCCGCGAACCCCGGACTGTTTTAAACGACAATCGCATTAGTACAGGACGACGGACTGATTGCCGCGGACTTTCTCGCCTGCTCTTTGATAGTTCTGCGCGCCAAGTTTTGGCCGCGAAGCTCCGTCAAAGCCACCGGAACTTCGCGTAAACTCATTCATTCCGGTCGCAAAACTTTCCCCAGGAAACTATCGCTGTCATCGTGCCAAATCGTCGTTGGTAGATAAGCAAAGAGAAATCGCGAAAGGATCGAGGCTCGAGGCTCGAAAAAATGGCTTATGCCTATTTTGGATTCGCAAAATCAATCGACAAATGATAAAACGGCTCCATTTTAAGATTTAAAGAGAAGAGAAGTTTGGAAATTTTATTTACAGCGTGCATTAGAGCTCCTCTTCAGACATTTTCTTACCACGTGACACCTTTTGCTAAACATTGTGGCAAAAAAAAAAAAAAAAAAAAAGATAGAAATTTTCGAACGAAAAGATTCCAACTGGTTTCAGAAACATAATTCCGATTCCTTAAGAAGCAATTCATTCCGTCCCCGAAGGAACGATAGAGGGTCGACTAGAAGGGTCAGACATTTAAATTAAGTAGCTTCCTTCGAAATTAGATCAGGGAGAATGTTCGCCGCGCGTGTTTTCCGCCGCCACGCCTTGACCGGAATATTTCATCCGGATCGATGATTAAAGTTGACGATCGAATAATATGATTGCTATCGGATCGTACAATTATGAAAAATAAACGGAGAGAAGATTCGGGAAGCGAGAATATAATTTCCCGAGGTTTACTTTAGATATATGACGTATGTATTTAACAATGAACTTTACAAATGATGGATTTACTCTATCTCTTCTAAATTGTCTCTTATTCATTTATTATTCAAAATTATATGTGCTCTGAATTATTTACCATATGTTAAATAATAGATAAAATCATGATACTTTACAAAATTGTAACATATTTATTAACGTGCGGTTTGTCTGAGTAAGTTTTAACAATTTTTTTTAATTTGCACAAATAAGTTGAAATTGTTTAACTCTTTTTTTTTTAGTTTCTAGAGTTTCTCCTTTTTCATCTATTTTTTTATTTTTATTACAATCAACTTCCACAATGTTTTTTGATACGATGATACCCTTGATGAATCTCATGTGAGCCGGTATCTTGAATTTACTTGCAAGGTATGAGTCAATATTTGTTGTTAACAATTATGCATCGATTTATGCAAAGGAAACACTCTATTTTCCGTGCCTTCAAGCAATTTACAATGTGTATGTACATAGTATATATATATATATATATATATATATATATGTAAATCATGTTATGCAGAAACTGTGTATTTTCGACAGAGTTGGAATTTTCGGAAATCCCTACATTTTTTTTGTTATTTAAAATTTTTATTATTTTTTTCACATAAATTTTATATTTTTCAACCATTCAAAAAATCTCTTTCTCTCTCTCTCTCTCTCTCTCTCTCTCTCTCTCTCTCTCTCTCTCTCTCTCTCTATAGCAACATTAATTTTCTAAAAATTTTAAAAGATATTCTGTATACTATTAATATGATGTATCTTTGAAAAATTAACTTGATTGAAAATAATTACGATTACGTATCTCTAGATCTTTGAGCTTTTACGAATTTTTTTTCAGTATATACAACATTTTAATCGATTGTTAATTATCCTGCGATAAATATGGACCCTCGATGCTCTACATACATAAGACGTGCGAGATAATTTTAGTCATCAAGACATAAATCTTCCTCGGTTCACTCACGCTACATTTATCTCCTGTTAGTGATACACGATTTAGCCTCATCTTTCTCTCCTTCTCCTGATTCATTCCGCTTCACGAATCTCTTACGGTGTCATCGTTGTAATCCATCATGATTTATAATAATATTATTGTCGCACACAAATCGACATTACTTCGAATGTTGGAAAATATTAGAATAAATTAAAATATTCCATCATCTCCATCATAAGACTTTCATAGCAAACATATGAGCATACGTAAACTGAATTAATGTCATAAGTTTTAATGACTTTTTTTAAAATTGACTATACGTTTATCTGCAATTAAAAAAGGATTGATATTCAAAAACCGAGAAAAATGCATCGCAGTTAAAGGTATTTTCGTTGACGCGCATCGGAATTGCAAATGCCGTCATCGGGATAAAGATTGGCTGTCATCTGACGTGAAACGAGAGCAGGAAAAAGGTGGCGGTTCGTTGACTGGAGAAAGAGATGCGCGTCTACATTAATTTCACATCACAAGGATATTTCAAATTTTTGGAAAAAGACGCGCGTGAACCGGCGGATGCGGAAATCGATTTCACGATGATTATTTTTCGATTGAGAGATACGAGATGACAAATTCAAAAGCCCGTGATAACAATTTGTTAGATGGATGCGTAATGACATTTACATGTGTCTGTATTTTTCAAATCCTGCTTTATATGTGTTGCGTTTTTTTTTTTTTTCTAAAATATGTGTTTAACAAATTTTTTTCTTACAATAAATAATAATCTTTCTTGCAGATGACGCGCTTGCATTAATGGCGGTAATACGTTAAATATGCAAATTAATTCTTTTTAATTGGAGACACATGTGTCTGTCCGATGCTGTGCGCTGTCTTTCTCGAAAGCTCGCATAAATAACTCGACTGCGCCGTTTCTGTTGCAAAACTAATTTCCCGCCGGGACTCAGGTGGATCGCGACAAACCGCATGCAACTGTCGGCCAGAATAATTTCTGCTTTTGTATAAAAAAGAAAAAAAAAAAAAAAAAGAAGAACGGATTTTGGAATTAAAGCTACCGAAACGGGAATGTGTAAATTATCTTTTTCAGCTAATTGGATGTAAATTGTGTATCTCTCTACATATTCCAGAATTGGAAAACAAATGTATGTATAATGTATTTTATTAATTCCTTTTAAAATGTCGCAACGGAATCATTACTTTTTACAATTTTTCCGATTCAAACGTTTACAACGTATGTGTTAAAAAATTGCATGTGAAACAAGCATCTTCAAAAATTATATATATTTTTTTTGTTATAATCGTGTATAATATTTCGTGTGAAGAAAACAAGTTTTTGAAGACATTAAGTCTCGTGAAAAAAAAAAAAAGAAAAGCTACGGGGGTTACGGTATAAAGATCGCGATTTTAGGCAAATAATAGACGGGAAACTCGCACGGTTCTTTAAGAGAGAGAGAGAGGGAGAGAGAGAGAGAGAGAGAGAATCGATAGCCGGGCGAAGATACGCGGGAGATAGGCCGATTGCGATTCTAATAATGCGCTCGAGGAAGCATGTCGTTTCGATGCAACAGGTGACGCGACTCGAAATTGTCAGCGTTTCATCTGATGATAAAATCAAGCTGCAGGTTACAACGCGCGGGGGTTGAGAAGCTTGGCTCGTTCCTAAAATCGGCCAGCGATGCAATCAGACGTTTCAACGCTGATATGCATCGGACCAGTTGCATCTTCACGCTGCACACCAGCATAACCATTGTTTTAGCACTTGATTTGACCGATTTCACATTAATGGTTTGAGTAAAAAATTCAAAACATTATTAACGGAGAGCTCTGTTTATATTTACTTCCAACAAGCTTGTAATTTGAATTGTATTTTTAATATAATGCGTGTTTTCTTGCTGAAATTGAGTAATGCATATTCGTTTATGTATGAATATCGAAGAAATCGAATATTGGAGTGATTCTTTTCCTCAGAAGAGAAAGGAAAAATAACAATTATTGTAACTAATTAATAGCTTTATATATCATTACATTAGCGTTTATAATTTTTTAAGCTTTTGAGAAGCCTCTTAAAATGCCATTTTTATTTTCTCTTTTCATGTTACATAAATTGCATTACGTAAGAGAGTAGAAGAATTAATTTATTGCAATATCTAGTGGAAGATTTCGGTGTCACTACTCATCATGCGTTTTGCGAACGACAGGCGGTATAAGATTTTGAAAAATTTATCGGAGCATCACCGCTACGAGCTTTAAGACTCTCATTTTCGCCGGCACGCTCCCAACCCTCATCGAGTCGCGAGGAAATATCGAGGATCTATCGAGGGGCTGGTTGAAAAAAAAAAAATGTCCGACCTGCAAAATGCAGAGACGGGTAGACTTCTCTCCTTCTCTCTCCCTCTCCTCCTGTTTTCTCTCCCCTCAGTGTCCTCAGACAATTTATCAGGGATTTCGGTTCGAATCCTGCGGGCTATCGTTCCGCGTGTGCACGACCTATATTTTTTACAATCTTTTTTTCTCTCAGCCGTTTTTCACGCCGCAGGCCCGTGCGGGTTTTATCGAATTTATCCCGAAAATAACGCCGTATAATTTACCGAGTGAAATTGCGAGGATGAGAATAAGCTGCGGCTTATTTTAATCGTCCTTTAAATCTTCGATTATTAGTACCGTTGCGTTTTAAAATTCTTCGAAATCGTTCGACAAACCGCGATCGCATTAATTCGCAACTTCTAGAACTGTTCTTTAAAAGCTGTATAAATTTTAGACTAGACTCAAAATTTTTCCAAGTCCAGTCTTTTAAAATTTTTCAGATTCTGAAAGTTGAAAATGCCGGTGTACATTTTAATTAAAAGAATTATTTTTATTTCAAAGACAATATATTTTTTTTTAATTTCTTTTTATTATTCTAAGATTGTTCTTTTGCCAGCTATTTAAATATTTTAGACTATAGTCAATTATTCAGAGTCTGGTCTTTTAAAATTTCTTAAATTCTGAAAGTTTAAAATCCTCAAATTGCAGATTTTAATTAGAAGAATTATTTTTATTGCACGAAAAATATTTCCTTTTCATCTGCTTTTATTATTAAAAATTAAATCGGAGAATCGTTCTTCGTGAAAAGATTGAAAATCAATTAGAAATAAAAATTCAAGCATTTTACAAAGTCGGCGGACGTCGACAACATTTTCGACGGTGTGGCAGGTTATTACTGGCGAACCTCACTAAGAGGGTTCAGGGTGGGTCGTAAATTAGTCTTTCCGAGACATAAAATCGCTCGCAAACCCGTCAATAATTTATCGCGGACCGTCGAAAATCCTATCGAGCATCCTGAAGGTGACGAGTCGACTGTGTTCGACAAAGGATGGATATAATTTAGCGCATACACACACAAACACACACACACACACACACACACACACACACATACGCGCGCACAAATTCAATAAACTCAAAGTGTCAATAGAAAAGATCCCGGAGTCTTTAAAATTAAACAGATGCGATCCACGTGGATCCCAGATGATTCGCGATAAGAACGCGGGAATCTCTGGAAGGTTTGATAAGCTCTGGACGGATCCAAGAATCTATATGAAGCTCTAAAAATCTCGGTTTCCCCGAGAAATAACCCTCGGAGAAACGTCGCGGCCGCCATTCAGCTCGGGGAATAAACCCGGGCGAGAGGGTGATTTCCAATCTTTGTGTCTGAAAATCGTCCTTTATCCTTCAGCCGGAATCACCCTAGCGGGAAGAAAAGAAGTATAAGGATATAACCTCATCCCTGGGAAAACTTCCTCGTTTCTCTCTTCCCACGACGAGTCCGGTCCGCTCGTCGAGGGCCGAGAAAACGAGTTCTCGTGCCGCAGGGTAGTTTGGATTACAGGCAAAATACGTCGAAACGGAATCCCTTCATCCCTTAACGCCGACTCTTTTCTTTTTTCTCTTCTTTGAGCTCTTCACGACAATGTCACGGTGAATACAATGTCATACGAAAGATAAAGAGAATCAAGGTTCATCAAATATTAAGCGTGATCCAGGAACGAAATTACCTGACCAAAAATTTTATTCTCTCGTTATTTTCAATAATAGAATGATAATTAAAATGGCACGACTGGAATCGTGTGTAAGTGTCGAGAACCCTTTTTAAAATGCAGGTTAAGAACTTGAATCCAGGATTAAGTTAAATCGCTTGTATATTAAATTAGGGAAAAAGGATAAGAATGATTATTGGAAATAATTAAACAACGTCTGATTCATGGTACGACAGGGCTGTCTCTGACGAATTGAGGGTGTAATGAAATCAGTGATTGTAGAAATTGAAATTTTGCGGCTTCTATCAATTTCACCGCCTCTCCGCGTTCATTCTCCGAGACAAGAATAAACCTTTCGTTGAAAAGATAAAATGCGCCTGAATTGAAGACGGAGATGCGAAAAAATCATGGGACGAGAAAGGACATCGCGGGGGAAATAAATCAGCAAATGCAACAGCGGTTTACAACGTGAGCACCGCCGACTTTATAAGCTAGGGATGTTTAACTCCCTCGCTGCATTAATACAGATTATTTTTCAATTGTCGGAAGAGTTGTGTTTTTTTCGTGAATCGTGAAAATTTTATTTCTCGCGAAAAAAGGGTATTCTGAAAATTAACACTTCCATTGTCACGAACAAGGAAAATAATTTGGTTACAAATTCGAGATAAAAAAAAAAAAAAAAAAAAAAAAAAAAAGAATGATCAAGCTCAAGTAAACGTAAACAATTCTTTAGGAGTGCGAATTTATCTCTGCACGATTTTAAGCATATTAAATGCATATAAATTGCAGAAGATCCTCTCTTCTCCAGAAATCCCGTCAGAATAATGGTGTTCGGCTCATCTCTTTCGGTTGAAAATAATTTAGCGATCGAGACGTTGACGCGCGGATAAAATCCCCAAGTGGGGAGGGGGAAGGGGATGAGAGAGTTGAGAGAGAAGACGACGGGGAGAACTCTCGGGGGAAGCCGTTCGTCATTCTTCCCGATGGCTATTCAGCTACATGTTAAATGGTATCCTTTCTCACCCCCTTCTCCCCGACACCCGAGACTCATCATTTGTCTCATTCCGCATCCCCCGCACGATGTCCTCTTTTCCGTACCGTCCCGC
The DNA here is from genome assembly GCF_047496725.1 of Anoplolepis gracilipes. Taxonomy (NCBI): domain Eukaryota; kingdom Metazoa; phylum Arthropoda; class Insecta; order Hymenoptera; family Formicidae; genus Anoplolepis; species Anoplolepis gracilipes. Next base: position 3,348,685 of record NC_132984.1, on the reverse strand, counting down.
AACAACGAGCCTCCCTTCCTCTCCTGGGCCCCCTCCCCCCCTCGCCCGTCGTCGCGGTAGCCATCTTGCCACCCTTTTCTCCGTTTCCATTGTTGCCGGCCCTTCATTGTCTCCCGTCGACGTAACTCGCTCGACCAGCAGCACACGGCTTGTGCCGGAAACGGAGATGCCGTGCCACGCGTCTGTTGGCGTTCTGCTCGTCAGAAAAAAAATACGCGAAAAATTGCGAGCGAGGTCAAGCTAAATGTTGAACGCATTGTCGACGCTGATTAAAATATCGTCACCGACTGACTCTCGGGCTGCTGAGCAAATTGTTCATTCAAATTCCATATATGCATACTAAAAATATCATAAAAAATACATAAAGAGAGAGAGAGAGAGAGAGAGAGAGAGAGAGAGAGAGAGAGAGAGAAAGTCTGTGTACATACATATTTGCATATGTATGCAACATACATGTTTTAATAACTCGTAAGGAAAAGTCGACTTTTAATTTTAGTTCCCGCTTTTAATCAGCTAATGATAACAATAATAATTCCACAAAAAAATATATATATATATATTGTTCTCTTTAAGAGATGCACGTACAGCCACTAATTTAATACCATATTAAGGGATTACACCTAGTTATAACGGAGGAAAAGCCATGTTTTTAATGATTTTTTTTTGCAATTTATTTTTTATTTTATAATACAATATTTGGGGTGTGTGAAGTTAGCACGATACCGAAGGGTTTTATGAAAAAATATTTTTATTTAAAATGGCGACTGTCTGAAGAAAACGTTCAATTTTCATCTTAAAAAAAGGATTGTTTCTAAATTGTTGATAAAAAAGGAAAAAAGCAATATAAAAAAAAAATCCTACGTCCAGTCTCTGTATAAGTATATAAGAAATAAATTTACAAAATTTGAAGAGAATCGATTCAGTAGTTTTTGCGTAATCGTGGTCACCGATTTGAAAAATGCACTTTTGAGGAAAACGCGTTTAAAATTTTGTATTGTAATTACAGTAAGATACTTATTATTTTTTTAACATAAAATTTTAAACACATATTTTCGTGACATTGTACTTTATTAAAATAGAAAAAAAAAAAATGCGATTTTTCGAATTTTATGACTAGGTGTAACCCCTTAAGTTTTCGCGCTTTCTGTCTGACCATACTCGTCCTGTTTCTACTTTCTTGTGTATGAAATATACGTCGGGCAATCCAGCGTGTAAAAGCGTCATGATCGACGTACGAAATAAGGGCAAAATTCACGGTTGAATTACAGGGCGTCCCAGCCGAACGTTTGGAATTCTCGTTTATCAAATACGTGACGTCTTTAGCCGCTTAAATTAAACGAGCCCGTTGTAACTACTACTCCGAATACGAACATTTATCTTCGTAACGGTAACCAGTCCCCCTGTTTCCCGACGTGTCTTTAGATGACCTTCATGATATTCGTTTTTCGTCATGTCAACCGATACCCCCTCCTCCCCTCTCTAACCCATTTGCGCGATCTCTCTTTAATGATCTTAATATTCATCTTATTTAAGGGGACGGCTGTACAAAAATAAGAAAAGTCGAGAGAAAAGATTTCAATTATTGCAGATTAATTCGTCGTATCAGAATGAAACTAAGAAAAAAAGGTGCCCAGATAAAATGTATTCAATTAATTTTCTGAACGTCGGGGGAGAAATTTTTCGCATTTTTCATTGTTTTTTTTTTCGAAATTAAAATTTTGGCGCGCGTTTAAACACGCGGGTCTTAAACGAGCAGTCGGAATTTTATCCGAATTAATAACGATGGGACTAACGGCCTGCGTTCGCTTCGGCTTCTTCGAGCTCCCGGGGATCAAAGACTTAGTTTAATTAGAAGCGCCTGCAGGAAAAGCGACGAGGGCGGCTTCAAAGCGCGGCCATAATCAGCGCGTTAACGAGCCCGGCGTACTAAAATCGTTACTTTGACGCATCGCAATTATTTATTGTGACGAGAGTCTGCTGCTAAATTGGCTTCTTGCGATCCCTGACGAAAGACAGCATGATCAAAGCGCGTATTTACTTTAATTAGTCGGCGAAACTGCTCCATTGCGTCTATTCGACGGAATTAACGCGATTCCGGATGTCGCGCGTATATTTGCTTTCGAGATGCAAACAGTGAAAAACGATTGTGTCAATCGGAGAATAGAAGCGTGTTTGCGGATTTCCTGAGATTAATTTTTGCATTCGCGTTAGATCTTAAAACACTAGCCGGCCGATCAGATTACCTTAATGATTAATTAAGGTAAAAAAATACTTTTTACATTCTTGGTTTTACATTTCCTGTTGCACATTGTCTTGAAATTCATATTTTTATATTATATTTGAAACATAATACACAATGAAGGAGGAAAAAAAATATGTATATATATTTATCTCGAATTTATAATAGAAATGTTCTCGGGAAATAATTACTCGTGAAAATGAAGAAGAAAACAAATCTATAAAAATTAACGACAAAGACGTAGCTGCAAAAGAGTTTAAATTTAAATACCTAAGGTGTGTAATTTAACGCGGGAAAAATTACCTTGACATTTCTTTTTAGCAAAATATATGTATATTATGCGTGCTACTGACAATTTGACCGAAACAATTCTTGTGATAAATTGAAGCGAGAGCTTTATCATACTTATAGGCTGGAAAGACGATTTCAAAGGTAAAGTGCAAACGTTCCTTCGTGCAAAAAACGGGGAGGTATTATGAGCTAAAGGTCAATAATTCGGGGAAGATGGAACGCGACGAGACGCGACGTCGGGCGGAGTAGCACTTTCGCGAAATCCGAGCTGTGATAATGCTCGCGTGACAACGCCCCTTCTGTTGCGTCTTCTGAAATTTCATGCCAAAGTGTAAGACGCTGTAAGCTCTGGGACGCACAGCTGGACGGATACACATTAGAGGGAGAAACGTGACGCAAAGAATTGATCGAGGTTGTCGGCGCGATTATCGCAACCTAATACGAACTTTGGAAAATAAATCTTCCCCTGCCGTGGTATTCATCGCTTTTCTATTATTATTTCTAACGAATAATTCTCTCTCTCTCTCTCTCTCTCTCTCTGTCTTTATTTTTAATTGCAATTTGTTTGAAGAATTGCAGCTGCAACAGTCGCAATAGTATAACCAAGACAAAAATAGAACTTGTTTTTGCGTTACACAGAGATTGCTGCGTCTTGTTTAGAAAATAACTGAGAAATGAATAATAACCGATCTCATCTGTTATTGTTTCCTTCCTCTGGTTAAATGTAAACCAATTCAATCGAAAAAATATAAGAAGGAATGCAAAAGCAACTGCATCGATGAGGAAGAAACGACTCCACAACGAGAGGTGGTCCTCGTGAAAGCGAGCAGTGTTATCGCCCGGCGATTTACGTTCGCGACATCGAACACAACGAGAGTGGCGTGCATTTAAAGTGGCGCGATAATAAAATAAATCGAACACGGCAATTAATTCGCGGCGGGTTATTATTATCAGAGAGAGAGAGAGAGAGAGAGAGAGAGAAAAAGGGAGAAACCCGCGTCGCCATAAATAACAATAAAACTCTATTAATGTGGTAGCGCGCTGATAGTTACCCCGGCCTGGCATCGAGCCAGAAACATACCGCGTCGGCTATTCACCCCGCGAAATACACGCCGCCCGGATCGCCGCTGCTCTCTCTCTCTCTCCCTCGGGGGTGGATGACGGGGTTGGATGGCGGACGCGGGCGCGCGCGCCGGGACGGGAGGGATGCGCTCGCATACCAATCCTACATCCGTACGTAATGCAGAACGGTTATGCGGCATTACGCACTCCGTGGTAGGCGCTCCGAGACCGGCCAATGGCATCGTATCGCCAGCCGGCCGCCTGTCAAATTGTCCGAATTGGACCGAGGCAAACGTGTGGAGATGCTTGCGGCCGACTTGACATAAAGCACAATACCTTTACTGGAGACGAGTATTCATTTATAAAGTGTGCATTCAAATAAATCGATGTTACTCGAGGTAAAAGAAGAAAGTAAGTGACAGTCTGCATTTGACACGTGTAATCAGCTGATATGTATTGAAGAATAATAATAAGAAAATGTATATTTCATTAATAAAATAAATGAGAATAGATTATTTACTTTGTGGATTGATATTATTTATGTCTCACGAGAAGAGTGTCTAGGTAGAATACGTTTGCTAAAAAAAAAAAAAAATACTCATTTTATATCGGAAAATAGTTATAGTACTTGTTAAATATTCATAGAATATCTGTGTAGATACTTTTTTATCAAGAAATTTTTTGATGCTTTTTGCAGCAATGTCTATAGTTTGATAACGTTTTCATATAGCTCATATCTATATGTGTAACAAAAAAAAAAAAAAATAAAGAAATCTGTATTAAAGCAAGCAAAAAAATGTGTGATAAAAAATAAAAATAATATTTTACATACATGTAACATTGCTTACTCTATTATATCGAGAGAACTATTGTAGTTTAATATCAAAAATTAAATCCTATAAATACATATAAAAATTGAGAAATTTTAGGGAACTTATGTTTACACAGAGGTACGTATTTGTAATGATTTAAATATTAAAAAATTTTAATATTTTATCGAGAATCGCGTAAAAAAAAAGTTAGCTGAAAGCGTAAAGGACAATAAAAGGATCATAAAGACGAGAAAAAAAGGTTCGCGGAGATAATCTATCCTCGGTCCCTCGAGCGAGCGTTTGTTTTTCTTCGATTGCTATCGAATCGAGGTAGAAACGATATTTGTTGCCCACTCGGAAAAGAAATTTTCCTCGACTTCGTCCCCGAGGCAAGCCGCCGGCGATGCGACATTTTGCAATTTTGGAAAGATCTTCTCCTTTTTCGTATATATTTCCAAGACGAACTTTGCGTCTTAATCATGAAGATTTTAACTATTTCAGACCCGATATAAAATCCCGACAGTATCCATGACAGAATTCATAGTCCAAGATAGCTCACCGAGAGCTTTAACTCTCTGTCAGCGTTATTGATTCATACAGATATACATATGTACACAAGAAAAGGGGACTAGCCGTGGGTATTATTGACGTAAATGCGGCCATTTTCATAAAAATAATTTTGCACCTATAAATCGAATTGTAGGCTTGAGTATTTGAACGAGTTGGTAATTTTAAAGGTGAAAATGTTTCTCACAAATTCGGCGAACGTCGTTGAAAACGTTCGTAGCTCTCAATCGAACGGACGGTAAACCATCCTTCCAGAACACACAGATTCGCAAACTCAAGTTCAGCGATGCAAGGCGTTATCGATTCACCGAAGAAGGTTCACCGGGAACGCGAAGCCGCGCCTTGCGAGACTTCTCGATCCCGCTCGTTTTGGGAGCGCTTTATTACGGTTAAACAGGCGGGCTGAGCAGTATATTATCACGGGACGTCGCTAATTTATTGCCAGACAGGCCTGCCTGCCTGCCTGCCCAATATCCGTACCCGGTCCCATCGGCGAACAACGTCGGCCTGTTCCCTCGTCGCCGTCGCCGCCGCCGCCACCGCGTCGACGCGTATAGCAAGCTTTTCCTCTCTATATCCATCTATCTCTCTCTCTCTCTCTCTCTCTCTCTCTCTCTCTCTCTCTCTCTCTCTCTCTCTCTTGGCGGTTCCGAAACTATTAATTCCCATCTCCCGCAGCGAGCCCGACGCCGCATAATTCGATTCCACGAAATTACCGCGCGGCGACGGGATCGTGAGACGACGCGCGATTGCATTGTTGCATGCAGGCAGGAGAGAGTTTCGAGCTTTACGCCCGGAAACCTTGAGTTCCACACGCATCCGCCTTCCAAAAGCGGGTTCAACTTCAGCTAACCGTCCGGAAATGGCCATCTCTCGCGCGCAAATTTATGCAAAATTATGGATTATCAAAGCTGTTTAATTTTCATTTTTTTTCAATTTTAATCATTTACATGCGATATATACGTACGATTAAGCTAACAATTATATACACGTAATTATTTTTTTTTAAACATTTTGATTTTATTACAATATTAAAATTTGTTATTTTTATTTATTTTCTAATTTCTTCAACGAGATTCTAATCCTAATGTCGTGTTAATTTTAAAGGGAACTGTATGTTTGAACGCGCTGAAAATAGAGAATTATTTGACAGAGGAATTTTTCCTTTTTTCCTAAAGAGAAATTGATAATTTTAAAATAACAAATAATTTTTTAATTTAAATGTACAATATTTTTCCAATTCTGCGTGTATGCTCTTTTGATTTTTTTGGGCTCAATTTTAATAGTTTAAACACGATATATAATTAAATAAAGCTGAGAATTTTACATAAATTGTTAAATGATGTGTGTAATAAATGTTTTTATTGCACAATCACATTAAAATTCGTTTTTTCTTTATCTTCTAGTTTTTTTCAATAAGATTCTAATAATGCTAATATCGTGTGTTAATTTTAGGGGGAACATGTGTTTGAAAATGGACAATTATTTGATAGAGAAATTCTCTTTCCCTAAAGAGAAATTGATAATTTTAAAATTACACAAAAAATTTTTTTCATTCAAATATGTATTTTTCAATTCTGTGTGTATGCTCTTTCGAATTTTTCTAAAATCAATTTTTGATCATTTAAATGTATACATATATTGAGTAAAGCAGAGACTTACAAAAATTAAGTGTAATAAATTTTTTTATTTTATATATTTTTACTTTACAATCATATTAAAATTCATTTTTTTTAATTTTATAGTTTTTTCAACGAGATTCTAATATCGTAAATGCTAATATCCTGTGTTAATTTTAAGAGGGAACATATATTTGAACGCGCTGAAAATAGAGAATTATTTGACAGAGGAATTCTTTTTTCCTAAAGAGAAATTGATAATTTTAAAATCACAAATAATTTTTTAATTTAAATGTACAATATTTTTCCAATTTTGCGTGTATGCTCTTTTGAATTTTTTTGGCTCAATTTTAATAGTTTAAACACGATATATAATTAAATCAAGCTGAGAATTTTAACATAAATTGTTAAGTGATGTATGTAATAAATTTTTTTATTTTACAATCACATTAAAATTCGTCTTTTCTTTATCTTCTAGTTTTTTTTCAATAAGATTCTAATAATGCTAATATCGTGCGTTAATTTTAGAGGGAACATGTGTTTGAACCCGTTGAAAACGCGCTGAAATAGATAATTATTTGGTAGAGAAATTCTCTTTTCCTAAAGAGAAATTGATAATTTTGAAATTACACAAAAAATTTTTTTTATTCAAATATGTATTTTTCAATTCTGCATATGTGCTCTTTAAGCGTAAAACATTTTAAGCTTGCGCGAGATCGAGATTTAAACCTGTCGGAGCGGATCGATAGACGGTTTGGTGCGCGCCCTTACCCGGTACATGCCCCATTTACCCCGATAGCTGCGAATACGTGTATTATAGCGCAGCTTCGAAACTCTCGAGAGCCGCCACGTCGCGGGTAGCCACCCTCCGCCTGCGAACGACAATCCGCGATGTTAACGATTCGCGTTCTACTGAGAGGGCGCAGGCTGGTTGAGGGTTGCGAGAGGTTAGACGGGAGGGGGTTAAGAGCCGAGGGTGACGAGAATTTCACGACGCGTTATAAAAGCTATCTTTGCCGAGTATGAAAAATATACACACTTCATATTTGATATCCTTTCATATTTCAAACAACAAATTTGTTGGATCTCTCGTTTAAATTGTAATCTGAGCCACTCTTTCTTAACTCTTCAAGAATCTGACGCAGATTTCGAAACGCTAATGGAGTTAGGATAATTAATATATTAACATATTAGTCTGATTTCACCGGGTCTCGATTATATAGTCATTATAAAAAAAATGTATAAAATAAATATATTTAATCCGATATAATAGTGAAGATCACACTCGCGAAAAATCAAAGTATATAATCTCATTGAATGGCATAGATAAATCATAATATTTTTTCTCGACAGGGATTTTCTTCGATCGGTTCTTCCCGAGATTGCGATCTTTATTCGTCGCTTAATGCGCGCGAGAAGAGCAAGACGTAAAGTCACACTTCAGCACCCTAATAAGGCTGCTATAAATTGCCATCGATTCCAGAAGCGGGGTTGCAATAACGAAAGATGTGGAGAGAGGCTCGTTATATTACTTTTTTCCGTAGAAGAATATTTAAAAATAGCGTACGCGTTTGAAGTATGTAATATTTCACCGAGAAAGACGGCGCTCTATCATCTCTCCTTTAACGATATCTAAAGAAAACTTTCGTTTATTGTTCCAGGATCTCTGCGCCGTTTCAAGTCGCCGCCGCGATCTTGATCCTCGCTGCAACAGTGTCAGCTCTGATCGGCCATTGTTATTCCGATCACAGGACTCTCGTAGCCTGCGGACTCTTTCTTCTAAGCGGTAAATAAATTATGAAGTTTTCTCAGCTGTTTAAATTTTTTTATCAATTTCTAATTTTGTATAGTCGAACATTCCAGCATCTTATGTTATTTTAATAAAATTTTTAAATCGAGGTACATATATATATGTAAACTATAAATTAATTAAAATATTATATAATTATGAAAATAATTTTAAAATCCGTTATACATACATTTTTTAACGTATCGCTATTTTTTGTTCTGATTGAAAATATTGGAGAGACACTCTGTACACTATTTTGTAACTATAAATATTTTTAAATTGACAGAAAAATTTAAAAAATATTTAAATAAAATAAAATAATTTAAAATAAATAAATAAATATATATATATAGAACGATCAAAGTTACCGATGTTAAAGAGCAGATGGAGCGCAACTCCTCTAAAATTAACTCTTTTGACGCGAAAAGTAACGACGATATTTTTTTATGAAACCCCTTGAAAACTGGTTTAAAATTAATTAAAATATTATAATTATGAAAATAATTTTAAAACCCGTTTTACACATAAACTTTTTAACGTATCGCTATTTTTTGTTCCGATTGAAAATATTGAAGAGACATCTTGCATATTTTTTTGCAACTATAAATATTTTCTCATTGAGAGAAATATTAAAAAAAGGAATTCAAATAAAATAAAATAACAAGCGAATATCAATTTGTACGATGGAAATTCCGTTCTGTGACAAACAATTTTTGGATCAAACATCTTAAAGCTCACCTTCGTTGCACACAAGCTTAAAAGAAAGCTCCTCTTTCTTCGCGATTCTTCGCGCTATGTCGCGTCGTATAAACGGTCAAGTATAAAAATGAGTGAACTTTTGATTCGGGTGTGCACTGTCCGTGTGACAAGAAAGCTCGTGTGATCTGTTAGACGAACATACCATTTATATCACACGATTCCCGAGAAGATCGAGAGGATCGCATTGTTGGCTTCTCACTGTGGTAAAAGTGTACTCGATACACAGCTGAGGATCAATCAGCCCAACGTGATCGGTGAGACCTACCCACCTATCTTCGACGAACAAACGCGCCAAAGGAAAACAATCCTTTACCACCACTTTCTCTTTGTTCTTGTTACTTTTAATTCTTTTCCGTTCGCATCGAGCAGACAATCGACCGGTCAGAAAGTAATGATTTAAAAAGCGAAAAAAACATGCGAAAATTCGAAGAATGTTACTCAAACAGACGTTAATTGTGTTTGGCAACGTAAAGCTCTAGTGAATTAAATTAGAATCTCAGTTACATTTCGCACCCTCTTCAGTGCAATCTGTTTTCACGCATTATGCTCGTCAATTTATGTTCAACGATATTAAATAATTTAATAATAATAAAATAATCGATTTAAAAGAGATTGTATGATCGAGTTATTATACATAAATAAGTATCTGCAAGTTTTGCACGTTGCAAAAGGATGAAAATGATCCATGTGTCCTTTCGCAAAATTCCTCGGATTACGAAATCGGGAGGCAGCGATCTAAACGATGTGTCGATGACGAAAACGCGACGCCTTTCCATTTTCAACCCTCTCCAGAACTTCGATTCCCTCATACTCCCTTCCCTCCAATCTTTTTGCCTTTTTCTCGCGGATAATCTGGCAAGGCAGGTAAGTCGATATGCGCGCATGATTCAAACGAAATCGAAATTCGGGTAAGAGAGGCGTAGAAATTGAAAGGGATGAGAAAAGGCCGGTAATATCGCCTTAGAATCGAATTGATTTCTTTGGTAGGTGCTGAGGGAGAAACGGAAGAGGGTTCAACATTTTAATAAAAACCACCCGCGGTTTTGTCGCCGACATGGATAAAGGGTAGCGTCGCATATATGAGAAAATAGCGGCGTCATGTGGACGGAGCTTTTCTTCCGGGTAAACCGAGTAGAAAACACCTTTTCAAGATGTAGCAAATATTTCCTTATATTATTTCTTTTCTAAGGCATCAAATATATATTATTAATTATGTGTATATATATTATTTAATATTTCTTGTGACATAATATTTTATATATTTTTTTTGTTTACACATATATATATTTATACGAAGAGAAAGAGAGAGAGAGATGTATTCCATATTTTTTACTTATCATAATTTAATTATGCATATTATATTATATAATATTTTAATCTGATAAAATTTATTACATATTTTTTTTATTCACACATACACATATATATATTTATACGAAGAGAAGGAGAAAAAGGCAGAGAGAGAGAGAGAGAGAGAGAGAGAGAGAGAGAGATATGTAGTTTTTCTCGAAAACAACGCGGTTAATGAAATTTATTCCATATTTTTTACTTATTTTTTTACGGAAAATTATTCACAGCGACAATTTATTGGACGTCCTGTATAAAAGGTACTATGATGTAACATTACTTCAAGATTATGCTTCCTGTCGATAGAAATTTAAGGGACTGGGAAAAAAATCCATCAAAAGACTCCAATTAAAATTCCGTTAGCGTCATCCATTTCAATTCAAGTTAATGAAACTTCAATTAGAAATCCTGTGTAAACTACAGTGAAAATCGTGCAAAAATATTAGGACGTTTCATGCTTTCCGCTTCGCTCGTGACGAATGGCAGAAAATTCCTCGTACATTTTTTATTAGCAATCGCCATTTTCCTCAAGAGGACTCTATAATACAAGGCACTTAAGGGAGATTTCAAACGAGCGAGGTTCAAGTCTCGCAGCAATATTCCTAAAGGCTTTTTAATAAAGCGTCGAGAAATATAAAAAGCCTGTCTTTTAATGAAAGAAGCTCACTCGCGCGACAATATCGTATATAAGTAATATTGTTACAAACGAAATTGGAAATTGAGCTTCGAAAAACTTAGCTTTCCGCTTGATTTGACACAAGTGGAACATTTTTCACATACGTGAGAAATCATCCTGAAACTTTACTTGATTCCATCCGCGCGTATAACTTGGCTTATACACATATATATATATATATATATATATATATATATATATATATTGTTGACTATTTTTATCAGAATATATAAAATTCATCGTAATATTTTATTCGCCTAAGTAACCCAAGAGAAAACGCGCGGTGGATTTAGAAACTAACGCACGTATACATGTCAACTATAATTCTTACCATTGTAAATTGCACCCACACAGCGTATAAGGTAGATGTATCTGTTCCTGACATGTTGTTTGAATTGAGAGATTATCAAATTGGCGACGTTGGGTGAAAAACATGCAAAACAGATGTGCAAACAGCAATAAAGTGTATGCAAGAGACAATTTTTAACAACGCGCCGACTGTTGATTTGCATTAGCCACTCTTTCCCTTTCCCTCCTCCTCCCCCCCCCCCCACTTCCCTCGCCCTCCTCGTCAATATTAATTCAGAAACACCCTTCGTTGAAACAAGCGCTCCCGCGGCGAAACTTTCGCGCGCGCACTTTTGCATAATTGAACATTCTTTCCGGGTGAGAGAGAGAGAGAGAGAAGGAGGGGGAGACGCGGCCGTAGCACAATTCCCAAGCTGCAAAAGGGTATAGTAAAAAGAGAAAAAAATCGCGAAATGGAGATAGCTTCGCTCATTCGACCGCCCGTGTCTACAGCCTCGCGATAAAATTCTCGACGGATTTTCAAGTAACCCCCTGCTCCGCCTCCTCCCCCTCGCAACCCCACGCGAACGGCCGTCGTATCGAGGACGAAGCAATTTTAGAGCGGACTTCGGAATCGTACTCAGGGGGAGCACGATTCTCTCTGGTGTCAGTGCCATTTAGGTATGTGCAATTTAGGCGGCAGCTCGTGATCCTGATCGCTTTTACAAGTGAAAAATTTGCAAAAGGATGGGAAAATTTTATTACAAAATACCAGGAAAAGGAAGCGTTAAATATTTCAAAACCATTGACTAGAGAGTTTTTCGTAAATATATGGAAATTCTTTTCAAACGTAAATTGTAGATAAAAATATAAAAATTAAACAATAAAAGTACGCATTAAAAGTGTGTATATGTCATATTATTTATTTTGATATTTTAATACTCTAGATTGAATTTTCAAATAATCCTGCGAAAAAGATCACACCTTATTATCCGTTCTCGATTATTCGAGCAAAGCATGCGAGCGTGAAGCACGGCATCAAAATGCATTAATAATTATCTTCGACAGCTTTCACAGTTCGTTTTCATCGACGGGACATTTTCTATCGTTCGCGAAATAGGATTAGGAAACGAGCTGTTCGGCTCCATCATCAGGCCAGGTTAAAAATTCCTCGTCGGCGTAGATCGATTTCGGCGAGATCTTGTGTCGGTGCCTCCATTTTGGATTTCGGTCATACTTTGCGCAGAACACGCTATAGCCCTCACGATCCGTATCTTCGATTATATTGAGGCCCCTAATGAACGACGTAATTAATTAATGTTTGATAGGGAATCAATCGACGTCGAAATAACAAACAATTTCGACGTCAGCTCACTTTTCACTCGCGAGTTAATTGATGGATAACAATTAAACGAGAACGTGATACCTCTTGTTAATAGAGCGCGAATATAACGGTACGCGCAAAGTCATTATCGTCTCATGTTGAACTGACTAATTGATCGGAAAACCTTCCATTACTTTATTATTCTCCTTTAAATTTCATTGCAAGACCGCGTTCTTTCGAAAGAGCATTTATTATATATGTCACTGCGCTTACTCTTTTATGCATTCCTGAGGATCGTAGTAGGTACGGAAGCACTGCTTGCACTTTCTGAAGTATATCCTTCCCACAGTAGACGCATATAGGCCCTGCACTTCCGTCAAACAATTGTAAAATTGCAAATCGCACTCGCATAATGAGCTGCGGAAAGTTACAAGTGAATTCGCGCGCTTAGCTATATCGTAACGTGACGTATAAACTGTATTTATATCTGAGTACCTTCTGCAAATGTGTTTGTTGTACAGTTGGTATTTTGTAGTTTTAGGATTTATGTAATCCTTGCAACGATCGTGCGTTCTGCAGCACGCATCCAGCTCGCTGTGCAAACCCAATTCGGAATCATTGTTAGCAATATTTCCCCGGCCGCACCAAAGCGTACCTATAAACGTATGCAATAAATACTAAACACCCAGGTTTTGTGGCGTTAAATAATAAATTTAGACGTTACACGTATATATATATATATTTTTTTTTTAATAAAATGAAATATGTAAATCAACATAATATGTATATACAAATTATTATAAATATAAGTTTATTGTAAAACGGGCTAATACGAGCCAGACGTAAATTCATTAGGAAATTAGATTAAAAAATTTATAGATGACAATACAAATAAAATATACTTTCAACTTTGGGTCATTTTCAGTAACTTATTAGAATTAATGGTAAATTTGATCTTGTACTGCTCGACGATATATCACCCCGAAACGACCTTGCGTGAATGTTTATCTATATAAACCTCCCGCCAGTTTGTCGTTAGAAGAAAAGAGAATATGCAATAAACTATATTGCACGCGATTTTTAAATCAACGCAAGGTCGCAGAGAGAGAAAGAGAGAGAGAGAGAAATGTCGAGAACGATACACACGTCGAATTACTTATGATAAAAAAATAATTTTGAGTTCGAAACGACTGAGATTTTGCAAATAATAAATTTATAGCTGTATTTCATTTGTGTGGTCATCTATAAATTTTTTATCTAATTTTATTACGTGTTTTTCGTCTGATTTATATTAGCCCGTTTTATCATAAACTTACATTTTGTTTGCTTATATATTTGTATTAGTCCGAGCCTTTTTTTAATTTTAAACAAATTATTATGTTGCTGATTGACATTTTATTTGCTGGGTGTAGAAAAATAAAAATTATTTAAATAAAAGCCAAGATCAAAATCTAACTGTGTATGTGTAGTAATTGAAATTGTTTATTCTCTACAAGAACAAAATAAGGAAATTTAGGTACCTGGCAGAATTCCATGTCGAAGGTTCTTGAATTGCTTCAAGTAATCTTTCACACTGTGACTTTCCGTTTGACAGATATTATCAATAAATAACACGAGTGCGCAAAATGCAATCAAATTAATCGTACGAATTTGTCTCATTTTTTTTAATATCATAAAGTGTATCAACAATGACGTGAGAAGAAATTACAGTTCGATACCCAAAAAAACATTTGCAAAAACGTAAATTTTTGAATGCGTTATGAAGTCGATTCACGTCGAAATGCGTGTTAATATGGCACGATATAGAAGACAACTGTGAGAACTCGTCGAAAAAAAGAATTATATCTATCAAAATATAACTTTATGTGTGCTTTGACGTGTACACATATGTTTTACTGAGCACATATTTTCCTGACCACCAACTTCCTGTATGATATAAAAAAAACTGATAAAAAATTATCAAAAATTAGTCAAACTCTAAGTACACTGAATTTTCAACATGGATAAAGCTCGTTTTAAAATTATAATCCACAATTCACGATAAAATTCAAGATAGAATTCTATTTATAATAACCGTTAAGAATAGCTCTCGTGTAAATAATAATAAATCAAACATTAAATGCTGTAGAAAGCAAGGTCGAAAGACATAATAAAACAAATAAAATAATATTAAATTAATATAATTCAATAAACAATTTTTATTATGTTTTTCGACCTTGCTCTCTACAGCACTTAATGTTTGATTTATTTCTATTTATAATTTTATGTGTCACATGTGTCCTGATATATTATATATCCTATATGTATGCAAATATGACAGAAGGCTCCACTAATAATAAACAAAATATACTTAATTGAGTTTAAAAAACAATGAAAATTAAATTTTTCACGTTCATTTTGTTGTTTTCAAGTTTGACTTTACATAGATTATTTATAGATTATAGATGTCTATTAATTGCTCTTTAAGACCTATCATTTTATTTATATATATACGTATTTGTTCGAATGCTTTCTGTATTACACGATATGTGAAATTGTAAATAGAATTCTCTCTCGAATTTTACCGTAAATTCAAAATCGTTTAAAGTAGAGGTAAGATATTATTATAATTTTTCAACCTTCAATTCATACACACACATAATACATTGAACTTATAATTATTCATGGTTTAGCAAAAAAAGAAAATGTTTATATATGCATCGTATAACTACATCAGATTAAAAATGAGAAAATATGTTTTTTTCACATTATTTTATTACTTTGACTAACAATTTTACTATCGATAATAAAGCGAGAAAGATCAATCCAATTAGCAAATTGGTTTTGTGATAAAATCTCAACAAGACTGTTAATAAATTCACATATTAATATTTTTCTAAACTAAAAAAAAAATGTTAATCAAAGGGAAAGATTAATTTTACAAAACATTTCCAAAAGCGGAAGAGAAAAGAGTAATTATCTTAAAACATAAATCCAAGGTCGGAGTTAAAGCTGCCGCTAGTGATATCGCTTGGTATCAGTCTACAAATTTAAGTGACTTAATCTTTTAAAACACACAGAGCATCGCAAACATTTGCGATAAGAAAATTCAAAGTATACATGTCAAATTAGATCAGAATCGATCAGAATGATATAGTTATTTCTGAATGTTAACAATCAACTCTTCTTATATAATTACAAAATGTTCAGAAATCTTTGTTTTAATTGCTTTCCAATCAATTTACTTCAAATCTAATTTTTTCCATATATTACAATAATACTTTCTAATTACTTTTTAATTTATTATTTAAAAATCTGTCAATCTCGATAATTTCGAGTAAATTTTATTGCGATAAAAGTAAAATATCAAGTATATAAAATATTCGACATATTTAATATATAAAAAAAATTTACTTATAATAACGTATCGTCAAATTTTCATTGAACAATGAATTCCATCTGAATTCGTTTGAAGAAACGATTAACAAAGCATTTGTAAAATTAATATTATTAATGTAAAGTTGAAACCGAGGTCAAAGAGGAAATCTTTCTTCCCTCGGTCGAAAGAAAACCAAGAGGACTGAAATGGAATAGGGTGGCCGAGGTGTCTTTCTGGATTTCTGGCAAAGCTTTTTAGAGCTTTCTCTACATTATTTCAACTGGCCGACCATCCCCCACTGCCAATCTCTCCCGAGGCCCCTTTCGCTCGACTGCGCATTCCTTTTAACGATTTCGTCCCCCTCGACCGCGACATCCGCTTTCATTTCACGTTCTTCTCTCGTTCTTCAAGGTTTCCATCTGCCGCCTGCCTTGCATTTACTCCGACGCTTCTCGTTCACTTTCGAGAATCTATCATCTATCGGAATCGCAAACGTCAAAGTTCGAAAGGATATGAGGGTGGAATAAAAATATGAAAAAAATTAGTTAATTAAATTCTCCCCAGATAGTTGTGACTTACAGACTGTAAATTTTAATGTAAACTTAATTTCCATAAAAATTTAAATTATTGATATATTTAACTTATTTTTCACGTGATATAAAAATACAATTATGATCATAATCCTGGCAATGTTTTAATTGGCAAACAATTTATTAATTCCTGCGTTTCATTCTCTTAGCTTTTTGTCGATTTATATAATTTTAAATTTTTCTTACTTTTTGTGACAGATTTTTTTTTTCTTGTATAATGCGCATAATTTAGATTTTATATTTATTATTATTATTAATGAGATTACTTGGGATGATAAAAGAATTCAGATATATTGCAAGTACATATATCGGCAAACATGTAAGAGAGACACGTGATGCTTTGTTTTCAAAGGAATCAAATGAATGGAAAAAATTTGCGTCGCCAATTCAGATGATTGTAATACAAACCGGTGGCGAAAAAGTCATAGTGCATAGAGAACAATTAACGATTGTGAAGGAGATTGCGGAAGATATAGTCAAGGGAAGAGAAAGCAAGCTCATTTCTTCTCCCCGGAAGGTAGTTTGCATTAAACCCGGCGCTCGCGTTTGTGCATCGGAAAGGACAAGGGAGAGAAGGAGGGATACAAAAGGTTTGACGTACATACATGTATATGCGTGCTCCCTGGTCCAGGTTAATGCACCAAGAAGCGCATTACCGGGAGTGCTTACCCCGGAGAAAAGAGCGCTGGTGCAAGGCCAGCAGTCACTGATGTACGCAACCACGCCCGATGGGAATGAGGGAGAAGGGAACAAAAATGTCGGCGACTAAAAAGTGGAGAACCACCAATCCTCTCTTTCTTTTCTCTTTCTCTCTCTCTCCTCACCCCGGTTACTGGAAAACGTACCACTGTGTCCGGTTTCTCTCAACCGAAAGTTTTATTATATCGAACGTAAATTTAATTTTGCATTATATTGAACCCAGATGTATTTAAAAAAGGCCAATTAATATGTGAATATATTAAAATATATATTTTCTGTATATATATATATATATATATATATATATATATATATATATATACCTTCCCTATAACCATAAAATATTTTAGATTTCTTTTCGAACATTACCGTCGAACGAGGACAAAAATGTATTATTCCCAAAGCCGGATGGACCGTAATAAGTTCGAATTTTACAGAGAATAATCGAGATATATATATATATATATATATATATATATGCAATTAACGTGGTATGTAGTATATTATTTCATGCAGTAAAACGTGAAGGGTAAAAAAATTGCTCGCTTTCCTCTCCATTATTTTGCGCCGATGAAAGTAAGGAAATAATTAACTACCCGACTCGCTTTGCCGACTTGGTGTAAAGTCGGCGTTATTTCTACCAATGGCATCATAGCTTTCGCGCGAATTCAAATTGACGGCTTCGCCTCCCGGTGAAGTCGGGCCTAGCAAAGCGAAGCTGAATCCGCTCCGGCGAACAAACGAGGAAAATTATCTGCAACGACTGAAGTAATAACATTTAACTGTGCACGGCGCGGAAGAAGGAGGGAGGGTGGGAAAGAGAGGGGAAGGGCGGAGGGGGCAGGAGCAATCCCTCACCGAGAGGGAACGGGGTGGAGGAGACTGGCAAGGCGGAATTATAAATTGTTGGGGCATAGTTGCGATTGTTTCGAGCTGAGGGTGAGAAGCCGCCGCATCTTTCCTTACCCCCCTCCCCCCCTCCCCCCGCCCCTTTTCCCCTGCGTGTGTTACGAACGCAAGGACGATTATTCTCGTCCTGTTTTGCTCACCGTTCCTCGAAAACGGAAACGTTGCGCGAACGTTGCGGAATAACTTCGCGAGTTGTTCGCGACTGCTGGAAAAATGATTTCGACTGCGAATTGAAACGTCCTAAATTTCAGAAAAGTCGTCGCGAATACGGAAAATAAAAGTATACGAAAAGATTAAGTGTAAAAATAAAGGAGATTGAGAAATAAAAAAAAAAAAAAAAATAACACAGGCCTTTCTGTGTATCTTGCTTTTATATATAAAATAATTGCAGCTCTCTCTCTCTCTCTCTCTCTCTCTCTCTCTCTCTCTCTCTCTCTCTCTCTCTCTAATTCTCTTAAAGGAGTATTTTTTTCTTTCTAAAGAATTTCGCATTTATTACAGAGAAAATTGTAGACAAATTAATATTACATTTTTCGATGCGTAATTTGCATACAAAATATTTCAAATTGAGAGAAACTCTCTCTATATGAATCTTCATCTTGTCCCTCCCTTCTCGCGACTGGACCTTTGGAAAGTGATAAACCCTTTCATCGTTCGCGCCACCCTTCTCGGCCAGTGTGCTTTTACGGGCAACCATCTGCGAGAGAATCCCGCTTTAAGCAGCGGGAAGCTTTCCCGACCCGTTTAAACGTTTCTTTTTTATTGCGCATGCTCTTTTTGTTGGACGGCGAGATCGGCAGCCACGACGGTAAAAGAGCTCGTAAGTTCTGCACCCTTAAGGCCCGTAATTACGTACCAGGAGAGGCGGAAGAAAGAGAGATCGACGCGAAAGATACCGATGGAAGACCCGAGAAGAGGGAGATATTCAGCCGTGAGACACGCGCTCTCTTCGTCGGACTCTGATTTATATTGTGCCGGACCTTGGTCGACCTCAGCCGGATTTTCGAAGGCTTACTATTCGCGTCGATTCCCGAAATTCCGACACGGAATTTCCTCGGAAATTCCGTAGCTTTAGCCAGATTGATTCACCGCTTTTATTTCGAATAGAAAGTCGTGAGATCGCGTGTCGGGAGGTATTAATACAAACTTATAAACCAGTATCTATCTATTAAAGATTCTTGAAAAATTAATTTTTTTCACCCTGAAAGTACATCGCATTTTAATAATTAATACATTAGATATCTTTTAATATCTGAATTAAAAAAGATCTTTTAATATCTTTTAATATCTGAACATTAAAAAAGTAGCATATAATGAAAAAGGCATAATTAAGGAAAATGCCCCCATATTTTAATTACAATTTATCTTTACTCTTAGAATTAAAATGTGCGTGGAAAATTATGGAATATCACTGACTGTGTAGTTTTGTACAAACAGCCTCAACTATATCACTGACTTGTCTCCGGCAAGTCGCTTCTCTTGGATTACTTCGCGATTATTGTTATTCCATGTCACGATTTGCAAGTAAAACTTGGTAAGTGGCACTCGAAAACAGATGGCAACACGTGACTCCTTTAAAAGTCTTTGTAGAAATCCTCGTGTGTTCGATAATAACAATATAATAATAATTCTGGTCGTCAATGTCGCGTTCGCAAATTCTATTTTGAATCAAAGACATTTCTTTAAGAGCGCATCGAAAAATATTTAAAAAGTTTTTTTGAAAAAAAAAAAGGATAAAACAATAGTATACTGTAAAAAGTTGCGGAAGCTTTTAGCGGAAGATAATAATAAAATTTCTTTTATTCCGCATCCTCTCTTAGCTTAGCGCGGTTAAATGTGCGAAGAGGATTGCAAAATGTTCTCCAAGCTCCGTTAATGTGCATCATCTATGTTTTTAATAAATGTTAATCCGCACTTCTCTCTCTCTCTCTCTCGGCAGAAATCGCGACACCGCATGCACCACAGCGCGCACAAACAGATTAAAAAAAAAATCTGCCATATATCTCATAAACGCTTTGAGGCGGCGCGTTCATTAAAACGTAGAACGGAGATTAAGCTTTATTATAAAGGCCGCGAGGGAAAATTGTCGGCCGCGTGACTAAATTTCCCGACTGCGTTGTTGTGTCGTGGAAAAGCCCGCAATCTTTCAGACATGAAGACACGAGAAATTCGAGATTAAAAATTCAAATTATCGGGGTAATTAACGATTTTATCTTTAAACTGTTTCTCAATAAAAAATATATGTTATTAATTATACACATGGTGTCTCATCGCATTGGAAACTATTTCATAATTTAACATGAAAATAAAATTTTTTAACGAATAATATTTCCTTAACAATAATTCAACGTAATATTTTTATTGCAAGAAAAAAAGTTTGTCGCTAATCGAAACTTCTTCTTAAGATTTATTAAAAATTTTTTTCTAATTAAATTAAATACGAGAATTTGTTCAATTAAATTAAATATGAGAATTAAAATACCTACATTTTACTGAATATTACTGACAATAAAATTAAATTTCTCTCTCCCTCTCTCTCTCTCTCTCTCTCTCTTTTTTTTATACGAATACATAATATTAATGTATAGTGTCTTCAATTCCGGTATGCTCATTTAAAAAAATTTATCTCTGGAAATCTGAATTTAGATATTTATCGATCCGATTAATTTAAAAATAAAATTCGCGGAAAAAAAGGATAGAGATAGTTGGCCATTAATAATATTTCCCCGTTATTCACTGATCTCTGTGCACTTCCGTCACTGTTATTTATATTTTCCAGTCGTGTCCGCGGGGGCACACAACCCACTGCAATATCTAGAATCAATGCGGCACAGAATAACGGAACAATATTTTACCTGTCGGAACGGATCGGTCTCCCCCATCTCTCTCTCTCTTTCTCTCCCGGGGATGGTGGACTAGTTTCGGAAGTACTACGCGGTTGCAAACTTCGACTCAATACGTCAGCGAACTTAAAATGGAAAGTTGACAACTCGCGGGCACGTCAGACATTTTGCCTCTGTCGCGTTCAATTTGAATAAACCCAGCTGCCACCCTTCCCTCTCTTCGCACAAACCCGCAGGCAAACTGCGTCCTTTTCGAACTTATTCAAATTGCACCCGCCCTCGCCTCCCTCGCCTTCGCGCTTCTTTAATAGAGAGGCGGCTCTATTCAAGGAATGCGACCGCCGTTATCAAGCGCCGAATTATTTTAACCCACCGTATTGGCGATCCAGTTACGCCCGGAGGGACGTTAATAATTTACAATGCAAGTTGTAAGCTTATAATAACTCGCGCGAAGTTGGCCGCTCTGCCTGGTAATGACCATAATTAAATTAAGGGCCTCGCGCGGTGTGAGACATGGCCGCTTTCTATTTGCCTCAATAATAACGTAACTTCTCGCAGCCGCGACGAAACAAAATATGATACCTCGATGAAACGCTCCAAGGGATTGCTTTACCTGAATAAAGATTAAATATTATCATCGCAATCATATTATTTAATTAGTATCTGCTTTATTATTAAAAACTTTACAAATTTTAATTACGGTTATGAGAAAAAAATATGATTGCTTCGTTTAAATGAAAAATTAGATTATAATTTTATCCTGCGACTTTTTCCTTTCTATAAAGTAGGAGTGAAAAATTTTAAATATCCCGAATAAATTTTAACACTTCGCCGCGAAAAGTATTTTAAAGCTACAAATAATCTTTTGTTAAAGATAAAAATGATTCAAATTAATATTCTGTATGTTTGCATAAAATTTTCCGCGCAAAAAATTCTCCATTTAAATAAACATTCAAATTATCTCGACAAATTTTCTACTTGGGATTTCGTCTTGGGATATTTTCTATTTGTTGAAAGGACGCGATTCAATTCTTTCGAGTAGCTTGCAAAAGAATCAATCTTTTACGTATAAAAAGCGCGCAAATCACGAATCCGCGGCTTTGATCCAAAATTATTACATCATCATGATTTAATGAGAATGTACGCGAAAAGGAAACGCGACGGGAGGTGTAAATGAGATGCAGGGGGGGGGGACAAATTAATGAGACGCGAACGGGGTGCGCGCCAATGTACTTACACCGATCGCCCGCGGCCTTTTCGGAGGGAATTGGGAATCGCACGTGTGTGTGTGTGTGTGTTTAATTGATGAGAATACACGATGAGAGTCGCGGATAACATCGTGAAACATATCGTAAACCGCAATTATCAGAAGGACGCTTTAAACAACGATATACGCACGCGTTTCCTTATTGCAATAATATTTATTGCGTTCCGCTAATAAATTTCACGAGCTCGGTTTAACGCAATTTGATAAGTGATACAGTGAATTTATATTATTATCATACGGGATTGCATTCCCAATTTAACAAACTTTTTCAACGAGAGTGAGAACAATGCAAGAACGTCCTGTCATATTTCAGGGAAAATCTTCAAACGTACCTGCATATTATTGTGCAAATTAATTAATTAATTAATTTTAATGCGTTTAATCAGAAATTTTACTTGATGATTGATCTATAGTTCAAATGTACCAAAGTTTAATAAAATAATACATTTAATAATAACACACATTATGATTAATTAGATATAATACATATTATGATTAATTATCAATGGCATGTCACTCAATTCGTGCAATGTAATAATATACAGGTTCGTTCAAAGATTTTCTCTGCCGTAATGTTTTCGTGTTTTCACGATGTTTTTCACTACGTAGAAAAAGTTTCTTAAACCAACGACGTAATCCAGCATGAGAGCGGAACATGATAAATTACAGTACGTTTGTATATAAAGCGCGTTTTCTCCCCCCTCTCCCCCCCCCCCCTCCTCTATCCGCGTTCGCGCAAATATTTGATGCGCGTGTGATTAATTGCGGTTGCCTAATTACCAGTATACAGCTCAAAATTGCACCTTCATGCATGCGGGATAACCCAGATCGTTCGCAACCTTCGAGTTCTTTGATCTGGTTCATTTACTCTCGAAAATATGAATATACTGACTGCTTTATTTTTGATAACTCTTCTTTTTAAATATAGATTCGACTTTTCAATCATTTTATTCTTTGATATTATTTCAATTATTTTATTCTTGAATATTTCGTAAAAAGAAAAAAAAAATATATTTTTTATATTTCTAGGTTTTTTGTAAAATATTCCAAAAATATGAATGTCGGCTATTTTCTTTATTCTTGAAAACGAAGGAACGTCTCGATCCTTGAAAAAGTAGATTGTCGCAAGTTATCGTGTGTATCAAATTTACTACATAATTTTTTGCGCGTCGCAGATAATTATGTGATAAAAAGATACAAAATTAAATAATATTCAGAAAAAAAATCAAAAGATAAAAGATACATGAAAATAAAAAATACTCGAAAATATGAATATACTGACTACTTTATTTTTGAAAACATTTTTTTAAATATATATTCGACTTTTCAATTATTTTAGTCTTTAATATTATTTTATTCTTGAATGTTCCGGAAAAAAGAAATAAAAAATATATGCGTGCATTTTCTAGGTTTTTTGTAAAATATTCCAAAAATATGAATGTCGGCTATTTTCTTTATTCTTGAAAGCGAAGGAATGTCTCGATCCTTGAAGAAGTAGAGTGTCGCAAGTCATCGTGTATCAAATTTACTATATAAATTTTTGCGCGTCGCAAATAGTTATGTAATAAAAATATACAAAATTAAATAATGTTCAGAAAAAAGTCAAAAGATAAAAGATGCAGTGTAATAATATCTGGCTGTGTATAGAAGACGGGGAGATGTATTATATACAGAAGACATTATCGTACGCTCTTTGGAGATGGAAGGAGGACGATACGGGGAGATACTCTAATGCAGCTTGTTATTGCGTTCAACGTGCAACAATGCTCGCTCACGCTCGAGCGAACACAAATATGCCCCACATCAGCTGCTCTAAGACGCTACCGGGTGAATCGATTGTTTGGTTTCTCGCGTCGCCTGTTCCGTGCGGTTCTCTCTCTGGTAAATTGTGCGCAAGCTATTACAGATGGCATTATGACAGATGCGACGACTCACAGGAAAGATTATGCGATTCGCTTTTGATAATCGTCGCGTAAATCGTCCTTGTGGAAGTGAATGATCTCGTCAAGAGAGAGAGAGGGAGAGAGAGAGTGACAATTCTTGACTCTAGTCTTTTCTTTAAAATTCGGAGACACCTTCTGCGGAGATTCGCAGATTCTAAAGGACCACATATATCGCGACTCTGTTTTGCATTCTCCACGGGTCATTGTAAGATGAGGGACCCGAGTCGCCTAACGACGTCGTTATTATCACGGGGGATGTACTTCTTAGTACGTGCTCTCGACGTTACGCCACTCGACCCGCAAGAAAAGCGACCAACATGAATCCCGGACTTTTCGGAGGAGCATCGAGAAAGCCGGATCCAGCGTGGTGTCTCCGAGGAAGGGCTTCTTGTGAATTTTTTTTTTTTTTTTTTTCATTCGAAAAATATTCTTGTTCACAAATGAAATTACGCAAAAAATCGTGCCCAATATTTCAAAGCTGCTATAATTAAAAATTCTTTAAAAAAGTTTTTAAATTTTTCTAAAATGTTTCAAGGATTTTGACATTATTCTTATATATACTTGACATTTTTTCAAGTATTTGGACGTTAAGTATCTAAAAATATTATTTTATTTTATTTCAATTATAATTTTAAAACGCGTCCAAAAAATTATCAATTTTTTTAATAAAAAGAATTTTGATATTCTAATTTTTCTCTCTTAAGTGCATTTTAATTTTGAAATTAAAAAAGGAAACTCAAATAATTTATTTCAATAAATTTGATCTTTCACTTTTTTTTTTACTATAAATCTTTAAAATGGAAAAAATGAATTTCATTTGTGTAATACTTCATACACAATAAATTTTTCTCCAAGTCGCGTTTGTATGAAAATTTTTAATCGTTTTCAGCAACTTCGTTGTTTGAAAGATAAAACTGAAAAGAAAAAAACTCGCGCGCGATTGACTTTTGCGGCCGTTTGACACGCGATCGCGTATATCGAGAGGGGGAAAAAAAAAAGAATTTGATACCGGGATATGATGCATCGCGATCCTCCGGTGTATCCCAATTTATTTAGAGCTCCCGCGCGAATTACTTATAGCGAGATAGAATCAGAGTATCGACGGGTAGATTTGTACGATGATCCGATAGTCGATCACAACCGGATGCAACATATCGATGCGTCTGGTTGGGCTAAGCGATCGGATACGAATCATACGACGTAACACGCGAACTTATTTGCGTGCCTGTCGCTCGTTTAACGTTCCTTGAATAATTCAGCGCCGCGCTGATTGCGAGTCACCCTCTGTCGACACTTTCAATACGATTGTTGTGTCGATATCAACTGTTTCGGGATCGGAATAATTCGGCCTGAACACGCGGCGAGTACTTGGAACGAATAAAATATGGAATATTAATTTTTTGAAAATTACTGCAAAATTTTTTGTACGTCAAATTCAGTTCGGCTTTTTATGTCACAACGATAATTGAATTTTGACGTTACAAGTTTCGCCTGGACATTTATAATTGGATTATTTTGCCGTTGTACGCGATAATACAGTCTGTTTTTTCGGCACAGTGGACTAATTCGATCAATAATAGTAAATTGTTAAATTTCTACATTGTTAGATTTAACACAAAAAAAAGGAAGGAACGAGAAGGACATTCTTAATCAGACGTTAAATTAAATTCTATGCACGCGGTATTATGCACGGGTATGTGTATTCCACTTTTAATACCGGGCATTAATAACGCATCGTATTCGGGAAAGATATGCGCGATAACGTCGATACACGCGGCGTTATGAAAATTCCCCGTAAACACGAGGGGAACGACATTATTTTCGCGCATTATTTCGCATATTTCGCGAGCATCTCTCACCGTGACATTAATCATTTTTATGAATTATGAGGCTACGGTTCGCTAATACGCTTTTATTTACGGACAAAGCACAAACCTCAACCTCCTCCCTCCGTGTGTGTGTGTGTTATGTTCCCCCTTTCCCTCATCCCTCAGCAAATTTTATTCAGCGTAGAATTATAAAATTAATCGTTTTCCGACAATGTCAAAAGCAATACGCGATTGGATATCGCGTTAGATTTAATCGCCGTAATACGACCTCGATCGATGCATCATGCGATATTTCGATACATCGAATGTGTCGCGAATTCCTGGAATATCCGAGGATCATTAATCAGCAAAATATATTTACAAAATAGAGGCGGAAAGTTTTATATTAACATTTTATCTCGTTCCGAGCTAGAGGCGGTTTTTTTTAATAACGTGAAATATCACAAACAACACGTTTATTAAAAATACCACTTTATTTCTCTCGTATATATTATATACCTATATATGTAGATATATATATATATATATATATATATATATATATATTTCTCACGTATGAAACTTAAGCAGGAATTCATTAAGGAAGATTTGTTAAAGGTATGACTTAATATATATAATATAATATAAAGCATATATAAATATAAAAGAATATATATATATATATATATATATATATATATATATATATATATATATAGTTTCATACGTGAGAAATCTGTTAAAAGAATAATATGTGAGGATTTAGGTTACGAGCAACCAAGAGAAAGATTATTGGATTTCGAAAAGCAAAATAAGGAAAAATGAAAAAAAAAATTGTAAAGGAGCAAAGTTGAAAAAAAGAAATAAGTAGCTTGATCGAATGGCGGTAGAAAATTTTGCGAAGCGAATCAAAAGTCATCGCGCGTGTAATTCACGCGGCTATCGTCCGCTATAAGAGTCCGACGGAATTTAATATTAATACAGGACGTTCGAATTTCGAGAATACCATCTGCGATATCGAATGACCGATCTAATTCCCACGACAGCGATGACAAGCGATCCCTGTATTTCGTAGGAATGCACGTTCCTGGATTTAGAGCATGCGCGGATTAAGGAACGAGGAATGTACTAACATGCAAACGAATGAACGCGCGAGCTGACAAGCCGCTATTGTTGTTCCTATCTCCTATTTTTTTTTTTTTTTTTTTTTAATTAATTCCGGATCGCGCAACGCCCCTCGCCGCGGCTTTTCATTGAGAAATTCTGTCAGATGCGATTTTAATTAATTCATCGCGCGTTTCAAAGATAGACGGAGGTAAAATGTAAACGAGAGAAGATAAAGAGAGAAGGGAGAATAATTAAACAAACATAAAGTAGAGCATAATAAGCGAGTACAAAGATGTGAAAATAATAAGAAAGAAAATTTCCAAAGGGGAAGGAATATGTGCAAAATACAGGTTCACAAATTATGTCCGCAAAAAACTTCCAAGTCTTTATTTTACCCTCTATAGCTTGAAATATTTTGAATTAAAAGAAAATTTACTTGAAATTAATCGAAACCTAAAAATAGTCTCACTTTCTCAAATATAATACTTTATTAAATTATATAATTGTAATTAATAATAGAATTTTATAAAGTTACTCTATTAACTCGCCAAAAATCTGTTTAATATGCAAACAAACGATACTCGGTCTTTCCACATGATGATTAATAGCCTACCATCACGGCTAACGGGACGGATTAAATACTAAAAAAAAAAAAAAAAGAAAAACTTGCTGATTGTAATTGTTTATACAAACTGTTACAATCGGTATAGTGCGTGGGGGAGAAATTTATTGGACATCCGTCAAAAAAAAAAAAAAAAAGGAAAAATGAGGAAAAGTACGATCGGAATACATATCGAATTCCGTAAATCGCGGGGATTGCGACCTAGTCGGGGAGGGAATCGCGCACGTTGTCTTCGCTATCGGACTTGCCACGTAACGAGTTTGCTGTAACCGGGCAAGGAGGCGGAGGGCGGGGGGCGAGGGCGAGGAAGGGAGGGGGGGAACGGTCTTCCGGGAGGACGCGCGCGAATATTTCGGGTCCGTCCGCGCAGCGTGGTGCATTCTGGCGCGGCTCCGGTGCATAAATTTCGGACGTGCCGGCTATGGTTTATACCGGCGGGATTAAATAACTTGACCCACTGGCAACATATCATCGTGCCGTGTACGGACGGCACGCGTGTCCGCCGCGCGTGTACACATATATATATATATATGTATGTATATACGTGCTCGGCCCCGGCACCGACGAAATACGGCGGCGCCTCTCGCGTGCGTCAATTTTTGCAAATTTTTTTTTTTTATCTATTTGAACAGTGTTCGGCGCATTTTTATATCTTTATTACCGCTATTACTGTTGTTATCGCGATTTTCGCCGTTATTATCAGCGTTGAAATTATTAATAATGTCGATTGATATCGAATATCGCAGGAAGTTTCAACGGTTTTTAATCCAGATTATCGAGAGAGAAGAAGTGATACAAAACTTGCTTTCAAATCAAATATTATTGAATCGCTCTGTTTTTTCTTCTTTTTTTTTTTTTTATTTTGAAAATACCGTTTTCAATCTAGCGTTTTTCCACGCGAACATATACCCTTCGGTATAGGAAAAACTGTATTGATGAAAAGACGACGGTTGATGTCGAAGTAATGATAGTGAAATGCCCCTTAAGCACAACGCGAGCAGCTGCCAATATCTCTGGAATGCATCGCGTTCGAAGCACTATCCGTCAGGCTTTCCGCAAGAAACGAGTCGGGAGATCCCCAGCCACTTCCGGCGGAATGTCCGGCCTCGTAGCCTGGTTGTAGTTTGATTAGCCAGGATCATTGGAGCGTGCTGCGAACGGTGAACTATCCCTCACAGATCCCTACGTGAAAGCCAGGAGCGCCAATAAGACGAATCAAGTTTGTCAACTCTGATCTAAGGCACTTTCAAGGGACCGAGCACAAGGTACACGTGCGTTACCTTACGGGGTACGCGCGGTGATGACGGGAGATGAAAGAGAATGCAATGACCCGATAACTTTCGACCCGGTTTGACGAGCAGATTGTAATTACTGTTGATGAACCGACTTTCTCGACCAGGGACGAGCGCCCGCAAATCAGCAAAGGGCTCGCGCCAGGAAATACCATTCGACCTGGATAGGGTACAAACCAAGTTCTCAGACACAGACATGTGAGACATATCTGTGTTAATTATATAATAATACATAATAAATATTAGCGGCCTCTCTCTTTATAATCTATTCTAATGAATATAGTCTATTGATATGTCAACGTATATATATTTTTCAAGAATTTTTTTTATATTAATATTTACTTTGATGTAAAAAGCTAAATTTGAAATAGGGACAATTACGCAAGTGTAAAGCAAAAATTTTACTGAAAATAAATTAAAGGAATAATATAATATAAAGTGAGCAGACTGGAATTCGAATTAATTTACGTCTCTTTAATTTTCTAAAGTAACATGCGCACAATAACACTTAACGATTTCTCTCTCTCTCTCTCTCTCTCTTTGCTGAATTATCAGGGATCTCTGTTTTATTTATGCAGTTTCGCGAGATTATAATCGACGTGGTCTAGAATTTCTTCGTTGGTGTAGTCACGCCTTGCTTTGTCCGCCGACAGCTATGCAAACCTTTGCTCAATTAATTAACAGTAATTGCAATTTAGTCGACGAACGTGGAAACAGGAACAGAAACTGGGAAGTTACCCGCTGGTGTATATACGTAGTATTCGCTCGCGTAGTCTGATATTATTCGAGTACAGAAGCATACACCCAGGGGGGCGCCTACACCGCGGGAATTAGCGACTGCTATAACAAAATTAATCCTTTATATTCGCGCAAAAACAATCGCGTACATACAATACGCCGTACGTAACGTAATGCATACGCATCCTTCTTATCAAATTTGTAGACAAAGGCTGTAGCCGGATAAGCATACAAAAAATGCCCCCAACGAGTTTTCAAATAATACTTGGCCTGTCATTTTTTTATTATAAAAAAAAATTTTTCCTCAAAATTTCAGCTCCTTATTATTTCCTCAATTATCGAGAAAAATGTCATTTTTAGTTACTATTTTCCCTTTCTGTAAATATTTAAGATGATCCCATAATAATTTTTTTTAAATACTTATCAACGAGAGACAAAAAAAATATTTTTTCATTAATCTTGAATTAATAAAAACTCAATTTTTTTAAAAAGAATGAAATTAAGAAATGGCTTTTTTAACATGTTTCTTTCGAGGTTCAATCACCAAACTTTTATAAAACACTCTTTTTATATGTCTCAATACTCTCAAATTTTTTCAATTTTTTCGAGTTGGTGTAACATAATAAAAAAAAAAAATTTCTCTTTATTATTATTTTTTAATAATAGGACGAAAAATTATTTAGTTTTCTTGTGATCTCTTCTCTATTATTATAATAGTAATGATAAGAGTAATAATAATTATTGTGATAGTTATAATTACATCGCAAAATAGAAATATTTTTTATGCAAAAATAATTTTCACAAATACAACTTTTAGATAAACTGTTAAATTGTTTTTGCAAAAAAAAGATTCTCTCCTGCAGTAATTATAACTATTACAATTATTATAATTACTACTATAATTATTACAAGAAAATAAATAATTTTCCGTCCTATTATCAAACAATAATCTTCCATTTTTTCCATCATGTTGCACCAACTCGAAAAAATGGAAAAAGTTTAAGAGCATTGAGACATATAAAAAGAGTGTTTTTTATAAAAGTTTGGTGATTGGACCTCGAAAGAAACATGTTAAAAAAGCCATTTTTTAATTTCATTCTTTTTTTAAAAATCGAACTTTTATTCGAGATTAATAAAAAAATATTTTTTTTGCGTCTTTTGTTGATAAATGTTTAGAAAAAAATCGATATGGAAAAGAAAAATAAAAACTGAAAATGACGTTTTTCTCGATAACTCAAGAAATAATAGAGTTAGAGAGGGAGCTGAAATTTTGAGGAAATTTTTTTTACAGCGAAGACATGACAGGCTAAATGTTATTTGAAAACTCGTCGGGGGCACTTTTAGTATGCTCCGGCTATAACCTTTTATGTAACCTGCATCATTGCGTTAAATTCGCCTCTCTTTGCAGCCTCTATAGTATATGTTTTTCACATCTCGAAAAAAATATTAAAAGATACACTATCGATAGTAACGGTAGAATAAATCTATATAATCTCTGTAAAGGCCACGCTAAATTATTTTAAATCACTCGCTAATGAGGCTGCTCATTTACTGTATAAAAGTTTTTCGATCGAAGTCGAAAATCCGTGAAGCGCTTTTCGAGGTCCACGGACGTGAGATTATTATTTTGTCATCGACAACAATTCTTTTGTCGAGAGGAAGGGATTCTAGTAGTATCCAATGAGGGTAACATTGTGCGGCAAGAAGCGGAGATCGAAAGGACAATTGCTTCCCCCTCATAAGCTGTCTCCCGCGTCTACCAATCCCGTTTTTATTATAACTCGATCGTCCGTATCTTCCGTAAACCGCGAGCGCTTCGCAATATGAGCGACGTCGTTTCTCTCGACAAATGTGGAAAATTCCCATGACGACGGCGACCGGAATGAAATCTTTATAGCTTTATCGAACCGGAGCGATATCCGGTTGCAGCGCTCCAAAGAAAGAGTTATCTCTGTAATCGGCAGTCACGATCTCCGATCTTTCTCGCGATTCCGCAAATATTTTCTCATAAAAAAATATAAATAAATAAATAAATTCATATCGTTTTGAAATATTGTAAATAATGTTTACTGCTGATCGAAAGCCATTCATTGCCGTTGCAATTTATGTAACATTCGTGTTCTCCAATCAGACTTTCATTAGCTTTCGCGATTTGATCTTAATTTTGTCTAAAAAAAAAAAAAAGGCAATTTTAAATACACTTGTAAAGCGGAAGCACAGTCGGGGCTGGTATGGCCGATTCAATTCTAAGCCCGATGATAGTCTCTTACGACTGGGTAAGCCATTCCGTTATTGCATTCTTAACTGCGGATATTCCGAGATGCGCATGGTACAACGCAAACCATTATCGTGATATACCTTTGAATCCTCGAATATGCCTTGCAGTTATGCTGTTTTTTTATTTACTGGTTAGGCGATTTTATCCTTAATAATATTGTAACCTCCTGTATATAAAAAAAAATGTCCGACTTTAATATCCTTCTTTTTCCATTCGATTTACGAGCAAATAAATAACACGTAGTTAAAGCTACTTACTAGAATGCATTCCGTTCAACGGACATGTAAACTTTTATCTTTGAATTTAAAAAAATGCAAAAATTAATCGAAATTATCTCGCGATGCGAGATTAGATTGACCAGCTTCTTCAAAAGTGTTTAAAAAAAAAATAAAAGATGAAGGTTAGGTCTTTTGCCGTTAACATTATTTTTTAAATGAATCGCAAAGATTGCGAAATGCATAATAGATGTGTAATGGCATTTTCAGGACTTTCTTTGGGCGGAGGACTGATAGTTCTGGCATCAGCCTTATCGGACGCGTCACTGGAGCTGCCGGGAAAGTACAGCTTGCCGTCTACGACCGGCATGCAAATGGACGATAACGGTCTACCTCAGTACCACTACGGCTGGTGCCTTCAGCTCTCGGGATTAGCGCTGATGCTTGCGGAAGTGGCTGCCGTTTTAACCATGTCCGGCTACATGGCGCGCTTTTCCACGGTCGAAGAGATGGTGAAGTTGTCGATTAAAACTACCGTCGTGTAAATTTATTTTAACTACAAATCCACTTGAACGCGCTAAAAGCGATACGAAGAGTATACTGTAGTGAACAAGTGGATTTCTAGTTATCGCGTTTGAGGATATTCATGCCTTTTCTTGCTTTTCTCTTTTAGGTGAGAGTTATGGTCCCGGGCGCTGAGAGAAAGCTGAGGGAGCAGAGAGGTCTCAGCTCGGAATATCTCGTGCGGGCACATCAGAAGTCGCCAGGGCCGCCGCAGACACGACCCTTCGGTCAGCCGGCCAAAAGTGGGTGAATTTATTCAACTAGAGAGGGTGTCCCGCGTGACGGCATGGATCGTGATAATGTTTACGTAATCGTAAAATGATCGTGCATGCTGAGATTGTGACGGAATCCTGATAATCATAAAAGAAAAAAAAAATTTGAGATTCTGCGGGACACCCTGTACCAATAATAATGCGCTACTTTTTCGCATATCTGAAGAAAAAGTAAGTCCGCGCTTGTGTGTCCTAGCGCCTCAAAAAATAGCCGAAGAAGGAACGTCGTTGCTCTGCAAATCGGCGCCCGATATCTGTGCAGGCTCGAATCCGCAGGCCATCAGTTACGTCGATAAGGCAGACCTGTCCCACGTCTTGCCGGCCTATCCGGATAACAAGGGGATCGATCCGCGGTACAGCTACGACAAAACCGAGGGAAACGTTGTGGATTCTCGACTGAGCGGCTTCACGGACAAGGAAGGTTTTATCGACACTCGGATTCTTTCCGACTCCAGGCAGAACATGATCGCCTTTACGGATAACAAGGAACCGGGCCAGGAACAGCGGTACCCTACCGACTTCTCCGCGAGAACCACCGAGAATCAGGACGTCGTAGAGTCAAGACTGAGCGGTTTCGCTGACAAGGAGGGTCTCCTCGATTCCAGACTGAGCGGCTACGTCGACAAGAGCGAGTCCTTGCTGGACACTCCGTTCGGTTACGACACCAGGTTCAACAGTCTGGCCGGCCAGACGGTCCCCATCACTCTGAAGAATCAAAACACGTCCGTGTCGGCCATCCAGTCGCAGTACATATATCAAAATTTCGGGACGATACACTCGGGCATCCTCAAGGTATCGGAACCCGGTACCAGCTCCAGTTCCAATTCTAGTCAGCGCAGCATGACCCTGCAGAACCCGAAGCGCAAGTCGCAGATCGCTCAAAACACCTTCAGCACGATGGAATGCGAGAGGAAGAAGCGAGCATCCGGGCTGACCGCCAAGACGAGCTTTTATACCGGAAGCGCTGTATGACCACCACCCCCGCCTCCGACCCCGAAATAACTCCAAGAAGAGGAGACCCCACTGTAGCCGAGGCTCGGCGCGACTACTACTATTCGAGACTATTCGAGGGTTGGAGGATACAGATTGCACGCACAAGACAACTGAAAAAAGGAAGAAGGATTTTCTATCAACGGAACGTAGCTCTATCAATTGCTTAGCAAAAATGCGTATGAAATAAAAAAAAAAAAAAAGTAAAAAATCCCATCTTGTTTGCAGACTTCTGCAAAGTTTCAAAGCAAGCGAAAAAGTACTACGATTATGCTAAGCGTCTCGAGATACAATTAATTTCAAGGGCAAAATTCTTAAATGTAATTCGCGTGGAAATTCAAATGTAACTTTCCGTCAATAATATTGTCGACACACACGCACACACACCACGCGAGTCGAATAAGAAAAGTAAAAATAAACAAAATCGAAATTGCTCTTATCATTTTATATATTCAAGGAGTAAAATAATGTCTCCGTCACTCGCTGTTAAGATTTAACTTTAACTCGACACGTAATCGCGTCTCAGCTGCATAACCAATCGAACAAAGCTGTGTAACAAGGCGCTCTCTTAAATGGAATCAGTACATTATCATTCACATATGTGATTTTAATTATAAATATAAATATAACTGCCCCAATTTTATTGTCACTGCCAATGAATAATAAAATCTCACTAACAGTATCGATTAGTCGTAATACGTAGCTCTTTTAATCGGTAATATTTTCAAATGCGAAATTTTATAAGATAAATAATAATATATTTTGTTAAAAAAAAAAATATTTGAATTTGACTAAGAATCTTTTTCATTTTTTGCAACTTTATTATATTAATATCTTAATAAGAGAATAAAAAAAATGTAATGCATATAATTATAAATTTAAATACTAGCCATACAAAATCTCACAAAAATGGAAGAATAAAACGTGAGTGTTTTCACTAAAGATCAATGAAATAGTCACTGAATTTCGATGAAATATTATTACCGTTTTGATCAATGACACTTTCCCTGATTCAGTTTAAGAGAGTGGGATATTAATAATAGTCAATACGTTGTAATACATTTGGTGGTCGATATAATCAAGATACTCACGAGAGAGAGAGAGAGAGAGAGAGATACTCGGGCGGATACTCGATTTTTTTTTCCTTTTACTAATAACACAAGAAAGAATAAGGTATACAGATCAATATAAAATCGAGTAGCTTTCAATTGAAGATTTGTGCTGATTTCTTTCGGCGATTTCTACACGCCTTACAATTGTATCACTAATCGAGAACATATCAGAAATAAACATGTTGCTTTCGTTGATAACGCTACTTGCTGGAGGGTCTCGTATTTTTAATTCAATCTTTGCGTTTCTTCTTTATATATAAGACGATAACTCGACGGATAAAAGATGTTTTACGTGCGCATAATTACATGCATCAATATATTGTAACGTAGTTGAATGTAATAAAATATTCCTTTTTTATAAAATAATTCCCCTCCTCTTCTCATTTATTACTCGCTGCAAGATTAGAAATAAATGCCGAGATTTAATAGTTCACACACACACTAATTATCATTAATTTCATTGCAATGCGCGTAAACTTTTTAGTGAATATTATTATTTTATACCGACATAGTAATATATATTAATTAAATTATATAATTCTAAATTTATAAAAAAAAATAAATTATATGTCGATTATTTAGTAAAATGTTGATAGTAAGCGTATCTCAGAAACCTCTACCACTGTGAAAGTTTCATTCGGGAATATTTCGAATTCCCAGTCGGTAGACTCGGCCGATAATATTACAACAAGCTGCAAGTGATATTACATCCTCTACAGATGACACCGCTTTAATGTAAACTTCCTCCCTAAAGTCGACGAGAGATCTGTAGATCGCGCAAGTCGCACCATGCTCGAATTAGCGACCGCCGCATCTAATGTTTAATTAACGCCGCATAATTGGCCGGCCAATTAGTGCACGCCGTTTAATATTAATCTGCAATTTGAATTCATTTCAATGCGTTTAAAATTTATTGAATACATAATTAATGCGGCGTGTTGCGAATGCAGATGCGACGCGCGGAGCGGATCGCTCGTTTATCGCGATCTTCACGAGATTCTCAAATCTCGAAGCGAGAAAAGCATAATAATCGATCAAAATATCTCCCGGAACGAAACATTCCATGCTTTCTACAGCGCGCTTATTTATACCGAACAACTGATCATTCATTTTACTTGGAATATATTTGCTGCGCGCGTGCATTAAAAAAAAAAAAAAAAAGAAAAAAACAAACGTTTAAAATTACGAAACAAACGAAATCGTAAGAGTGAGATACTTTGCATACGCGACGTGAAATTTTCAATGGAAACAAATTAAGCCGCAATGGAAAAGTTGATTCCCTCATTTTCCCGGGGATGCATCTCTCTCTTTTTCTCTCTCTCTCTCTCTCTCTCTCTCTCTCCTGGCGAATTCGGTGGAATTGGGTGGAAAAGGGAACGGAGTCGCTCATCTCTGTCATTTTACCTGAGTTACCCACCGCCAAACCTACCCACCGTCACCCCACTCTGAAATATCCCGCCGACCCCTTCCTGCAATCTCGCACCCTCGAAACGAACCTCCACCTTCCCCTCGGCCGCTCTAGCCGTCTCACTCTAATCCAATTAAAAACGTCGGACGATCGCGCGAAACAGCGGCGCATCGACCACGAGAATTTTAATTGATGTTACAGGTACGAGAGAGGGTAGCTACCCCCGGGAAAGGGATCGTTATTGCATGCCCGCGAGAGAGAGGAGAAAGAGAGCGAGAGATGTGTGCCAAGATTTCGTTCCATTATAACATTACACATTCATCGCTATAATTTATTTCATTTTATTTATGTCTCATTTTATGTAACGATGATGCAAAATATGACGATAAAATAAAATGAAATTTCCGAGTCCCGATGCGTCGTTGAATATATAAAAGAATACGCAAAGTCAAATGGTATATTAATATAAAAGGAAACCGAGAAAGTTCTCTTTCTCGGCCATCTTTTGAGAGATTTAATTTTTCTTCGAAATTTTTCTCTTCCATTTTTATAAAATTCTATTTTTATATATCTAATATATATATTTTTTAATATAGTTTATATACTTCATTTTATATATTTTATATACTTAATTTATATATTTATATATGTAATATATAAATTTATATATTTTATACATTTAAAATATATAAATTTTATATATGTAATAAACAGAAATAAAAAGACCGTGTTATCCATCTAAAAAATATGGTAACGAAAAGGTATAATTATTAGCATTCTGCTACACGACTCGTCGAAACAATATTACGTCTTAAAAATCTGAAGAAAATTCGTGACTCTTTCTGCAATTTTTTCGCAAATCGATTGACAAGACAAACGAAGCTTTTCGCGTGTTCGACAATCACAGTAGTTGGAAGTTTTTCCGTGTAAAAGTCAAGACGAGGGTAAGAAGATATCCGAGGGTGAATAACCCTCGAGGATAAAGCTCGAAAGATGGACTTTGAAAAAATCGAGCTCCACTCGGCAAATGGAGACGTTTTCACACCGTTCTCCTCGAACCTTATTTTTTTTTCTACGCCCTCGTCCCTCGACTTGACCCGTAACATCGTCGGCTGTCCCGTCCGACTTTGGGGGTTTATCACGATCGCGAAAGCTCGCTCGTAAGCTCTTCCGGGAAAAGTTTAACTCCTTTTCTCTGCAAAGGTACCTGGGAGTTTTCTCGAGATCAAAGAATTGCCCAAATTGCGTCGAAATTTGCATTTCGTCTCATCAGGTCCGTCCGGGGGCAGATAGAGTAGAAGCGGGGAAGTTGCTGCAAGAATAAATTTTGCAATAGATAAAAGGGAAAAATTGTATAGAGAGAGAGAGAGAGAGAAAATGGCGGCCAGACAGCCCGCAGGCGGCAGCTAGAATCCGG
This sequence comes from Anoplolepis gracilipes, assembly GCF_047496725.1. Lineage (NCBI taxonomy): Eukaryota > Metazoa > Arthropoda > Insecta > Hymenoptera > Formicidae > Anoplolepis > Anoplolepis gracilipes. Next base: position 3,310,480 of record NC_132984.1, on the reverse strand, counting down.
CGGCTCGCTGCCAAATGAAATTATCCCTCGAAAGCACCGGTGATCTCGAGGGTTAATTTCGCGACGGAGTCGTCCCGTATCTTGCCATCCCTTGCCATCCCTTCGTTGTATCGGGATATCGCCAGGACGCCTCTGGCTGATCATAATTTAATACGCTTCTCCCATCCCTTGATAAGAATTTGCATCTCGCGCGTCGACTCAAAAGTGTATACAGATTGCAAGAGGGCTGATAATCATAGAACGTTTTTAGCAATCTTTATCGAAAGCCAACGTTATACAAAGTATTGTATATCTCTTCTTGTTCGCTTAGAGCTTCTTTGATCAACCCTCGAGTGCTGTCAATATTATTAAATAAGTAGTATAATACAATTCGCGATATAATTCCCTGAAAATGACAGTGATTGTTTCGATAGTGATACTAATGGCATCGGGAATGATGGAGTGAGAAGTTTACAATCAAATGTAATGATCGGTTGGCGCTACCTTCCAGTCTGTTTTTCATCGGTCTTTTGTTACCTCGGTTAATAACTCGTGATGAATGTGTACCTCGTCTCTTCCACTTTGTTTCGTGTTCTCCGCGGAAAAGGATCCCCCGGGTACCCGTGATATCTTTATTCTTTCTTCCCGCTTCAATCCCCGTCAGAAATTAAAACGATAAATCCAGGCACAGCCGCTGGCTGAAATATACGACGTCGACGTCGCTGGATGAAATACGCCGATGTCGCGAGACCGATGACAAAATTCAATGGTAGGAATTCGTTTTTTTTTTCTTTTTTTTTTTTTTTTTTTTTTTTTTTTGACAGACAAAGCTTTTTAACATTGTTACTCGAATTAAAGAAAATATTTTAAATATCATTGTTAGATAAAAAAATTCAGAAACAATAACCAAGTAAATATACTAAATAAATAAAAGAGATTCTAAAGTTTACCGAGAAAACTATAATGAATGAAATAGAATATATAAGTCTTGTAGAATTGCAAAGAAATCTAAATCATCACTGATTCAAAGTTACAATGTTGAAAAACTATTAGATTTATTATTAGAATTTTATATGCGAATGTCGAAGGTGAAAAAAGTCGGGACACCATTTAATCAGCCCATCGTCGCAATTCAAATATTCGACTCCCCGAACGAGAGTCTAATTAATATCATTGGTGATATCAAGGAAAATTCTCATTTCGCTCTTGATCCCTCAGTTTGCTGCCACGACTCTAACTTTCCGGGCGCGAGGCATCCATCTCTCATTCTCCTCTTCCGCGAGATACGGAGCCGTCGCGTTGCGCAATTGGCACTTTAATCTGTATTCAATGACCGACGCGGAGTGCGGAGCAAACTTTTTACGGGGGATTTGCCGCGGCGTGGAAACGATCGCTCGTATCGGCCGTTTGCGGCCGCGGAAAACGCGCGTTCCGGTTCGTGCGCGCGGAACAAGAGTTCGAGAGGCCGGCGTTCGCCATCCGACGTTGCCATGACGACCCGGGGCCGTCTAAATCCGCGAAGCACCCTTCGCACCCCCGCCAGAGATGGAGGGAGGAGAGAGAGAGAGAGAGAGAGAGAGAGAGAGACCGCGTGGGAAGAAAACGGTAAAGGGCCTCGGGAGGGAGGAAAGGAGGGGGAGAGAGAGAGGGGTGACAATGGGGACGCTAAGTCTGGAGATTTGCAGGGAGCACGCCGGTTGGTCGGTTCATTGTTTCAACGCCAGGTTTCCGCCGGTAAACGTATCGCCTAACCGCCACCGTCGCGGAAAAAAACTGGCGAAACTTACGCGGAGACGAACGACCGGCGTCGACAGCGAATATAAATCGCGACACCGTCGCCGATAACCGCTCGCTTCTCCGAGAAGAAGAAGAGAGAAGCGCCTCTTAAGTTATTTCAACCCTACACGCGTGAAAGAAGAAACGTAAGAAGCGTAATAATAACAATCGTGCGGGAAAAGATGTCGCCGAAAGAGAGGAAATTCTGAATAATTTTTTACTTCCGCGATGATTTTTCGCCATTTTTCTCAAATGCCAAAGGTAATACCGGAAATAACCGAGTATCCAGAAAATACTCGACGTACTTTGGATACTTATTATTAAGTTGATACACGAAATACCTAAATCCCCGAATATCGATAACGTACTTAAAGGATATGCGGGGCAACGATTAAATTGGCGATTTATTTGGCGATGCCCGCACTTCCGGTACACCTTCTCCACGAGCTAATTACTCGGCAATGAGTTTAATTATCACCGGCGCGTAACCATCGCAACAAACTCGCCGTGATATTTTTTCGTCGCTACGAGTGTCTCTTTCAAGAGCCGTCCCTTCGGGTTCGGTCAAGACGGAGCTGGATAAAAGAATGAGCGGACAAGAAGAGGTAGAAGAAGAAGAAGAAAGAGAAGCAGGGGGGTAGAGAGAAGGAGGAGGAGCGGGAACGAGATGAAGAGGGGGAAAGAAGGAGCGCGGCAGCTGTTGGCCAAATTAAGTGATCATCTCGTCATCATCAGTGAAGCCGCCGCGAGGGGGGAACGAGCCGCGTTGCTGCCACGTTGCTGCTACGTTGCTGCCGAGGCAATAGGCTTCGCGAGCCCCGTGAAATTAGCATCGGCGCGGCCTAAGGGGTAAAGGGAGACCGCGAGCGTGTCCGCGTCGCTGATTGGAGAACCGCCGCGTCGAGTGGGCTACAGTAAAGAGGCAAAAGGGGAAGATGGGTACGAGGGCCCGGACGGGTACGAAGAGAGAGAGAGAGAGAGAGAAGAGGAGGAGGGGACCGGGCCCCGGATGGATTTAATAAACGCAAACGATAATCGTCGTATTTACGAGCAAAGCCAGAAGTCCGCGCGGCTCGAAATTAAATTATTGTCACAATAAAGATCACGCCGAAGAGTCGCTTTGTATGATGTCGCGTTCGCATCATGTCTGCCGATAATAACATTGGTCCTCTTTTTTTTTTTTTTTTTTTTTTTTTAATCAAAAAGTTGCTTGTATCGTTAAAATGCACGTTGTCCTAGAGAAAGAGAGAAAATATCAAATCGTGTTAATTATTTTTATCCTGTATCTTTGAATATTGGATAACTTTTTTAGTTTATTGCTTATTCTAGAAATTAAATTCCTCGAGAGATACCAAACTGTTGATACTAAAACGAATAACAGAATTTACGTTGTCTGACTCTCGTCCAATTCAATTATTTACTCCTGACAATATAGCCACTCCGAAATTATATAACGCGCACGGATAGAAAAAACCGAGGAGATTCTCGAAGACGCTAAAAAGGTAGCTGGTTATTCGAGCTGGTTTCATTATGGAGAATCTATTCTCGAGTCGAGTCGTCAAAGCGAGGCCGAATTTCCGGAGCTAAAAAATTCCACGAGTGCCGCATCTTCTTAATCCGAAGACGATTATTTATGAACATAAGAGGCACCCTAACCGTCGCCTAAATAAGGTGCGGGTCGCCGCATACCTGTACGTGTCCGTTATTAAATTATTATACGAGCGTAAGATTTACCGAGTCTTTCGTCATCGGGGACCACCGGGCCCTGGAATGATTTTTTCACACTTTGTCGGATCCCGCTGACGAAATTGGAACGACATTAAGAATTGGACACACACACAACCAGCATCTTTAAAATTTTCTATACATATATATCACAAACAGAAATAGACATTTAGTCGCGCAAAAGACCAGTTATACAAAATTCTTTCCTTTACATGAAAAATGTTTAGGAAAAAGAAAGTCCTTCTTCAAACTTTAATTTACATTCTTTTAATCGAAACATTTTTCTTACACATTCGAGCATCGGTTCTGGTTCTCTTATCTTCTAATTACGTCAACCATGTAAATGATCGCTATCAGCGGGATTATCCGGGATGTGAGCCCCGTGGAAAAGCGGATCCGCGCCAAAGAGGGATCCCATACGGCACAGATCAAGATCAGCGTACCGTAATCCCGCTCTCTCGACAGCTCTCCAAATCCCCATAAAGTTCATAAATTTATCGCGCGGCGCGTCTGTCCTCTCTCTCTCTCTCTCTCTCTCTCTCTCCTCCCTCTCTCCCTTCCTCCACGCGCGTATAACTCAAAAATTTAAATTATGTATTCTATTAGATGCGAGCGGTGCCGCGTGCAAGCGGTTCTCGGTCGCGGAGAAAGGGAGATACATGAGCGAGATGAGCAGCGCGGAGAGTGTGAACGCAGAGAAGAACCCTCTCTCTCTCTCTCTCTCTCTCTCTTTCTCTCTCTTCTTCTCGTCGGAGAGGGTACAAAAGGAAGGGTCCAGTAGGTGCGCCGCGGACGCGGGGCGAAAGGTCCGGAAAAGAAATGAGAAAGAGTGTAATAAATTGGCGGTGAGATTATTCTCGACGTGCATTAAGACGTCAAGCCGCGCGACGGACGACCTGAAAAGTATTGCCCGACACTTTTCGCTCCCTCTCCGCCTCACACACACATACACACACACACATACACACACACACACACACACACACACACACACACACACACAGGTCGTTTCCCCTTCTGGCTCCCCTCCCACCCCCGTTTCTAGCGGCGCAATGGACGGGTCGCTTGCAGGGCCCGTCCGGCTCCGGAGCCTGTACGGCCCTGCGAGCACGAAGAACCACTAATCAAGTCAAGGTGCGAACGTGCCCCGCTTGAATTTGCTCTCAACAGGTCTCATCGCGTGTGATTTTTCGATACCCGATTGATTTCTTCCTCCCCCTCCCCCAAATTTTACCCCAGCCAGACTTTTTTTTCTCGTTATTCGCCTCTTGAATAATCTTGCAGATTTCCAGCTATTTTGGAATATAAAAAAAGAAAACACTTGACTTTAATTACATATGCTTATCAATAAAAGGGTTTTGTTATTACGCAACGTTATTTTTTAATTCGAAGAGAATAGCATTATTGTGTGTGATGGAACCAAATATGTGAAATAATTTTCCAACGCGCGACGGACGGGATAATGAGTAGAGTAATAAAGTGATTAAGAGATAATAAATGTTTATCTCATTGGGAACGGTATATAAATGTCTGGGAGAATAAATTTTTCGATAAGAAGCCGCGGCATTTAATCCGAGCGAATCAGTTTCGCCGGACCTATTAAAAGAACGCAGGAACGACGGGTCCTTAATCTCACCGGGCGATCTCTGTGGGGGTTGAAGTTAACGTCGGTGGTTGAGTCGGAGGGTGTTAACGAGTCACGATCAACCCGGTCGAAAGGGAGGCGGCCTTTGTGCGGTCCGCGCGCGGTTCCAGGTGTTGCTCACGTAATGTATTACTTAAGACTCCTCTGGAACAGCTGACCACGGGAGGTCCGTGAAGCCTAATTCACCCAGTCGCGTCATCCGATATCATCGATTCGAGGTGCGAGAGAAAACAAAAAGAAAGAAAAAGAAGAATAAAGGTTTGTTGGCCAATCTCGTTTCTATAGAATTGATTGAATCTAATCAACGTCGCTCGATATTATTCGAACAATCACGTTTGGCTTGGAGAATAAATGTGTCGTAAAATAATCCGCCGCTCCTTTAAACTGAAGCACAAGAGGAGTGACAATTACCTCATCGTCGATCGTTATAATCTACTGAAAGAACTTGAAAAATCTCGATGTTATTTTCAAGGGCGCGAATAAACGCTAATAACTTTCGCTCTAAAAGAAATGTGTGTGTGAATGGAGAAGCAATTCTCCGCTCTGCTAATAGTAGGGAATTTACATGATACCTGTTATTAAATGGCAGCGCGCGCGCGCGCGCGCGCGCTACTTATCAGATTATTTCCGCGCGGATGGTTAAGCGCATTCGCAATCGAGAATGTTATGTTAACATGAACGACGGTGCGTCAAAGACTCAAATTCGCGAGTCCTCGTTCTTGAAACGCGACGCACACAGTGTTTCCCATATGACGGGCCGCCGGAGGGTGTTATTTAAAAAGTTAGCGTTGCCGGCGTGGCTCGAAATCTCAGAAACGAGCCGAACTCGAGGAATTTAGTGACCGGTCCCTGGTCTGACAACCAATCATCCCGACGAGGCGGCGGCGGCGGCGGCGGGGGCGGGGGCGGGAGGCGAGGATGAAGGGAACGACGACAGGGGCCGGGGAACGTAATCTTACGTATCAATTAGCCCCACGGTCCGACCGGCCTTACCCCCCGCGGGCCTTTGACCGCGCGCCGCGCCGAGCGCCGAGGTGTGAGAACCAAGACACGGAGCGCGCATTCGTTTTACAACGTCTTCATCGGCCCGATATCCTCGCACGCTGAGACAGAGCGGGGGGGAAGGAGGAGAGGGAGGAATCGTGCACCTGGAGGAGAGACGCGCCCACGCTGGAAAGCGGATGAGTCATTGACACGACTCGTGGTAAGCGTGCTTTGCGCCACTCTTGGCAAGTCCTGATCGCGAAATTTCCAACGTCGCGACTTTAGGGTGTTTACTCAAATCTTGTAAAAAAATTCTCCCTCATCTTCCAGCGTATTTTGTTCCAAATTCCAAAATTGAAAAAAGAATTTTAGAAAAAAGAGATTTTTTAATACGACTCTTTCTCTCTTTAACCCTCAAACTGAACACGTGGGTCTTTCGTGTCCGGGTGTCATTTTTAATCCATTGTTTCAAAAAAATATTAATAAAATCTCGAGGTTGGAAACTTATTCAAAAAAAAGTTTGTGTCAAAAGGGACTTATAACTGAAAGGACAATTTAAACAGTTTATTCAGTGCAAAGTGCTGGCAAATTTAAATCTGAAGCGGACACAAATGATTTTTGTCTATTAAATAAGAAAGAGTGAATAAGTAAATTTTTTAAATTGTTTTTTTGCTGTTAATCGTTTTTTATAAAAATAAGATATAAATTTACAATGATAATCTCTCTGAAAAAGAAACAAATTGCTTTAATTTATATTGCGTTTCAGAAAAAAACACATTTTTTTTAAACCTAAAAATTACATTTACGATCATTCAAATAATTATATTTTTTTTAAGATCGTGAATATATAGTATTTTTTTCGTAAACTTTGAACTTTGAACTAAAAATTCCTGCAAGCCTTTTTGTTCAAAATTATTTTTTCAAATTTTTATTAATTTTTATATAAAACATCCATGTTTCCAAATCTTGATCCAACAAATAACAAAAATATAGTATTTAAAAATATTTTTTCTTTAACTCTACTACACAAACTTTTCGTTTAAACTTGAAAGAAGATGTGTAAACTTTTTTAGAATTTTTCAAGTAACTTTAGAATATAAAAATTAACTCGGACTCCAGTTACCCACGCGTTCAGGATTACGGTGCCAAAAAAACGTGTTCAGTTTGAGGGTTAAAATAAATTATTCAGGGTTGCTCTATCATTAATTCCAACGTAAAAGAGAATAATTAATTTTTGAGAATTAAGAAAAATGGCGATTAGGATCTCCCATCCCAATTATATCAGTTCCGAGAGATTCGACGTTTCGATAGCGATATGAATTTTTGCGAATAACGGATATTCTCGAGAGGAAATGCGCGTGATTAGCGCTAATAAGTCGTCTTATTAAAGCTACATCTATCGATCACGGTATCGAGTAACGAAGGAAGTTCGTGACATAAAATAATCGACGTTGAGTTGCCCCGCGTGACAGGTATATAACTGTTTACTCGTGTGGCCGACTCCCATTCGACTTATGGAAGAACCTGTTATTCCAGCCGTCAAGACGAGGGTCCAAACGATATTTGCTAGACTCTAGCTAGACCTATCTGGGAATTTCGAGTGTGAGCACCACCTGAGGTGCCGACATAAGCAGACTCTGAAAATCGATAAGAAGTTCCGCGTGGTTCGAGAGGGAAACTTGAGAGAATCTACAAATCTGCAAATTCCGACAATATGATGTCTAAGAGAGACGTCGAGCAGTTTTCTGCTCAAATTTATTCATCGTGTATGCAATCGCGAAGATAAAATATTTGCGACTAGCGTGAATCTTGCCGTTGAAACGCCTATTAAAAATGAACTGAACTTGTCTTTATCAATTTAGCGGATATTCATTTAGCGTCGTAAATATATGCAGCTACCACATGCTTTAATTTCATGAGTCTCCTTTATTATGCATTCGCAGCCACCAGTCACAACAGGTTACTATTATCCGCTAATTATATAAATACGACGCGTAACTACCGTCGCCTAAGTACATAATTATAATTGGCTGCGCTCTATTCCAGGCGCGCGAAATTATTTCCGTCATTTTAACTTAACCAACGCGTGTTTTAATTCGCAATACAAACACCGAGGGTAGAAAAAAAGAAAATCAATCAGCCCGATATCAATCATATTCAGCTTTAAGAATCTAAACGTCGTGCTCTCTTTCGATTCGGTGAATGATTATCGTGCGGTAGCTCATCGATCGTGATGATAACACGGCGATAATCTCTACGTCGTGGAATCACCGGCCGGAAATTGCCGGCGCGAGTAGCCTCGCGGATTCTGCCGGAAGTCGTCTTGTAATTATCGTCTGTAAGAGAGGCGGGGATTTAAACGGAAGGATCAAAGTATAATTTAAGATTTAATGTCAGCTAAATTTATATAATATTTGTCAAACGACAAATAGATTGACTTGCGGATCTGACAAGCATGCTTGCGTACGATACAATTATCTTTCTTTATATTTGCCACGAGTTAAAGGCGCGAAAATAAACGCGATTTCGTTTATTGGAAAAATCAAACTGTCACCTCATCTAAAATTTTCGTGCGAAAACATCTCGAAGGATCCGCGAACGAAGAAGAGGTAAAAGGACAGGAAAGGGAGACGGGATAGGGCGTGGTTGCGGAGTGATTTAATGTCGGAGGTGCGTGTCTCTATCCGGCCGGATTGCGAAGAAACACGTTGCTCAACAACAACAACACAACAGCAACAGCAGCAGCAGCAGCAGCAACCACAGACGCGCGTTTTGGGGCAGGGGCTTTACAGCCGTTTAGTGTTTTACGGCCGTTTTATGAACGCCGCGCTGTCTTTCGTATACTGGGGATCCATCGGAGTATCCTCGCAGGAGAAAATTGGATGTAAGACAAAGAGAAGAAGGAGAAAGAGAGAAGGGGACATCGACGCAGCATCGCGAATTTTCACGCGGGGTGCCGGTGATTTATAGGAAATCGTTATCGCACGCGTCGTCTTTATCGAAAGCACGATTATTAATTAATTTTCTCCTTGTTTATATATATATATATATATATATATGTATGTATATATGTACGATAAATTAATTTCTCAGACAGTATGTAAAATATTAAGAAAGAAAATTAAGCGTTAAATAATTTGCGGGAGAAGTGTCCGAATGATTTATCCGCCGGATATTTAGATAGATATTCATTCAGGATCTCACACACGTCTCTCCGATAAATCGCGAACGATAAGACGCTCTTTTCGAAAAGAATATCATAAAAAAAAATATCTATAAATGTGTTTTCTGCTTCAATTGAAATATTCACGCAGTTTCGCAACCAGCTGCGCGAAGGTTGCTCAAGCCTTGTGACGTGTTTCCGTTCTTAATAAGTATGTAATGGGCTTGTTGCGTGCGACACAAGAATCCGTTTCTCAATTTTCTTCAAACGAAAGAAAAACATATTGGTTTTTAACTATCAATTTACGATGATAAATCTATCTACTTGGAAAAAGAATTATCGTATAAATATCTGAACTGATGGCAAAATCAAGATCAAAAAGAATGAAATTGACTCTAGGCCTGCTATCACACACTTAACTTTTACACGTATGTTATTGTAAAAAATAACCGATTCAATTATCTAAACGGCGAATCGAATGGCGTGCGGCTCTCTCGCAGCTCGTCCCTGGAATCCCTTCGGACCCCAATCTCCCGGTATCATAAATTCGCGCACGTCCAATCGCAGCACCGCCAAAAATCACCCGGGCCACTTCTCGTATATAAGGCTCTGGAAAGCTGCCGAGAAGAATATTATTCGATCGGTCGGCCGGTACACGTTTGACGCGAGAGCGTTTCGCGCCTGGCCGGGCCCGGGCTCGGCTTTAATTAAAAATTAATCGGCGCAAATTAATTTAAATGCAAAAAGTGGGACCCGGGGTCTTTCGAAGGTGGAGTCGCCGTTTGTTGGGGGCGGGCCCAACTGAGTTAGGCGATCGTTACGGTGCCCGGTACCGGACGATAATCGAAAACCCCGAGACGATCCGAGACAAAAGGCTCGCCGGAGAATGAACAGGAGAAGAAGGAAAGAAAGAGGAGACAGAGAGAGAGAGAGAGAGAGAGAGAGAGAGAGAGAGAGAGAGGGAGATCGGACGGGATGGCCTCGACCGATCGGCTAAACTCGTGAGCCTCGTCCGTGAACAACCAACCACCTTCCCTTCGAACTGGTTCGGCTCCGATCGTTAATACCTCGTTATCGTTCGGGTCAGCCAGGATCGGTCCGTATTGATCACTTTTTGATCGCGAGGCGGATAAACGCGCGGCCGCGCCGCCGATCCGCTCCGCTGCTTCTTTCGCAGTTGTGTGTAATCTGTCAACTAGTCGCTTTTAAGGAAATTGAGAGAAGAAGCGAGCCGTGTTTAGTCGATCGATTCCTCACTCAACAGGTTTACAAATCGACAAGCGGCTCGCTATCGTCATCCAATGACAAATACGCGAATTGAATTTTTCTCGATTATGTCACTTAGATATTATTAAAGAAAATCGATTCTTATAAGAAATAATTTTCTAGAAAAGACCTCATTAACTGCATGATTATTATCAATAACTTACAGAGTGTTTTTCGCTCCTTTCGAGAGGAAATTATGTTATTAACAGAAGAATCGATACTTGGACGATAAACGAATAGCAACGATTAACGACACGTGTCATGCTCCCTATCGGAGAAATTTCATTCAAAACATCATTAATCATTTGCTCGAATTCGCTTACGTAATACTATATGCAATCTCAGCTGATGAAATTGACGAGAAATGCACGAGCAGAGGAATGTTGATAAATTGAAGCCGGCATAAATAATTTTGCGTCCGAGCAGCCTCGTGATCGAGGAGACGGTCAACGGAAGCATATTTCCCTCGGACCGCATTCCCTCGCTCGGTGATCGTGAACGCTTTCGAAAAGAGAAGGAGAGAGAGAGAGAGAGAGGTTGGATGAGGCGAGGTCGGTTTCGACGAGGTTGAGAGGACGAGACGAGACGAGACGAGGCCGGACGAGGCGAGGCGAGGCGAGGCGAGGCGAGGCGAGGCGAGGTGAGGCGAGGTGAGATGACGGCGGCAAGGAATCCCCGCCTACCCATAACGATATTTTAATTAAACCGAGGCGCTGGCCGAGCCGAGGAGAAATTCAATCTCGAGATAATAAATGATCGCGGCCCAACACCTTCCTGACTGCTGACGAGCCGACACCTCGGCAGCTTAAGGAGTTCACACCTTTTCCCGCACGGCCATCGAAAAAATGGCGAACGCCAAGGATACTCTGTTCTTTCTTTCACCCCCTCCCCCTCTCTTTCTCTTTATTGTTTGTTTGATAGATACGGCTCGAGACTCGCCCTTATCATTAGTCTCGCGGCCGGTTACATGAAGTCGTTAACGCGAGATTAAAGCGCGCGGCGGTAGCTACCGTCCCCTTTGAGGAGCGTCATAATATTCCATCCGATGGATCTTTCAAGATTCTCTACCAGAAGTACCTACCTTTGACGCTCTTCTCGAAACAGACGACGCGACGTGTCGCAAATAGGTATGCGCAAAATACGCATACGCACAGCGCTGATGACGATACAGACCGTCTGTCTTGTATACGTTGCATATTTTAATTATCGTGATAACTTTAGATTATGGTGGAAATATATTATGTATTATTATTATTATGACACGTGGAGGTATTTGAACGTCGATTCGATTTACGCGAAAGGTGGTCTCGTCGCGGGGCAAGTTATATGCAAGTTCGATTAAGTGAATCCTTAAATTAAACAGAGCTAAGGGAGCGTTTCTCTCAGAACGATATTTCGTGCGAGAGGACGATAAACTTTTTCTCTGAAAGCGCCGCTCAAAACACAACCAGACTTGTGGATTTAATGCTCTCGCGCTTGCATCCGAAAGCGCGTTCTTTCGCCTCCCGCGAAACGGAAGAGAGAGAGAGAGAGAGAGAGAGAGAGAGAGAGAGAGAATGCGGGAGGGAGGTAGGGGGATGCTATATATCGGGATATGTTTCCTGATCGTTCCCAGAAGGATTCGTAATTAAACGCGGAGATCGCATTTCGATACAACCCGGCCGTATCTCTTTGCGAGCACAGTCAATGCGAATTCGTACGAACGATATCGCTATGTTCGCTTTGCGAAAAATATTATAGTGAAAGAGAGAGAGAGAGAGAGAGAGAGAGAGAGAGAGAGAGAGAGCGAGAGACTCTCGTAAATATAGCGTCGCTTATGGCTTGATACATCCCGATCTTTGATTTTTAATCTCGCGTTGCACAAGAGAAACACAGAGATCCGACATTATCGGCTTAACCGAAAATGTAACTCACTCTTTATATCTCGAAAGATGAAAAGAAATTTTCTTCAGAGAGAGATTCTTGAAATGAAAATATGTATATTATATTAGCTAATATGAAATTTATGCAGAATTCATTTATTTCCTATTTATTATTTAAGAAATTTATTTATTAGGCATATTTATCAATTTATTTATTATTTATTTACGGTAGAAAAGAGTGCGGATTTTTTGATTGGCATCTTTTGTATTGTAATTGTTTTAAAATATGTATGCATTAATGAAAAAAAAGAATTGAAACGGTTTGTAAACAAAAAAAACAAAAAAAAAAAAAAAAAAAAAAAATAATTGAAAAGCAAAAAAAGGCAAAGTAAAAACCGGTATTATTCTAGCGTAGCCATACTTTCGACTTGGGACTGAATTTCCGGCGATAATAGATCAGGAATATTCGCTTTGTCAACTGTAATGGACCTCGGGGAGTATCTTTTGTACGCCGCGCTTCATAGACGCGATTGGTCTTGGTCTCGTCATTAGTCTCGCCTGTCTACGCCGAGTCGTTAACGCTAGATTAAAACGTAAATCACCTACCGAAATGTTGCAAAAGCACGGTTTTTTTTGCACGAGGCAACGCCTCGTTGGAATTCGAGAGGGATACAATCACCGCTTCCTCCCGTCCTTCGCCGCCGATCTCCGAGATTCTTCGCGAGCCGAGAACCGAATATCGTAAAAACACTCCTGCGGTGAAAATGCGATTTGATTAAAAGTTGTAATCATTGCGCTTGGAATAACAATGACGTTATTAATCCTGTATTCGGACAATGAACGGCATAAATCATGGAATACAATTGAAGCCGCTTATCTCGCACAGAGTTGAATAAATCTTATAATATATTAAGAATATTAATGAATTATGTGTATTATATTATCATGTATGTTATCTACATTGTATTTTTTTTTCTTCTTAATTGTTTTTAGTAATCTGTATTTTTCCTTTCTTTTGAGATTTTGTTCTTTCTTTTTCTTTTTATTGTTTTATTTTTTTACTGCATTATTCATGTAACTATAAAATTGTTGTACCAAAAGGATTTTCCAGTTTCTAAATAAATAAATAAATAAAGTGAAACTCAAATTTTTATCATTATATTTTTTACATTCGATTTTATTTTTATCTACACAGAAGAAAAGAATATTCTTATTTTGACAATATCTTTAGTTGTAAAATGTAAGTCTTGAAATGAGATTTATATTACGTTAAACAAAGAAAATTTGCTTGGATGCAGACATTTTATATATAGTTTGACCAAGAAAACTATATTCTTGTTATTTAAGAATAATTTTCTTGAATAGAGAGGAAAAAATGTTGGATAGCTTGGAGTTAAAATAATTATTTTATTCTCGAAATGACAATCGTAGTAGTGAAATAAGATTATAATATTGTTAAAATTTAAGATATTTAAATTCTTCCAAAAAGATTATAATATGTTGCGTATATATGAAACAATGACCGAATAATTCGTATGAATATATAAATTTTAATTTGACACTTTTTTTTCTGTCTAACACTATAAATACTCGTCAGTAATCTCTAAAGTGTAATAAAAATTATAATTATAACGTATGCTTTATCGAGATAGCCGAAATTAATTCTTCCACACAGACTCGCCGATCAAGTCTTTACGAAATTAATTGCACAGACGGACGATCAATATTCGCCATCGCGTTTGCATGATCGATCGCGTTAACCCGCGTGTGACAGATAAGATACGGGGAGCTCTCGCGAAGTGAATCGATGGCGGTCGATTTGAGTATGCATAAGTTTTGCGGGCGCCTGATTAATTTCGCAAAAACAAATGGACGCGATCGTGATCGTCCGGCGTGATTAATGAAGTAATGAAATCTTGACTAACCCTTTAATGGGGAGGACAACGCGAACGCGTCGGAGTCACCGATCGCGAGGAATCGACGGCGGCGTCTTCGCCGGCAGGAAAATCAATTTGGTTAATTGCGATTAATCGCGCGTTTCGTTGCAGGAGTCGCGTGAGTTATTTCGCTAATTAAAAATGTAGATTGTTCAGGTTCGGCGGTTCAGCGACCGCGTCGTTTTGCTTCATTTTCGGTTAAACGTGCTCGCTTAAACTGCCGGACGCGCGCAGCTCCTCTTCGCTTGATGAGTCTATTATAAAATTAATAACTATAAATCTTGGCGGAGAGAGAAAGAGAGCGAGAGCGAGAGAGAGAGAGAGAGAGAGAGAAAAAGCGACGGAGCAACGTGGTAGCACGTGGCGGACCGTTTTTCATACTCCGGTTAATTATACGCGACTGCAAATTGAGCGCGACGAGTTACGAGTAGCTCCTCCCTGTCTCCTTTCTCTTTTTTTTTTTCCCTCCCTCTTCTTCGTCATATCGTGGAGCTGTAGCCTTTATACGGTAGGACGCTGCATCTTTTTCTAGTAGTTGTATTGTAACGAGACGTCTCTTTTCTTCAGATGGCGGCCTTCAGATTCTATTTTACGTCAAATATGTTATTTCCCTAGTCTCTTACAAACTTACTCGACGAGTCATTCATCTTTGGTATAGGTCGGGGTTCAATTATATGTAATTACGTGCAATCTCTCTTACTGCCTTCCTTTTCTTTTAGTCGAAGCTTTATTTCTCAGTGCTATCTCTTTTTTTATCACGATAATGCACATCTCTCTTTCTTTCAACACGCTCGACAGATTCTCCTTTAGAACCGTTCATCTCTATTCTTACAAAAGCCATTCGCGACACAAATTATCATTGAATGACTAACGAGGCGGTTATTTCGACAGATGGATCTGAACGGACTGCTCGGGTTTGTTGCAAGCAAGGACAGAAATGGAAGAGCGTTCGGATCCTTCGGTATCCGGGCATCGCACTTTGACGCACTCTCTCACGCGATATCTCGCTCTCTCGCGTGCCTCGCGGCCATTACGAGGAACGCTCACGGCAGCCAGTTTGAATTTCGGAGCGTCCGGGGGTAATTCCATCGGCGGGGTGTTCTAATTGGCCTCTCATTACCGATGCTCGGCTTGTTTCGGCTCGCCGAGGCGAGGCAGAGGGTCCCAGCAGCGTCGAAACTAACCGGTGGCTCCGGCCGATTATTACCAGTTATTATCTACCGCGGGATCGTTCAATTTAATGGCCGATTGTTTCGAACGCCGCGCCGTTAATAGAAATTTACTGAGGACTCGGTCCTCGGTCCTCGGTCCTCGGTCCTCGGTCCTCTTCCGTAAATGGTAGTAGTGACGTAACCAGGACGATTGTTACTAGAATCGAATAGAGCCCGAGACACAACAATTCCGGTTTCCCCCGGAAAGCTCTCGTTGTATCCCATACGGTTAAAGGTCTCGGTGTAGTTGCGTTGTCATTTTCAAATTTCATCAAAATCCAGAAGCGCGACACTCATCTCCGTCTTCCTTGTCCCAATCTTATATATCTGTGATCAAGATTGTTATGTTTGTATATTTATGTACATATATCGCAAAATATTAAAGCAACGGCTACAATTTCGATTTTTCGTAGAAGTCGAAGATCGGGAGGAGTCGAGTTTGTGGCCCAAAGTCAAAGCAAACCCATAATAAAGTGGCGGAACAGCTTTTGACGATACACGACGCGCGTAATTGGCCGCTCATTTTGGCGAGATACTTATGATATGCCTAATAGAAATAGGATATTTGCGTTTTACGCGGCATAATTACGCGAATTTTCTGTTATAACCGACCTCCCTGCGAAACACGCTATTTAGATTTTGTCTACCTGATTAAAAGTTATAGTTATTACTTTCAAGTAATTTCTTCCTCCTACACTTATAATTAATATGTTCTATGGTAAAAAAAAAAATGAATAAAAAAAATATTTTTCGTTAAATATTATATACATATCTTAAAATGCTATTTTGATAAAAATATTGAGTAAATTAATTATAAACTATTATATATAAAAAACTTATTGTCCCGCTAAATTTTCACGAATAGAGCTTGTTATGCTCGAAAAAATCATGTTGGAAACAAGACGAGCGCGTCAAACCCAATCGATTGATAAATCGAAGACCCAAGATGATTACGTCGTAGACTCCGTTCGACAGCTGTCGGTTACATCGTGGGCCATTTTAATTGAAAAAAGTCATCGTAGTGGAAACGAGGCGAGGAGGGAGATGGAGGGAGGAGGCATCAATTTGCTCGATTATCCCCGACCGGGTTAGGAGAACGCAGGGAGAGCAAGCATAAGGGAGGATAGATGGATACAAGAGGGGGAAAGGGGGGAGATGGAGACGGGGCCCTGGCAGGTCGGTCCCCAAGGCTCGGGATAGAAAACCTACTATAGATTATCAGGCCTGTTATTACGACGGAGAGCGGAGGTTTTTTCGGGGCTAAAAATTGGTTTTTAATGCAGGGTTCGTCGCTTTCTTGTGGCCGCGGGGCCCCCTGTTGGTAATAACTATATTATCGGGCGGGCCTGTGTGTGACCACGCGCCCCTCTGGGGCCCCTGGGGCCCCTGGTGCCG
Source organism: Anoplolepis gracilipes (assembly GCF_047496725.1). NCBI lineage: Eukaryota > Metazoa > Arthropoda > Insecta > Hymenoptera > Formicidae > Anoplolepis > Anoplolepis gracilipes. The sequence continues at coordinate 3,293,537 of NC_132984.1, read as the reverse complement.
ACGTCATGCAACCTCGGCTCGCGGGGAAGCGGATATATACAATGTAACTAATGCCAGAGAATATTCGAAGACACGTGAGCGGTCCCGTGGCCCCGCGTCCTTCCTTGCAATGTTGAAGACGCAGGATTATACCTCCGTTCTTTAACGAGCGCGACGAGAGAGTAATAATCGCGCCACTTGATTTACGCTCGAAAAATTTAAACACAGCGTATATATACAGGATTTTTGATGAGTCTGGAAACGGCCGAATATCTCGAAAATAAAGCATTTTAGAGAAAAATGTTTCAAATAAAAATTGTTTGGTTCGAAAAGCGCTTTAAAATTGGTGCCATTGGTTTGACATTGAATAGTCGTTGAAGATTATATGAAGGTCATCTTGAATTTCTTAAATGGGGTATATATATTTTGCATATTCTTGTAGCTTATCTCGAGAGCTTTCCAAAACACTATAATAAAATATTTTTTTTATCAAGTATTCTTCGAGTTATGAGGCTTGAAAGTTCTAATATTTTGACATCATATACGAAATATCTCGTAAAATATTAATTTTTTTATTATCTTTATATTAATAGTTTTTAGCACATAATAATAATCATAAAGAAAATGCATGATTGTTTTTTTAAAAAAAAATTGAAAAATTTTTCCCTAAAATGCTTTATTTTCGAGATATTCGACCGTTTTCGGGCTTTTCGAAAACCCAGTATATATATATATATATATATATATATATATATATATATTAATGGTATATGTATGTATATATTGTCCGGAAAAATTAAAGACGCGAGAAGCTCCTTCAAAGAGAGCCGAAGAGAGAATCGCTCTCTCCGGACGCTCCGAATACAAGATAAAAGTAGATGAATTCAAGGTCGATGAATTAAAGGTCCAAAGAGATCTAAACATCTTCTCGCGATGAATAATCCTCGTGAAGATTCGCCGGGGCACGCTTGAGATGCAACAGTAACGCCTTTCGCAACAACAGCGGCGGTCTCGCGATCTGGGTCGACCCCGTTGTTGCGAACCCTTTCCCGTCCCCACCTCCTTTCTAACCCTTCGCTCTTCCTTTTGGTCGGTGATCCCTTTGTATGTGGAGCGGGCGTCAGTTGTTCGAGGCGATTTATTATGAGAATTATGAGGGGCTCGCGCTCTCGCGGTGCCCCGTGAAACTCCGGGGTGCAGTGCTCGAGGAGGTGCTAGTAAGAGGCGGTGCTGCCTCGTAAACCTTAGATTTACTTCTGGCCGCCATCAAAGCACCACCACTACGCGGATATCGTTCCTCGTGTTTCGCGGAGTCGGTCCGAGATACTTATCGCGATATTGCCGCGAAGAGAGTCGATTGCTGCGTCAAAAGAGAGAGAGAGAGAGAGAGAGAGAAACGGGGAAAACACTTGGGCCTAACGCTGGTTTCGTTGACGTTAATGTCCGTCAAAAAGGCCTGGACAAAAAGACTTGAACCCAAAGAATGGGATAAATAAATTTATTCAACTTTGTTCAAAAGCAACTTTGTGCAAAGCAAGCACACGCAATTTTTCATCTACCAGAGAAAGATTGCTTTTCTCTCACGTGTAAAATATGTAAAATTTGAGCAGATCCAATTTTGACCAAATCAATCAAATGTTTGTTTCGCCGCGTCAAACAAGCGACTATTAATTACATTACATCATCTTGTATAGGCCAACGTATATACCTGGTGATAAATAACTTATTATTGATTGAAAGAAGTAAATTTGCAGCCTCCCTTGGGTTGGGTTGGGGGATTTCCAGCTCACGTTTTTCCAAGAAAATCCGTCTTTTCGACAACTTCTTCTCTAGATCTTTCATTAAAGACCCTTCCAAGAAAGAAATGTGACAAACATAAAGAGTAAACACAAGTTCAAAGATTCGTTTAATCTTGCCTAATTAGTGTTCTCTCATACATCGGCAATGTTGTAGAAAAGTCTACGTCGACAGGTGCTTGATAAAATAGTGCCGGCGGATAATCCGGCCGCTCGTTCGAGAGGACATTCCCTGTAAATGGCGATATTTTCGCGCGCGCGGCATCCTTTCGCGCAGACCGGTTTTTTCTCGTAATAACGGAAAGAGATTTAGCGCTGCGGCATGACGCAGGTCCCTATATCGCATGCAACATTGCGAAGAGCTTTGCACAACCATTTTCGCATTAGCATAATACTCAATTTCATTCTTTGACCGCTCGTCGCTGCTGACACATTCGTGCATTAGCAGGTGTCGGGCGAAATTACTGATCCTACGGGATGATTGCGCCTTCCAGCGTGACGCTTCGTGGAAATTGTATGAATTAACCGGCAAGGAAAACATTTTATAATGAAAGACAATTCGTAAGAAGTGTAGAAACTTGGAAAATACTCGTTTGCGTCTCAGCCAGTTCTTTGATTTTGGGATTTATATCGTGAATTTCTATTAATAATTATCGAGAAGAGAAGTAAATTTCTTCTATTCATTTGCATGTTTAATTTATTTTGTATTATTTTTATAAAAAATTTAAAGGCTAAAATGCTGTTTAATACACGAATGAATATAATACGAGAATTAAACAAATTGACTGGAAAAGATTATGACATCAATTTTAATTTAAATTATTCTCGACTTTTATTCATTCTTTTCTTTATATTGCGAAAATATTTTGTAGAAAAGTCTAATTAAAGCAAAAGGACAGATTGATTGTACAGTGTTAATATCTAAAAAAGATTCCAATATATGTATAAATTATATTCATATTACATATGAATTAGCTAATATGTATAAGAAAAAGAGAAGAGAGAATATTTTATAAAAAATATAATAATAAAAATAGATATTATATAAGTATATAATACTTTTCAATACCAATCTTTTGCCTTTAAATTTTGGATAAATTTCGACGAGATAAAAATTTGCCGAAATAACAGAAAAAAAAATTATCAATTTTAACTTAAATTATTCTCGAATTTTATTGGTACGTTTCTTTATATTGCAAAAATATTTTGGAGAAAAGTCTAATTCAAGGACAGATCAATTATATAGGGTTAATATCTAAAAAGATTCCAATATACAAATTATATTTAAATTACATATGAATTAGCTAATATGTATAAGAAAAAGGGAAGAGAGAATATTTTATAAAAAATATAATAATAAAAATAGATATTATATAAGTATATAATATTTTTCAATACCAATCTTTTGCCTTTAAATTTGGGATAAATTTCGACGAGGTAAAAATTTGCCGAAATAACAAAAAAAGAAAATTAGATTCATTGATCGTTGAATCATCTCAAAATCCGCATCCATCTGCTGTCCAAATTCTGGCGAATTCGTGGCGAATTCGTGGCGACTTCATGGAGGTTCTTAAAGTCGGCCTAAGGGGCCGGACGATCGAGAATCGATTTTGGCAGAAAAGTGAATCCAACAAGCGTGGCGACCGCCCGTGAGGCAGCGCGCGATATCTCGATCCCACGAACAAGAGTATGTACATATATACACAAGCTCGGGGTCCCCGCGAACAGCCTCAGTGTTCACGGCTGGCAACGATATCTACCATCTTGGCGCGTACAGGCGGAGGAAAATTTGGTAATAAAATTTGTTCCCGCCAGTTAGTCCGGGCCCGTTGCCAAAAGCGGCTATTAATTCCTTATCTCGCATCTTCGATCTCCTGCCAAGTCCCGATCCGCCTCCGGTTCCGCCGTAGATGGATGCTTTTCAATATCCGGCGGGATTGCGCTCGCCGCTTACTGCAGAGACGCAAAAAAAAAAAAAAAAAAAAGAAAAAAAAAAGAAAAAGAAAAAAAAGACAAAGTATGTTGATACGTCGCGATCGATCGATACTCGGGAATTAATCACGCTTGTCCGCCGTAATAAACGTTAAAGTCATCGAGTCAAGGCGGCGCGAAAAAAATTCTCTACTTAATTAATATTCAAAAAGTCCTTGAGAGATTACGGAAAGAGTTTCGCGCGCGGATCCTCTAAAATTATACGTAGGTTTTTTGCGGCTTTCGATGTTGATAAAATGATATGCCCGCAAACTGCCGTTCCTCGATTTTTCGCGAGCCCCGTCGCGCATCCCCGTCGCATGTCGTTTCGTGGAAATGAGAGAGCACCGTCCCTCGTACACAGCGAAACTCGAGAAACGACTTAATACGTAGGTAGAGAGCCGTATTCCCGTACACGACGAGCTACGTACTCGCTCCGCGCACCGATTTATGTACATGCATAATGGCGATCGCCGGGCCAAGTCCCCGGTATTTTATGGGACGAGCTGGCCGCGAGTACGCCAAGCCCGAGCTGTCTCAATTCGAAGCCTTCTACGCCGCAGGAAACAATTTCAGAATTACTCGTTTAAACGCAGACACTTCTCTAGTAGAATATATATAAATCAAATTTCATTAATTGAAATGCTTTACATATACATATACAGCCATGGGCAAAAGTATTAGGCATTCTTAAATTTTCCGTGTTTCCGTGTTTCTTATTTTGTCAACGGTATATAAATATTAAAAAGATTAAAAAATTCTTAAAACCTATCGCTAGCACTTTAAAGCTGAAATTTCAAGTTTAAAAAATGTTTTTTCAATTTTTCGTCTGTCATAATTTTTCGCCTAGTATCGACAACATGTCTGAAAATTATGTATCTCGGCCAACAAAAAATTTAGGAAAGTTTAAAGAAAAGGATTTTGTAGGCAAAATGTTGTAGTTTATGGAACTTGACTTAAATTTTTTTACCGAGCTGCAGAGTGTCAGAAATACAATAAAATTTTAAAATAATATTTTAAATATTATTTTTTAATGTACTGATAACGCATTAAAGTTGCTATCGGTAATTTGATAAATTTTTGAATTTTCCTTGTTCTGTGCTTTAAAAAAGAACATTTTGTTGTTTCTTAAAAATTTTATTTGTATCTTTGACACTCTGCAACTCGGTAAAAAAAATTTCTCTCAAAAAATTCAAGTCAAGTTCCTACAAAATGCTTTTTTTAAACTTTCCTATAATTTTTTTTGGCCGAGATACATAATTTTGAAACTAAATCTGTATTTTTCAGACATATTGTCGATACTGGACGAAAAATTAAAAAAACATTTTAATGCTTGAAATTTTAGCTCTAAAGTGCTGTCGATAGTTTTTAAAAATTTTTTAATCTTTTTAGTATTTATATATTATAAACAAAATAAGAAATACGGAAAATTTAAGGGTGTATAATACTTCTGAGCAAGGCTGTATCTTTAATGGAGAGAATCTCTCCTTCTCTCACGAGCTTGGATATTAAGAGTCTGGAGCATTTGTTATAATAAATTCTCTGTGTGATTAGTTTAAAATGCAATTTAAATAACTGGCAAAATTATTTTTCGTTAAATCACGCATACGATGTTTTATCTTGGATCTTTATCGAAAAACTGCCCTTCTTTTTGGTCCAAGCTAAAATATAGCACACAGGTGCGAAATATTAATTTACAGGAAATTATCGAGTTCCCTTATCGAGGAATGCTCGAAGACGTAGACAAAACGTCGGAAAGAAGACGCGAGAGAGAGAGAGAGAGAGAAAAAGAGAGAGAGAGAGAGAGGAGCCAGTGGAAGAAGCTAGAAAGAAGAAAGAGAAAGAGAGAAGAGACCAGACTCAGATATTTAATCTGGTGCGGAGTGGGTAAGGCTCATCTAGACAAGGAGAGAGGGCCTTGTCGGACGAAGATCGAGCGGGAAGATAGCCGATACCTCTGGGAAATATCGGTATCGATAGGTGATCAGAGCTAAATGGATTATGCGAGCGATCAACCTCCGACCCCTTGTAATAACCGGCAAGGAATCTGCCGCCTGATCTATTGGATCGAGAACTCGATCGAGTTACACCTCGGCGAAAGGGAACTATACAAAGTCATATTCTTCTCCCTCGTCCTTTCCGCGAATTCAGAGCGAGATAAATAGATCTCTTCATTTTCGACTTGGCTGCGGTACTCGATTGCGACACGGTATCTTTATAGAGTTGCCGCGATTTAAATACAGATGGATCACGATTCATACCAAATGATGCAGAATGAATTTAACTTAATTTCTTTCATTGGTTTCGGCAAGTTTCATCGATATTTATCCGGAATTTCAAAACAAAAGGTTGGTATTCAAGTTTCAAGAAATCTTATATTCCCTCTTTTCTCATCAGCCAAGTTACATATAATTTATACATATATGTATATTGGAGTTATCTTTTTACGCACATTTATTTTATACACTAGTAATGTCTGGTTTAATTTAATCTTTCTGCGAAAGATGTTGGCATTATAAAAATATATAGATAAAAATTGAAAATAATAAAATTTGTTTTCTTTTAATTATATATTTATTTATCCTATTCAATTAAAAAACACAATCTATCGCAATCTACAATACATTTTCTCTTTCCCTTTGTATACATATAATATCTTCATTTATCTATCAAAGCAGCATTTTAATCTCTCCGAATAACTGGGAATGATCCTTCATAAAGATTAAATCGTAAAATATTAACACAAAGAATCTTTCGAATCTATCTACCTCAACAATTTCCGTGTTTCCAAGGAACATGCGGTTCGAAGAAATTGTAAAGACTCGAGAGAAGACGCGCAGGATTTAACAATCCGTCAAAAGGCTCTGATAAAGCGCGGTAGTTCCTGAGGCATTGAATTACGTTAAAGTCAGTAAATATAAGATGCTCAAGATATTCTGCTCTCGTCTTTATCCTCCTCTCTCGCGTTATGATTAGTCGGGCAGCGATACACATTACATCCAATCGACAATAAAAGCGTCCTCCTAATGAAGGAGAACGGCCGATCGGGGGATCTCGTAAATCGTCGGATTATTAATACCTGGCATTCTCCGTGCGTGAATCCGGCAGGTGGCTGGTCGACCCTCTAATCGCGATCCCAGGATAATTTACACCCATGTCCTCCTCGGGAATCATCGCGAGCATTAACGAATCATTTTCGCGTGGATTCCCAAGCGCCAAGTGAAGCCTGCTCCTCGAATCAATCTCGAATTTTAATGTCTCAATATATATATATCTTTTATATAAGCAGAAAAAGAGACTATTCTTGTTTTGAGAATATCTTAATAATATTATATTTTTCAGATGACTGTTACGTAATAATGTTAAAATAAAACTATATTATTAAAATTTAGGATTATAAAATCTAAGAAGATTATATATAACTGTTTATATATGAAATAACGATGACGTTAATTAAAGTATATAAGTTTTTTAATTTGATACTAATTTTTTTCTATGTATATAAATTAAGCATAAAATAACTCGTTTCATTAGCAAGAGACAGTTACTTGAAATTTAATCGTCATATATATATAACTATCTCTTACTATAATAAAATCAGTCATAATCTTGATTGATAAAACTGAATAAAAAAATACAGAGAAATTGATCTTTAACAAGTGCGTGACGTATATATATAATTTTTCGTTACATGTCAAAAATATTTCTACAGTTTCTTTCTTCCGGGACACGTTATTTTCTTCGGCGATCAGGAAGCTGCTATGAACTCTTCTCTGTACCAAAGGGGATAATTTTTCGTCCGCGACGACAATGGACCGCGCGATGGATAAGGAAGAGGAGGCAGTCGCGTCACACGAGAGAGGGATCGGCCAGTAATAGAGTCCTCAGGCGAGGGCAGAAAGCATCAGCCGTTTAAGCACGGGCTCCTCGTGGACGGCTAATAATATTAACCGCGCCACGTCGCGATCGCACAATGGCCCTTTGTGGAGGCGCGTAAATGCTCGTAACATAAATCGCGAGCGGCGACGCGCGCTTTATTGTCTTCGCGCGACGCGTATTACCTTCTTCCTCCCATCCCCTTCGCATCCCGCCACGTTTGTCGATTTCTATTCGCTAAAGTGCCAATGCCATTTCAGAGAGCTAGCTTTCTCTCCCAGCGAATCTATCGCGTTTATATTTAAGCCCTCTTTAAATAATAACAATTCGACTATTGTAATATTTTACGTAAAAGAAACGGTTTTCTTTGTTTCGTTGTAAAAATTAAAAAAAAAAAAAAAAAAAAAAAAAAAGATATATGAGCGTGAATGTGAGCATATTTTTATAAAAAATACTGAAATTATCCTTTCAATCATCCTTTTACGTATAAAATATTAGAAATCAAATATACACATATTTATATATAAAATTAAATAGATTTTTTTGTCTCGAATAGCGTCGTCCTTATCAAAACTATGAATATACAATTTTATAGTTTTGAGTTATTGCAATTTGAAAATTTAATTTGCTCTGAAAAATATATATATTTATTACTTTCGTGACCTCAAATTCGATATGATTTATTATTATTGCCATTCGCGTTTCTGGCATAGAATCTTTGTCTAAAAATTGTGTAAGAAAATAACATTAATCGGAAAATTTGCACATTCATGGTTTTGATAACCCCATTTAACGAATGGTTTTAATGGAAAGCTGATTATTTTATCATCCCGTATATCTTTCAGTTATAATATATAATCGTTTAATAAGGCTGTGCGAAATTCAAGCGGGCTGAAAATTCTTCTGAAAAAAAGGGACCCTCGAGATTAGTTGGCGAGAAAATTTCGAAATCGGTGGCCGCGATATTTTGTAACGGCGCCGAATGTAAATAGCGTCGCGCAACTGCAATATAACAGCGGAAGCGATGTTACATCGCGTCTATGATTTATGCGCGGCTCATTGTTCGCCACGCGACGCCGACAGCGACCGCATTGTCGTATACATCGTTATTATTCTTTCCCTCTCTCCCTCCTCACGTCGCGATGTTTAAACGAACAAAAGCCCTCGACTTTCAGCGAGAGCGTCCCGTACTCGAGCATAAATCGCGCTCTCACGCGGATTTACATAAACATCGTCCGCGTTGCAAACGCGGGTCGTACTCTTTTAAGTAAATTCGGAATTGATCTACGTCCACAACGGGAGAGAAATAAATTGGTAAAAAATTGCGATATTTCCTCTCTCTGACATGCTTTTATAGTTCTATTTTAGCGAAACTTATATAATCTCTCTGCTTTTTTTTTTTTTTTTTTTTTTTATTTCACCATCCATCATAAGTGAATTAACGCGACTGTTTAATTCCATTTAAATTAACTAACGTGTTTAATTAATTAATGGCATATGCTTAATCGACGTGAAAAAAAAAAAAAAAAAATAATCTTTACAGATCATTTTTTTAAAATTTAATTCAACTTACTTGGCAACCTCCGTCCAAATCGGCGAGTCAATTCTGTAGTGTCACTTTTCTTGCAGATGCACAGTAGGGAGGAAAAGAAGGATGGGACGACATGAGACGAAGGGATGCAATGACTGAGAACGCCGGCGCGTGGTCTGGAGAATAAATTAATATATTTTTAATGGATATATGATATAGGTACTGGTTTTTCGCATATCCCGGATCATCGTATGGCAACTCTTATCACCCCTAACTATAAACTGAGCTCCTGGGACGATTTTGTGTCTTACGGGGGTCGCGGGAGGAAAATCTTTGTACCGCGCTGTAATCACGCCCGCCTCTCTAGGATCTTTTAAATCTATATACAACGCCAGGCAAATTTCTACCGCAGAGGTCCTCAAACTTTTATTTATATTCCTGCGTACCTGAAATTGATTTTTCACATCGTACATATACATATATGTGTATGTTTTATTAGTTGAAATAAATTGCTGGGAAAATTTATTCATCTTGTCTAGTCTCTACTATTTCCGCTACAGAGAAATGAAAATCACACCAATATGACAAGTGTAAAGAGTTGAGAACCCCTGCCCTATTGCTTTAAATAATATCCGCGATCGACGAACACTGGGGTATCGACTACTCAAATTAAATAAAACAGACACCTCTCTCCCGCTATTTACATTAAATACACGCGCACGCACTTGCATTCTTCCTCGCACTCTATTTTTCACTCTCTCTCTCTCTCTCTCTCTCTCTCTCTCTCTCTCCCTCTCTTTCTCTCTCTCTCTCTCTCTCTCTCTTTTCCTTTCTCTCTCTTACCTCAAAGACAGACAAGCCGCCTAGCGGCGAGCTTGTCCGCGTTTATTGCACATTTTTTCATTCTTTTTTAAAAGGAAACACAATAGACGAAATCAAACGCACTCGATCTACGACGGTCACGCATGCATTCGATATGTCAAAGTGATATAAGTCTTGCCGATCCACGTCGATGAAATGCAATCTTTAGATCCTCGAGTCCTTCTGTCAACGAAATAGCGACTTAAATTTTCTCTCTGATAAATTTTCCTCGTTCGTTTTTTTTTTAATTTCCCCCGGACTCGAAAGAAAGGATACCGAGAATCCAAGACGCATTCACGACGAGGAACGCGAGAATGTCTATTACGCGAGAATATGCATGATGAAACTATCGATTTCGATCAAAGCGAAAAGATCCTGATAAAAATGTGAACGGGAATATTAACTTGCCCAGTTCAACCCTTATCACGATTGGTCCTCTCGCGCAAATTATCTCGACGGGAGAACGAGTCCAACACGCTTCTCGCCACTTGGGCCCGCGCGGTTCAACCCCGATGAACGGCACTTTATCGTCACCGATAATTCCCGCACAGAGATCCTCGGCTCTCGCGCGCGACTCAACTTTTTTTAATCCGGCTCACCTCACGGCGTCTCATCCACGCCTGTTCACTACGTCGTGGAGGGCGAGGTGCAGGCCGACGAGACGGGCGACGTCGGCGACGTCGGCGTCAACGGCCTACGCTCCGATGCCGCGCTCGAGGTTCGGTGGTTGTTCCCCAATAGGCTGTCGATGGAGAACGGATTCAGCCTCTTTCTCTCCTCCCTGCCCTTCACCGAGAGATCAATGCTGCCGCTCTGGACCTCCTCCTCGCTGGCGGCCTGCCTGATGAGATTATTCCTGGCGCCCGTGCCGACCGACTGTTGACGGCCCGTCCCGACGACTCCCACCAGCTCGCGTCGTCGCTCCAGCAGGCTCAAGCCCCAATGGTGAATACCGGGTTGATGGTTCAAGTGTTCCGGCGGATTTTGCGGATTCTTTCGCGGCTCGCCGGTCTCGTTCGCGCTATTGTTGAGCGTAGGATAACACTCGCCGTCCACCGAACCGTCGGCGGCCGAGTCCACCCGCTCGCTTCCGCTCTCGCTGCAGGAATCCAATCCGCCGACGACGTCAATCTCCTCGTTGGGATCGTTGCCGGACGCGGAGATGCTGCTCTCGTTGTTCAGGCCCAGTTGACCAAACGAGTTGCTGAGAGGACCGCTCGAGCTGCTGCGACCCGCTTCGCTACGAGATTCCCACTCGGCACGCAGGGTCGACAGGTCCACTGTTATGCCCTGAAATTAAGAATCAAAAAGGTTAATTAATTAATTGCAGTTTGCAATTGGATAACTCTTGACTACTTGATTTTTATCCATCAGTTACATGCGATACGTAAAAGCGGTCTCTCTGTATAAACTTGCAATATTTCAAAATGTCTTTTAAATTATGTATTGTCTTTTTTTCATATATTAAATAAGTACTACATTTTAATTACATATTATGATGCAATCATCATTCCGAGATTCCGATGAGCGAAATTCTTTTTTAGAAAAAAAAAAAAAATTGGGCGAGAGAAAAACGTAAGCATTATATAAATTTTAAATTGCTAAAGAGAATATAGTTTTACAAACTCTCTTACTTTAGCAGCGAGTTTCCGCTGTTGTCTCTCGAGAGCCTTCAGCAACTTTTTCTGTCGCCTCTCGCGCTCCTTCCGTCTCAGTTCCTCGGGTGGAATAGGCTCGCCGCTACAACTCTGAGGATGGGCATTGTGCGCCGGCCTTCCGGGGCCCTTTTTCGTGTGTTCCTTCTTCCGCCATTTTGCCCTTCGATTTTGGAACCACACCTGAAACAGCGACCCAGTCGTCCCGAGTTGAAAGACAGCGATGTTTACCGAGTACTTTACTGGCGTTAACTCTATGTATTAGAAAGTATAATCGACCAGTTGATAACTCATCTATTTCATATCCAAGAAAATGTAATATCGAGGCGCATCTTTCTCATCTGGAACCTTCGATCGATTTCAACCGCAATTCAACTCGTCCGTTTCGAAAGAAGGATGATTAACTTAACCACCGGTTAAGCGCTAATTGACGTTGATGAAACCACGGGTTGTTTCCCCGCAGATCCTCAATTGTAACAGGTGCTCGCCCGGTTACGTCTCGTAAATCTAAAGCTCCCATCCGGATCTTCCTCTTGTACGACGCGAAATTTCCCCGCGAGCTGCTTAAATCACGGCGCCGCCCTCGCACGGCGCTATCAGAAGCGACACGAAGGGCGGATGCATTAAGTTCCGAAATTACAGGAAGACTCCTGTCTCAGGAACCAAGGACCAACGACCCTCCCGGGTGTCCTGATTCATTGAGGACGACAACCCTTTGCTCGCGTGAACGCTCGTGGCATGAACGACGATTTAGGGCTAGCGTGAGCCGTGCGGCGCGACCGGGGTTAGCGAGGGCGCACTCGAGGGGACGTGGGGTCGGGATTGAGGGGGTGGGTGGGGGGTTGGGGGGCGAAGAGGTGGCGAGAGGGAGAGATGAAGACATTAGTTGTACGGCACGGCCGGCGAGCGGCGCTGAGCTCACGCGAGCCGAAGATCAATAGATCCCCTCGGCTCCCCGAAACGCCTTCCTTGCGTCACGACCAGCTTTACGACTTTCTTCGACTTTAGGACACTTTACTTATCCCTCGGAATAAGCCCAGAACCCAAACTCTCTCTCTCTCTCTCTCTGTCTTGCGAGTCCCTCCGTTACTCGCGATTAAACTTCGAAGGTGATCGTAATTAATTCGATTATTTCGACAACTCTATTAGATTCCGTCGCACGATTGCACCATTTAAATCTCTAGCTTTTTGACTTTTAAAAGTTACTGTAATTTAGACGAAACTGCTGTAACGAAATTATTTTCAGCCCGATAATATTTAGATATGTGCTGTGAAGAAAAATTGTTGCATTAAATTATTCTTAACAATAAGGATCTAAATAAATGCAAAGATATATATAAAAAAAAAAAAATACATACCAAAGATAGGACGGAATAATGTTGGAAATTGCAAGCTATAAAAGCGGCGTTCGATAAATTTCTCCCGACGAAGAAAAGCCATTCCCGAACACAGAAAAGACGCTACCGAATAGTTTGAAAATCCTTAAGAGACGCCCTGTGGTTAAGAATTGGGCACAGCTGTAAGACATTTACGTTAACGCGTGGGAAACACGATTTGAGCATTAGCGTGGCTATTTGTCAGAAATTATCGGCGACCGATAGCCCACTTAACAAGCTGTTTTGCCCGATTACGTAGGAGAGGCAACCGCTTTCGAACGGGCCAAGTAATAGTTTCTTTCTTTTTTTTTTTTTCAGGAAGGTACAGCTTTATATTGTACGAGCGAACGACCAGAGGTTAACATGCATAAAGCGCAGTATCTTTAGCGGGGGCACAAAAACTCGGGGAACGACGTCGTTATAGATAACTGCAATCGCCACGTACGACGCCTGTCGAGAAGATAATGCATTCTAATGTAATTACGTTTCCGCCAATTAATAAAGCATGTTTTCCCGCCTCGCCGATAAGAGCGCATCGGAAGAGAAGTGCGCTGAATCGATTAAACTGTTGCTTGTAATTAATCCTCCTTGCAATCTTCTTATTTTCACGGTAATGGAGGCTACTTAATCAGTCGTATTTTATACATGAGACGGAAGAAAAGAAGCGGAAAATAAATGTCGGACAAAAAAAAAAAAAAAAAAAAAAGCAACCGCGTATAATCATATCGTTATCTTAAAGAGTACTGTATTCAATTGTAAGAATGACGTGGATTTCTTGCGGATCGAGTTTTGCCGTAAGTCAAGTGTGAACAATAAAATTGCGTCACGATCAACGGTCCCCGGTCATTCTACGCCGTTTTTATCGATGCGAATCGATATTCCCGTTTGACGTTCGTCGTTAAATGCAAATCGCGTCTCAATAATGGCTTTTTTCAATCGCGATAAATCAAACACGTGTCGTGTGGCTGGCGAGTTTATTTATTTCAAGAGTCATAAGTGTAGGTTAATGCACGTGTTAAAATTGTGCCCGGGACAACGCAAAATATTTTGATCCCGGGCGTTCTCGAATTTCTCTCCTTGCCCGATCGTGGACGAGGGATTTCGTATCGGAGATTTTGCCGTGCACAGGGAGAGACGAGCGAGATGGCGGAGACGATAACCCGGCCGAGTGGTGACACAATGTGACACGATGTCGCGCAGCCGGTGCGCAGTCCTTTCGAAGGGACTCTTCCCCACGACAGGGAATAGCTCTCAGATTAGATAACATCGATCACCGCGTGTACGATAACCCCCTATATGTATGAACGTATGCGCTTCTCTTCGGGTGTCTCTTCGAAACATCGCAGCAGCCAAACAAGCCGGCGAACGATCGAATTTAAATTAAGAGAACCATCCCTACTGTCTGTAAATTTGGTTTGTTATTGTCGCTGGATTAAGGCATCGGATGTTTAAAAAAAAAAACCGCTCGCTTTAAATTTAGCCGAGTTCCACGAAACGTTAGGCGGATTTATTCGACGACAGTGTCCATCAAAGATGGACGAGGCGCGATAGACACGAATTTAAAATGACTTTGAGATCGAATTTTTCGAGGGTCGACAGAGACTAGGGAGGCTGCTTCCGGCCTCGGACCTTTGCCCCCTCAGTCCGTCTCCGGGGGGTAGTTGGTCCATCTGCTCCGTTACCTTCGAGATCTACTCGAGGGTGCCAAATCGACGCAGATTTATCCGCTCGGCGATCGTCCATTTAAATAACGCCAGCTCCGATAGGACGCTATTGTTTCTTTATTATGTTTCTGCGAGGGTAAATTCCTTGTTCTTTTATTTTACAGCTAGATACTTTTGAAATTAATTTCTTCAAAAAAGTTTTGTACAAAGGATTCGATTAATAGGTATACTAGGGCGTCTACTCAAATCTTGTAAAAAAATTTCTTGAGCTTTCAGATATTTTTTTATTAAAAATTCGGGAATAAAAAGAATATTTTAAAGATATTTTTAATGCAACTTTCTCTAAAATAAATTTTTTATTGCATGTTTTCTAATAGTTTTCGCTCATATCAAGCGCTAAATTTGTAAATGTACTGAAAAAATTGAATAACTTTCATGAGAATATTTAAATGCACAAGATGTATTAAATATTTTGTAACCTTAAATATATATTTATAATAGCTTAATTTGCTAATTGTTTACAATATGAGAGTAAAATATGATCAAAGAGAAAATTTGTTAAAAAATTTCCTGAATCCAAATAAAAAATTCCATGTGAAAATTCCCTGATTTTTTTCAAGCGCAAAAGAAATCCCTGGGGATTTTAAGTATTTATGTTTTTCCAAGGAATATATACTCTGTGTAAAAAGATATAATATAAATATCGAAAACAGAAAGTATGTGATTGCTTCATAAAACAGACCCTTACAAAAGGTCCTTCTCAAGCCTCCTTCCTTACTCGTAAGAATCCGTCGCGACGTGTCATTTAAGGCTCCGCGAAACTGACATTAAATCTGTTCCACGTGGCCAGCCCTCTTCCGGTGTTCGGATAACTCACGCCCGCGTTCGACGAATGCCAATCCAGCCGAATCCTTCGACAGGACCGCGAAGGGTGGACTCTCAATTTCACGGCCGGTCGGACAAACGGTCACCCTCAGATCCTTCAAGCGGATATTTATATTTATCCGCTTAGACACGCGCTTTAAGCCCCGTAAATAGCGCATGCATCCGTTCCCTTCTTCTCTTTCCATACCGATGTACCTCCCCGGTTCTATATCTCATTCACCCCCTCCCGCTCTCGGTCTTCATTCTTATCTTCTTTTGCATCATACTCCGATTGCATTCCGCAAACGACTCGACTTTAATTTTGCAATTCTATTTCTATCTTTTTCTTTTGCGCTATTATTGGACAGACGAGTGAATCACGCGATGTTCACGTAACAGGTATCGCAAAGATTGCACGTCTTTCTTACAAATTTTTTTCTGTCAACTTGCAACTTTGTTGCATAAAAATGTCACTTTTTATAAAATTATTTTTTTTTTTTTCAGACACATGTATATTTGAAACTAGAATAAAATTTTGTTATCTATATTCAAACTTTTTTTTCAAATTAAAATAAATGTTAATTACTGACGTTGATTTAAAAATGCAGCGATTAACAGCTTTGTCATTAATTTACGTTCCATATTTTTATTCGTGGCTCCACTCTTTTATTTTCATTTGCATTATTTATGAGATTCGGAGATAATATACCGTATATTTAATCATTGAAAAATGAATGACGATAGAGAAAAAGAAACTCACTGCCACGCGGCTCTCCTTTAATTCGAGTCTCACAGCCAGGGCTTCTCGCATAAAGACGTCGGGATAATGACTCGACAGGAAGGCCCGTTCTAATTCTTCCAACTGCCAACTGTTGAAGTTAGTCCTACTTCTTCGCCTCTTGTTTCCGCCCTCGTCCGACTCCCCGTCGCAACCTGGAAAGAGAAAAACATATAAAAATATCTTGAAAAATATAAACCGGCAAAAGATGTGAAATATATTTCCGCATAAATTCAAATATCTAATTCTATTTTCTTTTAAAATCTCCTTGAAATTTTTCTCGAGATTTCCAGGATCAAAGATAAAAAGACTTAACATCAATTTAACAAGTATTTAAAAAACAAGGCTTCAAGATTGAAAAATTTATTATTAAGGTAAACTCGGGTAAGGTGGCCATAGTTTCTTAAAAAAACATACTTTTCTTTTTATTATTTTTTAATAGTGTTTGGCATATTATTTTTACTAAAGCTTAAATTACGAAATATTATCGAAATTAAAAGGAAAATATTTAATGGACATTTTATATTATCAAAATAGTACAACATAAGCATTGGCCATCTTTCCCAACTTTTAAGGAAAAGATGGCCATAATATTTAGAAAAAAATAGTGAAAACGAAAATAAAAATTATAGGTGATGTAACAATTTACATATCTTTATAATATGTCTAACGTCGATTACGATAGCTTAACTGTAATTTATTCGACGTTGTAACAGTTTTTAGTGGACAAATGAAAAACTTTGCGGGTAGTCAAAAGTACAAATATGATATAAAATTCACAATATCGTTATTTCGAATAATGTACGCACATAAACTACTGTAAAGATGGATTATCTTTAATGATTGATAATGACTAAAAAAGCGCACTATGTAGCGATGATTATTGAAAAAATTACATCCTATGGCCATCATACCCTAGTTTACCGTAAATAAAAAACCTATTCATAAAAGTGTATTTCTAAAATATTCAAAGTTTGAAAGAAGAAGATTTAGAAATTCTTCATAAATTAGTATTAAAATTTACAGAAGCTTGAAGTATTAAAATTCAAAGGAATGAAAGATGAAGAGGAGGATTCCAGGAGTGAAAGTCGGAGAGTTAGTCTTAAGGATCAAGAAGATCCCAAGGGATTCAGCGGTCCAACGCGCTCAAGAACCAGGATAGAGCCAGGGTATCCCGGCTACAACGACAAACAACAACAACGACGACGAAATAGCCTCAATTACTTAATCGTCGCGAGCCATTGTTGCTGGCGCGGCGGGATCGCGTAAGTGCACGTCTCGCAGCGAAAACAAATGCAGTAGTTACGCTAACCGCCGTGCAATAACGCGGCCCGTTGCCGTTGCCGTTGTTGTTGTTGTTGTTGTAGTACGACTGAGGCGCGCGTTCTCCGATAATGAAGTTAACCATGTAGTAAAGTGTGCGCGACTCTTCAATCTTCTCCTCCGATCGAGCAGCTGCAACGTTCGGGGCGCGCGCTCGCTTTCGTGCTCGCCACTTTGCCGATGTAAATCGATGAATTCGCGCACTTGCACGCACACTTGGCAACACACAAGCCGATCGTGTGCCCATTTATTCGTAGTTGTAGTGTCAAGCCGAGCGTGACGCGCTGAGCAACGGAGAGATTATAGCCGCAATCATCATTGTTCATAGACATAATCTAACAACATAATTTCTAACGTGAGCTCGTAATTCCTACGTAATTCCAGAGAGCGTTTGGAGAAGAAATTTCACTGGGATTTCAACGATGAAAATTCCCCAACGTCGCCGTCCGTTTTACAGATTAGTATCCGATTCTAATTGGTATTCTTTCAATATATTACAATGTACATAATTTCCATGTCTCCCTGTACTTTTATTCTCTCTCAACGTTGTTATAATTACGATATATCTCATGCTCGCAAACTTAATTTTCGATACTTATTTCTGTATACATTTCCCATAAAAATAACTCTATTATTACTTCCTCTTATTATTATTAATTATCGAAAAAAAAATTATCATCACATGGTGCTAGAGCGGTAATCTTCCTTTTTCAAAGATTAAGTTTGACGACCGATCGGTGGATCGTTGAACATCCATGGGCAATGAAACGTTATAATTTGCGGCAGCTTATCTCGCGTGTGATCGATATCGATATCGAATTAAGTACTGTATACTTTCGACGGGAATTATTATGTTCGTGCGACACGAAGATAGAGGACGACGTCGAATGGTGAACGATCGCGAATTTATCTTAATTTCGCACCGTTCCCGTAACATGCAGCGCAAGGTAAACATTTCATCGAGTGAGAATCGGATCTTTAAAGTGATCTTTAAACACGTAATCTATTGTACAATATAAAAAAAATTACACCGCAAAATTGAAATAGCAATCGGCTGAACAATCAAAATTATTTTAAGCGAGACGAAATCTACGAGAAAGAAAATTATTGCAATACAATAAAATGTTATTGAAACAAAAAAAAATAATAATTTATCTTACTATTCACTAGAAAGGATGATTCGACGATGCCGACCAATATTGCGCAAAATCCCCTCGGTATTGATTAAAATGGCGGTCGGTTCCGGGCCGACGTCCGAAGAGCAATAACCGCGCGTGATTCGCGACGGGCGAGAGAGAGAGAGAGAGAGAGAGAGAGAGAGAGAGAGAGAGAGAGAGAGAGAGAGAAAGAGAGAGAGAGAGCCTGGTACACCGAAAATCGCTTCCCATCTTATCTAGACACGCGCGAGATAAGACGCGTGCCGGCAGCAGCGTCCCTGTATTGAATAAACATGGAATTTCAGTGATTTTATGAGGACGATCCGCGATATCTCCGACCGGAATCGGCGGAATGCTGCGCGTATGCATGCTAATGGCCGGAATTGAATAAAAGATCGGGAATTATGATTGACCGCGCAATACCGGAGCCCTCCTCCGGTTTATCTCGATCGTCGCGGGACGAGACGAGAGAAACGCTCGTATCGCGGTCGCGAGGATAGGCCAGAACAGACTCTCGGGCGATTTCGCGTTTCATGGTGAAATCCTGACCTTACAACGCTTCCAATATCATCCCAATGTCCGCGTCAGTGACGTGAAATATATGTATTTTATTTTCGCACGATTTTAAACGTCATTAAATCAGGGTGTCTACTCGAATCTTCTAAAAAAATTTCTTGAAAATTTCACTGATTTTCTAGATATTTTTCGGTATTTTTGCTCAAATTCTACATAAAAAGAATATTTTTAAGACTTTTTAAAAATTTTTATTTCTCTATTACTAAAAAATATATATAGATAGACATATATTATAATATATTTTTACTGTTTACAATATTTAGTCAAGAACAAAATTGTCAAAAGAAAAGAATTTTTTAAAAATTCCTCGAATCACAATAAAACTCCACAAGAATTCCCTGATTTTTCCAGATTAAAAATAATTCCTAAGAATTCCAAGTTTTTCATGTTTTCTTTTTTCAGAGAATAGATATTCTGTTAAACGCAAAATATAAGATTGAAAAAAAAAAATAACACGCGTCATTAAGTTTATAATTAATGTGATTTATAGAGAAATTAAAATATTTCGATATAATTTCAGAGAATCACCTTCCCGTGTGAGAATCATATTATCGCGCGATACTATTGTTGAAAACACAATGCAAAACTTTTTCGATGAATTAATCGCGTCGTATCTGGCGACGCGGATAATTTCGATCAGCTTTCAAAAGAATGGGTCAATTAAGATTTTTCGATGGCAGGTAGATGGCTGTTTACGAATCGGCTCGCGGGATCGTCGTTGAGGTGGCCAAAGGCAGTGAAAAATCGCGAGGGTTGGGCATTAATCAGCGTAATTAGATGCTATTTATCTGGCCCTCGTCTCGCTCGCTCCGCGTCTCTCGCTCATTATTGATAATCTATAATCCGTAATAAGCGCGCTCTCTGGCGCAGTGGCAGGTTGAAGGATCGTCGCCAACGATAATACCTTTATCGTGTCAATGCCGGCCAATCACAGCGCGTTCACTTGCACCGAATCTCATAATGGAATATAAGCGGCAGTAATTAATAACTCTGAGCGAATGCGACGAAGATTATGGCGGATAATGTTTTTCTTTTTTTTTTTTTTTTTTTTTCGCAATTACGTGTATATATAAATAAAGTATACACGCGCAATATTTCGATATTATTTGGGGATCAATGCAAATTACGCAACGCAGTAAAACGTGCTGTTATTACCGCGGCACGTACGAGAGCGCGTGTGTCTGTTTATTATAATTTGGCCATTGTTTACGAAAAGAAAAAATAACACACTTGCAATTTTTTAATTACTCACATAATTATATGAATCACGCGTGCGCGCGCGCACACACAAAGTGACGTTGCGTAGCTGAAGGGCGTCGTGGTCATATCATGAAATTAGTCGACTCATTATCATCATGTCAGGTTCATTATGCACCAAGTGCGTTACGCCGGGAGACAGGCGCTTCCCTCGTTAAACGGAAATGCGATTCCGCTGCGAGGCGAGCGGCCGCAACGAAAATAGATTAAGACGACGGATCAAACCGGACGTGAAAATTGTTTAACTCGTTCCCTCATAAATTATTTAGCGCGCCGCCCGCTATCATCCATCAACTTTGATAGCCGCGCCCGATAACGACTCCCGCGCCTTCTGGCCGGCCGAGAGATCACGGTCGAGCGAAATCGCGTAAATACATTTCGACCGCGAATCCGCGTGTATGTATAAGTATGTATATGTACGATATAATATTTTCGAGCGAAAAAGAAAACGCGCGAGTTATTGCGTTCACGTGATTTTGCTCCACGAGGTCAACTCGTACCACACCGTCGCGTCGCGTCGCGTCGCTTGCCACGAAAAATCGCGAATTGATTTCCAGTCCGAGATCCAACTTGCATTTATGTTTCGTAATAATTATAACAATGATATAACAGAAACATATGTAGATCTTGAAAATTGTTTGTCACACTTGGAATTTGTTTCTTAATAATCTCACATTTTTAACATATTTTGTCATTAATGTAATACGTAATAAACTTATTCAAAAGTTTGATAGAAAATTATGTGTATTTAACGTTATATTATATAAATTATATTGTTTCTTGTTGTAACATGTTTAATTTAATATTTTAATATTTAACTACTAATTATAATATTTTAATTTTTAATATATCAAGACAAAAGAATAATAATAATAATAATCTTTTAAAGATCACTTGAAATAAGCTAAAAAAACAAGAGCCTGTTCCCTATTTAATTTTCTGCCATTCTTTTATGCATATATCTTTATTATGTTATTTTATAGAAATGTCACTTGATAGAATAATCTTAAATATTTCTTTACGGATCGTTACACATATTGAATAACGATAAAAAATTGTCGTGCACTGTCACCGTGTTTTTCTCTATTTTCACAGAAATATCATATTCGGAATTCAGATCAGATACTTGACCTCGTATTAGTCGGTTATTTTTCTCAAAAATGATTCTGTCAATTGTAATTTTTATCTTGTAATTTATCTTGAAATTTATTTGTTTGAATCCATTACCAATCAATTATAATTGCAAATTGTATAATAATTGATAAATTATATTAATATAATAATAATTACTTATGATCAATTGTATAATTAAAGAATTCACGCAAGTCTACTTGTCTCAAATATATTTTGACATAATGTTAAAAAAAAATTAATATTACGCTTTTTTTTTTTAAAGAGCGGCTTAACTCTGTTAAATTAAAAATCTCAATTCTTGTACTTGTACGGGAAGAGTTAATAAATTAATGCCAATATCAACGTGAAAATATCAGATCAAGATAATAAAGATCATACGTGTTCGTTATTAATGGTTAATGAAAAGATGATTCCCCTCTATAAGTATCCATTTATCTTAACATACTTGATACTTTTCGCGTGTTGCGAGAGTCTCTCATTATCAGATACAATAAATACAATAACTACGAATTCAGTCACGGATCGTCATTTCGTAAATGACGTACACTTCCTCAAACACGATTCTTGTCCGCGATTCCAATGATAATGATCTAATTAGCGGCCGTTTTCTCGGGCGTTCCACTCTGATTGCGCCGCGGTCTATCTGTTCTTTTACTTTCAGTGTCGCGATCTTGCCGCATTTTAAAATACCTGTCTTTAATATCCGTCGGAAAAGCTAATAAGGCATTTAATGATTTACGACATCAGCGATTTATGTTGCTTGTAATTAAGCCGATGATTCAAATTAAAACGCACACTAGAAGAACTATTCTTTAAGCATTTAACTTTAAGCATTAACCGACACATCGTCAATCAAATTAATATACACTTGCACATAGTATGTAAGCAGATATTTTATATAAGCTTATATTCTTTTCTTTAATACATTTTATGCTATCAAATTATACGTATGGCAGAATATTTTACATAAAATATTCGACCTAAGCTTAACAAGTTTTTTCATGTTATTTATTTGAGAGAAAGTTAATATATTATTTGCATAAATATTATATATGTATATTAAATTTTGTAAACATTTAAAACAGAAAAGAAGCATTTAATTGCATTTTTTGTTATAGTGATATTTCATTATTTCCTAAATTACTTTTATATTAAATTTTGTAAAAGTTAAAATATTATTATTTAAGTTTAACATATTATTATGCAAAATATATGAAATTTTATAAAAATCTAAAATGGAAAAGAAGCATTCAATCGTATTTTTGACGATACTGATACTTTAATATTTGCTAAACTTTTATCGAATTTATATCCTTAATGTCGATTCCAGTTTTTTATAATAGCTATTGTTTTTTTTCACTATACAAAAGTATTGGTAATTTTAAACTTTAGACATTTATACCCAAGAAGTTATTTTATATTCACGAGAAATGTCCGTCCACTAACGATCCTTAATAAACGTCTCGCGTGAAAGACGATTGAAAAATTTCCTTTCTCCCGAGGGATGTGGCAAGTATACGACCAATGAGAGACGAAGAGCATCATCATCTGGCGTGGTCGGCGAAGATTTTGCGCGAAATTCTGGACCGAAGCTCCGCAATCAATTACCGACGAACGAGTCGTTTTTATAGACGATTCCATGTCGGTGTGCGCGATCGCTCACGGCTGTGTGCGTTTAATACGCGTTGACGTGGCACGTTTTTAGCGCGGTGTAATCGCATGATGATACGTTACTGGCCTCTAACGACGCACGCGACCCTTCGTGGCAACTCTCTTTTATGCGGACGTCTTATTCGCCGGGAAAACGAGCGATGGAAATGCGACGAGAGAGGGAGAGAGAGAGAGAGAGACAGAGAAGAGAGGAAGAAAGATCGTATGTAGATATTAGCGAAACTGGTTCTTCATCGGACGCCCCTGCGTCCCCTGATAATCTTTTTTCGGAAGAATTCTCAATTTGAAAACGATCGAACGCGATTAGGAGCGAACCAATTGATAATTAATGCAGTCTATCTTATTTGTATACTTTCTTATTTTTCTTCGCAAATAAATTTAATAAATTATCAACTGAATTTTCGCTCTTGCTTTAATTTCTTTTCCGTGCTAAATTTATTTATCATATACAGCCATTGACAAAATTATTAGGCACCCTTAAATTTTCCGTATTTCTTATTTTGTAAATACTAAAAAGATTAAAAAATTATCGATAGCACTTTAAAGCTGAAATTTCAAGCTTTAAAATGTTTTTTTAATTTTTCGTTTGCGATAATTTTTCGCCCAGTATCGACAACATGTCTGAAAAATACAGATTTAGTTTCAAAATTATGTATCTCGGTTAAAAAAAATTATAGGAAAGTTTAAAAAAAGCATTTTGTAGGAACTTGACTTAAATTTTTCGAGAGAAATTTTTTTACCCAGTTGCAGAGTGTCAAAAATAAAATAAAATTTTAAGAAACAAAACAATGTTCTTTTTTAAAACACAAAACAAGAAAAATACAAAAATCTTTTTAATTACCGATAGCAACTTTAATGCGTTATCAGTACATTAAAACACAAAATTTTTGTATTTTCCTTGTTCTGTGCTTTGAAAAAGAACATTGTTTTGTTTAAAAATTTCTCTCGAAAAATTTAAGTCAAGTTATCCATAAACTACAACATTTTGCCTACAAAATGCTTTTCTTTAAACTTTCCTACAATTTTTTTTGACCGAGGTACATAATTTTGAAACTAAATCAGTATTTTTCAGACATGTTGTCGATACTGGACGATAAATTAAAAAAAACATTTTAAAGCTTGAAATTTCAGCTTTAAAGTGCTATCGATAATTTTTTAAAATGTTTTAATCTTTTCAGTATTTATATACTGTTAACAAAACAAGAAACACGGAAAATTTAAGGATGCCTAATAATTTTGTCAATGGCTGTATATTGTTTTATAATTTATTTTATTAATCATTATTGATTATAGATGTACTTGCGCGATATTTCGTAAAATTAAACGTTGAAGAACGTGTTTCCGGATTTATTTGAAATCGAAGAATAATAGAGAAATTGAAAGAAAAGTTACGAAATTAATTATTCGATTATCGCTGATGTACCACCGTGAGAAAATGGAGATTCGCAGGATAATTTCCCAAGGAACGGCACCCGAGTATCCTCCTCCACGGGTCTTCCACGATCCTTGCAAGCCAGGCGAGGTGAAACGAGCGAGCTCGTCAGCGTAGAGGCAAGCCCGAAGGCGCTTTAATAAGGCTTCGTCTCGTCTCGTCGCCCTACACGTGTATGTGTGTATGCATGACCGAAATAACGTGCAATTAAATTGAAATTACACCTGGGTTGTCCCGGGAAACACTTCTGCGTATCAACGTGCCATCGTGACCTTGTCGCGGCGCGAACGTCCGACGATTCGCTTGCGTAGCAGGCGTATCATCTGATTTAAATATGTCGAAATTAAAGAAAATATGTGACAGTAACTGCAGTCCGTTCTTTCATCTGTCTAACATCGCGCGTGGATTGTCAGAATAAATATTTGCAAATATACTCTTCGGCAACATTAATACACTCCTCGTTTGTCATATTGTATATATTTCCGTCATTTTTAACAGTCAGATTGTCAGTTTGATAATACGCATTTGGTTATAAAAAAAAAAAAACATCATTTATCGTAACTTATCGCGACGGACGATAGCTGCGAAACGCGGGCACAAAGTGCATAGCATTTGCACGACGAATGCAATTCAGAAGTGAATCCGTGAGTTTCGTAATCACCGGCTTGGCAAGCGCCGCCGGACCGCTTCCAGGACGCAAGCCCCCATTTAGAGGGTAGTCTCTTGTTAAGTGAGAGTCAACGACGTCATTAGCGTTAGGAACGACATCCTGGCACCCAGGAGACCGCCGTCGCCTCCTACCTGGCAAGCAACACCAGTTTCCAGGTGAGCCAGCGACACGCTACCCATTTCGGGTCAGCTCCAAACTACACGACCACATCTCACCCCTTTAAGGGTTGATTAAACCCTCCTAGGTACCGGAATGCCGCGAAGGTGGTACTAAACGCTCAACCATTTGCGCCTGTGATTGTATCCCGTTCCCGTTCTAATTCTCTAGTTTTTTTTTTTCAAATTTAATAGAACTTTCTTAACAAAAGCTAAATATATTAAATAAACTTTATTGTTACGTCATAGATTTATAAGACTGTTTCTACTTTGTTCCAATATTAATCTACCTTGCTCATTAATAGCCTTTTTATTATTCTCTTGAAAAATGCAATGTCCTTAGAGAATAATGTTAACCGAGTGCACATTTGAATCTATTTACATGTAATTTTCCAATTCAATATTGACTTTATATCTATTAAATCTGAGAATTTATTCTTCACGTTGTCATTATAAATTATTTGCGACCTCGTTAAACGTTAATATAAATTTAATGACATCGGTGTTTAACGAACTACAAGATCGCTTCTGCGTCAGGACCGATCGGTCGGTCGTTTTAGTCCTCTGAGAGATCGAGAAGGTTGGAAGAATGATCCCGGGAAAAGGGGGTTAATAAAGTAATTTAGTTTGACGCGCGCGCGCGCGCGCGAAAGAGGGAGCGTGTGTGTGATAAAGGACACGGATGGGCGAAAAAAGAGAAAGAGAGAGAAAGGGAAAGAGAGAACAAGATTATTAAGCTGTAAGGCGTTAACTGGCATAAGGCGTCGGTAGGTGGATACGTTGCTTGCGTGCCAGACTGACTGCATTTGCATCTAGACGCCATCAATCCTCCTGACGCCCGGTTACATTCCCCTCCGAGCACCCTCTCACCCCCACCCGCCGAACCGAGAGCAGGGAAAGGAGGTCTCGACTCTTGCTCCGAGAACGACTCCTAACGTCATACCTGACTCGCGAGGTGCGAAACGAAGAGATCCGCCGAGTACGTGGAACAAGGGGCTCGAAATGAGCGGTTATTGTGTTTAACGATTATTGTTTTGTGGAAATAACGAAGGGGAAAAGATGACGATGAATAGTGAATTTGAAACGTCTCCGCGTTTGCTAGAAAGGAGAACAGTTCTTTACTCGTACGATACTTGGATCACTTGGATTCTTAAAATAAGATATTTTAGCATTTTTATGAGAAATATGCAGTGAACCTATAAACGCAGGGACTACGTCATATGACACCGCGATACACATTGGTTATGCAAAAGGTTCGGAAATATGTTTGAAAAAAATTAACGTTTTATAACAATAAAAACCTTTTTTGTTTTACTTAAAAACAAAACAGACGAAAAAAGAATTTAACAATTTATTCATTACGTAATCCAACCAAGTATAATCAAAATTGTAGGTATAGAAATTAAAAATTTAAAATTTATCGACCGCGTTATACATTGCAATTTTTTTTACCGTTTTATATGAACCGCAACTATACGAGGATTTACTGTATTTAGTTCATTATTTCATTAATAAAAATTGCACATAATGACAAAACGCAGTTCACTTTATATTCTTCTAAAAAATTCTAAGTATATTGAATATACTTATACATTTTATATTTATAGAATCGCATTTATACAGCGATGCCCTAATATGCCATAATAGACATCGTGAATTCAACCTGGAAGACGATATGATTCAACAGACGAAGCGTTCGGTTTATTATACACAGAGACTACAATTATATTTATATCTCAGCTCAGGAGGAAACTGGAAATATTAAAGCTCGGTTGTGTCCACGAGAGGTTTGTCGCGGCGGTAGCGCGGACTGAATTAATTAGATGAAATTATAGCGGGTTGCAATAACCGCGCGTTTGTCAAATTAAGAAACCCGTTCCCGGGCGCTAATAGACTTCACGATTCGACGGACTCTCTTAAGACTTTAGTTTTGAGAAATGGCCCGACATTTTACTCGCATTCTTCGAAAGCCCTGCGGGATTCGTGGAATTGGCGTCCGTCGCGAGCGAGATGGATTGAGACAAATTTCTTCAACTTTAAATGGTTCGTTAACTTCTCGACTTCCTAATTGTAATAATACCTAGAGATTCTGCCTATTTTTTACATTTAATCGAAACACTCTGAGAATCAACTGTATGAAGTTATTATTACATCTATTCTCTAACTTTCAATTTTTTTTTTTTTTTTACAAATATTATATTTATATATAGAAAACCGCGTATCTCTCAGAGTTTATCTTAAGCCGCGTGAATTCTTCGCTTGATTACGCACATAATAATGTGACGGTACAAGTTTGAGATATAGAAAATCCTCGTTTACAAGTATATGATCCTGCTGATTACGCTATGATGTCCTCGAGAGCGAGGACTTAATTAAGACGAGAACTGGAACGAATGAATCTGAAAAGAACTGCTCGATGAGCTGTAAAAGAATCTACCGGCTGTAAATTAACACGTGCTCACAATACACACAAAAATAGATTAATGACATTTGTTGTGACGTTCACAGTAAGTTTTTTTTTCATTTTTACGCGCGACAGCGATTAGATTTAGCGTCCGAAATAATCACGCTTGACAATCTCCTCGGTCTCTTAAAACTACGTGTTATCGAAACCCTCTTTTCGGATCCCTCTCGAGTATTTGCATCCTTGAATGCACATCGTGACTTCCAAGTAAACCGGACCGCCAACACAATACAATTTTCGATCGACGAAATCCACGACAGAGTACACGAGGAGATGGACGAGGAGATGGGTTCGGGAAAGGGGGGTGGAGAGAAGGCCGTCGAACGAGCTACGTAGAAGAGATCCTCGCATAATATGGGTAGCCGGCGCGTATCGGCCAGCCGATAAGGAGGCTTTTCTGAGATACGATCTACAACCAAACCGGTTAATTATATATTAATACCTTCGCGTGTGCGATATAACCGGCATCAAGTGGCCGGCTGACTACCTCGACGGGAAGGGACGATCTAGGGACGCCTCGTAGACCTCGGGGAACGCTCGGCGATCGATTTGACGCATCGATTCTCATAAACACGAGACGTTTTTGCAACGCGCAGGCATTCAGCTTCGTCACGGACTTCTTTTACGCACGACCGAACCGTTCCGACACAACACTGCACACTCATGGCAAAGTTCTCCTTTTTTTTTTATTGTATACTGAATATATAAAGTTCATCGACGCTATTCATTAATCATTCGAGAATCACGTCCCGACGTAAATTTCCAATTGGTAATTCAAGTAAACTTAAGGAACCTCCTGCTCAAGACTAATTATTAAATTTATTGCAAATGTATTTTTGTTACAGCAAATAATAAATTAATGATAAACTGATAAAGGAATAAATATTAAATAAATTAATGTAATATTTTTGTTTATAAAAAATAATTTTGAAATGTTCTTATATAAAGTTATAAGCGAGATCTAATAGCGAATTTGATCCGCGACGCGATCGTTCCGCTCAACGAAATTTTGCCAAGGTGTCATAAAAAAAAAAAAAAAAAAAAAAAAAAACTCGTTCACGAAGGGTTACAACGAAAACACGCGTGGCGTACATACGTGCGGCGACAAGCGGGAAATATATGGCCGCGGCGGCTCGCGCGCGCGTATCTCTTAATTCCCGGTAAATACTGGGAATTTAACCAGCCGGTAATAAATACCCGCATTTAAATCCCACGCGCGTCCACGAGTCCTAAACTTGTTTCTGGGACGCGAGAGGTAATTGCGAGTTTATGCGTTTATTTCGCGACCGACATCTTTTTATTGGGGGCGAACTAATTACCCGTCGTGTTTATTTAACGTGTCAATTAGAAAAATTACACGCCCGGGCGGGGAAAAAATTACGGCGCGGAGATGCCCCCGACGAGTCTTTTCAAAACTGAAACTGCCTTAGATCGTGCTTTACAGTTACAAGTTGAATGTTTATGCGCAGAAAAAAAAAACAAAAAAATAACTGTCGCATATATTTTACAAAGTTTGAAGTGGAGCCTTTTTAACAAAATTTTTCATCAACCGCTTCATTGTTTAGCCTACTTTATATTATTTATAATAGAAAATTATAGAAGTTTAATGCTACAAGAATGGAATTGAGGAATTGTAAGAAAATGTCTTGTTTATATTTAATTAGATCCAATTAGAAAAAGGATAAATTGTTGATGCGAACAGTGCACTTTGGGGCAACCTATCCCAATGATTAACGTAATAGGAACCGAGTACGAAAGGTCAATATTGAACGATATATAATTTCGCGTTCTCAGTGCGGCCGATTGCGTTCGGCTTAAAGAGGAGAAATTGCGTGCCGGGCCCTGGCGTTGGCTTACACCACCCTAACTACTAACCACGGATTGTTACCCCCATGGCGTGTCATTTTGCCGAGCGATATTATATCCTCGTCGTCGCGTGAGATCTCGAGTCGGTGCAAGTCGATTGTTTTAAATGACCAATCGGCACCGTTCATTATCAGTCGCTAGTAACAAAACTCATCTTATATACATTCTTAGCGTATTAACATTTGAAAATAAATGCGCATGATTATATACATTTGTTCACATCTTCAGTTATTTAATATTTCGTGAATAATTTAAAACGCTTACGTAGCTATTAAAATCTGCAAGACTTTATATAGTTTTCTCATTATTAATTCTTATGTCTCTTAATTAATAAGTAAATTGAATGAGTCTTTTTTAAATAAATAAAAAAATAATAATTATTTATTTATTTATTTATAATTAACTCTTGTCTCTTAGAAATAAATTTAATTCGCAGGTAATTAAATGAGTTTAAAAAAATATATATGTATATATAATATCTTTATTTATATTTATTAAAAAAAAAAAAACTCATTTAATTCACTTGTAATAAAAATTAATTATATCGCGCAAAATGTTATTCCCAATTCACTTGGCGATAAGCGATAAGATTCCGGCGGAAACAATGCATTGAAATTGTTGAATCGCGATCCTTTCGATTCACCATGAAGCTCAGCGTCCTCGCTTATAAAGTAATGAGGTTGCCATTAATTTATGACAGCGTCCAGTAGCGAGTAATAGAATGTAGCGAGCTGCTGAAAATGTTAATTCTCGCGTGGAAGCAGTCGCTCGTAAAAACGCGGATTTATCACGGGCCGTCGATTAATCGAATGCAAACGGCAGCAGCCAACGCGGTTGTACAATATTCTCCGGTGCAGACGTAGGCGTGCCTCGTCTCGCGATAAATTTAAAATTCGCCGTAGGCTATTTTTTATATATACGCGGCCTCTCGTTTCCCTAATTGAGGACGGAAACTCTTGACTTCGCCGACTACGAAATTCCAAAAAAAGGCAAACGACGCTGGAATCATATCGCATGTATGTAATTAGCGTATTTATAATCTCAATATGCGAGAATCTCGACGAGCTGCGAAAATGCAAAATGTTTCTTTGATACGGGTTGCTTGCCGATAAATACCGTTCGTTTAGAAAATGATGTATCTTATCTTTTCTTACGAGAGTGTGTTTGGATTTAAACACGTGTCGTGGAACAGACGAATAGGGTAAACTCGGATAAGATGGCCATAGTTTTTTTAAAAGACATACCTTTATTTTTGTTATTTTTTAATAGTGCTCGGCATATTATCTTCACTGAAGCTTAAATTACGTAATATTGTCGAAATTAAAAGGAAAATATTTCATAGAAATTTTATATTATCAAAATAGTACAACGTAAGCATTACTCAACTTTTAAAGGAAAGATGGCCATAATATTTATAAAAAAGAATAAGGAAAATAAAAATTATAGGTCATGTAACAATTTACATATCTTTATAATATGTCTAACATCGATTACGATAACTTAAATAGCTTTTTTTCAATCTCGAGACAGCGAGAGCTGCGTATAGCACACGCGTTAGTAAATTATCCAAGAAACGCATTAAAACACGGATGACGTAAACAAATTCGTATTAAGTGCGTATCGCGCTGTTTAGCTACCGTTTCTCCACCGTGGCATATCGCTTAACAAATCATCCGACCGTTTATGTTCCCCAAGACATTAAGGGCCGCGCGCGAAGAGCGGCACCGCGGCAAGAGTTAATTCCCGAAGAAGGACGAGATCGCGCGCTAAGAGGCTAAGAGACGAGCATTGTGTAGCCAATGTACATACATTGGCGCACACATACACAACGGGCGAGTTAATTTATTTGAAATAATTCCTGATGATATCGCATCGACACAACGCCGCGTCTGCCGACGTACCATACATTTTTATCACGGCGGGTCGCCGCGATGAAAAATCCACGCTGGCTGATAAACGCTCCTCTTCTCTCATAATTACGCGCAATCTCTTGCAAGTGTCTTAATTTATGCTTAAACTTAGCCGCAGTGAAATTTTGACGAATCGAGAAAATTCAATGCAACTTGCAGAAAGAACGCGGGTGTGTGCTATTTTAAAACCACCATAATTTTTTTCTTTCAACTTTCGTAAATTTATATTAGCAAAGGACTGAGGGGTCTTTTTATATTTCCAAAAGAAAAATTGCGCGTCCATGTAAGCCAAAGTTTGCAGACGAGAAATCGCATTTACAAGACACTGAGGCCGCGCCGGTGAGGGGCAGAAAGCGAAATTGGCGAAGTAACTCAGAAAGTAATAAAAGGGAGATTCTTATCGTCAAAGACAATTAGCGGAGCATATAAATATGACGTATTTATAGTCTGTCAGCCATATCTTTCAGCTATATGCATCTCCGCTACCCCACTTTGCGCACCATCGTAACTCAAACTATTTAATTAATGTTTTTTCTTCTCTCCCTCTTCCTCTCTCTCTCTCTCTCTCTCTCTCTCTCTCTCTCTCTCTCTCTCTCTCTCTCTCTCTCTCTTTTCTTTAGTCGCAAAGAAAACTGACGATAAGAAATATTGCAGGCACGGCATTTCCCTCATAAGTGCCTTGGCTGGTTGGCTTGTAGTCGCGTGATTCTTTGTAGCCGAAACCAAGAATTCGAGAATCAAGATTACTTAACAAGTGCCTGTAACGTTTAATTGCAAATTTTTATATCAATGGCGTTAACGAATAATGTAATGATCAATCGCCCCTGTTTGTCGAAGACATTCTTTTACAGGAAAAATTAACAACTTAAAAAAAAGAAAAAAAAAAAAAAAAAAGAAAGAAAAAAAAATACATACCTGTAATACATCTAATCTGTCATTTTTTTGGAAGAAAAAATTAAGTATTTCCAATGCGCGCAATAATAAATCAAATACCCTTTCTATGTAAATTTAATCTTTTCAGGAAACAATCTCGTTTTTAATGAGAGATAACGGAATTTCGTGTGAAGGCAATTATAAAATGAAACTTGTACTACTCGCCGCACGCACACACCCACACACACACACACACATGCATGGCTTCGTGAAATCTATCGGCAGAGATCGATGGATCCTCGCGCAGCTCCGGTATCTGGGCGAAATGCCCGCGGCGGCCGAAAGACGAGGACGACGATTCAATTTGTCGGTCGTGCCTGCGCGAGTATTTCTTAGGGGGGGGGGGCCAGGGCGAAGGAAAGGGGATGACGAGGGGAGGAGGGAGGGAAGAGGGGGCGGTCGTGGCGATATTCACGACACGCAAGCCACGCTCGAAAATTAGCTCGTGACCGAGCGTTGGTAGCTCGGGTCCGCGCGAGGGTTCGCGGAGCGGGAAACGCAGGAGGAGGAGGGGAGAAAGGGGGGGGGGATGGAGGGACTGGGAGAGACAGGCGGCGCGAGGGAGAAGTGCAGGCGGAGGGATGCCGAGAGAGGAAGAAAGAGAGGAGTTTTGAAAAGGGACTAACGACCGGCAGTTAACGGCGGCTCTGAAATTGCCGGTTGCCGGCACATCTTCCACGGCCGAGAGAGCCGGCCGGGAGAATTATTAAACTGTAGTTTAGTTTAAATTAAGTTATTACCCCCGGAGCCGCGCGCGCGCGCGCGCGCGAGCGAGCGAGCGAGCGAGCGCGCATGTTTTGCCTGCTTGTTTTCTTTCCGCGGTGATCTTTCCTCTCGCGCGAGCTTTCCCGCACATATGCGTATGTGCGTGTGTGTGTGTGTGTGTGTGTGTGTGTGTGTGTGTATCTCCTGCGTTTTACCACAAACCCTTCAAGTCTGAAAGAGTTGTTTTAACCATTTGTATTTCTACAATCTCGCGAACGTGTCTCTTTTTTCTGTAGCGAGACATTTTAGCATACATATTTATTGATGATACATCGGAGAGAAAAATGTTAGGATTTTTTTAAATTTAAAAAGTTGAGAAATTTTTCTTTCGCATCGCGGGAAGAAACAAGTGTTACCTAGGAATATTTTCATCTCGCGCGATTAAAATTCTCACGTAAATATTTTACTTGCGTTTCGTGTTTGTAGGTCCGAGCGGATAATGAGTGATTCGCATGTGTTAGTGGGATGAAATGATATATAGGGATATAATGTTTTCCAGAATTGTACAGTGTTATCGATACTTGAATAGTATTGCTGGCAGCTTTATAAAGCGGAACGGATGATACTCGATGTCAGTTGACATCACGAGAAGCCGACTATTATCGCGACTAATGAATGCCTTCGTTAATGACATGTGTTTGTCACCCTCTAAAATCTTCCAGATTACTCACAATAATTTACACTTATCCGAGCGACGATAATTTCAAACGTAAGAGAAGGGGGAAGGAAAGAGGGGAGGGATGGTAGGGATGGTGGCACGTAACCCGCGACTTCGAATTATCGCGTTAATAAACACGCGATACGAACCAATGCGATTTTACGCATCGATTAAATTTATTATTGCGAGCAGGCGAATCGGCATAACAACGCGATTACGTTACATGAAACTGACAACAACGACAATGACAAATATCCGAATGGAATGGTGGATGAATTGTAATTTGTGCTTGTACGAACATTGCGATATCTCCCCCTTGGTATAATCGACAGTTAACATTCTTTTAAGCGCGTTTAATTAAATTAATAAGATTGCATCATTATTGCAATAATTGCAATGTCGTCATATGTAAACGACGCATTTTAAATATAATTCTCGATAGGAAAACATTTTTATAATCGTATGCCGATGCCTCGCATAAAATTATCCTTCGTTATCACGGTACTGCGATATATCGATATTGTTTTGACATCATAATTTACACGATTTACATTCAATGCAAGTGTTGAAAAACATTAATGTAGTTTTTCAATAGGTAACATTACCATAATTAACCGTCGTTGTATTCAAAAATACAAACCAACATTATAATATTTCCGAGCGTTTTTAAAAAAACTTGTGCACGTATTCGTTTTAAATCGGTTCGAAAATTCCTCCTATTATTATTATTATGGTAAATAAACGACATTGTGCTGAGCACAGGCCTGGGCTTGCGAAAGGTTAATATTGAGATTGTAATGATTGTATTACACATTCGAGTCTCTCAATAATAATTGCAACCTCGCGCATTATTTCGCGCAAATTTTTCAGAAAGAAAGAGAGAGAGAGAGAGAGAGACACAAAGAGAAGGATGATAACCACGATAAATCCAGGTGGTTTTACGCTAAAACGGCAACGTTTTAAACGTTTCCCCGTCCCTCGGCCAATTAAACTTTCTCTGCATCCGCGCAGGATGTTGGAACGAAAATTGTATACCAGAAGGCAAATTACAGAGGAATGTTTCGACTTCATCTTAAGTAATTTTCAATCCATAAAATGTTCAGCGGGACAACACGGTGGTTCACATTATGGAAAATTTATCTGCGAAAAATAGCGTCCGTTATTTTTCAACATTCGATCAAGTGTTCGTTCCGGGTCGACTTTCGCTTTGTTTCGAGTTTTCGAGCTATCATTTTTTTCAATTCTTACAAATGTTTCCCTCCTGTCTTCTTCTTGCCACTCTTCCTCTCCACTGTTCCTTCTTTTTTTGTCAACTTGCCCTAATGTCTCATCCTTAGGTCTAATCGTAAAATAATGACAGGATGCCACGATAACGTTAAAGAAACCCGGCTCATTTGGT
This sequence comes from Anoplolepis gracilipes, assembly GCF_047496725.1. NCBI lineage: Eukaryota > Metazoa > Arthropoda > Insecta > Hymenoptera > Formicidae > Anoplolepis > Anoplolepis gracilipes. Next base: position 3,257,816 of record NC_132984.1, on the reverse strand, counting down.
CTCACCTGTATCTCTTCGGCATCCCTTCAAGTACATCGCGAGCTTCCGACATGGACTGTTATTTCGTTTGGTATAATCAACGGGGTAGTTTACAATTTTCGAGTAGGCAAGGGAATACAATGCAGGTCTCTACTTTTAAATAATTCTCTTTTTCCGGAAGGAATAAACTTTTCCCGTCAGTCTAATGATTCAATTAAAAAAAAAAAAAAAAAAGAACAATAGGATACACGTCAATAATCACGCATAAATATATGTATAATATTATCGAGTAAAAATAATTGATCTGTAATTTCTACATTAACTGCAACAATTTAATCTTGCAAAGTGTGTTGATTCAATCTCATCTCTTATTCAAGAATCTCATCGGCCCGCAAAAAGCTATGTTTTAAGGACGCGCTATTTTGACGAGAGACGCGCGTAATGAACAATTCCAACACCTGTCATGACGTATTGGCGTGTATGGTGTACAACGCTTAAGTGGCAATTAAAATCCAATCATTTCAAAACTAATATCACTGGTGTAATGCGCGAGTTATGATTCATAAATACTTCATGCTTTGAGAGATCATAATCAAGAAACTATCCATACGATTAATGTTTATGTTTATATCTTTTTCTTCCTGTGCTTTACTCTCAACGCGGTGCCATAAAACACAGCTATCTATTTTAGTTAGACCTTATACGATATGATCTATGCACGATGTATGCTAGAGAAAAAAATCGCTCCGTAGATTCGTATCTTTCAAATATTAGATGTGATATGAAAGTTATTGTTCTTGACTTAAATAAGACTCTGAAAGATCATTAAGAGAGTATAATAGATATCGAAACTTTGTAAATTAAAGATTCATATTCTATTATTATTATCCTAATCTATTTTAATCTCAAATTACATTACAGATTATTAAATAACATTCATATATAGGATACTTTCTCGTTTGAGCAATTCGCGAATATTTTACATGCTTTTCAATCAATACACATCATTAAACTTTATTTGATTAATTCAATAACATTATTAATGAAATTAATACGCCATAAATTGCTTTATAACGATTAATAATATTATTAACCCTTATTCCGTACTCCGATGGATCATTTTTGTCTGTGATTTTTCTAACAACGTCAATTTCTCGAAAACAAATAATCATACAATAATATATGTATTTAAGTAAATTATTTTTCAAATTTATTATTTTTTTAGTCTTTATTTAGAACGTTCAAAGAAGTTATATACATTTTTTCACATTGTTTAAAAACACTTTTACATATTAATAAACTTATCGTAAATACGCTGACCCACCTGTACAGTTAGAAGGTGCCAAAAATAAGAATACGGAGTAAGGGTTAACTATAATGAGTCGATATTATTTTGTTTCGCGTACCAAAGACACGACTCGTGTGTAAAAAATTTTCTCTTTCACGCAGAGCAATCGATGCCGAATTGATGGAAGAATTATATACATATAAAGAAGACAAAGAGGCACGATCCATCAAGCAGAGAATCGAACTTTATATCCCGGGCTGCGACCGATCTGCGACGGTACGTTTCACTTTATATCCCAATCGGGTTAACGCGAGAAGAAGCGACACGTCTTAATCCCGACGATCCAGTCGTCCTCGTCTGGATCTTAATTCGTGACGATGAGATTGCGCGGCATGGCTTTGTGGAGCTTGGCAGCCGCCGCTGCCGCGAGCGCCGACGGGACGCAATTTCGCGGCGACGCTAAGCGCCCGGCTTAACGATCGCGCTAACGCTGAAAAAGTTTAACGATCGCGTAAAGGCATGCGCACGCGAGTCCGCGAGTAGTTTTGCTGCCGAGCTAATTATGTAAACGAGAGTTTCGCGAAGAGAAATGAGAGGAGAGGGCTGAGGGAGGGAGGGAGGGAGGGAAAGGAGAGGGAGGAGAGATCGCGGCTCGCCGAGCGACGTATCGTCCCGGGCGACATCGATCGCGGAAGGGGGGGGGGGATAAAATCTCAGCGCGCCGTGAATGTTTAATTAAGAATCGCTGTAATTAAATGTTAACCTAGCGCGAATACAGTGCGCGCGATTGCGGGAAACGCGATACACTCAGGAAACGCGATGCGGTTTCGCTCATTTCGCATCTCGATTTGAAATTCTTTTGGAGCAATTTTAATCTTTTCATTAACCAGATATTTTAAGGAATATAAAATATAGTTTTTAGTGTGAATGAGATTATAAAGATTTCAGAGATTTGCCGACTTTAATAGGAAAATTATAATACTTGGACAATTTCTCTGAAGTGACTTTAAATTACAAGAAATAATATTTGCTAAATATATAGAATTTTTTATATATGTGGGTATATAATCAGATGTTACAAAGTATGTACCTAATCAAATATAATCTATATATTTTAATACTGAAAAGTAGTAAATCATCACTTTAATATATGATAAGCAGATGATTGCAAATCAGTGAAATCTCCCGAAAAAAATCAATTTAGTGAAATATTTATTAATCCTCAGTGAATTTTAATCAGTGACATTTTTATTGATTTAGTTAAAAAATTAAATGTATAAAATGTACATATATTTTTTTAATGTTTGCACCAATGATATTTCCCATAATAATAAAGAAATTATGATAGATCGCGAGACGGATTTCATTCAACTTGACGTATCAAAGAAAGATATTAAACGTGAAAATAAATCAGGCTGACGTTACTATGTGACGCCGTAAAGAGTGTTGGGCAAATGACGTTCGATCAAAGTAGATTCGCAATTACGCGCGTTGCTGGCATTTCTAATAAAACTATTTATCATAATGGAGGAGGAGGGAGCTTTCATAAATCCCGAAATAACCGGCGGGTCGATTTGATGCATGCTCGCGTGTTTGGTCGACGTTCATGAACGAAATGCTCCTCTCCACGACGTAGAAATCATTATGCAATTATAACGAATCTAACCGCCGCTTCTACTTTTCCGGAAGCGGCGAAACCGCCAAGTGCTCGATTCGACGCCGCGTTGGAGAAGAATCGTGAAATCATCGAAAAAGAAGTCCGGCACAAACCGTATGATAACAAGCAAAACTTTCCTAATTCCAACGAATAAAGCTGTACTCGTCAGAAATTTCTACAAGAAAAAATATATACATTATCATCTAAATATTAAATATTTTTTTTTAATCCACAAATTTATTCGCAGATTTTTAACCGATACTCTTTTAATTTTTACTCGATAATTTTCCAGCAAAAATTTGATATAGAAAAAATCATTTATCGCATCATTTTTATGCATAATATGATTCTATGTTTTACGATTAAATTTTTGTAGAAATACATTCCAGCAAAAATGATCTCAATAGATTATCTTTTATTATCAACTGACATTCTTGAAATATATACTTCAAGATTTATTCCATTCGAATTTTTAAAATTCTTTGATTAATATATTTTTTCTTAACCATTAACATATACTTCTAAATATATAATAATGACTTTTTTCAACTCAATATATTGTATCTCACTGTACACTTTATACATAAAATTAATTATGAAGATTAAGCAGTCCTGTGATTAAAAAAAATAAAAAAAATCTTTATTTAATTATCGACTATATTTAGTTTTCGACTTGTGTGTTTGGCAAGAGACGAGCAAAGTACACGCAAATTCGCGGTAACGCGCGAATAAATTCGCAGCAACGGAAACAATCGAAGGCCAAAGGCAGGCGAATTAAGTGGCGCTCCCTTCGTAGCATAAACAAGTGTTAGGGACGTGAATGGGATCACGTAAAAAACAGATTTCCACCCTCGGCAGCGCGGACGTTCGCGCGCACGAAACACGGATTTCAGACGGATGGTCGCCAGGAGGGGCGGGAAAAGGGGGCTAACGTCGTAAGCGATCCCAGGGGCTCGTCAGGAACGATCTTATGATTGACCGCGTTACGCCACTCCCTGAAGACCGTTTTTCAAAAGCTATTTCGGAAACGCTACCATTATCATCTACGCACTTTAACGCGCGTCAGAGAAGAGAAAATGTTCTGTAAACTATATTATTAATTCTTTGAAATAGAGAATTATGATCTATATCTTGATAATTTATATCTTTATCTTGATAACTTATATTTCTATTTTTATATAGTGCGAAGCTCTTATTTAATTGGTTCGTCAGACTTGAGTAAGCAGAGTATAAAAGTCTACAATTTATATAAAAAAATTATCGACCAACTATTAGCAAGAGTTAGAACATTTTTTTTTAATGTTATTTTATTTTATTTAAAGAAGAGGAAAGAATCCTTTTTAGGCACAATAATATATTTCTCTTTGATTGTGTGTGTCTGCTTTTGACGATAATATTTTTAGAAAAGTTAATTTATATTAAATCCCATGTTAATTTCAAGCTTCTCAATCTTGCGCGATCGTCAGGCATCAAATTAGACTCACCTTTCTTCTCGTCCTCTTCCTCTCCGTGATCAGCAGCATGATGCAGATGATGTACAGCGGGATGATGCCCGGTGATCGCCGGTACCAGCGAATGATTGCTCAACGACGGATGCGGGTGATGCGGGTGATGATGGCTGAGGAATCTGACAGCCGCGGCAGCGGCCTGATGCTGGGCCTGCATGCTCTGCTGTACTTGGCTTTGCACCTGCCCCAGAACCGGATGATGAGGTGGCCATCCTGCCAAATGAAACGGAAACACCGGCGTCGTTCGTTGGAACAGCCTGGTTGGGGCCAGCAAGGATCCACCGGAGGCGCTGGAGCCGCTGCCGGGCGGCAACGGAAAGGACAGACCGCCTCCAGGCTCCAGGACCATCTTTGGTACCAACTCGCCGGCTGTTGGCTCTCCTTCGAGAGAGCGATCAATCCGCTCGCATCAATCGTCAAGGATCAGGCCCGATCACCAGGAGAGGAAGAGATCACGTCCGATCACTAGCGCGCCGGAACCATGTGTTTATGTATTTAGGAATGGGAACGATTGCAAGAACTGGAGTCGTTTAATGTTTCTGGTCTCAACGCGCGTTTACATCTTCCATCCTAGGCCTTCTGGAACACGATCACTATTGAACGATACAGTCCATAGATCATCACTGTCTATAAATCACTAGTTTATGATGATGATTGAGATGTTTATAAAAATTTAAATCTCGCTGTTTCGAACGGACTTTTACATCTGCCATTCTAGATCTTCTCGATTATGACACAGATTCATCTCAATCATCGATTTTTTTTTAAGAGCTTAGTCTTAAAAAAAAAAGATAATCCTTGATAATCCAAGATTATTTACAGTCTTCCAATATTTATAATTTTTGTTTTTTGGATGTTTTCGTCGTGGAATCTGCAGATCAATCTCATGATTTAAAAAAATGTCAGTAATAATGTTTCACATATTTTGTAATCTTTACTGCAAGAGTTTCCTGTCAGGTGGACGATTGGTAGAATTTCGCCAGCCGTCGGCCAGCTTCACAACGTTTTTTAATGATCTTTTTGAGCAAGTTTGAACGATATCACAAATCAGAATACAATATCTCGATCATATGTCTGTAATCAACAATAGAAAATGTCAATTTCATCACATAATCATCAATATAATCAATCCTTCACTTGTCAAGCTGATCGATTAAAGCTTGATAACTTTCGATGATAACAAAATCTTTTCAAAAGTCCTTCCATCCAGTGGTCTCCCATCTGACAATCACTGAAAGCTCCACGATCCCCAGAGATGATTCCTTTCGATATAGTCTAAAATTAATGTCCGCGGCCACGATCGAAGCACCGTAATCGCGCACGTTCGCGACAGTTTCTCGACCGTGACACGTCACCGGAGACTTCCGGGTCCTCGCGACCTTCGCGAATCCAGTGCGTGCGACAGGCGGATCTCCGGGATTTCCTTGGTAGCAAGGACCTGCTGTGGTATTAGAACCACTACGGCATGAGCCAACGGCACAATACTATCTGCCCAGAGAGTCGAGTCAACGACTCCCCTCTGTTAGCGAGACCAAAACTGGTTTCAGGTTCCGCCCAGAAGCTGGCGATTGGACGAACGCACGGCGAACTCGTGGATGATGCGGGATGTTGGACCAATGGAAATACGGGACGGCCATGCCCACCGGACGCTTTTTTCGTCCTGGAATTGAATCGACGCCTGGTTGCGGCGTATAGTGGGGGTGAATCAATTGGCGGCTGCCCTGAAACAGGCCGCAAGATGGCTCCTCCCTTCCCACAGCTGCTGCGAGATACCCTTGCCGATCTCGTCGACCGAGCCACTCGAATTCGATCCGAGTCGGATTCGTGGTAATGGACAGGCGAAGGTATATATCAACGAGTTGTACGGTTGTTTATTGCTCGGCATTGTTGTCTCGCGTCTGTTCTCTGATCCTCCTTTTAAATGAAGACTTTTTTTTTCCAAGTGGAAAATTAAGTCTTCTTCATCCGCGAATCATCCGCTAGTATTTTTGAATTTCATTTGTCTGATTAAAAAAATTACACTCAATATCAATATGAGACAAGTGCTATATTGCTAAATGCTAGTTAAGTCTGCAGGGCGATAAAAATATTTGTATTTAAAAATATGTAATTTTAATCAAAAGATTCGTGATTAATTTAACCGTGTAAAAAATTATAATAGTCTAGTGTAGATATAAACATTTCGGAATTAAAAGATCTCGAGATCTTCGATTTCTATCGTAGATTGTGTTATTCCATATGAAATGTCCTATTGATAAAATTAATGAAACGGTAATTCGAGTCTCGAGTGGACGGACGAGCTCGCGAGGAAGAGACACCCCCATGATCACGCACCACCACTCCCGTGGCAATCCCCACTTCGGGCTCCTTCCGCCCCTCCAGCCCCCGAGGGCGCGATCCTCTTTTAATAAAAGGAGCTCGGAGGCGTTAAGTAATTACATCTATTCTCTGCTGGGGAGGAAATTACCTGCGCTGCGTCGGCGTGGGAAAAATTGGGAAATTAAAATTAACCCCCACCAGGGTCGAGTGGTAACTCGCGCTTGTGCACTCTATTCTCTCTCGCCCTTGTTCTCTCTTTCTCTCTCTCTCTCTCTCTCTCTCTTTCTCTCTTGGATTACTCGCTCGACCGGAACACTTCGTTCTCGAATTTAGGAGGAGCCGGCGGCCATTACCGCTTACGTAATCTTTTTTTGCACAGTGGCGGCGGCGGCGGCAGCTTGTTAGCGAAGTTATTTAGCACGCGATTCGCTCGCTCGTCGACGAGAACCGAGAGAGCGGCGCTCATCTATCATCGCTGAATATTGTTGCCACAATAATACCGAATACGATACATTTCCAACTCGTATTATTTTATATCTAAACAAAACCTAAGCATTCTTCGGCAAGCAACTGATCTCGTTTCAACTTGACATTCTTTTTATTATTAAAGCGCTAGAGTTCTGAATTTTTCTTGCCTGAATAATAATTAATATTTCAGAATTTATTCCTTTATTATCGAATAATTGAATTATTTATCGGCTACGAATCGCGACTAAGAATGCGAAATGTTGCGCGAGTCTGGTCATCCCAGCGAGGAAAAGAAAAGGGGTTGAAAGGGGTGAAGTGGAGCCATGAAAAATTGATCGGATACGATATCTCACGTTTAGGTGCATCTTGGTGAAGGAAGCAGAACACGCGCGGGTCATACATCAAATACCCGAGAGCTCCGCGCGCGCGCCGACCGTGCTTTAATATAAAACTTAAATAACGATATAGGAAAGGAGAAAGAGAGAGAAAGAGAGAGAGAGAGAGAGCGCCATGACGAAAATGGCGAATAATCTTATGAATAAGTTCTTCGCCCAGTACAGCTACGAATACCAAAACCGCACGAGAATCCGCTCCATTAAGTCTCGCGATGTTTCCTGAATCGACGAATGAGCCATCGTATCGCTTTTAAACTTACATCTCTTTAGATAAAAAAATCAGATGTTTTGCGAGAATTTATAAAATATTTTTTGGCTTTTTAATTTTTACGTTCATACATTTTAAATTAAATATTTTAAGCTCTGTTGAGAAATAAGTCTAATAATTTTATGTCAAATATCTCTTAATTTTATTCTCATCTCATCATTTTTGAGCATGACTTTATTTTCGAAAATAGATTGAATTTCCCTTAAAGGTAAATTTTTCTTTGGCTTTGCAACAAACATATATACCTGTATCATTTTATTATTGATAAGGTGAGATAAAAAGAAAGAGAGAGAGAGAGAGAGAGAGAGAGAGAGAGACAGAGAGAGAAAAAAAAGTTTTTCTTTAATCAAGGTCAAATCCTCATTTGGCACGTCCTCGCTTACGCCATCAAATATAATCACCAAAAAGCGCACCATCTTTTTTCCCTCCTTGCCTCTTTTCCCTCCTCCCCTTGCTCTACACAGAAATCAGCTTCCTCCCACCCTTCTGTCCTTTAGATTCGTTCTCGCTCTCTCGAATTGAATCTCCGGGTGAGAGGAGAGGGTGAGAAGACGAAGGAGAAGGTTGCCTTGGCAACGACAGAGGGTTTCTCGATGTGGTTGCCGGGGCAACCTGTAACCAGCGACCCCTAAATATGCGCCAGGAACCGCAGAGACGAGAGGAGGGATTGGAGGAGAAGTGAGAAAGGGAGGCATTTAATATCAAGTTAAATAAAAGCCTCTTCTCGCAACAAAAATATAACGATATAAATTAAAATCAAGTAAGAGGAGCAAGGAGATTATATAATATTTTTAAAGTCGTGCAATTTTTGTAATCATTTTTTAAAATATGCATTAAAATACTCTAGTCATTTATTATAAATTAATTAAATTTGCTATTGAAATGATATCATGCTGCTATTAATAGTAACAATAATATAATAATATAACGCAATAGTCTACAATTTATCGAGAAATAAAATTACATTTAACAGTGCGATCAATGAAATTTTCAATCTTTTATATCGAAAATGTCATATTGCGAGTTTCTAATATTAATTGTAAGATAAGAGGAAATCTTCAGCCATTAGTAGAGCGCGAATAATTTTCCGGAATAATGCGGAAAAGTTGTTGGGCGACGCGCGCTATTACGTAAAAGTCAAAGCTCTTGTCGGAAATTAGGATGACGCTCGTCTCGAGAGACCGAGCGTACATAATGCGGACGCGGAAAAGACGAGCGAAGAGGAGAAACTGGCGAGTTCCTAATTTACACAGTCGCCGCATCCACGAAGCCCTTTCCGGCCCCGGACGGAACTTTGCCGGCGATTAAAACGCTTTAGTAATTAACTGGGTCTCCTCACCTTCCACGAGTAGCAGTTACCGACGCCGCACCTCGAGACTACGTCTCCTTCTTCCTTCCCACCTTCTTGTTCACTTGCATTATTTAACCCTCCGTTATACAAGAGTACTTCTCGCTGAATAATTGTCGAAAGAAGATGTAAATCAAACCGTGTATGTTACAAAATTGCATTTAAGTAAAATATGCTAAGAGATACATGTATAGAGAAAATGTCACAATGAAGACTATAAAGTATAAAGTATATATTTTGAATTAATAGATAAAAGGAAGGATAAGCGAGATATCTTCGACCCAATGGAATAAACGAATAAAATATTATCGTCGAGGGTCGGCCAAGTTGAATCTTGTTGAAATTTATACAAGAGAAATAACGAGAAATGATAGAAAATAAAATTATACATAAAACTTGCGCGCTAAAGTTTCCTCTCACATATCACATATCTCACGAGAGAGAAACGATCTCTCTCTATCTCTCTAAATAATTTCATTTAATTTCAGCTCGTTTTTTTTTCTTTTCTTCAGAAAGTTACATAGTTTGTCGTCCGTCACTTGGGTATACATATACTTGGTCGCATAAAATATCGGTCCTATCAATGGACGACAAGACGCTACAGTTAATTTCATCTTCATCTAATCCTCTTTGGCTTCCTTTCGATATACCTAAGCGCTGGTTTTTCACCCTCTCATTTCCCATTTTCTCATCCCCTCTCCCCCCCCCCCTCCTCCTCTTCCGCGTTTCTCACTTTTCCTGCTTTTCGCACGCGCACACTTACATCCGCTCTCGGCGCGATAAAGTCTCGAAGTAATTAGCTCGATGTTTACACAGTTTAACGTTTCCCTCGTATCTTCGGCTTTACTCCTACGCGCAGCATCTCAATTAACTTACGGCGTACTTAATTAGCCGGGCCAGCACCACGCGGCTCGCAAAGCGCTTTCGAATCCCCCGGTCTTGTCGATCGACCCTTTCCCGGAGCAAACGCGACGCCCGGTACGTTGCCTTCGTTGCCCGGCTTTATCATTCGCGCTCCCAGCGGATCGCGCCGCGAGATTATTCCGGATGGCCGTCTCTCAGAGAAGAACCCTTCGGCCTAATTAACCAATCTTGTAATTTCGAAACACGAGTGGGAAAAGAATATTCGTTTTGAGTTTCATATTCGCTACTTGAAATTCATACGACTTTGCGAAATCAATTTTTATCGCTTGCGATTTATTTGGAAAAGATGTCAGAAGTTTTCACGCCCATCTTGTCTTATAAATAGAATTGAAAGACGCAAAGATCTAGCGAGAAAATTATCACTTTATTATTTAGTTCAAAATAAACGTATCGCATAAGCATTTAGCTTCTTTGCGATAGGCTCGCCTTCGACATCGACAAATTGAAACGTTATCGACATCCGGTCGACTCTTCGCTCATTCAACATTGCGTAACCCAGATGATATTTCTGGGATCAATGGATCAAGCAAACTCCACAGCGACCTTAAGAATTGAAATTTCTCAATGCAACTCCTCTCGATCCCGCGCTACATCGAATGACGTCCGCGAGGCTTTATCGCGCCTAGTTTTATTGTAATTGTCTTCCGCCGTTCGGTAAAAATAAAATGGAGTAGATGATTAAGCAGGTTATGCCCTTCACAATTCCTTCATTTATGCAAAGAAAGTTTTCTAATTTTTCGAAAATCATATTATAAAAAATAATTTGAAAAAATTATATTATTATCTTTTCAGCTGTCAATTATAATAACATCATATCCCTCTCTTGTTATTTGTATAAACATGCAATATCAAAGAATTACAATCACTGTTGTGCCACTTGAGCGTACATTCGGAGATATAATCTAAATCATTTTACATCATTTAAAATTATTAATGTATGATAACAAAAATAAATCAAGAAGCTACTGTTGTGATAATCGCTCTAAAATAGAACTATTTAAAAAACATCACACACGTGAGAGAGAAATTTATACAATTTCAGATATACATATAAGGCGTGTGAAAAAAAATTTCATTCAATTTTATTTACACCACCGCGAAATGTAATAATTAAATCTACCGTCAAATCTGAAGAATCTTCGAGTCGTACAGATCCTCCTTGGAATTTATTTAGTGAAGAGACGCCGTAAGACGTGCGCGTCTTACGGCGCTAAATAAATTCCCATAAACTGGTTGGTGCGGCATTGTCTCCCCACCCCCACCCCCTCCCCCCCCCCCATCTCTCTCTACCCTTCCCTACTGGCGGAACGCATTGTATATATTCGCTGCTTGAGTATTCGCGGCACGAGGACCTGGCAGCGGTACGTCATTCGCTCTGTCGCTAATCAGAACTAACCGCCGACGCGTGATCCGCATCTTCTATCGGCGAAACAAAGAGAAAGAAGCTGGTGCGCGCGCGAGACAAGAGAGAGGAACCGGCGCGCGCGGCCATCTTCGCATCTCTCCGTCCTCTCTCGCGTACATCGCCTCGTTTTACGAGCACTTCCTGCCATGCTTGCCATATCGGAGTAAAAGTATCGACACGCTGTGCATTGATATCAATATCGACGAAAAGTACAAATGTCTTTAGAGCAATAATATATTATCGAGAGATATGACTAGATATGTGCAGAACGTCCTTCACTATGTGCATTTTCTTCGAACAGCAGATTTTACATAATCAACTGGAGAATATATTTTTAAAATTAAAATTACGCACGAGTAAAAGTGAATAATACAAGTATATTCCTCAGTTATTAATTTTAAATATAATTATTATTCAGTACTGTTGTAATATATTAGATATGTTAAGAATGCGTGATAAATATAATAATCTCCTTCGACAAATCTTTAAAAGAATATAATGAGTAAAAATTGTAGATAAAATTAAGAAGTAATACTTTTAATAAAATTAATAAAATGAGAATAAAAGTGAATAATAGAAGTATATTCCTCAGTTATTAATTTTAAATACAATTATTATTCAGTACTGATGTAATATATTAAATGTATTAAGAATGTGTGATAAATAATATTATACGTAATTATTAAAATATGTAAAATATGTTAAAAATGCGTGATAAATTTAATAATCTCCTTCGAGACAATTCTTTAAAAAGAAAAATAATGAGTAAAAATTGCAGATAAAATTAAGAGGTAATACTTTTAATAAAAAAAAAAATAATAAAATGAGAACAAAAGTAAATAATACAAGTATATTCCTCTGTTATTAATTTTAAATGCAATTATTATTCAGTATTGTTGTAATATATTAAATATGTTAAGAATGCGTGATAAATTTAATAATCTCCTTCGAGACAATTTTTTAAAAAGAAAAATAATGAGTAAAAATTGCAGATAAAATTAAGAAGTAATACTTTTGATAAAAAAAATTAATAAAATGAGAGAGGAATAAAAAAATATATTTCTACTTTGATTATTTGGATAACGGGTACCGCAAACCGATATTACATCTCGATGGTTAACTTTGTTCGATATGCGTCTTAAAACTCGAGCAAAGTATAGGGAGCTCGGCGCGGAAGCGGCCCAAGCGGATTCCCTTAAATCACTAGAAAGATGGTCGGCCTCCTCGCCATCTCCGGGGGTGTCTCTTTCTCTCTCTTTTCCTTCTTCGAGCCCTCGTATCGTTCTTATCGTGAGCGGTCGATCTACGGGGCCCAGAACCTCGGTGCCGTACCGTTTTCCTCAGCCGAGTCGAAGCCGGTTGGACGCGCACGAACAGCGCGGGGTGCTGGATAATACAGTCGCCAGTTGATTTATGAGTTAATAGTTAACCGGCCGTAAATAATGCTAATCACACTCTTATTATACGTTCCGTCGCCGCGTGGCCGGGAATGTTTTGTCCCAAACTCGTTTCGAAACGATCGTAAGGGCCGAGCCGTAATCGGCCGCATCCTCAGCATCGCGGACTTCTTTGTCAACGAAGGGCGCGATCATTCTTAATTATCCACGTTCCATAAGGATACATAAGACGGCGAACACATTGGCACACAAGTAATCTTCGAAAGAATTTTTTTCGACAATTTCTTATTTTTCCCTAAATATTACATTCATTAAATTTCTCGACGCATAATAGAATTTACTCAAATCTCGTAGGAAAATTCTCTGAAAATTCCCTGATTTTCCAGATATATACTTTTGCTCAAAATTCCAAGGAAAAAGAATATTTTTTAGATTTTTTTACGATGAAATTATCTAAAATAAATTTCTTATGGTACGCGTTTTTTAATACATTTCACTTATACAAAGGAAAAGCCACTTAAGTTTCCAAGTGCTTTTACAATCCTACTGAAAAAAAATTGAATAACTTTTGTCAAGATAAAAATTTTTAACTTTCACAATATTCATTTTTTTTATTACTAAAAATTCAAAGAAAATGTATCGCACGTTTGATTTCATATTCATATACAATATACTTATATATCCTTTAAAAAAAAATTCCTTGAGAATCTCACGTTTTCTATATTTTTCTAAGGAGTATATATATCACCCTGTATAATCACAGAAGTGGTATCGATAATAAGAGAAGTTTAATTTCACATCTCGTTGTTTCTCATACATTTTCTTTTATGTATCAGAATTCCATATATTCAGCATTTATAAAATGATATATTCGACGCCCTATCATTCGTATGTGTATTGTAGAAGGGGCAAGGTATTGAATGCGCCCGGGGAAAATCGAAACCGCGCGCGAGTCTCCCTTCGTGTAAGCCACAGAATCGGAAATCGACGAAGGTCCGTCTAAACCCGCACGACACGGCGGAGAATAAAATGCCCGATACATTTTATTTGGTCCGCGCGAAATGGTACCATCGGCGCGCTGACGTTGCGTTTTCCGCCCCAAACGAGCGAGAAGCGAGAGCGGTCCTGAACGTGGAGGGAAAGGCGCACACCGAAGGGGTGGTTTCCTCCATTCGATGCGGACATCCGATGAAACGCCGCCGATCGCTCGTGGATTTAGCTCGCTCGAAAATTCGCTGCGGATTGTATTTCGCAAGCATTTACACCCACCTTTTCTCGCGCCGATACTTTCAAAGCTCAGAGAGAATCACGCGAGCGAAAGCACTTTTAAGCTCGATTACGCCGCGAAAGATTTTCACGTCACGCTCTCTCGTTTGTCGATCCGAACAATAGGAAGATTCCTCGAAATGCGGACCCTGGCCCCTGTTTCTCCAACACCTGTAAATAAAAAAAAAATGCGACTATTTATCCAAAATCTATTCGTTATCTTGCAAGTATGTAAATGACATAATAATATATTTTATAAGTAAATAAAGTCGAGGCTCTCTCTTAGATAATGAAATAAATGATTAATAAATGGCAATAGAGAGCAAAGGAAATATAGTGTATAACAATATTGATATGACAAAGGTAATACAGATCCAAAAATAAAATAAAAATAAAAATATAAATAAAAATAATACAATTGTACATATTATGAAATGACTAATTTAATATTACATATTCATATAAATAATAATCAATTTGGAGCGTGAAAATAAAATAGGAATAAAAATAAAAATAAAAATAAACTTAGCGGACGTTTCGATTTTGGAGTCTTCTTCAGCGCAAAAAATGAAATTTGGTTCGGCACCGGTGGTAATAAAAAATTAGTTGTTAAAAAACAATACCTGACCTCGTTACTGGAATAACTGGACGTAAAATATATCATCTTTAAAATCGAGTTATCAAGTTTGCATTCATCGATCATAGCTTTTGCAATCTTATATTAATAGGCTATTGTATCTGTGCTTTAGTATGATATTATGATATCCTTAAATTTTATATAAAATAATAAATATATAAGCTACATAATATAAAAATTTTATATAAAATTTAATCTGCGGCCTTTTAAACTTTATTGACGCTGTCAAGATTGTACAAAGAATTAGCTGCAACTTATTTTTTAACAAGCCAATATGATTTAGATATTTGATATCTGTATTTTAATAAAAGATGATCGTATATAAGAGACAAGATACTCAACAAGAATACACGTGCTCGCGCGCGCGCCCGCGTATGTATGAGTGCGCGCGAGCAACATCGAGATATTGATATAAACAGGGGGCAGGGCCGAGCTGAAGCGTGCTTTGTAATCAGGGC
The DNA here is from genome assembly GCF_047496725.1 of Anoplolepis gracilipes. Lineage (NCBI taxonomy): Eukaryota > Metazoa > Arthropoda > Insecta > Hymenoptera > Formicidae > Anoplolepis > Anoplolepis gracilipes. The sequence continues at coordinate 3,242,499 of NC_132984.1, read as the reverse complement.
CCCATTAACATCGAAGGTGGTCAATCTGTGCGTGAACATTGCCCGGATCGACGGTCGATTCGAGCCGGCTATCTCCGACTTTTCGCGCGGTCTTGCCACGCTTCTTTTTTTCTTTTTTTTTTTTTTTTTTTGTTCATCCTTCATATCCGACGAGAGAGAGATATCAGCGCGCTGACGTCATCCTCCCGTGGGGCGCGCACCTGTCGTGCCACTTACGAAACGTCGAATTATGCTAAAACGCGATCCGATACAAACGACGGATACAACGCCCGGTGCGAATCACGACGAGAGCTCTCTATTTGCATTCAACCGCGCGATGCCGATTCTTTTTTTTTTTTTTTTTTTTTTTTTGTCACCCAATCGCGACGAATGTCCGATCTCTTCCCCCCTTCCCCTCCCCCCGATAAATTCGCCCCGAGCGAAAGATTCCGGACGATGCTTATCCAATCACGGAATATCTCTGCGCCATCTCTTTATTATCTTATTGTAATACGGACCTCGATGCAATGGCATACTATAAAACAAAAAAATAAAAAAAAAGACACTTTCAAGATACACCGGGCGATTTTAATTGCCTGTATTTCTATAAATGATTCGAATAATCCGTCGTTTCCATAAAATCCTTATTACGACCCGGAATAAAAAGATAGACCGCACGATTCGCCGGCAGCAAAGATGCATCTCATCTTGAGAAGATGGTGGCAATCGAAACTCTAGCGACGACTACGACAGGCGAGAAACGAGGAAGTATCCAATCGAAATGAAGGGGGTGCAAGGAGGGAGAGGGGAAGAAGGGGGAGAGTGGGGGGGGCGAGGGAGGGAAGGGGAGGGAAATGGCGTAATCTCGATATTGCCGAGGCATCGGTGCCATCGGACCGTGAGGCTATAAGTATACATTTTATCCGTAACGCGTTCGCCATTACCCTACGATGCCCAGGCCACGGACTAAGTAACGGGGCCCCGCGAGGGTCCCGAGAACGGGCCCCGTAATGCGATGTGTGTGCAGCATAAGTGGCCATCAGCCAACATAAACAATCGCCATGGTAAGTATACGGTGCGACGAGATGCCCGTTTCTCTCCCGCTCCCTCCCTCCTCCATCCCGCACCACCTGCGCGAGGGCAGAAGAAGGGGGAAGGAGGGGGAGGGATCCGATAGGGAACCGAGAGACGACGTGCCGCGGCACGCCGCGGTGTAATGGAGCCATTATCGCTGGATAACTTCATCATCGGACATTGGCGTGGTCCGAGGGAATGGGGGATGAAGGGAGAAGAGCGCAATCTTCCGGTCAAGGGGTGGCAAAATCGGCGATGGGAACAGCCGACAGTGGCGTCTTGTGATGTGAAAAACGAGGGGCGAACAGAGCTGTTTATATTACATCTCTTGGAGTTTTAGAGATTTTAAAGATCGTATTACGTTATTTATTATAATGATCGCGATCTATTATAATAAATATTATATTATAGTATCACGATTTTAATCCTGCAACGCAAATGTGCGTAAATCTAATAGTTTTTTTTGTTCTAGAAACATTTTATTGGTTTAGAATCACGAAGTAAAAATTTTTGATAAAAAAGTATGTTATTATAGTATAAAAAAATCTGTAATTATCAACTTAATTATCAGAATGTTTCAAAATTCTTACAAATATTTTTATAATAACACAAAATTGTAAAACTAAAGGTTAATAATTTTAATATAAAAGTAAAATGTATAGAAATGAAAAATTAAATATAAAAATTAGACTTATAAAGATTAAATATAAAAATAAATAATTTTAATAATTTTAAATATAAAGATGAAAATATCTAAAGTGTATAATTATTTTCAACGATAACGTCTTCGTCGCGGAATCTTGAATTTATAAAGACAGCCCTGGGAATCACATCCTTTCGATATAGTCGTGAGAGCGAACGTTATACCACTTATTGAAAGTTCGGCGTAATTTAATGCGCGAGAATGGTTTCTCGAACCATATTTGCGGCATGAAACCTTCACGAGCAATGGGGTTTATTAAAAGCTAAGGGAGAGTCGGGAGTTTTTCTCACGAAGGATATATTAATCACACACACACAGACACATACACAGATGATTTTGTAATTGAGGATACTTTCGATCGATTATCTGTGATCGATTTTAGATACGATCGATTTTAAACCGATGTGATTTCATTTTTAAATCTCTTTTTTGCTCTTTCTCTTTTAGAAATATTTTTTTGTTTCGTTAGATTAACGTGAGGCCAATTTTGTCAATTTTATAAATAAAAGCGAGAGTAATGAGAGAAAGAAAAATCAAGAATCAAGAGAGATAAAATGATTGTAATCGCATAACGTATGTTACCAAAATTTTTACTCAAATCTATTTTAAAAATTCCTTGATTTTCCAAATATTTTTGTCCAAAATTTCAGGTAAAGAGAATAGTTTAAAGATTCTTTTTTATACAATTTTTTAAAATAAATTTTTTTATTGTACTCTAATACTTTTTTTACTCATACCAAGGGAAAACGCAAAGCCACTTGTGATAAATTTCAAGTACTAGATTTACAAACGTACTGAATCTGAATAGCTTTTGTTAAGATAAAAATTTTTAACTTTAATTTTCATTTTTATTGCTAAAAATTGAAATAAACAATATGTAAATGCAATCAATATTTTGTCAAAACATTAAATCTATAAACAGAGATAGATATATATATATATATTTATTTATAATTTACTGTATAAAAGCAAAAAATTATCAAGGAGAGAATTTTTTTTACTTTCTCGAGTGTCAAAAAAATTCCCTGACAATTCCAAGTTTTCCAAGAACTAGTTATTCTCTTAATTATACTAGTTATTGTCTTAATTCTGTTCTCGAAGTATACTTAACATATACTTCCTTTTCCCGCTGGCAATTCTCGCTCGCTCGCGGTCGTTGACATTCGCGGAAAGCTCGCGCTCTGAAGAAAAAAAAAAAAAAAAAAAAAAAAAACGCCGGTGCCCCCCGTGGTAAAAGTACCGAAGCAGGAAGCGGATTGTCGACGATGGGAGACACGGTCGGTTTCCAATCGTTCACCAGCGGACATATCACGGCCGGCCTTTCGATGCTCGACGCAGCGAAGAAAGCGAGAAGAAGGAATGAAAGACAGAGAGAGAGAGAGAGAGAGAGAGAGAGCGCGCACGCGGCGGGAGATAAGGCCTTTGAAGATAGCCGCAAGGTCAACGTGGAACTGACCCCAGCATCCTGCCCGACTGAATTCGAGTTTAATGAATAACTATTGAATCCCGCCTCTATCGTCGCCAATAAGAGCAAAGAGGCGGCTCGCCGTCGTTGCTCGGAGGAGGAGAAAGAAATCACTGCTAGCGTGTCTATTTATATATATGAAAAGGTATCGAGAATCGATTAGATCCGGCGTTTGTGCGCACGACCAGACAGCCTCTGCGATGTGCGAGTTCGAAGAAACAGTCCGCGATAATAGCAGTGGGGAATTTATTTCTAGACGTTTGACGTTACATCATCGCAGAGCGAGAGAATCAGCGATTGCGCGCGTCGACTTAATTAGCTGTAGCCAATCGGCGTGTTGCGTATTGAAACCATTTTCACGGTGATTCGAATTAAGAGCGAGCCACCGAAATGCCCGAAATGTGTTGGGAAGAGGGGACCGAGAGAAAGAAAAAGAGAAAGAGAGAGAGAGAGAGGAGAGCCGTTCCCATGACGTGGAAACGAGGCGTACGTAATCATGTGTACCGACAATTCGATGTGGTCGACTAGCAAGATGGCTAAATTATTTGGGAACGTCCAACACGGTTCGCACGTTTTTATAATTCCCCGTTGCTTCTTTATTACTAATCATTCGGTATTAAAAAAGATTCATTGGTAAGAACTAAATCTAGTTTTGCTATAAAAAGAGAGTAGATAATAAGTATAATTTTAACACATATCTTATGATAGCAAGAGTTATCATGATTGATGACCAACTCGAATTTATCGCTTTTTTGTGCAGTCGTTTAATCTGTTAAATATACTATAAAAGTCAGAAGTTTAATTTCTCTATTATTTTTTTTCTATTTCTATTTTTTGTATTCTTTAAATTCTAAACTACTTTTAAAGACAGGGTGTCTACTCCAATCTTGTAAAAAAAATTTCCTGAATATCTTTCAGATATTTTTGTGCAAAATTCCAGATAAAGAAAATACTTTAAACAATTTTCTTTAAAATAATGTTTTTACTAATACGAAGAAAAAACACAAAGCTTTTTAAGTTTCAAGCTAGATTTGTAATGTACTAAAAAAAAAAAAAAAAAAAGAAATTGAATAATTTTCATAAAATAAGTGTTTTACACGTATAAAATTTTTATTTTATTTTCATTAGAAATTAGAAAAAATGTGTACCGTATATATTCAATATTTAAGATATTTAATATATAAACAAAAATAGATATATATTTATATTTTAAACGTATAATTTGCTTGACTTGATGACCTTTATCACATTTATAATAAAAATAAAATTAACAAAGAAAGAATGTTTTTTTTTAAATTCCCTCAATCCCAATAAAATTCCAAGTCCCTAAAGATTTCAGGTTTACCATGTTTTCCGGGGAATAGACACCCTGAAAGAGAGTTTTAGCTTATTTACATAAAAAAAATTTTTTACCAGCTGCTTTGAATTCACTTGTGAGCCTCGACTTTCTCATTTTTATTAATCGGTGCATATATTTTACTAAACGTTATACCGTTGTTTATACTGTCGCGGAAAACAGGATTTTCGCGAGAAAGGCCCGCGTAGAGAGAAAGAGAGAGAGAGAGAGAGAGAGAGAGAGAGAGAGAGCTTCGGTATAATTAAGTCAGTCGCGGGAAAAGCCGCCGTCCAGATGTGTCGCGCGCCGGGCGTATCGAATTCCCCCAAAACGGTCCGCATTCCCATATTAACATAGGGAGATACGGTCACCCTCCGTCGTTAGTTTCGCGTTCTCTCGCAGCCGAACGAAGAGAGAGAGAGAGAGAGCAGACGCGCGCGCAGTTTGCATTAAAAGGTGCGCGAACGGCGAGGCCGCTCTAATGGAGGCCCGCACGCGGCGCCACGTGGCATCGGGTTAAGCAAACTATCGATTATGGGATTTCACGCTAAGCACCTATAGGATTACACCGGCGATGGCCGATAAAGCCACTGGATTTGTTGCTCTTTTCGCGATCCCGCTACAACACCATACGCCACTCTATCTGATCTGTCTCTCTCACCCCTCCCCCCCCCCTTCCCTTAGCCCCTCTTTCCCGGTCGCCTACCATCCTCTTTATCATCCTCTACCCTATCTCGCGAATTCTCCCTTTTCCTCTCTCCATCTATCTCTATTTCTCTGGCGGAGTAATGCAACTGCACCAAAACCTTGTTTTATTATATTACGTCAAGAGTAGTGACAGATGTAAAGAGATGTGAGAATGTAATAGTTTACATAATTTTAAAATTAAGCAGTCTAAACATTTTTATCATGCTTCATATATTCGATATCACAGGTCTATAAGAAAGTAATCTCTAATTTATTTTATCGAGCCTAACGAATATATAACGATGTTTTTATGTAGCGATAGGATTGACGTCAAATTAAGTTGCGTTTATTAAATTTCCAACCGTTCCGATCTCTCTTTTATTAGAGTTCTTAATATCTCTTTATTAAAATAATTAAATAAAAATCGAATAAAACTTTACCCCGGCGACAACTATACATTTCCCTCGTTTTCGTTGCGTTCTTTATATTCATGGCCCATTAATAAATCGCTACGTCAATGTGATCCATTCAGGGAGAAACACATTGAGAGATGCGTACTCTTTTTTTCGGCGAGAAGAAGAGGCGGCTCTTCTCGGAAAATAACAGAGACTACGATATCGATTAACGACGGCGCGTCGCTAGCGAAGCAAACTAGGCCGCGGCTTTCTGGTCTAAGAGGAAACATAAATCACTCGCGCGTAGAGAGTCGTGAATTCGCTCGTTCCGATTTAAAGTTCCGCCGCGATCTATTTCCGTCCTATCAATCGGCACACTTGTCTCTCGCACTAGGAAGCGACGGCCGGCTATCTCGGCGGCCAATTAACGTTATTCGTTTGCTCGCGCGCGGTCATTATCGCGCCGGCATAATTAATATCCCTCGGCGAGAGGGAGCGACGATGCGGAGAAGAAAAAAAAAAAAAGAAAAAAGAAAAGGGAGGGACTGACAGAAGGAGGAGAAGGAGGACGCAAGGGAAGAGATATCGGAGCAAGCAACTGCTGGCTCTCTTGACCGTGACAGACTTTAAGACGCCGCTATCAAAGGAAGTGAGGTCGACCTCGAGTAATCGTCAGTCGGTCGTCCGAGCGTGGGATAACGCTCTGTGCGATCGTTATTCGGAAATAATTCGACGAGACGACCGCTTTCCGGAGAGCCGTCGTCTCCGAGAGCGACGATAAATTCGCGAGGCCGCTGGATCCGCAGCGCCCGGAGCGGAAGCTTTTTAATCGCGTCGCATGCGAAGCCGGAGCCCCGGCTCTGTGAGATACCGCACTCCTGGGATAACCGATCCGGCGTGTGTCATTTTAAATCACTGCCGAAGAACGTGCCAAACGAGAAAGAAAGAGAGAGAGAGAGAGAGAGAGAGAGAGAGAGACAGAGAAGCTGTCTGGATCGATCCTGAGACAACTCCGTAATCACTTGGCAATCATCGACTGCTTCATTATTTAATGTCGATTTTTGAACAACTTGTCCATCTTTTTGAATGAAAAAAAAAATATTGATAATCCCGTTGATGCGTCATCGTATCCTCGGAAATATTTCTGTCGAGTGAAAATTTTAAAAGGACGCAAGACACATAGGATCTCGAAGGATAATCAGCAGGAGCGCGCGAAATTTCCGAAGGCGTGCTCGTCGATCAAACGGGCGTTTCTTCGACCTCGCACGTGACTTCGTCAACGTTTTGACAACGTTTAGCGCGAACCGGCCTTCCTCTCCCTTCGGCGGCCCTTTTAAAGGGATGATGGATGCCCGGCACGCGGCTCGCTTCAACACCCCGACGAGAGGCTCGATGGATATTTAGGACAATTCGCGCGTGCGTCCTCGTACCAAACAATTCATATATCACCTGGGCGACGTCGCGAAATAATAGGGAAATGAATTCGCGCGAAGGATGAAAATCGGCGCGCCTAATCGACGTTCGGTCTTAAGTGAACGCGGCGTTATCAGTGCAAGTATCGCAGAATCATTTTCACCGGCGGATCTTTTCGAGAAGATCGAATTAGATAATTAATACAATTAAATCCTTCGCTCCTCATCTATCATGTATATATACATATGTAAAATTTAAATATTTTGCTCAAGTATATATTATAATTATAATATATAAATAAATTTTAAATTTCTAATATTAAAGTATTGTAGATAAAAAATTCTAGAGTTTTTTAATTTTTCATAAAATAGTTCAAAAATATCTAATAAACTTAATATTTATTTAGAAAATTAACATTTTTCTATAAATATATACAATATTTTATTTTGTTTATTTGTAATTATTTAGATTTTAGATTATATTAAATTAGAGAGAATTAAATTTTTATTTATCATATTTTATAAATATTAAAATTTGAAAAATTCTTTCTTCAGAAATTATACGTAATCTATAAATTAAATATTACTTTAAAAAACAAATAAAAAATTTAGTTTACGTATATTAATTACTTTTTGAAATATTAATTTTTTAAACATTGATATATATAATATATAGATAATAAATATATAAATAATTATATATATTATAATTGTATATTTATCACCTTTTTAAAACGAGCTTTTCATATAATAATGATATTGAAAAAAAATATACATCAAACATATTTCTTTTTATTAATTAAATTATTAATTATTTTATTAATTATATTATTATATGAAAAATTCGTTTTAAAAAATAGCATAAATATATGTATAATATATGTGTAATTATAAAATATGTAAATTTAATGCCGTGCATTACGCAAGAAAGTTGTTATAAGTACAGAAATGTAATTTGAAGAAATTATTTCTTATATGAAAGTGGAAAAAAGTAAAACAAACAAAGTTAATAAAATACTAAATTGTTATTATTTGTTATTAGTTGCAATGGATTGTCATAAAAACAGAATGTAAAATTATTAATGAATAAACATTGTAGAATAGATTATAAAATGTAACATTATTTATACGAAAGTGGAAGGCATAACGATCATTGGCCTAATTTTCGATTGTATGAATGTCAAAGAGATCGGCGGAGCGCAAACCCCCAATGTGATCCCGCTGCCATAAAAGTCACGTTTATTTCAGGGCGATAATGCTTGTAATCCAAATATAATTTTTGTCAGAGGGGCGCAATAACGGTTGAAACTCACCCTGTTTCACAAACGCGTCTCACTGATCCCTATGTGTTAGCGGTCTCGTCTCGAAATCATAGGAAAGCCACCCCTTGTTACGACCGTGCTTTACATCCCCCGAAAACTTAATACGAACTCGAAGGCACCCTGTACTTAGGGTGGTCTATCGCGGTTACCCCAAACTTTGTCCTGCGTGGAACTTATTGCTCCATTGACTCTATATTTTCGAGAATTATATTGCCAAACTTGCGCTTTATATTTTTTTCTATAGTGTAGGAGTATCATGATACTCCTACTTAGAGAGTATCATGATACTTGTATTTTTAATACAGAACGTGAAGATGGTAGTCAACAATTTTTAAATAAACCTACACGTAAATATTTATGTACGAATATTTCAGAATATTCTAAGCATTTTTCGGCTGTGATTTTTTCCAATTCATTTTTTATTTAAAAAATTATTTAATTAATTTTAATAAAAATAATAACATTTAACTATTTTTCAAATGTTTTTCCTCTAAATTGATTATCGGTCAATTGTAACATATGTAAATATACAATATTTATTTATTTATTTATTTATTGTGAGATTTCTAACTTACAGTATGATTGCACAGCAACAGAGTTGTAGTACACGTCGTTGATCTGTAAAATAGAAATGTATTCAAATAATTAAAAAATCAATGTTTAAAAAATTAATATTTCAAAAAGTAATTAATATATATATGTAAACTAAATTTTTTATTTCTTTTTTAAAATAATATTTAATTTAAAGATTACGTATAATTCCTGAAGAAAGAATTTTTCAAATTTTATTATTTATAAAATATAATAAATAAAAATCTAATTCTCTCTAATCTAATATAATCTAAAATCTAAATAATTATAAATAATTATAAATAAACAAAATTAAATATTGTATATATTTATAGAAAAATAATAATTTTCTAAATAAATATTAAGTTTATTAGATATTTTTTTAACTATTTTATGAAAAATAAAAAACTCTAGAATTTTTTACCTACAATACTTTAATATTAGAAATTAATATTAGAAATTTAATTTATCTTTGCGCGATATTCACGTTTCGATATTAATACGACAACACATAGAATACTACTTATGTCACTCCTCTCGCACTTGTTCGACTTTCAATAACACCGGATAAGTACAAAGTAACACACTCGTCTACTCCGTCCATATCCCGTCTTCCGTCTCTCGTCTCCTGTCGCATGAATTGACAACAAAGCGACTTCACGTGAGCAACAAACGTACTTACTATACGTGTCAAAAGAATTGGCGCCAAATAACGCGCGATAATCGAAAAGTCAAGTATATTATATTTCTTATAAAAACTATTTAATACGCTATAAAATAAAGGTATATGCAGAACATGTCCTGAATTTTATATCAGTTTTTATTAAACGGTTGATGTATTTTTTTTTTCGTTTTATTTTATCCACTCGATCTTGCATTTAATATTATTGTGCTTTCTTAAACCGAAAAAATGATTGGCAAATGTAGGTTATAATTAAAGGAGAATTATTATATATTTAAATTAGTGAAAGGTTTAAAGCGTAATATGAAATGTATATGAAAAAGAAGCATTAAAGAAATAATTTTCATAAAAATGTGGGATTAAAATAATTATATAATTTACAATTTGTAATTATAAATAAAATAATATAATAAATTATTATAATTATTATTATAATAATTTATAATTATCATTTATTATTCTTTCGTAATTTATATTAATAATTTATATTGATATTTAAATTAATAACTCGCGAAAAATGAATCATCAATCGCAAGACTAATTAATGGCGTGAAACAAAGTGAGCGATTTAATATTAATTATTCTTATAATAATTGTGTATAACTTTCGTCATATTTCAATAATTTTCGTTATAATTCAGTGAGAGCTCCGAGAGCTTCGCTATGGAATGTCAAGGCCATCGAATGTAAACAACAGCGCGGTAGCTACGCGCTGCGTATTGAGACGCGTCGCCGTATTAAGAAGGTGCCGTGTGACGGGTGACGTGTCATTGTCTTCTGAGCCACGACAGTGAGAAGACGGCGAGCGCGTTGTTTCTTACGAAAAAGTAGATACAAGGCCAAACGCGATTTGTTCATTCAAAATAAAACTCGCGAAGCAATAGCAATAATAAATGTTAATTGTAAATTATTATTTTATTCTGACATTTACGCGAAAATGATTTCTTTAATATTTTAATTCGAATCGCGCATAAAAACTTTTTGTTGACTGAAATAAAATTATCAAATCATGAACATGGAATGATATATAAATTACCGGCTATACTCGCGATAGATTTCGATTGAACATAAAAAACGTACTTTGATATGAAAGCTCCGCTTGATGCTACGTTTGCTTTGACATCATGAACCAATCAGTAGCAGGATTCTCTAATATCTTAGCGACAAATATTGCTATCGTTAACTATACTTGTCGATTCCTGATTGGTGTATACTTTTAGATCTAAATACACATCAGAAATTAATAAATACAGATTTTTCATCTTGATTGGTCCATTAAACTCTTCAAAGTGAAAATCATGTCAAATAAATGAATACATTGAATTTGTGTAACGCTGTAGAAAATTATTAAAATATTTGTTTTTGTATAATAAAAATTATATAATATAAATAAAATATAATTACGATTTTTTATTGAATATATCGAATATGCATATATTATATCGTTTAATCATTATGTATTATATAATTCATTAATAGATTTATTTGTAATTTATGTATTAAAAACATATGTCACGTATGTAATCAAATTCCAATTATATATTTTAGAACAAAGTACGTCTTAACCTTATTCACGTAATATCGTGTAATATCGAGATAAAATTATTATTTTAAAGTTTTTCGATTAAAGAAATTTCAGTGGGTATAAAACGATCGATAGAATGTCAAAGCCATAGGATGTAAACAATAGCTACGTATTTAGACCTAAATAACCTGTACAGGCAGCTAGTGTATCATTATTTTCAAGACATTACATCGAGAGAATTGAGTAATGTCATACGCGATTATTCCTTACGACAATTTAGATATCACGAGTTACACTATATACACACTTGACTTTTTGACTATCGCGCGTTATTGGAGCTAATTTCTTTTATGACATATAGTACGCTTATTGCTTACGCGATATCGCTTTATTGTCAATTCGCGTGACAGGAGATGGGAGAAAGAAGACGGGATATGGCGGAGTGCCAATGTTAGTAGAGAAAGCAGACAAATAAATTCTGATATACATTGTCATTAGTGGAAGAATCTGCAGTTTACGTTACGTATATTACAGATTTTCTGTGATTGACATCGTACGTCAGAACAATCAAGATGAACGCACGAGAGGAGGAGCAGGCCCAGGGTGGCATCAGGCGACAGCAGGGTAATTGTCAGGTGAGCATAATATGTAACATATATATTTATTATTTCTTACTTGTAAAATTTTTAATACCCCATTTATTTTTGCGATAATGATTCTTTTTACATTATTATATAAGACGTATTCTAAATTTTGCTTTTTATTGTGTGAAAAATATTTAATATATTATAAAACTATTTACTATAAAATAATTAGAATAATTTACATATATATTAAATAATGCCTTGTTTAAATATTATTGTTATTTAGATTATCAGAATTTTCATTTCATTTTTTATATAAAAGTTTACAATTGAAAAGATTCTTTTTTCGTAAACTGTATATATAATTTTAATTAAATATTTGTTCAAAGAAAAAATTTAATTACATACCAGCAATTACATTTTTCTTGAACATTGACTTTTATATAATCTGAATATATTTATGTTTTACAGGTCAACAATGTATACTGCAATTCACTGCTGCACAATTACATTGGTGAGTTAGAAATTTCACACTATTATATGTATAAATATATATAAATCGTCAATAATTAATTTAAAGGAAAAATATATAAACGGGTCTATTTCCTGGAAAAACATGGGAAAACTGGGAATATTCAGAGATGTCTTTTGTATCCTGGAAAAGTCAGAGAAATCTCATAGAATTTTTACAGATCAACAATGTATACTGCATTCCGTTGCTGCACAATTATTTCGGTGAGTTAGAAATACGTTGAATATAGTTCATGATCTGTTAAAACGTATTTTATACGCTATATTTTCGCGCGAGGCAACGTATTTCAGGATATTGCATTCTGCGGATATTTTCTTTCGCTTTTAACACTGGTATATTTATTCGCTTATATTATAACGCTATAGTTAAATTGCTTAAAAATTCAAGCATATTATCAAGTAATATATTATTCAACAACAGAGATAATACTTGCATCGTTCAATCTTTGAACGTTAAGTGAATAATTTCTCATTGAAATAAAGTAAAGTTTCGCGTGTGATAAACGCCGAGAGTGTCGTATCACACGATCAATCGATTAATAATTAATCATAATTAACATTATTTTCACGAAAATTAACATTATTTTTGCAAAGGTCAGCGTGGAGAAAGAACAATAGATGAACGAGAGGAAGAGGAGACCCAGGAAGGCGACGAAACAACCGTGGGGTAAATACTTTATTTATTATTTAATTAATTTAACAATTTAATTGATTTATTATTGTAATATATTATATGTAAAGAATTCTAGAGTTTTTTTTTATTTTTATAAGATACTTAAAAAAATGGCTAATGAAAAAATTTCAACAATTTTTATATAAATATATATATATATATATAAGATTTAATCTTGTTTAAAATTTATAATTATCTAGATTATATTTTTAGATGAGAAAATTAGATAAATATTTAAATTTGAAAACATTCTTTTTTCGGGAATTATACGTAATTTTTAAATTAAATCTTTGTTTAAAAAACAAATAAAAAATTTAGTTTGCGCATATTAATTACTCTTTGAAATATTAATAGTTTTAAATACTGATTTTATAATTGGAATATATTTCTATTTTACAGATCAACGGCGTGTATAATACTACAACTCTGTTGCTGCATATCGTGCCGGTGAGTGAGAAATCTGTTTAATTATATTTTATTTTAAATCGTCGAAAGTTAATTGAGTCAAAAAATACGCAGATCAAAAAGTTGGATGTTAATGTTTTAACCTTGAATGAATTAAATAGTTTTTCTAAATCAAAATTAAACAAATAAAACAATATATTCGGCAAAAAATACGAAAGCAAAAGAAAAAGAAAGGCATTTCAATTATCTTACACAAGTTATCGAGCCAAGTATACATATTAAGTTTCTGGAAAAAGTTTCGGTTCAATCAATAATTTCTCTAGCTTTAAGTTAATTCCCGCACAATTTGTCATTCTCTCGTTGATAACTCCTCTTTCGAATAATTCGCAAAGTTCTGGTGTCAAGTGGCGCCGCTGGTCGACGTCTGGGCGGCGCGACTGACGGCCGAATAAAGGGCAAATAAATTAAGTTAATGCGCGTTCGCACTCGGCCAAGTAAGCGCAATCTCTCTGTCGGCCGCTCGCATTAACGGCCGGAGATCCTCCCTCCTCCGCTCGCGCCATTGTTCGATGGAATTTGTAATTTAGATTGATACCGGGGCCCCGATTCTCTCCCCGATTCGGTCCCTCTCGCGAGCGACGCTTTCGAGAAATCGTCCCAGCGCAAAACGCGCCGCCAGTGCCGCGAATAATTCGCAGCCGGCAAAATTTATGACACTATGCACGACGACGCCGAACGATGGCGAAACGTTTCGGAGAATGCGTTCCAATAAAGTCAACGAGCTCTCTTGCAATAGACAAACAACTGATACGCGCGTCGGATAAAATCGGATCCAGCACGCGATAAGGAGCATGAAAATATATTGAACGAGGATTAAGTGAATCGAGGGAAACGACAATTTTTACGCTTATCTAAAGTAAAATATCTTATTTTTTGCTCTTCACGCGCAGCAAACTAATTTTTTTTTCTCCCAATATAATTGATCCGCATTAAAAATTTGGATGTACATTTCTTTCCGTATACTTTATGGGCTTTGGAGATTTTGTTTTTCATTAAAATTAAAATTAATATATTATTATATGAAACTAAAATTAATTTCATATAATACATATAGTGTAACGTTTTCTTAACATCTTGATAAAATTAGTCGCAATAGTTTGCTATTTTAAAGATTGATTTCCAAAAATCATGAGAAGGTTATTTTTAACACAACAATATCTTTTTGCTCTACAAGAAAATGTTCAACTCACTGGTATTGGAAATAGAAAAGAGGCTGTGAAGGATTGATATAAAAAAAATTAATTTGAAACACATAATGTGTGTACGGAAAGAAATATATATCCAGACTTTTGATGCGGATCAATTATTGTGAAAAAAAAAAAAAAAAATATATATATATATATATATATATATATACATATATATAATGTGCGTAATATTATGTATGCGTGAAAGAGCTCCGCTTGTTCGATTGTAGCTTTCGGATCTCAAGATGTAAAAGCCCTCGCGAGGAGTCTCGAGATCCTCGCAGGTGGCTGCGGTGCACATATTGCGTCCGTTCTCGCACTGTGGGGGAAAGCCGGTTTGCGGTTTCTCGCGAAATTTATGATGATTAAACGTTCGGTCCGGCTGGAGGTGCGACGACTTCATTGACCTACCCGCATCCATCGCGGCCTCTCCTCGGACAAATTGGATTATGATTTTACGCCGCGTCATAACTATGTGAACGACCGCGCTGATTGCCGATCGCGCCAAGAGAGAGAGAGACGCAGATACATATTACGCGCGTCAAACGGAATTTTGCCTCATACTCTCATGTCACGTTAACTATTAACAAATAGACTTTTTGAACGGATAATTATAATGAGTAAATGTATGCGTAAACGAGCACTTAATATAATTTAGAGAGATTGGAAAAAAGAGAGAGATTTAACAAGATTGAAAATCCTTCTATCGTTCTTTAAAGCGATTAGAAAACACTTTCGGAGAATTTTAAAAATTAATAATTTAAAAATATATTAATTTTATATATTTAAATTATATAAAATCTAAGAGCAAAGGACTAATCTTTTGCGATTGATTGATTTTACTTGATACCTCAATTTTATATATATACAATGTACTATATTTTGTTGTATCAAAAATTGTTACGCATTGCCTATTACATCTTGCTTTCAAATCTCTTTTTCTATTTACCTCTATTTTATTACTTTGAATCCAAAAATGCGAGAAGAATATTTACGGATAATAGTGTAACTGATAGCAAGCGGCTAGTAAGGATGTTTGCTATTTCTCTTACCATTTTCACCCCTGTCCCTTTTACTCGCCTAATTTTCGGTTTGCCAGACCCATCGTCGTCGACCAAGGAAATAGTTCTTCTAACCCCGAATAGTCCTGCTATTTGTCGACTTTGTTCAAGCAATCTCTTCTTATTCTGTGATTTCTACAATTTTATTAGAAAGTATTTCGTTAGTCAAAAATTGCAGAATGCAAAAAGTCATATTTACATATATATCTTTCTTTAATCTATTACCGCAATTATTTCCTACTCTTTTATATATAAATAATATATTTAAAAAAAATTATATTACAAAGGAAATGAAATATATTTAAACTTTTGTCACATATATATACATTTTTATGAGCTGTATACAACAATTATAAAGTAATAATATAAATATAAATCCAAATACAAAAACCATATAAATTATACATTTAGAGATATAAAACGAGATGTATAAAAGAATAGGATAAAACCATACATTTCGTGAAAATGGGATTCATGATGGTGATAAATTTAGATACGCGTCAAAAATATATTGCCACGCGAAAGGAGATAATTTGCATCAAACGATAATCTCGATGTAATTACCGTATTTATGGTACGTTTCTCAACGTAGATCGATTCCCGGGAACTTTCGATTGGCACACCCGTTATAATCACACCTACAGAGACCAGGGGATGAAGGTAATTAATTGCCATGGCAACACCGAGAGCGTTCGAATTCCTCTCGCGTTGCGAGAGCATCTTTCGATGGGACGGCCTCGACATCCTCCAACTTGCTCCACCTCCAATTCACCCTTGATTTTATTTGGACTTTTGATTATTAAATTTAAATTGAGACGCGCACGCGCACATTTTCTCTATCGACTTTATTGAATTAATAATTGAACATATTTCCACGCAAACGCGACCAAGAGAAATAATTCTGTAGTTTACAGACCAGAACAAAATACATATTACAAAGAATAATAACATTTTTTCAAGAAACATTCAAATTAAATTTATATACAATCAAAAGATGCTCTAATATCTATAACGAAATAAATCAATTTACGAGATGCTTTTTGTGAAATAGATAAAATTTTGTTTTTATTTACAAAATAAATTTAAAAATATATAAAATATATAAAATAATTAATAACTTATAATCATAATTAATAAATTATAAAATAAATACATAAAATATAAAAATAATATATCTAATAAATAGATATATAAAATAAAGTAAAGATATAAAATGTATTTACGTGAAGCAACCTTATACAAATCTAATGCGCTTATAAGCATCGTAATACGATCAATCTATGACCGATTCGATCGATTCTGTTGGTTTCTTAAGGAAGATCCCCGGAATGACGGTATCACCATAGGGAGGAAGAGACTCGTGATGGAGGAACGTTCCTAACAAATAGTCGTTTTCTCCGAGGGGCGCCGTGCCCCGAGACTCGTTTAACAAGGTGTCGGACGCCCTGGAACGCGCGCGACGCTTTCATCTCGACCGACCGGGAATCGACTTTATCTTCATCTCGAAGAGACACACTTGCACCCTCGCGAGTCCTGAATGAGTCACGCGCGTGTTGGAATTGATATTACCGTCGAATACCGTGCTTTCCCGAATTAATCGATCGTCGCGTCGTTAAGTTTGCATCGCGAATCTGTATACATATATTGTGACACTTTTGTCTTTATTATTTTAACAACTGCTGACTTGAAAAACACCAGCTTGCGTGTGATTTTTAAATTTAAGAAATTTTTTAAAAAATATTTCAATTATCAACTAACTAGCGAGATAAATAAAACATGAATTAATGTAAGAGAAATATGTAACATTTTGACGTTTCGCGCTATCATCTCGCAAGAAACAAATGCGTCACGCAAATATATTAGCACTTCTATTTTCGATATATAATATAATAAATTATTGCGCAATTTGAGCACAATGATTGGCGGATAAAAAGACAGAACAAAGGAATAACCGACGCGAATACAAAATTAAAATAAACGACAGCAAGAAATCGCGTTGCAGCTCTTGCCAGTCTTTTTCTCTCTCTTTCCCCATGTTTTTCTCCTCACTTCTCTTCTCTTCCCCGGCGCTTTACACAGTGCGTTGTAGATTTTATTGTGCTATTTAAGCGTTTTCGCGATGCGAGATGCTCCACGTCTTCCCGGCAATTTATTTTCAACTAATTTGCTCGTAAAATTTTTCAAATACTTTTTGCCGTACGATAATTCTCTACACGTGAAATAGATAAAGAACCAACTCCAACAAGCGAAAAAGAAAAATACAGTATATAATAAATAAATTTAATTTTCCAAATTTCGCAAAAATTGCAAGCTTTAAACGGACGAAAAACATAGATCATTTCGCGGTCCATCGAATGTGCTCAAAGGGGCTCTCGTCACTGTCTCGTATTCTTACTCTTGTTCCGGTGCAAAATCCTCGATTACGCAGGTATATCCCCTTCTCACACCGGCCATCTTTTTACGATGCCGAGGCGAACCCTTTTTTCCGCTCGTCCTTTCGCCGCAAACGAACGTGCACGCTCGCGTATATGCGTGTATGCGATTCGGTACAGAAAAATAACAAGGATACTCGCTATAATGAAGACCTCAAGGCGCCGCGCCTCAGCGATAATTACAGGGAGCCGACCTTCTAAGGGCTTAAATGTTAAACGTTATACGCGTCTCGACACTATACTACGGTAGCTTTTACGGCAACGCTTGCTCGCGCAGAGCAATCTCTCTCGTTGTTCCTTCTCGCTCCATTTTCCACCTGGAGGCTCTCGCATACCTAGTTTTAAGGACGATTTCCACCGTGTGGAATCAGGTTTTAAGTGCTCTCTGACTTGGGTAGAGATTAATGAAATTCGAGCTTTAGACTCCTTGAGAAATAACTTTCAATAGAAATATATTTTTTATCCATTTACAGGTATTATATGTATATTATCAGGGTGTATGTCTTTCTGGAAAAATACGGAAAAGCTGAAACTGTCAGGAAGATATTTTTTTTTTTTTTTTTTTTTTTAATAGCTGAAGAAATCAGAGAATTCTCATGGAATTTTATTGGGACTCGCGGAGAATTTAAAAAAACATTATTACTTTGATAATTTTGATCTTATACAGATTAAATTACACACATGTAAATATATATCCATTTCTGTTTATATTCTGTTATTATATTTCTGTTTTATTCAGTGTCTTAACAAATTATTGAATATGCAGTATGTATATTCTTCATTTTAATTTTTAGTGATACGAAAAGGAAAATATTATGAAAGTTAAGTCAATTTTTTACATTTCTATTTAACACTTGAAAGTTAAATGGCTTAAGCTCGTATTTTTTTCTCGTAAGAGTGAAAAGTATTAGAAAATGCGTACAATAAAACAATTTATTTTAGAAAATTGTACCTAAAAAATCTTTAACAAATTACATATAAGTTTTTATTTTAATTTTTAACCATAAAAAATGAAAATGTTATAAAAGTTAAAAGTTTTTATCTTAATTTTTATTAATTTTTATCTTCAATCTTATACTTCAATACATTTGTAAATCTAACACTTGAAACTTAGGTGACTTAAGTTTTACGTCTTTTTTCTTCGTACGAGCATTGAAAGAGCATTGAAAAATGTGTAGGATAAAAAATTATTTTAGAAAAAAATCTTTAAAATATTTTCTCTTATCTGGAACTTTGAACAAAAATATCAGGAAGATCAGTTAGAATTTTTTACAAGATTTGAGTAGACATCCTGATTAGTACAATCGAGGAAAAATACGCTTCTCGTTTGTAACGTTCGTATATCTAAAAAAAACATTCATTTAACATCCATTGCACTTTGCAACACCGTGAAAGAGAATAAGATCCCACCAGTGGAAATTGTCCTTTATAATCTCGCCGCACATCTCGCGCTGCAATCTTTCACGGTCCAGCTTTTCACGGACGCCAAGAGCCGCGGGACGATGGACGCGGTTTCTTCGTCGCTGTCCCTTTAATAACGCTTATAGCTCGCGCGGTCGACGAAGAGTTGGCCGGGATGAAGCGCGGGAATCAGAGAGAGGCAAAACACAGGACGTCCGACGTTGTCGGCAGAGATGTTGCGTACACGTTGCCGCTCGTTATCCGTCAGCGTAACGATGGCGGAATGAAGACGTTACGTGCGTTAGGAAGATCGTCCAACGGTTGTGGGCGAAGAAGTTTTAATTGAACGGGCTGATTTGCGCCGCGCAAATAACGTCTTCAGGAGGCATGCTATGTTTTGCGTGCGATTCGTGTTGCGGAGTCGACATCCGCCAACATAAGTCTGCCGGTATTTCTCTGTCTCTTTCTCTCTCTCTCTCTCTCTCTCTCTTCCTCTCTCGCACTCTTTCTTTAACTCGACGTTTGAAATCAACACTCGGTTAACGTTTTTCCCATAACGAGATTTTTGAAGAAAGCGAAAATATTGTTTATGTAAACTAGAGTATAATGACCATAGGCTGTAATTTTTTCAATAATCCCTACATAGCCCTACATAGTAGCGCTTTTTTAATCATTATCAAAGATCGATATTTACAGTAGTTTATGTGCATACATTATTCGAAGTAACGATATTGTAAATCTTGTATCATATTTTTACTTTCGACTACCCGCAAAGTTTTTCATGTGTCCACTAAAAATTGTTAAAACGTCGAATAAATTACAGTTAAGCTATGGTAATCGGTGTTAGACATATTATAAAGATATATGTAAATTATTATATGATCTATAATTTTTATTTTCGTTTTCACTATTTTTTTCTAAATATTATGGTCATCTTTTCCTTAAAAGTTGGGAAAGATGGCCAATGCTTATGTTGTACTATTTTGATAATATAAAATGTCCATTAAATATTTTCCTTTTAATTTCGATAATATTACGTAATTTAAGCTTCAGTGAAGATAATATGCCGAGCACTATTAAAAAATAACAAAATTAAAAGTATGTTTTTTGCATTTTAAAAAACTATGGCCATCTTATCCGAGTTTACCCTATCTCGACTAATATGTACTAAAGCTTATTCGCTCTTTGTATATAATTATACTGAAAATTATACTTAATATAGGACTGTTAGAATAGATTAGCATAATAAAAGTTACAGAAATATGACTATGATAATTTATCGGAATATACGGGTGAGAAGGAAATTTTTGGGCGAAAGAAGAAGAGCGTGCGATATAAAGGTATAATTAATGGTTTGTGCTTTTTCGATGTTCGATACTTTGAAATGCCGCGATTCTTCAACGACGATCGTCTTAATCGGAGGAAGCTTCTATCATTTGGTTTTTGTCCGTGTAACGGGTGTCGTAAAGCGAGGACAATAAAAAAAGAGACCACGAAATTTCACGGTGCGCGAGCCGCATTAAAGGGCGACTGAGGCATCGCGGCGCGCGAGCCCGTCAATTTAAAGTTACAAATTCGGCCGTAAAAGGAGCGCCGTGAAAGCGGCCTGCTGGTTTTAAAAAAACGAGGCAGAGCGAACGGGAGGAAGTGGCATGCAGGAGCGAAAAAAAACGCAAGCGAGGCGAAGGGGAGACATATATCGAGAGAAGATGCATTGTATTTTTGGAAAAAAAAAGAATAAAAAAATTTTTAAAAAATCTTGGTTATTACTAATCATTATTATCGCTACATCAATATCAATTATTAATTTAATTTCCTACTTGTTATTAATTATTATTATTGTGTAATAATAGCCACTATACTTCGTACACTTGATGGAAACTGATACGGCGCGTTAAAATGTTTTATCGATAACCTTATCACAACATCTAGTCGAATAATCTCTTCCGTCTCGTGCATTCGCAAAATTTCAACCGCGTCGTGCGATACAATCTCGGCGCTCTCTCGGTCGCTCATAAAGTAATAATCGCGAGGTCGGAATTCAACGCGGCGAGCAGGCCATTACAAGCTCGCGAGACCGCCCTCGAAACGAACGAACATGTGGCGTCGCCCGGGGTTGTTTCGCGCCCGCGCGCACCCGGGGTGGCGCCGGGTCCATTCGGACAGGAGCAACCTCCTGGCGGCGACGGCAGCGGCGGCGGCGACCGGTGAATCAGTACCCAAGGTGGCCGTAAATCTGTCCCCCAGAGGCAGAGCCGGGCGGAGGAAAAGCCGGCTACCGCCGGGCGACCGTCCTGTCATCTCACCCCCGCGGCGCCCACTCTCTCTCTCTCTCTCTCTCTCTCTCTCTCTCTCTCTCCCTCTCTCTCCCTTCTCGCGGTAACCCTGCGAGGGATCGTAACGCGCCGCGGACAAGTGTTATGATATGGCTTATAAGTGAATGCCACCCTCTAATCGGAATATACGAGCTCGATTGTCGCGAGGGTGGAAATTCGGTCGTTCTCCTCCCACTCCGCTCCCTCCCCCCCGTCCCCCAAACGACATTGCCCTCCGCGGTTTGTCGGTTCTTCTTGATTTTTCATGTAACACGCGTTGTTACATTTTTTTTTTTTTTTTTTTTTCGAGCCACCCCAATTGTCTGCCTTCTGCTCCCCCTCTTCTTCTCTTTCTCTTCATCAGTATTCTGTTTCTTTACATGTCCTATACATTTAATATGCATTTTCATTATAATACTTTCTTTATTCTATCTCGGTGTTTCTATCTACATTGCATCTATTTTTGTAATATAATATAATGCTTGCTCGTACACCGTCGCAACCTTTTTGTTTTACATCTCATTTCTTTACATATGTAAGAAAGAATTTTGTAATTTTTCTCGGCGCGCTCTAAGGGGTTCTCACCCCAGAGTAAAATAAATTTCTCTCTTTTTTGAACTTCTCTCTCTCTCTCTCTCTCCCCCACGTACGCGCGCGCTCTTTTTTTCTCGCTTTGTCCTTTTTGTCGATTTTTTATACCTTCTCTGACTGATACTGTATGCCATCTTCGCTTTATAAATCCAACGTTTTTTCTTTCTCTTTCGAACATCTGTTTTAGTATCAGAGATCTCTCTGAACATTTTGATATACGTGTATTTCAAGTTACTTACCTGAAATAATAACGAATATTTCAATTAATCGAAATTCACTATTTTTAAGGTGTAAATATGACGTTTTAGATTGGAAAAGTAAATTTCTTATCTGTAAATAAACTTATTTCTTTTGCATGATTCGAAAAGAAAGAACCTCGAGAGAGGACAGAGAATTCTGAAATTATTTTCGGGGCTCGACTTATCAAATACGGCACGATTTATCTCGGTAATGGCACAGTGAAGTGCGTCAAATCGGAGCTCAAGAAGATGTGATCCGCGTGTAATTCGGCCGAGTGAGTTAGGGATGGGATCGAAGTACGCGGGTGTCTAGGGGTTGGAACGGTGCCATCTATCGTTCTATTTGTTAGCGGGCTTAGCAAATCACCCCAACGAGCTTAGCGGGTACTTGGAACGGGGGTGCTAAGCCCTGCCTTTTGCGCGTCGGTCCATGCGAAACGCCAGCTTCGTGATATCGACGCTAATTCGGGCTCAAGGGCTATGAAATGAGAACTGAACCCCGTTACGTCTAATATAAATACAATAATCTCGGTTGTGTAAATTCGTGTATACGAGAGAACTCTTTCAAGTTTCAACACTCAATCTTGAAAATTTTCTTTTCATCTCTCTGGCGCGCGCATCTGCTCCTTTAGATCCCTCAAAGCATCTCTCGCTTCTTCTCGGTTCTTGTTTATTCTTGCCATTTAGAGATTCCTTTTTTTTTTTTTTTTTTTTTTTTTTTTTTTATGTCAAGTCTCTTCAGACATTCGCGAGAACTTGACGAGAGTTCTCGCGCACGATCGTCCGAAGGCTCGCGTGCTAGTAATTGACGCCTCGGCGGAAACTCTCCTCGGGGTTGGAAACCGGTAACGAGGCGAGACTTTTACGCGGGAGAGAGAACGATCCACGACTTGGCTCGCACGACGGATCGGCCGGATGATTCGCTCTATTTGCGTTTCAATACCCGCCATTATACGCCGCCGATTATATACGCGTGTGTGCGCGAGAATAATTTAATGCCGATCATTACTATTGCCGCGCGTGTTGCGGATCCTGTAACATTAAGATTCTGACGTACCGCTCGTGGGATTTCACGTGTTCGAGTAACAAAGAAATATCGCGTCGAAACGATCGTTATGCCGAGCCGATTTAATTCATCTTTTCGCAGGCTGCGAGCAACTTATATTTATCGAGTTATTTTACATGACGATATTTAGAAAATTGATTCAGAATTTTGTTCAACAAATTTTTCAACTTTCAATACAACTTGTAATACATTTATATTTCCGTGAATTTCAAGTTAAAAATCAAGCTAAATCGACAATGTACTCGTAATATATATTTTATATAATTTTATTTTATAACGATATATGTATATAGAAACACACAGATTAAAGTAAGAAACTTTCTCTACAACTATAATATGTAAATTATAATTTATAATACATTTATTTTTATATTTATATTTCCGCGAATTTCAAAATCAAGTTAATAAAATCGCAGAGGCATTCATAACATATATTTTATATAATTTAGTTATTTTTTGTAATCATATAAAAATATACAGATTGAAGTAAGAAATTATTTCTACAACCTATATAAATTATAATTTATAACATCAAAGATATAAAATATATACCGATGCCAAAAATATATGATATCGGAAGTAAATCTATCGAGACGTACGTAGAAAAAAGGAGAGAATAGCGGGCCGATTCTTACTGATTTCCTGCGAGCATCAGGGAGACACGAAAGCGATATCGCGTATACGTATCCCTCGGGGGTTGCGATGGTTATTTTTATTTATGAGGAAACCACCATGAAAAGGGACCCGCCCGCGCCGCCACCGCCACCGCCACCGTCGCATCCCGACACAAACCCCCGTGGCAATCTGTTGGGATTTCCACAAGTTGAATTCTCTCGGTCGGCATGCCCGGGGCGTGTCGAGACTTAACGATAATCGCGTCTCTTTTTTCATCGATGATTTTCCTACTCTATCGAATCTCATCCGAGCAACTTTTTAACAGCGCACTCTGTAATTTTGGACGATCTTTTAAAGTCTCCACGCCTCTCGGTTTCTTAAAAAGTCAAGGAAGGCGAAAATGTTGTGGTTAATCTTTACAATAATATTGTTGTATTTAATTTGCATATTTTTTCCAATTTATGCCAAACCTTTTTATTCAATATTACCGCGAGAAACAAATTATATATCAGCTTGTTATATTTATCCTATGTTATTTACTTTGCCCTCGGTATTCGTGGAGGATAATTGTCGCGAAGAGCAAGAGTGGCCGCGACTGCGGAGACCCCGAAGCGAGCCTCTATAACGCGTGTGTGTCTACGCAACCCACGATCGTAGAGGGTCGTCGAGAGCTCTGGTTGCGTAGCCCGCGGCCGAAATCCCACGGGTCCCATAACGCAGTTGGGGGAGATCCTTGACTGTTATCGCGTACCGATGCCCCGATGCCATATGCACGAGCGGTTACGCGTTAAGGATGTTGTTGCGCGAGCGACGCACGTTCGAAACGCATTTTCCGAGGTTAAACCGGTTCACGATGAGACGGCACGTCGATTTAGATGGGCGGAATATGGAACGAAAATATGGAGAAATAAACTTGGCGCAGATATGATGATTCCGTCGATAATCAACATTAATATTGAATCTTGCGATCTTGCTATTTATTTATATGAAAAAAATAATCGTGAAATGCACAAGTATTTTTATAAAAATGCACGTCATTAATAATATTTTTTATTCTCGCTGTGTGATTAATCGCTCAATGATAATTTCATCAAACCACGATTGTTTAATAATAACGAGAAATTCAATTGCATGTAATATATTTTAATAAAATTATAAATAATAAATAATTATAAAATTACAATTATAATAATCATTATTGATATAGTATAAATATATACATTTCTGGAATTTTATACAATGATTACTGATTATATATGAGAAATTTCAGAAATATTGATTATCAACGGAAAGAATTGCAAACTGCAAATTTATGATAATCAAATTTCGCAAAGTAGTTTTCGATTCGAATAATTTTTGGGCCCTTTTTCGAAAAATGTGCTAAAAGAGAAACTGGAGAATAGCGGTAGAAGACGATCCGTTCTGCTGCTGTTTTACGATAATCGTAAAACGGATTCTTCGAGGGGACTACGAATCCCAAACATATTTTCGCCAGGTTAGCAAATTGTCTGATTCCTCGCGGTATCGCAATTGGGGCCGCCCGCTGTGGTCAAAGACGTCCACGGGGATGTTATCCCTGTGATCTCGCACGAACTTCGGGATTGCGGGGAAAAAAGAATGGCGAAAAGTAAATCCAAGGAAATCTCGTCGACATCCCTATTCACCCTCAACTGTATTGTAACCGTCGCAAAGATATTTATACGTATTTCATTCAGCTAGATCTTTCAAGTGTCCATCTTTATATATTGTACGTCGTATACTGTTTAATATAAATTTATTAATAATTTCTTATCAATTTTGAGAGAGAAAATATAATATACATATTTTTTTTAATAAAATTTGTCGTGTATTTTACGTTTGTTTTAAATGTATGTATTGTAAATATAAACAGAAAATAATCGCGCACAATTTTTAGTTTTTCTCGTATTACTATTTTGATTAGCGTACGACTGCTATAAAATTATTACAACGTAGTATACGACATTCTTCGACGATTTACTGGAGGACGATTCTGAACTTTTCTTCGTTAAAGACATTTTCTAGTGATTTCTGTTTTCGCTAATTACTTCCTTTGATTAAAAGAGTTTTGCGCGGAAAAAGAAATTCTTTCATCCATTTCGGAAAAACTGCGACCACTCAAGGTTGGCGGGACTGTAGGTGAGCCAATTTAAAAGGCTAATTCCCGGACGAAAGTCAACGGGACTGGAAGAAAGAGGGCGTGCGACGAAAACGGAAGGAGGAGATAAGGTTTCGAGGGAGGTGTAGGAAATTAGGCTGCCTGCTTTTTTAGCCGCTTCGCGAGGGTGGCGAGAGGGATCGCGCCGAAAAGTAAACCAATTTCGTGGCTTGTTTAAAGCCGTAGGCAGAAACGCCGCGCGGTCCCTCGAGTTATTTCGCGTAGGTAACGCGCCGTGAAATTACGATGATACGCGAATCAATGGACTTCCAGGGTGGTAGCGTGACTACGCGTGAGAATTTTTAAAATCGATTGCGTCAATTCGACTGACTTTGTCAATTTTTATCAATGACATTTGGAGGCCTGGAATCCTCGACGCTTTGCAAACGTGATGTTCATTAATGTTTTTAATTACGTGGCAAAAAGTACTACGTACAAGTCTGAGAAGTCCTTTCTTCGACATTATCAAACGTTGCAGATTGACAGATATAATTAAGTATCAATAAATTGGATATAAAAAAGTATTTTTATATTTCTATGTTTTTTTTTTTTATTAATTTGACTTAAACACGCAAAAAAATTGCTGACTATTAAGGGAGGAATTCGGTCTAGAGGCCTGATTTTTAGGCTTTTTTGCAAATTTTTTATAAGGAACGGATAAGATCAATTAAAATAAAAGTTTTTTCTATTTGTTAAGCATCTTTTTAAGTATCTTTTAAAATTTTTTTTATTAAAAAATTTCAAGAATTAAGCTGCATATAGCAGTTCTAAAAAAAAAAGTAGTTGCACGGTGCACACGATTGGGGCCGTTCTGCTTATCAGAAACAAAAAATTCAAAAAGATTCTTAGAATATATGAGTTTGGGTATCACTCGAAGTAGGGTTTTTAAAAAATATGCAAAAATAACAAAACGGCGTCACTTTGAAAATAAGTCTTAATTTTTCGGCTATTTTTTTCGTCTTTAAAGGGCTGTAGAATTTCAAAAAATTAATATTTTTGATAATTCTATTTGGGACGATACCCAAACTCATATATTCAAAGAATCTTTTTGAATTTATTATTTCTGATAAGCAGAACGGCCCCAATCGTGTGCACCGTACAACTACTTTTTTTTTTTACAACTGCTATATGCAGCTTAATTCTTGGAATTTTTCAATAAAAAAATTTTAAAACATACTTAAAAAGTTGCTTAACAAATAGGCAAAACTTTTATTTTAATTAATCTTATCCGTTCTTTATAAAAAATTTGCAAAAAAAAGTCAAAAAATCAGGCCTCTAGACCGAATTCCCCCCTTAATCTAATGAATTGGAGATGCAAGTTTTAAAAGTGAAAAATAAGTGACGACGAGAAACGCAAATATAAACAGCGTAGCAGATGAACGCGGGACTCGTCGTCGATGCCGTGTCATCGGTAGACGATTCTTCTCGCAGGAAATATTCGTGGATGATTGTGTCTATTTTGCGGCAACCCAGTCGACACAATGGAGGGTCGAGAGAGCCACTCGACTTTCCCATTTCCTCGACAAACGAGCGAACGTCGTGAAACGCGCGAGGCGACAATGGGTCGTCATCAAGTTCACCGACAATGGACGCCACTCCATTGGCAGCCGCGTTCCACCGGAAGTCGGAGCTAATGTGTTTGATCAGGACGATCCGGCGGAACTGGCAAGAGCGCGCCTCGTTAGCGTATAATCGATATCCGCTTAGCTCTCTTCGTCGAAAGCTGCGAACTGTTAATACTTTCCGCGAGAATTCACGTATATCGATAAGAGATCTGGTGTATTTAGTTTTTAAGAATGATTTCGATATTAGCTAAAATTTATTTTATTATTTTATTTTAATTAATTCATTTTAATTATTTAAAATTATTAGGATCTCAGATTTTCACGGATCTTTTGTCGCAAATTTTTTCAATATAGGGTAAACTAGGCTGTAACTTTTTCAATAATCGCTACATAATGCGCTTTTTTAATCATCATCAAAGATAATCGATATTTATAGTAGTTTATGAACATACATTATTCGAGATAACCATATTGTGAATCTTATATCATATTTTTACTTTTGACTACCCGCAAAGTTTTTCATTTGTCCACTAAAAACCTATAATTTTTATTTTCGTTTTCACTATTTTTTTATAAATATTATGACCAAATGTTGTACTATTTTGATAATATAAAATTTCTATTAAATATTTTGCTTTTAATATTGTGATAATATTACGTAATTTAAGCTTCAGTGAAGATAATATGCCAAGCACTATTAAAAAATAACAAAAATAAAAGTAAGTTTCTTGCATTTTAAATAACTATGGCCATCTTACCCGAGTTTACCCTATTGAAAATTAATATCTCAAACTCGACGAGTCTCGCTCTTTAAGTTTGGGCGTTAAATAGGTGTCATTTCCTGCCTCGCGTATCAAAAACGATCTTCGGCAAACAGAACTGAAGAGGATAGAATTACACTTAATATTACGAGGGAATACGAGTCTCGAGAACTGTTGGGGAAATTTTTCGTTACGAAATTATACCCACATTTGCCCGGCGAACATACATAAGTATCACACGTAAAAAAAAAAAACCCAAGAGCCCCGATTTTGCGTTCGCAAACATCAAAACGGACAACTCCCGATCCCGTGTCGTCCACGTGTCATTTATCTTCCATCGAACCGCCCGAGCCCCGAAAAACCATCCAGATATATTGCCGGCGTAAGACTCACACCAGAACAAAGGGAGAAAGAGGAAAGGGGGAGGGGGGGAGAGGGAGATGGAGAGAAAGAAAGAGCGGGAGACTCCATTAAAGCTTAAGTCCCGTGCGAAGCGATGCGTCATTGAGATACATGAGTATCTTCGTAATAATAATTCGTCGCTCTCTCGATACGCCGCCGAGCCACCCTCGGATAGGGTTGGCCGAGGGTGAAGGAGGAAGAGACGAAGAGGGGTCACGACGGAGCGGCGTATATCTCTCTGGATTACGAAATATGTTCTGCGGCATATAATCCGCGAGCGCACGCTCGCGTTGTCCCGAGGGTACCGAGGATTATCGCCCGCGATAAGCTAATTTTTCGGCTATATGCCGGGGGAAATTGCGCACCAACACCCCAATAACAATGGTAATGAGAAGGATGCGAATCGTCTTTGTCCGTGCTGAATAATTTCCCGCGTTTATTTATCCTCGAAGACGTCGAGGTATCGATATTCTCCGACTTTCAGCGTTTTCGAGTGAGGGAAGTTTGATCGCCTTGAGAGAGCGATTAATGACACCATAAACTCGGTCTTGGGTTACTAGGAGTATTTGCAGGGTGTCGTATTTCCTCCGTGGAAAACTGGGGATTCTCGGAAATTTCTTTTTTTATCTGAAAAAATCAGAGAATTTTCTCAGAGAATTCAAAATATCTTTTCTTTTTGATAAATTTGCTTTTTATATTGCAAACAGTCAACAAATTAAATAAACTATACATGTGTTTAAAATATATTATATAAATATATATGTATATCTGTTTGTTTAATATATTTAATATTTTAACAAAATATTGAATATGCAGTAAATATTCTTTGTAATTTTGAACGATAAAAAAATGAAAATTTTATGCAAATGAAAAATACTTATGAAAGTTATTCAGTTTTTTCAATACATTACAAATTTAGCACTTGAAACTTAAAAGGTTCTGTGTTTTTTTTTTCTTGGAGTAACAGAACCAGAAAGCGTATAAAATAAAAAAAAATTTATTTTAAAAGATTCTCAAAAAAATCTTTAAAATATTTTCTTTACCTAGAATCTTGAATAAATAGATACCTGGAAGATTAATCTTTTAGGAATTTTTTCTACAAGATTTGAGAAGACCCTCTGACTTGGATTATTGATTGAAATAATCAATAAAATACTTTTAATAAACATTTGATTGATTAAAGAATCTTGTGCTTTAAAGTCAAAATAGTGTCAAAAGGGATATATTATTAATGAATCATTTACATAGGAATTAATCAAATTCAAAACCTATTTTCAATCCAACATTATTTAATGAAATTGGATTTGATCACTCGAAAACGCCAATTTGCTATTTCCAAAGTCGCGGGTTAATTAATTAGAACCGTATCGAGGATCGGCAAGTCTTATTCGGCGCTTTGATCTGTGATCTCTCTGCATCTCGCGACCCCGATGCACGAGGTCGGTGCCGAGTCGATGAAGCAAACTCGACGTATTTCTCTGCCGCTGCCGCATAACTTGGCGTTCGCGGCATCTTTATCGCACTCGTGGGAGCATCGCGCCGGGATGTACATCACCGCCGCAATATTCCGCAAAACGCGCGCATACGTTTCGCTTAACGCTCGTTCTCCTGTGCTCTCTATCTCTCTCTCTCTCTCTCTCTCTCTCTCTCTCTCTCTCTCTCTCTCTCTCTCTCTCTCTCTCTCTTCTTTCCGCCCGCGAAAGCGCGCTTTATAAGCGCCGGCCCTCCTTCGGTCTCTCTCGCTTCTGGGAGCAGCTACATTCAATGTGCCGGCCATATCTCAGCTACGGGAGACACTTTAATGAAAAATCATACCGCGAATGCACGTACCGCCGGGTATAAAGCAGATATTTCAGCCGAAATGAGATTTTAGACAGGAATAAATAAGCAGCGTCGGAAATGCTACGTTTTGAAAATTCCTTATCCGCGTTTTCGAAAATTTATAACGCTTCCTAAGAATCCAAGCCTCTTCCGACAATGGCTGTCAACAATAATTATCGATTAAAGAGGAAAATATTATATTAGTCAAACTTAAAAAAGCTATATGTATATGAAAATTTAATTGAGAAGAGTTATCGCTAATTATTAATGTGGACATTAAAAATTATTGCAAACAAAAGTAGCATATGCTTTTGCGCACTCGAAATGTTGCAAAAGATTCCATCGGACGGCTTAATTAACAAGATTTGATAAAAATGTGACGGCAATTTCAATCCGGCTAACTTTAGCTGCGAGGGTAATTCTATTAGATAGTAGCGTAAAGGGTTGAGCGAGATAGAAGGAGCGTGGCTGTCGGGGTGGGGGGGGGGAGGCAAGAAGGGAAGGGGGGACAGAAAGAGCTCTACAGAAACGGTGGCGGGGGGTTGTACTGCCCTCTGGGGCACCCTCACGCTAACTGGCTGCGACTGTGGTACGGGCCCCTTTACGATTCCGACTTAATTTATGTATCATCCGAGAGTTAAGTAATTTCTGCTCACGAATTACCTCGATCCTGCTGACTGAACGAGTTTCTCTTTTCTAAGATCGACGCGAGATGAAATTTCGAAAAGAAAAGAAGAGAGCGCCGCCGCAAAATTGGCTTCTTCTGACAACGGTTTAATTATTTAATCGTCTAGCTTTGCGCCGTTGAATCTTTTCATCCGGAAGATTATTTGAGAACAAGGCGATATGTTTTCCGAGTAGCAAGATTTTATTTTTTGAGAAAAAAATTCCTTTGAAAGAGAGAAAAAGAGAACATTAATATGTAGCTAAAAAACCTAAAAAGACTTTTGATAACAGAATATCTTTAATTTAAAAAAAAGGTTATAGAGAAATTTAATTAATTTTTACGACAAAAAAAATGATTTAGGAGAAATTCTTAGCAAGAGATAAGTCTACTATTCTACATATAATTGTATATAATTAAAATAGATTATTATATATAATAATATATATAATAAAAACATATATATATATATATATTAAATTATTTATACAAGTAATTAAAATAGAAAATTTACTCTGCATAATGAAAATGCTTTCTATTAAATGTCGATAAGATTATTTAAATTATTTAAAAAAATACATCATAAAATATAAAGTACAGAGAGTGATTAATTAATTTAGCGGCAATTATAAAAAACGATAATTATATATAATTACACAAATAATATTATAGAATATTGAGGCTCGATGGATATGTTGGAAGAATATAGGGTGTATACCTCCTGAAAAAATATAAAACTTGAAATTCTCAGAAAATTTTTTTATATCTGAAAAAATCAGACAATTCTCATAGAATTTTATTGACACGAAGAATACTGGCTTGAGAAATTTAAAAAATTCTCATTCTGATAATTTTGCTTTTATATCATAAATTCTAAATATATATCTATCTCTGTTTATATATATGTACATTTACCTTAAAATATTAAATATGCAGTATATACTTTATTTTAAGTTTTAGATATAAAGAATGAAAATGTTATGAAAGTTAAAAATTTTTATCTCAACGAAAGCTCGTCAGTTTTTTTCAGTACAACATTTGAATCTAGCACTTTAAGTGGCTTCGAGCTTTTCTTTCGTACGAGTGAAAAGTATCAGAAAACGTGTACAATAAAAGAATTATTTGAAAATTGCACCAAAAGTCTTTAAAATCTTCTCTTAAAATTCTCAACAAAAATATCAGCGAATTTTATTCTACAACATTTGAATATATAGACACCCTGAATAATCGAACAGCATTTGACTCAGGAAGCCGGGATACAGCCGGTCCATTGTTACAGACCGAGATCCCGGCGTGGTATGGGCGGCTGTGCGGGCGTGCGGGCCGGCTAATTAAAACGCGAGAAAGTTTCTCGCGGCGCATGCGGCGGCGGCGGCGGCGCGTCGCGAGGAAACGAGTTTAAATCTGTTTCGGAGCGGGCTCCAACGAGAGCCGCCGGCGCCTTAGTGACTCCCTCGTGCACCGTTTCCGCCGTGACTACACCCCCAGCACTTTATTACGAGTCTAATCTGTCTCGCCGCGCGAGGCGACGGCGTCGCGGGGTGAAGGCGGGGGGGGAGGAGAGGGGGGGGGCGGGTATTTAACCCCGGAGCTAATTGCTTGCTCTCGAGTTCGTCGGGAAAGCGCGGACGGATCGTCTTAAGTATGCTGACGGCAAACGGAGCTCAAAGAAACTCCACGGATTCTCAGCTTTTTTTTTGTGTTTATAATCGCGTTTTATGAACCAAATATACCGATTTCTTCTGCCTTTTCTAGTCGAAGTTAGATGCGATGTGAATAACAGATTAAGAACAATATTATTTATTATTTTATATTGCACATTTAGGGCTAAATAATATAGAGTTTTAAATGAAAAATAAAATGCGAAATAATAAATTTTATATATATACAATAACGTATATATAAAAAAATACATAAAAGAATATTGACATTTATGTGTAATAAAAAATATTAATTAAATTATATAACTCATTTATAAAAGGAAAGACACACACATGTATTAAAAGTATAATGCAAATACTGATTTTTTCGCTAAAGTAAAATACTGTGTCAACAACAGTTTAAAAACAATATTATTTATTTTTTTATACTGCACATTTTAAATAGAATAAAGGAATATATAAATGAAAAAATGCGAAGTAACATAATAAATTTTACTTATGCAATAACGTATACAAAACAAGAGATACGTAAAAAAAAAAAAAAAAGTTGACAGGAAATTTATGTGTGATAAAAAGTATTAATTAAATGATATAACTCATTAAAATGAAAGAGCCGCACATGTATTGAATGCAAGGGTTCCGAAAGAAAGTCAGTCGCGCCTTATTCGGGGATCTACCCTTATACGGCGGTTCCTTGGAGTAATGAAGCATCGCTTCGGTTCCGAAATCGAACGCGCACCGTCGAAAGGTATCGCTCACCTGCCGGATTAAGTTATTTAGGGCGTGACGCAACGTCCTTAAATGATTTAGGCATCGCGAGATCGGGATCAGAAATTGCCAATCCTCCGGATCCGCGGGACATATGGCGAACGTACATGTAGCACAGCCCGCTGCCCGTTTACGCTCGTAATTGCATCTTGCGATCCTGCCAATGAGCAACGAATTACCAGGTAATATATTACCCCAAATTATAGGTGATAACCGGCGGGACATTACGATCGCCACTTTGGCCAGATGGGTCGATCCGTTTTCGGTGGCGATTCGTTGCCGCCGCTGCGCCGCGGCATATGGGGTCTTACTCCATAAATATTCCGCAGCTTCCTCCCGATTTCGCGTCGGAATCGCCGGAAAGAATCGCGGGGCTTCCTATTATTTATTGCGTTTCAGTGTGATCTCCACGAATTGGAAAAGCGTTTTCGCACGTAGCGCATAGGGTTGCAGAAAACAAAACTAGAGAATATTTGTAAAAATATTGTGTCGGTATTGAAAATTTTTGAAAACTTAAATCTTGTCTTGATCTTGAATGAATCTCTGTAACAAAATCTTGCTTTATCTCGATTTTATTAACAATTTTTATCTATTATTGTTTAAAATAATATTTTTTAAGCATAATTTTTAGAATATAATTTAAAATAATTATTACTATTTATGTCATTTGTTTACTTCTCACAAAACACAATACACATATATATAAAGTTTTGCGCGGCTAAATAATGTAGTGTAAAATTTTATACTATTTATTTTTTTATTGTATTAATTATTGTATTAGTTGTTTTTAAATTGTATCAAATATAACTGTTTTTTATCTATTAAATAAAATATTTAAGTTTATATATAATATAGCGATTTTTTCTCATCTAATTTACAAATATATATATTTTAGCTTTTTTTTCAAAAAATCAATAATCTCGACAATCTTGATATTATTTTGATAAATAATTCAAAATCTTATCTTGATGTTATTTTGAATTTCGAGACAAGACGAGACAATAAGTCTTTGGTATCTCGTACAATCCTAGCGCAGCGTTTCCACTTGGAAGCAAAACCTGCGTGAAATTCGCGGACAGCGTATAAAATATTGAATCTTGTAATATAAATCTGTAAACTGTACGTGATATGATACGAGCGATATAGTGATTCTGTAGGTTTCCCTCTCTCGTTACAGTACGAGATACGCCGCGGGCAAATAATTGATGCATAAAAAATATCGCGCACGCAGGTAAAATTTGAAGTAAAATTCGCGGGAGAGAGTAAAAAAATTCTGAGATTAAACGCGAATTCTCTCGCGGATTTATCACACCGTCGGGCTGGGCCCATAAATATTTCTCGATAGTCATTTTTGCTCGCTTCTTTTTTTCAATTTATTCACGCGAAGCGTGAAATAGCGCGTTTATTTCGCGACGATTATAGCGCGCGGTTAATTTCCAACGAGCCCGAAACCACCTCCCCCTCTTACCCCGCCGGTCCACCTCTTTCCATCCCCTGTGCATGGCTAACTTTGTTAATGTATAATCCCGTGCGACTCCCAGGGGCTGCGTCGGCGTGATATAAAATCAGTAAGCTTTAGTAAATTTCGTTTAAACAATCCGGTAAACAATTTTCCGGCGCTGTGCGCGGCTAAGTAACGGCACCCTGGTGGCACCTGTGTGCCTGTAATGCTTTTTACCCCTTCCTCCCGGCTCCTCTTGTCGTTTACCTCTATCGTCGACACTCTCTAGCAACTCTGCAGCTTCGTCTGATTTCGAAGAAGTCTCAGAATCGAGATTGTAAGATAAAATATTAAATATTTTCTAGATTGATAAGAAAATATTATTATTTTTTATTATTATTACAATATATATGTATGTTTGTGCAAAATAATAATATTTGAAATAAGAGAAAGTTTCTTTAACGTAGATGGAAAATAACACATTTCAAACTGTAAGAATTTGCAAAATATAAAAATTGCAATTATCTTGATAAGTTCCAATAAAGTACATTTAACCAAAAATAATATATTTTGACCGTCTTCTCTTAATCACGAGCAGTAAATCGCTATCTGGCGACGCGCGACGTACAATACAAGGAAATACCTCAATCTAGTAATGACAAAATCGAACGTCTGTAAAAGATGCGCGGCCGCGCATCGCTTCTAATTTTCTCGGTGACAGATTTGAAGGGAGTAGATTTGTGGGGGTGGCCGGCGCGCGCGTTTCGGGACTTTTCGATGAAATATCGACGCGTCATCGATACACGTAATATACATCGGACACAGAGTGTCCGCTGATGCATTTTCATCATAAATAACGGGCGCAATGGCGAATAAATAAACGCCGGGCGTGATCATCGTAACTCACAATTATGGCGGCTCGGTTTTCGCGCGGCGCCCCGATACGCGAGCCGTCACTTTTAATTTCGCGACCGGACCGTTTGACACGTTTTGATCTGCAATTTATGGCCGCGTTCGATATTTCCCGGGAGAGCCGCCCCGATGATTTGTGCCCCTTTCTACGGAATTTTAAGCCGCCGCGATGGAACAACGAGCCGCGCTTACGCCGCTTACGTTATAACGATACCGTTTAGTGATATATGTATTTAACCCGAGTATTTCGTAAGCTAAAAAAATTTATTCCTTTCGTACTGTCGCGAAACATCATCTTGCAGCTTGGCTTCTTTCCCATATTTGTATAAAAGAATCCGAAACAAAATTGCTATACTATCTATGATTTGTTTAAGGTTTATTTTAAACATACACGGATGCATGCAGGCCTTACATATGTACATATTACAAATTTATTTACATTCCCATAAATTGTCTTAAAATGCAGAGAATGAGTAAAGTTTTTTATAATGTGAATCAAAATCGAGTTACTTTTAGGATTGTATTATCTTGGAGATGCAAACAAATAAACTGAATTACAATAATATGAAATGTTAATGTTATCGTTAATTAAAGTACAGACAAGCAAGATTTTATGATATTCAAGATCTGTGAAAATACTTGTTCATCCGTCTTATGTCTCATTTTGGTTAGAGTAATAAAATTTTATCAAAAAATTATACACATTTGTAGAATTTATGTGATTTTAAAGCTTTTTTTCTGTATCTTGCATTGCTATTTTTTTAAAAGTCCCCAGACACCACATATTTAGAATGAGACACATACCTATAATTTTATATGTTTTATTCTAAAATAATAAAATTCTTAATGTACGATAAACGGACAAGAAATAAACAAGACACTCGATGAAAAAACAATCAAATATTTTTTTAAATAAAATATATCGCTATAACTTTATCTCACGATCAAAAATGTAATATAATAGTATAAGACTAAGTATTTTATAAAATATTAGTGATTGAAACAATCATTATTATTAATTGATTGAAACAAAAGCCTTTATCCCGATACCTTCTTCAATCATTTAAGTGTCGCATATCATTCCGAAAGTGTGAAATAACATGTCTATCTTGTCATCGACTTTCTTATCGCGTTCAAGTGATTTATTTCTCAATTTAGTTACAAAAATTTATTTCATACATTTTAGTTACGCACGTGATTATAACGTCAGTATATTTCCGAGCATTTTTACGAGCGCAGGAAATAAATGTATACACATCATTTATATCCTTTTAATTCTCAACAATAAAATATGTTTTAATTGACGTATATTAATATTAATCCATTGAAACGATTTTCATTTTATTTGCTTGTATCTCTAAAATATCCTGTATATTAAAAAAAATATTAGTTTAAAGTTTTTTAATATTTATATACAAGTAACTTGCGTAAATGATGTTGCAAAACCTAAGATATAATTCTGTTTAAAACTCTCTATATAATGTTTCTTTGAATATAATGTTCTTTTGACCTAATCTGAAGCAGTATATGTACGTATATAAGACGCATTTAAAAATATTATTGATGGAAATAGTCTCTATTGATTGATTTTTTCAATAAGATTTCATTGATTTGCTCTGCCGTATTTATTAATGATAATAATACACAGTTTATTGTTTTCCAGTGATAATACAACAATTCTATTTAAAAGAGTACAACATTGCGATATTTTCCAGTCGAAACTACCAACAATCATATTTCGAATATTGAATTATATATTACTTGTAGGGTAAACTCGGGTAAGATGGCCATAGTTTTTTAAAATGCAAAAAACATACTTTTATTTTTGTTATTTTTTAATAGTGTTTGGCATATTATTTTCACTGAAGCTTAAATTATGTAATATT
This sequence comes from Anoplolepis gracilipes, assembly GCF_047496725.1. NCBI lineage: Eukaryota > Metazoa > Arthropoda > Insecta > Hymenoptera > Formicidae > Anoplolepis > Anoplolepis gracilipes. Next base: position 3,204,133 of record NC_132984.1, on the reverse strand, counting down.
ATCGAAATTAAAAGGAAAATATTTAATAGAAATTTTATATTATCAAAATAATACAACATAAGCACCCAACTTTTACGGAAAAGATGACCATAATATTTATAAAAAAATATTGAAAACGAAAATAAAAATTATAGGTCAAATAATAATTTACATATATTTATATGTCTAATGTCGATTACGATAGCTTAACTGTAATTTATGCGACGTTGTAACAGTTTTTAGTGGACGAATGAAAAACTTTGCAGGTAGTCAAAAGTGAAAATATGATATAAGATTCACAATATCGTTATTTCAAATAATATATGCACCTAAACTAGTGTAAATATCGATTATCTTTGATAATGACTAAAAAACGCACTATGTAGGGATTATTGAAAAAAATTACAGCCTATGGCCATCATACCCTAATTTACCCTATATTTCCTTGATCTTTTGGAAAAATCATGAATCGACTTAATCGAAAAACTGAACACGACGTCGTACGATCTCCGGCTTGAAATCTGTATTATCTCTCGCGCAGAATCACCGCGATCGCGAATGGACAGATGGCCGCCGGTCCTGGCAAGGACCAATGACAGGTTGGTCCTGGACACTGGCAGCATTTCGTGGTTCATTTGCGGTACCCAGGGGTACCATCTATTATCGAGGGTCGAGCCGGCGCGGCCGAAGTCGATTTCCCCCGTCCCGAAAGAGGATGGAAAAGGGGGATAGGGTAGGATATACACGCAGGGGGGTCGCTCGAAAATCTATACACGGAACGTGAGGGGGTTGTTTACACGACGGAAGGGCGACTCGATTTAATTCGGTGATGATTTTTTAACGAGACGAGCTGCGCGCGACACCTCAGAGACTGGCCGTGATTTACAGCAGCCGATTCTGCGTGGACGAAAGGAGGAAAGGACGAAGGAAACGCAACGCGAGCGCGAAATAAATAAAAGCGGTTCGTGGGGGTTGATGTGCAAAACGGTAAGCGACACGTGCGGAATATACCGCGATCGCGCTGCGTCTCTTACACTTTCATTCCGCTACTCTTTCTCATTGTTATTCGCGGGGTGTCTCTTTTCAGCAGTAATACGATAAAATACGACAAAAGAGGAGGAATAAAATCTTTTGTCGATACAACGCGTTTCCGTTCGTCGAAAGAATTGTGTTGAACATACGTATAAAACTATCTTTTTATTCCCGTGGTATTAATATATTTTTTCTTTTATTAATAAAAATATATATATATATACGCGCGCATAAATTCCCTCCTACTTGTCACAAAAATATGGCTTTATGTTAATTAAGAGATTTGAAAATAATTTGAAAGATTTCGTAACGAACAGCTGGAGATTAAATGGGATGCTGGACAGATCGTGCGGAGATATTACGATCCTAAACGCGCCAAATGGCAGCGTCGGATAATCGAGCGTGAAATTTGAAAATTTTCATTATTGCCGGACACACGTTAACTTCCACCTGACTGAGCGCGAAATGGAATTTCGAATACTGCTCGCCGCGTGCGCGAGCCACATGCCCTGCTTAATGAGATAATGCTGATGATGATAAGTGGCGCGCGTTCTACGTTGAACGAAATTTCGATACTTGCTTGTCTCTGAGAGAATTGATCTTTATATCACATCAGCAATCATTGTTGTTTTATATAAAACGTATATTCGCCGAAAAAATTGGCTTTTTTTTGTACATGGAAAATTCATTTAATTTTATTCAGGAAATGTTTCAAAAAATTCTTTCTCTAATAATTTTGTTCTCATATTGTAAAAAGCCAAAGCAAGCTAAACAAATTGTGCATTTAAGATATATTATAAATGTGTATTTATTTTTGTTTATATATATATTAAATGTCTTGACAAAATATTAAATGTATGCAGTACACATTCTTTCTAATTTCTAATAATAAAAGAAATTTTTAAGCAAGTGAAAATGTTTATAAAAGTTATTCAATTTTTTTCAACACATTTACAACATAAATATAAGTAATTATATAAGATATTAAGATAAAAGGTCTATGATTTACAAATCTAACATTTTAAATTTAAGAGGCTTTGTATTTTTCTTTCGTATGAGTGAAAAATATTAAAAAATGAATATAATAAAAAATGATTTTAGAGAGAGTTGTATGAAAATATCTCTTTAAAATATTCTCTTTATTTGAAATTTTGAAATAACTGGAAGGGAATTTTTTTACACAAGATTTGAGTAGACATTTCGTTATATGTTCGCAATAACAATAAAGTATGTGTCAAGAAAAATCACGCTGCGCATTTCCAATGAAGCAGACAGAGAATCGGTGTGTTTGTTTGTTCAAATCTCGAAACAATCCATCGATGAGCAGAATGCACGTTACAAAGGGTGAGCCCAACGATTCCCGCGCGTTACCTAGCGTTAAATTAGAACAGCCATAGCGACGAAGAGAAAATGGGATGGGGGGGAGGGGGGAGAGAGAAGAGCATAGTTTGAAATATTTAAAGCTACCCTCGAAAATTTCCAAGTGGCTCGTTTCGACAAAAGTTTCCTCGTTAAGGGGTTTCGAGATGCTGCCCTCCCGCCCTCACCTTAGATCTGTTAAAACCTTAAGGTTCATGAGCTTCGAGAAAGCGGTCGAAGGTGCGAGCGACGATGTTTCGGATGAAAAATTTATTCCTAGACGGTTTGACGCTTCTTAATGCTCGCTCATAAGTTCATTAGCAGCGTCCCCGATGTCTCGGAGAGCTATGAAAATTGTAAAAAGTTGCAAAAATTTTATGTGTAATTCGTGACACATCACATGATCTCTGCGAAATATATATCTCTGTCGTGTATATATGTCAAAGCTGACACTTTTATGATCGGCATTTTCATCTCTTTTTTTCTTTACGAGAAATTTTAAACCGAATAATAATATAATAATAATAATAAATAAATATAATAATATTTATAACGAGATAAATGTAAATGCATTCTACGAGGCATCCTCAGATGCACGGATTGGCTAAGAATTAATGGGTTTGTACCTACAGGAATGATTCTTTATTTCTGTAGAGTTGGCCGATTAAATTGATTAACATTAAATAAATTAGATCGAACACAGTGTGTTGTTACGAAGCGACGAGGCTCGCATTAGTAGACTCGCGTCGGTCTCTCTCTCTCTCTCTCTCTCTCTCTCTCTCTCTCTCTCTCTTTGTCTGGCTATCGGCCCCTCGATCTTCTTCCTCTCTCTTCTTTATCCGCTTCTTCCACGGGCCCGTTTTTTACACTCCGCCCTTTCGCGCTTGCCGCCGCCGGCGGGCGTTTCATTAATCTCGCGTCTCTCAATTTATTTTTGCGTCTTGTTAGGTGCCGGCTTCGTTCTCAGGTGTTTACGTCTCACTCGAATGGAACGCGCGATCCTCGCCGGAGTGATAATGAAAAGGAGAGGGCGAGAAACTTTAAAGAGTCGAGATCTTCAAAGAGGATCGCGCGGATGAAAAATCTATGATAAATTAAATGGCTTTCTTTTTTTTTTTTTTTTTCTTTGAAGATACAAAATCAAAGTTTTTTTTCTACCGATTGTCGTAAAAAATCGATTGTTTCATAAACACGAGCTCCATCGCGATGATCAAACCCACACATGGTATAATTAACGTCCGATCATCGCAGTCGTCCCATAACGCGACGTGGCGACTGATCAAAAATAGTCTCCTTATCGTTTCCATCGATCTTTCGACTTGACTGGTCGGGACAAGTCCCGTAGGACCGCGAAAGGGGATTCTGTGCGTTAGCTGACGTGTTTCGATCCGACAGGACCCTCGCGCGTGCTGCGGGTGCGAACTTATTGTTCAACAGACCCCACTTAGGATCTATTTAGTACTTCTTTTGTGCTGGTACATTTCTAGTGAAGGAAAAATGTGCCGCTAACAAATCTTCCTAAATAACAAACGACTCTCTGAATCCTCCATTGTTTATCAAATGCAACATTTATAATAAAATTGTAATCTTTTTAATGACAATAATTCTATGCCACAAGTTTCGCGAACCGATCAGAGATTCCGACGCGGAAATTCTTTGAACGTTGATGCGTGTAAATTATCATCGATAAAACGGACGTTCCTCTATCGATGTACCTATCAACCAAGCGGAACTGGCTTCCCTCTTTTGTTCACTGCAGCTACCCCTCGGAAGACTGACGGGCGCTTGGTGACACCAATCGGTCCCCGAATACTCCTGGGATCTCGCGCTGACAAAGCGATGTTCTCGCGTCAGCCCTTTGTGGTAGATCCGATGGAATCGCATCCTTCGTATGATGATTCGCTCGTCGCGTAACAATTCACAGTCTTCCCTGGAGACACTCAAGCCAAGAGTCCGGCCGAGCTTAGCCATTTTCAATCAGGCTACATCAACATTAAATTCCGCTTCTCGAAATAGGGAATCAAACGGCGTGAAATAATGTGTCGACACAATTAATGTAGAACAGTGTTACGTAGATATCTGAGAAAGTTAAAAATATGAGAATATAATTAATTGTTTCTTTCTTTTCTCCCTCTCTTTTTAATTTCTTAATTTATTTAATACAAGATGCCAGTCACAATGATGAGGTAACGTCACATCGCAATGTATTTCATTCCGTCAAAGAAAATGAGAGAAAGAGAGAGAGAGAGAGAGAGAGAGAGAGAGAGAGAAAAAGTTGAAATTTGACTAGCCAGTTTAAATTCAACTAGACACCGCCAATCGAATGACATAGCAACGATAGTAAAAGCGACGCGTGCCCGTCAAAGTCTCAAAGTGCGAAAAATGGGATACACGTTTCACTGTGTTTTCCGCAAATCAGCTGTCTCTGGCCGCGGCGGCGGGATCTCTTGGCAGCAGGAAAATTAGGTGCGGTATCCTCCAACGTCGATCGGAGGATGCTCGTCACGAATTAGCATTTATATCACCGCGGCACGGCGACCATGTGGAAATGGAATATCCAGAACACGATGATGGAGATTCATCCTGCCTTTCCGCGGTGAATTAATACGTCCGCTTTTGCGCGCACGCGAGTGCGTCTCCTCCACATGTACTCCACGATTTTACGCGCCTTGCTTTCTATTAATTTTATTTTTATTCCCCGCTTTAGACTTGTCTACAGCATCCTACTTAACGAGATACACATCGATATTTTTCAAAATGCATTTCGCAAACTTTCAATATTCTCTTTTTATTTTTATAAATATAAGAGCATGTATTTTAGATTTCATCAGGGTTGTGTGTCAATTTATTTTTTTATCTGCAAATTCTTTTGAAAGTTTAATATTTCTAAAATCTTTTAAAACCCCGAAAGACTTTCTTCCCTTCCATCTATGTTTTTTTTTTGGACTGCATTCGCATGCTCGGCTGCATCAATTTGTATTCGAGACGCGAGAGGGATTGTTCGTATATCAATATTATACCTGGAACGATCTTAATATCGGGTGTATCAATGACACCTTACGGGGACGACTTCAGGTATAACGTGCACGTATCTGCCAGGCCTATTACCAAAGGTACGGCATGATCCGGTTGTGTATTGCGTGGTATTAATTACAACCATTAGTCACGGTGTCCGTGAATTACAGCGAGCCTGCAATTTCGATCAGTCGATAATCATCGTACGGTCGTCCGATACTTGTTCGATTCACGAAGGAGAGAAAAAGTTTCTCCCCGGCGACTTAATCTGTTGCGAATACTGTTTACACTGTCAAATTGCCTTCTGTCACAACCGACAAGAATTTTAGCACGCCAGGAGACAGCTTGATTTGAATTGCTGGCCTGATTTCAAGATTAAGGGATATTAAAATTTCTACGTTTAAAGATCATCAAGTGTATTAATGTAAGACTTTAACGGTTTAATAACGTTAAGATTTAATTATGCAGTCAAATTGTAACAAATTGATTTAAAAAAACTGATTCGACTCAAATAGGACTTTTGATTAGTTTTCAAACTCGAGGCCGCGCGAGAAGCTTTTTGCAGCGCGAAGGGAAAATTTTTAGACATGTAGAAAAATTTGAAAAAAAAGACCGTATTATTTAAGATGCATCCCGTTTCACGCACGATGCACATGAAACGACAAAGAATCGTTCCACACCAATGCGCGCATTGATAGGACCGAGACCCGCCCATATTTTCTAGATCTCCCCACCATTCACGCACATCAGCTGCCACGAATTGCGAGATGAAGTAACGGACGCGATACTTGGAAATATGGCGGAAATGTTATTTTCGCATAAAGCTGTCTACATGAAAAAATATTGTTTCTAAAAAAAAAAAAAAAATCTAAATGTCTCGATAAACGCACACACACACAACTTGTAATAATTTTCATTTTTTTTTTTTAATCTCCTCTCTACGCAATAAGTTATTAACGCGACGCAGGGATACTTTTTTTTATTTTTATAAGCGTACTTTGCTGTGCGTAGCTATCGGTTGTCCGATAAAATTACACAGAGTTTTATCAAAACGTTTAAGAGAGAGAGACGGAATACCTAGAATGTGTTATTGCCAGCAAAATGCAAGGATGCATTCGAAATTTCGGAATCACATCCTTAGCCCTTTTTGAAAGACACAGGCTTTTCCTCTCCCGCGGCTGTGTTTATGTCGTTGCCACTGTTTTTATCACGAATTATATCGCGGCCGAATGAGCGCCACTAATTACACCGCTACCTACTCTCATAAATCACCCAACGTTTGTATCGCATTTGTAGAAACGCTTTCGGTGTCGTGGTACATCCGCGAAACGCGGAGAGAAACCGGCGGACTACGATGAGGCAGACAGAACTGCCTCTAGGATCAGAATCGAGGCTGATCCATCGATCATCCTGAATCGCGCTATCCAATTAGAACCGTTAATGAAGCTTGTTGCGCAAACGACGGACGGTTGGAATTCCCGGGTTAACCATAAATGGATTTGTTACATTGCGTTACACAGAGCGAACTGAATCGATGATATTCTTTCGTCGTACATTATAATAATCTGTGCACTCTGGTTCAACCCGATTTCAAATATCTAGTTTACTTATTGTCAGTTACGTCGCTTGGTCTTCCTGAAGTCATTGTATTTAATTTTTATTTCACTTTAACGATATATATATATATATGTGTGTGTGTGTAAAGACTAACATCTGAATATAATTCGGAGATACTACGTAAAATAAATATTCACAAAATAAACTTGGAAAGTGATAATTTAAAATTGAAAAAAAAAATTTCATTCATCTTACTCGATATTCTTTATCAAATCTTTATTAAAAAACGTCGCTCTATTGTTGGGAATCATGTTCATAATATATATGCGTGTCGTAAAATTAATTCTTTTCAACTTATTGTTAGTCCAGGATAAACAGGATAAGATTTTAGAAAAAATGTATTACCTACTGTTGTCTCACTCTTTTATTATTACAATGCAGATTAGTAAATAATTAATCATTTGAAAGAGCCTGTCTTGATGTAATGCCAGCTCTATGCACACCATCGCCTTTGCATAAATACTTGAGATATCGCGTGAGAGAACCGCGGCGACTCGCTTGCATGCGCCAGACTCGTTACCGGTTTTGTCCTAGCAAATTAATTACCTTCCATCATTTGCTTTATTTTCCAACGCCAGAAGTACGACTGTTAATCGAGTTTCATTTGAGCCGTCACAAGTCGATGGACGGAATACAAACGCGAGAAATTTGAAGGATATAAATCCAAGTTTAATCTTCTCTTTGAAAAAATGTTATTAAAAAACACCGTTAATTACAATTGTTTCTCAATCAATCTTTCACGTTTTAACAAATATAACATTTATCTGTAAATAATTATTTTTTACGCTCATCTCAAGCGACTTGAAGAGTAAATTTTACACAGTTGCAGGACGAAATTGAAATATGTCAAAGACACGACGAGGAGAAGCCATTCGGGAAGGCGAGATAAACAGCTGATTCGAAATTTTTGACATTTCCTCGAGATCGGGAGTTAATTAAAGGGTAACGAGAACTAAAAAATCAAGTCGGTCGCGCGCGACAGGGGTGAATGAAACGGTGAAATTAGCGGCTAATACGGATCGATGCGACGTTCGCGGACGTCTTTTTAAAAGTTGGATAATAAAAACGGAACTCGAGGCGTCACGACGTTATGAAAGGAACGTCCGCACGGAGTGAACGGAAGAGGCGGATCCTGCGAGAACTTCTTGGAACGACTTTCGCTCCGCCTACGTCTCTTTCCCTACCACAATTCCATCGGGTAGAATCCAGTGGGGGTAGCAGCCCCTCTTTTCGTTCCATGGTGGAGGACAGTTTCGATTGCCGACCGACCGACGAGCGGTGGCTCGCGTTGCCATAGGAACCGACGAAAAGCGTCACCCAGGATTGTTCGAAACAATTATCTGGCGCTCAATTTCGCTCGTAGTCGCACGCTCCGCGTATCTCTCTCCTCTCTCTCTCTTTCTCTCTCGGCGACACAGCAGCTCGCAAATCGTTTACGCGGATAAAAATTCCCCAACGAGAGACCATGGCTTCACTGTCGAGAACAAATTGTTTCTTAGACGCCATCCTCGGGTGATTTTTGCGCGTATCGTAATTAGTGTGTCTCTATTCTATGGGTCGAATGTAATTATTTAATTCACAATTTATATTATTCTCGAGATTATAGCTCATAGGGTAAACAAATACCTACGTGAATTTACTTGATTGATGACTTAAATGTTGACGAAACAATTTATATGGGTGAAATACAGAAAGAGTATGTTAATATTTTCATCTACAGAACGGAAATTATTGTCGACGAGTGCAGGAACATATTTGGGAATTTAATTCACTTTTTGATTTTACTCCAAAACTGGAAGCCGCATACCAATATCTCTATAATTAGTCACAAGAGAAAACCGGAAGCTAAAACTATCTTCTAAAATGTCTTTTTTTTTTTTTTTTTTTTTGCAGTGATGACAGGTTTAGAATTTTAGATTTGCTGTCATTTAGAGAAATTGTCGAATACAATCTTGAAAATGAAATCTTGTCGAAGAAAGATAGAAATCGTCGGTGGATTTGCGTGAGAGACGAGAGATGCCGGTATGTCATATTCGCACTTTGTTTCATGATTTTTTTCGCAGATTATCCGCTCCGATATGACATAAGTGTGTATTTCCGTTCGGACGAAAAGTAGATTCCGATCGGATGTAAGAGCTCGCGTGGTTAAGGCACCGCGATTCGGGCAAATGTGTTTCACGCTCCGCTAAGCGACGGCTCGATCGGAGATCAAGAAAGATGTACGGCGGCACGACTGCCTCTTCGGAATATAAAACCACGCATACAGCCGAAATGAAAAATTCCGTACACTCGCCATTCAGAACACATTCCGCCTTCTTATTTCTCAGAGAGTGCTGGAAAATTATTATGAAACGCCGTTGAATTGTGCCACACTTGCCACCGTCAATTTGTACGAGATGAAATTAAATTGCATCGATGATTCTATCCGAATCGAAATTTTTCTCCCACTTTCGACCTCAGTTTTTAATCTAATTAATTTATTTCGATACTTTAAGCGCAATCAGATCACTCTTTTTTCAAGTTATTTAATTCATAGTTTTCTCCTTCAAATCTAATAAATGAAAAGCTGTTCATTTATCAATTATTTGAGGTAGAGAAAAAAAATTAAGAGTTCATTTCTCCATAAATTGAATTTATTAAAATTCTCTAAAATGTATAAACATAAAAAAATTAAGGATGAAAATTTCGACTCGAGAAGATTAGAATGAAAAGAAAAAAAGAATAAAACTAAAACTAATAAAATGACTCGGTGTTGATTGAGAGTCAGACCGTTTGCCATGATGTTACCGCATTAGAAATTTCTTACATTTTCTCCTCTCACTCGCTTTGAAATGTATATTTTTAAAAGAGGGATGAAAATTCCGCGCCTGACGTGGGTTTTCTACCGGAACTGTACGAGGCAATGCCTCGGTTATTTTCGCGTACATCCAGACATCGTTTCCGCATCACGTCTTCGCTATTCGCTTCGGTTCACCTGGAAATAAATATGTACTCCTTATCGTTTCTGGCCAACCGATCAAAGAGCAATGATCCTGGAAGTATCGCGTCGAGCACGACGAAGGGGTGGATGGCAAAAATGTTTGCAGGAACTACGCCCTCGATTAACGATGCGTGAGGAACGAGAATAAGGGCGAGGCACTTTGGGGCGCTCGAACAATTTTGTGTCTATATGAAATGGTTCGACCATGATCGAAGTTATTGGAAAAACGAGTAATGCACATAAAAAAAAATTGCTGGCTGTTATTTTGTGAAACAGCCTGTATATAAAATGAAATTTGAGACAAAAAATTTTTTATTTAATATGTTTAAGATTTATAAATATATTAATAAGACCTAAATATATATTATTATAATATTTATAAAGATATATATATATATATAGATTTATATATTATTATTTACAAAGAAAATAATAATTATAACTAGAAAGTGAAGATAATTTAAAGGATTTATTATAATATATCTTTCATATGTGTACACCTTGTTTTTCACATTTTAAGCAATTGAGAAATAATGAAAAAATTAAAAAATAATTTCAAAATAATAAGTCAAAAGTTTGGGGACAAACTTATCGTGTCTCTGGAAAATTTCGATGAAAATTCGCCTCTAAACGTACCAACAGTGCGCGCATAGAATTCCGTTCGCAATTGAGTCCTCGGACGATCGATCGATCGGTCATTTGCCGATGTTAAACACTTAGTCGCGGCTCGTTCGTACACGATAGCGGCGATTAATTATCGGTCAACCATAATCCGGCCGAGTTTAAATGTCGAGTCGCAGCTTCCCGAATCGCGTGCAACGACGGCGCGTCGTGATTTGTGGCGAACGTTTAGAGGACGAAATTGCACTGCGCGCGACCGAACGGGATCGACTCCGCACCGAGGTGATTAGACGTTATTGATGCTGCGAGATCTCGAACGTGTACCGTCAATGAACGAACTAAATCATTCCAATACACACGTTCCGCGCACTGAAATGTCCTGTAGGATTTCTCGAGAATTGCTAAATCAATAGACACCGCGTCCGATGAATGTTCTCTCGCGATAATCTAATGCAAAAAAAAAAAAAAAAATAGGAGACGATAAAGCAATGATACAGGGTGTCCCGAAATCTCTATCGAATATCCTTTTAAGGAGACAGATTCTCTGACCAATTTGAAAATGATTTTTTCTGAGCGAAAATGTTGAGGCATCAATAATTTTTGAGTTATAAGTGATTAAAAAAAAAAAAAAAAGAGTTTCTCGTAAATTAAACTTTGCGGAGTTAAACGATTAACATAATTACATTCTTCAGTTAATTTCAGGTGGAGTTTACTTTAATAAAATTTTAATTTAAGGCTTACTTATAAAGACACATAATAGTAAAAATTAAAAGTTTGCAAAAAATGATTTCACTTGACATTTTTACTGAATAAAAATCGTCTCCAAATTGGCCAAAGAATTCATCTTTAAAAGGATATTTGGTAGTTTCGGGACACTCTGTGTAGAATAAAATAATTATTGTAAAACATGTATTGATTTTTTTATTTCATGCCACCTTTTTTTTATTTATTTCAGAGATTAATTACACAAGAATATGAAAATAATACTGAAGGGGTATATATAGCTCTTCTCAAGCATATATGAGAATGTTTAGAGAATTGGTCGAATATTCTTAAATTATTAGATTCTTAGATTCGCTGCCTGTTCGCGCGTTAATTGGACATTTGTTTCGCTCTGATGTCACTCTCTATATTTTCATCGTTATTTCGTCGCTATTTCCGGCATACGCTTAAGAGAGAATTACGAGTGTCACGTTACATTAGCGATCCCCATCCTTCTTTGCCACTACAAACCTCCCAAATGAATAGGAATTATAAGTACTCGCTGAGTAATGTGTAAAGAGCATGAAATATAAAGTAACACGAATGTACACTGCTTTAAATAAATTTTGTCTTTGATCACTTACAACCGAAGAATATCAGGCAAGAAATAAAAATATTTCACGACAGAAACATGCTGCTTCGCAGAAAAATAAATGATGACTCTTAAATGCAAACTTAATGCCTTGAGTGTCAATGCGATTTTTTTTTAAAACGTCGAGCAGATTTGCACGTGTTTGCATTCGGGAGCCGTTATTTATTTTTCTACGAAAAACTCCAGCGATACTTGCAACAATTTATAAGAAAAGTGAAGAAAAAAAAGAACAGAAAAAGTATACAAAAATATTTTCTACGTTTATTTTTTATAAAAAAAAAAAATTATAAACGTTTATATAATTCAAAATAAGATTCTAACTCACAGATAGAGGATTCTATCGTGTAAAATACATTTACATTTTTTCCCGTAAATAACACACTGTTAAAAAATAAACGCGATATCCAACGCAAAAATACATATTAATAGCAATGTTTGATTTAGAGGTTTAAAGTTTTAACGAAGCACAAAGTGGCGATAAACGAGATAAAATACATCTAACTTCTTAATGTCGTGAATATCAAGCTAAAATTTTCGTAAAGGAACTTGAAGAAAGCTTCGAAAAAGAAAATATGCTATCCGCTAAACTAAAGACGTTACAAATACGAATGCATTACATGGACGAAGGCGTGAGAGACGATTCCAATCGAAATAGTTCGTCGATCGTGAAGACGGCCAGAGGGTTCGGAAGAAGATCGAGAAGCCGCCGCCCGGCTTCTCGGATCGATCGGAATTAATCGAGCGCCGGGTGGCGCAGGGGGGGGGGAGGGAGGGGTGCCGCGGGGGACAAGATTTCTGACGATTTAATTCCGAAAGCCGAGTTTCCATCGTCGCGCACGACAGCCGTGGAATCTCCCATTCGATTCCGCCCGGGATCGCTGCCGGGCACGTTCGATCCCCGGTAAGTCGGGGACGCCGCGGCGGCCATTAGTAACCGAATTAATTAGGCGAATCGGTGGCGGCGCTATGCAGTTACAATTAATCCGCGACGCCGTTCCGCACGTCGTAATTATCGCGGAGACGCCTGCGATACTTGGACGCCATTATAGATGAACTGTCAATAGTGACAGTTTGTGGACGTGTATGATTCATTTTAGATGTTAATTTCCGTTTGCTTAGATAGACTGATAATAATACTATATATAAAATATTTTATAATAAATTTACATATGTTTATAATGTATCATAATAAATTTATGCAAAGTATAATTTATTATGATATATTTAAATTGTTGTTTTAATTCAAAGTCAAATTGTAATTTTATGTAACGATGAGAAATTTGTTAATAAATTTATTAATAAATTTAATTATAATTTCATTAGAGTAAACTGTCATTTTATGTAATTATGAGAAATTTATCCGTAAAAAGAATTTCTTGAGATTCTTTTTCTATCAAGTATGTGATTATAAAAATCACTATATTTTTCAATTTACTTTTATTTCCCTCAAATTTAATAATCGTTAAATTTAATTTCTTAGTCTTTGGAGACAAGCTGATGTTGATGCTATTGATTTAGTCCGGGATTACCCGTGCCGTGCAACTTCGGTATTGCGTGCGGATCGCCATGGCCCTACGATTTTTAGCATCTTTGACTTCTTTCGAAGTTTTCGGCTTGGCCGTGTTTCCTCGAACGCGTCACGGTATACTCGCACGGACACGATGCTAATCGATTCTTCACAGCATCCGCGAGACGCCGAAATGAACCGGTCCTGTAAGAACGGCTGAAACGCGGAGAACGAGCAAAACCGTCGAGATAAAGATTGCCTCAATCACGAAGATAAGAAGTAGCGCGTATATCAAAAGAAAATTCGTGAAGAGAACGAAGGGGTATCGAGATAAATCGATAAAGTTATTATCGTAAGATGAGATTGGACTGCACTAAGAGAGATAATTTTGTCAGTCTAAAAAGAGATTTTCGATCCGGCATATATCGTCAAAAATAATCATCTACGTTAAAAGAAAATCTCGTTAATATCAAAACTATAATTCCGAGATATATATATATATATTTAAATATTTGAATCATTTAATTGAATTATATTCAACAATAATGTTGGCTTAATTTAATTTTTAGCAATACATTTTATTATGCGATAAATTTTACGACAATTTATCCCTCGAGAGAATCTAAATTCTTTTTAATAAATCTCGAGTATTGATAAAACACTGAAAGAATCCCAAATAGCATTACATGAAGGAAGGAAGTAAAATATTGGCTGTATTTAGGATTTTATCTTTATTATTCCCATCATACCCTTGTCCCAATAAAATTGTTGAACCATTTCCGGGGCCGGCTCCTACCCCATCCCTCCTTCGATCGCGCACACCCTTCTTTACGAGATTATTGTCGAAGATCGACACGCAGATCGTCGAAATGAAAACGAATGGCGGAAACGGGAAGGCTAATACGAGGCTGGCGAAATTAAAATAACGACTTGATTTACGGGCGAACTTTCCCACGGTCTTCGAACGCGAACTTGGAACTTTTTCCTCATCGTCGTCGTGAGGACGACAAGGAGGCGGCGGCGGCGGCGGCGGTCTCTCCTCCCACGCTTCTCCCGCAGCACCCTCTCCGACCGCCGTTCTTTATTCAAAGTTGTAATAACGTTTGGCAGATGTTTCTGATATAGTGGCGCTTTATTCCGCCAACTTTTATCGAGTCAATTTAAGTTGCGGCGAGAGAGGGGCCACAGTGTTTGTGCAAGAGGGCCAAACGCCTCCCTCTCGTCTACCTTTTCTCTTTTTGTCGAGAGATCTCATTTTTTCTCTCTCTCTCTCTCTCTCTCTCTCTCTCTCTCTCTCTTTCTCTCTCTTCTCCCAAACTTGCCGCGCATATTCATTTCGAAGGAATCTTGCGAGACGAAATTGAGATAAAGTGAGAGCGGCCGCGTGAGAGCGAACGAAAAATAGATAAGTTACTTAAAATAGATAAACTTACTTTCGTTTAAAGTACACGGCAAATTGTAAGTTATTGTCATGAAGCGTCTCTCTCTCTCTCTCTCTCTCTCTCTCTCTCTCTCTCTCTCTCTCTCTCTCTCTCTCTCTCTCTCGCTGATAACGCGTTTTCTTTCGGTCTCAGCTTATCTTCTTTGCGCTCGTATTACACGACAAAAGTCGAAAGTCTGTACCGTCATCGGGCGATGTAACTTTATTTCCGATCACGCGCGCGAATCCAATCCAGGCATGATTTTCCATTTGAAATGGAGCGTATATCAAAAGTCGAGCTGCTTCATCCATATCAATAGATGCGTCGCCTTTGAATTACAAGGGAAACGCGTTGCCATAGAAAAATTGTTACCCTCCAAGTATTATATTATCGAGTTACGAGTATCCTAAGCACATGTATAATCAACAAATCCTATCTCTTTATGCGCAGCTCTAGAGTTTTTGTTCCTTTGACGAACATACATTTCTTTTATTTATGCAAGATAATTCATAATCCTTCTGCACTCTTTAAGTTTTTGCAATCTGCAGAAAAATATTCAATCACGAAAATTCCATCACAAATTCAAAGTCGATTTGATTTTTAACCAAAGGACAAAATAAAAGTCTTGGTTTCTCGGAAATTTTAACGTTAGATATCTTCACATTCCGTTGAGACCAAACTAAAAAATAATTGAAAAAAAAAAATAAACAATTGAGAAACAAAATGTTGCAAGGTTTTTTACTTCTCTTCTCATTTCCGCCGACTTTTAATTTTTAACTCTTTCTACACACAATACTGTTATTAGCACATGGTTGATACACGCGGCTTGACATCTTTAAACGTGAATATTTTTGTTTGCCGACTTTATTTGTATCATTTAGCGGCTGAGTGTAATTCGGTGTTGATTTTATCGCGCACTCGAGTGACATATGCTCGTCTGTCGCAGCCGTTTACGCAACACTTGAAAAGCCACCGATAAAAAAAATCATATCTCACCCTTTATCGTGGCTGATGAGTTCTGTCAAGAGTTCCATAACATTTTATCTTGATTGCATTATCACAATTTATTATTAAAAAAATTGTAACAAAAAGAGAAACTACATCAATTATTGTAAAGTAGTTTTTAAATACATGCGAGATATTCTTATAATTTAGAAAGAAGATAATAACGACCGACAGCAGCATTCAAGAAAAGGTAAAAAAAAGGAATTAAAATATAATAGAAAAGGGATTATTGTTACATACAGGATTCTTTCAAAATTTTAAGACATTATGAGATGAAGAAGTATTACGTGTATAATGATACATTATATGCAGGATGTATGCTTCCAGAGAAAAACATGGAAAATCTAGTTTTCTCAAGAAATTTTTTGTACCAGCAGAAATTAAGGAATTTTCATGGAATTTTATTAAGACTCAGGGAATTTTTTTTAAACTCTCTTTGATAATTTTGCTCTTACACTGTAAATTATAAATATATATCTATCTCTATTTATATATTCAATATCTAACAAAATATTGAATATGCAGAGTATTCTTTATTTTAATTTTTAGTGATAAAAAATGAAAATGTTATGAAAGTTAAAAATTTTTAATTTAACGAAAGCCATTCAGTTTTTTACATTTGTAAATCTAACATTGAAACTTAAGTAATTTTGTGTTTTTCCTTCGTACGAATGAAAAACATTTAAAAAACGCGTATAATAAAAAATTTATTTTAGTCACAAATTGTAAAAAAAAATCTTGAAAATATTCTCTTTATCTGGAATTTCAAACAAAAATATTTGGAAGATTAGAGAATTTTGATAGAAATTTTTACAAATTTTTTTTTAGACGCCCTGTTAGTATTAAGATTTAAAACAATAAAAAGAATTTAATGAAATTAATTTTAAATAACGCTTTTATTTTATTTAATAATAACAAACAAGATTTTGATTGATGGAATTTTCAGTGATATTAAAAAACGCACGATTTATTGCACTTGAGTACACTCTGTGAACTCTTCGTTGACTCTCGATGATACTGTGAGCAACTTATCTTCGAACGTTATATTATATTATAATCAACTAATCAAAACATTAAAAAAAAAAACACGTATAATAAAAAATTTATTTTAGTAAAAAATTATCAAAAAAAATCTTGAAAATATTCTCTTTTTCTGGAATTTTAAACAAAAATATC
This sequence comes from Anoplolepis gracilipes, assembly GCF_047496725.1. Taxonomy (NCBI): domain Eukaryota; kingdom Metazoa; phylum Arthropoda; class Insecta; order Hymenoptera; family Formicidae; genus Anoplolepis; species Anoplolepis gracilipes. The sequence goes on along the minus strand of NC_132984.1, from coordinate 3,187,067 downwards.
TAGAAGATTAGAGAATGAGTTTCATAGAATTTTTTTACAAAATTTGAGTAAACACCCTGATAGTATTAAGATTCAAATTCAAATCAATTTTGATTGATGGAATTTTCAATGACATTAAAAAATGCATGATTTATTGCACTTGAGTAAACTCTGTGGACTCTTTGTTGACTCTCGATGATATTGTGAGCAACTTATCTTCGAACGTTATATTATATTATAATCAACTATAATCAACACATTCAGTAGATAATACGTAGCGTGAGCTTCAACTTACGTATCTTCTACTGGTAAAAAGACCTGTGTGTTATTCATCCTACTTTTGGAACATAAGTTTCGTTCTTTCTCATCCGTCGAATCTCTATCCACAGTTATCTTTGTTATCTACAAGTGATAATTCTCTTTGTAACATTACATACGTGTTACTTTAATTATTCAGTGTATAATTAATATTTTATATAAGTTGGTAGCTAATAGTTAATTGTTTTGCTAAAATTTCTAATTATCTTGTCTATTATTAGAAACGTGCATACACGACATAAACTTTGTTTTGTTTGACAGTACATTATATATGAATGAATGTATACATATATGTATATACATATGAATGATTTTTCTGTATCGAAACATAATCATTCGTGATAGACACAATCCTCGTTTTTACTTAATTTATAAAATTTAAAATTAAAAATTTTATGTTTTTGTAAATTTCGAAAATATAAATTGTATCAGTCACATTTGATGTTGTTCGAGATATGCGGTATCTTAAACCGTTGCATATAAATAAGCAAAGAAAGCGGATTTGATTTTTTTTTTTTTTTTTCACCAAAGATCGCTGAAACGCATCGCTGATCACGGTCGATTAAAGAATTCCTACGGATCGCTGAAGGCTACCGCGTATCCTTGCGCACGTGAAATCGAAGGAACGGTGAATGGGTACCTATAACGCATTGCTCGCATACCTCCGATATTACGGTGCATGCGGTCGCATTATTGAGCGTCGAACACAAAAGTTCTCAAGGGATTGGTCAGCTAATTAGATCCCGGCTAATTGGTAATCGTGAGCTTTAATTATTGCTTCCAAGAGAAAATTAAATCCTTAAATAGAAACGGAATTTAATTAAACTAGACATATTTATTTCTTTTTGTACTTTAACAACAGTTATAATCATATTTTTATTCAAGAAATTTGAAAGCAAATTGTTTTTATTTTAAACTTGGTAATTGACAATAATTCGCTAAAGGTTGAATAAAGTTCAAGAATCAAAAGTTTCGCGTAATTCGATGTTTTTTTGTGTTTGAGATTTTATTATTATTTATCATATGATCATTATCCGCGGCGATTCTCAAGTGCTTTCCTTCTTTAATTCGGCGTCATAATTTGAAAATTCTTTACACAATTCTTTGCAATTCTTTGATTGGAAAGTTTTAACGGTAATTAAGACGTGACGCGCTAGATCAATATGTAAATAATGTCATATTTTGTGACGTGGTGAAATTAGTAAAGCGCATGTCCCATTACCTATTTCTCTCATTCTCATCACGTTTAGCAAAGTGGACTTGGCTTTAATTTAATCACTTCTGATGAGGAATGTTTATCCATAAAAATAACGGCGTCGTTACTTGCTCGTTACATTTGCCAGGTAAATTAACTAATCAAAGATAAATATCTCACATGCGTCGAGAGATAGAAAATGATCTAAAATGTAATATAATACGTGAAAATTGTAAAAGTATAATAAAATGATACAAATCAATTTGTTAGTATAATGGAAGACGCAACATAATTCTCAATAATTTATTTTATTCTTCAATTAAGATAGATATAGTTTGTGTTTTTAAAAATAATGTAAAAACATCTAAAAGTGCTCTGTTTTATCATTAATATATTCTTAATAGAAATTTAATCGTTAGAAGATAAAACTGATACCTTTATAATAAACATATTGTAAATGATTTAAAGTAGCTTATTTAATTTATTAACTTTTATGCGCTGAAGAGAATCAGAAAAATCTGATCGAAACGTTCGACTAATTTGCAAACACTTTGTAATATCTCTAAATTTTAATAATGTTTAATTTCGAAAATAGATGCAATGTTTTCTTATAGGATTCAATCTTGTCATAAGTTATTTCTATACAATTTTATACTGTTGCACTAATGCCAAATATTTCTTAATTATTTTATGATACCTTTATATTACTTTGTTTATAATGTATTTATATTGTAATTGCATTTATAGAAATTTAAATAATTAAAAATGAATAATATAATTTTCTTTGAAGACAATAATATCTTCCAAATTTTTATTATTTTTATATTAAAATATAAAAGAATCTAGATCTATTTTTAAGAACAATTTAGTTGACAAAACCAGCGCGCAGTATAATTCTTTAGAAAAAAAATTTCTCAATTATCTAGTACCTTTCTGAGCTCCATATACACATCATTACCGAATCCCTCTTTTCCTGTTTGCTTCGACCGTCAGGAATTCCGTCAATTTCGTTGACGCGTGGTCAAGACCCGGTTTATCACGAAAGTGACGCTGTAGGTCTTTAGAAAGAGGTCCCCCCATATCAGGCTTCGGGGACAACGGCCGCCGATTAGATGACCTCTTTGAGGGATTCCGGCGGCTGGCTAGAGCGCAAATCCTGTCTGCGTGTCGTATTTGGAAAAATACGGGGAGGAGAAGGGAGGGAAAAGAAACGTACACCTGCAAACACCTGCAACGTGGCGCACGCAAGGTAACGTGACGCTGACCCAAACGGACTGTATTTTTTTTCTTTCTTTTTCTTTTTTTTTTTTTTTTAAGGAATCCTTACCGGGTCGCGAGATCTCTGCAGTCCGCTTGTCTGTCCCTCCTTCCCCCTCTCTCTCTCTCTCTCTCTCTCTCTCATGTATGTCCGCGAATAAATTAACATGTATATATTACACAGGTCCTCCCGTATATATTATTCGTATTTGCATACAACGTAGAAGAGATGTGCTCGAAATATTTAGGTATAAAAATCTAACGAGAAAAGTCAGGAAATTTTCGGATCAAGCGCACTCCTTTCTCTCCTTCTCGTTACTCTTTTACTAATTTATTTAATTTATAATTTTTAATTAATTTTCCATGAAGAATGTATATGCGCAGGATTTCAGAACGCTAGATACGTCGCTGTTCCGCCGGCGATTTACAGGTAGCTTCAAATATCCCGCGTCGATCGTGCCAGCTTTGTTACAGGAGCAAGCTGGTCTCTAGGGTCTCTAAAACTCGAGACCACCTGTAGTCCTGTAGACCGCGTGCGTAACGGTACCCACCGCGGTATGTATGGTGGCTCCTCATGGTGGCTTGCAGTAGGAGTTAGTTTCCTCTTAGGCGAGGTCGAGCGACCGCATACCACGATCTGGAATCGCGTCGTGGAAGCAGTTGCTGCTCGATCGTCCGCGACGCTCGAGTAATCGGATAATCGGGAATTGCGACGACGGGCGCGTCGGTCAGGGTTCGCGTCCAGTTTTGGAGCAGTTTGCGGAATAGTGTGCACCAAAGTGTGATCCATCATCTCGTGGATCTCGTGGATCTCGTGGATTCTCATCCCCTGCCCCGAGGCTCTTGATCCGCGTGGATCCCACGTCGTTTGACTGGAGAATCGTCGTCTCCCTTTCGGTCTGGCTCGTGCTAGGATTCCATTTCTCTCTCTTTGCTTTTTTTTGTCTTTCATTGGAAGATGGACGATTGACGTCTACGACGCCAGGAGGTGAGTCTCGATCACGAGAGGAGAAGTCCTCTTGAGAAAGTCGTCTTGCGGGCGGCGTCGCGATCGATGTCTGCCGCATAAACGATAATCGGAGATTTTACGGCAGAGACATCGACGCCTGTTCAGGCGGTATTGTTTCTTGGACGTAGCCCTCGTATAATTGTAATATTTTATTATGGCAAGACAAACTCATATCATCAAGGCATCTTAATAATATAAGTAACAAATAATATATTAAAAGATGATTTCTTGTTATTATTAATTGAAAGAATAAAGTATAATTTATAAATGCATATAGATATGATTATTATTAAAATATAGAATGTTTATGTAAAAGAATTAAAAAGAATTGTTTCCTCCCAATATGCATTGTAATCTTGGACTGAGACAACGATGAGCTCATTGATTAAAATAATTCGAGAATTAGTTTAAAGAGAAACAGGAAAAAAAACGTTTAATTAATGCTAAGAAAAATATTATTGTTGAGATATCACATGGCGAGTCCGAAATTGTATATTAATAATTTTAATTTAAAAACATATGAAATATTTTAATGCATTTAATGCATACGTAGAAAAAGTTTTAGTTCTCGGTCTTTATACCTGTTCTCAGGAACGGACAAAGATTAAATTAACACTCAACTATATTATAGGTATATTTCTTATACCTCGGAACCTGACCAAACCAGTTGAAAATCAAGAAATTTAGCTCTTAGCTTAGATTAACTTTGTATCTCGCATATTTGTTGTATCGATCGTAAAACATAAAGTTACGTTTGCATTTAAAGATAGCAGAAGTAGGTACTAACGAAAAACAAGTTAAGACGAGAATAAAACATAAATTGATTTCTCGTGAAATCACGTAACTGTATAACGATGAGAATGGAACTCGAATTTAATTAAGGCTCTAAATACCGTGAAGAATTGTCTTGTGCCCTGTGCAAATGTCGGAACAAAGTTCATGCGCGTTCCTGCGATTGACTTTAAAATGGCGTGCGCGACACTCTCAGGTCGATGTGCGCGATTAGGCGAAAGTATTCAAGGACATTGCATCCATCTGCGACTGTGGTGGATATATAACTCGTTCTCCTTAATAGTATCCATTTATATTGCGGGAAATTTGAAATTTAATCCAAACATCTCTGCTTAATTATCTTGATCTATCTTCTAGTTTATAACGCGGAGATGGAGATAAACGTGCCGTGCAACTCAAGTAAGTTACGTTGTGAAAAGACTTGTACAAGTGACTTCATAATACTTTTGCTTTAGATAGTAATTCTCACGCACGGTAGTACGCTAATCAATGGTTAGCATACCCGTGGAAACCTATATATATATACTTTGAGAGATTTTGTAATGCATTTGTGCAGACGTTGATCCTGAAATAATCTATTCCCATTGACACAAACGGGCGAAATTGATAGAATTAAGAAAAAGGGTAAATGGAAATTTTAATATAATCAAGAGAAAGTGTAAGATTTGTTAAACATATATTATTAATATTTATTAATATTTCAATTAAAATTTCCAACAGCTTGTTCTCTCTGCTTGACATGCAATTGAGATTATGCTAAAAACATTTCACGCATTTTAATCTCAAATTATTAGAAATTCCAAGGCCAGGAAATTCCAGTGCTAAGTTTCACACTTTTAACATTTTTTTATAACTAAGAACGCGACAGGCGTCACTCGTTTCCGCCTGTCGCGTTCTTCGTTATAAAAAGAAAGGCGGCGCGATTGCACGCGAGTGCTTCGCCATTTTCGTCGTGGACGAAAGCCCGATTGTCTGAATGATACCGATAGAATAATAAAAACTTGGAGAGAAAGCGCTTCCTAAAAACTCCTTTCTTATCGGCGAGACTGATATAAATTTCGCACTTGAATTTCGTTCCCCGCCATTTGAAAGAGCGTTACGAACGCTGGCTTTTCTCTCGGACTCATGGTGACTTTGAAACAAGCCGCTCGTACAAGCACGACGCACAATTAATCGCCTAACTTCTTGTTTCTATAGTCCCGCGAGAAAGAGAGAAGACGAGGGCCGCGATTATGAATTACAAATTACATAATACTTCTTGTATCACCGCAGTCGCGAGTGCTGCTGCTCCTTTCTCTGTCTGACCTGGATAACTTGCATCGCAGAGTTCCTGTTCTCTCTCGTCTCGATATTATCGGAAGAGAAAGAGAAGGAGACAAGATTCGTCATTATTCGCGTACACAGTTTTTTATTAAAGCTTGAAAACATGGTTGAAACAGAATGACGAAGATGATGGCATTTAAATCTTCCCCAGCCTCTTTCCATCGCCAAGTCGAAGAAAATGTATATAAATTTCCTGAATTCTGGCTCGTAATCCTCGTTACAAACGTGTAAAGGAGACTTTCGTGCGAGACTCGACTTGAGTGCTAAATACATTTCGTTCTGACAAAAGGCGGGATGACGCACGGCGCGAATATCGTGGCGCAAAACCGGTCAGCCGTTTTCCATCGTCGAGTGTCGAGTCGCCGAAAGAGAGGCGATGATGGAAGACATCAGCTCTCTCTCGGCGGACAATGTACAGTCGACGATGTTGACCATGTTTCGCCATTGTCTTCCCGTTTATCTGCCGCTCCGTCGTATCTAATCCTACGCGTCCTTCTCGCTCGCGAGCGTGTGTCGCGGTTCGAGGGTGACTAAATAAATTAGCATAAAATTGCGAAATGCATTCCGCGGTGAGCGCGCGGAGAAGGACGCACGGTTGTATCGCTACTTTTACTGGAGGCTTTACCCGCGAGATTTATCCGCGAGCCGAGCACGTGAGCGTATATATGCTCACTCACACGCTGCCACGTGCAGGGCCGGCTGGGATGGTAGGTTTATGAGGTCGCTACTTGCGTCTATATAAACTTTGCACCCTACTCTATATAAGCTAACAAGTTTTCAAAAAATAGTAAAGCTGTGGTACCAAGACCAAGTGGTAAAAGAGCCGAAGATGTGTAATATAATAAATTAAAGATGAAAAATAAGTTATTTATTACAAAGTCAATTAAGCATCCGAAAATTACAATATCGAAGCGCAAATTAAATAATAAAAATGGTTAGGTCGTGGCGGAAGTTGCTTACATCTAATTTCAAATTAATTAGGAAGTAATAAAATGCAATAAAAAAAATTTATAGCGGACATACATTTCGGCTTGACTTTTCAAGCCCTCCTCGGCGCAATAAATGAGGGGTGCAACAAACTAATTATTGTATATAAAAAATTATAACGCGAGGTAGTCAATAACAAGCTTTCAACATAGAAAAATGATAATATTTTATTTGTAATTGTTTGTAGTAATTAACAGTAATTTTATTCGTAATCGTTTTCTTCACTAAAAATTTAATTGATTAAAAATAAAATATCGAGCTGACATTTGGTGCTGTTTTCGAATTTTAGAAAAAAATAAACAAATCTCAAATTTGAATTCTTAAAATAAAACTTAACTTTAAATGTAAATATTAAAAAAGTAATAATGATGATAGTAATAAAAGCAATAATAGCGTCAATCGTGTAATTGTATAAAGATATAATAATAACATATAATTATATATAAAAATATAATAAAAAAGCATATTATTAGATAAAGATATAAATTAGCCGAATAAAAAACATGCGTTACATCAGTCATTAAAGATAAATGAATAAGAAAACGGAATCTCTCAAAAAGAGATACATAATAGAACTATCTTTTTTTTTTAATTTATGATCGTTTAGTCTACAATTATTAAGATTATTTTTTCCTTAAGCGTAAGAAAAAGCACATTTGTTTTTGCGCAATTTATAGCAAAACGCATATGCAGCGGAAGGTATAAATGATGTCTGTGTATGTAATGGATATCTAGTACGTGTCATAGAAATATAGATATGCGCATGGTTGTGTGTATCTCAATCTCGCAGAGCTGAATACTCATTGCGACACTTCCCACATTTCTGAACGTGTAATTATGATTGGTATCAAACTCCGTTCGCGTCGAACTAATGTTCCTTCGAAATGTAAGATAGATTGATAATGTTAATATTCATCTCTCTAAATTTTAATAAACATATTTAAATTTTGCGACGATAAAAAAACAGCGAAAGCATGAAAGAATTTTAGTTTAAAATTGTTTATTTTTTTTTGTTGGAGCTAAGTATATAAGAGAAAAATATATATGTATACGTAGCTCTTTATAAGTAAGGAGCTGAGAGTTAAGCATCGATATTCTTCATATTATGCCGGAAGTTGCGGGACAAATTGGACGCGGGGCGATGCTTCCGTTACATGCAATCGACGTAATAACGTTTCTTGGCACGCGCGCAACATTGAAACTTGATAGACATTGATTGATAGCTTGTTACTCGAGCAATAATTATGTGCGAGTCGCGCTAAAAGCTAAGGAAGAATCGATATTTTTTTTAATTGTAATAATGTTTTGATAATATTTTTTTCTTGAATTTTTATTGAATAATTTTGAGAAGAATTTTTCGATGATATTTTTTTCTTCAAATCCAAATCAAGATATTTGTAATGACTTACAAATTGTCTTTCGTTCCAGAGCAGACCGGTTGTACAAAATGACGGATATTTTCGCACGGGGATCGATTTAACACCGTTGCAAGATGTACGGCGAGTGGCAAAAGGTGAGTGTTAATATTCGTCGACTATAAAAAAAATCTCGATCGTTGAAAAATCTAAAATCATCCTGTGAGTGACATTTTCTTTGCGTATCCCACGCGTTGCAAATTAACGCGAAGGTGTTGAGACATGAATGGTTGTTTTTCAAACCCGTCGAGATTGTTTATTACGAAGCAATTTCCACTTGTGGACTCTGCAAGATGATTTTCCAATTGTCATGACATTGCACAATATTTACGTGGTCCCGACTGCGGTGGGATCGTTGCGTGGTCGGAGTCAATGATCTGCGCACACGCAATTGCATCGCGACTGCTCGCAGCAGCCACTTTCAAACGCCTCGTCCGACGCGACGCGGCGTTCCTTTCGACGCTTTCCTTCAACGATCTATCCGATCGTCATCGATTTTGTTAAACACGATTTTAAAGAAAATACAGAAAGTTATTAAGTGTTTTTACACAGTTAGAGAATATGAAAATTTATTTATAAAAGAGTGACATATTACAGTAACGTGTATTAGCTTTATATTCAAGTGCGCGCGATTCTAAAAAGAGTTAAACGATTTATTCTGCAAAGAAATTTTTTGCAATATATGTACGTAAATATATTGCGACGGAAACAATCTGTAATTATAAATTATTAAAATTTTTCAGAAATTAAGCATACAAATTACAAGAAAATATAAAATAATGTCGCATTTTTTATTTAATTTGACAAGTGTGCATTTTATAGTAGAATAATAATTAGTGATAATATTTCATTTTGAGTCAACTTTCCCAATTGAAAATTGAACATTGATTTTATTTCAATAACGGTGACAATGCAAAGACGCGTGGAAAAATTTTCTTGCGTGAATGCTTTTGGAATATAGACAGGCTGCAAGTGCTAGTAGCGGTTTCTCACTTTTACTTCGCTCCCCGTGCATCCAGTCGCGGATAATGAACGGCGGAATAATTAAGGAAGCATTCCGAAAGAGCAAGGGTATCAACGAAATTGAAATGAATATTAAACAACTGACATTATATCGAAAATGAAAATGTGAAATTGCCACGGATTTAACGAACGGCTATTTTTTCTATACACGTCTCGGATATTTAATTCGCTAGTCAATTCACTAGCATTTTTATAAGCGAAACAGTTATTATATAAGTGATCCGTTTCTTTTCCTCATTTCTTTTTTATTAAAAAAAAAAAAATAATAATAAAATAATTCGAAATGAAGTAGTAAAAAAAGATGCAAGAGATATCTGCTCAATGCCAGTGAATCAATTAGGGACATTGCCAAAGGAGGGGGGAGAAAAAAAAAATAATCGTGTGCCATCTCAAAGTTACGCTCGCCGCAATCGTCAATTTCTATCGCTCTTCTGCAACTTGCCACGCTAGGCAGAATCGCTTCCCTTCGCGCTCCTGCCACCACATGCAACGCGCGTGCATGTGTGTGCGTATTTAGCGCGTAATTTATATAAGAAGAGAGGCACGCTTGGTTCCACCCCAAAGCGCTTCGATCCACTGGCGTCGCGTCGGTAGCGTACGCGATTTTGACGTTAGGTGTTATATCCTGACGGCAACAGTCTATAAACAATTCAATGGAGACTCTGGTCTGGAGAATCGAGCTATCGAGATGGCAAGTACTTGCGCGGGAACGAGAGGTCCGAATCGGCGAAACGCGACATCCGGTGACCCCGGATCAGAGCGGCGAGTTGGATCAGGAATATGGACCGCTTTCGTCGGGGCACGGCCTAATTAGCGCGCGTCTCAATTAAAATCGCATACGCCACTGCGTAGCCGAGGCAATTGTTGCGGAGAGGAAGGCCTGCAAGTTCCAGTACCGCGTCGAACATCCTAGCGTTCGCATCGCGCGATCATCTCTCACAAGTCCGGGGGCTCTTGCTCCGAGGAAGAAAGACGGAAGGAGAGGGGGAGAGAGAGGAGGGTCAGTTTTCGGCGGACGACGGAGGAGTCGAGATGACGGGACCCAGGTTGACATGGCGCCGAGGGGCACCGTTAACGAATTGCGCGTGTGCAGCACGGGCTTTTGCCGACTGACCCAATGTGCCCGATAGAAGCCAACCTCGCGCTCCTCGTGGCCTCCTGACTTCTTTAAGCCGAATTTAACATGCGCGACGACGCGGGCTCTCGATTCTCCGGCCACTTCGGGGGTCGCGATCGCGATCGTGACGGGATTCGTCGATAAGAGGTTCTCGCTCTCTCGTAAATAAATTGGAAATAAATCTCGACTAAGAAGCAGGCTAATGCGGAAGAAACTGTGGAGTTTCCACAGTTGGACGACGATTCGACTGTTCCGTTCGCAGATATTCCACGACTCCGTCGTTTCCAACGGGAAAACTTTGCTGGTTTTACTGTTCGCAGACGCGATTACACGCAGTCGAACGACGAAGCGGTTCTCGACGCGTGGCTAGACAACTGGTATCTAACTAGAAAACTTGTTCGGGTGACCGTGACGATGTGCTTGTTGCGTTTTCCGCTCATGTTCGTTCGTTTTTCTTTTTATAAATATCATGCTAGCCCCGCACACAAATTTAACAAATAATAATTAACATATAAATAATGCGCAATGGAAAGGACAATAAAAGTAAATATAGATGTAGAAAAATATATAAATACGTAACTCATCCATTTACATATTTTAATCAATATCACTAGTTGAGGACTTCAAAATAATTACGTAACAATTAATAATCAACGTAAAAAAGTGTGATAGAGAGAGAGAGAGAGGGACTCGTGATAAAGTACTTGATACTCGACTGAAGGAGGCTCGTGAAAATTGGCGTTTAACATATTTTTTTTTTTTTTTTTCTTTTGAACGATCGATATCTTATCGATATCTCAAGTGAGGCGTCGTCGAATCTTTTAAATATCGCGAATTAAAGATGTGTGTCGCGTGCGTCCGATACCTCGGCACGTCCGAGAGAGTTGTGCAGCGGGCATTGACTTGAAACGCTACATGCGCGTTCATCATGTACGAGAAGGCTATTATTTAGATTGAGCAAACTTGAAAAAGGTAACTCGAAGCTCAGCATTGCTACAATCGTACTGCACGCAAAGGAAATGTTTAAGGAAATGAGAGAAGAAAATTTCGTGTATCCTGCCACCGAGAAAAAAATAGTTGAGAGTTGAAGTAGAGACGCGTGTAAATTCAGTCCTTACACTCATGCACGAGCATCTCGGAGGATTACAATCGATAGAAATCGAAATTACGAATATCCGCACTCACGCGATTGCGTGCCACGTTATTTATTATGTATATTGTGCAAGTGCGATAATATAAGTCCCGAGGTAAGCATACATGAAGAAAGATTAATTAAGAAGAAGTTTCGCAAAAAGACACGAGGGAATCCTGGAGGGAAGAAAACCTGCTGGGAAGACACATACATTTTATTGCAGTCAATAATTGTATGATAGATCGCTGATGAAAAGGAGTGCTAGGAATTCATTACACAAATCCAACGGCCCCGGGATTATAAAATTTCCATCGGTACACAAGGCTAGACATTTCGCAAGGAGAGAAACCTCTCTTCTGGGAGAAGATAAGTGGCCAACTGTCGTCTGGCACATGAAGCGTGCGGCGCCATCCGGCGATACTCTCGCCAGCGATGGCCAACGTGGACTCGCCGAAGCAACGGCAACGCCAGCACCAACAGCATCAGCATCAGCAGCAGCATCAGCATCAGCAGCAGCATCAGCATCAGCAGCAGCAACAACGCCGTTGGTCCGTGGGCCGTCGATCGTCGACCCCGCGGAGTCACTTTTCGCGGCACTCTTCGGAAGCTTTCTACGCGAGCGTGGAACCGTTATCCGGCAGCGGCGGACGCGCGTTGCATAATGGGATTGGCGGCGGCCCAGACCCAGATTCTCCGTATTCCGCTCCGGATTCCTGCGGCGTGCCGACGGAAGCGAGAAGCATCAGGCAGCAATACCGCACTTCCGCCCAGCCGTCGCAGGACGCGGGCGACCGCGAGCTCTTTTACACGCTGCCGCGCAGCCTGACCATCTCCAGGAAGGAGATCCTGCGGCGCAGAAGCGTCAAGGACGAGGCTGAGACCACGCATCTTCGTTCGGCGGAGCAGGCGAGGAGACCGACGACCTTGCCGTCGATCGGTAGACGGGCTCGGCTACAGGAAGCGGACACCGTCGAGCGCGCTTCCTCGCTCCTGAAGAAAGTCTCGAGACAGGATATCCTGCGTCGTCGCGCGAGCATGGAAACTAGTCCGCAGCTGAAGGAGAGAAGATCCTCCTCGGGTCTCCAGATATCTGCCTCGAGTCGCACGGTTAAGGAGGATCGCGATCTCTCGCGGCCGTCGACTCTGCCGAAGGCCCTGCACGCTTCGAGGACGCCTCGACTAGACGAGTACGTCTCCTCGAGGACGAGAGAGTCCGCCGGTAGGGAGGCGCCGATCTACGGAAGGATTCGACGACGGAAAATGTCGCTGCCCACTGGCGCTGCGACAATGTTGCGCGACTCTGCGGCTTCCTCCAACACCTCGACGAGACTTTGCAGGACGCGGACAAGTGGGGAGCGCGCAGAAACGACGACGAAAGTCGTCAGACACCTGCGTGATCCCGTTCCTGATCCACCAGATCGGTCCAGATGCGCGGGTGACGCCGCTGGTGACGACATTTATGCCAAGGTCGCCCGCAAGGTCGCCCGCCAGGCTTCTCAATCCCGCGATGAGAAACACCCGGGACCGTCGATCGACAGAACCATGTCTAGACGCAGGATAATGGGCAATGTTAATCAAACGGACTCCCTGGAGCGAAGGATACATCAAGATCGAGATCAGGACGTAGTCAGGATCAAGCATGACGCCATCCTGGTCTCCAAAGCGGATATCGAGCGGCTGCGTAATTTCAAAGTGGGAAAGAACGATCTCGAGAAGACGTCGTCTTGTCGCGTCGACTCCACCGGCTGGTCTACGAGAAAGGTCTCTGCAAAAACGGACTCTTGGTCATCTCGCAGCAAGTGTCTTCGAAAAGACTCCACCTGGGCCAACGAGAGACAAGCGAGATGCAGACCAAAGTCGCAGAGTGAAATGTTGACGCAGGGACAAACGGAGAGCGCGAAGACGACCATGAGACCCACAACGTTGCCGAGCTACGTGAGGCTCGGACGGAAGACGTCGTCGACGGGGTCTACGGTGCGGAACGCGGACGAGCAGAAGCGAGGAGCGTCCAACAGCGGAATCTTGACGAAGCAGAGTAAAGAGAGATCGAATTACGTGAGAAAGACGGCCACGCGAATTCCTGTACACGTCAGGGCGTTCAGCGATGCTAATAGCGCACGATCCAACTCTCCGGAAACGTCGTCGTCGATATTTGGCTTTTGCACCGGCAAGAGGAAGGTGCAGGCGTCTCCTATGACGCGTAGCTTCCCGTCGTGGAACTTGAGAACGGTTTGATATTGTTTACGGAATGATTGAAAAAACATTGTGCTAAAATATTATGCGTTGACTAAAAAGTTTTTTCTTTTCAATGAATCTATTTTTTTACACCTCCAACCATTCTTACTCGGCTTGTATAAATGTAGAGAAAATATTATGTTAAGTAATTGATAGGGGGAAAGCCATTTTTTTAAGGATTATATATTTTCTAAAAAATTCTACATATAACATAATAAATATAATGAAATTTAAAAATAATAAGAAAATGAAGACTAAATATTAGAATAATGATTAATCAATTTAATAAATGCATAAAAATAACATTTTTTTAAAGAAAAATAAACTTGGAAAAAGTATAAATCTCTTATTAAAATATTAAGAATCTGTATTACTAAAGCACGTATTTAAATAAAATAAAATTATTTTCAGGGTGAATTGGTGTGGTTCGACCCTGGCGTCGGCCATGTGCTACCTGGCGAGGTCCTGGAATATCACAGAGCTGCCAATGTGCTTTCAGTTCAAGCGGTGATCGCCGGCAAGGTAAGATAGCCTGAAAATAGAAAGCGCTTAATAACCGTTCATTGACTGACCGTGCATAATTACAATATATTTGAATGAAAGCTGAATCGATAGCTTTAGAATGAAAGATAGGTTTGACGTACATTTTCGATAGATAAGTAAACCTTTTCAATAATATATACAGTTCGGAAACACGCTAAAAGATATTTAACCTTACATTTTTCATTTATTTTAAATTAAACTACACATTTGTTTGATTCTCTAAATATATATTTATTAATTAAATAATATTAATTTAATTAATATTGTAAATATTATAAATCACAATCAGCTGGCAGTATGAAATGTCAAAGAAGCCGCTCTTCGACTCAAGTCTCTACGTTATATTATAATGTAACGTCATGAAGTAATTTACATAGGTTTAAAAATAAGCAGGAAGGGAGTAAAGCATCCGAGTAATTCGTTTGTCGGTTCTTGACTTTCTAGCGCGGCCTTATACATTTGAATGTTTCATTAGACGAGAACGACTCTCACATCGCGCCCGCTTCAATCTGCTTTCCACCTTTTTCACTTTTTTATCCTTCGCGCGCCTGCGAATCTCAAGTTCGCGTTCCCGGGCCTTGAATCGTGAACACGCTGTGCGGGTCATCGATCTCTCCTCTACGGCGTGTGTGGGTGTCGCATGAGAATTCAAAATTTACACGTCGTTGATGTATAGTTGCCATTAACACGAGGCAGCGCATCATTATGCAACCGACACCCATGATAGCAGGCCATTTAACTCCTGCCCGCCTGCTTTGTGTTCCCCTGCTTTGTCGTGCACTAGTTGCAGCGCTGCACTTCGCCGGTGTCCTATTATAAGAGATACACTGGCGTAAGGCATACGAGTTGTTTTCGACACAAAAAAACACACTGGATTAATTTATCACATGTCTCGAGACACAATTCCAATTACTTGGAATATATACAATAGAGATTTCTATTATAATATTATTCGAAATAAGAAAATTCGTAATCTTAAATGTTTAAATAATTTAAAAATTTTAATTAATATTATATTATCATACTTAATATAATATAAAGTGTAATGTAAGAGACAGTTTATATTTAGATATTACATTTATGCATATAGAGACAGTTTATATTTAGATATTACATTTATGCATATATTTTAAACATTTATTATTAAAGAAAAATTTTTTGAATAATCTACTTGAATTTTTTTATGATTAAATTATTTACAAATTTTTAAATTCGAATCTCGCTATAGACTCGCAAGATTGAAATAACTTTAATTCTGGAATAATAGAAAGAAAACAATTTCATAATATAATATAAAATGCAATGTAATATATAGAGACAGTTTATATTTAGATATTACATTTATGCATATATTTTAAACATTTATTATTAAAGAAAAATTTTTTGAATAATCTACTTGAATTTTTTTATGATTAAATTATTTACAAATTTTTAAATTCGAATCTCGTTATAGACTCGCAAGATTAAAATAACTTTAATTCTGGAATAATAGAGAGAAAACAATTTTTTTTATTAAAGAAATTGTTTTTCAATTAAGAAAAAATAATAAAGTATTTTAAAAATAATAGTAATCCACCAATATTTTTACAATAATAAAACTCTATTTAGTAATAATTCTGAAATTTATGGAAAATACTTCTGTTTTTTTTAACTATTATTGCTTATTATAATTAAAATACTTTAAAGTTTCACATTCTTAAAATTATATACACACACGCACACACACACGCACGCGTGCGCTATTGTTTCCCAAGCTTATTATTCCATATGTTTTATATCAGAGCGTCTCTCCCGAAAGGGTTACATCGTTAAAATAAAATACACGGATACTGGTATTATAAATACAATGAAAAACTTTGTTTATCGCGCACTGTCGCCGGCGCCAATGGAATTGCAGTTGCAAACGTAGACGGGCCGGTATCCGGTTAAGTCTCACGTGAGTGGCTCTCTCGCGTCTTATGTGAATTCGCACGAATCCTCCTTTTTTGTCGGACATTCTCCTTACAAGCCATGCCGAGAAAATGCGGCAAAAACCTATCGCAAAATTCATTTCAACTGGAAAGTCTCGAGTGTTTCCCCGTATTTTTTTTTTACTCGCTGTTAGAAATTGCGAATGAAAAGTATCGTTGGGTAATCGTCGACTCGCTAGAATTGTCGTCAAATTTACGCAAATGCATATTATTACACTGGTTTCTCGTGCAGAGAAATGGCGAATAATCGTGGACAATTGTATGTTTAAGCCGCAAATCTTCACTCTCACCAATCTGAGCGGAGTGAAGCCCAGGCAGGACTTGGGTCAAAATGGCGTGGAAGATATGATTCAGTTGACGTGAGTCCCAATATTATTTTGATTAATTATTGCATTAATTGATGTATTAATTGTCGTCACATTGCTGATTGGATTTCAGGGATTTGAACGAGGCGTCATTACTATGGAACTTGAAGATCCGTTACGACAAGGAATTAATTTATGTACGTTACATTCTTCGATTTATTTATTACTTTCTCTCATTTATAACTGACACCAGTAATCATTTATGTCTAATTTTTTTTAGACGTACACCGGAAGTATCCTTGTGGCGGTGAATCCGTACAAAATGTTTGACATCTACGGATTGGATCAGGTGAAGCTTTACGAAGGACGGATCCTCGGAACACTTCCGCCGTTAGTACATTAATCCTTTCATTTGCTTATAGCACTTGTAGTATTGCTTATAATAAGACACATATTTAAATAAAGAAATGTCAAGTTTATTTTATCAGAAGCCATAATTTATTAAAATATCGAGAAAAGCTTGCTTTATTGTTTAATATTTTACATATCTTGCTTACTTATATAAATATTATAAAAATTGAATCGCGTCCTGTTATGATTAATCTGTATCCGAAAGGGATTTACTATACCTGGACACCTTTCGTAGGCATTTATTCGCCGTGGGTTCCTCCGCGTACAGTCAAGTAACTGCAGCCAATAACTCCAGTGCCAATCAAGTGGTCGTCATTTCCGGCGAGTCTGGCTCGGGAAAGACGGAGTCTACGAAATTAGTGATGCAATATCTCGCGGCTGTCAATCGCGCGCCAAACAATCTTGTCACCGAGCAGATCTTGGAAGCGACGCCGCTCTTAGAGAGCTTCGGAAATGCCAAGACGCCGCGAAACGACAATAGCAGTCGGTTTGGAAAGTACTTGGAGGTTCATTTCAGGGAGTGAGTAATGTTAAGAGACAAAAATGTTGATCGATATGTTATTGCAGTATGTCGTTATATACAAATATCGAACGATTTTTTACTTCCATATCTAGCGGCGCGATCATAGGCGGTAGGATAACGCAATATCTCCTAGAAAAGAGTAGGATAGTAACTCAGGCTTCGGAGGAGAGAAACTACCACGTGTTCTATGAACTTTTAGCTGGGCTCGATCAGCAACTCAGGGACAAATACGGTCTGCTTACACCGGACAAATATTTCTATTTAAATCAGGTAATGTAAAAGAAAAGAAGATCCTCGTATCTTACCTAGAAAAATGATAACATTTACTTCTTCAGGGTGGAAACTGCGAGATCGATGGCAAGAGCGACGTTCAAGATTTCAAGGCACTTCTGTCAGCGATGCAGGTACTGGGCTTCACGTCCGAGGAGCAGGACACGATTTTCAAGATTCTAGCCAGCGTATTGCATCTGGGGAACGTTTACTTTCACCGGAAGCAGATGAGGCACGGCCAGGAAGGAGTGGAGGTTGGTTCTGACGCTGAGATACGTTGGGCGGCGCACCTTCTTCAAGTAAATTCCGATGGCATCATTCGAGCACTCACTACGAAGACGACAGTAAGTTTTCATTCATCTTCGAATCTGTTGTTTCGACTTTTAAGAGGATTGATGCATTTAAAAATAAGTATCTTATTTAAATTAAATATATCTAAACAATTTTTATCTTTTATAAAGAAAGCAAATATAATGTTATTAATATCTCTTTTGAATTATATATAAAATAATTTTTAGATATGCTTAATCTAACAAGTGCATAAAAAATATCGAACGTGTGGGAATAACGTCGAAATCTTTGAATCTTTTATAAAATCATGTCTTTCGACTCTTACGTATCTTTTGCTTGAAAATGATAATTTAATTGTCATTATTTTTAAAATCTGTTTAGAAATGAAGCTTTGATCTTTTAAGAAATCATAATTATAATTATATTTTATAAAGAAATTTTTTATCAAAATTTACAAATGATGATTAAAGTTACCAAAGTTTTAATTTAAACTATATATGATGAAAATTCAATCGAAAAGAGCTTATTCGGCAAAAAAACATTGCTCAAAAATACGATTTTGCAACAACCTCCTTAAATTGATAGCACAAATAAATTTATACACTTTTAGGAGGCGAGAAACGAAAGAGTTTTCACGGCCTTGAATATCGATCAAGCCCTCGATGCCAGGGACGCTTTCGCGAAAGCTCTATATAGTTCACTTTTCTCATGGCTAGTCGCACGTGTTAACCATATCGTTTACAAGGGCACGAAGCAGACAGCCGCCATTTCGATCCTCGATATCTTTGGTTTCGAGAATTTCACGGAGAACAGCTTCGAACAACTGTGCATCAATTACGCAAACGAGAACCTGCAATTTTATTTTAACAAACACATCTTTAAACTCGAGCAACAAGAGTATGCGAAGGAGAAGATTGATTGGACCACCATCAGTTACACGGTGAGATTGATTTTAGCAGCATAAATAACATATGTTGTGCAGTTTAAAATCTCGTTAAAGTCATACAAGTTGCACAAAATAATCGGAGGTTGTGTCTCTTTATTTCAGGATAATTTGCCAGTCATTCATTTGATTGCGAAAAAACCGGTGGGCATTCTTCATCTACTAGACGACGAGAGCAACTTCCCTAAAGCGACAGATCTATCTTTCTTGGAGAAGTGCCACTACAATCATGCGCTAAGCGAGCTATATTCGAGGCCGAGAATGAACTCGGCCGAGTTTGCGATCAGACATTACGCTGGACAAGTTTGGTACAACGTGGAAGGTTTTCTAGATAAGAACAGAGACACTTTGAGGCCAGACGTGGTCGAGTTACTAATTAGCAGCAAGATTTCGGTAAGTTTTCCCCCTTTCGTTGGAAAATGTCGAAGGCTTTTGACAATGACACATGTCGTTGCGATATTTGCTATTTTTAGATGGTCAGCAAGATGTTCCAGCACGTCAGAACCACCCACGAAGCTAACAAGACAGTGAATAAGCCGAATGGCAGATTTGTCACTATGAAGCCGAGAACTCCGACAGTCTCGGCTCGATTTCACGATAGCCTGCAGCAGCTGTTGGAATCTATGTCTCAGTAAATATTCCGAAACAATTCCAATTGACATAAAAAAAAAAAAAAAAAAAACTGGCAGGAAGGTGAATAGTTGCAAAAATTTTCATTTCGTTTGTAGATGTAATCCGTGGTTTGTCCGTTGCATTAAACCAAACACCGAGAAAGCACCGATGAAATTCGACATGCCTTGCGTACTCGAGCAATTGAGGTACACTGGAATGCTGGAAACGATTCGCATCAGGAAGACCGGCTATCCTGTTCGCCTCGTGTTCGGACACTTTGTGGATCGATATCGATACCTCGTCTCGACGCATTTGCCTAGAGGAGCGCCCAACAAGGAGCTCTGCAGGATAATCTTGGACAGAGCCGCACCGAAGGAGGCGCAGTCGCAATATCAACTTGGACTTACAAGGGTATTCCTGCGCGAATCGTTGGAGAGAACATTGGAATATAATAGAGCATTGATCCTGGAGAGAGCAGCCATTACAGTGCAGAGGTATATTTGCAGAAAGATATTCAGGATTTTAAATATATTTTCTACGATTTCTCTCTCCCAAAGAGATTAAATTATTGTAAACGAAACAGATATAAATAATGGAAAAGAGGAGTATGATGAAGTATTTCACACAGAAATCAATTTATTTTATTTTATTTCTTCACCAGTTAGATTAATGGGAATTAAATGTGCGAATTTTTCTTCCTCCCTAAATAAGGAAACAGTTCAATTGTAACGGTTTCTCTTACAGATACACGAGAGGCTTCTTGGCACGTAGAAGATTCCTCAACATTTCGCGCAGCACGGTGCTGATACAAGCGGTGTATCGCGGTTACCGTGAACGTAAGCAGTTCCACGCGATGAAAAAGGGCGTGCTGATGGCGCAGAAGCTCTACAGAGGTAAAAGACAACGTGAAAGATTCACGGTATTGAAAGAGGAAATGACGAAGAGAGCGGAGATCGAGAGAGCCAGTAAGGAGCGAGCGAAAGCGAAGCAGCAACGAGAGGAACAAGAGAGAACTTCGCGAGCTGTTGCCGGCGTAAATCACTTGGAAATTCCCGCAGAACTAGCCTTTATTTACAGTAAACTTGACGGTATGTTTCTCTGTCAAATCTCTATTTCTCGATCTTAAACACAAATTTTTTAATATAAACTCATTTGAATCTAGATCTACTTTTTTTTTTTTTTTTGTATTTTTCATAGATTGGCAACCCACGCATTCCGAGAGAAATCTCCTCAAGGTTGTTGGTCAAGTCGTCCCGATGAATTACCCTTACAATCTACCGCACGATATCGATCAGTACCAGTTCTCGAAATTTACCAACATCTATTTCAAGAGCCACATCTTCGGGATGAAACGCGAGCCAATCAAGACGCCGTTCTTAGCAAAAGCACGCGATCAAGATTACACGGACTCTCTGATGATGTTTAAGATGATTCTGCGCTTTATGAACGAAAATAATCTTAATGGTAAACGGGAGCAAGCGTTGGGTGACTACATTGTTAACAAGGGCATCGTGAACGAGAAGCTGAGGGATGAGATACTGTGCCAACTGGCGAATCAAACATGGAAGAACGAGAACGATGCCAACAAGGAAAGAGGATGGCTGCTTTTGTCCAACTGTCTATCGGCATTCCAGCCCAGTGGCACTCTCTTCAAGTATCTCCTAAAGTAAGTGTTCTCCATTCGCTGTCGCGCGCGTGCGGTGAATCATTCACGCACAGTTATCCCTAATTAAAATTCTTTAATCAGATACGTCTCCGATTACGCCTACGACGGCTACAAGGCTTACTGCCAACGCAAACTATTGCAAGGCGAAAGAACGGTGTATCGCGTAATGAATAACAATCAGCAAACGGTGCATCAGGTACCCAGGAATTATCCACCATGCGTCCTGGAATGGCGTGCCAATAGAAACCGCGTAAATATGGCGCTCGGTATCGGTTTTTACGACGGTAAATCATTTTTAAATATGTTGCAATTAAGGATGCAATATAATACAATAGTAAACTAATAACTTATCGTTTTACAGGCGAGACAGCTGTATGCGCGATAGATTCTTGGACGACGTGCGAAGAGTTAGCCAATCTCGCAGTTCGGGATCACGGAGTGGAGAACACTGGCTGGACTATTACACTCTGGAATCAATTGGACGGCCCGGACGCCATCGTAACGGAGACCAACGGTTTCGATTACGTTCTCGATTTAATCTCGGAGATGGAATTGGCGCCAGCTTTCCCGGCCGCGAAACATATGTTCTTGGAACAACGCAAAAACAGTTTGCCGCCTATAAAAAAGCGAGAAGTGCGTAAACTTTAATATTTGTTTTTTTAAGTCTTTAATAATAAAAATATTTTTTTTATATGTATGAGTTTTAGTAATTCAAGTGCACAGAGTGGAAATATAATTGAAGGAAATAATTTTTCTTATTTAAATTAATTAATGGAATAATCTTTTTTTAGCACGCTCAAGTCATTCGAGAGTTGGAACAAGAGATGGAAATTCCTATTCTAAAAACCTTCCAACCTTTGGAAAGGAAGTCAGTGCCGAAAGTAGTTGACAAACCTGTTGAGCCAGAAATCCAAGTACCCAGACGGCCGGTTGTTCCCCCGCCGCAACCGCCTGTTGTCAAGCCACCTGTATGTATTAGTTTGTGGTTGAAATTTCTTTTTCTTATTTCTTTTAAACAAAAAAGTTTGGTAAACTCGACTGAATAAAATCAAATTTGAGCAACGTTATAATTTTGTTTAAAATTAATGTTAAAGAGGAAATTTCCTGTATATATAAGAATAATTTAAGAAAATAGAAGAATAATTTTTGCGTAATTTTTTTCGAACAAAATGAGAAAAAATTGTTCATATACATATAATCAACTACATAAATATATAAAATTATATAATTATATATAATTATATCTAAAATATACTATAATTGCACATTTATTTTTTCCTAAGAAAATAATGCAAGAAATTATTTTTCAAGTTATTTTTTCATTATTCTTTTTATATAATTTTTCATGCATAAATGAACAGATAGTATAAGAAAAAGAAAACAAATATCGACAAATATTTACTATAATGTAATATGATTAAATATGAACTATTTTTTGCAAATCACTTTTTACATTTATTAATTCTATATGTAATGAAATCAATTTATTATCAAAAATGTTAAAAAATATAATATACGTAGATGCGAAAGCAATCGCATGAGGCCATTTTGGAGACTACGCCGGAAATAGTATTGTCAAGGAAGTCTGCCTTGAACGATCGCTACTTCGAGAAGGAGAAGCAACGCAGTCGAAGTTTAGACAATTTGCTCCAACCGGAAGTCGTACCCTCGTCGAAATTCGTGACTCTCGGACTATCTTCATCCAAATTGAACGAGCGGTATCACAGTCTGGAGAGGATCGGCGAAACTCCAGCGGTCAGCAATGTTGAATACATGACGCGCGGCGAAGTCACGCAAGAGAGAAAGTACAGTAGAGCAAGGACAACAGAGCCCAACATCGAGGAGGAGGATCTCACGATCGATTTTGAATACCCGGACATTCAATCAGTCAGTCAAACCGGAAGATCGGAAGACGATAAGAGCTACATAAGATCGCAGACGAGATTCATCAAATCGCAATATCCTGGTAAGTAGATAGGAAAAAAATAGTCCAATCTTCTGAAGATTTTCTAATGAATCTGTGCACACATTATTATATTAAGTGATATCTCGCTTCAAATTCGTTATTTAATTCACTGTTGCATAAGACGTAGAATTTCCATCGCGGAGAAAGTCGCGACAATTATGCAACCCAATTTTTCCATATGGACCTCACATGGATCGATCATTTCTCTCGCTTTCAGGCAAACGCGCATTACCGGGGAGCCAGTCTAGTCGCGCGTACATCGAAAAGAGCGAGTACGGTGTAAAGTCATCTGCCATGTCCGATACCAGTGAGGCGCCTTCCTTGGCATCGCACGTGCGACGTGTACGCGTACCTAGTCAAGCGTCCGATGTAGACCAATTCCTGGATGAGCTGTTTATGCCTGTGCTGGACGGTAACCTTGACGAATTATCAGACGCGCGCAGTTTAGCCGCATCGATAAAAGGTTCACGTGAGACGAGGTCGCCTGACGACCAAACGGTCGTCGAGAATCGACAAAAAATGGACGGTGAAAACAAGTTGGCTACCGTTGACGACTTTATCGAAGGGATGTTGGTGGGGAACGAGGATGTAGAGATCAGCGCGAGTGAATTATCGACAAGGATCAAAGGAGGTGGCAACATGGATATCCCTAATCAGAATACGGCTTTCAATTTCAGCCCTATCGCGCAGAGCATGATGTCACCGCCGATGATGATGCCTATGTTTAGTCCTGCTCAGCAGGTTCCCTCCAGTCAGAACAGCAACATGAACATGGGCGCCGGCTTCATGCCCATTCCGATCTACAGCATGCAGGGGCTCAGTTTACCTCAGTACCCGAGCTCGCCGCCCAGCCAGAGCGGTGACATGATGGCCTACCAGCAGAATCTTCAGCGAGCCTTTCTTCAGAGCGCGATGGCGCAGAATATTCAGATACAACAGCAACTACTGGCGCAGAATCAAGCCCTGCAACAGCTGTTAGTTCAGAGTCCGCAG
Organism: Anoplolepis gracilipes; assembly: GCF_047496725.1. Classification (NCBI taxonomy): domain Eukaryota; kingdom Metazoa; phylum Arthropoda; class Insecta; order Hymenoptera; family Formicidae; genus Anoplolepis; species Anoplolepis gracilipes. Next base: position 3,162,792 of record NC_132984.1, on the reverse strand, counting down.
AACTCGACGCAGCAACCGGTGAGAGATTAACAAAAGAAGCGAGAAATTTGTACAAAGTCTAATATTCGAAATTTATGTATTATTTATTAAATAACAGATCGATCTTTTTATCGTGATTCGAATAGATTAAATCAATTTCATATTTAATGTATGCCTTTGAATTTATATATTTTGAGTAAAATAAATCATTAATACAATTAATAAAACATTAATTTATATATGTTATAAATAAATAATATATGTGTTTAAATATTATTATAATAATGTATCGAATATTTTTGATATCGAATCACGATGATTAGAACGTAGGCGGATATTGCATGTCCAGCACGATCACAAATGGTTCACCGCTGTCGTCGCGGCTCTATCACGATCGCAAGTGTAATCATTATTAACTCGATGATCCATCATTGGTAACCGAAATCGGCAATACCCGCGTCTAATGAAAGCTAACTCTTAACGAAGGTATATCGTCGTTCTGGACGATCCTATGGGTTTCTGAGCCGCGTCACGGCACGGGTGTGTGTTTCCAGAGCACGGTGTTACCCGCTGGCCCCTCAAGCATGAATCTTGTCCCCCCAGCTCCCCCAATCGGTGCCCATACGGGGCTCAATGATTCTATCGGACGCTACTCCAAGGTATCTACTGATTTTAACTAACCTACTTACGCTGTATCGTGTATGGCTTCCCAAGGATTATCGCAGTATCGTGTAAATATCTAGCAGAATTCAAGGAAGATATTCGGAATTTCGTGGACCTAGCACAGATCAGACAATGTCTTATTCACCGGATCGTCACAACTCTTGCCAGTAAATTTTAATCTCGCGTCGATCCTCGTTCGAATCTTTCGTTGTAAATAATTTTTCAAAATTCTCGCCGGTTGAGAAAATTCTATATAATAATCATTTTCTTTCGATTAGGTCTCGTTTAGAGAACCCGACGACATCGAATTATGGTCGACCGAGAAGCGGGGAACGTTTGCACAATCTACGCCGACGAATCAGCGACAGGAAACGATGACAGTAAAGGCGCAAATTCACAGATCCCAAAGTCCACCGAGAAAAAATTCCGAAGCTGTGAGAAAAACGAGCATCGATTATGCGCGAAAGATTAGCGTGGATCGAAAAGCGATAGACAGGAAGGGGTCTTCGGTGCAAGCTGAAGTAAAGAGGCCCAACTTAAACAAGAATAACGTACAAAGCAATTTCACCAACGTGCTTAGTGAGTTGAAGAACAGAAAGAGTAGCGTGGACAGTAATTGTAGCAACAACAAAGGCGTTCCACCGCCTCCGCCGATGCCACCGCCGTTGGAATCTCATGATCCTTCCGAGTCCAGACCGTTTCTTGATCCATATGGAAGGGCGAAAACCGTGCGCATTGGAAAATGGAGGTAAATTCGGATTGCGTTTTACCAAAAGCCTCTTGGATTAATTTGACTCTTTTCATATCGCGTTAAATCTGGATTCTTCTATTTTTCTTTCATCCTTAGATGGCCACCGCCTAGCGATTCGAACGAGAATCAAGGACAGGACAGTTTTATAGAATTTAAGATGCGTCAGCAACAACAACAACGCAAAATAACACCGCAGTATCAGGAGTACGATCAAGGTGACGGCGAGCACGTGACGGAAGGCGGCGTCGAATGGGAAGAGTTTGAGATCGAAAACATCGTCAGCAACGAGGCCGCGCATCCATCAGCGGCCAAACACGAGAATGGATATAAGGAAGAAGGCGAAAAGAAGAAGAAAAAGTCAAAGTAATTGAGACTTTGGACATTTCTTTCCGCGTTACGTTTGTACATATTATATTTACGATAGAGAAAACAATGTAAATCGCCTAATTTTTTCGCAGATCAACTTTAGAAGTGGGTGCGCAGAGACCATCGCCGGGGAGCATAGGGAAACTGAAACTTAGCTCGGAGATGAGGCAGAGATTGGAAAAGGTAACAGCGAATCACAGCGTGAGATCTACAAAGACGGCCGAGAAACCTGCTCTGCCACGAGAAGATGGAAAGGTGAAACGGTTAGAGGATAATAGAAAGCTCTTGTTGGAACAACAATTAGGTAATTACATTTTATTTCGTACGAATTAAAAAATATAGAGATATCGAAATTAAAAATCAACCAATTATTTTTTTTTTTTAAGGTGGCAGATGGGACGATTATGCTTCCACTGTCGATGACACCCAAAGCGTCACTTCCAAGGGCACAACTGACATGATGACGCAAGCTCAGGTGGTAAGGACGCAGATTGAGAGAATGGAACGGCCTGTACCGCCTCCACCACCCGTCACACCGCCGCAAACTGCGAGTCCAAGAGGTGGCAGTGTATACAGCAACAGGTATTGATATTTAAGATTGTATAAAAAAAAATCCAACAAAATTTCATGAAACAAATTTTTTTCTTTAAACCTAAAATAGCTCTGGTCATTTAAAAATTAAAAAATCCAAAATTAGAGAGAAAATAATCTTGTTTAATATCAATCATTAATGTTTCTTTCTAGTCAATCCGGTGTACCTCAACCGCGATCACCACCAGCGCCGATCGAGCCGAAAGCACGCGACTCCTTCCGTACGTCTCCGGACTCCGAGACCTTCGATCACTTCTCCAAGAGTCAGATGTTCAGTCAAAGCCGAGACATCTTCGCTTCGCAGCAGCATCTGCGCGACACTCACTCTGATTATCGAGACGATTACGAGAAGTCTCGTGCCCAGGACGCCAAGTTGAAAGATTTTTACGGCAAGGACAGCACCGATCTCGCGAGCTTGGCGCGCGATCGTAGCTCGGACTTTGATTCGCGCCGCGATCTTAGCTCGGAACTCTTCGACTCCAAATACGCGTTCGACGGTTCGAACGGTAAGCGCGATCATTTCGGCATGACTCGGGACGTGTCTCCGAAATCCCGCGATAGCTTCGGGATGCCGTCGCCGCGAGACTTTGGCGTCATTCCCAACACCAGGGAATCGTTCACTGTCGCACGGCAAAGCTTCAACAAGCTCGATCGAGAGATGGACAGACGATCCAGTGTAGCGTCGACCCATCGCACCGACAAGATGGAGAGGATCGAGATCGAGGAATGGCCAGAGTTCCTCAAGCCGGTATTGCCACCCGCGGACAAGCCGGAAATCGAGAAGGTCCAGGAAGTGGTAAATACCGAACTCTATCCGCAAACTTCTACCGCGCACTTCACCTACAACAGAGTCACGTGGACTTTGAGAGTCAAAAAGGAAGTCTTTGCGCCGAACGAAACGCTCAACAGCCCTCTAGCAATGCATTTAGTGTTCTGTCAAATCGCCTACGACGTGCTGGCGACTTCGAGCATAAGAATCGCCAAGGAAGATCGGCAGAACATGCTGAAAATGTTGGATAACTATGGCGTAACACTGGACAATCTCCAGAGTACACAGCACAAGATCACGATCAAGAAGAACATTATAGATATGGCGAAGCAATGGCCGTTGTACTTTGCTAGAATATTTCCTGTATCGGTAAATATATTAATTTTATTATCACTAGATATAGACATTAAAAGTTTAATCAGTCGAGTCTTTATAAAATTAATTCTTGGACACTTTGTATTTTAAATTTATATTGATATATAAGATTATAATATATAATTTAATATTTTTATAGTTTCTAATCTATATATTTATTATATATTTTTTATTTAATCTATACGCGTGATAAAATTACATATATATAAATTAATAAAAACAATATAGTTAATTAAAAATAAGAAAATCTAAAGCCAAAGCAATAATTTTATTAACATGTTCAAATAAAAAACTTTTTATTAATATAAATTTACGCATACACACGTACGCATATGCACACTTATTTACATATAAATACACGTTTACTCACACGTAACCACATACACACACGTGCGTATTACGTTATAACATAATTATAATTAAAATAGGGTAAAATGATATCATTTAATAATTATTTAATATTCGTGTGTTCTTTTAACATTATATACAGAAAGACAGAGAGAGAAAGAGAGAGAGAGGGGAGAGAGAGGAATTATTTATATTAATTTTGTCTTCTTTAAAGTAATTTTGAACAACTTAAATTGATAACGCAAAGTTTTTTATTTAAAAATAAAGAAAATTATGATTTGAAAATTCCATAGCTTGAAAATTACTCCATGATTGAGCGAATGTTATTTCGTCACAGATCGGCCCACAGCATCCGGAAACGCAACATGTGGCGATATCGCATCACGGGCTCCGGCTGATTAAACGCACACCTAACGGCGATCTAATAATCTTGGAGACGCTGCCGCTGGAGGACATCGTCTCCGTCAATACCTCCAGAACGGGCGTGTGTGTATTGCAGATCGCTTCGGGGGTTCGGTTACCTCTCCACACGACCCGCGCCCCCCAGTTGGCGGAGATGATCGGCAGATACATCAGACTGGTGAGTGAAGATCACCTTGTGCCTTTTATTTTTCTCTAAACGTGCGCGGCTGTCCGCGACTAATTAGAGCGATGGATCGGCGCGGAACCGATAACGGTGCACCTTGTGCGTCTGTAACGAGGCGACTCGTAGCGGGTAACGCCTAGTAAAGTGTAAATTGCGTTTCCGGTGAGCGGTCATATATGCTGGCCAATGCCTCCACCTTCGTCCCTCTTTTTGTTTCCTCCCCCTTCGTCTCTCCCAGCTTTTCCGCTGTCGGGAATCAGCGATCCGTCACCGAGCGCACCTCGCGCTCGATACTTCCATTCTCTTCTCTGTACCGGTTTATTTTCGGCCCAAGTAACGCAATATACCTATACTTGCCGCCATCGCGAGAGGATCCCCGATTCGAGCGTTTATTTCGGCGCCGGGCATTCCCTTTTCGTCATCATAATACTTATTCGTGACAAGAAAATTATCGATCCTTTTAAGAGGGGATTTGCATAATTTAAAAAAAAAAAAAAAACAATTATATGCAATAATTTATATATGACTTTTATTGTAATTTTTTTTCGGCATTTTTTAATGCAAACAGACCGAGAAAATAAATATTAAAATATTGCATAATTTGAAAGTGTCGAAAACGATCACACTTCATTAAATCTCAAGGGTTCGTTCCGGAAAGATGCTATTATTAGCGCTGACAGCGTCATTCTACCTTTGTCACTCACTAAAAAAGTTGAACGAAGATAGACAACGCTAATAACGTATCCCGAACGCATACGACGCAAGTTGTATCTGCTAGCGTAGTGAAGTGTGACGTCACGCACTGTCAGTCAATTAAAATTGCTTTCCCTCCACGTCAAAAAATTCAAATATTTCTAATTTTTTATTTTATTTTTTCTACTTAATAAATCATGGAAATCAAAAATAAAAAGGACCAGAATAATATTTTTTTCATGCAAATTCCCTATTCCTCCATTTTTGTGTGCAGTCAAAATATTTGACCTTGAGGATCTTGATCGCACTTATCTTTGAATGAATAATTAAGATGTAAGGCAGAACGTTTTCTTGTGCGAGGAAGAAAGACAGAGAGACTCTCTTCGTCTCTTGTGCAAACCTGAGAGAGATCGGATTTCTCATAACACGCGGCATGCCTGTGTTCATCATCTACACCTGCATGCATCGTCGCCGCACGCGATTCGAGAAGCGAATCGTTTAGCGTGACCGAACGTTCTCTCGAACAGACATACCGATGGCTAGATACAGATGAATTCTTAATAAGAGATAATACTAATTTTTTTTTCAATACACGGTTAACTTATCAAAGATTTCACTTTTAAATTGCGGGCTCTGAATTTTTATTTTTTTTTTTTTTTTTTTTTTTTATTTATAATATTTTCGAGAAAGGAGAGGATTAAGCGCAGAATAAATGACCGTGAGATGCGTTGAATCAAATTTTCAATTCAATGCCCATCAGAGTGATCGCTACCAGGTGGCACACATTTGACGTGCCACTTATAATAAATATGTCTCGATGTAAAAGACGTAATATACCTTTCAATTGTGGCAGATGGTAATTTAAAAACTATGATCCCTCTTGTCGCACGACTCCTTTTACATTGAACTTTCGCTGCTATCTCACTTTCACATCGCCGTTGTCAATGGAGTCGCATTTGTTCACCCTTTACGTTGAAAATCCGATTGGGATTTTTCTCTCTTCTCGGGGCAATTTGCGGATAAACAGCCGCGCGTTAAATGAGGTATGCGCACAATTTGGAATTCCACTACGGATTACGTAACGGTATAAAGGAGAAGCGAGAGCCGAGTGCGTGCATCGTTGCCTCCCGCGAGGCTGAAGGAGAGATGAGCAAATGCTCCTTCGGCGTCTATAATCGACGGAATGATGTCAAAGGATCGGAACGGAGGAATGCCGGCGCGCCGTGTCGGACGGTGTTGTAAAAATACGCGATTCAGTATTCATGAAAAACATGGTGTCGATGATGTGCAAGAGAGGTGGGATCGCCGGCGACGCGAGCAGATGAAATGACAGTTGTAGAAAGCTAATTGCAACTTGTATAGCTCCATTGTTCGTCACGTGCATTTTTCTCAAGGGATTAATAATTTCATTTTACTTTGATATTTCTCTTTTCATCATTAATTAGTACCTCTTTCTACGCGCCGAAACAAGAAGGAGCATTTGATGATTCGAGGCTTGAAAACTAAGAGTACGTGCGACGAAAATAATTAGTATTTTTATATCTCGAAAAATTGTGTCTTGATAATTTCTGAACGAGTTATCGAATAGCGCATTCATTCTAGTTTGATTTATATATTTTGCTCCTCGCGTAGAGAGAGAGAGAGAGAGAGAGAGAGAGAGAGAGAGAGAGAGACGGTGATTCGAGGAAAAAAAAAGAACCAGGTACTTGAATTTCTTTCGAGCGAGTCCGAGTTCAACTAACTCGTATTTACTGACGGCGGTAGCTCGCTCCTCGCGCTTATACGGACACCGGAAGCGGTTTGAATTGCTAATGCGAAACGGTGCTCGTTATTCTTTTCCCTCTCTCTTTCTCTCTTTCCTATGTTGGCCCAAATTCTTTATTTTTATATTGCGTCGACCTCGAGAAAAATTATTTTGAAATAATCTGTATACATTTTTTTTTTTATTTCTTTAAATTTATTTTTATTTCCATTTATTTATTTATTTTTCTTTTTTGAAGTTTGAAGCTACAGAAAAATCAAGTTTTGCATGTACGCATGTCTCGCAAATTAAATGATTCTATCGCGTGTTTAATGATCCCATACAAAAATATTGTATGTTGCTACAATATTTTTTGCAACATTGCTGCAATATAACTGAAAGATTCGTGCTGTATGGGATGTATTGACACGGAATAGAAAAGGAGTATAAATCTCATTAAAACTCTCATACCTTTCTCTCTTCTTGAGAAAACGCCAATTTATTATACATTATCTTCAAGTGAGGAAATTATTGTCTGCTCAATAGGAATTTATAAGATGACGATATTTCGAAAGGAATTTTATTTATACATTTATAACATATTTATTTTCAAGAAAGTAATAACGTTAAATTGTAGTTATTTCAGAAATTATAACTTTTTTTTACCTAAAACAGATGTATGGAAAATTCTATACATGAAAAGATTACACAGTTAAAAGCGTTCGTATATTTCTATATGAACAGGAAAATGCTATGAATGAAAGTTCAATATAGTCACCCCACATCTCTTTGCCCGAGTCGGCCGTCCAATCAAGTATCTCGAGGCCATAAAGAACACCTTTCATTAAAGTAATAGCATCGTGTTGCAAGCGCGCGAAATAAACAACGACAATTTCAATTTCACTTGGGCTCGCGCATACCGTACATTCCATATATGTGACATCTTGTCGACTGATTTTTTATTGCGGAACGAAAGAGCGCTCAGGTAAATGGAAAATGCCAGATTGTGAAAAGTTTTCCCGTTTTCACTATCGTTCGACCGGTTTCTCTAACGTCGGGCAAAAAAATTTCACGATCCGGATCACGGAAAATGCGTTTCGTTCTCCGAATCGGTGTAAAAAAAAAAAAAAATGTCCGTAAATACACTTTGTGTAAAAAGGAGCCGCGAAGTGAGAAAGTACCACTGACGTTTCTCCAAGGACGGAAATCGGTTCGCGAGTTTCTCGACACGAAATGATGAACATGGAAATTTCTGAAGCTTCCTTGGATAATTGCGTGAGATAAAAGCGCAGATATTTCTAACGAAATGGTGAAAAGGAGAACATTATTTGACTATATATTTTCTTTTGACAATAAAACTGCGAAGTAAAAAATGTATATATTGTATTACGTAAGAATATTTATATAATAATAAATTACGTGTAATTATTTAATTATTACGTATATATAATTATTTAATTACGTATATTAATATTCTTACGTAATACAGTATACTGTACATTTTTTAAATCACAGTTTTATAGTCAAAATTTTTCTTATAAATATAAATAATAAAAAAATCATAATATTTTTTTATACTTTAATAATTTATTACGGATTTATTATAATAATTTTAAGATTAGAAATATTATATGTACGCGTGCTATGAGCTTTTATATATCTGAAAATTTAAGGGCACAAAAGGGTCCACAGATACAATATAATCGGTCGTTTCCGCAGCAGCTGCATCGTTTGTGAACAACCGTGTGAACTCCGAAAGTCGTTATTTTCACGGGACTTTAAAAATTCCGGATTTTTTTTTTTTTTTTTGCTATTTAATAGACGATATAACACACGCGGAAAAACTGAAATCGTATCGCGGACGGTATTCAAGCGTGGGACTAAAGATTTTTGCTGGAGAGACGAGCTCCCATCGAGTCGCAAATCACAATAATCTCGCGTAATGAACTATCGCTTCCGACTTTTTCCTCCCTCTTCCGGTTCCGATTTCTATTTCATTGCCGTGCTCACTCCGCGCGCGAAATTACTACGCTAGAACAATATGAGGAATTTCCTTTCATCCATAAAGATCTTGTCAGGCCAACTGTAGATTATTCTTAAAAAAAAAAAAAAAAAAAAAAAAGACATTTCTCTCAAGGCCACACGTAGCCGTTTTTAATTTATTAACGAATTTCTCGCGACTTAATTTTTAGAAGAGTGTAAATAAATCGATTTATCAAGATTTCCTTTTTCTAAAAATTAATTACAAAAACACTTAATATTAAATATTAAAAATTCAGCCATAACAGCGATAAAGGCAGGTGAAAATTCCAAACGTCGTAATATTTGCGACAATTTTCGCTCGATCAGCGTTTCTGAATTGTTGATAGAAAACAAAAAAGGGGAACGCCAATTCAAAGTCTTTCTACCGTTACCGACTTACTTTACGCGATTATCATCTCGATTATTTAAGTGCAGAGACATTTCATGTGTAAAATGATGCTTTTCTCCCCATGTGTGTGTATATATATATATATATATATATATATATATATATAGAGTTGGGTATAATTGAGAACGTACGTTCCGATCGAACAAGATCGAGCGGTTTAAAGAGCTCCTGTTCTCCGCGACGGCAGCATGATTTTCCATGCTAGCGTGCGCCACGCATACCGCGAGGACCGGCGACGATGGTGGGGCACCCGACCCAGATATCCGTCTTCCGAAGGGGCACCGTCAGAGAACGGCGGTACCCTATCGGAAGCCTTGCGGCCGCGAGAATTACCTCAGTTCATCGACTGCCGTCGTGCGGTGCGGCCACGACGAGACTCGGGTGTTGCGAGACTGACGAGGTAGTTTTTGTCGAGTTGAATTGGCCGGTGAAGAAACGAGAAGCCGGTCCCCTAGTCACGCAAAGTCGGCAGACAGGAAAAACTGGGCAGTGACATTTCCCGAGCTAATTTCTTACGGGTGAGAAACCCCCCAGGGCGAGAGGTGTCAAGGATCTTAGACATGACGCGAAACATTGAAACAAGCAAATGAAGCTAATAATTATTATAAAGAAATACAACTTGGTTTGAACGAGAAGAAATATCTTCCTCTTTAATAAAAGAGGAAGGAATAGAAAAAGTTTCCTTAATTTTTTCATAAAGGGATGGACGTGACACTTTAAAAAGGTACAGACTGTTATGCCAAGGGAGCTTCTCTTTACGTCAGTTAAATTTGATATGTGTCAAATAAACACGTTGAAAAACATGACATCGACGAGAGATATGGACGTTGCATAGCCGCAGTTTGCAACCTTCAACAAGGTCAATAATAAATAATGATAATAACGATGAATCATTAATGTATACGGTTCTCTGTTTGGAGTGTATAGTTAATCAACGATCATTATTCTCTCGCAGACGAGAGATACGCGCTATTCACGCTCCTTGTAATAAAAAACGGCGACGTAAAAACGACGATGTAACGATGAACGGAGCGTGATTGTTGCACGATCGCTAACGATCTTGCTCGAGTAAGGTCGAAGGGTCCCTCGCATTTACGTAAGCAAGATCACATGATCGAGCTATCCGTTGTTTCCTGATTTCCCAGCAGTTGGTTCCAACAGTCGTCGAGAGACGAGGATCGTTTGCATGTAAAAGCACGTTATTTCATCATCTGGCGAGTATCTTCTTCTGAAAGATATCGCCAAGGGAATTCTTTTCGTAAACAAAACAAAAATTCACGCCTGTATACAGTCGTGTGACAATCGGCAAGGAAGCATGAAAGCTTTCTCGCTCGTCGCGGCGGAGGAGAGTTTGTTGGTGCGAGGTAATTATAATTAAAAGTGTGCATTGTTCAGTCGCGGTCCCACGAGAGGCCTTCTTCCGGCCATGTTCTCACCATGTTCCGTGGACGGTCCTTCATCCGTGATCTACATCCTTCGGAAGATCCGAGTGAAATTACGATTGTTTGGAAGTAGAAGAGCTACGGAGTTACTTTGCTAGCTTAGGAATTATTTCGATAAACAAAAGAGACATACGAATAATTGTATTTTGTCAATTATATCGACACATGCATCCCATTAAGATCTGCTTTCCCTTAAGAAAACGCTACGACAATGGAGAGAGAAGTATCTGACACGGAAGGTGTGTTCTCTAGAAGACTCGTCAGCAACTGGGCCGAGTTACCGATGACGCTGAGACGTCGACAGAAGCACCGTCCGGATATTCTCAATCAATTCACCGACTACTCCGAGTCCTCGGAAAATGAGCTTTATAAACTTGAACCCAAACCCTTCAGCAATGTGCAGCGAATCGTGCGTCGTTCCGAATTTCTGCGCAGAGTGGAATCTAGCGATCTCGTTCGAAAGGACATCCCGGATTATCGAAAGGATATGATGAGAGAACGCAGACTGACGCCAGAGAGTCCCCTGAACCGTTTAAACGAGGGCTATTGGAGACCCCACGACAATCAGGACTCAAAGTTGGGTTATCGAAAGAGGAATAATTTCATAGGCAAGGAAATGAAAAACTTGTCGGACGAGGATCGCAAGACGAATTCTCCCGATAGCCTTCTGATGAAGTCTTCCGAATCCGAGTTGAGCAGCGACGACTACGGACACACCGATGATTCCGGAGCGTTTCTCGAACAGGCTTCCCATCCGGAAAAAACGTCCAAGACGAAGAGAAGCGGCTTTATCAAATTCTTCGCAAAAGATGGCAATAGAGAGAAGAAGAAGCTAGACTCCGAACACTTGGACGTGAACAAAAATATTAAGCAAAGCACAGAGCTCGTGAAAAAAGAAACCTTTGGCCAGCAGAAACTCGAATATGAAAACATTCCTAGAATAGACATGTCCAAGCTGGATCAAAAATCCCTTTTACATTCGATCGTGCGAGCGAACGATCGCCAGCCGACCATCGAACAGCTCAGGCTCGAGGAGGGTTGCGAGCTGAAAAACTGCAAGAATGTCGCAGCAGCCTCGAAAAATATTCGAGAGAAGAGGCAACCGGTCCAGCAGAAGTTGAAGGACGACGAATTGAAAAATAATATGATTCACGAGTTGTACGACGGCGAGCAGATCGTCGTGCGAGCTAACGGTGAACGCAAAGCAGGAGCAAAGATGGAGACCATCACCGAGGAGAACGCGGATGGGAACAAGTTGAGCGTCCGCGAGATTCTGAAAAGATTCGAGGAGCTCACGCAGACCGACGCGACGGCGACGTGCAACGACGGCGAGACGCAGGCCGAGGATAAGACAAACGATAAAACACTCACTACCATTCAGGAGACCTTGAAGAAGCTAGACGAGAAAGTCAAGAATTATCAGGTTGCAATTCTATTCGTCACGTTTATTATTATCTAGGAATCCGAGCATTAAAGTCCCCGTCTCCGGATAAATTACGTCATACGGACCGTGAATTTTATGATCAATAAAGCTTGCCGTATTCAGAGATACAAGTAAAAAAATCTTAAATTACCATAATATAATGCAATATAATTTTCTATTATTATTGATTGTTATTATTATTATTATTATATTAATATAATATATAAATTCAAAATATATCTTTAAAGCTCTTAAAAATTTGTATTTTATATATACAAAAAGGTTAAATTATATTATTATATTAATAATTATTTTAATATAATTATAAATATAATTTAATATTTTTATATGTATTATACATATTTTATATATATATATATATATATATATATATATATATATATATATATATATATATTATATTAAATTTTTGAGAGACTTGAAGATATCTCTTGGACTTTTTTGTGTTAGATTTAAAGATACAAAAAAGAATTTATTACTCAACTTAATTATACCGACTCGGATGCGAATAAATATGAATATTTTTTTGTTTGTTGAAAGGCTACGAGATTCAAGCCTTTTTGTAAATAATGTTCGACATTCATAGTCCTTTTTTTGCCATTTTTGTCGTCGTTAAATTATTGCGCTTATTATCTGTTGCAATATAGTTATCCGAACTCGTGGCAACCGCATTTACGTCTTACGTCGCGTCTCGGTGCATTAACGTTTATGTGGGTCAGGGTCGACATCTGGTTATTCTACTCGCGCGTTTTTCTCTCGATCGATTATCGGTATTCGATATTGCTTCGCCATGTAGATGAAATCGCACGATCGGTGATTCTTCCTTCGGAAATTCTGAAACCAACGATGGGATCTAGATTTTGTATTCGTTTTAACACGAAAATAGAACAGAATAAAATTAAGCAATCAATTATTTTCGTGTAAAGTATATCAAGAGATATATGATTAAAAATCAATATATACGCAGCATTAATTTCCTTATCACGGAACTTTTTATCAGACTGTTAATATCACTTCATCTTAACTTTGGTTCCACCCGATTTCTCTTACGAAACGGTTGAGTTTTACCTCACTTTTTTTTCCTCACACTTGCCTCGATACGAATGATACTTTATCTATTAAGCGATGAACTATTTCTCGTATCTGTCAGCGGATCTAATCGATCAATGTTTTCTATTTTTTCGAGAGAGGAGGAAACTGCGTGTAGAACACGCGAACCGTCAGGTTTCTAACAGATATCGAGAAGAGAGGCCGTACGCGATGAGGATATTAAGAAACGTACAGGATGTAATCACCTACTTTCCGTCGTAAATCTCGGTAATTGACGAAAGCAGAAAGATGAGCGAAAAGGAATGTCTTTCTCGGTGCCTTATCGCTTCTTTTACGCGAGCGTGTTGATATTAGGCCGGCGCGCACGAGAAATCGCGCGTATCTCGGAAGCTGTCATTTAATTTATTTACTCCCCTTCTTCCTTCCTTTTTTTTTCTTTTTATTCCTTGTTTCCTCTCGCAGCGAAGGCCGAAAGGAAGAAACACGCCAACACCTTGCGATGCTCGTGTTGTGCCGCATTCCTGTACCAGGTTGCGGTACACTTGACAAGCGGGAGTAAACCCGTTTACGTTCGCGTGCTAAGACCGATACTATGAGCGATCGGGCGATAGCGCCAGGAAAAAATGTAAGCGGCACGAAAATTGTGAGAAATAAAGAGACACGGAAAATGGATCTGTTTATCTGCTCGTAAATGAGATCACTTTTTGCGATACACTTGAGCGCAACTTGAGCGATTTAAGAGGCTAAATTGACGTCTTCTTATAAACTTTTACGAAATAATCTATCATAGATGCGCATATATATATATATATATATATATATATATATATATATATATATATATATATATATATAATGTAGATATGTGAATGTAATAAGCGTGAAAGAACGAGTAATGTTTTAGAGATAAAAGGCAGAAACTTTATTTCGTAAATTTCGATGAATTTATTACAACTGCGTTTTTCAAAATGAGTAATAAATTTAAAAATTCTACTTAGAATTCAGATTTTAATATAATAAATATCGTTACCGATATAAAAACTGATGCCATCTCTATAATATTATATATTATAATATATTATACGATTATTATAATTATATACAATAGTATATAATTTAATATAATTATATACATATATTATATAATGATAATTATACATTTGATTTGCAGATCGATCAGAGGCCACTCCAGAAAATAAATCATCACGAGAATCACGTATCCCAAATTACGAAAACGATCCAGGCGCAAGCGAATCACGTAAATCACATCCAGCCTCACAATCATGCCAATCACGTAATCTCCGAGCACGAGAATCACGTATCGATCGGTCGCGTGCCCAACCACGTGTCGGCCGTCAACCAAGCGAATCATCAGAAAAACTTGCAGAACCAGCTACTGAGTCCGAACCAAGAATGGCGACAACCGGACGACAACGTCCGACTGCAGGAGGACAGCATCTACGAAAGCGGACCGGTCTCGATCAACGATGGCAAGCACTCTTTGTTGCAGTACGCCATGCTAAACTTCCGTCAAAGCACAGAAAAGTAAGTCTCGATAATTGATAATAACGATATTAATAATAACTGATATTACATTATGCCACGCACTAGTAAAATAATAGAGCTATTAAATATATCAGAGCTATTAAATATGGACAAAATTTAAATTGAATCGCGAATCTATTAAAATCTTTTTAAATAATTATTATTAAATTAATTACTATAAAATAGTAATATTAATATACAAATATATTCCATATTAATGAAGTGAATACGAAAAAAATTCTATAGAAATTGTATCTTTTAAGATAATTATTTACGAATAATTGCCGGAAATAATTGTCTTCTTCGATGATGAATGTCAAAAGAATGGCGGGTAAGCGAGCTCATTAAAATGAGCTCGCTCCTTTCTCAATTGCGGCTGATATCAAGAGCACGCGCGAATTGCACAGAAATTAACGCCGAAGTGACTATTAACGGTGTTACGCAAGCGAATCGTGTTGAGAAAGCATAACGTAGCCGGTGCGAGATATCGATCCATGCAGCACGTAATGTCCTTTCCCTGCTCGTTCCATCGTCTTCGCGTTGCTGTACAATAAAGTCACGACTTAATACGCTCGCGTGCAAGCTAACTTGAGGACTGACTCTCGAATTCGACAGATTCGAGATGTTGAAGACCGCGGACGGATCGATCAGCGGGTCTCTTAAGGTAATCGAATCGCTGAAGAGCAAGAAGAAGAATAAAAAGAACAAGGGCCAGCCGGACGGCACCGAGTGGACCTGGAAGGAACAGGTGGATCTCGTCAAGTACTCCACCGTGCCCGTCGAGCAGAGCCTGCTTAGGCTGGACGCGGATTTGAGTGTCTTGGCCGTCGAGTGCTTCCTGTGTCTGATGAGGTACATGGGCGACCAACCGTTGCCGCCCGAGACCAGCGAAGTTAAATGCGTCTACACCATTCTTATGGTAAATTTATATCACCGACGAAATCAGAATATCAGAATTTTTTTCAATTTTATTATTTCCTTCTAGAATGCATAATGTTTCGAATAATTCCATTTCTACTATATATGCGATCATTTTCATGCATTACTGTAAATTTATTCACAAACTTACCGTTAAAATCCTTGGAAAAAGACGATAAGAATAATTAAATGCAACCGTTGCATATTTATTTTATTTTAATTTCTATTTATGCTAATTAATTGTTCGATTAATGGTAAACTAGTAGAAGAGAGACTTGATTAAATGGCACGTGGTGACAAATATTTGCAGCACTGTCACAAGTACGAACAGCTTCGCGACGAGGTTTACTGCCAGCTAATGAAGCAGACCACCAATAACAAGAGCCCGAATCCGGAGAGTTGTCAACGTGGCTGGCGAATCTTCAGCATCGTCGCCGCCTATTTCACGTGCAGCGAGAATCTCAGGCCGTACCTGATAAAGTACCTCGAGACAGCGGCGTACGACAAGCGTCGCGCCTATCACGGCACCGCGATGGTCTGCCTGCAAAATCTCCGGAAGACGGTCAAGTACGGCGGCCGTAAAAACGTGCCGAGCGTAGAGGAGATCATGGCTATCAGCGCGGGCAGGAACGCAAAGAGGCAGATCTACCGGCTGCCCGGCGGCACCGAGCGGGTCATTAACACGAAATGCACGACCGTCGTGCAGGACGTTATTGAGGAGATGTGCAACGTCATCTCTGTGAGAAACCCGCACGAGATGGACGAGTTCTCATTGTACTGCATTGTCGATGGTGACGCGTTCACCATGCCGCTAGCCAGAGACGAGTACGTCCTGGATGTGACCACGGAGCTTCAAAAGAATCACCAAGTGTTCTACTTAATATTTTGCAGGTAGGTATATATTTTTGTTTCGTCGCTGTAATATAATTGTTAGAATCTTAAAACTGTTAAATATTTTCTTTACGATCAATTTTAATAGAAATTTGGTTGTATAATTGTGATATAAATTTTCCGTTGTATTTGAGAATTATTTTTCTGTCAAATATTCTTTTTTTTTTTTTTTTTTTTTTTTTTTCAACCACACGAGGTTGTTATTAAAAAGGTGGAGATTAATTTAACAAAAATTGCAAATTTATATTTTCTTAAAAATCTTTGCAGATCTGTCTGGTACTATCCTCTGCGACTGGATGCACCGTTGTACATAGAAGTCGTATTTAATCAAATCGCTCCCGATTATCTGGAAGGACTTCTGCTAGTTTTACCTGGAGAACATTTACCTCAGGAAATTATTGTAAGTACCACGCGACATGTGCTTAAAAAGAGAAAGAGAGAGAGAGAGTTTCATTAAAGTGAAGAAATGATTAACTGATGACGAGCGTATTTCGTAGTATGACATGGCGCAAATAGCGGCATTGCTGCACAGAGCAGCTGACATGGCGCACGAGCCCGCGACGAAGGAAATTAAATACCTGTTGCCGAAACCGGCGCTCAGCTTGAGGGAGCCCAGACCGCAGCAGTGGTCTAATATGGTCCAGCAAGCTTGGAATAACGTTCAGCATTCCTCGGCGGCTGTTTGCAAAGCGCAGGTGCTCGGTGAGTTAAACCGAGATTATATTCTAAATGAGAAATTTTTCATTCTATACCAGCTGTCAAGTCATACTCAACAAGAAAATATAATAGCAGCGTTTTCTATGTAAACACCATTTCGTATTTCGTACAAATTGCTTTTAGACGCGCGCACAGATAATGGTGAGGAAAAATTCCTCTCTGAAAGATTTATTTTGACATATGTATCAATAAACGAACTTGAGCGATAAAAGTTTGAAAATTGTCACGCTATTAAAAATATATGCAAATATATATATATATATATATATATATAAATATTTCTTATTTTTAGAAATATTGTCCAAGTGGCCGCTTTTCGGTTCGAGCTTCTTCGCGGTAAAGCGAGTACCCGAGGGCAAGGAAAAAGGTGCCGATCATATCCTCGCTCTGAATCGACACGGAGTACATTTCATCGATCTACTGACACACGTGAGTAACTTTCGAGACGCTTTCTCCTCCCGACAGCATTTTCCTCTTTTTCCACGTGTAATTATTTCAGGAAACATTGTACCATTATCCCTACTCCGAGGTGATCTCCACAAGGAAGGTCAAGTCTGAGGAGGGCGCACTCTACCTCGACATGAAGTGCGGCAATCTAATGCAGCAGCGTATTACGAGGTTGCAGACGGAGCAGGCGCACGAAATCTCCCGCCTGATCAGACAATACATCACTATGGAACAGAGGACGTCCAACGGCCAGAATGTTGCCATCGGACTCGGCATGAGATAAGCACATCTTCGCGACGGTCCTTCCTTCGCGGCCGATACTCGATATCCGGATTAGTCAATCTACGAGATCATAATTGGAAACAGATTAAATTCTCGATCGACGTAGCACGAGGATATCGTAGCTGAAGCCCGCCGAATAATTTACATATCGCGATATCGTTCTTAATATGACTCGTGTATAGAGTACCAACCTTTCAGAGTGTTTGTGAACTACATAGGATACCAGGTGGGGTAGGTCCGAAGCCGGACAGATGACGACCCGAAGTGGATATCGCGATGGATATTCGTAGGACTCGCTGGAAGGAAGGATCGTGAAAGAAGAAAATGCTCAAATATATCTAAATCGTTCATATCGAGTGGAAATATAAGTCAAAATATGGACTTATGTGTGTATGTGTGTACAGCATTTATTTATATTGATTAAAAAAAGAAAAGAAACATATATAAAAGAAGGATAAGCGAATAGAGATTTTTATTCAACGACGTAATATTAACGCTGATATTAACATACGTCTGACGAATATATTGAAGACTAACCACGCAGCGATCATATGTTTATCGTCAGAAGATTATTAATAATAATTGTGTACGTATGGATATAAGAGTACAATGTGAACGAACGTATCAACTTTATATTGAAATTTGTACGTATAAAAAAATGCGTTCTGGTTTCCCTTTCATCTCTATTATTCCTAATTATTGCACGTTTGCAATGTCTTTCTAAAAAGATGGATGCAAATTAACGCGAAAGTCATTGCAATCCTGTAGCTATCCCTCCTATTTATTTTATTGTTGTAAATGCTATTCAAGTACATATATATAAACGTTACTTCTCTTGGCATCTCGTGTACTCGGTACACGATAGTTAAGTCTAAATCTTACAAAATATCAAATACATACGAGAGACAATTATATTAATTACTTTTTAATCCTTTCATGGCTAAATTATCTGTAAAAAAAAATTGATGAATCTTATGTATTGTAGAAGCAGATAGAGAAATAATACTAGTGCTTACAAGATTAATTAACTTTTTGAAGGTTCGATTAAAATCAATCATTTTACGTAAAAAAAAAAAAAAATACTACTATGTATGAAACCTAGAGGTCACATGAATTAGAAAAATGGATCAAGAGCAGTCATGAAAGGATTAAAATCGCTGATCAGGGCTAGGTCCTGGAGTGCTCGATTTAATGTCCTGCGGCCAGTTACTTGCAGTGTGTCGAACGTATCCCGGCTCGGTCGGCGACGACGGTATCCTCGGAGTTTGCGTCCCGGTGGTCCTCAATACTCCAAGATACTCCTCCAGCATCTCGATCTCGTCCTTGGATCTTTCCCGTCCCCCGGATCGATATTCCTTGGGCGGAGGTGGCACGTTGAAAGAAACGTCGCGATGATGAGCCCTCAAGATCCCGGATGACGGGCCACGCATTCTGACAGGCACGTTGTCGTACTGGCTGTTGTCCGAAAATCTGAATTCGCGTTTAAATGAAATTATATTTAAGTATCGGCACGACACAAGGTGCGCCAGGCATCGTGAATCATAAACGAGTCAGGAACAAGGAAATTTGCCAGCGATTCTTGCAACTCACGTCCGCGATGAGAATCACTCTCCATTTCGAAGTATCTTAATTCTAAGATAAGAACTTTTTTTTAGTCTCTAATTATGTGCATTAAAGAGTAACTGAATCAGATACGTAAAATTCAAGGATAAAGTCTTTCGTGAATAAAAAATTTATTTTTTGAAGATAGAAAAATATTTGAAAAGCCGATTTCCTTCTTGCAAATGAAATTGTGTCAGTGCGTCGAATCATTACGTATGACGTAAGAATTGTTCGCGTGCGCTTTCCTGTTCCTGACGACATACATATAATCCAATACAGGTTGATGCAGGTATTGCCGATGCTTAAATAAAAATTTCCACGTGCCAAGATGTCGCGACGAATTCCGAGATGTGGACGCAAGAAATCACCTGTAGTTGTTAAGCGCCTCCTCGACGTCTCGCTCGACCCTCATGATCTTCACGCTCGGATTGATGATTTTCGCGAAGATCGGCTCACCCTTTTCGTACTCTATAGGGAAGCGCGGCGTGTCGATCTCGTCGATCGGTCGCTGATAGATGTCCCGGCTCTTGTACGTTATCCTGGACTCGTCGATCCTGTGATCGAGTTCGTCGGGCTCGCGATACCGCTTCGAGTCGCGCAGAACTCGGCCGTTTTCGAAATTCTGCGCCCGTTCTCTCGGTTCCTGATCGCCCGATCGAAGCTCCCGGTCGTCTCGGGAATCATCCTGCGGATGACGAGTCGTCGACGATTCCCGCTGGGACCTCGCGGCTTCGGCGTGACGATTATCCGCTTCCGCCTTCTGAAAAGCGTCGTTCTCGTCCTCGGGAATTTTCACGACGGTCGACTTGGCGGACTTTGATTTCGCATCCTCGCTGGTCACCACTGGCGTTACCTGTCGCTTGGCTGCGGTATTTCCAAAAGTTTTATTTCTTTTTTAGGTAGATTTATTGGAAAATTTTGATTATGAAAAAAAAAAAGAAAAATAGTAAAGATAAATAAAAATGAATTATTCGTAATAAAATTCTCGATAAATGGAGAACTTTGCGGAAAAATCTCTGATATTTAATATGTATAATGTATTTTCTCTTGCAAGTGAACTGAACGGATCGAGCGAATCTCTTCTGAAATTGATTTAATTTACCTAAATCCTTTTCTAGGATTCGCGCCTCGTCCTGCTTATCCTTCTTGCGAGGCGGGCTCATCAGTAAATCCCCGATGAATACCAACGCTGTGAGCAGGCACAGCGCTCCCAAGACCGCAGCATTGTCGACCAGATCCTCGGGGACGCTGTCGATAGACGCCAATGACAAGGCGCCGACTATCCCGAAGAGAATCACGCCCAGTCCGAGTAGGAAGAATTCCTGAATTTAAATTGCACTTGATAATGTTTTCATTCTTCGGTTGAATGCATTCTATTTATCGCCTTGGATAACCGATAATTAGTTGTACGTGGAAACTTATCATTATGCAAGAATCTTGAGAGACGGAGAGCGGGAATAAAATCGATGGATGGATGATCAAGGACAGACGTTTATTTTCGATGGACAGTTTCTCAGAGAAAAAAAAAAAACACTGGGGAGAGCCACGCGACGCGATTCGTTCAAGATCGGCCCAGCCTCTCATTTATATGAGTCATTAAATGAGCTACATTACGTGTCCCGATCGACCAAGGCTGCGATCACGTGCGCGAAAACGTCCGCGTTATTAAGGAGGACATTCTTTTATAATATCCTTGGCCCCTCAATGACATCGTGTCGCGCCACCGATTTTCTCACGCCACCGTTCCTATCGTCGAGATTTACGCGCTGCGTATTTTCGCTCGCGACCAACCTCGGAATAAATTAACAGCGCCTGGGAATAATCTCGACGCGTCGAAATAAAGCCTACTCCCGCCATATCGCGCGTCCATTCAGCGTTACGTCAAACTCTTGGCCCGACAGGATCGGAAAGAACGCTGTTAATATACGTATCACGTAAAAACCGATACAATTCTTCTCTCAGCTCTCGTTTCCAGAAGAATTCGAGTCAACTTTCATTTTTTTTTTTTTTCTTTAGAGATATATCGACGTGTTTTGCATCTAACAATCGAGAACGCGATCTCTGATCGAGTCGAATCATTTTGATAATTTTTGTCCCCGTCATCTACCCAGCGAATTTTTTCCAATCTCTCCATAAGATCGAGGAGTCTACGTCACACATGTACCCCTACCACGGGTTTCATATTGTCGACGTACATTGACGTATACTGACGTTACGAAACACATCTACGGCACGTATTCTTTAGTTGTATGAGAAAAAGAAAGCAATTATTACCGTCTTCCGACCGCGGAGCTCCCCGGTAGCCGCGGCGATCAGGAGGCCAGTAGTTATGATGATGTATCCGCCGCAGGTCGCCGTTGCCAGAGCAGCACCTAAATTCGCGGAAACCAGGAAATGAGTGTATAAGAATTGATTCTCATCACACAAGTCATGCAAGAATCTCTGTACACATATATGTACCTATGCTGCCCCATGTCACGTTGTTCAGCAGCGACCACTCCCTGCTACGATTCCTCAAATAGTGAAACACCCTTCGGCTCTCGTCGTCCGTCACCCTGAGTGCCACGACACAAGCGACGCATAAGAGCTGCAACCGGGCAATTTTTTTTTCCCATCTTTTATATAATCACCTTTTAGCCTCGTTTTTTAGCTAACGTCATTAGGATCTCTAAGCTAACATCGATAATAAATTTAATAGTGATGACTTTATATTTTATAAATATCTTGTACTGATTAATTATCGCTTACACGTGTTAATATGGGGATAATTTTCACTTTATGGGACTACCATATACATACGTGAGTGCAATAGACTCTCAGATAATTGATTCTCTGTTTTTTAGAAGCAAAACTAAAATGAGAACTCATTCAAATTATAATGCTTTCGATTTTTAACCAGCGTCAATTATAATACATTTCGGCGCCCCAGTCGTATGTATATCAAATGTAAATTATTAATTTAAAGAAACTTTACAGAAGATTTTTTTTCTTTTTTTAAAAAGATGGAGGAATCGAATAATATTTTACATACCACTTCGATTATTCTGATGAAGACTTTGCGATTCCACATGATGCTAGTACTGAAGACACGATTCCAAACGAATGACTAAAGGAACGAAGGATGGACGATCGTTTGCGAAAGTCTTATCCCTTTTCGACGAAGCATTACGTGAATTCTCAAGCTATTAACAAATCGTCCTCATTTGCGTTTGAAACGTTTCACTATTCACATTAATAGTTAAGCGTTGTTCCGTTCACGAAGACATCCTTGGCTGCGAGCCAAAGAATTGTCGTCACTTCCAGATCAAAATGACAAACCTTTCTTACATTGTAATGCAGAACAGTATAAATTTTAAAATTTTGTACCTTGAAAATTTACAATTTGATAATAATAGTGGAAAAAAATTATAGTTTAATAGAATGTGTTTAAATGAATAAGAGATTTTATTTCTCTTTTATTCAAATTTAATTTATTTCAAGTATAAGATATATATTTTTTAATAAATCAATTAATATCTTTTTTAAATTATAATTTCAAAAATTTATATTACGCACGAAAAAAACAGATTGCTTTTATTTGTGTGTCAAAAATTTTGTTACTTTCTATAAATATATATTCTCAAATTATATTAAATCTTATACTTGACATAAACCAATATTGCATAAGAGATTTTATTTAAATTAAATTTAAATAAAATCTCTTATACAATATTGATTTTACAGAAGTGCAAATTAATCATCAATATTCTCGAAAAAAAAACATAACACAGATTTTTTATTTTCTCGAAACTGTCTATGAGTGGAAAGTGCTTATTTTTTTTTTTTTTAAATAAAAATAAATTTTGTATTTACGTCGCTTTGAACGAACTCGTTAAACGTTCTACTGATTGCTACTCGATATGGAAAGTAGTTGCGTTATCACCTGCAGCAGAGTCACGACGGAATCGCAAAACGAGGCTTCACGTCGCGACGCGTCCGAGCGACGACTGAGAAGATATAGCGAAGGTGGAGTGTGGAGTTGCTCACACACAGGTTGGCGGCATCGTGTGTCATGTAATAAGGACTGCCTGCATGCGAACGACAAATAACAATGCTATTATCACACACGGTGCAATGGCGCAGGACGATGCGAACTCGCGGATATGTGTCACGGAGAAGCTCGTCGCGTTCTCCTCGTACCTTGAACCCGTTCGCAACACATGTTAAATCTCGTTATTTGTTGTGTATATCTGATTTCTGGATGTCCCTTGAGAAGAGAAGAAAAGATAATCTCTCGATAATTTTTCTCAATTTTTTGCGAAATTAAAATGTCAAGCATTATACAAATATATTTGCATTTTAATAAATATTTTTCTATATTTTAATAAAATCCTTTTCTCCGCGTTTAATGTTTAATATATTAAAAAATATTTTAATTAACTTTTATATGTTCTTAAAAAATTCAATTTTCTTATATTTTAATAAAAAGTAGACACTATATATAAACAAAAATAAAACTAAGCGATTGAAAATAAAATATGGAAATTATTTTTTATATTTTTAAAAACAATTTCTTAAAAACCATACATGTGTAACAGAGCCATATGAAAATATTTCGCGAACTTTCTTACAAATGCGTACTACGTGCATACGTATGTATGTATGTATGTACATACATACATACACGTGCCATCGATATCAAGTTACCGAGCATGGCACGTGATAAAGTCAATTGTTTGACAGATGCCGGCTATAAATCCTCCGTCTCGGCGATGATCAACAGACGAAAATCGGGCCGGTAAATCGGTCTCGTTCGTCTGGAAGGAGGAACAATGCAATGCGTAGAAAAGAGAGACGAAGCGAAACCTATCATCCCTTCCACGTTGAACTGTCCGCCAATCCTGACGGCATCCGAAATCCTTGTCCTTTCTCGCGGCGAGCGAGCGCGACGCATAACCCGGCTGTTCTCCTCGCCGGCAGGATCAGAGTTTTGTTTTGTCGCGTCAATAGATCGATTTTCGACGAGGACCCGCAATAGATTTTTGATATATAAGAAATAATATGCATATATACATATATATATATGTCTATGCATATACATAAATTACATTACATACATATACTATATGTGTAAATATATTATTCTTATGTCTACGATCGCTCGCGAAAAGTCATTTTGAATCAGCTGATATCAGAGAGAGGCCTCTCTGCTGATATCGATTTATTGATCGGGAGATCGCGCGTGAGATGGAGAATAATAAGCCAAGGGGCAGCCGACGAGGGAATAATCGAAGAAAAAACGGCGGCGGTAACAAAGAGAACAAACGCGAGATTGAGAGGATGAAAAAATCGAGGAGCGAGGAATCCGTCTTGTGGTCGCATCATCTCGTGCCCGATGATAACGAAAGCAAGATTGATATCACGGAACAACAAACGTCCCTGGATCTGGAAAATTTCGAGGGTGAGTCGAGGATGCTTTGTTCTATCTTCTCTTCTTCTTCGCGTAAGACGTGCGTTGTAATCGCTGGATAATAAACTCGAAATACGCATTGCGTGAGCTAAAAATATTCTACCTGTATATTCTTTCATGTGTTTTTTTCCCGCAATAGTACGAGCGCGGCGAAAGATAAAAGAGAGAAAGAGAGAGAGAGAGAGAACGTGTGTACGTGTGTTATTTCAACAATGCTTCGCCATGGATACGATCATTCAGTGTTTATCGTTATAGTATATATCGTGTATGCAAACAAGAGTGTAACTGTACGTTTTCTTGAATACGTCGGTTCATATTCGATTAAGATTATATAGAGATTATTAAAGAGAGAAGTTCATCTTGAATTTCATTCGAAACGTTATAATTTTATATCCTATACATATACATTACTGTGAAGCAATCTAGATTCACTATAAATAATGTCGATAACAATCACACTTGTTTTTCTTAATCAAAACGATGACGCAATATTATTAATTACTATTTTACTATATATTAAATATTTTATTAAAAAATTATGAAATATTAAAAAACGTGATACAAAAATATTTTTAAATATATAATTGTTACATATTTATAAATCTAGATCGTGATGTTTATACGTGATCGCTTTTGAAATGGAAAAATCCGAATAAATTTTCCTCACTCCGTAGTCTCTTAATCTAACATCTGTATCTTTAATTAATATTACAGAAGACGAGAATAATCCAAAGACCTCGTTCATGTGCCCCACGTTACGCCGGCAATTGCAGACGCACAGAAACGTTCTTCGGCTTCTGCACGAGCACAAATTGGTCTCCACGCAAATCAACGGCCAGAGGATCCTCAGCATCCAGCCGGTCCGATGGACCGGCCCGACGCCCGGTATCGATTGCGAGATCTTCGTCGGCCGTATCCCGAAGACGATCTACGAGGACACCCTGTATCCGCTGTTCAAGACGATCGGCGAGATCTTCCAGATACGGCTGATGGTGGACATGGCCGAGTTGACGAGGGGCTACTGCTTCATCATGTACACGAACCCGGATTACGCGGCACGCGCCATCGTCCAGTTAGATCAGTACGAGATCTTGCCCGGGAAGAAGATACGAGTCCTGGCGAGCGTGAACAAGTGCAAGCTCTACATCGGCCCGTTGCCGTGGTACATCGCGTCCGAGGAGGTTGTCAGGGTATGTTTTTTTTTTTTTTTTGTTCATTATTTTTTATTTCTTTCATCTCATATTTTTAGCCAGAACTTATATAACGATACACAGAAAAAAAGAATATTCTTTGACAAATATCTTTAGTTTCAAAATATAAACCTTGAAATTATATTGCGGTAAATAAAAAAAAAATTTGCTTGAATCAAGACATTTTATATAGTTCAATAAAAAAAAAAAATATATTCTTGTTATTTAAGAATAATTTTCTTGAATGGAGAGGAAAAAATGTTTGATAGAAAATAACACGTGTTCAAATCGAAGATTATAATTTTTTTAGAGTTAAAATAATTATTTTATTCTTGAAACGACAATTGTAGTATTGAAATAAGATTATATAATATTGTTGAAATTTAAGATTTTTAAATTCTTCTAAGAAGATTATAAATTGTTGCGTATATATGAAACGATGAACGCGTTCATATGAGTATTTAAGTTTTGATTTGACACTTACTTTTTTTCTGTGTATGTAAGAAAGATAGAGGAGTTGCAATTTATAAAAACTTGTATTTTTTCGCTTATTTTTTATACATTACATATGGCCTTATCTTTGAAAATATTTTAAATATTTTATTATCACATTTTTTTAGTATAACATTTAGTATAATGTAAATTATGTTATTACATTGACAGTTTAATTTAAAAAAAAAATGTTTTTCCCCGGATTTTTAAAATATCTAACTTTTTCTTTTCATACGCAACCAGGTGATCTACGCATCAGCATGGGATATCGAGTACGTATCCATCTATCGATTTACGAATAACGAAGCGGCCTATGCTATAGTTTCTTTTAAATCACATCGCAACGCAGCCTTGGCCAGACGAAAATTGAGACCCGAAAAACTCTTTAAGTGTAACGAAGTACACGTGGAATGGGCGCGTGTCGATTGGAATCCTTCTAACGTGGTGAGACAACTTTTATCTTCTTTGCTTCTCCCGCGAATACATCAGATTTCAACGATTGAAATTGAAGCATTGAATTTTCTTTTCTAATGTTGCACGAGTCTACTTTTGATTATTTCTTTTTATTTATTAGGAAAATTAATAATTATTTTCAAAAACTCATGCACCGTAGTATAATTTTTTAAAAATAATTTTTTGTATTTTTTTTTAATTATACTCTTTTAAAAGCATAAACCTTTTTATACAGCACTGCTTCAATTAAAATCGAAAATAGACGAAGAGAGTCAACAGCAATTATAATATATTATAGATTTCACAAAAGTTATTTATTTATTTAATGTTTATGAGATTTGCAAGAATCTCTTTTTTCACTTATTAATTATGTTATATTGGGATGTGTGTGTAATTGATGTATGAAATTAGAGAGCCACATAAATGAAATGTTTAAGATACAATTATTTTTAATGCAACCTTAAATTTTATTGATACTTGTCTAAAAAGACCATAGTTAAAAAGTTTGAAATTGAACGCGTGATTGCATCGAATAATATATATATTATTTCAGTACAAATTTCTGAATTATCGACGAAATTTAGCGGCTCGTTTAGTAAAGTAGTTCCGCGTGTGGTTCGTCACGAGGCGCTCTAAGTACAATTTTGTCATTCAGCTCGCTCAGATTCGGGCAGACTCGGTGATATCGATCGCATCAGCTGATCGCGAGACGTACGCGTAGTGTCACTTGTGCGGTCGCGTCGGATAGTTGTTTTTCACGAAATTCCCTCTCGATTCCCGCACAATGAGCGTTTCAAAAGTACAGAACAACGATTATTGCGATTACCGCAGTCCTCTGTCGACCCGGTACGCCTCCAAGGAGATGCGATACAATTTTAGTGACCAAAATAAATTCAGCACGTGGCGCAAGCTCTGGATCTACTTGGCTAAGGCTGAAATGGTACGTGCGATAAAAGTAGACGGTTTACATGTTTGTGTTTGTATTATGGACATTACATATATTTTCATCTTTACGTTTTTCGGCTCTCAGGAAGAGTATATAAAATGAAAGTACAAACTCTTTTTTACGCGAAATGATTAAAACTATATTTATTTATATTTGATACCATCATTTATAAAAGTTCTAAGATTCCTTGAAATTGTTCTTTAGATTCTTTATAAATGAACGATTTATGAATAATATGAATATAAAAAATATATAAATAATGTAAACATTTTTGGATGGAAATTATCTGTGACAAATAAATATGCAGCAATGAGCTTTGCAAGAAGATTATGAAACTATTTTCGACGTGTTTATATTTGCCACATCTTATCGATTTACGCATGATATTTCGAAAACATGTTATCTGGTCCACAGAGATTATTGGAAACATCATCTAAAGACTCAAGATGTTAGCGCAAAGACCTCAAGTTATATAAAAAAGGTTATAATTTATTATTATCCAATGAGGAATATATTAAAATACATTTATACAAATTTCATCGTTGATTATTTAACTTCTTTACAAGAGCTCTAAAAAATTAAAAAAAGGTTGCTTAAAAAGAATTTATAATTCTTATCTAAGTATCGTAAGTTTAAAGAAAGAAACTGTAAAGTGCACATTTCAATATGACATTATTTTATAATCTTATCTCCAGTTCACTTTTGCAACAAAAGAAATATGAAATATTTGACAAACTGTTCTCTTGTGATGCTCGAACTCTCTTCGCACTCTGATGCCTACACATTCAACAATATGATTGATTTGCACCGACAATGAATATCAGTCAACTTAAAATTAACTATCTTTTTTGCGTTATATTTACCTTTTTTCAATATTATTTTATAAATAATACAAAAGTGATGTTTGACACGTTTGCATTGTCTGGTTAGAAGTTAAAGCAAAATATACAAATTTACAATTTATTTTTCCAGCATATTTTTTCCAATATATATATTTGAAAAGAAAATTTAAAAAAAAATATCTTTCAAATACTTCTTATTAGAGATATCTTTTAAATTTTTGTGACATCTCGATATTAATATTGATGTCGGTGCAATCAGACCTACGTCATCATCTGGACAAAATCTAATTTTTCTTCCCGAACTTCGCATATTTGTATTAGCAGTATGAAGATCGTGGCACGGTAGACGATAAGGGCGACGTGCACATTATTCGAAAGTATCTGCAACCTAAGAAGACGGCTACGTCGAATCTAATGCAAAACGAGCTTAATCATTGTCAGAAAAAACTTCCGCCAATCAGCCCGCCGTCATCACTCGGTACGAGCGACAACAATCGTGACAATCCCGTCAAATCTGTTTACAACAGCTACAGCACTTACGTCAGTATGCTAAACATGTCGCTGGACGCTCTCTCGCCGTGCGACAAAAAGACGGAGACGCTGACGGATATCAACGACAACGTGCAGCTGCTGGACGTCGTCAAAGAGCAGCAGACGCGAAATCAGAAGAGCGATAACGACGCGGCGGACAGCTTCCGCAACTTCGACATGTGGAACTCGAATCTGGTCTCCCAGTTGCCCGGCTCACCCGCCAACTCCGGCAGCTCGAAGGAATCGCAAAACATGATGATATGCGAATCTGCGGACGATTATCCGTCGTCGAAGGCGATACCGTCTCTCGGTAGAAGTACTACTGACAAGCGACAATTGGGCAACGTCTCGAATTATCACTATTCTCCCTGCACGAGCTCTCGCTCTTTCGGCAAGACAATCGACCAGAATCAGCTGATTGTCACCGATCCCGCCGTTCGGTATCAGGTTGTGCATAATCCCTACCCTCAGAATGGCGCGTCGTGTTACGTTTTGCTACAGCCTCAGAGTTACATGTGTCCAAAGGATGCGATCGTAACTTCTCCGCAAGCTTCAGTCGTTAACAGCACTTCGGACGAGCAGGCGCGTCTATCTTTGTTCGCAGGCTGCGATCGTCGAGCTTTCTGGCTTAACGGCAACCAGATCGCGATGGATAAAGATTTCATCGTCGGCGACGGCGGCGAATTCCGGCGCGAGAGAGCTCCAGCGAAGCTGGAAGTTGACACCGCGTCCGGAAATTACGTTCAGAATTACTCGCCGAACATGTTGAATTTCACGCCGATCTACATGTCGTCGACGAACGGCGGGATGACACCGTGCTTCGTCTCGTTGAACGCGGTAAACAACAAAGACGAGAAGCAACGTCCGAGAGCGATCCTGAAGCAGACGATGACCAGCCAAGCTCCCTGGCTGTGATTCGGATTCCGTTTTTTTCTCTCCTTTTTTTTGTTTTTGTTTTTTTTGTTTTTTTTTTTCTTTTGACGATTGCTTTACGCAGATATTAGAAAATGACGGCGCTCAGATACCAAAGATGACGTTTTTACATTTTATTTCATGCACTATAATAATGGGAAAAAAATTATATTAGGATATTTTTCTTCTTTTTTATTATCATCGATGCTGCCAAAGATTCACTTATAGGTAGCTAAAAGCTCAATCTAGTTTCTTTAACCAGCTTGTTTTATAGCATTTTAAACGATGCAATCTCATACTAGTATTTTTGAAACCGCATATAATCGTTGGCATAGATTTATTTTTTTCTTCTTTTTTTTTTTTTTTTTCTTTACGATCGATGCGTAATAATCGCATAATCTCGTTTGCAAAACTACACCGCAGGTTTATACCAGAATTAGTTTCATCCGTTCCTACTATACATACTATATCTATTTAAAAATAATAGCCAATCTGAATATATCAATAATCGCGTGATTTTTAAAAGACTCCGATTTTTTATCGTTATATTTTTATTTTTTATCGTCACACGCGCTCGGGGCGAGAAGAAAGTTCTGGAGAACGCGTTATCACAAATTATGCAATATTTTATTCGAAATCGCGCTATATATTTTAACAATACAAGACTACGCAAATATAAAAGATGAAGATAAAAATGACAGTAAGCCCGTACACATTGCAGCATTACAGCGGATTACAAGTACACGCGCCAGGACGGAAATTGATATCATGTTACAAAGAAGATACGAATCATGTGGGTTCTCCCGATATTATCTAACGTTAAGTTACAGTACAGTTAATAATCAACAACGCGATATCCCGTGCTCCTATTCTTCTTAACATTCTTAGCGCGAAGAGGAAAAACGAATGTACGTTCTATTACTTATCGCTGTTCCTAATGACATAAATTATATTGTAAGGAATGAGTTTTTAAGACAATTACGATACCGGTCACGACTCGCACAATATCTACTCTATCGAGGCGAGATATATCTGCAGTCGTGTTACGTACAATTACGTATGTAATTGCGACGCGTTACATGGAGGAAGGAGAAGCCGCCATCTGTCTTTGCGATTGACCGCATTTTGGACAAACGTCTGATTTCAGTTTAATATTCTGTGAATAAAGAAAGTTTATTTTTGCGATCATCTTTCATTTTCGCCGACGATCTTTGACTGATCGGCATCTCAGTACTTACTGTTTTAACACCTTGCGCGCGAAGAGACAATCGACAATTGGCACATCGTAGCTTCTTCAAATCCGTGACGTCGAGCCTACTCGTTATCTAAAAAGCGACAAGAAAGAACATTTCTTTTTTTTTTTTTTTTTTTTTTTTTTTTTTTTTTTTTTTAACAGCAAATCAAGTAATTTCAAAAATTTGCTTTCATCGATCAATTTAATTAAAAGATATCTTTATTATTTTTGTTTGCATGATTTCATCTAAGATTAATCTGTTTTAGCCAGATGTTTGTAACATACGGATAAATTTTTTTCCACTCAAAAAGTTAGAACAATAATAACTTTTATAGCACGTATGTAATAAAAAAATATATATTTACTTTTTTACTGTCTGTCGGGACGCAAAACTCGCAGAAGTATCTTCCCCTTTTGTCTTTAAAGACGTTGCAGCAATTTGACGTAAAACTCTGCAAAATACATGCAACCGAGTGAGAATGAAAAAAAATTTAATCTAAAATTTTTGCTTATATTTTCAACTTGATTTACAATCGGAATAAATGAAATCGCGCTCTAAAGTCACCTGTCGCTTGCAGTGCGAACAAACATCGTTCATCCGATGCTCGATTGGATTCGGTGATTCAGCACGTTCGTCCTGGAATAAGTATCGAGATACACGCTCTGTTGCAATCTATTTTTCAGAATTTAATAATCCTATGCGAATGCATTTTTTTTATACTTTCTGAACAGCTGAGCTAACAAATGTCCTCGACGCTACCGTTTCCGCAACGGGATTCTCCGAGTCGGATGCATCTCTAAATAATATTGCAAGTAATGGTTGAAACGATATTTATATCCATAGCGTATTCGAGTTATCGCGTATTATTTACGAGAGTTTTCGCTTGCTTACGCGTCTCTGATTACGTCCACCTTGTTCGATTTCAAATGCAAGAACGTTCTGGACTTCGATCTACCACTGGCGAACGGCGAGATTAACGTCGCGCTTCTAAAACGAAAATAGTTTTCCAGATTAAAGTATCAGTTTCTTCAGGTTTAAATGTAACAGGGTATCTACTCTCTGGGAAAACATGGGAACGTAATTTTTCGTGGAATTTTATTACGAAAAGAAAATTTATTTTAGAAAATTGCACCAAAGATCTTAAGATATTCTCTTTATCTGAATTTTGAATAAAAATACCTGTAAGTTGAGGGACTTTTTTTTTATAAGATTTGAGTAGGCACTCTGTGTAACGACAGTCGATTCAACTATATAAGACTTACAGCTGAATCGATTGTCGTACCGCCTTGAAGAAGAAGAAGAAGAAGAAGAAGAAACGTCGCCTACATTTGCGTGCCTACGGTGTGTCTCTGCGATCCCTGCAGGCTGAACATGCTTTCTTCTTCTGACGCGCGCATAAACTGATGATAAGCCGTAATCTGGTGCTCCTCTTCCCCTCCGCCTTTACTTCTTTCAATTTTGCCAGGACATTCAACTTCTTTGGCCGGTTCCTCTTTCCTTTCCTTGTCCGAGCTTTTACTTCTTTTCTTCCTGTCAACCGACTCGATCAGCTCTTTGACTACGGGTTCCTCACCTTTGGTGATCATCGTAATTATACTTTTCGATTCCTGGCTGGTCCCGTCTTTCTTTGCCTCCGTTATGTCTTTTCGCTTGCTGAGATTAATTAAACGGTTTGAATTGTAATTTTCAATATTGAAAGAATTGTATTTGCCTTACTTTAAATATTTTCAATGGGATACTCGTGCAATTTTTATTAATTTCAGAAATTTTTAGATAAATTTATAACGCGCGTACGCGGAATTTACTGGGTTATCCGGTGATGCCTGCGTCTTCTTGTCTGGTTTCACGTAAAAGGAGGCGAGGGTGAGTCTGGTGACGGTTTGAGCGATACCCGTCGTTAATTTCGTCGTGCCATCGACGGTTCCACTTTTCGAAGCTTTGGTGACAATTATAAACATTTATGTACAATACAGGAATACCGCGAGATTCAGGATCAGGTCTACAATATATGTATGAAATGAATAACGGTTTGAAAAATTTATTTTTAATACATTTTTCGAGTCACTATTCATAATTCAAAGCAATATATATGTATATATGTATTCTAAGCTTGCAAAACAATTAAAAACTATTCCCGAAAAAAAAAAAAAAAAAAAAAAAATCGGGTTTCTGATCCTGAACAGTTAAGAGTTTGACACAGTTTCGTATATCAAATTTACTCGTAACCTGCTGTGTCGCCTCACTCGTCAATCTTTTGGAAGTCTCTGGCTTCGGAGCCGCTTGAACCGGCGATTCCGTATATTTTGATGGTGACGGTCGAGATCGTTGCTGCGGTCGCTGCTGCTGTTGCGTCTGCGGTGCAGTTCCCGTTATGCATTTGCATCTATGAGAGAGAGAGAGAAAGAAGGGATTAGGTCGCATTTTTTTCCTTTCGGGTCTTATATACGTAAAGCAAATGGCGCTTGTAGAAATTACCCGGGACAGCACGGCATGTTGACCCCTCCGCGGATGAATTGCACGATGGCGGGATAAGACCATCCAGCAGCGTCTTGGCTGTCGGGTGACACGGCGGTTTGCAACAATTGATGACAAAAATCGCATTTGGTGAACGTCTGCATCGGCGTTTCCTTCACGACCGTGGACGGGGTCTGATTTCGTTCGAGAAAAATAAAGAAACCATACATGAATTTAAAATTGTACAAAAGCTAATAATAACTATATCATAATATGCAAATTAATCTTATCAATCTAATATATCTTTAAAGATTTTTTAAAGTTTGAAGATTTGTTTTCAAGTAAAAAAAAAAAATGCATATTTTTAAAAACATCGATTTAATTCTTGGATTTTTTGAAAATTTGTTTTCGAATAAAAAAATTTAATAAAATAAAATAAAAATAAAGTAAGAAAGCACGGAGATATTTATTATTAATTTAATTTGATTTATTAATGAAGCGTGAATTGATTTTGTTCGAGAAAAATAAAAAAACCGTACATGAATTTAAAATTGTACAAAAGCTAATAATAACTATATCATAATATGCAAATTAATCTTATCAATCTAATATATCTTTAAAGATTTGTTAAAGTTTGAAGATTTGTTTTCAAGTAAAAAAAAAGATGCATATTTTTAAAAACATCGATTTAATTCTTGGATTTTTTGAAAATTTGTTTTCGAATAAAAAAATTTAATAAAATAAAATAAAAATAAAGTAAGAAAGCGCGGAGATATTTATTATTAATTTAATTTGATTTATTAATGAATCGTGAATCGAGCGCGCGGCTTACTTGACTTTCCACAACGGACGTCTTGCACGGGTCTGTTTGAATTTGGGCGATACTGAGAGTACATAACGATGGGACACAGGTAGGAGAGTCGACGTACTCTCGTCGTCGAGGGTATTCGATTTTACGGAAACAGTGATCGGGCACGACGCTCTTTAATTCGACGGGTATTCTGACGTCACTCAGACTGGTCGTTATGTCGCGCTTCATTGTCTATACGTTTGTGTTCGAGAGACATTAATTAAAACGCAAAATGGCTGAGCAAAATTGAAATAATTCAGTTCTTTCATCGAATGGATTAAATATAGGATTTTATATTAGACAGGAATTTTTTTCTGCGGGCACTCACTTTGGCATCACGTGGGCGTGGTTCTTCACGTGGCAAATATTCTGCTCCTTCATAATAGCAACCTTGTTTACACATAGCACATTTTCTCTTCCAAAATCTACAAGTATATAGAAAGCGTAATAATCTTCCGTGTATCTCAGGGATATATCAAGATTAACGGATAATCACGAGACTCACACAAATACCATCGTGACGTCGAGCAAGAAAAATAGCGCTGTCAATAGGCAAAATATTATTACTGTTACTTGCACGACGAGTTGCGTATAGTCGTAAAGAATTAATAAAATCCCAGCAACGCCGAAAAATATGAGGCCGATTAAGGAGAACACGCACATCTACATAATCATTTTTATGGAGGAAAATATAATCTTGCGTACACAATATATACATTAAGTACATTAATTATTTCCATTTTTTTTTCTAGTTTATCAATAAATGGCTTTTTTTGACAGACGATTTTAAGGAAGATAAATTACAAAGGAAATATTATTAATTAAATAAAAATGAATAAATAATGAAAAAATATATATTAATTTTTTAAAATAATATTTCCAAGTAGTTCGTCGAAACAGTTGAGCGAAAATTAGAAATTTAAATTGAAATTTACATTTTAGCATGTAAATTACCGGAATAATGTGCACGGCGTTGCCGGCAAAGTGGCTGATCAATTCGACAGCCAAGACGAAGACGTAGACACCCGATAAGACGATCAAGAGAATGCAGGCCAGAGTGCTTATCGGCGTGGGATCCATAGCGATCATGTAGATCATGAACGCGAAGAGCAGTAACACCGCGAACTGTCTTCCGAGGAAAGATTTAAGAGCGCGAGATAATAAGATTAATCGATCCTTATCAATCTTAATTTTATTTTTCTATCAAATTAGTAATTGAAAAATGTATAGGACATGAGATACGCACGAATTGAAATATCCTTAGCGGCTTAATCAGGATTGATACACATCTATTTGTCTTGTGCTGCGACAAATGCAGCCTTAGCTTAGCCATTTTGCTCTGTTCCATTTTTTTACTCTCTGCCATTATTACTTTTTTATAGATATTAATGCATATATATATATATATATATATATATATATATATGTGTGTAACGTAAAACGAACACTACGCAAAAAAGCTTTATTTAAAACAATTTTTGACAGTTACAAAAGACATGTTGTGCATTTTTGTTTCTACAATCGAGATTGTTATGTCACGGAATGACCAACTTCGTGTTATATATATATTTTTTTTTCATTATATGTTTTGGCATATATTCATTACTTATACCTATGTCATTATATATTTATTTTTATTTATTTGATCTGAGGAAGATAGGTAGAGATGAGAGAGAGAGAGAGCGAGCATAAAATATATAAGACGGATGAGAAGAAATATCTTTTTTATTTCGTTTAAAAGAGAATAGCTTTTTAAGATTTGTTTATTAAATCTTTGTAGAAATAAATGCTATTTGAATACAAAACTTGGCTGGACGGATTTATACGCGAATAAATATTTTACTCGAATAGTAATAATTTTTTTCAAATTGCGATTACACGCAATCGTTGCTATTTCGCGTTTGGTCTCTTATCTTACATATTTATATCACTACGAATCTATTAGATTATTACTAATTTTTTCTAATGATAACGATATACACGATGTTGCTTATATACTAAACTATGGTGATGATATATAATACTATTAATACGTTTCTAAAATACAATCTTGCTCGTTGATTGATTTACAAAGTTAATATTTTTTAAACATTTTATCGTTTCTCTTTAAAGCAATATCCGTTAAAATTATGAAAACGCGCAATATTTTTTATTTTAAATTTAATTAAATTTCTTATTGAAGGACTTTTCCTGCGATATTAAAACTATGTCGATTTAGCATTTCTTGCGAGGTAAAATTCGGAAAATTGACAAAGTTGATTATTGAATAAAATTGAAAAAAAATTTTTATTTTAATCTGTCGTTTTTTTCTTTGAAGCGAATTATTCATAATTTTGGCGAGTCCTTTAATTCCTTTGGATGGTCAGATCTTTTACGAAAACGTATATGATAAATTCACGAATATCTTATTATGGCGATAGTTTCCGCGAGAAATACTACCGCGTTTACGAACGTAAATACGGCTGAAGATATAAGCATGTCCATGTACTGCTTGCTAGGATGGACCTCATTGTTGTACACGTAATAATAAGGACCGTTCAGATTACGCCAATTGTGGACCATGAGGCTTCCGGCTACCACGTGCATAAACGCGCCCACGGACGCGAACATAAGCAACTGTAACAAGCAATTAATTATCGATTAAATTCACAGAGTACTTGGTTCGTTGCGTCAACGGAATCACGCAACATTCGTCTATTTTTAATTAACTGACGGAAACGAATAAATACACGCAATGTGTAACATAACATCGACATACTGTTGAAACGTCATAATTCTAAAAGTAGTTTGATAATTTTTATAGTATTTAAATTAATTTAAATAATATAGAAATTAATATGTATATCTTATTGTAAGAATTAATATTTTTTTATTTTCAATTTCGACGCGAGTCACAAGCTTGATTATTTATTGCGACTCGATTGGATTAATTCGAATTGAAATTGCACTGCGTGTAAAAGAAATGACTTATTATTATTTATCGTCGCGTTTATTACTGTGTAACCAAGATATATATTTATTTTCTCAAGGTTGTTTGTCAAGATCTTGGCTGGCATTGTATCATCAATCATGCATCGCAATAAGATACGTATAACAAAATTTGCACAGTTGAAGAAGTTCTGTATTCGCAGATGATTCACAGTTGATATCTCGAGTGATCCGCTCGAATAAATTTAAATTACGTGCGTCTTATGCTCGATAAAAACACCGTGTGATTTTCATTCGGAGACACATTCTTAAGTTTATTATGCGTATAAGACGACATCAGAAATGTAGCGAGCCTCGCATAACGAGGCCTTGATGCGTCCGCTAATTAACGCATACGTCGTCGCTGCGTCCATAATGACTCAGCTGTACAAATGAACTAGGCGTATCTAGTTGCGGCTAGCGTCGTTCTTTACCATGAGGATAATATGACAAGGACAGCACATCGATTATTAATTCCTGTTGAACATTTGTAGTAAAATGTACAGAGTAATTTGTAGCGGGAACAATCTACAAACTGCATGTATATATTTGTATATATAATTTTCTAAATTATTTTTTTCATTAATCTCAGAGAAATAAATTCTTCTTTTTATCAAAATTTATTTTATTCCTGCAAGAATTTCTCTTTAGAAAAAAATATGTATATAATAAATTATGCATATTAAATAATCTTCCAACTTTATCTACAAGTTCCATGACTAATTTGAATTAATTTTCTTATCTTTTTTTCTTATCAAGAATTTTAGAAACATTAATAGTTGTATGTCCTTGGGATCACGTCGTATAATCTTTTATCTTATACCCCGCACGATCAAGGGTACATATAAAGTACATACGCAATATTTCTCTTCTTTGCAGAGAGATTAAAGACAGAAAATATGTCGCGAAAAGAAAGAAAAAGAGAGTTGGAAGTTTGAAGCTAATTATTTAAATTTTAGCGTGATTCATCACGATATATCGTAAAGGCATTACCGTTCTTTTTGGCACGCGATCTCCGAGCATATGGCTGAGGACGAAGAGCGAGTTGATGAGAATATAGCCGGCGACCGTAACGTAAATAGTGGCGGCGTCGTCCAGCTTGAATCGCGGCCGGTTGAAGATTCGCTGGAACGAGTTCATCGGATCGACCGCTAGACCGATCGCAAAAATGGCCACTATCTGCATTGTAAAAAAAATCGTTACGTAAAATGTTTACCTGCGATGCGCAATGTCCTTGTGTATGTCGCGAAGCGAGAGATTTGCATCGCCTCGATTTATGAATCGAGATATTAAATCGAAAACAGAGTTGCAGAGAATAAATTGCAGACAAAATTTTCATCACAGTCTTCTGAACTTTCAGAAAAAAAAAAAAAAATAACTCTGATGGTTAAGACTACAGATTACTTTCAGACATCCCGGACTTGAAACGTCAGACAAAAATGTGTCTGAATTCTTAGGCAACTTTTTATAAGAAAAAAAAAAAAAAAAAAAAACGTACATTTCTTGTCCGCTATCAATTCAATTAATTAAAGATACTCGCCACTTCGAGCACTTTGATGGCTATTGGCAGGTGACTCAGGATCTTGTGTTTGGGTGCCGGCCGTTGACTTTGTTGATCTTCGTCCGCCATTCTCACTCTTCGATGCTTTCCCTTTCTGTCGCCCAGTTTGAAGGATTTTCAATGACGATCGATTCTTCCTTTCTCGCGCGCACCCTCAACCCTCCTGCAGTCTTGGCGACCCTAAAACGAGAAACGCGATAGACATCGCGCGTGGGGGAGTCGCAGGTAAAATCGGAGGGTTGAACTCGAGGAAAGGTTGATTCACGTGACGCGAATGAAGGACTGTAAAACGAAATTATTCCGTAAAAAATTATTACGTAAAAAATTCGAGTTTACAATAACTCTTAAAAAAAAAAAAAAAAAAAAAAAAAAAAATGCAAGTATAATTCATAAAGTAGTAAATAAAATCCCGAGAAACTGAATAGAAATGTCTCTGAATTCGAGAGTTTTTTTTATGTCACATTTCTTCAATTTTGACTCTTCCTAATCACAAGAGTGTCACAATATTTATCGCAATGACCTATCCTTAGAAAATCCATTTCAAAAGAACGTGTCGTATACATTCTTCTTTCGAAGTGAGATATAAATTCAAAACACGACATACATATGTACATACATATTCAGAGACTAACTGTTTCAACTCTGTCTCCTTTAGGTCGTTATCTTTTTTTTTTTTTTTTTTTTTTTTTTTCAAGAATGAATACGCAGTTATATTACGAGTTGCATACCAGGCGAGTCGCTGCGGCTGAAACTCTACCTAAATAGGCCTCAAGTAGTACGCCGACCAACAAATACTCCGTCCATTGAGTCACCTGGCACGCGTCCCTATCCACGTGTGCACACCCGGGTCGCGAGCGAACGCAACAAACAGTCTCTCACTTTAAACACACACCGAGGAGTACGAGATTCTCGGAGATTTATACCGTACAAGATTATACTCTGCCTATTTTATCTCTAGGTTTGAGAAAGTAGAACAGGGTTCTCTCTCTTTCCCAGAGGTACTTTCCCTCCGCTCCCCTTTTTTTTCTCTTTTTTTCTTTCTCAAACACACGACGCGAATCGTCCCAAGGGGGAACCGTACCGCACGATGCAGCGGCGCAGCTCGAACTGAAACGCAGCACGACACGACGTACGGTATACGCGACGTTTACTACGAGCTTTACGATTCTCGCGCAAGCGAAGTACGGGCTCGAGGTCCCGCGCGCGCGACCAGGTCTGCCTAACATAAGTATCAAAGATACCAGAGAGGAATCGATGCTTCAAGTATAGGTGCTAGGCACCGTTAGCGATGCCTATGGGTTTCGTCATTCCGAGGCTTTCACTCATTTAGCGAAACTTTCACCGAAATCGCACAATTTTTAATACAGATGATTACAGGAGGCAGATGTCAGAGATGTCTCTTTTTTTTTTTTTTTTTTTTTTTTCATTCATTAAATATCGATTAGTCAAGTTCGATAAAGAAAACGGATTAAAGAATGTCACTGCTTCTCCGAGAAGCAAGGAACACCGTATCGAGGTCGGGCTCTTTCACGCACGATAGCGTTTGACATCGTAATCAGATTTCCGGTCGGGTTTTTGCCTGTTCTGTATACGCTGACATGTCACGGACACGCGCGAAGTGTCGTTATGTTGCGTGCACGCCCTATTGCGTCATCGATTAAATGACACGTAATAATGCTGCATAGCAAGTCAGTCATCGAAGGACTCTTGCAACTTCCTGCAACAAGTTGACTTATTGTTAAAGATAAGAGAAGTTTACAGTCTTTTAATTTTTAATGCGAAAACAGTATACATATTATTACAATTTATAAAAAAAAATATAAAGAGAAATGTGACGTTAAAAAAAAAAAAAAAAAAAAAAACTCGAATTCAGAGACATTTCCATTCAGTTTTTTGGGATTTTATTTACTGCTTTATGAATTATACTTGCATTATTTTTTTAAAGAGTCATTGTAAACGCACGTGCGCGAAGAGTATAAAGTTCGCGATGAAAAATCCCGCGAGAGCGAAACTTAACTTCCTCTTCGCTCGAAACGATACGGTCGATCCTATTTCATAGCGTTATTTTGACGTCGCGGTATGGTGCAAGGACACGTCGTAATTCCACAGATTGTCTACCGTGTGCATTGAAAAGACTCGCTATCGTATTACATGCAAACGCGAGCGCGCGCGCGTTTATTACGTTTCACGTAATTATGGCAACGCGATTATTTTTAACTCGCAACTAGTAAACACGCTGGATCTACTGGATTCTAATTAGCGAACTTTTAATACTCTAGCTTGGAATAATAAAATAAGTGTAATTTCCTCATTGTAGGACGCGATCGGAACGCAGTGCTCTGTTTATCACTGCGTTGTAATCTATTTGTGCCAAGAGAAAAGAATATTATTTAATATTGCTATGAGTATTTAAATATTATATTTTTAATATTAATATAATTATTTTTTAATTCTTAATATATTTTATTATATTATACAAGAATTGATTTAATAAGTTTGAATAATCTAGAAATAGACAAGATTTATATAATTGCACTATTGTATTTTATTAACACTATGACATTTTGTATTAAAAACTAATTAAAATTAGGCTATTATAAAATTAATTAATATTTAAAAATTAATTGATATTTATTTTGAAGACAGTATTTTATTTATGGGAGATGTAAACTTTTTAAAGTAATTAATGTGAAATAACTTTACTATAATCAATATGAAATTAAATTAGATTCTTTATGCATTTTTCCGTCTCGTCTGATACGCAAAAAAAAATATTACGCTGAAAGCATGCAACTTTATGCCACCTGTATAGTTTCTGTAGGCTATACTTGTGCCTTTAACCAATATTGCTAGAAACAAATCGTCATATCGATCCGCACGTTGTACGACGACGAGTTCGCTGCAATCTTTCACTTTTCATATCGCGATTACTGAGTATCTATGTCAACTCCCGTCCTCGATGAAACATTTACGCAGCTTACACGATAATTATTTTTCGTGGGCTATACAAACGTTCTGACATAGTAATTTCTCCGTCGTAAGTAAAAAGAATGTTATATTTTTATATCGCGTTGACTTATTTCTCGGACACATCTCGGGCTCTGATTATTTCTAGAGTATAAATTGATATTACTTTTCTTTTTTTTTTTTTTTTAATACGATTTTTCGGAGAATAAAGTGCGAGAGAGAAAAAAATGCTCTTGTCCAGCAGCACGAATTTAAACCGAGTTTCTCCTCTCCTAATTTAAGGTACTTATTCAAGCGTAAATAATATACTTATCCTGTTATATTCCAGCTTTATAAGTTAGCAAAATTAAGCGTGACCTCCGCGATTAACGTACTCGGTTCGTGGGTGGGTGTACAATCGTGTCGGTCATCCACAACGATCGCGGGGTCAAATGGATTAATTGATACGGTAGGACGGGATCTTAGTAGGGCTTAAGATGAAATCATCCGGTGGAACGTCGTCGAGCAATGGACGTGTTTATGTATTTCGAGAAGGGCTCCGGTCATACATGTTTTGCGTTTTCTACGTTTTTTCCTTTGCAGACCGAGAGAGCCAAACGATTAAACAAAGGGGTCACATGCATAATTATCGCCCGATACGTATTATCGGTTCGTTCGGTGCGTATGAGGAAATGTGCCAGGCTTGAGGAAATAAATTTTTACAGCGATGTCACGAATACGAGAGCTAGAAACTCGAGAACCGTTGGTTTGCTTTCGAATAAGTGAAACAAAATAAATTGAAAGTATTGATTCTCTTTATACATATATAAGAAATATATTTTATGTATAAATCAGTTTGTTATAAACTCTTTGTGAAAAATTTTGGGCACGTTACATGTGTCTTTAATGGAGAGGTACGAATAAATATGTAGGTATAAAAATGTAGGAGGAGAGACTCCCCTCTTTTCGCAATTTTTAAAGAAGGAAAATCATTTTTTGCGCTACTGAAATATGACTTGGAAATAATTAATGATGATAATTTAATACTATAAGATTTTGCGGGATACTTGTTAGTACATTATTAGTTTTAACGTGAGTCGAGTTTGATGGAATGAAATGGAAAAAAATGCTATTGAATATTGTCGCTGTGTCAACGACGTTATCTTGTAATACTTCTTTTCTTATGCTAATTAAATTCATCTTTAGCGTAATGAAGAAAGCTCAATATGAGATCGATCAGGTACGTTGCACCTTCCAAGACGCATAACGAGCCCACGGCCAGACCGACCTGAAATCATTGAATTTTGTTTAACAATTTGTTTAAAAATTGTTTAATATTTCGGAATTATTTATAAAGATAATTAAAATAAAAAAGAAATAAATATATACATATATATATATATCAATTTTGAAAGGCTATAGCCGGATAAGTATGCAAAAAGTGCCCCCGACGAGTTTTCAAATAATACTTGGCCTGTCATTTCCTCATTGTAAAAAAAAAATTTTCCTCAAAATTTCAACTCTTTAACTTTATTATTTCCAGAGTTATCGAGAAAAACGTCATTTTCAGTTTTCATTTTTTTTCTGTAAATATTTGAGATGATCCCATATTGATTTTTTTCTGAATACTTATCAACGAGACACAAAAAAAAATATTTTTTTATTAATCTCGAATAAAAACTCTCGAAGTTCAATCATTAAACTTTTAGAGGATATTCTTTTTATATGTCTCAATACTCTCAAATTTTTTCAATTTTTTCGAGTTGATGCAACATAGTGAAAAAAAATAAAAATCCTTTTTTTAATTATTTTTTTATAAACGGAAAATTATTTATTTTTTTGTAATAATTATAATCGTAATGATAATAATAGTAATAATAATAACTGTAATAGTTATAATTAAACTGCAAAATAGAAATATTTTTTATGCAAAAACAATTTTCACAAATATAACGTTTAATAAACTTTTAAATTGTTTTTGCATAAAAAAAATTTCTATCCTGCAGTATTTTTCGTCCTATTGTCAAAAAATAATAAAAGAAAAGATTTTCCATTTTTTTTCATCATGTTCCACCAATTTGAAAAAATTGAA
The DNA here is from genome assembly GCF_047496725.1 of Anoplolepis gracilipes. Classification (NCBI taxonomy): domain Eukaryota; kingdom Metazoa; phylum Arthropoda; class Insecta; order Hymenoptera; family Formicidae; genus Anoplolepis; species Anoplolepis gracilipes. The sequence goes on along the minus strand of NC_132984.1, from coordinate 3,118,241 downwards.
AAAATTGGAGAGTATTGAGATATAAAAAGAGTATTCTATAAAAGTTTGGTGATTGAACCTCGAAAGGAACACGTTAAAAAAGCCATTTTTTAATTTCAATCTTTTTTTAAAAATCGAGCTTTTATTCGAGATTAATGAAAAAATATTTTTTAGTATGCTTATCCGGTTATAGCCTTTATTACTTTTATTTGTGTGTTAAAAAATAATTCTCTTATCATAGGGAATTGAAATTTGTACCTATATACATTTATTGATTATTTAGTGTAAGTTTTCTTATAATTTTACTTTATGTGTTGGAAATTCGATTCGGATTCTTACCTGCCTCTCTGGTGCATCGTATATGAATTTTTGTTCAGGCAAGTAACCGTGCCAATAATGCAAAGCTGTTCCACCCACAGCTATAAACATGAAGGTTCCAACAAAATTCATGATAATTTCCTGTAAAAAAAAGATCGATTAAAATTATCAGATTGTTAAACCTTCATGTTATATGCAGTTTTACGACAAATCTCTTATCTCTTATCTCTTTGAATGGATAAAAGAAAAAAATGTGTTTCACGTTTATCAAAAAATTTCTAAATGAAGAGAAAAAGCGTCACTTCTGATACATTCTATCTATCAAAAGTTTCATCGATATTTTAATTCGCGAAATATAATTCTTTTGTGAAAAATGTGAAATATATACACGAGAAAAATGTTATAGCTTTTTTTTACTGTAATTTAATATAACTTGAATTGAAATTTACGTACGAATACTTACAACAAGAGTCTTTTTGTGCTCGGTATTTCCGAAACAATAACTGACGAGCACGACACTCGTATAAATGAAGAAGCCGACGAAAACGCCGGAAGCGACGATCTCGGCATCGGGATTTTTATCCTCGTTCAAATTCCAAGTTCCACCTACACCTAAAAATTCGCCGCCATATCCTGTACGATACAGGATCAGAATGATGAGATTGAGAACCTACAAATTGATGAATCATCAAAATATATTTGTATAGCGTGTCACAAGAAACTTGTGCAATAAAAGTAAGATAATATATTTATCAAAATTTTTAGACTAAATCTAAACTTACAATCTATTTTTAAATATCGAGTTTTAATATATATATATATATATATATATATATATACAATATTGAAGTTTAAGAAAATTAATTTTGAAAAAGATAAAAAAAAATAAGATTTTTTGTATTTAATTATAATATAAATTAGATTTATATTAATAAAATTTTTTTACTGTGTTTGAAAAAAATAATTTCGAAAATTAAAAATATTTAGATATCCTAGAAAGACGAAATGTGATAATTTTATTATCACTATAAAGGTTTTCTAAAGCACTCTATAGTTTACTACATTAAAAGCGACGGCAACGTAGCGTATCGCTTACTAAACAGCGTGCGTTATCGCGAGCCGATAAGGGCAGTCGAGATGAATCATATACGTCTTACAAGAATGTCCCTTGAATGGTTATATTTATGATGACTTTACACCTCATGCCTTTTCATGATTTTTCACAACTGCAATCACTGACCGCAAAATCGCGCTTATTGACAACTTTTAATTCCGATACGCACGTGAGTCAGATTAAGCGAGAAACTAAATTTTTTTGTATCGTTTTATTAAGGTAACCACTCTTTGATATATTTTATTAAATTCAACTATACAACTATAGCTTCTAAAAGAAATTTATCAAATGATCAACTTGTAGTCGATTTTTTCGTGAAAGATTAATTGACTTGGACGTCTTTCGTAATTTTTTAACATTGTTGAACAGTTTTGTAACTAGATTAAATATAATAGTTCTAATAAAATAATAGTTACTCAAAATTAAATAAAAAGTAAATGTTTTTGCTAAAAGAATCTTGAATACTTTATCCCAAATTGATCAAAGAAAATATCATTTATTAATTCAGTTTTCAGATATATACACTCTGTGAAACTCTCTTCACAGGTGTATACACTTTTCACGACGATTACACACGATATGAAAACCAAAATACTATATCCTCTCACCAATTTTAGCACTTTGATCACTATACTCGCAATAGTCTGCAGGGACACCATGCTTGCAGACTCCTCGCTTGCACCTCTCGCCGTGAAAACGAATGAACAAATTTTGCGTTATGCTTTCCCGAAGCGGACAACCAAGCCCTCTTTATCTAATCAGATGATACAGAGAGTACGTTGAAACGAGGATAAGAATCATAGAGGATCGTCGCACATGCGCGATCTCTTATCGAGTGATAACTTTAAACCAATTATACATCGAGCCACATTTTTTTCTTCAATTTTAGTTAGAACAGAGCGATGCGAGACATGATACCGATCAGAAATATTTATTAACAAAAACGATTTTTCAGGAGCTCGGCCTGGCCATCAAGCCGCAGCAGATTGCCGAGATGGAGGCACACGTAGACGACATCGATTTTGAAGCCGCCGCCAAGGAAGAAAAAGCGACGAGGCACGATGTGATGGCGCATGTTCACGTTTTCGGCCAACAGTGTCCACTGGCTGCACCCATCATCCACCTCGGCGCAACCAGCTGCTACGTGGGTGATAATACGGTACGTTTCATTATTATTACTAACAAGGAAAGGGTTGGAAGCGTCCCCCTCCGACTTTAATGAGTTTCGAATATGTTGTAGTCTAGATCAAAATAGGAAACACGTATTTTTTTTATATGTGCTCTTACAGCCGTCAAGGAGGTGAAACACCCTCTTGAAAAAAATTGGTTTTTATACCTCTGAGCGAATACCGTCAAAACAATAAGAGATATAAAAAAAAGTTTGGAATAAAAGTTTTATGGTTTTTAATGTACTTTAAAACTGCATAATCAGATTTTTCAAAAATTGAAGGGGAAAATCTGATTATGCCGTTTTAAAGTACATTAAAAACCATAAAACTTTTATTAGAAACTTTTTTTTATATCTCTTACCTTAACGGTCGTAAGAGCACATATAAAAAAATACGTGTCCCCTATTTTGCCCTGACTACAACGTATTCAAAACTTATTTAAAATCGAAAGGGGACACTTCCGACCCTTTCCTTGTAAGATATTAAACTGTAAAAATATGGATATATCATTTATAAAAAATCGTATCTCTTGAGTTTTTATTTTAATATAATTTAATGTCTCTCAAGATTTTGTAAAAAAAAAATATAAAAAATCACATATTACCCAAGTGTTACATTGTTATATTGTAATGATGTATATCTTTAATTTTTATTTTTAAGATTCAACTAATTTGTTAAGATTTTTTCAAGGACCTTCTGATCCTGCGCCAAGGCTTCGACATACTGCTGCCGAAACTGGCCAGTGTAATTCGGCGTCTCGCGAAATTCGCTCTCGAGTATCGCAGTTTGCCTACTTTGGGTTTCACTCATCTTCAACCCGCGCAGCTGACGACGGTCGGCAAAAGAGCGACGCTATGGCTGCAGGATTTGCTGATGGACGAAAGGGCCATCCATCGTGCCAGGAACGATCTCAGATTCCGCGGAGTCAAGGGCACTACTGGCACTCAAGCATCTTTTCTTCAGCTATTCAACGGTAAGCCGCGAATTTAATTTATCCTTTTTTTAAATTTTAATATCGTGTTTTACTTCATCACGAAAAAAAAAGAATCGTAAAGACATAATCACGAGCACACATACGCGCTCGAAATCTATTTTTTTAGATGATCAAGTAAAAAAGTTATCGAAATATGAATCCCCGTTTTTTTAACAATGATACTTGAAATTTTTTATTATTCAAATCTCTTAAGAAAAATTAAAATTATAAAAACTAAGCTTGGCAGAATCGAAAGATTGCTCTTAATTTTCAGATTTTGGGAAATAACTGCTAAAAAATTAATGTTAACAGGCGATGCGGAAAAGGTGAAGCGATTAGATGATCTTGTCACTAAGATGGCTGGTTTCGAAAAACATTATGCCGTTACCGGACAGACGTACAGCCGAAAAGTCGATATAGAGTGCTTGAACGCCTTGAGTTCACTCGGCGCGACCGTTCACAAGGTGAGCGGAATTAATGCCTCGCACAACAGCTGTTAAAACATTATAACTGTCAACGAATGAAATATCCGTTATTTTTTTCTTCTGTTGTAAAAATGATCCACAAACCAATTTTCTTTTGGTCTCAAACTAATTTTCTTTTTAATCTTCTCTAGATTTGCACGGACATTCGTCTTCTCGCGAACATGAAAGAAATCGAGGAGCCCTTCGAGAGTACGCAGATAGGCTCGAGCGCGATGCCGTACAAACGCAATCCGATGCGCTCCGAGAGATGCTGCAGCGTAGCACGTCACCTGATGACGCTGGTGAACAACGTCCTCCACACTGCGGCGACCCAGTGGATGGAACGCACGTTGGACGATTCGGCGAATCGTCGGCTGACCTTGGCGGAGGCCTTTCTGTCGGCCGACACGATCCTGATGACTCTCCAGAACATCACGGAGGGATTAGTCGTTTATCCCAAAGTCATCGCCAGACACGTGGCGCAAGAGTTACCCTTCATGTCCACGGAGAATGTGATAATGGCCATGGTGAAGACCGGTGGCGACAGACAGGTATGACACTCTTTTTCAGCATATTTATGTGTATTGCATAAAAATTTTGAAACAATTTTTGCAATCATATTTCTTTTAAATATCAAAAGATCAATAACAATATTTATTAAGCTTTTAAATTTTACTTTTTAGTTAACTTTAATTTTAGTTTTGAAATTTTAATTGATGCACACTTCTGTAATATTTTAATATTTATTTTTTTATACTATTAACAATTCTCTTTTATGCATTTTCATTATAGGTCTGTCACGAAAAGATTCGCGTGTTATCACACGAAGCCGGAGCACAAGTAAAACAACATGGCTTGGATAACGATCTGGTCGATAGGATCAGAAAAGATCCATATTTTGCGCCGATCTTACCTCAACTGGACACTTTGCTCGACCCAGCGACTTTCGTCGGTAGAGCGCCTGAGCAAGTCGTCGAGTTCCTCGAGGAAGAGGTGTATCCTGTACTCGAAGATTACAAGGGACTGGAAAGTGACACTGTCGAACTCGATATATGATTCTCGAGGAAGAGATTTAATGTAAAAATCTCTTCGAGTGTCTTCCAAAGAAATCTATATCAGACTATCATTTAGATTTAGAGTGAAGAGAGTGTGATTGGAATATTTTTGATAAATGAAATTATGCGTATACACACAATTTATTCATTGTTAACATTTTTCTTACATTGATAAAATAATACGTAAAAAAATAAATCGCACTGTTCGTCATAGATGCGCGCACGCGCCCTTTATTGTCTAGTTATAATCTTTTCTCTTTTGTTACAATAAAATCTTTTTCTGTTTATTTTTTTTTTACTTTTTATCAACTTTGCAATTTTTCTCTCCGACATAACTACTAATAGCAAATGCTTACGACATTTATTATAACATAATAGAAACAGAGTAAGAAAGATAGAAAAAGATAGAAAAAGATTGATAGATAGATAGACAAATAGATGGATAGATAAAGACCAAAAGAGAAACTGACAGACATGTATAGATTAAATCAGAAATAGAATATGAAATTGAAAAGAAAAAAATATATGTATAAGAAAAAGGTAAAAGAAGTTTAGCAAAAAGCTTTGTAGGAAGGATAGAGTAAAAGAAAATAGAAAAATAAGTTTAAAGAACAAATAAGTTTAAAAGGTAGAATAATGATAGAAGCAATTGGAAGTAAAAGAGTAAAAATAATTTTAATAATAGAATATTTTTAAAGACGAGTATTCTAAAGGAAGCAAGAAAGAGGTAGCTGAAAAAGAAAATCTGAAACAACGAAAAGTAAAATTTGTGACAGGCAGCAGAAGTAAGAGCGGAGGAAAAGAACAATTTCAAAGGGGAATAGTGTAGAAATAATGGAGAACAATAAAGACTAGAGAAAGTATTAGAAACATAAATAATCAAAGAAAATATAGAGAAAGATAAATGCTCGTAAATGGAAGGGAGAAAGTTGATTTTTAATCGCGTTGATCTATGATAGTGAGAAGAATAAGTCGAGAAAAACGAATTTCGAGGAGAAAGTTAATATGAAGAAGAAAAACGCTAGAAAGCACGAAGAGATGAAAGAAGGAAAAACTGAAAAAGTCTGTGTTGATTTACAAAATGGGTAGAAATTTGTTTCTACATTTTGCAATCAAAATTATTAGATGAATGAAATTTTTAACCGAATGATTGAGAACGGAGAGATAATTATCATAAAATATTAAATCGCAAAAGTTTAAAAATGATACGAATTATGAACTCTATTTTGGCACACAAGAAAGTCCTTCAACAATAAGTCAAGTAACGTTGATATTCATAACTTGGATTTTGCAAAAGCGTTTTAATTGTTTTCCTTTTCAGATGCTATTATAATATGTATATTGATGAAAATTTCAAAATTTATCAAAAACATAACATTAATTTTACTTATTATGTGTATATCTTAATTTTTCAATCTTTAATCCTTGATCAAACTTGATTTTTTATATTATTTTAAAAAATTGATTTATTTTAATGATTATTGACTTGATAATCTGCTCATAAAATTCGGTATTCTTTACTAGATTGGTATATAATGCAGTTTTTAAACCGAAAATGAAAACTTCTAAGATTTAGTGAAATATTTTTACATTGGTATATCACGGATTTCTTTTAGGCTCACTTTCATCATACTTTAATTTCGCTTTCCTATCATAATGATCAGCCTGATGTCATTGAAGATGTTAATGGTCCAGCTTATCTTTTGTAAACGCGATGACCCGTGAAGGTAGCCCCGTCAGCGACCTTTCCGGATTCAACGAAGACGGCCAGCTGATCACCCGCTTCGACGTCCAACAGAACGAGATTGCTTCCTCCACCCGGACCAACGCTGACAATTGTCCTCCAGCTGTCGGAATTGTTCAACTTGCGTTTCAACGTCAACCGCAGGTCCGTGCTACCGTACCCGGCGAAGCTGAATTGGTAGAGCCCCGGACAATGCGTGGTGAAGGTGCCAGTCTCCGCCGCATAGCCGACTCCTTTGTCCACCAGGGTCTCGGCGAGGACGAGCTTAGCTGCCTGTTACATTCACACGTATTACTTTCTATATAAATGCATAATGATAAGTAATAATAAAGTTTCAGATTACACTCTCCATTCGGAGAATGAACGATTGCGAGAATATCAGCTTCTTTATCGCGACGATTAATATTTATTAAAATAATAATAAATAATAAATATAATAAATATTTATTAAAATACTCTACTTGGAGAGTTTTATACTCTCGTGTTATAACTATTTAAATTTCAACATGTTTATACGTTATTAATCACGATGCTGACTTACATTCACCGAGCCTTGAGTTGCAGAAAAGGCGACAACCCCGGCGCAATCGGCGGCAGTTGCCAATTTCTTGGAGCCGACAGTAGTGATGGGATTTTCTGGTGGATCTGGTATCGCTGCATCGGTCAACGCGACCACTGCCAATATCAGTACCGCCCACACCACCCTATTAAATATAAGTGAGCATAAGTATCACATTTATCCACGTATTATCTAGATATAATGGACAATGTATCTCTCAGATTCTACGTGAGAGATTCTTTAAAAAAGTTGACGTTGATTTTTTATTTACTATATAAAAAAATGTCTCGCTCTTGTGTGTGTGACTTGCCAACGATAAATTTCAATAGTAAATTAAATTTGATAATTAAATTACAAATTAAATTAAAGTCAAGGAAAAGATAGTTTAAATATAATATATAAGCTCTTTAAAAGATATAAAATTAAGTTGGAAAAATGACGAGTAAGAGCTCGTGAAATTAAAAATAAAAATAATAGGTTGCAAGCCTGTATTGAAATAATTAAAAATTAACTCACAATTTCACTAATTAATAAAAAAAATTTTTTTAAAAGAAACAATTTGTTAAATTGTAACTTACATAATTGGTTTTTTAACTATAAAGATGCTTAACCACGGACTGATCGTATGATAATGGTAAGAAAGTCGACAGTTATATATTTAAAATCCTGAATATAACAAACAATGTCTTTGACATTGTTTAGCTTTTCGGCAATTTATCTATAATGTTTAGATATGTAGAGTTTAAACATTCTGTGTCTGTTTGCAAATTTATGTTGTTTATTTGTCTTTTTAGAATATCATCTTTGAGGTCAATCTTTTCGCATAAAAACTTTCTCTATTCAAAATTTTAACATCTTCCCAATTAAAATCATGATTATACTCTAATCTATGGGTAGTAATAACTGAATGCCTTTTCTCATTTGTTTTTGTATTTTTGCACTGAAGAAGGTCATAAAATTGACCAAAACATACGTTAGTATAATAGGATTAATTTGTCACTTATTGTTAGAATAAAATTTTTGCGCACTAATTACAGCGTTTGCTCTTACTCGCCGTTTTTCTAACTTTATTTTATAAAAGATAGATTGACTTCAAATTTATAACGTGCTAAAAAAATTATCATTTAATATTTGAAAAATGCGACAATTAATTTAATTTTGCAAATAGAATTCTGAAAAATGCATGAAAAAAATATCGAATTTTAAAGAATGAAAAAAATTGCTACGCTTCGAAAAATTACACGAAAGCAAGCTTAAAACCAACATAATACAAGCCGTCTGTACGATAACGTCGTTGCGTAACGCATCGTGTATAAAGAACATTATTTTTACGCTCATATCGCCTCTTTCTGCTCGACTGACGTTTAATCGCCAGTGTGACCATTCCCGGTAAAGTTCAATCGTTCGAGATACTTTCACTGCTTGCGGCTACTTCTCAACCACAAGTATCCAGATTCGTCTTCTCTGTACGCTGATCTTTGAGTTTACTCTCTAGTTTCTTGCTTGGTAAAATCACCGTAACTGTTTTTAAACAATTTTCTTATCACATCATTTATATTTAAAAAATTTTGATATGCAAATTTTGCTGTTGAATAGCATTAAACTTTGAATAGTTTAAGCCGCTTCAAAGAATAAAAATTGACATTGATTTAATAAAATATTTTCTGAATAAAACTCATCCATATGATAGGAGAAAATTTAATTTTTTGCTTTATGAAAAACAATATTTTATGATACGACACATGTGATCGAAGTTAAAAATTAAATTTTGAACTCACGTAAGTGTTTATAATATATCGAGAATATATTTAGAATTTTAATAAGCGGATTATATATTTGCGTTGATTGATTGATAGCCGGAATTGCGGAAAGGCGATCGTAAGGTCGACGATTATCGCGTTTTTATTATTGCATTTACGTAATGTGGCTAACAATAAGAGAAATCGTTTAGCATTTTGCTATGCTGTTATTGCAAAGCCTCTCCTCTCAAGCACATTCTCATGCAAATTAGAACTACGCCGTTTACAAAATATGAATTTATTTATCTTCGCCATTTGAATAGGCGCAACGGAATAATACTCTACGAACATTATATTATCTCTAACTATATTTATAATGACAGTTTAATTTCTTTTTAAATAGCGCAGCAATGTAAAATAATCAACTTGAGACAACGTATAAAAAAAGATTCAATCAATTCCTTTGAAATATTATTAATTCTTGTTTATTAAAGGAAGAGTCCGATCAACTTTCTTGCAAATTATTATTTATAAATAGTTGTAAAAAAATTTTTTTAGAAATTTTAATGAATGCCTAATAAAATGGAGTGACGTAAAAAAAAATGTTAATTATATGTGATAATAAGATAGGGCAAGTGAGAAACTTACATGATGGTAAAGAGTGGTGTGGCAGCGACGGGCTTCACGCTGGTCAAGCTGATCCTTTCGTGTTACAGGCCACAAATCGAACCAAGACAGATCCCGGTACGCCTTTATATCACCTCCTAGCCCGAACTAACGAGTTGCACGTCGATGCCTAGTCTTTTCTTTCGTTTTGCGTCAGACGCGTTCGCGGTGAGTGTTCTCTTTCTCTCTGATTGGTAATCGTGATCCCTCTCCAATCGTCGATTGGCTGGTCAAGTAGTAATAAAAGTGACAACTTTTCATCTCTATTATCGAGAAAGTAAAGTGAATTAAAAAATAAAAATAATATCACGCTTTTTCTGATACGAGCAGTCCAAGAGATACAAGTTTAAAAAAGCAGATGGATATAACGTTGAGCTTTTCATTAAAAAAAATAGCCTTTAATTATTAAGTTTAGAGTCTAGGAACAAATGTGGGAACATATAATTTTTTAAAGAAATAATATAATATAATACAATACATGTTTAAGATAATTATCTATTTTATTTTTTTTCGCGTTTTTTTATAACTGTTAAAGTTTCGCTCAAGTTTTATAATAGTTCAAGAAAAGAATGAGAGCCAGTTAACAAGTATGAATGTGCATTTTGGTGCCACGCAATTTATTTTTATTATTTATTAAAATTGTAACAGTATTCGATGACACAGTAATCAAAGCGCTGTCAAAATCCCAAGGAAAGAATATACATTGTTATTATTAAGTTTTTTTAATAGCAAATAAATAATAATATTTATAACGATAGAAAGGGAAAATTAACCTAAGTAAGTAGCGCATATGATAAGAAGCAGATCTAAATTTTATTATTTTTTTAGAAATGTTACGAAGGATCTGGATGTCGAAAAGAAAAGCGTAAAATTAACTAGAAAGTATATCAATTATATTAATATTAAGTCAAGTTAAAGACAACATGAATAAACTACTTGTGATAAGAGAAACGCTTGTTATATCTAACAAAAATTTTATAAATAACCTCTATTTGAGATTAAATAAAAAATAAATTTTTTTTGTATTATTCTCAAGATTTTATATTTTTAGCGCGTTGATAATTTTATAAAAGTACATTGATAACGCTACAATTATTATTATTATTATTATTATATTACTGAACATTTTAACGGATATTTTAAACGATTTATATATATATATATATATTCAATATTTACATATAAATTTGAAAAATAGAAATATAAATAACACTCGACGGTTTTTCGCGATTTATTGTTATAGATGGACGCGGACTACTTTCACTTTGACAACGCAGCCTGCATCTCGATCGTCTTCCCCCTTACGTCTTAACGGGTTTCAACCTTCTCATGAATCCATTCTCCGATGCTACGAGATTCATTTCAAGACGAGATATATCATCGGTGCTATTCAATGCAAACGTTTAAAGGGGAAATCTAGGTGTCAAAATAGACTTAAAACGGCGCTATCAATCGATCCAAGGACCAATCCACGTGAAAGTAAGTCGTTCTATATTTAATGATATATCGCTGCGCTCGCAACATCTCATTGTTTATGTAATGACGAATCAATCTTTCGAATTGAATTAACACGATCTAAGGAGTGATTTTAACGTTTTACAATTAACTTTTACTTTCGCCTCTATTTATTATATTATGTACAAGAGATAAAGATTTCGTAAAGATGTAAAGAAGACGGGGGCGAAGTATGTAAATGTCTAATGACGAATTTACACTAATAGATTGTCGGCCTGGCAAGCTGGACCCTTACTCGGCCAATTGCACGCGCTCGCTTTCGAGTCGAACGTCAAGTGGATGGGGCAATTGAAGATGTGAAGCGTGAATTTCTTCTTCCACTGATCCCAATGACAGGCATAGAATTTATTACAGAGACTAGGATGTCTGAAGAGGCCCGGTCTGGCGCAATCGGTGGCGCCGTTGATTATTTGATCAGGATCGTCCTCTAGATCCTGAGCGAGCGAGTTGGGTGATGGAACGGCGTCTTTTAATTTCCTGCCAGTTCGGAAGCCAAGATGGAGCTCAAAGGGTGCATCGTCCGCGGGTGATTCGGTACGGGAGCCTATTGCTGCAGCGAAATCTCTCGTGTTGACTGTCGTCGAAGGCAAGGCAGGTAAGTAAGAAGACGACGGCGAGTTGTTCGTTGTTTTAGGCGCGCTAATTTTATAGGGTTCCTCTGGATAATTACCATACTCGCTGCTGTCTTCTTCAGAAGAATTTTCGTTCCCGACATCGACGTAGATTTCGGATTCGTCGTAGTTAGCGAGATCCACTTTGCCCTTCGAAGAATCGATCAGCTTCCTTACCGGGCCGCGAAGAGTGGCGAAAGGATCGGCTTTGCACGTACACTCCGCGCCGAGCTTGCCTAGAAGAAGCGGATGAAGATCGCTCCACTTGATGATGACCTTGCCCTTGGCTTCGGGAGACTTTGTGGTAACTTCGTACGAGGATGATGTCGGACCGGACGGCGCTGAAATGGCGACCGTACTGCCGGCCGCAGAGAATGATGACTTCCCGGACGACGAGAATTTCCTGACGGTCGTACCGAAACCTGAGCTCGCAGTGGTATCGTATATACTTGGCATATACCTCACAGAGCCTCTGTCGTAATTTGTAATTAATTTGTCAATTTTCTCTCTCGAAATACCCAGGTTTGTCGGAGAGCCACTGTTAGAAGTTGCTCCTGCGGAAGATGCCGTCCAGAATTTTTGACCAGTGTAATACAGGTTGGAAGGTCTGTAGGTAGTAGGCGCGATCAAGGAGGGATCTTTATTCGCGAACGATGAAGGTTTCTTGTACGTCACCCCGACGAGATCCGGACGCACAGTTGTCGCAGGTACGTCATACCTGCTCGTAGTAGACGTGATTACACCAGGCTTAGTCGACTTGGCTGGAAGATATTCGGAAACTAAAGAAGAACCATAATCTTTCGCTCCTAAACCGATACTAGATGTTGATATTGATGCAGTCTGTGAAATGCCAGTTTGTTGGATAAATCGGTCATCGGTTAACAGGATATTTGAAGGGACGGTCCCCGTTTTGTAACCATCATCGACGACAGGTCTGACGGTCGATACAGCCGCTGGAATCTTAGCCGCTTCAAACAGAGTCGCTTCATAAATCTCTGGATGTTCAGTAGTATATATAATAGATGAAACTGGTGTTGATAAGCGACGATCGGTCGACGTTGGTGTCTTATATCCGAACAATGTTGCACCAACGTTACCTAGCGATCCATCGTATGCATTAATGCTTGAGAACGGCTTAGGCGACGTAATCGGTAAATTACTCTCACTCGGTGAAATTGACGATGAGGTGACACCGCTTGTTCCGAGCTGAACGCTTGGCTTAGGATACGAATAGCCGGGAGTAGCTGACTGTACAGTGACGCGACTCGGCGAAGCTGTCGAAGAATAGCCAAGTGGAGTCAAGGTAACAGACAAATCAACGGCGTTGCTATTAGATGATGTTTTCGTATATCCAGCCATGTTCCCTTCGAATGTTTTCTCACTGATGTTTTCTATATTTAAATCAGGTCGGCGTTCGTTTGTTCCAAGTTGAACGTTTGGCTTAGGATATGAATAGCCGGAAGTAGCGGACTGTACAGTGACGCGTCTCGGCGAAGCTGTTGAAGAATAATCAGGTGGAGTCAAGGTAACAGACAAGTCAGCGGCGTTACTACTAAACGATGTCTTCGTATATCCAGCCACGTTTCCCTCGAATGCTTTCTCACTGATATTTTCTGTATTTAAAGGAGGTCGGCGTTCGCTTGTGCTTACGGAGAAGCTACCACCACCTCCGAGAATGGCAGTGGTTATACCTGTCTTAGTTAAGCCAGTTTTCGTGAATCCACTCGGCGTGAAGACAGCTGATGTGGGCGAGGAATATCTTGGTGCAAATGTAGTCGAACCTTGTGAAATAGAACCAAAAATTACACCGTCACTACTTTGTATTCTACCTCCAGATACAATTGATTCAGGAAGATTGGCGCTAGTCGGTCTATAATCCGGCACGTCGCTTGCCGAATATTTGCCGGCATCGTAAGCGGTATTGACAGCGTCGATGCCGCATTTGACATCAGTCTTGTAGCCCTGAGGACGCGTCAGCCCTCCGCTCGGAGAGCTGCTTGAACAGCCTCTTGTTGCGTCACCGCTGACTCCATGATAAGTTGTTCCTGCTTGCGATATGTATGATTTACCGGTTGAACTCTCGATAGTTCCTGATTGACCGGAACTTCCTATAGATATTCCAGGAGCGGTATATCCAGAAATAACGATACCCGGGCTAATGTCATTTTTCAAAATGACACCGGACGTCGAAGGACCGGACACTGAAATTGCAGGAGTTGGCGAGCCATATGTTAAAGTTCCCGGTCTAGCTGATCCGTCCACAGTTTTTAACTTGTCTCTAATCACGTATCCCGGTGATGGTGTTCCGGAAGCGATATATCCAGGTTGTACTCTTCCTGTTAAAACAGTCCCTTGATTAATGGCAGGAGGTGATATTGTACTAGGAACGTTTCCATGAAGACTAATGACATTCCCGGAAGTAGAATCACTGGTAAAAATATTTCCTTGTACGCCACTCCCAGTCACGAGCGTACCGGTAGCACCTTTTTGAACATTGTAGCCAGTAGGAATTTCATTGCCGAAAATGCTAATATTCAAATTAGGTCTCGCTAAATCGGGTCTTTTATAATCTCTTATTACGTCTGGCGAATAGTCTCTTACTCCAGCTTCTGGTCTTGCCAAAGGAATGACCGGTTCTCCATGTATTAAGTATACAGGAACGGTGTATCCTTCTTCGTCGTTGTATTTTGTCGAAGAAGCGCCTGTCACTCCAGAAGATGGTGTTCCGGAAGCGATATATCCAGGTTGTACTCTTCCTGTTAAAACAGTCCCTTGATTAACGGCAGGAGGTGATATCGTACCAGGAACGTTTCCGTGAATGCTGAATACATTCCCGGAAGTAGAATCACTGGTAAAAATACTTTCTTGTACGCCACTCCCAGTCACGAGCGTACCGGTAGCACCTTTTTGAACATCGTAGCCAGTAGAAATTCCATTGCCAAAATTGCTAATATTCAAATTAGGTCTCGCTAAATCGGGTCTTTTATAATCTCTTATTACGCCTGGCGTATAGTCTCTTATTCCAGTTCCTGGTCTCCTAAAAGGAATCGGTTCTCCATGTATTAAGTAATATGGAACGGTATATTCTTTTTCGTCGTTATATTTTGTCGAAGAAGCGCCTGTCACTCCAGAAGATGGTACACTACCGCTTATAAAATGTCTACTATCAGTACGCCCGGAGACAGCAGAAATTCCTGAAGTTACGAATTTCGAGGCGCCGCCACCGAAATCAGTTGCCGAGACTCGACCTGGACTCGTCGAACCTTGCAAAATGCCGCTCGTAGCTTTGGGATATCCTGCACTGGTCGATCCTTGATATATTTTTGTACTTTGTCCGCCGATAGCTCCAGGATAAGACGATTCAATTCCAAATGACGAGCTGGCTTTATTGAATGACGGCTGTCGTTCAGTAGCTCCTGAATAAATACCGGTGGAAGCCGAGTAACCATCGGCATTAAACGCACTGGAGCCTGTGTATAGATTTGTCGAGCCGACGGAACCGGCGGAATCTACGCGAATATTGACAGACGATCCAGGCGACTCTGTGGACGCGAAATAGCTCGGCGTTTTCGGATAAGTCACTGTACCTACTACCGGATTGCTCACACCAACACTTCCCGTGTATCCACCCGCTACAGAGTAGCTTGGTTCAGGTCTGTTCGAATAAATTACATCTCCTTCTGTCAAATGATTTCCACTAACGGTTCCGGAATATCCTCTCGCTGCAGATCCAGAGAAGCCTGTAGTAATTCCTCCCGATGACCCGGTGTATCCACCAGAATATCTGCTACCACTTCCATATCCGGTGGATACAGTATATCCGGTATTGCTAATTTTATCATTCGACGCAGAATATCCTGTACTACTTTCTCCCGCAGGAAGTACCGAATCGACGCGTCCAGTATACGTCGGAATAGAGGATACAGTGCCGTATCCGCTTGGCTTTGAATAATCGACACCAATTAAACCAGAGGATCCTACGTATCCAGAGACCGCGGCAGCGCCGGAAGTGTGTTTACCGTGGTATCCTACGGTGGATCCTGCAAAATAATTTCCTCCATGGACACCAGTGCCGGCTGTTTTAGAATAGTCCACGTTAGAGTAACCCGTTCCGGCCGTAGCGGAATATTGCGGTAAACCACCGGTAATGTAACCACCAGTAGCGGCTCCCGTAGAACTTCCCGCCACGGTGTATCCTCCTCCGTAATTGTATTCTGCCCTGGTATAAGCCGATCCAGATTCCGAGCAAGCCGGAACCAGCCAGGGCCACTCGCATACTAATCTCTTCTCGTCAAACACCAAGCCATACGGACAGCGAAACTCGAACGCCATCAACTCTGATTCGCCTGTCGATATATGAAGTTGCATGTCATATTTATTTAAATAATAATTACATAAAATGAGGTATATTTTTTTCAATTACGCAATTTAAAAAAATATATATAGATAAATAACAATGATGTAAGAATTTTGACGTACCCAAGTCCATGCAGGCGAAAAACCAACGACAGTTTTGTGGATCCGCATAGTAGCCAGGTTGAGAGCATTCGAATCTCTTCGGTGCAACGGGAGCAATCTCGCTGCTGCCGGGACAAGGTGAGCCCTGAGGCAAGGAACCCGGCCAGACGCAGACTTCGGTACGCTCGTCGAATGACAGACCGGCCGGGCAATCGAATTCAAAGACGGAATAGTCCTCTATCGCTTGATTGAATTTCACGCAGCGATAGAATCTGCGAAATGACTAGTTTATACCCTTCTTGCGTTTAAATTTATTTTACACAGATCGCGTTATTATTAGTTAGTTACTTTATCACCTGTTGCAACTTTTAGGATGAACAAAGTAGCCTTGTCTTCTGCAGACAAACTCGGTTTGCGTGCTTTCGCGTACGGCTCTAATATGTCCCTCCGAATCTACTACACGAACGACGCGGAAGCTGGACGTTTTCGCTTGATTGGGATACGAGAATTGAGTTTGCTGTAATTAAATTGTGACGCTTTGTAATCTTGGAAAAATAGATTAAATAAATCCGAAAGTAAAATATAAAATAAATAAATTATCTCGTATACATGAAGCTCGTCTTCCAGGGCGTTCAGCACGGCTTGCCTCGATTTTCTTCTAAATTCCGTGAAGGAACGATATATTTCTTCCGTTAATGGCACTTCGCATTCGGTTTTTATGTCGTTTTCTATATTTCGCACCGCCAATCCCGCCAAATCCCGTAGCAACGCATATTTCCCCTGAAATTAAGCATCCTGCCGTACAGACTGATCGCATTGTTCTTACATAGCAAATATCGTAAATATGAAATTGTAATATTTTTTTAACAAGCGATCGACAGATCTACGAACCTTTATTCCAACCGAGATCTTATCCTCGAAAGCGATCCACGTTTTGTTTTGAAATGCATACGGCGCCGTGAGATCTTCATCTCGTTCCACGGTCCACTCCCCGTCGTTTATGGCTTCGCAAAGCTACGATGAGGGAATCGAATTAATTCAAGGATAGACAATGCAATAGATTCATTTTCCTTGAAATTCCTTGCGGAAAAAAATACAATTCGAAAGGACGGATGTCGTATGCACCTGTTGACGATCGATCGAAGTAGGTTCCTTTTCCGTAGTTTGCGACCTGGGAGCGTTATCGGTCTCATGCTTCAAAGCAAATCTGTATGCATTGGCCGGCAAAGTCATCATGATCTTCTGCTTGGGTGCACCTAATTCGCTTATCAGGTCCACCAAGCTGTCCGTGTTTAGCATATCGAAGAGCCCCATCAAACGAGAGGGATGGAAGGTGACAAAGGCTCCGTCCTCGTCCGTCATATAGTCCGTCGACAGGGTAAATAGATCGATGTATCTAATAGAAAAAAATAAAAATAAAAATTGACGATTAAGAAATATTTTATTAAATATGAAATTTTTTTAAATACTATATAATAATATTTTATTGATATCTCGACGAATGAATAATCATACATGGATGAGGGAGTTCTTACTTTACGAGTTCTTTCATATCAAACTGCTTGGCCAGATCCTCTGGTTTACTGGGCAAAGCCAGAAAGATCCTCTTATCGTCAGATTTTCGTATCATTTCGGCTCTCAGGCTTTTGATGAAATTATAAAGACGCTCTTTGGAACCCGCTGTCACGTTCATTTCTACGCCATCCACCTTGAAAAAATGGAAGATTCTTCAATTAATTTGTGTACCAACATACATCGTGTTATGATTTAATATCTACGTTTTTATAATTCAATTTATTCCACTTTTACTTACTTAGATACTTAAGTGCTCGAGTATTAAAACATAAAGTTGGAGGATAAAAATGTCACTCAGAAAAAAATAAAAGGATAGTAAAGCGAGTATTGTACCTCTTTTATAACGGTGATAATCCGAGCGATGGCTTCCTGCCGAACCATGGCGGAATTTCTGAGCGTCATCGCGGGATCGTATATAGAAATTACAAATTGAAGAGGCGGATGCATCTCTTTCAAGGACTTTCGCAAGTCGAGAATGTCTGAAATATCATCACTAATGTATCACATTTATTTAAAAATAAATTCAATTTACAGAAAACTTTATTAAAATCTCTATATCACAATAATAAATTATATATCCATCTCTTTAAATTTTAAAACATTTTTTAAATTGTACTTGTCACTTTCATCATAGTCGATATTTATGCAAGTCGCAAAAATATTAAAAACTGACACTGCGTGTATTATTTTTCCGGATATACTGAACTTACGGGAAACCGAGAGATTTCGCACGTCGTGATGTTGATGCACAAGAGTGGTGCAACTGCATACGGAATCGGTCAGTAACTGTGCATCGAAGACGGAAGTATAGCAGAGAATTTCTCTGATTGGTGACATTTTCCTCTTCGGGCATTCTACGGCAGATCAAAAATTCATTACAGAATTATCTTCAATAATTTAAGAATAATGCAGTTAATGCATTTTTTCATCTAACGAGGAGAGGGCGCGAATTTGGGGTCACCGATTTTGATGGCGAAGTATAGTAAATAAATATAATAAAGATAACAATATAGATAATTATATCTAAATATTATATATATATATATTTATCATGATTATTTTAAATTATATTTAATTTAAATATAATAAAAAAAAACTCGTAATAATGTCGTAATGAGACTATCGAGTTGGGAATTTCGAAGATTTCACACCACTGCTGGAGCATTGCGCCCTATCCCTTTACTCAAGTACTCTTCTAATAGAGTACTATACTAGAAAAAGACCCTCATCAAAATCGGTGATCTCAAGTTCGCGCCCTCTTCTTGTAAAACAAAGATAATATATTCTTATATTATTTTGTAGAGAAAGATGAGATAAGGCAATTGATAATCATCTGAATGATTATTTAGATAACAGAATACTGATGAGAAATATGGCCTAACGCAGATGCGAGAGTTGACATCATCGACCGGTCACCGGTGCGGTTACGCTGCGATCATTACTATATGCAGTCATTTGCATGGTCACGCGAACTCGCTTCTCGTGAAAGACAGAAAAGAAGCGGAGGATGATCCGCGAGAGATTAAGTATTCGCGGATTATACGAGACTGATTAATAATCAACGGTCCCGGATGCATTGAGATAATAACTGTGTGTAATTATCACACTGATTGAGCGTTAAACATCACGTAAAGTTGCGTGACGTTCGTGTACTTCTCGTTGCATATATAAACATGACTCCTTTATAAATATTACAAATGTCATTCACGCGCCACGTGCGAGAACTCATGTTAGAATCATGAGAGTAAAAATGAGATAATATTCTCGACATTCGAAGGTAGAAGAAAAAGGATTCGTTTTAACGAGATAAAACAAAAGTGCTTTACTGCTTTCAAAGTACTTACATATCTTGATAAACAAGAGGGAACGAAAGACACTTGTTCCATTTTATTCAATTATAAAGTACCAGTATTCATTATACCAGTAGAAAAAGGAAAATATGTTTAGAGTAGTATCGCGTCATGTGATTCTTAGAAAAACGTCAGAGCCTCGGGTGTAGCACGAGGTTGCACGAGGTCGACGATATAAATGGTATCATCTTTGCGAGAATGGATGCTCCAGTCGTACGTGTCGTAATTCAACCTTAAAGGACGGCAGTGTATCCGATACGCGTGGCAACGCAATCGGCAGAAGATCGCTTTTCGCATCAGACTTGCCGATGCGTCCTATTTAACTCTACGTGTTGTGTCATGTGCCATTCAATTTTCACTTTATCCTTATCGTATATTTTCACTTTATCCTTATCGTATATTTTCACTTTATTCTTATCATATGCTTTCTTAAGTCCATTTAATGAAAAAGAGACATTTTATCTTTTTATTTGCAAAAAGTATTTTATTTCCAGTTAAAGTTTATATAACATTTTTATAGAAATGATATAAAAATTATTTATGTCCAATTTCTTACTTTTAATATCGTTGACGTAACGTCTTAATTTAATTAAATGTCTGAACGTAAATAATTTTTATAACCTAGTGGAAATGAGATAATAAATAGCAAATAAATTTATGAGATAAAATCTTTCATTCTACATGTAATTTTAAAATTGGATTTTAATAAATAATATTTTAATCTATAATAAAATCATTAATACATATATGAATAGATCATGTAAAAAATAGATTGTTAAATTTACAAATTTTCTCTTAATATAAGCGATAAGCAAACATATAAAATACTGTTTGATTATATTATCAAAATACATCAAAAGTTTTCTCTTTAAAAATTATACTTACTTGTCGTAGTTCCGAGCGCTATAAGCGCCAACGAAACTAAAAGAACCCCGCGACCCCACATTTTTAAAACCACCGAAATCGCGACGGATCACAAAGTCGGATAGACACACAGGAGATCACCCTTGAACCATTGAACGTCGCATGGAGATCCCGTAAAAGTCAACAGGCTCTTCTCTTTCTTTCTCGCTCTCTCCTTCTCTCACCCCTTCCTCTCTTTCTCTTCTCTATCAAATGGAGGATCCTTCGAGTTCGAGCGCGCGTTTTGCACTGAAGTTTCGGAGGACGCGTGCTCTCTTAGTAAACCTCGCCGGTCTCGACCGGATGGTAGCGAGGACCAAAGATCGAAAGGGAAGGCACCGAGAGAACAAGTCGACGAGAGGCGAAAAAAGGGGGAGAGAGACCGGAGGCCATCGGGATATATCGATGGGGATCGCGGGTGGGGTTCTGTCCCAGTTCGGGTCACTTTCCGCGTTACGCGTTTGACGCACGAGACGATGGTAACGCACCAGGTTAGTCTTTCTCCTTCTTGGCAGAGCCCTTCTTCGTCGGGTATAAAAATAAAGACAGCTATAAAAATCAGCCGCTCGCCAGGTGCTTCTATCGAAATATACTTTAACCGGGATATTTTGGGATTGTAATCACGGCGGTGTCGCGTCCCGACAACCCTGACGAGTCTCGAGAGATCCAGGAGGATCTCCTGAGAGATGATTAGAAACGCACGTCGCGATCGTTCGAATCAAACTACCATCGCGGATAATCTCGCTCCATCTTTGCGATGGAACGAGAGAGTCTGTCGATGATACATCAATGATGAATCTTAAAACTGGACGATTGCATCATTAAATTTCTAATACGAAGCAGTTGGATTTTGATAAACTTTTATCATAGTATTTTTCTCTAATCTTTTTAAAGATAGCTTGTCAATGTAATCCGACTGCGACCTTTGCTGCGGTTCTCGTCGAATTTCTCTCGTATTAGCGTAAAAAATGTCATGTAATAGAATCGTTTTTCAGGACTCTTTATGCTACGGATCTACTATGTCACTGTTGATTTCTAGCGAAATCGATATCCGTCTTTGTCATTGCCATTTGATCGTGAGAAACTCATGACAAAGGCGATCGAGTATATACCGGTTGATTCTGAAATTGTACGACCAGAGAGAGGTTTACAAAGTTGGCGAACGAAGCATGTAATCGAAAGGACCACTGCCGATGAATTAACAATAAGTTTTATTCAACGATACAGAGTTACAGTCGTTTCTGCGTGCGTTGCGTCATTTTTGCGAGTGATTTACTTTCTTTATTTTATGATAAAGATAATAAGTTTTACTTTAAGATTCAAAGACAACTATTTTCTTACTATGAATATTTTATTTTAACGCTATTATTGTTGTATGAATTATTGATCATATTTTTCTTACTTTTCTTCGAATTCGCGTTACCTCGTTTAATACATAATTTACAACGTTTTATCAACGATTAGAAGTTATGTAATCGGAAAAGCAGCTACTTGCACGACTGTTTTATCTATAGTTTATTTATTCATCACGAGAGTCATCGAGAGAAATAATAATTATTATTCTCGCTAAAGATCTATTTTAGCATCGGTATTGAAAAAGATTTTTAATTATAAACTTGATACACGTGCAATTATTCTTTTATTAAATTGCAATTTTCTATTTGAAGTAAAAATATTTTTTGACAAAGAATCAGATGCTTTCGTAATCATTTCCGCAACCGTAGTTCTGTTTGACAGTTTCCCAACACATTACGAATTAATTCGTAATACCTGTCGTTTCAAGAATGCAAGGAAGTGAATTAGATCCGCCTTTTTACGATAAAACAACTATAAACTAGTATATAAGTACAATATATTTGTCGAGTTCCGATGCTGCGATCTGGTGTGACAGGCAATGGTTCACGCATTCTGAGCTGCGTGGACCGAGATGTGGGAAAGGAATCTCTTGGAAAATTACGACATTCGTAAAAACGGCAACAGTCACTTGAAAAGGAGACACTTGTTCTAGTAGCAGGTTTTTTATAAAGCGCAAATTGCTTTCTGACAGTTTCAGGACGATTAGAGATATTCTTCAGCTTTCAGCTCTAATGTTTGAAAATCCGTATCCCATCGAATCCAGCAGACAGTATTTAGTCAAAATAACACGAGCTGATGTGCAAAATGATAGCTATTTTTATTTCCCGATGAAATGTAATCTCGATTAAAAATGTAATCGCAAAAGCAAGTCTTATTGGATCGGCGTTTAAATAATTTTAGTTCCATTAGTATTTTAATTCTGTCATTTTTTAGATAGCTAATCGGATGGATCGATTTAGAACAATCGCATACAAGTTTGTGAGAAAACCTTGTAAATAATGTAAATGCGCCTGAACCATCAAAACACTATCGTGTCCAACGATAGACTTTAAAATTCTCTGGGAACAAAAATTAAAAGGATACGCGGAAGGCCAGGATTCAGAAAGAAAAACACAATTAAAAGAGTATCAATCACCAGAAACAGAGATGTTTACTGTCAAATCGTGGAAGACCTTTTTTAGAAACGTAAACATATCTAATTGGCAGAAAAAAAAAATTGATGTGCGTCAAAGACAGAAAGAAATTTATATCATTGAATTATTAAATTTATTATTAATATTAAATTTAATTTCTATTAAATATATATTTCTGCATATTTTTATAATCAATGGAAGGGAAATAAAGCCTACGTTTTTTTAGATACGTCTCTGCTATTCTACTACTCTGTAGCTGGAGAAAAGTCATAAAATTAGAAGCTGGAAGGCGAATTCGCGCGCGCGTACTACATTTAAGTTATAAATAAGTAATAATTATCTCTTTCGAGATACGGGAACGACCGCGGAGACGTAATTTATGGTGGCAATGCGTCTTTGCCTCCTTTTACGTAAACGGCTACACGGTGCCCCGGTGAAGCCCGCGGGTATAAGCCCCGGGTGTGGTTCTTTTGCCGCGACAAGTGACCGCTATCGAGAGATTGATCGATTTGCGAGTATCTATCGGCGAGAGACATTACGCCTCTCCCGCGACTCTCCTTCCTTGGAAACAGCTCGTTGCGAAAATGTGATTTGTAACAAGAGCGTATCGTATATTTCTCCTTTTATTTTTAGCGTATTGCATATTTATTGGACTTTTATATATATATATATATATATATATGTGTGTGTGTGTGTGTGTGTGAGAGACCTAGAAGTAAAACCAGCAATCTCCACTTAACTCAATTTTACAGGAGAGACGAATTTCTTGAGAACTCCGTAAATTAAACAAGATAATTTTATAATAATATTATATATTTTGTCTTTTTGAATCAAGTATTCTGTCGCTCAAAATGTATGCATAAATTAATATTTGTAATAAAATTTGAATATTAAGATAAAAGTTGGAGACTACTGGTTTTGCTTTTCCGGACCCTTCATAGTATGACATTTTGAATAAATTATTTTTACGCAAAGGAAAAGGAACAAAACGTAGAAAAAAAAATGTTTTTTTCCAACAACGAGTGCGTTTTATCAATTCGCTTTGTCTTAAAGAAGCGATGGGATATATTCGAGAGAGAATTTTATCTTCTCTTTTTCGCAAGTTAAACCTTCCAGTACTCCGAAAAGATAAATAAGGCCATACTAGAGATGTATCCCACGCAACTTTATACGCGCGTGTTAATAAACTCGCATACTCGTTACGAGGCTTCGTTAATTAGCGGCGTCACGTGTTTTCTAATGAGAAATAAAATAGCGCTACTATTTGCAGGAAGCCCGCGGATATCTCGGCGACAATAAATTTCTTCGGCCTCGACTTTTACCACGAGGAAACCATTGAGACGGGAATACCGATCGTTATTACGACTGATTTCTTTCATCTGTTGGTGCTAAATTGCTGATGACAATTTTATGAATTTGGTTGGCCTTCGAGCGCATATATACCGTTACAAGCGAACGATTTTCCGCCTTCTTAGATAAATTATCATACCTCTGGAAAAAGTACGTACTATCCTTCAAGGATATCCCATTATCCTAATTATTCAGAGATTTAAGATAAAAAAATATGAAAGCGTAATAAAAGAGAGAGAGAGAGAGAGAGAGAGAGACAAAGGAAAGTCTTCAGCTTCTTCATATCAGATATAGCTTCTTAATTTAAACTTACTCACGAGGCAATCTTCGAAAAATCAAAGATTTAATCAATCGCATCGGTTCAAGATTAAATGACATTCACGCCTTATCAAGTAATAATTAAATCCCATATGGGCAATTATCGCGCAGCGAAGATTCCTGCCTGCATTACAAATCGACGAGGCACGTGATGGATTATCTTCGACAGGATTCCTGTCACGCGACGTCACCGAAGGTAGGACCTTCGGTCCGCGATTACGGCTCGATTTGACGAGTGCATGGCAGCGACGGCTCTGGGGAAGGCGTGCAGGAAATAATAATAATTCCCGCGTAATTGATGGATCGGCGCGAGAGCGACGCGTACTTTTTTTTTTTTTTTTTTTTTGCGGACCGTACACGTCCATATTCGCGCGTCCAGCTTTCTCCAGAATTACGTCATGCCGGAGCGCACCCCGTTTCTTTCGTCCGGTTACGGGATCGCAGACCGGACTGGACCAGACGCAGACACGCCCGGTCTCTTGGCGCAATTCGCCATGTAAATTCGCCGAAATTCTTTTCGTCCGGCTGTCTTTGTATCACATCGTATATATTGTGAACGGTGCACGAATAAAAAGTTTCTTTCCAAAGTTTCTCCTTTGCGCTCGCTGTCGTTTCTGAAAGCGATATATCAACCCCTTGATGATTCTATTGGAACGTACTTTAAATTGGCAGATTGATTAATTTGTTAATGAGCATAGGATATGTCATTGTATAATATTTGCTAAAAAAGAAAATATTTTTTTTTTCGAACAAAATATATCTCTTTTTAGTCGAATCTTCATGCAAGGAACACTGTCATAACAAATCTCGACAGCTCACGTGGTCTTTCCCTTTCGCGCGTTAATTATTCGGTCTATGAGTTTGATTTTTCGGCCGACATCGAAACGAGCCCCAGGCAACGTTTATGTCAGCATCGTTACGTCGGAAAACGCCCGAGGGAAATCTCAATGTGCAATGTTTATTCGTGTATAACATCAAAAAAAAAAAAAAAAAAAAAGAAAAAAAGCAAGAATTGCAAATGGAACAAAATTGTAACACTAAAGATTTGAATGAATATTATTCCTCTAAAAGTAATCTTAAATTCCTTCGACACAAGTAAATAATATTTTTCACGAATTTTTATGAAAGAAAATAATGCATAATTTTTTTTCACGAAACATCAAGAACAATTAACGACAATTAACGACTTGTTTATTCATTTTTATCATTATATTATATATTTATTATATCTTATAAACATGGATACGTCTTGTGGCTATAATCATGGTACCGAGTTGATAGAGCGAGAGAGTAATATCTTTTGTCTTTCTATTTCCATGAAGTCTACTGCGCAAACGTGGGCACAGTGTCTAATGAAGATAATATATATACAAAATAATATATATAAACATATTTTATATATTCATACATTAATATTATATATGTATTTTTTTCCCAGGTAATTTAACAGTAAAAAGAATTCGTTAAGTGTGAGAAAAAACCGAAAAAAAAATAAAAGATCTAAATTTGAATTTAATACAAACGACGAGTTACTTTATGACAGATACATATTTTGTATTTAGTTAGTTTTATTACATTTTATACCATAAACGTTCATTAATTACAATATACACTACACAACTTACATCGTATTACTATCTTTATTTAAATTAATTTTAATTAATTTTAATTAATTTTTTTAATTTGAACTTATATTATAATTAAATATTTAAATTTAAATTATATATAAGTATAACCATAGACATAATCACACTTATATCAATTGACATATGTCAAACAGTAACAGTAACAGTTTGACACATGTCAAACGTCAAACGTCATATCGAGCATGCGCTTCGTATGTATATTTGGTTAAGTAAAGGATAGAAAATATGTAACATCTATTGTTTCTTTTTATCTACAGGGAAAGGGGTATCCATGTTTATAAGATCTATGATTTTTATTGTGAGAAACAAACTCGTATAAAAGAGTTGATTTATTCCGAAAAATTTAAGAATTAACGAACTTAAGGATCTATGTGAATGGTTACTTTGGCGTTAGAAGGCGGGGGTGTAACAACTCACAATTGTAGCCTCAGGGAAACTGGAGCAAACCATTACTTTCGCCATTATCGCCCGCGGCTCGTCAGTTGATCGGTTAGGTCACACATTTAAACACAACGTACAGCATTGTCGAGAAATGTAAAATATCATTACGTAAAACATGTTAATTCAATATAATAAGACAGAATTATACCTTAAAATGATATTTGCATATTTGCAAGCATTAGTTAGAATAACAGTTATTTGCAGAAATTATATTATATATTAAAATTATATTTATTTACAAGAATTATAATAATGTTAAAATAATAAAGCTATTTGCAAGAGACGCATGTTGATGTTTACGTATTTCGATATTTCTATACAACTTGGTAAAATTACGCATCTCTCTCTTCTATGACGCTAATTTATATTCTGATACCGTTACAGAATTACAATATTTGCTCTAAACAATGACTATGTGTGACACAATGTAAAATCATAATGTAATGCGTCCTGGTTTATATCACATATTTTGTTGTACATGCCCTCGTTTCACTAACCCGCTCAATCGCTCTTTTGGGCCGAGTTTGTCAAATCGGCGAGGCCACCTTCTTTGCTTTCGCAGACGACCTTCGAAAGATAAGTCATTGTCACAGATGTGAAATGATAAATCTTATGCATGCGCGTATGTAATAAATTTCACATTATCGTAAATAAGTCAGATTGGTGTAAAAATAGGATTGCATTTTTAAGATTTAAAATACGCACTTGTTCCAAAGTTGGTCAACAAACAGATTAGTAGGACGTTAGTTTCTTGAAGGAATTTAATTTAAAAAAACAACATTTATTATAGAGAGTTGTATAAAAGAATATGATTTAAAAATTGCCAAAAAATGTATGAATCAAAAAAAGCGTATATATATATATATATATATATATATATATGAGTACATTTCTCAGCATCTCCCAAAGAGTTTCTTTCTCTTGGGAAAGTAGAAAAGAGACTTCCCGCTGCTTTTTTCGGTTCTTCGCTTAGAATTAATGTCCGCCTATTCCCGGATATCCTTCGAACCTTTTTCACCCGGAAACGTACAAATGAGAGCGTATAATATTACAATATTTCTCTATATTCTCGATTTAAATTTGACAATACGTGATTCGTGCCTCGCAATTTCAATTAGAATCCTGCTCTCCCGAGTTTCTCTTTCGCGATCGTTGTCAGTTTGTCGTTGCATATGTTACAAATGACATTATGCATAATCCGAGGAATAATAATCATACGGTTTACCTCGTGAGACTCGACGACACATTTAACGGAGGATGAAAGTAAACTCGTTTCGATACATCGCCAGATCGACATACGGATCGTTAGTGAACGAACGTGAACGCGGTAAGAGTATCACGTGCCCTGGTCCACCTACAACGGATTAATCGTGTCAAGGACTCATCGCGCCCAATAATGTTCTTTCAACCTCGCGTAACTCTGCTTTAACCCCGCGAGGATTTCTGTTGGATATCTCGAGAGAAAATCGCAATCGTCTGTCAATTTCGCTGTTTCTAAATAAGAGTGAACGAATTGAGTTGAGTACAATAAAGTTTAATTTAATATAAAAGCATATAGCACTTGCTATTTTACTATTAATTTTTTATTATTCCGAGAAGAAGATAATTGATAATATATTATAATACATACTACAATATATTAATATACAAAGTTAACAATTTAATAATTGCCCTTATTAGTGACTACAATAGTTTTTCTAAGTAAATATCATTTTTGAAGAAATGACAATAATTTTTTTTATTAAAAATAAAAATTTATTTTCTCTCAAAATTTTTTAATAAAATTTATCTAATAAAAACGACGAGATTGTTTAATTCACGCAAAATAAAGCAATCACTAAATATATTTTCACGATTTTTTCTTTATCAATTGCTGGTACTACGTGTTGCTGCTCTTTCCAAGCAATAAAACATTTCGCCAGTGATAGAGAGCGCTTCAAATCGATATAAATATTCAAAACTAACTATAAATATAAAGATTTAAAACCAACATTTTGGAATTTTTATTTAAACAATATTTTTAATAAATACCGAGTAAATTAAATTCAATTGTTTAAAATATTGTGAAATATAAATTAACTCTCGTAAGCTCTCGGATAGCGAAAATTAATAAGATTAACAATAAAAATTTCTATTTTTAAGTTTATACGCAATGTATGATAATCAGGTCTTATCATATCTCACATTGACAGATGTTGATGCAAAGTATGTGATATATATAGTACGTCATATATTTTTATCTTATCTTATTTTTTTCTCGACATTTCCTCGAAATAATTTTGTCTGCTTTTCCGATTTTTTGATTAATTAATTAACTGCAATTAAGTGCAACAATCTTGTTCGCTGTTTATTGCGCAGCTTTTTATGACTGATATTTTTCGACAAAATATATGTGAACAAAAAATATCTTTTTCAAACAGACAGTTATCTACATCAGCACAGGCCTGATTCATTGTGATACAACAGAATACAAAGAGCAAACATCAATTTGTGCGCAGGCGCATAAATGAAGCGACACCAACGACACAAACTGTTCCCCCTCAGTCCTCAGTTTCCATGTAGTGGCCGGTTCGAGAAGAGCTGCCACGAGGGTCGACGGTCACGCACTTCCCATCACGCGCTTGCGCCCTTCGAGCACGGCAGTTGAACAGACAGTGGATCACTAATTAACTCTCAGCATGTCGTATTGCACGCGTGTTCTTCGTGCACAGGTAATAATCGAGAAGAGACTAGTCGAGGATCTGCGAGAATTTCAGGATCACGCGCTTCGAGCTTCCCTCTTTTCCCTCCACTTTTCGGAGGTCAATACTGCTTGACCCCTGCTGACGGAGCCTTGACGTATTGTAACTACGACTCAAGACTCTCCAGAACCGGTGACGGGAGTAATTGACGGTTTCCGAAGTGCTCGTGATGATCTTTTCATAAAAGTCTGCCGCTGCTCCGAATTTTCGGAGCACGTTGGACCAGCTGGAAAATCGGCCATTGAAGGAGAAAAGGGCGAACGCGCCGAATGCTCGGCGAATAAGTAATTGCAAAATTCGTAAATTCGAACGAATCCAAAAATGAGGAATACCGCGGGATGAAGTATCTCGGAGACACATTACGTAATCGCATGCCAAGCTTGCATACATATATCGCTCGCTTTTCAAGGATGTTAGATTCGACAATGCGTATCATGTGGCGCAGGTGTATGAAGAGGGCGCGAGATTTAAAGTTGGATCAAAATGGGGTGCGGAGAGGGGATGGTAGTGAAAAAATAAAAAATGTATTTTAAGAGAGAAAGAAGTGATGTAAAAAAACGTATATCGCGTATCATCGCGCGTATTATCGCGTTATTGTTATTGTGCATTGTCGAGGGTTATCATTATTTATTTAGGTGCATTTTTATCACACGGCTTATCTAAGAATGAGAATCTCTCAAGTGCGATAAATGTCATACCTCTTGGGACACAATTACGTAATTGTGGTCAGAAATAAACAGCGTTGCGTAGCATATGCGACAAAAATTTTGGCAATCTATATGATTTATTTTTTGATCTATATATACATCTGTCAAATGCATTCGAAAAAGTCAGCAAAATAATTTGTATTTTCTTTACTTTGCAGAAACTGTCCGCTTTAGCGTCGGATATACAGCAACGATGCTTCAGCGCAAGCCCATTGAGTTTCGCCGCCGCGAAGGTGGCAATGTCGAAATTCGATTCGACTAGTTACCTGCCTTATGACAAGCTGGAAGAAAATCTTAAAGTAGTCAAAAAGAGGTGAGGAGAAAGAAACTGGAAACTCGCCTTGTACTCGTTTGTCAATTCATTTTCTGAAACGATGATTTCTTTGCAGACTGAATCGGCCACTGACTCTATCCGAGAAGGTTCTTTATTCTCATCTCGATGAACCCGATAAGCAAGATATCGTCCGTGGTACCAGCTACCTCCGGTTGCGACCGGATCGCGTTGCTATGCAAGACGCGACCGCGCAAATGGCAATGTTGCAATTTATCAGTTCCGGTATGCTCACTAATCATCGACATTCGATTATCAATCACGTCGGGCCTTTGGAGATGATCGCGATACTAAATGCAACATTTGTTTTCTCTTTCTCTCTCTACCAAAGGTCTACCGAAAGTGGCAGTACCTTCTACCATCCACTGCGATCACTTGATCGTGGCGCAAGTCGGCGGAGATCAAGATCTTCAGCGTGCCAAGGATATCAACAAGGAAGTCTACAACTTTTTAAAAACTGCTGGCGCTAAGTACGGCGTAGGTTTTTGGAATGCTGGCTCCGGCATCATTCATCAAATCATCCTCGAGAACTATGCGTTCCCGGGCTTGCTGATGATCGGTACCGATTCGCACACGCCTAACGGTGGCGGTCTAGGTTGTCTGTGCATCGGCGTGGGCGGTGCCGATGCCGTCGACGTTATGGCAAACATCCCGTGGGAACTGAAATGTCCCAAGGTGATCGGCGTGAAGCTCACGGGTGAGCTCAAGGGTTGGACCAGCCCCAAGGACATCATTCTGAAAGTAGCCGGTATTCTCACCGTCAAGGGCGGTACCGGTGCCATCGTGGAGTATTTCGGCCCGGGCGTCGACAGCATCAGCTGCACCGGAATGGCCACCATTTGCAACATGGGCGCCGAAATCGGCGCTACTACCTCAATCTTCCCGTATAATTACAGGATGCAGGATTACTTGAAGGCAACTGGACGCTCGGAAATCGCCGCAGCCGCCGATCAACACAAGTCGGGCCTGTTGACGGCGGACTCTAACGCCAAGTACGATCAGATCATCGAATTGGATTTGTCAACTTTGGAACCGCACGTAAATGGGCCCTTTACACCCGACTTGGCTAATCCCATCTCCAAATTAGGTAATTCAAACGCTCGAAACTTACGAAAAGATATGCTTTTTTTATCTCTGTTGTTATAAAGAATATATATTATATAAACGCATGACAGGCGATGCTGCCAAGAAGAACAACTGGCCAAATGAAATCAAGGTCGGTCTGATTGGTTCCTGCACCAATAGCTCCTACGAAGACATGGGTCGGTGCGCAAACATCGCCAAACAAGCTTTGAAGCACGGTTTGAAGGCAAAATCTGCGTTTAACGTCACTCCTGGATCCGAACAAATCCGCGCGACAATCGAACGCGATGGAATTGTAAGTTTTACTTCATTTTTGCAAGTATTAAACAGACAGTTACATATTTCATTTTTAATTCACCTTAATTTTCCATCAAAAAAATAATCTATTGAAATACATAATTTATTGTTTAAGAGTATCGAGAAATCTGTCTACATTATCTACCTATAACGTTACATTACGTTACGTTAATTTATTCAAGGCTGAAGTTCTTCGTGAATTCGGCGGCACGGTATTAGCTAACGCTTGCGGGCCCTGCATCGGCCAATGGGATCGTCAGGATATCAAAAAGGGCGACAGGAATACAATTGTCACATCGTACAACCGAAACTTTACTGGTCGGAACGACGCTAATCCGGCGACACACGCATTTGTCACCAGCCCCGAGCTTGTCACTGCTCTTTCAATTGCTGGTCGACTTGATTTCAATCCTGTCACCGATAAGCTAAAAGGCAAAGATGGGAAAGAATTCCTCCTGGACAATCCGTATGGTTAGTCAATATAATAATACTATATATAATTTGCGTATGTTGAATAATTATTGGAGAGAGAAAGAGAAAACACATATATAAGGCTTATATAATTTTTAGTGTAAAAATTTATACATATATATATATATATATATATATATATATAATATATACGTTGCTAATAAATATGTTTGCGTGCTGATACAGGTGACGAGTTACCTAATCGCGGTTTCGATCCCGGTCAGGACACTTACGATGCACCACCGGCAGACGGTAGCAAGGTCAAGGTCGACGTGGATCCAAACAGCCAAAGATTACAGTTGCTGGAACCCTTCGACAAGTGGGACGGCAAGGACTTGGAGGATCTGACGATTCTGATTAAGGTCAAAGGCAAGTGCACGACGGATCACATCTCCGCGGCCGGTCCGTGGCTCAAATATCGTGGACATCTCGACAATATTTCCAACAACATGTTCCTCGCGTAAGCTACTCGAATGTCTTATGCAAGTATACACGACACAGAGTGTCAACCGCTTTATGAAATTAAAATCAAATAATAAAAATTTTTTAAACAATATGCAGATTTTTTTTGTAAAATTAATAAATGTCACTCTAATCATATTTGTTCTTCTTTAGCGCCGTTAATGCGGAAAATGGTGAGATGAACAAAATTAGAAACCAGGTGACAAACGAATGGGGCGCCGTGCCGGACGTTGCACGTGATTACAAGAAGAAGGGCGTGAAATGGGTCGCCGTAGGCGACGAGAATTACGGCGAGGGCTCCTCTAGGGAGCACGCAGCTTTAGAACCGCGTCATCTTGGCGGTCGCGCCGTCATCGTCAAGAGCTTCGCTCGTATCCATGAGACGAATCTGAAGAAACAAGGTCTCCTGCCTTTGACCTTCTCCAATCCCGCCGATTACGATAAAATCCAGCCTAATGACAAGATCAGTCTTCTTGGATTGAAGGACCTGGCACCTGGCAAGGTTTGTGAATGACACTTTACCTTCATAAAACTACAGGATATTAAATCTGAAAATATCTGTAATCAAACATCTGTCATCTTTCTCTTTTAACATTCTATATAAGAGTATTCCGTCTCTCGACTTATTTATTATCACTTTTGCAGCCACTGAAAGCGCAAATCAAGCACAAGGATGGCAAAGTGGACAACATCACTTTGAACCACACGCTGAACGAGCAACAGATCAGTTGGTTCAAAGCCGGCTCCGCCTTGAATCGTATGAAGGAAATTTCGAGCGGACGATAAATCAAACAACCACTCGTGGAGATTAACTGATTGTTATTAACGCGTAGCGCATTTGTGCGAAAATAGAGAGAACGTGCCGCGTCGCAGAATGAGTCAAAGTCGATCGATGTCGTAATCATAATCCTGTTTCCTGGATAAATAAATTATATATATGCCATAGTGCCTGGTAGTCCTCATAGTCCATCGTAACTCGAATGTTCAAACGTATATCGTAAAAGCATTTAAAGGATCTTAATCTTTTAAATGTCTTTTACGATATGTGTTTAGATGCGTGATATTATCAGGAAAATTGCTTTTTTACCAATAATTTCTCTCCCCCTCCCCCCTCGCTTCTACTTGACAATACTTACATCTTATTCGACGTGGAGAAGAGTTCGAGAAACTCTGATAGAAATACCCTCATTCTACGATACGCCAAAGTAATTGCCATCTTATTGGCAGATACATTCGTCTCTCTGAATCGCGTACAACTCGTGGTGTTGTTACTTGTATATACTACTTATCACTATCAAGGAAACTCTTGGTAATCGTCATTTTCTAGTTGTTGATTGATTTTAGGAGAAAATGTATTGGTCTCGCCGTCAACGAGAACAAATAAAGTATTAGCCAACGAGTCGTACATTATTAATTCCCTTATTTTAAGAGTCCTGCTGAAAAAATAAACATGCAGATAAAAAAAAAACATATAAAATTAATCAATATAATATAATAAATAGAAAGATATATTCCAAAAATAATGTATATGTTTTAAGCAAGTTTAAAAAAAAAAATTAACGCATGAAATTATTCTTTTTTTCAGCAATTTATGTAAGTTACTGTTATTTTGATAAAAATTATCGAGAACTGAAAAGCTTAATTAAGGTAAAAATAATATATACTTTATTTGGGAAAAAAAAACGTTGATTCTTTAGACATTTAAATTAATTTACAACAAAGAATTATAAAAGGAGAAAAAAGAATTTGCATGAAATGCTCTGCTTATATGATCGACATAACATATGTGTCGACCAGGTGTGCTTCCATGGCAACAGAGTAAGATACAATACCACAAACAGAAAGTAGTTCTTTGCAATGGCTCTTTGAGTCTTATTGTTTATTCTATTGTTAAAAGGTTAAAAAGAAAATAACGCTTACTCTGCTTGACAAGTATGTCAGTGGAAGGACAATTTTTTCTATCCGTTACCGGATCCATTGAACATGCAGAGTTCTATGATGCCGATAACGTTTACTGCAAGTACAGTTTTTATTTTGGACCGGAATGGAACGTAGTCACGGTAAGCTCTTACAATAATAATAAAAGAAAGTCAAAGGGAACAATAAAATTACGTTAGAATCGTCACAAAAGGAATCCCCTCGGCAATCTAGGCCACTTTACAGCCATATTGGATTATGTCGGGAGGAAAAACTTTTTATATAATTTTCTCTTTGTGTACATGTGTCTGTGCTCAGAAAAAGTATGTTTTTTTTTATATTAATATGTATTGAGCGAAGAAAAATCGAATTACTTGATGAAAATTCACATCAATTGTTATATATATATATATATATAAATATAAACATATTATTACTTGTATATTTCCTCTACACCTCTTACCTTTGCAAATAATAAATGCCTTTGTGTGGATGCAAAATGCAACAATTATGCACTAATAGAGAGATTCGATTATATATCAATACATAAAATCTATAAATTATGCAAGATTTGATATTATCCAAATTTACAAAGGCTATGTACAATATATATATTGTATATATGTACGTATACATACAGATATATGTGTTATGTTTATTAATGCATGCCTCTTTTCAGTATAACAAATTATGTTACATAATATATAGCGTTAGAAAATTAAATTAATTAAATAATACGATTAAATGTCGAGACACTGAGCATTAATTCCAATAATATATGTCAAACGCATGGCGTATATATTTTATTATATACATATTATTTTTTTTTTTTACTTTAATTAATTTTTCATACACGTTATTCAGTATACGCATAAAATCAAAATAAGACTTTAAATAATATAAAACAAAAAGGAAACAATATACATGTGTGCATAGTGTAAATCCTCCCTGAGTTTCAATCTGGGAACAAAACTGCACAGGCGTGACAGGGTGATAAGTAAAAATGACATTATATTTAGAGCTAAATAAATAAATAATATGCTCGCATGAAAAATTTACTTTCTGACGTTAGAATTACTTAAACGGAGCACACGATTTGTTAAATATTATATATGTATTCAATATTCATTTCTGTAACGTTTTTATAATGCATGGTACGCATTATTTTATTAACAGTTAGTGAAGCTGAAATTTTGGTTTGGAAAAAGGCTCGAAACGCTTGCTTGAATAATTAAAGGAATTTTTTGAAAATAATTACTCACTCCTTATTTTCTGCTCCTGCCTCTAATAGCCTATTTACTCTTACATTTTTCAAACATAATTATTTCCACCTTACTTTTTGCGCTTGCCTCTCGTTAGCCTATTTCTTTTATGCTTTTTACTCTTATTTTTTATTGAGCTATTTTCTTTGTATTATGCGAATATTACTTTTCTCTATGATAGTCAGTGCGACGGTAATAATCGCAAAATTTGTATTGATAATTTGAATTTTATTCCATTTACAGGGAATCGAAGAAGGTTTGACGCAAATGTGTAAGTGCAGCAATGATCCAAGAAATCTCGCCGTTTGGAATTTTCCCCTGGATATCACATTCAAAAGTACAAATCCGCACGGATGTAAGAGCAAATTAAAATTATTTTCACCGCATGCATTACGTGTAAGCGTGAAAAATATATATAAGACTCTCAGCCTTGTATTATCACATATTGTATTACGTTTTTCAAATTACAAATTATATGGCACATAATTGGTTACAGGGCCACAGCTTATTATGTCCATCTACGGATTGGATTTGTTCGGTCATGACGTCATTAGGGGATACGGAGTTTGTCATTTGCCTCTGAAAACGGGACATCACGAGAAAAGGTATTGTTCGCATGAAGGATATATGTAAGAAAAAAAAAATGCAATTTTACAACACATTAAAAATATAGGCTGTAAAAATACCTGTATTTTTGAGTTTCTTACGGACAATATTTATTTTACGTTCTGTAATTCAGACATTAAAACAACTAAGGGAAGTCGAATATATAGTACATTATTCATTGATTTATACATAAAATATCTCAGTTTCCGTTGTGTTGATCTTTAGTAAACTCTTTCAAACCCGGCCATCGATCGGTAAGCAAATAAATTTCGAATTTTTAATACCCCGGAAACGTCACTTTTTTCCGAGAGCAAGAAAGAGAAAGAGAGAGAGAGAGAGAGAGAGCGCGCGTTTATAAACGACATTATTATTCATAAAGCTGACAGCATTAGCTGTCGACGAAAGAAGCAAAATTTTTTTTCTTTGCATGCGGGTTTAATATCTTTTTGTCAACTATATATGTTATACTTTACAATCTTTTGTCGCGATTTTCATCTATCACTTTTAAGGTAAACGTTCACTTGTTCATGTTCATATGCATGTGTCGCACGTATCGCACGTATCATGCATATATCGGGAAATATGTATTTTCTATCATTCTACGTTATTCCATGTGAAACACGCATTTGCTAGCTCGCATCGCGTACGCCAGAAAATCCGATCACCGGATTTCACGGAAAAACAATTTTTCCACCGATTATATCCAACGCGTTCCCACGATAAATCACTTTTACATAAAAAAATAGAAAATATGATAAAAGACGGGAAAGTAAATTCATTGTCTTAAATTGGATGATAGTTCCCTTTTATATCTACTATTTCTAAAAACGAATTTTTCCGATGATCAAATTGGATTTTAAGTATTATTTTGTGCGTACTGAAAAAATAATATTCTCATCTTAAGAATACTTAAAAATATTTTACTTATCTTTATAATATCTTTTTCCAAAATAAGCGCCAAAAAGATCCTCTTAGTCTTTAGAAGAGAGAAATCCTCTAAGAAGTAGAGTAGTTTCAGATATTTTCTTAATCTGTACGAATATATACTGAGAGAGAGAGAGAGAGAGATTATTAATCTCAAATATTAAATAATATAATGCACATTTGTTATTTATTAAAATTTTAACAAGTTAAATATATAGCTTTTACTTAATTTATAAATAAGATATTAAAAAAAAATATCACGTAAAAAATAAAATACCATTATTATTATTATTAGGAATATATATTAAAAAAGGCTTATAAAGTATACATTTTGAGAATAAAATTTTTTCGGTGCATTTTTCTTGTAACGCGCAAAGTAAATCCAGGGTTGGGAAGTAACGCGTTACTTGTAACTCTGTTACCGTTACTGTTACTTTTTTTTGGTAACGAAGTGATAACGGCGTTATTATTTTTTTTTCTGTAACTGTAGCGGTAACGTAGTTACATTTTTTTAATAACGATAACGAATTTAACAGTTAGTTTTATCGTTACTTTTTATATATGGAACCTATTTATGACATATTATATTTTCCATTTTCGTATATTCAATCTTCAATTATCAACAGATATTCATATAGATCCGTATTTAGAACGTGCTA
The DNA here is from genome assembly GCF_047496725.1 of Anoplolepis gracilipes. Classification (NCBI taxonomy): domain Eukaryota; kingdom Metazoa; phylum Arthropoda; class Insecta; order Hymenoptera; family Formicidae; genus Anoplolepis; species Anoplolepis gracilipes. The sequence goes on along the minus strand of NC_132984.1, from coordinate 3,079,845 downwards.
ACATCTTTGTAAGTATGTAATTATGAGAGTACAAAAAACATATCGTGTATTTGACTATAGTTCAAAATTTAATGCAAACTAAAATTTTTTTATTTATACTTTGTTTTAAAATGTTTTCCTTATTATTTATGGTTTTACAAATTTAAAATAAAAAGTTGAAAGGAATTTATTGATATTTTATTAATATTTTAATTATTATATTTTTTAAATCAAATATATTACAAAAGTATATGTTTCATTTAATTTTTAATCTCGTTTTAACTTTAAAAAAGTAACGATAACTAGTTACTTTTTAAAAATAACTTTCCCATCTCTGAGTAAATCTCTTCGAATCCAAAAAATCCGACGCTCAACGGCATTCAAAATAATCGGCGAAAGATCCTTGATGAAGAGGAATGCGATACGGAAATTGATGTATATATATATAAATATGCAAGAATGACACTTTCTTAAATCTGTCAAAGAGATAGATATTCGATCATAATTCTGTATATCTGCCTAACCCTCCGTTTGCATACATCATTCCTCTTGAGATGCGTCAGATTCTCTGTCTGCGAATGTTACTCCCTCTGCGTCTCTAGTATATTTTACTAAAATCTCGAAATCACGCAGGGTATCTATCTACGTACCGGAGTCGTCGTCCACGCTGCAGCGTTTCATGGAGTGGTTAACCGGCAGGAGACCGGAATTAATTGATCCCGCCATACTAGCATCCGGCGGCGGCAGAGAACGTAAGGAAATGCGTCGAGACGTTTCTCATTAGTGCATCCATATATATTGACGTTAAACTAATTATATCCAGCACAAACTCGAACGGAGAGTGTGATCATAATGCCGTATATATTCGCTAATTAAGTCGTTCTGTCGTCCTTCTTGGAATCGGGCGCAAGAGGGGATAATATTTCATCCTTATTACGTTAGAAAAATAATACCTCCGGGAAAAAGGAATCAATATATTAATTAAACCAGATAGATGCCTTCTTTTCTAAATAATTTCTTACAAGCGACTTCCTCATTTAGATCGTTTACGTCGATAATATAAAGATTGATGTCAAGAAGTTCTCAAGATGCTACGCGATTTCTACTCCAGGAAAGTTTGTTGCGACGTTAATAGCCTAATAATAATAATAATAATAATAATAATAATAATAATAATGATAATAATGATAATAATAATAGTAATAGCAATAATAATAATCTTGGAGGTTTTAGTCAACCTCCGATATTTTTTCACGTGCGGAAGCACGTACCTTCGCTACCGTTTATTACTTCTTCTTCAAGCTCTGTGTTTCACAATATTGCAGTCACACGCATGAGGGTCGAGGGAGTCGTTACCGTAACGTTCAACGTCGTTTTGAAGGATTTCTTCAAGTTGGGTTACGAGAACGGGGAGAAATGGAAGAAATGATAACGCGATCGTTAAACTCCGTCAACTCAAGAGAGAGGATTACGATTGTCGGTAGGATTATCTTATCAAGGAGGTACTGTATTCTAAAGAGGTACAATACTGCGCTTCATAAATAATATTTTGATGATTAATCGAGGTGTGATTTTTCCGTATAATCTGTCAAGTCCATTTTCCTCGCCTCGATGTCAACGCCAGCGAAACGGAGGGAATTAATAATAATATCTTCGGTCCGACGTTAATAGGCATTTTGAAACAAAATGCGGAAAGAGAAAGAGAGAGAAAATAGACCGGGACTTCACGACGGGGACTTATTAAATTTGACGCGGCTTTTTAAAATCCGCGAGATAATTCTTGTGTGTGAATAACTGCGTGGTTGGGAGAAATGTAGCTGAAAAATAGATAACACTCGGAGAGAGCCTGGGTGTCCGAAAGAGGATTAAAAAACGTCGTTTACGTCAAAATACATGGGTATCTTGACAGCCGGAAAAGCTGTCCGTAACAGCCTTCGATTTTTTGCGCGATTATAGCTGACCGAAGCAACCGTTTTACATATCGTTGAATATTGCGTTCGAGATTTCATCTCGAACGGGCTGGTGAGTGTGTTACACTTTACCGCGCGGGAAAGCTGGGTGAGATTCAAGAATTACGGCCGGTTATACATATATCCACTCGTCCGTGTTACAAGCTAAATATATGACGTAAATATAAAATGAATCATATAAAAAATATCATATCACAGAGATATTCGTTCTCGCAATAAAATATTGCAAATTTGAAATATCATAAACTCGGATTAATTGCAAAATTGCACAATATTATTGTATAAACGTGTGCGATAAATGTAAAAAAAGAAGTCTTCTATACTTAATTCTATTATTTTATATTATATTACTATTTTAGCAAATGATATATCGTTTAAAAGATTTTAAGGATTTAATGTAAGAAAGTAAACTTCTCACGGTAGCTTTCTTATTTTCAATATATTTTGTAACAAATCCTCGAGTATCAAAAAGCGATAGATCAAAGTGTATCAATTGTGACGTGTGCACCAGGGGTTACATCCGTAGCCTCTCATCCGTGTGGGTTAACGCGATAATGCCAGGGGAGATGCGTTGATAATGATCCAATAACACGCGACGTAAAATCGAAAGACCGGCTTTAAGGGCGGCTGAGTTTTAATCTAGACGTATCGTGTACGTATAATATAAAGCAGCGCGATTATATGCGCGAGCCATCCGGATGTCAAGCCAAGAGTGCACGGGAGATGACGTCGCCGTCGTTGCGTTTTACGAGCGGCCTGCCCGTTAAAGGCAGCTAGAATGAAAGTACTGCAAACTATAGAGAGAGAGAAGTCGTAAACATATACAAGTCGCGAAATAAGCGAGGGACTGCAATGAAAGGAGAAAGGAGCGCTACTTTGTTATTGTTATTTTCTCGCGTGAACTAACAAGATCGATTTTCCGGATCGGAACGCGCGATCCAATTACTCTAATATGCAAATTGAAAGTCCTTTTTCCGCTGCCGTCGCGCACATAAATCAAGTTCTTAACAACGTTATATGTTAAAGAATATGAAATAAGTACACAAAAGTTTATTATAATGCATTTTTGTACATTGAAAATATTATGTTCTCACCTTAGGAATATTTTCTCATCTTAAGAATATTCCACTTATCTTTATAATAGCTTTCTCTAAAATAAGTGTCAAAAAAAGATCCTCTTAATTTAAGAGAGAAATCTTCTAAAGAATAGAGTATATGGTGGCAGATACTCTAACATGTAAGAATATATACTGAATGAGATATTTTATCATTATATTATTTAATATTTGAGATTATTAATCCCAATAATAATAAAAAACAATTTTATATAAATAATAATTAAAAAATTAATAATTAAAGAAAATAACACGTATAAGAAAGAAGATATCCTTATTTATTAAGATATAAAATATATATAGTTCGAGAATACAATTTTTTTAGTCTACGCAGATGGATGAAAATTGCACAGACATGTATCGAGGTGAGGATAGAAATATTCATACATACAAAATAGTAATTTATATTTATATTTATTTGACAATAATTTGGTTACGTTAATTAACGTTAATTAACGTCCGATAAAATATGATACATAATGATATTCCTCTCTCTCTCTCTCTCTCTCTCTCTTACATATTCTCTCATCGCAATAGAATCGTGACTTGAAAGTAGTTTAGTTTTACAGTTTCAAGAATTTCAATCTCGTTTCGTAAATCGAATGTCTCCGTGAAACAGCCATTTTCGGGAAAAGAATTTTCCGATAGCATATGCAATAAAGGAAATAAATTAACAATTCGAAACTCAACGAAATGCAACGATATTGAATGACGATGAAGAGGAGGAGAGGGAAAGCTTCACGCTAATTCAATATTGCGTTACTAGTGATCACGCAGACATTCGACATTTCCGCTTCCATAATTTAATAGCTTCTCTATAGTATCATATCTATAGTAATGATAAACATTTAAAAACCAAATTTCTATTCTTGTCGATTATTTGCATCTCAATTCGAGATTTTATGATTGTGTAGACTTGGATTTATTAAAATTTGAGAGCACGGTGGGTATCTTTGGGCTGCCCTTGCAAGGATTCCCCTTGTGGACTAGATTCGTTACAAAATGCTTCGTTTTATCTATATTTTTCTCTTCACTTAGTAAATATTTGATACCTATATCTACTTAAGCGTACGTTTTTTTACATACATTTTGTCGGTAAATTTTATTTATATAGTAATTATGGCTTTTTAATATCTAACTGTTAAAATAAGATTTCGAAAAACAATTTCCGTGTTAATAATTTACGTTAATATAATTGTCTTCACAAAAATTATTATCAATATTAAGTTTCAAAATATTATGTAATCTCTCTTGCAACTGATGTTTATTATTTTTGTATTTTTCAAAAGTTCATAAACTTTTTTAAATATTTAAATAATTTAAAATTAATTAATACCTTGAACAACACTGTGAAAGACTGATGATTAAAGGGGATAGATAAAAATAAATTGTATTCCATCGAAGAGAAATTAATGCGTTAATATATTAATAAAAAAAAAAAGAAAAACATTCATTAGTCGACCTTGATTTTAAAAATTGACATTTCCAATTGAGAAAAAGAAATTCGACAGATCCGCGTCGATTTCTTTTCGTAGCACTATTATTATTATTATTATTATTATTATTATTATATAACGCATTAACGTTCAATTCTAGAACCAATTAGCTACTTATCGGTCCACGTGCATTATCTACTAATATCATTGCCGTATTGGTCCGAGGCCTGGGCGTTCGGGAAGTAACGAAGGAACTCCAAAACGACGCCGTTTGTCCACCCGAAGCCCTCCTGAACACCGTACTCGCCACCGCCGCCACCCTCGCCGGGATGTATCGCGTTGTACTGAAATTAAAAGACTAATTACACTCCCGAGTCACAAACAAACTTTCGTGTCGAAAGTAATCAAAGCGTGTTGTAGATCGTCGTCGTGGTTTCCCATCCGGCGGCGAATTAATTTCTGGCTTGGAATGCTTATCCTATGCGGAAATCTAATCTCGTCCGATCCAGAGAACTTGGATGAACTTTCGTCACTTAGTTAAAGGCTATCCGCGTACGTTTTATCTCACACGAGTGCGTGTACAGGAGTACAAATTATTCTACTTGTAATTCCACTCGTATCTTCCCATATAATTCTCAAGAATAAAAATTGAGACTGCAATTTATTTAAATTATTTATTTATATATTTGATCTTTTATATAGATGACGGAAAATAAAACCCTCTAGTACAATTGAATGAATAGAAAATAGAGCAAAATAAAATTAGTCTTAGTTGGACAAGATAATAATTGACAGAAAAGTCACATCAACTTATTGAGTTTGGATTTGTTTGAGAAAAAAAGAAACACGAATAAAATATCCTGCGAATAAAAAATAATGTGAATAAAATATACAAGTTGTTATCTTAGATTATTATTACTATCACTTCCGTTCCAAAAAAAATTTCCAATTTCCATCTAACCGATAAACATCGGTGCACCAGTTTTTGAGCCAAAACCAATTAAGGATCTCGAATCGTTGCGCTAAATTGAAATAGCAGAGATCTATACAAAGATACGATCTTACGTTTAATTTTAATAGCGAATATTTAGCTTTAGAATTTTTAAATATTTTTCATTTGAGAGGATATTGGTTCGGCAAATTTCCTGAAGAGAATCATAACGAGAGATTTTAATAGACCGATAGTGAGACACGAATAGGAGAAGCGCATCGACGTATTTATTTTCATTAACGTCATATCGGTGATAAATCATCGCCACTGCCTCCCGTTGAAGGCGCACGGTTGACGTTGTTATAACAATTTCCGACCTGGAAGCGATATGATATAAATCGGGCTCCGAGAGAGTGTGAGGGATGGAATGCTCTTCGTTATTCCATCGGTTCTCTTTCCGTACGACCAGAAACGACCAAACGAGACAATAACAGGATATTATATACGCCCTCCCCCGTATGACGTGCTCATCCCTTGTCTACCGCAATGCGAATTTTAAATTGTCACTAACCCGTTGTCAGGCGCGTTTTACAAATCGCCGGTAAACGGTTTCTACGTTGCTACGTATCTCGTCCATTTTACGGAAGTCGCATTATAAAATTATAAAAATAAATTACGCACATTATATATTATTTGTATGCATTTAAAAGAAAAATTATATTTATTTAAATTTATATTTTTTTTTTATATATTATATGTATATTATATTTTATATTATTTTTTTATTATATTTCATTTAAAATAAAAAACAGTTTTTAGAAAAAATATAAAATTTATATTCATCGCAAAACAAACAACGTATTGTAAATATACTGTTTCGATGAATATTCTTTATTCTTACCATTTTAATTATCGTATCGCGATTGCGTGTTTGTTTTTTCTTTTTTTTTTTTTTGTCAAAAATATACTCCTGAAAATTTTTCTTATCTTTCCATGTGCCAGAACACACGTCGCGTATTTTATGTACACAAGTACAAGTTTTTGTTAAAAGCATCGAGTACAAATAATCGCGCGATAAACGACGATGTCAGTGCATCGTCGATGCATTCATGTTGATACAAATTCATGACGATGCCAGGCTCACCGAGTTAAAGAAATGCCAGAATGCGTTAACGTGTATGTATATGTGTATATATTTGTGTGTGCATGTGTAACAATTGCGAATGTCGCATCCACGGGACTTTGATATATTCCCTTTACTCTATCGGATGTATTGTACATCGAAATCATTCTTTCATAAACCGGAAAATAGATATGTGACATTTATTCGTTTGTATCATTTAATTGGAGTAATTAAAAAGCCGCTTCTCTCCGTCAAATGATGCGAGAATGATGTTATACATTAAAAAAAAAAGTAATTAAGAAATTTCAAGTCGCGAAATATATGTGACCTTTGAAAAGGATTTATTTTTTTTTCTACAGCATTCGCAATGCACTCGCTTCTGCAATTTTATTATACCTTCTTGAGTTCAAATAGAAATATAATATAAAAATCTATTACTCGATTGCAGATACACGCGCGCGTACACTTCTTCTCTCACAGACAATCTTAATGCAAAGGGTATTCTGAAAGGGGAGAAATACTTGAAAAACATGGCAGATTGAGAGAAAGTAGTGTAAATGTATAGAGTGTCTCAAACGTACGATTAAAAATTATTCCCCTCAATTGATAGATTCGATCAAAAAAACTTGATTAAACAAGACAGATTTTTTTAAATATAATTCTATCAGATTATAGAAAATCAAATCGGTTGCTTAATTTTGCTTTACTTCATCGACTAGAATTTTATCCTTTCTTACTTTATTACGGAATATATTTGCATGACACCCTATACATTCGTAAAAAAACAGCCTATTTTTTGACGACAAACCAGAAATTAACTGAAATAAATTGTTCCGGCTTATTCGAACGCGAAAAAACACGATGCTTTAAAGTTTAATAATATTCCGGACCAGTCACTCCGTCAACCGTATTAGATTATGAAATTAGAGAGAAGAGAGAGAGATGTAATTTCCAGCGTACTTCGAAATAAATTAATTTCTTTGCATCTCATCATTCACGCTCGATGAAATAAATTTGAAAAGCGTGCCATGAGCATTTTTCCTGTTAGCTTCTTCTTCATTAGTAAATGGCGGTGCGATCTAATCCAAAGCTTTTACGATGAAAGTAATCTCTATAGATCGTGTGTGTGTGTGTATATGTATGTCGCATTAAAATAAAAAGAATTATTGATTAATATACTTCCAGCTGAATATGAGTGTGTTTTATAAGCTTACTCAAAAATATCAAAAACGGACAAATTAGCTTATCGAGTTCATTTCCGAATCTATGTACTAAAAACAAAGATGAAATACACGCGCATCCTCGCCTTTGACAAAATAATCCAATGTGGTGGCGGTAACTTTGTTGGAAAATTTATTTTTCAACGTTTGATAAAATACCATACACTTTCATGGATTAAATTATATGAATGACGTAATCGTCGCGTCGTTAAAAAGAAAACAAATAAATGTCCCACCCTTTTGAAAAATCAAATTCAAAGATTGCGCTCACTCAAAAAAAAAAAAAAATAATCTTGCAACTTGAACAAAAAATTTTCTAGGTGTAAAAAATTAACTGAAACAGATAAATTATTAACAAATATTGTGTAATACTGCATATATTTTGCACTTAATCAATTTAAATGACAGAGACAGAATTTATATCTGTACTATTAGTGTAATTTAGACAGAAAATTTTTTCTGTGATGCCTATTGTCAAGGACAATTATATTTGTGATTAATATTTGGTATCTAAATTTTCTAGAGATAGAATATTGCTGTTATAAATTCTATACGTGACAAATAATATTCTAACAGATACAAAAGGTAGCAATAAATTTGAATTGAGACATCTAGAAGTCTATCTACATTAGCAAAATATTTTTTTGAGTGCTCAGACGTCGATAAATGACGCATGTTGAGAATATAAATAATTTCAATTTGTCAATGCGAAAGATTTCTCGTTTCGAAAGAGGAGGGATCTACCTGGGAGAGACTTGAGGGTGTCTCTCCCTTTTCATTTTCAGGACAAGACGAACGAAAGAAACCTTGATTGAATCGATCGAGTATGTTTGTTCAACCAGATGGACCGGCTATTTTCTGCGAGAACTCGTTACTGATACTCCGCTATCACGACGTAATTCGTGCAAAGTTGCAAGGTACGTTCTGCATTTCATCGTCGTCATTTTCTCTCGTGTTCTACATTATTCATAATTATTGTAATCTAAATTTCCTCTGTTAAAATAGTTTCATTAACTTCAACGTTATATTATTAATACAACTCTCTCTCTCTCTCTCTCTCTTACACATACACACACTCGCACGCACAAACTGTCTCTTGTCATCAAATATGAAGACGAAAAAAATCGATTTTTACGAAAATACTAGCAAATCGTCAAAGACATTTTTCTTATATTAAAAAATTTATATAAATTCTGGAAAAGAGAGATTTTTAAATATATATTTGCAAAACGGTAATTAAATTTCTCGAAAAGTACTCGCAATTAATTTATGTTTCCAGATATTATAACATCTCTCTGTGTACAACAATTTTCGATAAAGTTTTAAAAGTTATAACGCAAAAATAGATTAAAATTGTTCAGGATTCAAAGTTAAATTCGCGATAATTTAACATAAAACCGGCTTTTTTCCGACGTTATTATAAAAATATATGGAATAATTAACAAAAATTGCAATAAAAAAAAAGTAAACATTTCAAATGCGTGCGCGGAAAAAAAGAGTAATAATAATTTAAGGGGAAAAAAAAAGAAAGATTTCTGTCGCTTTTCCATTCCGATACTAGCCATTACGTATACTGCCTTTTCAATATGCATGAGCGCACCGACGATATTTTTCTCCCTTCGGGGAAGCAGAGAGGGAATGAAAGAAAGCAAGAGACGAATAATGTATATAACATACTTTTCTCTCAATGTACTCTCTCCCGTACCCTTAATCGCAACGTTCGCGCACGCGAGCGTCTTGAATCCTCTCTCTTCTTCGGAGACGAAGGGTGGCGAAACAAAACAAGACAGATTAGAGCGAGCCGGATACTGGACGTATTTCCCGGAGGCTTACGTGCCGTCACCCCCTTCCCTTTTTCTCTTTCCCGTTTCCATCCACGTCCCAGTAGAACAGGAGAACAATGTGGAACGACAAGAGGAAACAAGTGAGGTCACTCTCGCCTGAACATTAGATGAGAAACTATCTCTTCCTATTGAAAACCGAGAACATTTACCGAAATGTAATACATAGCTCATCGAATTTCCATATCGAATAAAAAAAAAAAAAAAAAAACCACGAGGTGATACACCAGCGACCGGATGTCGTTTTCGGAAATGAAAATGTTTGCTCTGATAAACAACATTAAATAGCATGATATGTAGGTGCATTTTTTAAATTTTGATATCAGCCAGACGTATGGATATTTGCCAACAGGAAGTATTGGCACAAAAATATGAAAAAATAATGAATTACAAAGGGAGTAGCAATTTCGAATTAAAACAATATTAATTACTTTCTTCTTTAGATTCGAAAGAAAAATATTAATATAACAGATCGGGAGATAAGCGTGCGTTATATTTATATATTTTTATGTAGAGGGTTTAAAAAATGACCGAAACGTTCATTTAACATTCTAAATTTTAATATAAAGTTAAAATTGTTTAATCGACATGAAATAATAATTGCGCACCAATTACAGACTCTTATTTGTCGTTTTTGTTAATATTTTAATTAAAATCTCTTTTTTTATATTTCTCTCTTTATCATATTTTTTTAAATTGTATTATTTTCTTTATTATATTTTTACGATAAAAATAGACTTTAATCGCATATATCTCCATTATCATAAAAATTGCGATAAAATTTATTATTATTCTGTATCTACCGTAATTTATCAGCAAGAAACGTCTCTCCTTAATCTGTTATTTTTCCGGTCAACGGAGGGGTAGTCACGATTGATTGCGTTCTTGGTTAACGCAAAAAAGACAGACTCACCTTCTCAAACATCTTGCCGTATTCGTCGTAACCAATATAATTGGATCTGAGCCATCTTCCAGCCAATGTGTTCGCTAGCACCATCGCTTCTTTTACGTCAGTTCGATAGAGACCGAGAATCAGGAAAGATTGCAGAGGCGGCCACGCGTTAGGAAAGTCCCATTGTTCACCAGTGTAGTTCAAGGTAGTTGGCGTACCGCCTGCAACGTAAAGCAAGCGAATCGTTTCTTGTTACTATTGTTTCCACGAAAGCTCGATATCGCTCTCTGATTCGAGACAATCGGACCCGGATGATTACAGAGAATCGCTGCACGAAATCGTTTGCAGTGTAAAGACGTCTTGATCCCTCAAGACAAATAATCCTTTAACTGCAACCTAAATTTAATCTAAACGCGTCTCATTTCTAGAATTTTTGACGAACGATTATGTAGAAAATATAATTTTTTATTAAATTAAAACAAATTACAGCTTGATTCGTCTCGTGCTTTATTAATCGAATAAATAAAAATTAATCCGGAATATCCACGTTTCTGAGATTAAAATACTCATTGATGAATCATATTAAATATGTCACTCCCATAGAGAGAGAAAGAGAGAGAGAGAGAGATAGAGATAGAGAGAAAAAAATGTTCCAATTTACTGAAATTTCTTTCATCTTTCATTCTTACGAATCCTTTGATCAATTTGAAGTCAATGTTTCCTTAATGAAAATTTGGTCGACTCGCGATCAATCTCAACAGTATTACTCAATACTTCGATCAAATATAATTGATCGATGCTTTTTATCATCGGAGGTGTGCATATAATGTAGAAAGTTACATTAAAGATATAATAAAATGTTTTATTAAATTTACTTTTAATTAAAAGGTTTTTTTATAAAAAAAAAAACTTCAATTTACCTACGCTCTTCTTAAAAGTAACATTTCTATTATATGTGTGTATTATATTTATTTTATAAAAAAAGCAATTTATTCCATTAATATTTCATATAGAACTTTAAATTACTTTTTAAACGTATAAACAACCGAAGTTAAACAAATGCTCTAATAATATTCTCTCTGAGAAAAGTGTCACGCTATATTTTAGTTAATTGTCAATATCGAGGCAGGAGGCACGATGCCCACGCCAAGAAGTAATTTACTCGCGGAAAAATTCTTCCAAAACTTTCACGAATCACTGTCGTTGGCAGCCGTACAAATCCGATTGGGAATATTCTCCATGCAGGTTCCATCCAATTTTTCCGGATGCGAGCCGGTCATTGACAGATCGCGATAGTTCACGTGTTCCTCCTAACATCTGGAAACTCTCCCTCGCGTGTACATCTCTTTCTCCAGTTACTCCCCTATTATCAAGAATAATGGCGCTTCAGTCGCAAACAGGGAGACTCGCCAAAGCCCTTATACGAACGTACTTAAGAAACTGCTTAAAGTCATTACACTTGTAAGATAACAAAATCCAAACTTTCTCAAGCTGCTTAAATTATTTATTGCGAACGGCAAGACTTGCATCCCTGTTGCGCTGCCCTATGCAAGTTTGACGGGACATACTAAATCCTGTCCATTTAGGACTTTATATTCAATTAAGAAGCAACTCATCATCCTTGTTGCTTTGTGAAATTGTAGCTGAAGTTGCGTAATAATGAATATTGTGATGCGCTATCAAATAGTTTGGTGCAATTATTTTTAATGGGTATTATATGCGCGCGATTATACGGAACTCCAATTTGCTTGAGATAATTCAGCTGTAGCATTCCTAAAATTCTCGTCAGTCCGTTCCGTGTATTATATTATGAAGCGTTTGTATAATCTGGTATTTGGCAGCGGTTCAGCCTGCTAGATACATAATCTGCCTCTCGCCGGTTTCTCTTTGAAGAGAGTTAATCGGTGAAATAACTGTTTACCCCGGGTTTCTGGAATGATTTTGGCAAAACAAAAAAAAAAAAAGAATGCCGAATGGCTTTGGCGAGTTTGAAAAAGAAAATGAAAGATAAACGATCCTCCGCGGAAGTTTGATTAACTCGTATATCCCGTTCATGGCTGCGTTCACGAGGCTTTATCGATCGTCGAACCTTTGGTCTTTCCGACTATGCGTTATTTCTGTCCCATTTATTTCGGCCACTTTGGCGCCATTTGTTTATTTTATTTCGGTTACTTCGGAGGGGTCAAAAGCGCACGAAAGGATTAAAACAAATTGGTAATTTTAAACACCGCGCGAGATTCTTCTTGACAAATCTTCTCGATGCATTTTAAATTCGCACTCGTTTGAATTTTGCAAACTACGATAAAGTAGAACGTTTCGAATTTAGCTCTTGACGTTCGACAGGCAAAAAAATCCCGGAGAAAAGATTAAATAGACAAATTATATTACATTTTGCAACGAAAAAGCAGGAATATATATGTATACCATACACGTTTTGCGAAATATTTTACAGTTAAAAAGAAGGAAATTTTATTTTCGCAAAAAATAAGAGAGGAGGAGAAAGCACATTGACGATCGATGTAAACTTACCGAAGTACAAATCGATCTGGTTTTTTTTGAGGTAAGAAATAGCCTTGAGGGCGTAATCGGTACTCCGACTGCGATTGTAACTCATTGTGTACAGGGGAGACAAATTCGAAGTATAGAACGTATTTCTGGATCGTTTATTCCTCGTATCATAATCGAGCCAAATTCCCTCGTCCTCGTTCCACAGGACGTTGTCAATGGCAGCTTGATAGTCCATAGCGATTTTGGAGTACTCCAGTGCCTTCTGGAATGAAAACGGAAAAGGGGAAGGGTTGAAATAGCGATCACAGGATATATGTTACGCGACGCTGATAACGATATGAGACCAGGCGATAATGATATTACGTCACAATCTCGTGTATCTGACGTAAGAGACTATTTCTCTCGAAATTTGATGATACTATCGAAGCTATCATCTATAATAGTCAACTTGTATTTCTCTTTATACATTACGAAGACAAATGGGGAAAGGTACCCCTCCCTCTTGTATTTATAATTATGTTACATGTCGTAATTAAGGATCGTGGAGAATACAGACGTTATTTGTTGGATAATATTATCGCGTCGCTTTGCGAGATGACAGGGCAATAAATACATTGTGTCACATGCGTCGATGGTACGCGCGTTTGCGGAGCAATCCAAACGGAAGGATACAGTTTAGCGAAAGGCTTACCTCCACGTTGCCCAGAATACTGTGAAAATGAACGAGCAACAGAGCGTTCCGTTGTAATATCGCATTCAAATCGACAGGTATGATGTCGCTCGTCGAGACGTTAATGAGGCTGAGGTTAGCGTTCCTGTCGGTCCGGATGCACCATCTGTAGGAGAAGTCCCAGCCGCTCTCAGCCGCAGCTTTCAAATCGTTGTAAAGCTCTCCGCGCCTCTCCTCTGGCAATTGTTGCGCCACCCGGTAATCCTCCCTGCGAGAGGACGTACACGTTCGTTCTTACATTACAAACCCTTTATAATTAACGACGCACCTATCCCGGTGATCGATGCAACTGTCGTAATATATATATATATATATATATAGGTATGTATTTTCACAGGAGAAAAAGGATGACAGATCTAGCGCGTCGCGTTACACGTGATTTTCAAGTCATCTAGATAAAGATGTGATAAGACATAATATTTTATTTTAACTAATAAAGATAAAGATGATTTATTTCCAGTTTATCGAGATAATAGATCAAATTATTAAGCAATTTTTCTAGGTAATTTTAAGATGACATTACTTTTTTATGAACACAATTCTATAATACTAGCAGCGTACTGTTAACATGTTGAATCTCGAAACTCATCAATGAATTAGTGTATACTGTATGTTGAATTCCACTTTATGAAACATTAATTGTATTCAGCAAAACTTATCATTTAGTAAATACTTGGTGGTTCTTGATTTTAATATTGTAAATCTTACCTTTCGATCATCTTTGCATATAAATTTAAAGACAAAATATATTAAAAAATTATAAAATTCTTATTAAAGGCTGAGTTTTGTTAATTAGAATTATATTAAATAAAAAATTTAAAGCCGATAATGCGATTTTCATCTAAGATAAAGATGTAAATAATTTATATCCCATTATTATCTAAGTAAAGATGAGATAAGGCAGCTGTTTCATCTAAATGATTATCTAGATAACAGAAAATGTGGTACAAAAAAAATCGCGATTCTGTTCTCTCGAATTCTCGAAGAGAAAAATTGCGCAAGTTATTAAAATCTTATTGATTGAATTCAAACTAATAAGTAAACTTAAAATAATAACAATCGCGATAAAATGAAGAGAATCGCCAGATAAAAATTCTTCGCAACATTTTGGCAGTTACATCGATCTTCCATGAACCAGACACGTCCTGCAAACATGTTTTCTGTCCGGCGGGAGGGGAGCTTACTTGTAACTCTCTGGTCGTGGACCATTGCTGTTTGTCACGTAACGCGCCACCCTGTAAGCTTTACCGTCCTTTATTACGTTTACAGTCTTCTCGTTTTGCCAGTATTCGAATTCCTTGTCGAGAACGGCTATGTTTTGCTTCAGAAAATCGCGATCCTTCGTATAATCGTAATATTTCGCGACCTGGAAGAGATCGTTTCAGCGTTTGAGACAAAAATGAAACTTTGAATTCTTCGCGAAATACTGTTTAAAAGGGAGGTAAAGAGACGAAATTCTTGTACACAAAGCAACTACGCTATTGGCATCCATTAGTTGGATCTCCGCACGAGATGCAACTAATTCAAAGACAGAAGCGGAAAAATATGCTTTGTACTTATAAAAGACGTTGAAGACGCCGTACGTACCATCGGTATCAACAGGGGCGGCTGGCTCCGCGACAAGTAATAAACTCTACCGCCGTTCGGAACGAAACCGAATCTCTCCACCATGGAGAGGAAATTCTCGAGCATTCCCTTCACGGTGATGGGCATGTCACATAATAAAAGTCCCTCGATTATCCAGTAGCTGTCCCAATAATAAAATTCTGCAGCAAAAATTTGATTTCCTTTCATTGTGCGTCCAACTTTTTCTCTCTTTTCATTTCTTTTTGCCGTCATACTTTTTTATCTACATTATTTTTAACAAAACGCTTATAATAATCAATCAAAAAAAGGAAGCTTTTAAAATTCACGAAGATTATATTTTAGCGATTTTATTATTTACAAGTAAAAAAAAAAAAAAAAAAAAAAAGAATCGTCCCTCTATTTATCTTCACTATCAGTCTGAAAGAAATTAGTGCCTATCTCATCGTCCCTATGGTAGTTCTTTAGCGTCCACTTTTGCAAAGAGATAGGATTAAAGAGAAGGAAGGTTTGCGTATAACAAATATCATAAAAATTATTATCACTTCTTGACTCTTGGCAATGCAAACACATAAAAATACGAAACGACTTCTCGTTGGCTACTGCCAATGTAAACACGTAAAAATACGTAGTCGCAAAAATGTCAACTTTACCGCCATCAGGGCTCTACGAATATAACTGTTCTCAAAGTTTACCGACAGTACAGAATTTTTAGAGAGTCGTTTACGGGATTCAATTCAAGAATATAAAAGAATACAGCCAGATATTTTTAAGAACCGTTAATATTTGATGCCAATAAAATGTTTTTTTTTAATTTTTTTTTTTAAAGCTACGATAAATCAGGATTAACTGAATATTCATTTCGTTTAACTGCAATATTCAACGAAAAAGTCGCATCGCGGTTTGACTTTATGTTAAATGGAAAGATAATTTCTCTCTCGAGATATCACCTCTAAATCGTCCTCCGGGAACAATAAAAGTGTGGTTCACGTAAATCAAGCTGTGTCGTTGTGGGTCGATCATCACGTCGTCCTTTATTTTTCTCGCTAACGTTTTCCAAATATAATTTAAACGTCTCGCCCACTCGCGAAATTGCGGATCTTGTATATTTTTCAGGATAGTCGGGTTCTCCTTCCAGTCCGGCAACGTTGAGTTATCCAGTTCATCTTGCATAGCAAAATTTTCGCTGACGAACTTGGCTACTTCAGAGCGATTAGGCGAGTTGTTGGTTGCTTTCATCAACGCATTGAAACTAGAACAGTTTGAGTCGAATCAATTTCGAATTTACTGAATCTTTAAAAGTTCGTTTAATAAATTATAAAACCTTTCCTTTAACTTTAAATTTCCACGTAAAAAGTAAAACTGGAAAAAAAAAAAGTTTTCTTTTTATCTCTTTCCCTTTTCTACATTATAGCTAAGAAGTTTTTTTATTTACCAAATGGAACATTAAAGTTTATTATCTTCCAAGTTAAATGTTATCTTACGGTTAAAATTTATATTAATTTTAATACATTTTGCATTATTCCGTAAAATAATATCTATCGTTCAAACACGCGTTATCATGTAATGGAAAGCTCCATGATTATGATATGATAGCAAATTTCTGATAATTCAGAGCAATCGTACAAATACGTTTCATTAAATACAAATATTCATAATTGTGCTTATATAATAACAAGAAATATCTGACCTTATTAAATCAATGATTCATTAATTTTTTCCTTCATCCATATTTATTTAGCTGTAATGTGTACATTACAGCTATGTAATGTAACATTATCAGAGGTTATCAGATATTATGTAACACATTTGGGGAAACAAATCTACGCGCGAATCCGATAATATGGTATACACATTCTCAGAAAATAACTCCAGCACGCGTACATTCTCTCCAGCTCGTTATCGTTCGCTATCGCGATATCGGAATAAAGTTGCGAGGTTCGATCCGAGACTATAATTTCGCTCGGTGGAAAAAAATCTGTAAGGTGAAACGAAAGCGGGCATAACGTATAACGATGTACGCGGCGCCGTAAAACGGAAACCATAAATATTTCTACACGGGAAGCGATTTAATGCGAACGTGCAGAGAGAGAAAGAGAGAGTCGCGTGCGAAGTCGACAGATTTACTCGCGACACGAGTCCATTAAAGAATCCGAATCTTCGTTGACACACGCGCATAAAACCACACGTTATAGTCTACGGAGACCGCAATCACATTTATATAAAGCACTAAATTTTGCTGGAAAGTAGCAGGGACGGGAAAGTTGCTTTTAAAAAGTAACTATAGTTACCGAGTCAAAATAGTGACTAGTTATCGTTAACGTTACTTAAAAAGTAACTGTTTGTTAAACAAGATTAAAAATTAAATAAAAAATATATTTTTGTAATACATTTTATTAAAAAATTAATCATTAAAATATTAATAAAATATCAATAAATTTTTTTTAATTTTTTATTTTAAATTTGTAAAACCATAAATTATAAGGAAAACATTTTAAAACACTCAAAGTATAAATAACAAAATTTTAGTTTGCATTAAATTTCGAACTATATAATCAGATACACGATATATTTTTAGCGCTCTTATAATTACGCTCCGTATTCAGAACGCGCTTACAATGACCTATATGAATATATGATGATAGTTGAAGATTGAATAATTGATTGAATGATTGAACGAAAATGAAAAATATAATATGTCATAAATAGGTTGCATATATAAAAAGTACAGATAAAAGTAACTGTTAAATTCGTTACCGTTGCTAAAAAAATGTAACTAAGCTAGCTGTCCCAGTTATAAGCTATTGACTACGATTCTTTTTATGTTTAAAAAAAGGAGTATAATGAGTCGAATATATATTTTACATAATAATTCTCTGAACTTTTAGCTATCATATTTAATAAAAATAAAAAAGTTTTTATTTGTATATAAAATAATTATTTAAATTTTAATAACTGTCTATTGATGACCCAGATAAGTCACTTATAATCTTTTAGTTCCCATTGCAATTCGAAACAACATATCTCTTATTGTGCAAAGAAATATAAACTTATTTCATTTACGAAATATGTAGACTTTCTTACTAAGTATTGACATTTACACTGCAAATAAACAAAAACATCGCCAGTTAAAAATTCTTTTTCTTAATTTTTTTGCAATATTATAGTTAAGTTAAAAATGTGATATTTTACTAATAGATAACGTGATAATATTTCTTTTTAAATATGTTTAATAATTAATTATAATAAATATGTTAAATAATTAATTGTTTAATAAAATAAATTAAAAAGCAAAAGTTACTTACTATTGAAACATTGAAACAGACTTACAACTGGGACAGTTACCTTACGTTGCCGCTACAGTTACAGAAAAAAAAAGTAACTGTAACGGTAACGGCGTTACAAGTAACGCGTTACTTTCCAACCCTGGGAAGTAGATAGCGATGATTCTCACGTAGAAACTCTCGTTTCAAACATTATTTTATCGCAATTTCTGTGAAAATAATGGATAAGATAAAGAAAGATTGATTGTCGAGAAGCGCATCATTTCTTTTGCATCGAAATCGATCTCGACGGACGTAAATAAAACCGATGTTGGAAAGGAACGCATTTTATTGATATATACGAGCAAAAATATATCAATATTGCTCGATGTAATTTCCAATTTGCCTGCAAATATATCGTAATATATCATGCATGTCAGTAAAGTAGAGCTACGCGTATTTGCTCTCAGCTGCCGTGACGCGATTAAGATCTCCTTCATACGGGCGACCACGGAATTTGATTACGTCTCGTACGAAGCGAGCCTAAAGCGATACGCTCATGCTCTTTTGATCCAAATGACGTGTTTACGACCGGAAGATCGAACGTCAGTGCACGCGAAATTATGGAAAACATAACGAGAGACTTGACTGTATCTCCGCGCATCCCCGAATGATTCTGTTATTTCACATTACAATAGTAAATCACTTTGCAATTTTATATTCATATCGGAGAAAGCTTTGTTATATTTATTTTGCTTTAAAAAAAAATAATTGGTTTTGCAAAAAAATAAAAAGTGGCAACGAGAGAGAAGAGCTTGTTACTATAAAATTAATTTAATTATCTGTTATTAAAATAAAAATTTATTATTTATAAAATAAATTTAATTATCGGTAATATTTTATTAAAATTTCTGTTCGATTTTCAATTTTTTTTTTTCAAATTTTAATTCAAGGATACTGTTCTGTATACATTGTTATGTACATACACATCGATAACTGTCGTTGCGCATGTTTTTTAATATGTTAAAATACTAAGTGCATTAAAATTTATCGAACCGACAATTATCGAATAGTTATCTTGAAACAATTTGAAAAAAAATTAAGAATTGAATAGAAATTTTAGTGCAATATTACAGATAATTAAGTTTATTTTATAATTCACTTTATTTTAATATAATAACAACTAATTAATTTTAATTTTAACAAACTCTCTTTATCTCCCCTTTGTCATTTTTTATTTTTATGCGAAAGCAATTATTTTATTTTAAAACAAATATAACTATGTACAGAATAAAATTTTATGTTATCTGATATTTAAAACCTATTGCTTATTTTTTATACATACTTTTTCATACATTTCCATTTATTTGTTTTTTTTAAATACTTGTCATTTTATATCATGTCATTTCAATACAAAATATTTTCAAAATATTAAAAGGAAGAAAGAACTATATTTTGAGATTAATTTATACAAGAAAGAAGCTCTTTTTCTCTTCCTTTTGCCAGCCAACATATATTAAAATGCAACGTCCCGTTTCATAGTTTACTTTTTTTGCTTTATTAGAAATAATGGCAGATTATTTAAATAATAAGGATTACGAGCGGGGCAAAATGTCTGATATATTCTGATGGAGCTTCACGATTAATCAGAAATTTAAATTACAATATTTGTTCACTTAAAAGCATGTAAATTTAGAAAATGCGTTCAAACGTTGAAATCGTTTTTATATGAATATCGTTGACGCTTTGAGGAATTATATATTTCTTTTCTTTTTCGATAGAGTACTTTATATATATATATATATATATATATATATATATATATATATATATATATATATATAAATCATTTGAATTGACGCAAGACGTTTTAAAAGTATAAAATGAAAACTTACTTTGCGACAGTCATATAAAATGCAGCGATCGGAAATCGAATGCATTAAGAAAGATGATTGCTTACAAAAAAAGTAGAAAAATATTAAAAAATATTTCCATCTTATATATAATTCTTTAAAAAAGGAAAAGAGAGAAAACTATCGAAGCTCGTTACATTCTTCGCGATTCGTTTTTATATAACAGATGTCTATCCACTTACTTGTTTACAGTTACGTCCGGATTGTGAAGCTGATACAGGTCTACGAAGGTTTTGCTGTCATTAAAAATCCCGGCGAGCTGCACCGTTTTCAGCAGTGGTCCTTCGCAATAAACCTTGCTGAAAATCAATACAGTGGCGTGAGATGGATAATGGGAAAGTGTAATTACACAAACATCGCCAATTAGGTCTCGATAAAAATGATTAATCCAATCATACGTGTTTGTACATAACAATGTTTGTAGTACGTGATGCCGTGCGTTCGACAGGCGGCCGGCCTGTTAACAGTTAAATTAACAGATTTTGCGGAATTGTATTTGATGTAACTGTACCAACAACCGCCTATAACGGTAAATTGAAACGGTCGCATAGTCATTGAATTTTCGAAAAAAAAAAAAAAAAAATATATATATATATATATATACGCATCTCCAAAAATAAACAAAGCAAAGTTTAATTTTAAATTAAGTCTTGTCACAGCTAAGAAAAAAAATGACGTCTTGTCACAATATGTAATTATGAACTAAATTAATACTGAAAGCATTTGATTAATTTTAACCTCGAAGGACTGTATAAATAATAAAATTCTCTTTCTCAAGAATGTCAGGCGTGTAATAAAAACATTCTCTCGACCGTATTATAATCTCTCTTGAAAATAATATTCTCATATATGTGTATTTGTTTTTCAAGCAGCACTGCATATTTAAATAAAATAGCATATGACCCCCTGCGGTTGGAAATTAAACGCTGAATGATTAACAAAATTGAGGCACATAATTTGAATTTACTTTATTTTAGAATTATGCGTATATATACATGAGACGTTAATATATTGTCGAAATATTTAGTCACTTAATGTTATCTTAATATTTTCAAAATTAATTATTATAAACGAGAATAGCGAGACAGTCAAATAAGATATATATTTACTTTAATTTAGTCAATGTATATTATTCGTAGTGAAATTAAACCCGAGATATTTTAAAAAGGAATCACATCTGAAATTTAATTTAATGAATATAAATAAGTAAGTAAGAAAGAGGCAATAGGAGCGAGGAGATGTGAATATAAAATTATAAGTTTCAAAAATATTTACATCTCCTCGCTCCTATTGCCTCTTTCTTACTTACTTATTTATATTTATTAATTCGGAGCTCTTTCGATAATCTTATTAATTTAATGAATAAAATAACGAATTTAATAAATATAAAATGTAAGCGTTAAAAAAATGTCTAAGTAAAAAATTTTAATTACAATCAAAAGGATTGTTTTCAACAGGCTAATGTTGAAAAGAAACTTTTAACTTGGAATCATATTTTTCCAAGTTTTTTTCGCTAAAGAAGAACCAACTTGAAATTTATATTGTATAATCCGTAGCTAACAAGAGATACTTGTTCGATCTAAAGCACTCTTACGTGCCCCTTTTACTGTTGTTTAGGAAACTTTTTCAATCAACTATCTTATCTTAAGAGATATCAAACGTCGATATATATTTTCCAACGATGACCAAGAGCCTGTCCTAGCAACTGTGAGTACATCCGAGTTTAAGCGAAATGACAACTTTAAGTGAAACTCGGAGACTGTTATTTTTCCTCGACAACTACGTCGACACTGACGTCGATCTGATACGAAATTTCTGCTTCCTGAAACCGACGGGCTATAAAATCAGCTAAGAAAGTTGCATAGCTGAAAAGCGACCGGGAACGAGAAGAGTTGCCTCGTGGTCCTTTGTTTTTACGACAAATATGGGATCGTCGAAGCATAAATGTATGCTCCATCCTCGTTTCGACTAGAAACGGGTCGTCGAATCATGAATCGTGCCTCGTATTCTTTTCCTTATCGAGAGAGATTCCTCCTCGATCGTGCTATACAAAAAAAAAAAAAAAAAAAAAAAAAAAATAGAGAAGAATAATAAAATACATTTTTCGGGATTAATTTCTTATTATCGAAAAGTTGACACGCTATAATTTCAAGATTCGCGAAATCTTCAATCTTTCAACAGCTTTTGATATCCGAAGAGCACTTTCTGTATTCGATATTTGAGCAACAAAGATTCAACATGGTATTGAAATGCTTCTTGTATAAACGGAGATCCCTTTTCATGTCAAAACAGTTTCTTTAAAGTGTACTTTCTGAAAAGAAAAATGCGATGATCTTTTGCATGAAATGGTTTCATTTCAATATAATCGCGCCCATTGATATTTTTGATATACATTTGTATAAGAATATATTTAAATACATACATCTCTTTATATATGTATATATTTAAGAGAAAAAAATATTAAAAGAAAAACAGAATTGAAAAACATCGACTCGTCCCGTTTCTTTGTTGTTCTTCAAAGTATTAAGAGGAATGAAAACGGCGTGTAATTTACTTTGTATAACTTGTTTGTAGATACTTTTTTGCAAATGTCTAATTAAAAAAGTTTACAAAATTTCTTAATCGATTATACACTGCTGCATTTTATCTTCAATTCACCGACATGATTGTCCAAAGTAAACTAAAGAAATGCTTTATTTTTTTACGTCACAAACGTAGCTTATTTTTGTTGAGAACGTTGTTAATATCGTCCGCTTGTCTTTCAATTTAAATGATTCGTATGAGTAAATGAACCTTGTCGATACGTCTTAACCCTATCGCCTGTTCAAAGCTGTCCGTCCGATGAATCTAACAAGGATATTTTCTGTATCATAATGGGATTTTGATGGATTAAAGAAGAGGAAAGATCGAGAAAACTCGGATGTGAGAAACTGAGAGCCGAAAAAAAAATCCGGAAACTCTAAAGAGATACTTTCCGTAAAACGGAACGTTTTCTCCGTCGTGGAAAATGAAACGCCATTAACGAACCCTTCATGTTTTCTCTTCTCGAGTGCGAGAACGAAATTTCGAGAGTGCGGATGAAACTTTCATAAAAAAGTTTGAAAAGTTTCACGTTTGCGCTTGACGTTGCTGACATTCCATTTTTTTTTCATCGAATATAAAGAGTGCAACTATGTAACTAGAACACTTAGAGATTATGTCCCTCTTCTAAAAAAGGCATATTATTTACATATTGTTGCCTGTTTTCCGAGATGCCGATTGGTTGTCGCGATGTCTCGTTGTCAAGTGCGTTATTACGACTTGCTTCGCACGTGTCGTCTGTAGCTGTCAAATTTTGACAGTTTATGTAAAAAAATTCAAAAAAAGTTAAAAAAAAAGTTAAAGAAAACGAAGAAGAGAAAAAGAGAAACAAAAAAAGGTACGTATATTATATATGCATGTATTATATATGATGAACCTATGTATAAACTTTTCTCATGATTTTATATGTATATTTAATATGTAATTTATATTTGTGTAATTAATAGAAAAAAGAAGAGATGGAAGAAAAAAGGAGAAGGGATATAATATTAAATAAAGAAAGAGAAAGAGAGAGAAAGAAAGAAAAAGAAAAGAAGGATATGGTTTCTACATATACATATATAAATATACTTAAAATGTTTTAGTGTATTTACGAAACAAAAAAGATTCTAAAGACCATTTTCAATATTTTCGCACAATTATAATTATTGATACAATCCGAGAAGAAATTATTAAATTGCAATTGTGATTAATCGACGTTAATGACTGTCGTGTCCTTGCTTATCGCGATAAGCCTCGTGAGATAAGTTATTGATAAACCGTTCGATACAAAGAAATTCACTCGAACTATATCATTTACAGTTCTAGCGATGCATTTTTGCTGTTATTATTAAAAATGACAAGTTAATGACAAGTGTGATGTACGTTAAAAGTGAACGGTTATCGGGTTAGAGATAAGCTGTTATCGTCGCTAAATTTCCGGAATGACTCGTTGATGATCTGCACAGTTTTATCCGACATGCAACAACAATTGTAGTACGCACATGTATCATAAAGCAAGATAACAGAATAAAGAGAGAGTGTGTTAAAGTAAATTTCCTCTACAGGGGCAAGTAATGGTGCTACACAGCTATTTGACAGTCCACCTTTAATGTAAAGAGGCAAATATGTAAATTTCTTGACGTTAATTAATTTCACATTATCACATAATTAGGTAAGACTAATCATTTAATGGAATCTATAACTTCTGCTTCCCTTATGGTGATAGCTTAAATCGGCTTGGGAAACTCGGGCTAACTAACTTATTCCATAACTGATGAACGGCAATCGTGATCATTCCTGCCTCGTTAAGTAAATAAATATAATGAAATGATCGGTTTAATTACCCTGAAAGATACATATGAAGGACAGGAAAGTGTGCAAAGATCAAGAAGTTGTTTTCCTATGTGATATTTCAACAAGAAGTATGAATGCGTCTCTCTGCGAGAACAATGGCGAAAGTTTTACCTGCTGTCAATAAGGCGACCAAGGAAGGATCTCGAGTCACTACGTCAAGATTAATTTGCATGGATTTGTTGCAAATTCGCTTTGTCAGTCAAAAAGATGGCTTTGGTAGATAAAGAGACTTTGAAATAAAATTTAGACGTTAAGAAGATAAAAGTTTTTCTTTTTTTTTTTTATTTTTTTTTTCATCAAAGATCACCGAAAGGAGAAAAAGTTCTATGATTTGTATTTTCTATTTGAATATCTTTTCATGTAAAACAGATAAAAACTTGCGACTATTTTTTGTAAACATGAAAGAGACAAAGAAAGAACGGTTCGCTCGTAAACTACTTGATCCTCGATCGCGAAACGAGTGAGGAAAAAAAGTAACAATCGCGCGCGTTTATACTTTCACTCACCTGTCACAGACATCCTTAGGCCCGGAGGTGTCACGCTTGATCGAGGCCGCGTCGCTGAAGGTGACCGCGAGGGAGACGACGAAAACCACGAAGATCATCGTAGGTAAATGAAAGTGTTGGATCTCGCGGATCTATTGAGCACGTGCGAGCTCGACAAAAAATCGTGCCGAGTTCTCTTCCTCTCGTGTCTCCGGGACCGGCGTGTCAGACGCTATAACCGAGCACGAAAACTAGCGATCGGTTATATCTGCGTCGCACGCGCGCGTGTTTGCCGATAACACGACGTTCGGCGAATGAGCACTCTCCCCCGATTAGCCACTGATTACGCACATTGTGCGCACTATGTAAATTTCGGACAAGGAACAGGCATCGCGACACTGATGTATTCACGTGCGAGTGTGATGTATATGTGTTTGTGTGTGTGTGTGTGTGTATGTGTGTGTGTGTGTGTGTGTTCTACCGTTTATCAAACAAGACAGATAAATGCTAGTAAGTGAGGTTGATAGCGGTAAATAATGTGGATCAAGGAAAGAAGTAACGGTTACAATTATCATTAAGATAATATGATTGATTATACAAAGGTATCATAACGTATGCAAAATTATATATGTGATTCTGACATAGATATCTTTTTAACATCTATGAAATGAGTTGGAGATTTTTTGGAGGAAACGTAAGAATATTTATCTCGATTAAAGAACACGCATTCATATATTTAATAGATTATTCTTATTAAGATGCAAGAAAGAGAGTAAAAATGTACTTGACAAAATTCTATTTTAAAAATAATTGTTTAAATATTATTAATTATTTTTAAACATCTCAAACTCTGCAAATATTGAACCAAATGTGTTCTGCAGAATATTTAAAGACACTTAAATATTTACAATTAGAACGTTACTTAATTTTATTAATTAAACATTAATTTAATAATAGATTTAAAAATATTTAAAAACTAAATTAAAATAAATTTAAAAATTAAAACTGTATTTTCACATACAGCCGCATTAATCTTTTGATATTTAATAGTAAATTTCTTTAGGATTTGTTATTATATAAATTTATTATTAAATTTATTATTAAGCGATTGCACAAATTGTTAGAATTTCTTATTATAAAAATTGCTAAATTTTTTTAATAATAAAAGATTGAAAATAATTATTTCTTCTCTTTTTAAGTAATATTAAAATGTATTGGTTCATATATACATATATACATAGTTTTTTGTATTTTGTTATATTTTACATCTCAAGAGAGATGCAAAAGAAAAGACTGCCTTTTATTCGGTCACGTGTTTTATCAGTGATTAACGAATATTATTACAGACCTGAAGAAAGGTCAATGTTATAATTCAAAAAAAAATTCTAATGCGTTATACGAAATATTGAAACAGAACGAAGCTCAACAACCCGGTCCACGCTCTTGAAAATATACTCATGTATAGGGAAGACCAACGAGATCGAGGGGAGGATAGAGAGAGCGGACGAATGAAAAAGTTAATTGAACGTAGTAGTTTTTCTCGTATGACAAGGATAGCAAATCATGGTATTTTTTTACGTTCTTTTTTTTCAAATGTATTATGATATGTTCACATAATACGAAGTGAAAAAAGCAAAAAAGAAATAAGATTATGCATGTTATCCGCAGCAGCTGAGATTATAATCCTTTATAATGAGGCGTGGTATTTGTTTTTTTTTCTTTTTTTTTTTTTTTCTTTTGTCGAGTTGTATTAACAATGTAAACTCTTTTTAACGTCATTAAACTTGGTGCAAACCGCTGTTCCTCTGTTGCGAAAACAACAAAGTTTGTT
This sequence comes from Anoplolepis gracilipes, assembly GCF_047496725.1. Classification (NCBI taxonomy): domain Eukaryota; kingdom Metazoa; phylum Arthropoda; class Insecta; order Hymenoptera; family Formicidae; genus Anoplolepis; species Anoplolepis gracilipes. The sequence continues at coordinate 3,052,608 of NC_132984.1, read as the reverse complement.
TGTACACAGAATACGTCCGCAACCACTGGCCCAAATTAAATGTAATCAAGTTTAGTGTTTTTGTAGTTTCCAGTTCATTCGACGGAAACATCGAGACTTTTGATGAGATCCAATACACACTTCCTTCTCGAAAGGCGATTATGATTTTTATCAAAATTTCTTATGAATCATAATAAATAAGCGGGTAAAAATTTTAATATATAGAGAGATTTTCTCGTGAGCTTGTTTGCATGTTGGATTTTTGATGGAAAATTTTATCAAATGTTTCTTACGATTTACCGTAAACAATTTTTATGCTCTTCCGCCTTTTTACAGTACCTTATGATTAAAATTGACAAGGAAAAATGACAAAGGAGTTTTTGTGTTTTTCTTTTTTTTTTTTTTTTTTAAGTATACTTAAAGATTTATTGCTTTCAGCTGTGTAGAGCATTTGTCACTTAACGCGGAAAACGGAAGTGCGAGTATCAGTATCAGCTTAATTAGAGCCGCAAAAGCAGAATCACGTGAATCGAAGCGACCGATAACGAAGTATAGTGTGTCAAATAATTATACGGGACAACCTGTTCTTGTGACAAAAAATATTAAATTCATAGATATACGATGATTCAGCGTATCCTATCTTATCCCTACACCGTATAGTATATATATATATATATATATATACCTACACACATGCGTACCGCGCGTATCATACATCCTGTAACATCGTATATATTTATTTTTGTCGAGTAGCGCGTCGCGATAATTGCTCGCGCTTAAATCGCTCGCACTTTTATATCCCTCTGCAAACATTTATTTAACCTAGACACAATTATGTCTAGAAGAGGTGCGATCCATGCACGACTTGGTTTTTAAAGACCCATTTGAATTGAAGAGCCAAATGACAGTGTTACAACGTAAAGGGTCGCAGAAAGAAAGTCTTCATAGCCTTTAAAATTTAAATTATTTAACTAAAGAGAAAAGGAAGATAGAGGAATTTCAGTCTTAGTTGTTTATAATAATATTAGGTTTGAAGATACGCTCTCTCTCTCTCTCTCTCTCTCTCTCTCTCTCTCTCTCTCTCTCTCTCTCTCTCTCTGTTGTGATACGCACAATATATGCAAACTGTATACAGAACTAAATTAACCTTCGCTCGATGTGGATATCGGGTCCATTCGGACCCATCTCTCTGTTGAATGTTAACCATCAAAGCGTCAATCGTCGTTTGTTTTATCCCTTTTCCTCTTCTCCCCAGAATTCCCCTGAAACCGAGAAAACAAAGGCCGAGTGACGCTTTGGCGATTGACATTCAGTAGAGATGGGTCCGAATGGACCTGATAGGCAATAGCTAAGCAGTATTTTAACTTTCGGTTAAATTAAAATAAGTCATTTCAATGCCTCTTAAAACGCCTAAAACTTTTTCTTATAATCTTAATATTCGTCTGGAACACTTGTCGTCACTCTGTGCGCTAATGAGTTTCTCTTCCGTTTGTCAAAATGTCATCTAATCTCATCTCTGTTCTTCCTGTATTCGATTTAGCTGCGCAAGATCATCTGTTATTATCTCCTTATTATTCACGCGCGCGAATATATTTATAATTGTAAATGCATTGGAATAATCATGAATTCATGTATCTTATTTGCAACTAGAGCGAAGCTGAATATGGATTACTATGAGGTGTAACATTATTCTTTACATTGTGATATGCAAGCACCAAACTAGTTTTCAACACTAGTTTCCTGGATGTGATAAAGTATTTTAAAGACTAATTCATATTCACGAAAGAGGGATCTAATGGTAACTGTTACATTATTTCATTTCACTGGAAAAAAAGAAAAGAAATAAAAATAATTAAACCAGATAATAAATTCTTGTTTGTAAAGTACACTCTTTAACTACACGTATATAATTATGCTCGATTAATTAACATTTTAACATACGGTGAATTAAATATGTTCTTGCTCATTTGACGTCATTTACAGTTATCTAAAATTAGCTCCGTTTTTTTTCCCGGCTCCTCTTTTTTCCAGTTAAACTGTCATAGTTCGATGAAGTAACTTTATAAAATGCGGCGAAAAATTTGTTACTACATCAAGCTGTAAAACACTACTGTAAAGCGCGGCGTCAAAATCGTTTTGACAGATCTAATTCCGCATTTTTGCTTCCGAAACGTTTCTGACGTTTCTTTTAAAATTCCGCGCTAAATCCCAGGTTGAAAATATGCGGCTTGGAATTTTCCGTTTTATCAAAATCGAACGGCTCGTTTAGCGAATGAATCGCATCTTGGGGAAACATGACCGCGAGATGACCGAATAAATGGTAATGGATAAACGAGATATTTAAAAAACCATTATCGCCGTGAAATGGAACCATGGTAACGGACCCCGGGGAGGCGTAATGCCCCCTGTAGCTCGGAGAAATTCAGGACATGGCTAGGTATTGGCCACTAATCATCGTTAATGCGCACGCTCTGCTACTGCGAACCCTCCGAATATATTTGCTTAAAAGCCTTCGGGGAAATGCGAGGCCTACCTGCATAGGCTATCATAATGTCAAAGTAATGAGATACGTGCCGTAACACGTTATTACAACGGCAGCGTCTTACATGACGCTGCTATCGTATTATCTCGCTTAATACTGCATTTAATATTGCATTTAACGCTGTATAAATAGCCCTCCCCATTACTATCCGTAAAAATTGCGTTCGAGAAAGAGAGAGAGAGAGAGGCTCAAGAGTGTATATACAGAAGCATAAATTCCATTAATAGAGAGTTTCAAGAGAGGAGTAATTTCACGTCGGAAGACGTATATGAAATATATGGAAATAATATATAAATATACATAATACACTCCCGCGACTATGACGTATCGCGCACGCACACGCGAAGCACGAACGCGTCTTTGATGGTTAAGGAACAGTCAATCGGAACGTAACTGGAGCGTGAATATAACATAATCATCTCTGGAAATTGCCGTAATGCTTAAATACTAGCTGGCAGAGTACGAAGCTACTTTGCGACTTTAATGACTGCGCGACGTACGACACGACGTCGCAGATAAAAGACAAAGACGAGAGTAACAAGGAACGAAGTCAAGGAACCGAGGGAGGGTGAAAGCTCCTTCCCGTCGAGCTCGCGACGAATAAAATCGTTTTCGCTAATTCGCAACTTCGAGAGTGAGAGCTTTTATGAAATTGGAACTATAAAAAAATCTGTCTCTCCAAACACCGTGGGTGTTAATTCTACGTCGCGTCGTGGGAAACGGAATTGCGACGTGAAATCAGTTTATCTAATTATACCGGAAGAAGAATGGCTCTCTCTTTTACGGAAATCTCGACTTTACTAATTATTAAAGTCCCGAATATTGATTCGTACATGGCGGCTGCCGCATCGAGCAAACTCGGATTGGCAACTCTGAATTGTTTCTCTCTCGCTCTCTCTCTCTTCTGTAATTAGCCCAGATGTATCCGCGCAAGCATAAACAACTCGTGAATTGTAAACGAAAGGTCGAGAGTCGTGGAGAGTGCGAGAAAGAAAGAAAGCGAGAGAAAGAGTGAGAGAGAGAGAGAGAGAGAGAGAGAGAGAGAGAGAGGAGGGATGGGAGTCAATATGAATAATTAATAACCGTCCAACGCGCGAAAATGGCCGTGTCTTGGGCTAATCGATAATACTCCTAAATGTGAGTACAACTCCGTTCCTTTAATTCGAATAAAATTTTAATGAATTCGCGACACGTGGTCGGGAAAAAACCACGCGCTGCCGTGACGTGTCGTACTATTCCGGGCCACGCTTTCACGAGATACCTTCACGAAGTGCCGAGTACGAAGAGGAGATTTCAGATACTCGGTAAATAAGGGATGCGGATAAATCGTGAGCAACGTGACAGGAGAAAGAGTGCCTTTCACACGTGACAATTGTAAGGGATCCGTGCTTGCAAAATTTTCACGCGAGCTCCAGCGAGCTTGCAAACATTTTTTTTTGTCTTTTTTACGAGAGCCAATGAAAAAAATTCAATTTCATCGAGACTACGGACATATGCATTTTATGCGTGTGAGACTACTGAAAACTTATGATATCACATTGTAATTTCATTTTACGACTGATTCTACGACGGTACAAAGATTGAAAGAAGAATGGAAAATAAGTTTGGAACTAAGATTTTAATTAAGAATTTAATTAAGAATGCAATCTTATTATAATACATACTGTTATCAGATATATATGTATATATATTTCGTCGTTTCTTTTTTTTTCGTAATATTTTTTACGCGTACATTTATATTGAAACATGTAATGTGCGATTAAAATTGAAACGCATTTTTGTGAATACACATTACATTAAGTAATTGACAATATCGCACTTCAATAAATTTTGTAAAAATCATTTTAAAATTTGTATTGTAGTCTATCTAAAAGTCAATTACATAAGCTTGCAAATAACTCTCTTTGCTTTAATTTATATTACTTTTGACATTTTTGACATAAATCTCGCAACGTGGAAAAAGCAGACATATTTTACATACGGTATAGAGATATTTCTCTAGATTGGTTAGAATGATCGATCCATTGTATGTTGAACCACGCTGGCAGCGATGTGATTATATTCATACACCTACGATGGTTTATTATTTAGAATGTATATTCGAGTAAATGTTAACATTATCGAACAATAATCATTGTTCAAAGTTTGGCATTTAAACAATAATTATTGTATAAAGTTTCTCCATAAAAATGTATTATAATTATATCGCAATTGCTTCTGCTTATACATATCCCTCATCAATAGAGACGAAGAATCTCCTCACGTATCGTATTAAAAAAAAATAAAATGGAGTCTCATTTGGGTATCCGGTTCTATTGATTTTTGTTGGCCTGATTTTTATCAATGGAAAGTAATCTACAAAATCCACGTATCTACCGCAGCCGTATATATCATATCCCGCAAATGACTCGCGGTAAATTTGAAAAATGCGTTGAAAACATTATCAGACTTTATGAGCATTCCAATGAAACTTTAGACATGTGAAAGCGCCTCGTGGACCGTTAGGATCATGAGGATCAATAGGGAGCGTAACTCAGAGAGAATTTCCAACGGTGTGTTGTTCCACAGACAAACACCTTAGAGCGTGCCGAGGGAAAGTTACAAACATTTGCGAGGATTTAAGTTTAGAAGCCTGGCAAAGAGAGCGAGGTAAGCTGCTGATATCGAAGAAGATCAAAACTCGTCGAAAAGCGAGAAAGATAACGTCAATGATGACGTACAAAAATTTATAAAGAGTCATTAATAAATTTAAATTCGCCATTATGCTTTTGAGTGTGAATTTCTTCGATATTTCCCATTGAATGTCGAGAAAAGAAGAATAAATAAGATTTATAAAGAATATTTATAAATAAATTAATATCAATATTATTAATATATATTATATATTATTATATATTGAAAAATAATATTAATATTTATTAATATAAATAAATCTAAAATGTCAGTATATGAGAAATCTCGCATATTATATCGTTTTATATGTATATTCTTTTATAAAGCTTTCCTAGTTGGTAGCTGAAATTTATCCGCGAAGTCCTTTGTTTATTATTAAATATAATATTTATTTTGGATATTTATTTGTATATCCTTCTATAAAGCTTTCCTATAGTCGGTAGCTGGAATTTATTCGGGAAATCCTTTGTTTATTATTAAATATAATATTTATTTTGGATAATCATAATTAAGAACTACGCTTACCGCATTCAAAGCCAGAGAATCCCTCCGAGGGGTTTTAAACCGACCTATATATACCATCTTACTTTATAAAACTCGTCTCTTTTTTTCAGTGAACCTTATCTCACGCATCGCGTGTCTCCCGCACGCTTTTAGCGACTCGGGCGGTTTTACACAAGTCTCGGGGTCCCCGTAAAAACTCGGGGGAGTACTAAGCTACCGTGCGGACGCGAGCGGATCCGGCGGAATTATATTATCCCGCGAAAATGCGCGCGCGCGCGCACGCCAGAGAGTAAATGGATCTTCCCCGTGAGAGGAGAGCCATCGCCGTGAAGGGGATGGCTCTCGAGATAAATCACTGTAATTTATCGAGCGGCGTCTGAAACGTCGCGGACGTTTAAAGTCGTATACGGATATTTACGATGGCGCATCGCGAGTCATCATCGATTCGATTTATATTCGAGTCGAACGCGGAAACGCGTCCGACCAAGAGTCCTTCAACCCCTCCGATGGAGGCGAATTGAGACGAGAACGACGACGCGCTCCTACACCAATGTCTCTCCTCTCTCGTGGAGGAACGTCACGCGTCACCACTTTATTCTTAACTGTCTTGAAGGGGAAGAACGGGGAAGAAACCGTAACCGAAATCGATTTTTTGTTACTCCAAGTCGCTACACGAAAATTTAATTAGTAATATTCGATGTCTAACGTGGATAACATTTAAGTCTACATAAAGATAATTTATTTCAATTTGTCTAAAGGTAAAATTATTAAGCAGTTTATGATGGTTTTAAGATAATTGCTTTAAAACAATATAATTCAGGAGAAAATGAAAACATTGTAATTGTATAATACAAAATCCATTTTTCCATCTAAGATAAGGATATAAATGTATCCCATTATTATCTAGAAAGCAATTACTTTATCAAATAATTATCTATAGATAATTTCATCCTGGTAACAAAAAATGATTGAATAGAGTAAACTAGGGTATGATGGCCAATGCTTATGTTGTACTATTTTGACAATATAAAGTTTCTATGAAATATTTTCCTTTTAATTTCGATAATATTACGTAATTTAAGCTTCAGTGAAGATAATATGTCAAACATTATTTAAAAAATAACAAAAATAAAAGTGTGTTTTTTGCATTTTCAAAAACTATGGCCATCTTCTCCCGAGTTTACCCTATGCAGAAAGAATTAATGTTTAATATGGGAGGTATAATTTCTTCAACTAATTATTTTTTAATTTCAGACAAAATAAAGCCGACGTTTGATTTTCAATAAGAATGCGGTCAATTAGGAAGAAGACGTTTTACAATTGAATAGAGGCATAGTCAACACATAAACAGACATTGAATAATAGCGCAATAGAAACGGCACCACGGTTTGTTGCGTGTCGAGATACATCTCTAATCACGTCCAATTATACTGCTGGCGCGCTCGTTGCAAGGCAAGCTGTAGCATCTGTCGGTATAATTTCACATGACATCAGAAAGCTGGTGACATTCGGCCGACATTGGACGCGAAATTCCTCGACAAATGTTTGCGATTCTATCATGGCAGACGCTCGTATCGAGAATCGCGAGGCCTCAAGACAAGACCCTTCGATAAAATTCTGCTTTGTCAGACATATATGCACTTCCGGTGTTGTGGACATTCCGAGACGGTTGACAATGACAGGACTAAATTGGACAGAGAGGTTTCAACCAAAGGAAACTTGTCGGGGATCAGGTTCCAACCCCGTTTGTTGCGTATATATTCGCGCGTTTTCCGGGTCATCGCGTCAATTCAACGCCGATACTCTGTCACCTGGTGCGATAAGTTGTTCCATATAGCGATCGGTAATCGATCATCGTCTAGACAATTTCGCTAATCGAACGAAAGAAGCTTCTCTCTCTCTCTCTCTCTCTCTTCGTCCTCCCTCGTAATCTTGCCGCAAACAAATCAGTTCGGAGAGTTGACAAGATTGGCGCCTTGTCGCCTTTCATTTCATCATGATCTATCTAATTTGGTCCAAGCACAACATGACGATAGGTGGACGTGGATTGAATCAAGGTCGACATCTTGCGATACAGATGTCGACCTTTCTTTGCTCCGTCTATAGGCGAACTGTAATTCAACGGAATAGCCATTCAGCGTGGAAGCTTCTCGACTGTCAAGTATCGATAGTATCGGAATTACGGTAAGTATCCCCAAGAGCGCGTGCGTAGCATTGAGAAGAGAAAGGATTTAGAAGTTTTTACAGAGCTCTCCCCGAAAAAATACGTCGGGATGAGGCAATAACCGGACCATTGCCCCTTATTTTTGGAACGTGCGGAGAGAATTCGCTTGGGAAGAGAGAACCTTTGAAATATTTCGATATCTCTGAAATCTAATACCGCGCTCCCTTATTCGATTCCTATTTAATTTGCGATTTGACACGTCCCGTCTTTAAATTAGTATCCCCCCTTCGCTCGTTTTCCTCCCTTTCTCATTTCTCTCCTTTTTTTATACGCCGAGATTAATTAGATTAATTGGTCCGAGCAGCTTCGTTTTCAATCCGTCAGCTGCGTATTCTTCATTTTATTCACTCTCTCATTGATTGCGACTGACGGAAAATAAATAGAGAGCAGTTAATCTCAACTTTTAGCTAATTTTATTTAATTAAGCATTTTTATTCCCTGTATTTCTTCCTTGTTTGAAAAGATTTATTTCGATTATTATGATAGATAAATCATTCCTTCTGTCTCGTCTTTCTACTGCCTTTTACGAACCAAGTATCGAAATAAGCGAACCGCAAAAGACCTTTTTGCTTGATCTCAACCTTTACGCAGTAACGGTGACACTTTACCGTGATTTTTTTTACGAGCTCAGTATAATGATTTCCGTCACTGAGCGATTTAGATTTTATTTCGCTCGTAGAAGTCTTCCTTAATGCTGTCGTCCTATTTTTCCGTCCTTCTTTTATATCTTTCAATTCCGTCACGAAAGAGACTTTTGTTAAAAAAAAAAAAAAAAAAATATTTATATATATATATATATATATATATATATATAAAAGGCCGACTCTGCATTTTTCATGATCGAAGTGATAAAAGTCGGATGGCAATTGTGTAACGACGAGTAATGAAACCGCAAGACAATAGACATAGTCGGAGGACATTGAAAATTAAAAGGCGAAACAACTTATTTGACCGTTTTCACGATCACATTGATTTCCAACTTTTATTAGACCCGACGGTCCCTCCGGGCCGATCGAAGCGGGCGAACCTTTGTAGGAGATGATCGCCCAGTCCCGTAGAGGACCGTAGAAATTATACGACTCATTCTCTCGACTTCGTTTTTCGTGTCACCGAACTTCATACTTCTCCGACAATTCTGCCCAAGCTTTTGTCTTCGCGCTACTGCTTCTCCGAAATCCAGGAAGTTATTTTAGGAACTTGATTATATTCCATTCACCTAGATATATCCCAAATTGTGCGATATTTATATGACACATCTTCAACTGTATGTGTGTGATGAATGTGTGAATATTCTTAAAATAAACACGAGCTATTCTCTCGAACGATCGAATAATAATCTCTCGTGAAATCGACGTTTATATACTTTTCTAGCGATTATTTTATTTTCAAGATATTAAAAATATATCTCGCCAATTAATTCAGTCACAATCACCGAAGGGTTCAGTTAAAATAAGATATTGTGTTTTAATCGAGAATAATTTGTTATCGCGATGCTAAAACGATTTCCCGCAATTTTATTTATATAATAGCATTGTGGTTGAAAGGACGCAGTTCTGGGACAGGTATAAATGTTCAAATTTCTCGAAACTTTGATCTCTCGACCTCCTCTCGAGCTCCTCTCGCGTCCCAAAATTCAAATCTAAATTCTCACTCCGTCGTAAGCGAATTAATTCCCAAATCTGAATTCTCAGAGCGTCGTAGTCGAATTAATCGGTTACCTCGTTATAGAAGAATCTTCCGCATTGATATTTCGCTCGCTTCCCGTCGTCGTTGTCGAGCACAACAATCCAACAATCCTGAGGCTAGTTGGAAGAAGAAGTAAGACGCAAAAAAACAAGCGTCAACACCTGTAGCACTTGACGACGATGGTGTTGATAAAGCAGCACACGTATTCCCGGAAAGCGCACTCGTGATCGGGTTTATTTTTCGTGCCGGTGGGATTATTTGGACCATATCCGGTCTCGCTTCGCTTTTCGCGATGGCGTCGTGCCACCGCAAACCGATCCAGCTGCCTGACATCCCTCGAGACCGCTGAAAAGAGAGAGCTTTGGTTAGCGAAAAAAAGAAGGAAAAAAAAAAAAAGAAAAAAAAACCTCAAGATATTTCTGACCTGATATCGCCGAAAACGAGATTGGCGCTTCGCAATGTGCAATTCGCCGCAAATGGCCGGAAATATGTATTTATATTACGACTTTTTGGACACCGAAAATGCATTCGATTCTCTGATTGGAGAGAATGAAATTATTTTGACGTATTTATCGTTTTCACCAGTAGTAAAACGGCATACTTATCGATCCCGCCAATTTATTCAACGGGATTAACCTCCTGTAGCTGTGGCAGATATTTTGTCACTGAGGCTCGGTCTCCGCTACAATCAATATTATTAGTCTGCGTTAATCGCCGATTGATTACACTTCACCGTGTATAAATCGCCGAAAAAAAAAGATCCCATTTCAAATAATAAGCCGGCGATTATTAAGCTCTCGATACGCGCGCTTGTCGGAAAATTTAATACAGTGCGTTGCTTTTGAAGTGAAAATATTACTTTAATGCCTCGACCTACGTTGCGAGAACATTTTGCATTCAGAGGCCCAAGAAAATATTCAAGAAGAATTTCAATAATGGCTAAGTCTATTATAAACTCATTTTATCATTGGATATAAAATATGCTCGCTAAAAGGAGAAGCTTATAAAAGAATAATACTTTAGCTGACGATATAAAAAATCGATACAGAATTGGCGATGACCATTTTAGATCCCATTTTAGATCCTCATCAAACGTTTATCGTTGGATAAAGAAATCTATAGAATAAATATAGATTAAAAATAAATTTCTGAACGTATGCGAAATTAGGTTGGAAAGATTGCCTATAAATATACCCTCTCCCTTTCTGTAATAAAAAGTCGCTATCCGTCGCGAAAGTTGAAAAAAAAAGTTTAAGCTGTATAAAGGAAAAAAGAAATAATAAATGTATTAAAGTTAAAGTAAGTACTATTTTATTTTAAGGAGACTTTTAAAACATTCTACGTTCCCGATAAGGGAATAAGGGACGAAACTCGCGTGAATATCCACTTACCTAATATCGACGTCATGCTATTCCGACCGCATCTGCGTAGCTGCATCTGGGGAATGTGCGTATATATATATATATATATATACACATACTTGCTGCACACTTGTTTATTTTGGTCTACGTTAGCCACATAAAGCACTCTATTTTGCGAACGGTTATTTTAGTGTTTCTCAAATTAAAGCGACGTTTTCGTAAACAAACAATTTACCGTCTCACACGTGTTTACACGATCGCGACTCAATTATAACTTTCAAAATCGGTTTACATATATTTATTGTCATCGTTGATTATAAATCTCGCGTCATTCGTTCTTCCACTGGATAACATGTTTTTTTCCCTTAATTCCGGGGTCTTTTCGACGCGTATTGCGATTGTGTGAGTTACGTATCGAAAGGATGCACGAGAGAAAAATAAAATTTCATTAGCGTGATATTAGTTTCGCCCTGTTAACCTCGTTTTCATTAGTTAACCGTTGAGTCGTTTATGCCGGGAGAATAATTTCACGAGGGGCGTGTGCGCTTATTATGCTTATTATGCGAACTCTTCCTTTGCATCTTGACGTGCGACGCATCGTCAAGAGTGTCCCACATGCATCGTAACTCATATCTATTTGCGGCCAATTCGCATGAAATATATTAGTATAAACGGCTGTATTGAGAGAGATAAAAAATAAGTTATAATAAAGTGTCGCACAATAAAAAAATATTTATATGATATATATTAAATTAAAAAGTAAATTAACGTTCATTTTAATTATATGTAGTATTAATATAAAATATTATTATATTAATATTATATATATATACATATATATATATATATATATATATATATATATATATATATATATATATATAATTGAAAAGAATTTGCAAAAGATTCATTATAATTAAAATAATATTATATTAAAATATTACATACTATATTATTATTATATTAATTATATATATATATATATATATATATAATTAAAGTAATATGAGATAGGAATATGTAGGAAAATATCTCTGACATTTTTTCCCTGCATCCTTTTGATTGCGGTCGATATTAGATATCGAGTATCTTGCACTCAAAAGAGAAAGAGAGCTTTCAGTTCGTCAGAATTCTGAACTTTTCGACGGCAATCTTTGCTTGCTTTGGGCAAAACGATTCTTCGCGAAAGAAATCTCTCGTCAGAATTCTTTTGCGTTGCCTTTTGCTTTTCAGCGAGCATTTTTCACCAGCGGCAAAGTCTTTTGACAGAGTAAAAGTTATTGAAAACTTTCGCGATAATTTTCGTTCATGAGCAATTATCCGGCTCTAAGATGGAGAAACCTTGCATCATTTATTCACCTAACCGTAGTTAATTACTACCTTTAAAAGTTTTGACAACGTGTGTTATCTTTTTTTTTCGTTTTTTTTAATCCTTTCGTCTCTCATCAGTATCTTGTTAAAGAATTTGAAGTTGAAATTTTTCAATAAAAAATTCATTTGGGATTAAAAATATAAAAGAATATTTTCCTTCCCTTAAAACTTATTCACAAAATACCTCTGGGCTCTTAATTCAAAGAAAAATCTATTGCTTCGAAAATCCATATAGCGGAGGTGAAATTTGAAGAATTGGGAGGTGCAGCTCGTGCAAAGTTAATGAAATCCTGTGTCCCTTTTCCCTTCCGCGTGGCTCAACGTAATTGGTTAACCGGCCTGGCTTATGACTTTGAAAAGAGGGTTGACCGTAAATGGTTATAACGTACGGCCGATGAAAAGCCCCTTTCTGTACGCGTTTCGCTATAAACAGTCGGCATTTTTATGCGCTCGAGTATGCCAGGAGTTTATGGAATGAGGTCATTGTTACAGCGTCGCGTCGTACGACGCGCGTCGTGTCGAATAGATGGCCGGATAGATTAAACGGCGTGGGCGATAAGTTTCTCGAGGGAGGATAAAATAGAGGGAGAGGAGATCCATTTACCAGATTCCGTGGCGTCGTCAAATCATCTTCTTCAGCTTTGTAATTACCCGTGTCTTTCCCCTTAAAGTACCCGATGCCGTTAATAAATAATAAAAAAAAAATGTATATATATATATAATTGTTGAACTTAATTTAACTAGTCATTATTTTGGGGCTGATTTTTGAAATTTTAAACAACAGCGCGACTTAATATTGTTTCGTTTAATATGCAGAATTATAGGGGCTATAAATCGGTCAGTAGATGGACGCCGATGATCATGCCACGAGCACTCCCAACCCTGGAACGTGCCGAGGTGGAATCCTGTTAGCCGGACTAATCCGATAACTGAATGTATCCGTAAGTACTTAACCGCCATCGTGGCTCTCTGAGAGAGCCCATTAATTCTCTATTATAATCATCTCCTAATAGGGGTGGTATTAAGACTAGTATTTGGAACATCACTTTGGAGGAATTGAAAGAAAATTAAGCAAGGCCAAATGATTAATTGCGATACTGTAAAAAAAAAATTATCAGGCAGCAAAAATCCGAGATGCGATGTGCAAATATGTATACATTTAGGAAATATTTTTATTTATAAAATTTTAATTTCAATTGAATTCATTTGATTGAATTCATGAAATTGTAATTTTTAATATCCTTTGTGTAATATCGCTCGCAAAGTTAGCTCTACATAAATAAAATGTAAAATAAAATGCAGAGAGAATTAAATAAAGTGTACCGTGTGAAATTATAATTTAATATTTAAGATTAACACACGTGGAGAAGTAAAGTAATCCCAAGCGGCGGTAATTGATTTCTTTTCCCGGCCTTTCCATTTGTGTTAGGTTGAGAGAATAAACAGATAACAAAGGAAGGACATGATACTCTTGAAGCGCATATCCTGTCTGAAAGATCATTGCGTCGGACTGTGGGGAAAGATCGTTGCTTTCTGGCCCGTGTGGCACGCGTGTTTCAGGGAAACTGCCCCTTTCGCTTCTCTCATCTTCCCTCAAACAGAGAGAGAGAGAGAGAGAGAGAGAGAGAGAGAGAGAGAGAGAGAGAGAGAGAGAGAGAGAAAGAGAGATAGTACGAATAGTACTCCCGTCCGTCTCTCCCCTTCATTGTTTCGCGCAAGGACAGAGTTCATCGATCCCTCGACAAAAGGGAACGCGAGCCAGCGTGCGAACGGACGGATGGATGGATGGATGGATGGATGGATTGATGAGAGAGAGAAACCGGGGCGATAGATGTTTTTGCCTCTCACCGACGAGAAAATGTTCCCGACCATTTGAGGTATTACTCGTTCCCCTTTACACACAACTCTTTCGCGATCTCTGGCTGCTATATTTCCCTTTTGCCGAGGCGCTCGCGTGCGCAAACGCACCCTCTCTTTCTTTCTTCCTCTTTTTCTTTTCCTTGCATCCGCCGCCATACATTTTCTACTTATGGTTCATTAACGTTTTTTCACGAAGATCGCGGGGCAGGCATGTTAATTTATCAGCATAATTTAGATTAACATCGCACCTGCTGACGTGTACGTATATTCGTGCAAACTCAGGAAGAGAAAATTAAGAAAATAAAGCTGTCGAAGATAAGATTGTATACGTAAATTCTGGGCAATACAGTTACTAATTTCACTTGCGAAGTCTAGTAAAATTGATAATACTGATAGGAAACACAACGAGATTGTGAGTAAATTATTTTTGCAAATTCCCAACAGAAGGAACTTTTGTGAGCTCATCAGATACTCAAGATTTTATTCATAAACTTCAATTTTGTGACTTGATAAGATTCCACGATTTATTGCCAAAAGAAATTCCAGACTCCAAGGATTAATATATTCAACCTAGTATACCCGAGTACTCTCGAAAACGCGTATTGTATTTGGTCTACTTTTTGTTCTTGTGATTTACAGCCAATGTTTGCGAACTAGTTTTTAGACGAGCAAATATAAAGTAATTTTACTTAGCTCGTCCTCAGCGATATCCCATTCCCTGAGCTCTCTTTTCGTATGAAGACGAGTCGATATTTATACGGGTCGGATGTTACACTTATAAACCATATAAAATCCATTTAATTTTACGCGCACTCGTAAAAACTCTCTTTGGCCAACACGTTGAAATATTCTCGGCGAAATAATATTTTCCATCCAATTATTTACGCATTATCGCGCGGCAGGGATGAAACTTTAATGCGAGACGCGAATACCTTTCGAAAATAGAATGAGATTAAATCGTGCGTGGTATCAGTGTGTGACATTTTATTTTTATCCATCCGTTTCCTCGGCAATAATTTGAAAGAAAATAAACGCGCCTTTTCGGCACCGATATTTTATTTTATTTTATTTTATTTTATACAATAAAAATGTATTTTATCTCCTTAGGAGTAAACTACTTAAGACTTTTGTCGAGCTGCAGATTAAATTATTTATGTTATTTTATAATTATTTATTTTTACTTATTTATATTATTTTATATTGAAATTTATTCAATTTCCACGATTAAAGTGACGAATTCTCGATTAAATAACAGAAATAATGAAAAAAAAAAAAAATAAAAAAATAAAATGATTAGACATCTAAAAGTTCTTTTACGAGAACTTTTCTTGATTACGCGAATATATAACGTTCATCTCGGTCGATCATTCAAGGAGGGACAAAAGTAGGAGGTAGACCCTTTATCTTTGATTCAACAATCATTCTCTGTTTTATCTACCTATCTTTCTGTCACTTTGAATGACGCATTCAAGATGATCTCACGACTAAACCGTGAAGAATCTATGAATTTTTGCAATCTTAAAAATGTAGAGAGAAAAAGAGGGATCAAAGGTCTTACATGAATCGTTCGATTGAGATCTCCAAGAGACGACGATCGAAAGCGCGACATCAATTAATTTTATTAATGCGATTATCGGAAATCCGCTCCTTTTTGAGCACTTGCAGCATCGAAGTGATAAGTAGAGAGTAATAGGCAGGGGAATGCGGCTCTTTTACGGAACATTTAACTTACGGAAAAAGATCCGCTTCGAGAAGCGCGATTCGATTTCCTTTTGTTCGTCAATCATTAGCCTCCTTAATCTACTTAAAGTCACTTCGTCGTCTCGTTAAGCCGCTTGTTCGCCTCGCTAAAGGTGGATGTTCTCGCGTTCTTTGCACCCAGTACACAAAGAAATTCATTACATTCGCTCTTTACGTGTAGTTAAAATTCTGCAATGCGGTCACTGTAAATATTGGGTTGGTAACATTAATAGAAATTACATTTTGCTGAATTAACGAAACGACTTATTCCTTTGTTTTCACGATACGTCAAGGTAAAATAAATAATTGTCACATTTAATTTCTTAAATATGTATATAAATTATATTTAATAAACAATAATACAAACTATATACGTAACAATTAATGTTATGTATGAATGATAATATATTATGCCGATAACAATGAATCAACAATTGCACAATTTTCAATCAACTGTCATAGAGATATTTGTGTTGGAAACACAGAGATAAATAATAACTAGACAAGAGACGCATATTTGGAATAAATAATGATATTATTGGAGGAACGAGCTTTTACTTCTTCGATATGAAAGCTCGAATTATATTTTCTTTTCTAATTATCATCACTTATAAATCTGGTTCTGTTAATTATTTACGAAGCATAAATCATACTGCTATTTCGGCGCGCAACATTGCTTGATTACTTGATTTAGTTAACAACTTTGAAAGGCAATTCGTTGATTTTCATGTTTAAATGTTTAATTTCAACATACGGTTCTCGTATTCGATTCTCGCTAGATCTATAAACAAAATAAATGAAAAATTTTAAATTACATCGAATTTAGTTCTCTATTACATTTTGACATCCAGTTCTTCGTTCAAGGGAGAAGAGAGGAGTGTCGATCAAATTTCTCTTCTCTTACTCCAATAATATACGAGCAAACGAGAAATGGATTATCTCAATGTCTTTATTGATACACTTTACAATGCTCGGACGTGTAATTTCCTGACGATGACCCTGAGAACCTTTCAAATTAACTGCCCTGGATAAGGGTGAGCGTCGGGAAACGAAGTCCGTGTTTTCTTTCTTACATTCATTAAGATTTCGCACGTAATATCGCACTTGCAAGATATCGGCGGAGATTCATAATCCGAGTTTATGAGACCCATTCGTAAAGAGACGTGTCGATGACGACGATTGGATACAAACTGGCTCTCTTTTTCACGCCTGCGACCAGTTGCATCTCGGCGCTGCTGTCATATTATTTTTAAATAATAATAATCCGTCCTGGACAAGGTACTTTATCGATAAAGAAATTGAAGAAAACATAAAGTGTATATATATATATATATATATATATATATATTTGGCGGAGATTTAAAAAATTAAAATCACACGTCTTTTCGCCAGATGACGTCAAACATCGAATATCCTATAGACCGTAGACCTCCGCCGTCGCCGGGTGAGAATTTGTGTCTGTAACACAGTAAACAATATTTAAATGTAAAGACACAAGCGTGTTCCCGCGTAAACTGGACACTAGAATTTTCTACGTGTGAATTTTTTGATTATTTTTTTTTTTTCTTAATATTTATCTTTCGGTTTATTAACTTTCGCATGTAAAACGAAGACCGCAAGATACGCTTCTTAGAAATATTTTTCTCCGCAAAAATTTTAAAATGATAATCTAAGATTTTCCTGTTCTTCGAGTTAAAAAAAAAAAAAAAAAAAAAAAAAATATTCAAACAATAATTCGGAGAGATTTGCGTGTGCTTTCGATTATAACACGTCGAAAAGTTTCTCGGGATTCCGGACTTCGATTCCAACTCGATTCACCGTTCTCTGATCTAAACGACGTAATTCCCATAGGGAGACGGAGAGGTTTCGAAAGTAGGCCGCGTCGTGAAATAAGCGGAAGACTTTTCTCCTCGAGAGAGCAAAAGGGGCGGACACTACTTCAACCCTTTGCGCTTCTTCTCTGGCCATTTCCTTCTTTCTTCTCCCTTTGATTTAGTTTTTTTCCCAACATCGTCGATCGACCTTCTTTTCCTCATCGATCTGTATGCATATCATCGAATTTGCATATCGTTGCACTCGTATTGCACTCATTAGATTATTGTGTATAAAACGCTGGATTTTTTGCAGAAAGTACGCGTTCCAACGTTACAGCATACATATATTATCTAGTAAAGAAACTTCTTTGTAATCTCTTAAGTTTTTATATTACGTTGAAGCGATATTTCCTTTCGTCCGACAAATGTAATAAAAAGTAACTGAAAAATTCATGCTCTCTAATAAATTTCAACTAAACCACGTCGTTATGTAAACGAGATAAAAATTAAATTTTACACATCAGCAGGAAAAAAATGATTGATATGTCGTATTTAACATGAAACAATAAAATAAAATAAAATAAGATAAAAAAAAAAAAAAATAAACCGCGTATGTAAAAAAATATGTAAAGCTGAAAATATTTCGATAAAATCTATTTTTTTCCAAATTATTTATCACTGGCGCAATATCGAATTATTTCACGTGTGAAACAATCTAATTAAAGCCTTCTTTTTTTGTTTATTACTTATTTTACAAGGCTTTTTATAAAATTTTATTTCTCACGAAAAACGTTTGTCAAAAAACTTTTTTCCAATTTTATTTCACTATATTTATGCAAATGACGATCGCGAGATATTTCTTACGTATGTAACAGGCATACATCCTGCGTACCAAAATTCATGAAAATGTCAACCTCTATGATATACTCTTCTAAATCCTTGCCAAATAATTCTCATTTATCACGAGGCAATGGCGACAACTTTTTTCGGGACAGCTTTGAAATTGCAGTTCTCGGCCGTTCTTGCTATATAAACCGAATCGGCGAAAATCGATATTTGCTTGGAAGCTTTTCAGCGGATAATTACACACGAATACGGTAAAACGAGTATATTGTCGCGATTGTCGAGATAAAACAAGGAAAGTTATTCGCGGTGTATCGTCTCGCTAAATTCGGATTTGCATTGCTCGTGTTTCGAGCCAATCAATATGATCCAATCACATTTTTAAAATGCAAATGCCAACTTATTTCTCATTCATTTTTGGCTGAATTTTAATAAAGTATTGCTGTATAAAACGCGTTGAACTAAAGAAGCATTTTAGAAGGATTTGTCGGAGAGAGGAGATATTAAATTTTCGAAATTAAATAGTATAATATTATCATCCCAGAAAATTTTCCCGCAAAGGCAAAAATTTCTCAGTCTATGAAATTTATTAAAAAAGTTCTGTTCGCGTCAGAAGCAATCTTTTAAGCGAAAAATCATAAATTTCCGCGCGATAAAAATAAATAATAACTTTTGCAACGCAAAATTATTTTCGCGTATCACGATATATATATCACGCTTTCCGATTTTCTTCGAAAATCTATTAAAATAAAGGGAACACGATTAAATCAGAGTACACAGTCGCTCATGCAAACAGACAATCTATCCTGGTCCAGCGCTGTTTATTGATAGCGAACTGACGTGCAAATAGAACCGCTAATATCCACGCGGCACTGACTTTGCAAACATTTTAGTCAAGAATCGAACCGAGATATCAAATTACCATCCCGTTGCATACGCAAATTTATTTGATTTGGATTTGTTTGCAGTAGAGACCAATGCCATTTTTACGAGTGGTATTCCCCGCGCGTCGCCATCCTCGAGGTGTCGGCGATCACCGGGGGGGGGGGGGGTGAGAGAAGGGAGGAGGAAGGGCAGGATCTCTCATCCTTTTATAAACGTCTCGTCCGTAAAATACGGACGAGACGTTTCCGTCTGGCTGAACAGCCAAACAGTTCGGCAAACTGTCGACTTGCGTCATCATGACCGCATTGTGTCATTCCAATATTTTTGTTCGGCAACACTTGATGTCAATTACATTGGCTGCCAGGATATACGTATCCTCGGCGGATAGTTATATTGGGCTCCGATCCATTTAATAGTATTCCGATAATTGACGTAAAATCGTTAGGAGAGATCAACTTTCATGTTATCAGCTTAATAAATTTAATAAGATTTTTCTCGAGCGTTATTAAAACTTTGAAAAATTTATTATGCCCTAGAAACTCTATAGGTATACCCATATTTATACAAAATGAGCCTAATACGGGTCAATTCGAATTAAACTCTGCGATATCTATCGGCTTTCATCGTCTGTTTGTTTAATGGACTGAAAAGCACAAAGGGATATTGATAATTCCGACTAGTTTCAACGAAATGCGTCATGATTTTAGGCTGATAAAGACTGTAAATATATATGCTCGATCGAAATATAGTAGCTAGTAATTTTAATTATCGTGTGCATAAATCATAAAATAGCGTATTGAAACGGAATGCAATTCCGTCGAACGTTAATCATCAATTTTCCCGTCTACTATACAAGATGGAAGAAAGAAATCGAACAAAAGATGGGATAAGGGATCAAAGAGTGAATCGTTACGACATAAAATGACAACACATAGCGCCACGCCGGTGTGTATCAAAGAATAGTTAATTGAATTTTCGGTCAGTCGTCAATCTCTCTCGGGAAACGCTATGGCCTGATTAAGGTTTGTTTGCTACCTCGACGTGTGTCGGGATGATTTTTTTCCCCGGAAAAGCCTCCAATAAGCCGTTGTAAACGATGTGCGTGGAGTTGAAAAAAAAAAAAATAAATCAACAAGCAAAGAGAATGAAATTTTGATTGCGGTAATAAATTGTGTCCACCAATTTATCTGTGACACACCGCAATAAAGATTTCGCATACGTCACGTGGTGTCCATATAGCATTCTCATGCAGCCGCAATATGTAAATTTCAAGAGCTTAAAAACTTTTTTTACGACCACTAAAATATATATATATATATATATATATATATATATATATATGTGTGTGTACAGTACTCGATATTGTTTCAAATATTTACGTATATTAATATTAACAACGTAATTTCTTTTTCGAAATATTCTTACCTTCGAAAAAGGAATTGGTTATGAAAATAAATTCCGCAACAATAAAATAAATTGATGGTCAATTTATGTGAGAAAGCAATGTGGAAATATTTGTTATTCCTTATTGCATAATAACAGTTATGTAAGACAAAAGAGAGGGAGATATTACTGTTTATACATTAATACTATTCCCGTTGTGGGCAGAGCTATGTGTTTGATCTGCGGGGCTCACCACCGTGCATTGTATAGAAAAGAAACCTCCTTAGAGTCATTATTATTAGCATTTTAGCTACCTCACGTTAGTGCAAGACACATTTATGCGGCAACGTATACGGAAGTTAATTTAAATGAAAATTTTCCATTTCATTCCATCTTTTTGCTCCCAATCCTCCTTTATTTAACGTTAATGCCTTGCGGTGTTAAATTGCGTTTGTCACTAAACTTGCATCTGTTTCTCTCTTTCTTCCTATTCCACCCCTCCTGCCCTCCCCCCTTCCCCGTGATATTCGCGTGTAGAAGGAAAAACAGACGAAAATAGTAACCAGGGTAAACTAGCTGTGAAAATGTCACCGTGTTAATGGCAATACGCCACGCTGAGCCCAGAAGGGGTGGAAAGGAGCAGGGGACGCACTCGAGAAGAGCGAGCAGAAACAGGAAAGAGGAAAATTTTGTTACGCGCTTCTCGCTGGCTGGCTTGAATCTGGAGGGCAAGTAAATCGTGTAATGTCGTTAAGTGCCCCCGACACGATTCCGCTCGTCATCTCTTCCTGAAGGAGAAATTTATATAGCGGAAAAGGGGAAGGACGGGAGAGATAACGACGGGTAGCGGGTAATATGTTGCATCGCTGAAGGTCCCCCGGAATCCTAAAATCTCGCCACGAAATTCCGATTAATCCTCCAGATCGTAACGATGACCTTTATATCGGATAATGTCGTTTCTTCGATGGAAATCGATATCGCGGAACTTTTTTAATTCCCAATTCTCCGAAAAGAAATGTATAAAAAAATAAAGCGAGAAAATTCAAAGAAGAGAAATATTTTCAACGAGAAAATTATATGTCGGGGGAAAATAAAAAGTGCAATGTATATATATATATATTTAGATGTTAAACGAAACGATCCCAACACACAGACCAATATTACGTCCTCCTAGGGTTAAAGTTGGAGAAAGAAAAGAAAATGCTCGGTCTATTGTAGAGAGTAATTGCAATTCGTTATATCTCGGAGTCCTCGATTGCAACATATAGGGTTTCTTAAAAGCGAAGATCGATACTTGGGCAGGTTACCGTCTGCATGATTTTTTATTTACTTTTTGCATAATAAATAAGAAATAAATAGAACAAAGATCGATCGTCGACAGAATGAATTTTTCCTCACCTCTAAAGAATATCGCCGCTGCTGGCAGCTCTCGTTGTCCTTGTCACTGGTCCCAGCCGATTGTTCGGCTCCGCACGCGGCCTGCAGTAGATGATCTTCCGAAAGGCTTTGCGAAAGTTATCGCTCAGGAAGGCGTATAGAAACGGGTTGACGCAGCTGTTGGTATAGGCAAGGATATGACTGACTATCTGCACCATTATCGTCGTCGTGGTGAGCGGGAACACGTCCAGGGACTTGCTCACCAGTATCACCTGCAACACGACCGATGACAAACCGAGTCACGGAGATGAAACGAAAATAAAATCGTCGCTAAACAACGCAGCCGTTTTATACCTGTATGGGACACCAACAGGCGGCGAAGACCCCGACGACGACGAAGACGAGCCTGGTGACGCGTCTCCTGCCGCGTCGACTCTCGGCGCTGGCGCTGGCCCGGGCTCCGCGCCACAGCTTGATCAGCACGGACATATAAAAGATGCATATCAGCACGAGGGGCAGCACGTAGCTCATGAGGAAGAAGGACACCTGGAAGTACGTCCAGTTGTACTGCGGCAGGATCCGGCAGGCCGTCAGGTTCTGCGGCGGGCCATCTCCCTCCTGGAACACGTAGTGAATCTACGTACACGCGGACTACGTAAGAGAACGAGAGCCTGCTCGGGGATGCGCTTTATGCCTTGTTATCTCGCGCCCTTACCTCGCCGTGAATCACCATAGCGGGAGCGGATAACGCCAGGATCACCACCCACGCCACGCCGGTCGCCAATATAGCGTGCTTCTCGGTTCTCCAGGACATCGAGGCGATCGGATGTACCACCGCCAAGTATCTGTGAATAATTTCTTATCTTGACATTGCTCATCGCCGTCAAACTTCGCTGTTCATTAGCATAACTTGAATTGCTAATCCGGTATAAGCGGAGCCCCCTGAGGAGTTAAACCCTCCCCCCGCGTCTTCAACAAACTTTTGATACGGAATATTATATAATGACGAAAGAAACGAGATGAAAAACATCTCTCGCTTCTCTCGTTATATTTAAAATTTACCGTTAAACTTACGCTGACGATTGGTTTTACGAGTTTAATCTATAAAAGTAATCTCAAAGTCGCCTCCATTTAGAAAAGTTGGCCTTGCCTCGAACATCGGTTTAAAAAAAATCGCAACTTGGAGATAATCTTTAGTTTGAATATCGTATATATATATATATATATATATATATATATATATATATATATATATATATATATATTTGCTTTCGGAAAAGAAAGTTAGAGAAGAAACGAGACGAAAAGTAACCAAACTTTCTCAAGTCGAGTTTAATATTCTTCTTCGTTCTCATTTTGATTCAAAGTAGAATGCAGTGGATCGTTTAAACAAGATCGATCGACTGTTTGTACATGAATCTTTAACGGTGTTAATCAAGATGGATAAGACGCATTGAAGAGGTTTTAACGATCCCGCGAGAGAAAAGTAAAAACTTGGATAAGTACGAAGAATTCCAGCGGAGAGGTTTTACATTTCATATCTAAAATAATCACGCCATTGATATCAAATTGATCACTCGATTATTCGACTCTCGACACATACATTATTATGTATTATGGCTGATGTAATAATGATACTTCTCAGAATTGCATCTTAACGACCGGAGATTGAATAATCTTGTACGTAACTCGCGCTGAATTTAATTAAATTCATACAACGTTCGAGGCTGTCGTTTATAGTCGCTAGAGAACGCATCGCCCTGAGGTATTGGAGTTAGATGGCGAACGTCTACAATGGTCTACGTCGCCCTGAAATTGGCATGTTCAAATTGCCCGAGATGAATGTATCAAACGAATATATTCCGCGCACTCTGCAAACTGCAGCGCGCATCGTGATTCAAAGCTGGACAATGAATTGAATGTCAAATGCCCAAAAAGCCCGGAGCACTTTACGGAGCTACTGCGAAAAGTCCATGTTAAAGGGCCGCGAAAATATCGGGCAAAGATAACGAAACTGATTTTAAGGACAAAGGATAGCAGCATAAAGTAAAGTAATTGCATAATATATATAGATTTTATCGATGTATATAAAATTGATTTTTACATAAATATGAAAGGTTTAAAAAATGCAATACTTCTTATCTTGATAAAGATTATAAATAGATTGTCCAAAGAGAAATAGAGTCTTAATATTATATAATCTCAATGAATTTTTTTGTAGTTACACATTTTTTCTTAGCGATATAATAATAAAATTAGATATTAGATATTCTTTTTATATAACTCTCTTGCATACAATAATATTTAATATCCATAATTAACTTTTACTAGATAATTCATTAAATCATTCTCTTTTTGTTAAAATAAAATTTTCTTGTAATTGGTCAAAAGACGCATATATATATATATTCTTTGGAAAATTTATTTCATATTGTTATATTGTAGAATAAAGTTTAAATAAAACGCATATCTTTTGAATTATATAGTCTTTTGATTAATTTTGACGAGAATTTCGCTTTAATACAATATCAAGTGACTTGTCCAACAATAAATAAAGTATGTGATAAAAGTTAATTATGAATATTAAATAATTAAATATTATGCAAATTACATGGAAAGGAAAAAACGTTTACTTAAATTTTTGTTAGAAGAAAAAAAATGTGTAGCTACAAGAAAATTTGCTTTGAGATTATATAAAATGAGATACTCTATAAATCTCTCCCAACAATTTTTTTTTTTTTTTTTTTTGCGTCATTACTCTGTTTACAATCTTTATAATTACATCAAGAGAAAAAAGATTTTGTATTTTTTAAAAGTCGTTTACATCGAAATTAATTTCATCGATTATACAAATAAAACGAAGCGAATGCTCTTACTTGTTAAAGGATATACATCGAAGATAAAGTAAGAATAAGAATTTCAAATTATTTGTTTGCTTCTAAAGCTAAAGCATTCGCTTCTAAAGAGATTGAGATAACAAATGCCGTGGAAATCCATGAATAAATATAAGTCATTTTCTGCCAAAAGAGACGAATGGCTATCTGTGAGATGTTTCTGTGAAAACATCTGTACGTTCGTAAAAGCATTTCCGCGTCACAAAGTGATATGCTTGGAATATATAATTATTAGTATATTACGATTTGTACATTTCGTGCGCATCGTCTCATGTGTATGTGTGTGTACGATTTCATTACCGATCTCGCCCCAATAATGATGACAAATGATATCTATTTTTACGAGCAAATTTTTTTTCTCCATCAAAAAAGATGTTATTAGAAGCGACCATTTTTCTTCATTCTAGTAATAAAAATCCTTTGGCCTTTTTACGTTTTTTTTTTTTTCTCGAGTAACTCACTTTCCAGTCATACGACTAATATATCATTTATTTCCCACTTGTTGACTTGTTGACGCTATTGTGAACATATGAACCGACAGCTTCATATATGAAATATTTCACGCGACACAAACATACAACAGTTTCAAATAAAACGTAGCATTAGAAGACATTTTTTTTTTCATCAAAACGTTACACCGACAGTTTGTCGGTCGGGGAATAATTTTAATGTACCAACCTGTCGAGGCTCATGAGGACCAGGGTGTAGACGCTCGCGTAAGCAGTAACAATGATCAGATATTGAACGATCTTGCACCAGACGTTGCCAAACGGCCAATACGGCAGCACGAAATCGGTAGCCGTGAACGGTATACAAAATATGACGAACAGCAGATCCGCCACGGCGAGGTTGATGATGAGGATATTCGTGGTCGACCTCATTCCAGGATTCGCCGCCACCACCACGACCACCAGTGAATTCCCGGCGAGACCGAGGATACCGATTATGCCGAAGAACAATGGCACCACCACCACCACGATGCTTTCAACTAGTTCGCGATTATAATCGAATTCGTATACTTCGCAAGCGTCAACTTTGTTCGCGAATTGCGAGCTGCAGTTGACAACAGCGTCGCTCACATTCGCGACATTTGCGATCGTCGGCTCCATATTTATTATTCGCGTGATAGGCAAATCTCTTCACGATTACGTTGCGATTACAAGCTCGTTATTACAGCCCGGTTTGTGGCGTGATAATAAATGTAGGAACTGTGTGCACATCAGCGATGATAATCGATTCTGTCTCAACGGAATCTTGATTTTGTCGTGAGGATCCTGTGACGATTGTCCGCGACATCGAGGACACGGAGGGTGTTTTTTCTCCTCGCCAAGTTCATTCTCCCTATCGAACAGCATTGATTTTTCCACGATTGGCGATTCGCTGATCGCTCATTATTCCTTCACAGTGTCATCTTCTCGAATTTTTGCTCCAATTCGGAAAAATCTCAAAGATCGATAAGGTGCTGGAAGGATAAAAAATCGCCCACATATAAGAATGTTGACATGATGCTCCACTTTTTGCGTGAATTATTAAAAGTGCGAGAGAAACGTTGTGATGTTGATAATGATTTTATTTATCCACTTGATATAATGATGTCTAATTTGTCACGTTAATTGTGTAAAATTTGGCACGTGTCGAAGAAAATATTGCATTGATAATGAGACCTTTTCGATCGAGCAATATAAAGATCTAATAATCTAAATATAATACTTCAGATGTTTATCAAGACTTGTTTATTGTTCACTTGTATTTTTGAGGAACTAAAATTGGCTCTATTCGTATCATTCGTTTGCCAATACAGTGGTCATCTCTGTCGCACAAATCACAATCGTTCAAATAAAACGATCGTAGCGGACACATTTCTTTAATTATATTATATTTTGTATTCCAATAAAGTGTCGCTCTTATTTCATTCTACATTGTAATCTACAATTCCTCAGTTATTTATTGCATTATTACACTTCTTCATCTTTGTTTTACTTTCATAGCTTCATATGGTGGTGTACGTTAGAAAAGTTTCACGATATTTGAATTCCAAAGAATCTCGCGATGAATTTAAGTCGAAAAACACTGCACTGATCACCGCTAGATCGAGTATTGAAATAACGTACGTACGTCGAATTCCATACGTTCGCCGCCGAATACTTGAACTTGGCGAACTTAAAGTTTTTGACGTCTCTTTCGCGATATATCTCGCTCGTCTTCTGTCGTATATATCGAGCAGTTTTTATTATATTCTTTTTTTTTTTCTATTATTTAGTACATCAAATTTTCCGGAAGACGATGCCTACGTACTTTGTCAATAATCGCGACTGATCGCGATCGGCAAGCGCACTTTTTCTTCCGTCCCGATGCGCGAATGCAAGCTTCAATGAATTTCGCATGGATTTAGCTTCAGACCGCCGGAAGTTGCACTTCCGTGCCAAGTTTGTCGACAAAGTTTGTTGTAGGTAATCGGCCGAGTCGTGAAGGGATATCGTCGCGCGCTAACCGATAACGCCACCTCCGGGGGTGGTTTTGCACTGAGAAACACCCCGATGTGGTGCGACGCGGCGCGCGGCCAGGAATGGATGGACTAGGTGTACGCGTGAACGACGGGGGACACATTCGCGGCGCCATCTGCTCTATATATATATATATATATATATATTTACGTGTGTGTGTATATATATATATATATATATATATATATATATATATACACGCACACACAAATACTCGACGCTGAAATAGGGGGTTGCTTACATACGTAAGACACTGTAAGGCACGAGATAAAGCGCAAGATATATATTTATTTAGGCGAAAAAAAAAGAGAAAAATATTTGAAATCATAGATAACGAGGGGTCCCGAAAGTTCTGAAAGGAAAATGATTGTAACGGAGAAAATAAAAAGAAAAGAAAAGAAAGAAATTATTGTGACTCTAAATATTAATGACTTTCCGTCCCTCACGATTTATTATTAAACTATTCTCTCTTTTCCTCTTTCTTCTTCTCCCTCTCTAATTACAATTTTATGACAAATCTACGATATGACAATGCGAATACACTTGTTTCGGTGAAAAATTGGAAGCTTCAGACAGATAAGAAGACGAAATTATATATATATGTTATAAATATAAAGAATAGAATATAGACCTCAATTTTTACCCGTTAAGTTTTATCTGCTAAAATCATATTTCATTTTAATGAAGGTTTAGGATGATTAATATCGCTTTGATACTTTTCAGTTACCAATATCGATTCAATACCTATCTAGACTACGGTATTATACAAAAAAAATAACAATGCGCGTAAAATAATACTATAAATCAATATATTAATAAATCAAAATATTAACACAATCGCATTTAAATCATAAATCTAGAACTTTTATGCTTTTATATAATTATTTGTCTTATTTTTAGCTTATATTAATTAAAATACATGTACTCTTACTAATTATTTTTGCATTGAATTTCTGTAATACATCTATTTTTTTTTTTTCGATAATTCAAAATATCAATATTCTTGCAAAAATGTCAAATATTTATAGATTTATTATTAAATATAGATTAATTTTTTCTAACAATTTTGTTATTAAAATTTTCGTCTGATAAATTTCAAGAGTTACTCAAATCCATCTCTGCTGAAGGTCAACTATCAAATCTTTAATCTTCATTTATTTTATCTTCCTCTCTTAAATATGATACATGATACAATACGTTCATAATGTGTATACATTTATAATATAATACATTTTAAACAGTCAGGAAAAGAGGAAAGAATAAACAGAAGTAAACAGCGACTGTCATGTAGAGTTGGGCAGGTGAAATACTTGATGTAAATTGCATGGGTTTACACATGTAAAATATTAAATATTTTACGTCCTTAATTTTTCACACACTATAAAGTACATGGAAATTCGATGATCAAATGTGCTACATGTATCCCTTCTGGCTGTAGCTAAAACTTTATGTTTAACCGGTTGTTACACATGTAAAATATTAAACATTTTACGTCCTTAATTTTTCACACACTATAAAGTACATGGAAATTCGATGATCAAATGTGCTACATGTATCCCTTCTGGCCGTAGCTAAAACTTTATGTTTAACCGGTTGTTACACATTGCTTGACGCTATATTAGCTATAAATAAACGTTTGAATCTGTTGATAATTTAAAACACATTGATTTTAGATAAGTTGGATAGCTTTAGACATGCATATTACGTTTTTTTTTTTTTTTTTTTACATATTTGACGTAATATACAAGTATGTTACGTGTAAAATTACGTAAAAAATCCTAGAATTTGTCAAAAATCTCAACCCTGCTGATACTTTGACATTCAGACATTCAGTTTGAATGCGGATTCGATATCTATCAAAGTTAAATAATAGCCATTCCCATTGCACCGATGCAATCGGTTAAGCAATTAAGAATCAAACTGTAAATTTTTAAATTGTGCATCCTTTTTTATAAATATCGACCGTCTATTATTGCACTAATAATTACATGCTGCAATATAATTATTATGATAAAAACATACATAGCGTGTGAAAGAGGATCATCGGCCGTTATACTGTCTTTATTCTCTACAGAAATTGAACATTATCCTTTATCAAAATTGAGACTGTAATTTAATTAAAAAGTTACATGACATTGTAAATTAATTTTACGGTAATTTCAGATTAACTTACTTCTCGCTTAAATGGAAATTTCCTTAATAGGATTTTAGATATTATTATTAAATAAATAAATACTCTTCAGTTATTTCGATCATATCTATGTATCGATTGTATCGAATATACAGTATAATCGTGTACGTTTAATAATTTCGTGTATACTTGATGGTTTTATTTTTTTAATACTCTTACTTTTTTTGTAATGCTGAAGAAACGTGCTCTTTCATATTTTTACGTACGATTAAATGTGTAATCTTAATACTCTGTTTAATCTAATGCTTATATAAAAAATAAAATCCGCGTATTATGAAGTATACTTACAAATCGTGCGTTTACAATGTTTCTAATTGTATGTCGCGACAGGAAAAGATACAAGTCGCGTTATCTGTGTTAGCTACTTGTGTTTAAATACTAAATATGCTTATCAAAAGTCGATAAAAGCAAGTATACCCGATAATACGCGATTTTCATTTTTTACATATACCTTTTTTCAGTATTACAGAAGTAAGAGTATTAGAAAAGTAACTCGGTCGATTAAATAATAAAATTTTAATCAAATTACAATAATTGTTAAATCAGAAATCCCAACGAGATACTATTAAATGTTACGTTCGATGGTAAAACAGTAAAGAGAAAATCATAGTTTAATTCAAATAATGTAATAATTTAATTCACTTCTTTATTTTCTGTCACCCTGCCTTCACTAGGTTTACTACAGATACTGGAGATAATAATTTATCGTAAAAAAATAAATTCTAATAATAAATATTTACTTACCTATGATTTTTTTAAGATATCTGTTAATAAGATATCGTATTCTTATTCTAAAAACTTATCTATTCTCTCAAGTAAATGTTGGATTATATATGAGATCCTCTGCAAGAAATTTCTTATATGTTTCATAATGTAATTAATATTTAACTCCATAAATTATAAACTAAAATGTAGAATACAAAAACTATATAGTATCTTATGCCCTGAATAATACAGAGAATACAGAGACAATATATATTTACTTAATATAAAAATTTTACAATTTATAAAATACAAAATAAGATGAGTTCTTACTAAGAATTACATGAAGGAATATTTATGAATTTTTAAAAATGAGTTTAGAAGCCTAGTAAAAAAAACATTTCATTGTAGAAAATGTTATGCTAAATGTATGTATTATATATTGAATGTATTAATCATGTATGCATGGATCTTATTCCTGTATATATATTATTCCGGTTATATTTGCACATACATTTTACATTCTATAAATGTAAATTACATCAAAGATGTATATACAGAGAATATACAATAATGTACATACAATGTATATACTATGTATATATTAATGTTTTATAGGAAATATCAGTTTATGAATAATTAAATGAAGACTTTGTAATAAAAGAGTCTTTCTTTTTATCATTTTTGTCGATGAAAATATTTCTTGAGAAAAAAATTTTAATAAGTTAAAAAATTTTTTTAATTTCTTTTATGTAATGAAGACAGTTAAATACAAATACACTAAGATTTATTTTATATATCTGATTATATAATAGTCGTCTAATACTCTTTTATCGTATTTTCTTTCAATCGCAGATAAAAAATATAATGATAAATCACTAGAATATATATGTAAGATAAATATTATTAATTATTGAAACCTAAACATCTGTATGTGTTAATTTTATAATTAATCATTAATAATTGTAAATTAATTTTTTATGTAATAAACTTAAAACGAGTCGATTAAATAGATTTTTTGTATAACCACAAATGTGTAAATAACACATTGTCGCGTTCGTGAAGAGAAATAAGTAAACGTGTCTAGACTCTAAGAACTATTGTTATTGTTTAGAAGATACAAGACAAATTTAGAAATTTTCAGTTACTTTTACAAACAATTTTAGTAACTAAAACCAATCTCATATATAGAGTAGTTTTTTTATTTTTTCGATATATCTCGAAAATTACTCGAGATATCAAAAAATATTTCGTAAAAAGTTTTTTTTTTACGTTTTATATCAAAATACCCTTTTCAAAGTCTTATTATTCTTATTGTTTCAAAATCTGAAAAACGATTTAACTTTTATTTTTAGATCTTAAGATCTTTTTGGAAGCAGAGCTCTTATATATAAAACTTTTTTGTAAATAAATTATATTAAATAAAATAAAAAATTATATATATAATTTCTTAGTTGTTAGTAGTTTATGTCAGCTGAGAAATAACATTAAATTAGTGAGACAACAAGGAAATAAAGTTTGAATTCAGTTCTAAGTTTAGTTTGTTAAGAGTAGTCGCTTAATAGACAACATATTCAGATTCGATTTTCCTCCGACTCAACGATTTTATTCCGATATTTATGTTGTCCGTTTCTTCAGGACGATCAAAGAGGTTTACTAAAATAAAATTTCGAATTGAAATTTATTAAACTATTTATAGTATCGTACAAAAAAATTTGTCCTATGCATAACTAATTAGTGAAACATTAATTCTATAAAATATCCTGATGCACTATGTGCATTTCGCTTTTTCTAGCTTGAGAAATTTTGTGTTACTTACTAAAAATATTATGTTTATATACACTCCTTACTCTCTTGTACGTTAGACACCTCTGTATTATTAGATAAGCGAAGTATAATTTTTTAATTTTATTTTTATTTTTACTTTTAATTATAATACGTTATTGGGCGGAATTGATAATATTACAAGAGACTCAACATACTGCTAATTGTGATAAAAGTAATAAAAAATGATATATTTGCTAACTATTCTGATAGAAAAACTGATGCGACCCTAACGTGTTTTCTTGTTTTTAACAATTTAACATTTATTTTTTCTAACAAAAGAATTTTTTCGTTATTTCTTACATGTTTGTAAGAATTCTTTCTTTATGTGCGCACTTAAACAACTTATTAAATAAAGTTGAGAATAATACAAAAACTACAAGATGGCATGTAACATGAATAAAAAATAACATTAATATGGAAAAGTATATGTTATATTTACGACATTCAATAGGATTATGCATTAATCAGTTTCGCAGAAAAAATTATTTACTATGAAATCGACGCATTAACATCCATTTGACTTTTATTCTCCAAGTTTATAGTTGCTTGTTTATAAACATTAAGAGCCTTATATTTACAGTATTAAAAAAGTTCTGTATTGTTTTGCGATTTTCGGAATAATTATTGAGAAATTAATTAAAAAATATCGACCAATTTGCGCCAATACAGGTGTCCGGTAAAGATTGAATCAACGTTTGTGAGCAAGTAGAGTGCATTAAACTGAACAGAAAAGTCCTTTACCATTTTGCGATTTTTGCAATAATTATTGAGAAATTAATTAAAAACTATCGACCAATTTACGCCAATATATTAGTTCTCTGCGAAAAGTCAGCCCGCTGTCACGCTGTCGCTAGGAGCACAACAAGAAGAGATAACCTACTGTTACACGGTTACTATGCGTGCAATAGTTTTTAATTAATTCTCAATAATTATTACGAAAATTGCAAAATGATATAGAACTTTTTTGCTCAGTTTGATCCTGTATACGAGAGATTTTTTACGAATTACCAGATACCCTGTATATATGTATAATATATAATATAAATAATATTTTAATTATTGAGTTGTATATTATATATTAATTAATAAATAAGTGTATACATAATTTTCAAAAAGAAGAAACTTCTCCACTTTGAATATATAAATCAAATAAATAATAAAAATAAAAATAATATAATTTGTGTTACTATAAATGTGTCTTTTAGATTAAAAAATAAAATTCATTTAATATTAATCAATCTTGAAATGATTCTACACGATCAATGTTTTACGTATAAATTTACGTGTATATTATTGTACATTCCGTTCTTTTTTAAATAAAATAGAATATTTTTTTTATATTTTAATGGGACCATCTTATAAAAAAAAAGCTTTTTGTAATTTAATTTCACAATATGATGATCCATAATAACACACTTATAATATTATTGGGAGTATAATATCACACACTACATATCATTATATATATTTTTATACATATAATCAAACAAATAAAAAAAATATTTATGTATATAAACCAGCGATACAATCACTGATTTTAGTTGCCCGTTCAAAACAATGTCTTTGTTTACACGGCTGTGTGCCAGTTGCATCTGAGGCGCCTGTTAAGTACATCGCTATTCAGAACCAATATTTAAATCACTGATAATACATTTATCATTTAAAAATTCTCTGTTCTTGTTGTTATATGCACCACTGTAAAAGTTAAATATACAAATATAGAAATGGCATTTACTTCCAAATGTCGAGTTACGTGTTTACAAGTGGAAATTAGTCTATTTCGTTGTTCGTAACTGTAATGATCGGTTTTCAGACTCATATTTATATTAAATCTCTTTTTATTTTCATCTTTAGAATATAGTATTAATGTTTGACCGAATGTTTTTGGGGCATCTTGTATATAAAATGTAAATAAAAATTCACATATAATATGTAACGCGTAAAATTATGAATAAAACTCTATCTTGAATTTTGTCACGAATTATAAATCATCTAAAGAGACTTTACTATTTGAAATTTTTTTAAATTTTGACTTTTGCATGTACATATTATTATATTAAACAGTGTTAATAAACATTCACTTACATCTGACGATGAATCTCACGTACTGATTCACACCTTCTGCTTACAAAATTCTGATAATTTAGCATATTTCGAACTTGCAATAATTTTCAATCACATTGACCATATTATTCGCTCGCCAAATTCCGACAAATTAATGGAAGACAATACGGTTATACAGCTACTTCTCTCTTCTATGTAACAATACATCTCTGTATCTTCTAAGTGCACATATATTGTATAATTAACCTGTACATTCATTATTCATATATATCAAATCGCTCTCTGACATTACTGGCGTCTTGGTGTATAGAACCGAATAAACATGCAATCAACTACGAATAAAATCAACATCTATTAAGTTACGCAATAAAAAAAATGTTATAAAATAAGTACATTTGCATACACAACAAAATTTCAAACTTGCATAGCATGAATAATAATGTATTGATATTGTACACATGAAAAAGTATATGTCATGGTTTATTTATACCTGAAAAATGTTAGAGTGTGTAATTATATAAAACAATTATATATAAAAAGACATTTACATATCTAATATTTATAAAATATATAATCCTAGAAATGAAGAGAAGGAGAAAGAGAAAAATAAAACCATAAAAGTTTGGATTTTTATAGATTGCTATTTTTATTGCATATTTATTTTCTTTAAAAGAAATTTGTATTCCATTTGGATTTTCTTTTTCTTAGATAAAGTAAAATACAGTAAATTTAAAAGAATTTTAAATAGCAAAATAAAGATTTTTATACAATCAAAATTATTTTCTTTTGGAACCTTATAGCAACCCTGATTATATCAAATTAAAACTTATTCAATTTTTATCTTTTTTAAATTTAGAAATTCTCGAAATCTTCTATATGTAATATTTCATAAATAATAAGTAATAAGTTTTTTTTATCTAAGACGCATAATGCATATGAACTGTGTTTTACATATTACACATTTTGGTGGGGAAGATATAATAAAAGCGTCAATAACATCACAGCAGATGGCAGTCTGCTATTAATGTAAAAGTGTATTACTACTTTGGTGTTATCATCATTTTTGTACAATGACATTAGTAAGTACTGTATTAATTATATTGGCATGTATTGCCATAAGTTACCTCATCTTGAATTATCGCCGGCAGTCTTCTGTTAAAACGCTAAATAACATGTCTGGGCCAAAAGCATTTCCTTTTATTGGAAGTACCTATTATTTTCTTCGATATAGTCCTGATGGTAATAATAAAAAGATAAAAATATTTACTTAAAAATTAATTGTCGCTAATGTTGCATTAATTTAGAGTAATAATATGTTGATAAATTATCATATATGATAAACCATAAACATTTTTTAGAATTGTTAGAAGCTTTAATTAAGTGGACAGAAGATAATTCATCCCCATTTAAATTTTGGTTCGGCAACAAGTTTTTCATTGTAATATATGAATCAGATCAAATGAAGGTAGAGAGACCAGCGAGCTTATGCTTAACTATTAAATGAATGACTATCTATTTTTATTTATATAGAATATCTAGAATAGAATAATTAATATTTATTTATATATAGAATATCTAGAATAGGATAATTAATGTCTACTCAAAATATCGAATAAAAATAATAATTTTTTATATCTTTTTTTTTTTTAAATGACACAAATGGATATATATGTACATTCGAAATCTTAAAAATATATTACATAACATTACAGAAAATCTTACAAAGCAGTGTCGATAAAAGTATAATATATCAAACATTTGAACCAATATTAGGCAAAGGATTAATCACAGCTCCTGGTAAAATATTTTTAGTAAAATATAAGACACACACACACACACACACACACACACACACACACATTGTATATACGTAAGTTAAAATATATGTATAATAATAATATAATATAAAATATAATATAATTTAAAGTTATTTTTCTATTTAATTTACATAATAACATAATTATAAAAAAAACAGCTTTATAACACAATTTACTTGCAGTCCTGTAGTATATTTTTATTCGCACTTTAACAGCGCGCATGCACGCAATCACGCACATTCACACATACGCATATATGCACATAACAATGTCACAAGTTTAAAATTATCATTAATTAAATTTCAACTAATATATTTTTTAATATTATGATTTTATTTGTTTACATATCTTTTTACTTTAATATCTTATTATAACATTTATTTTAGTATCTACATGGATTAAACATCGAAAAATAATAATGCCAAGTTTTAATAAAAGCTTGTTACAAAAGTATTTTGATATATTTGTCGAACAATCTTTAATATTGACGGACGAATTAGAAAAAATTAGACTAAATGGGAATAAAGTCATTCTTTTAAAACATGTATCAAAGTATACTCTGAGAACTGCATGTGGTAAGAGATTAAGTATTTTTATTTATTTGTTAAACATTTACATATATTTGTCTTCGTAAAAAGTTTAAAAGGAAATTTAAAAATTTTACGAGAGATAAAGAAAAAGAAGTGCATTAATAGTACAATAGTAATGGAATAATCTCTTTAAAAAACAGTAAAGGAAAGAAAGGTGCCAAGTTCATGCGTCAATTCCATTGTTGAAGATTTTATTACAAAAAAATAATGTTATTATACAAAAAACAGATTCTATATTACTGTAAAAAAAAACAACAATTTTTACAAAAGTAATAATATCAATAAATAGCGCCAATTGAAGAAAAACAAACACTAAATCAAAGTACTAAAACTACAAAAAAGTAAAAACTTGGTGTTGTGAAGTATGATAATATAGACATAAGACGTGTACATTATATAAACATATAAATTATTTTTATGTTTTTTCTAAGAACGTTTCACAAATTTTTTCTTAATTTTGTGTATCATTATATTTTATATTATCCTAATTATATTTTATAATTATATTTTATATTTTCTTACTATATATGTATGTACATATATTATTTTGTATGTACATATATTATCTGATATGCTGATATATCATGTATGATATGTGATGTATACATGTGAATGATAATAGGCATGTGTAGATAATATGTAAGATAATAGATAAATAATATATAAATAAACATGTATTCATATATTGAAATTTTTAATGACTGATAAATCATTATATATATTTCTTGATATATGTGCTTTTTGCATAAAACTTTATAAAATTTTATATAAAAATGTAAATATTTATTACAATAATGTTTTTATTATATGTTATGTATGAATAATGCAAATAATTTTTATAATAATAACTATTGAATAATACAAATGTATATATCTAATGATATAGCTTTTAATGCAACCCAAGTTTTTATACTTTGCTTTGGTGTAAATCTGTTTTATTTTAGTTGATGCAATTTATTGATATTATCATTTTTATAAAAATAATTAATTTACAGTAATAAAAAATTGTTTTTTTTTATAATAATATTATTTTTTTATAATAATAGTTTTCAACAATTGGTGCATGAAGAAAATTATTTTACTTCTAAATTTATAATATATATCGTTTAAAATATTAAATATATAAAAAAATATTTAATATAAATATATGTTTAATATAAATAAATATCTAATATAATAAATAAATAAACTACTTTTGAAAGAAATATGTTTTAATTTTTATAAATAAAATTATATTATTTTTTTATTCATACCATAATTATTACTTTTGATTTAAAAATATTATTACTTATCCTTGTGTTAATATGGAATTCTTACTTTTTATATGTCGTTTATTGATGTCTGTTTATCAAGTTATTTCATTTGAATTCGTAGTAGTTATAAGATTGTTTCAAGCTTATATGAAAATCTCATCATATACAAATAGAAAATTTCCTTTTTTTAAACATGAAAAAAGCACCGAATTCACGCATTCAGGCACACTTATTAAAAAAATTATTTTATTAAAGATATTACAATAGTTTAATATATCAAGAAAGTATTATACAAAGAAGCGTTATTTCATTTTTTAGTGTTCAAGTTTGTCTTCCTTACAAAAAATTATGATGTAAAAAAAATGTTCCAACTAAAAATAAAAAACTTATTTAAATTTATACATTTTTGTTGTAAAAGTTACAATATCAAAAATATGGAAAAAATATAAAAATCATAAAAATTTTATACAAAAAACTTTATGCTGCTATGTAACGATTTATTCGTATAATAATAATAAATATTTTATTTTATTTAATTTCGTCGTTACTAAAAACTCCATAACAATAAGAACATATTTAATAATTATACAAAATGACTGTAACAATTTTCACGTATTATATTTGAAATTTAATAAAATTTGATAAAATACTTCATTATTAAAAATTTTTCTACTATATTATTCATGCTACTTTGATACAATTGGTATAACAATGCCAAATTTTTTGTTTAATTTTTTTATAACTTTTACATTTTATAATTTTTACATATTTTTTTATATTATCACTTTGATAAGAAAGCCATATAAGTTTAAGTAGATTTTGGCTTACTTTCTTTTATATTAAAATTTTTTGTAAAACAAAAGAAATAAATTCAAACAGTAGATAATAAAATAACGCTTCTTTGTATAACGTCTTTTTTGATGTATTAAACTAACACATTTTTTACATAGTAAATTTTTGATCAAGCACGTGTAACATCTTTTTTCAGTTTTTTTAAAAAAGTAATTTTTAAAAAATTATATTAGTTCTTTTTTCGTAATATTTATGCACAAACCGTCTAAAATATCTTATTTGAGTTATTGAAACTTATTAACAAATTTTTATATTTTTTTATTTCCTAAAACATTTTAATAATAAGATGTGTAAAATATGCTGTAAAATATTTTTTAATATTCCACATAGTAAATTTATATCAAAAATATTCAAACAAACAATAAAAATAATGAACTGACAATGAGTATAATCTTAAATAGCAAATTGTTATTTTCCAATATTTGGTAACGTAAAACATTTATCTTGTAATTTTAAATTTCGCATCACATTTGTTTAACAAAATATTTTATAAAATGAACAACTCAATAGTAGTAGCCAATTACTTGTTGGTATTTTAAGTAATTTTAAGAATTTTTTATATGATTATAAAGGTATAATGACGGACATCAAAATAGAATTTCCAACAAATCAAATCAATCAATGTATTGAAGCAACGAAAAGGTAAAATACCTTTTTTATTCATAACTTTTTACAATGTAGATAAACTAAAGAAAGATGTTTTAGCTTCAAAAAAATTAATAGATTAAGAATGCGGAATGTATTCTTATATCCTAATTTTATATTCAATCTTACTGCTCTGGGACAAAAACAGCGACAGAATAATAACTTCTACCATTCTTTTACAGATAAGGTAAATAATGCAAATATTAATAATAAATATTAATTTTAACCTTGTACAATACTTTACTTACTATATAATCTATTATTATACAGTTAGTACAAGCGCAAATATATGCGAATGAACAGAATACCAAGAGTAAATGTGAAACTCGTAAGTTTTTCCCCATGGTTTATTTTTATGTTTCCATTGTTGTATTATTATGCAAAATTCTTAGAGTCAGCAAAATAATTTTTTTCAAAAAGTTTAATTAGAACGCTATGTTTTAATTGTTAGGTTATTATTAAAATGCTTTTGATCATTGCTAAAGATATTTTTTTTCTTCTACATTTACTTTTAATTATAATTTTCAAAGTAACATATTAAATTATGCTATCATAAAACTGAGAAAGTAATTAACACATACACAGATGGATACATATGTACATATATTATATACATATAATATAATTATATACACATAATTATGCAAATGTATACAGGCACACAATTTTATATTTTATTTTTTAAATGATGTAGATAGGACACTTCTTGACATTTTAGTAGAAGTATTTCATGGAGATAAGTTTTCGCAAAAAATAATACATGATAATTTAGTAACGATTATACTAGAGGTATGTAAAATCTTTTTATATAATTTCTATATAATTATATATTTATATACAAATAAAACATAATTTATTATATAAAAAATTATAAAGGAATAAGAATAACTAATAAAAAACGAAGCGAGGTAAATAAATGCACTTACATTGTGTAAAAATTCTCTTTAGTAATAATAAATATTTTTATTCTTCTTTTGAATTATTTTCAATATACAAAAACAAAAAACATATTACTAACATTTAATAAAATAAAGTAATATATATATTCATATATACAGGGTGTCCCCATATATACAGGGTTTCCCGAAATTGCCGGTAGATATTTTAATGGCAGGTTCTTTAGAACATTTTAAGACGAAAAGTTTAATACAAAAATGTCGAGGCTACAATAGTTTTTAAACTGGAAACAATTATATTTCACGAATGATAGGACTGAGATTTCGTGCTCTCAGGTACGGCAAAATAACAAGGGCTAACATAATATTCATAATATCGTGAAAAGAGCGCTATTTATAGGAGCACTTTTATCACTTGTTATTTTGCCGCACCTGAAAGCGCGAAATCTCAGTCCTATTATTCGTGAAATATAATTGCTTCCAGTTTAAAAACTATTGTAGCCTCGACATTTTTGTATTAAACTTTTCGTCCTAAAATGTTCTAAAGAACCTGCCATTAAAATATTTACCGGTATTTTCGGGACACCCTCTATATATATATATGTAATTTTTGTGTATCATAAAATATATATGTTTCTTGTTTGTTTTGCAAGCTTAGAGTTTGATTTCATAATGGCTTTTGTAAATGTTCCAGTTTTTTCGAAACAATTTACACATGTGATCCGTGATTGAAATCTAATTTTACATTGCTATAAACAAGTTGCATTTTTTCAATACACAACACAAAAAATAACAATAAGCACCTTCTTTCTAAATAATTAAATAAAAATATGGTGTATAGAATTTTATGTGAAGATTATGATACATCATGTTGATAACTTATTAAAAATACTCATCAATCAGCATTATATAATCATTAGTCATAGACTTTTGAATCACGAGTTTAAGTGAAATAATTGATAATGTTGAAGTCTTGAATGTGGAATATATTAGTAAGAGATTATCAGAAATGTCATTATTAAGTAAAAGAATGGTCTCAAAACAGATACCTAAGGTCTTCATCATATGTATATGAATACATATATGCAAATATTGATCCTGAGTTTCTACATGTTTATTTTTATTTCCTTCACATCATATGCGATTTAACAGTCATTCGTCTTCTTGTTAATTTATATCTAATTCCTCGTCAGTGTGTTATCTATTTTTATATGAAGATTGTTTAAAAATAGGTTTGAAACATTTATTATTATTATTAAAGAGAATTTTTACATAATATAAGTGCATTTATTTACTGCACTCAGCTCTTATTAAACCTATTTTTCCCGATTTTTTATATTCAATATATTAGAGCCTTTTACTTTTATTAATTATTAAATGATATTTTCTTAATTAGAATTTTGATACAACCTCTGTTACGATTGATTTTGCGATCTTCATGTTAGCAAATTTCCCAGAGATACAAGTACGTATTTATAAAATTTATATAAAATTTTTTCGTAATAAACTGATCGTTTAGAATAATACAATTCTCTATAAAAAATATTTTTTACGTAACAATAAAAAATACTTTTTCAATAAATTTTGCTATTCAAGTAAATAATAATACTTTGTTTAGAGTCGTCTTTTCACATATTGTTATATATATTATATAAATTATAGTAAATTCTAATAATATTAATAAAATTATTAAATTGTTAGTTTGCTTTTTCAAATTATAATTTAAATTTGATTTGTATAAACATTTTTATTATTCAAAATAATAAATACACTTATAACAAGCAAGTAAATAAGAAATGTATATATTATATGTAACTTATTACAAAAATATTTAAACAATTTTGAGTGTATTATTTTAATTTAAAAAAATGGTAAATGTCTATAATAACTACTGCAGCGAAAAATCAATTTTTTTCAATACCAATCAACAAAACTACTATAGAAATGAAATGTAGAAATGTTTTTAGGGAGGGGCAAGTCTTTCTTAAGAATTTATTCAATAACAAGTTATAGAAATGCCAAATTATACTGTCCTTCGAGTTTTGTTTACAAACATTAATTATTGTATTTGTTGCTTTATTTTTATATATATTTTCAATATATTCATAATACACGCGCACACACGCCTTCGGCCCCTCCTCCCGCACCCATTCCGGCCACCTCGCTTCGCATATACGTTGCAAGACAAAGCAAAATTTACATGGGTTTGCAACTTTCCACCAAAGCGAGGTGGACGGGTCGGGCGCGAGAGGGGGGCCGATAGCCCCCCTTGCACCGCCCTCTGTGTGTGTGTGTGTATTATGAAAATATTTCTTTATTCATATTTATATTATTCCATTTTATAATAATTTAATGAATAATGTTTAATAAATTTATTTAAGTAATTTTGTTACTTGTAACTTCTTAAGAAAGACT
Organism: Anoplolepis gracilipes; assembly: GCF_047496725.1. Taxonomy (NCBI): domain Eukaryota; kingdom Metazoa; phylum Arthropoda; class Insecta; order Hymenoptera; family Formicidae; genus Anoplolepis; species Anoplolepis gracilipes. The sequence continues at coordinate 3,009,716 of NC_132984.1, read as the reverse complement.
TGCCCCTCCCTAAAAGCATTTTTACATTCCATTTCTATAGTAGCTTTGTTAATTGGTATTGAAAAAATTGGTTTTTCGCTGCAGTAGCTATTATAGACATTTACCAAAAAAATTAATAATTTTAATATAGCTACAAAATGTCTACACTAATTTTTATTAATTTAATCATTATCAATATTTTGATACCAAAATAATGAATTCGTATACATAAATAATAATATATATAATTGTATATAAATAATATAATTAATATACATATATATATATATAGTGTATTGTGTATATATTAAAAACTAGGTCTACCTTACCATATAATACACATATGTTTATACTTCTGATATATTTATACATATAGAGGGTATATATTTATTTAATTAATTTTATTTAATCTTACAATAGGAAAAAGTGTATCAAGAATTATGGGAAATTTATGGGACAAAAACTCCAAAATCTGCTCCAATTAGATACGAAGATTTACCAAATATAAATTACTTAGATTGTATTATTAAAGAAACTATGAGAATATTTCCTCCTGTTCCTTTAATTGGGCGACATCTAACAGAGGATGTAAAAATAGGTTTGTTTTCAAAAATAATTATCTTTTTATTTTATATATGTATATGTTATCATTAAATGTATAATTAACGTTACATATAACTTAAATAGGAAAAAATCATAATTTTTAAAAAATAACTAAATATATTTTATTATTTAAAAATTATGTGCTTATTTCATGGTTATATATAAATTAAAAGCTAAATATAAAAAAAATACACACTAATGTACATTTGGTAAGATTAATAGTTTTCTTTTTGTGCAATTATTTTTGAAATTTATTTCAATTTACAAAAATAAAATTTTAAAAATACGTCTTCGTGACTGAATGAGCTTAATCTTGATTATATTTTCAAGGTTACTGTTCTGAATAATTTCCAATAAATTTTAACCGTTACTCATTGTTTATTAAAAAGTTATTAACAAAAAAACTTCTAAATTATATGTAATTTTCAAATTATATATATTTTATAAAATGCTATACGCTTAAAACTTTTGGGGGAGACTCAGAACAGTGATCTCAACATATATCAATATAAGATCAAAGTTATTAGATCTGTTTTTTTTTTAAATTTTACTGATATATGTTTTAGGAGAGTTTATCCTGCCAAAAGACACTGAGGTTCTTTTGGGAATAATAACTCTACACCGAAATGAAAAGTATTGGCCCAATCCGTTGGTATTTGATCCGGACAGATTTCTCCCTGAAAAAAGAAAAATTAAGTCTAATTCGTCTTACTACATGCCATTTAGTATGGGATCCAGAAATTGTATAGGTAAGAACAATTCAAAATATATGTTATCATAAAATTGATTTGCATATAAGCAACTGATAAGTTTTTGCAGGTATGAATTATGCAATGATTTCACTGAAAGTTGTCTTAGCAACTTTGATACCAACATTTGTATTCAAAGTAGATAAAATCATTCCGATAGATAAAATTAAATTAAATACGGATATAACTCTATATTCTGTTGAACCCCTAGAAGTCAAAATTGAAAATCGCGATCTACATTAAAATAGTGTAAGTACATATTTATTGAAAAATAATCTAATATCTTTTGTATGAGGCTTTCTATATACATAATATATGTATATGGTATACAAATGAGAAGAGAAAATGGTAGTGTAAAGATAAGTCACAATTTATCTATGATGTGATTAAAACTAAATGTGGTCTAATAAAAGTTGCACACAAATAGGTAGAGGTACATCTATATCTACAACTGCTTTTTACAATAATTAAACGGCATTTAATAAAGGACCACATATTCTGCAAATGTTAACAGTTGTTGAACAGCATTTAGGAATTATCGTTACGCAACAAAAACATAAAATTTTAGCGGGAGAAAATATGGAAAAGAAGCGAGCAAAGTGTTAATGTTTCTGTTGCATAACGATAATTATGCTTTCTAATTAATAAAAAGATTAAACTTGAAAAATTTTTGAACATTTAATGTTTGATAATAAAAATTTTTTTATTAATTTAAATGTACAATTGAACGAAAATTTTAAAGAACGAACAAGAGGAAAGAATAACAGTTATTTTCGCCGTAAGAATGGCTTGAATGGCTTGAAAATGTTAACAATGCAACTGTTTAACTTAAATAGTTATTACTGGTGTTACAAATGGTTAAATATAATTATTATGTGGTTATTAATGGTTTAATTTACCTAAGCGTTAGAAATTAAAATTCCATCAAAGTATTGTATTAAAGTACAGAGAAATTATGCAGAAAAATATATTTAATTATTGTTTATTTATCTTTATCTGTTTTATGTTATTCCTTTTAAAAATAAACTTATACATACAATTAGTAAAAATATTTTGGTTTACATTTCATTTACCATCTCGTATTATGTTAATCAATATAGTATTAATATATACAAGGTGTTTCAGAATTAATAGCAAAAAATGAAGAAGGATAATCTCTATAAATTAAAATAAATTGTCTTATAAACATATATCTGGGAACGCACCCTGTTGCGTTATAGTTCCCAGAGTCTCCTTCAAAAATTCGAAATTTGGAAAACTTTTCTTTCGAAATTGAAAAATTGGATGTCTCCATCATGGAGATTCGAAATCTTTATGTAATATCCACGTAAACTTCCATAGATGTCTACTACACATCCACAGTTTTATATTTCTATTTTAAATACGTTAGATGTATTCATACAGATATCATATGTATATACGTTATATGAAGCGATCATAAATATTTTATGAAGCAATCATAAATATTCTTGGAATAATTATAAATACTTAAATAATATAAAACTTTCATGGACAATTAATAAAATTTATTTATAATTACATATATTATTAATGGGAGTAAGATAGAATCGTTATAAATGTTTTTTCCAAAAAAAGTAACAAAAACCAAACAATCACTTATAAATGATTGAATTTATATTATTCACTTGTCAGTTTTATGTACGTACTAACTATGCATACCAAATACAGAAAATATATTTCGTATATTTAATGTGCAATTAGTACATGCATCAAAGTCAATAAATAATATTATTGCACCCATGGGTCGATTTACGTCGATACTTGCAAGAAAACGTCAGAAATGTGCGAATCACGTCACTCTTGTATGCCGAGGAACAAATAATGAAACGCTGATTAGAAAAAGGAATGATACTTTTATTAATTGCATACAACCTCATATATTTTTTCTTATCTAATTAAGACAGCTAAATATAAATACTATAAGGTTTATTATTTGATCTTTATATTTTTATTTATTCGATTTGATTTGATTTTATCTGATTATACATATAATAGTCGTCTAATACTCTTCTCGTCGTATTTTCTTTTATTCTGATGATTGAATCTCAATTGAAACTTTTTTCTGTAAATGCTAATTGTAAGTTACATATGGTTATATAAGTTATTGACAGTTGAATAAGTTGTTGACCTTGGCAGATAACCTTTTCCTTTTTGTATTACGCATGAAGTGGATGCGTATACAGATATTATCACAGGATAAATATCTGTAAGAAACGAAGCTATGTATCTTAAATACGACCATAATGTTTAACAACTGCTCTGAATCTAATATATCTGCGGTTGTTTACAAATAATCTATTACAAACGCGCTTAAAAACAATCTTTTGTAGACGAATGTAGTTTCGATATAAGAACAAATAATAAAGGACAAAATAAAACGTAAAAAACAAAAGAAAAAATTTGCATACACTTCATGCCTAATACAAGTAGGAAAATGTTATCTGCCAAGGTCAACAACTTATCCAACTGTCAATAACTTAACATATATAACCATATGTGACTTACAATTAGAATTTACAGAAAAAAGTTTCAATTGAGATTCAATCATCAGATTAAAAGAAAATACGACGAGAAGAGTATTAGACGACTATTATATTTGTAATCAGATAAAATCAAATCAAATCGAATAAATAAAAATATAAAGATCAAATAATAAACCTTATCGTATTTATATTTAACTGTCTTAATTAGATAAAAAAAAATAAAAATTTATATTAATAAATACAAATTTTGAAAATCAAAATTTGAAATTGTTTTTTTAAGAAATATTTTAATCGTTAATTGTTTTCCTCTTTAAGAAGATATAAAAATGTTTAAAAAGAAAATAGTAAAAAGTAACAAAAAGTAATAAAAAGAAAAGTTCACAATGCTTTTATTTAATTATTTATAAATTGATATTTTGTTTGTAGAAAAATGCTTATAAAAATACATAAAAAAAATAAAGCAAAAATTAGTTTGTTTAAAAAAAAAATGTATAAATTATTTGTTATTATTTGTTGCTCGAAAGATTATATATATATATAAAATATATGTAAGTAATGGAAAGTATTAATAGTTAAAAGAAGAGTGTATCGCGAATGCACTCGGGTAGAATATTGACCGCGTGAGCTATTGACGCAACGGAGAAGGCAAGACATGCCGGAGGTACAGAAACCGGAAGCGTCACCGAATTGCGAAAGGTGCAAGAGAAGAAATTTGCCTTTAGATTTCCTTTACTTGCACCCTGACGTGTCGCCACGAAGTGGATCATATTTAGTCATATTGCCAGGCGGCTCACTTCGAACTGCTAAATTCGGGGGTGATTATAAAACATATATAATATAAATAGAAGAAGAATTTGCTGTTTCTATGGAAATTTCTGTATTAGTAAGACAGTTGTAAGTAACCATGTAAATAAATTATATAAATAACTTGATAACAGAAGCATCAACATGATTGTCAAATCACGCGGTGGATATCGGGACATATGCATTGCAAACAAATGAGATTCTCTCTCACACACGATTGGTTGTTCAATATCTCCTCCATTTATATATATATATATATATATATATATATATTCTAAAAAGTTATAAAAACACCGCGAAGGAAGCGACAGTCATTAACAATAATTATACCAGTAGTAAACCATCCATAATCAGTTAAACGCGAGTAATGTTGAGTGTTGAGTTGCTGTAATGTGAGGAAAAGTGACTGTATAAAGATATTAGTCAAGTGAGTTAGGAGAACCTATTTTAGTTAGAAAGAAGCTAAAATAAAGAAGATTGTCTAAATATATATATATGAAAAAAGGTGAATGTTACGACTTCTGGAATCCAAAGTCCTCAACCCGTCAACGATCGCGCAAATTTTGTATCTCCACCTCAAAGCCACAACATATTAATATTATTATTTATAATAAGATTTAAGGAAGAGCTCCAAATTATTAAATATAAATAGATGATTAAAAGAGAGGCATAGGAGCGGGGAGATATACATGGAAATATAAGTTTTTTTGTAGATAGTGTGTCACAAATATATTAACGATTCTTTACATTGGTAAAATTCTATAAAAAGGCGGAAATTGTACAAAATAATGAACGTTTCGATTCACGTTTTTGAATCCTCTTCAACATAATATAGAAAAAGGAATGTATAATTATATATAATTTGAGATAGGATTAATAGAACGCATGTTGAAGAGGATTCAAAAACGTGAATCGAAACGTTCATTATTTTGTACAATTTCCGCCTTTTTATAGAATTTTATAGAATTTTACCAATGTAAAGAATCGTTAATATATTTGTAACACACTATCTACAAAAAAACTTATATTTCCATGCATATCTCCCCGCTCCTATGCCTCTTTTTTAATCATCTATTTATATTTAATATTATTATCATTAATAATATACATATATTACTATTACTAGCTTTCCATAGATAATTATGAATATATATGACGGCATACTCCTTCTGGCAGAAATACTATTTCTTATTTTGAAAGTTTTTTATTTCATTTGCGAAAGCATATTTACAATATTTATTCCAAAAGCAAAAAAGGATGCAGTTGATGAAATCGTTTTGGTACGTATAAAATTCATAATATGCATAGATATAAAAGATATAATTTTTAAATATTTTTTTAAAGATTTAGTTCATAAAATAAAAATTAACAATATGTAAAAATATGTTAACAAATTTATTTTAAATTCATTTTTCATTATTTTACCTTAAAAGTTATTCTATCGAAGAGCAAGTTAGTACACAAAACTCCATTTTGCGTCATTTTGAATACACTTTTAAAATTATTTAAAGCCACTTTATCACTAAATTTTTTCATCCCAAACAAAAATAAATTAAAAATAAAACAAGAATTTTTTACGTTTTTGTTTTTGTTTATTTTATAATATAATTGTTTGATCAAGAAATTATTAAATTATAATGTTCAAATTGTGCAAAAATTTGTAATCTATAAAATTTAAGATAATGTAATAATTTACGCGATGAAAGGATTAGAACTTAATACATATATCACGACAGGTAACAGGTGCGGGTCACGGTATTGGGAAGGAATTAGCGATTGGTTATGCATTGTTAGGAGCAACAGTAGTATGTTGGGATATCAATGAAAAAACCAACCAGCAAACGATGAATGAGATTAAAATTATGGGGAAACAAAGAGTCCACGCATATCAGTAAATCAATGTTGCTTAAATTCATATATTCAACAAAAAACGATTTTATATGCGTACAATTAACTATACAATTTAACCATTATTAACGCTGATTACAAAATTTGATCGGGATTTTTATAGATGCAACGTAGCAGACAGGGAAGAAGTCTTTAGAGTTGCTGAAAAAGTGAGAGAAGAAGTCGGTGACGTTACTATTTTAGTCAACAATGCCGGTATAGGAATTGTTAAAAAACTTCTAGATCACAGCGTCGATGAAATTACACGAGTTATAGACGTCAATATAAGGTCGCATTTTTGGGCAAGTGACATATATGTTATATTAAGATACATATATTAAGATGCATATATATATATATATATATAAAATAATTAGGGCAATTTACATTATTCTTAGAAACAGAAGTACGTACTGAAGACAATTAATTTACTACATTTGCAATTGAAATAAATTAAAGAGACAAAATAAAAGTACATATATATACATACATACACATGCACGCACGTGTAATAATGCTTTCGCAAATTGTTCTTAATGAAAATTACTTTTAGACATTGAGAGCGTTCCTACCAAGTATGATTGAAAAGAATCACGGTCACGTTGTGGCGATCTCATCAGTAGCAGCATTTTTGGGCAGTACACATGGTACGGTTTATTGTCCCACAAAATCCGCGGTCAAAGGTAATTCAATCTTATTATAATTTTATAATTCTATAGTATAATTATTAATAGCAAGTAATGTAAGTAGAACGACCAAACTAGCCAATAATATCTTTATTTAATATTAAAACGACGTTTCGACCATTTGGTTGTGGTCCTTTTCAAGTTTAAATTCGAGTGAACAAAGATGTATATCAATGTGTTGTACAGGTAGCAGTTAGTTAAACATATTGATTTGACGAACCAACAAGTGACGGAACACGTCTTGTCAAAACTAATGTCGAAACTAAACTGTCTTTATTGTAAATTAATAAACATTATGCGCTTACAGTCAAATTGTAAAATCAGATATAATTACAGAGCATGTTTTCCTAATATTTTTTTCATGTGGGTATTACAGCACTGATGGAAGCTGTCTTCAATGAATTGCGTGCATATAGCAAAGGAAAATCCTTAATTAAGTTTACTACCGTTTATCCGACCATAATACTTACTGGACTTGTCAAAAAGCCAAGGATAAGGCAAGTTTATAACGATAGAAAGTTAACGAATTGTAAATAATATTTCGTAATAACAATGGTGTGTAAAGTTATGAAATTCATACATTTTCAAAATTAGCGTATTTGGACGGTTTTCTGCAGAAAAGGACTGAAAATTAAATGAAAAATTAAGAAACTAAGATCTTGCCATATTTTCTTTTATTAAATACCTAAATATCATCTGCAAAAATGATTCAATTCGTTCTGCGAATCGAGCGATATCTCTTACACTCGCTACTCACGATCCGAATTGCAGGATAATTAGGTAGGGATAATCATGTGTTGCTCTCTCTACATGATTCAATCTGTGGTAGACTGCTGCATTGCAAATATGTGTGAAAAATGGCTCCGTCAATTTCTAAATTAAAGGAAATCGGAAATGCATTGAGTTTACTGCCACAAAACGAAATGCTGATGCAAAAACGAAAAAGAAAATATTGGGTTAAAAAGTTATTATTACAGAGAAAAAAAATTTAGTCATATTAATATTCTTAAAGAATTAGATTCAGTTGATTTTAAAAACTTTCTCCGAATGGATTATGACACTTTTAATGAATTACTTTATATAGTCGTAATAAATCTTATTATACACCATGCAGTCGAAAATTGATTCAATTGTTCTATACACGATCCAACCTGCAGAGCATTAGAGTGGGGAGTCGGAAGATCGTGTGGTTGTCGCAACTTTATCAATTTTATATTTGAGTAGGTTGATTCTCTTCTGCAGAATGCCGTTCATTTGATAAAAGAAACTTTTGTCTTTTAATATCACAGTTTCTACATTATACATACATTACGCATACATTATATATACGTTTATACACATTTATAAAACATTATTTATTAAATAAGACATTTTTATAATAATTATTACACTGATTGATGATTTTATATTTTATTTATCAATAATATATAGATTTCCAAGTATAATGGGAAGTCTTACACCGCAAAAAGCAGCTTCACTAATAATCGATGCGCAAAGACAAAATTTTCAAGAAAGAAGTATACCTTCACATTGGCTGCCGATGTCATATTTAATAAGGTATAAATTATACAAATAAAAATTCTATCATATTAAATGCACATGACAGATTTTTAAACAAATCATTAAAAATGCTAATAAGTTGCAAAGCGACTCATAAATCATTAATCATTAATAGATACGAATGTAATTTTACTACAATTATTATTATTTCCTTTTATACATTTTCTACTCTAATAAAAATAATATTTTAATTTCAGAATACTGCCGAAGAAAGCAATATATTGTATATATGATTTCTTAGACTTCGGTGCTGATGTAGAAGATTAAAAAATATGAAAGAATATAGGTTTATATACAAATTTGTTATTTTATGTAAAAAACAATAAAAATATTTTTCAATAATTATAATCATGATAACTTTTTTATTATTTTAATGCTCTGAAATACACAATATTTTTGAAAAATAATAATTTATAAGACTCTTAAATAAAACCAATAACATCAGGGAAAGAGGCGATATAAGTCAGCGCAGGATGTAAAGACGTGAATAAAAATTCAAGTTTTTTAATTAAAAAAACGCCTTTATTTAAATGTTTTGATTCATCTTTGGGCCTAACCATCTTCAGCAATACAACATAAGAATATAATTATATAATACATTAAAACACTTTAAAGTACGCAAACACGCAAAATGTAATTAGTTTTTTATCGGCTTTAAACTATGTATTTTCTTTACCCACTAGTGTGCTCAACGCATCGAGCAACGGTTGCGTTTTGTCATAATTATTACTGATCGCTTGAGATCTGTGTGATGAGTTTCTTCCTGGTTCCTATTGTTTTTCTTTCAATTTTGCTATTTTAGCGTTATATTGGGGAATGCATTTAAGTACGCATATGGTATTTTTGTTTCTATAGTTTGGGGCCGGTAAGAAACTTTTAACATTTGGCGTGTCTGGGTACTTTTAAGTATTTTAATTTGTTATATAATTATATATTCTTACGTTGGATCGCAGAAGATGGTTCAAAGATGAACTAAAACATACATTTAATTTTTAACTTTTTAACGTTTTAAACTTAAAAATTTTTGAAATCTACGGAATTACGTATGACATTTCAAGAATGATTAAAGACTTTATTTTTTACTTTAAAAGATACATTTACTGTTGCGTATAAGCTATATTTTTATTCTCATTTTTTTAAGTGGAAGAAATATAATAAAACTAATAAAAGGTAAAAAACGTAAGGCGTAATAGAGTTAAATATTATTTTAATATAATAAAACATAATTAAACATAAAAATAAAATTAAATATTGTTTTAATATAATAAAAGTATAAATACATAAGTAAATAATATGCGCACATTAGTAATATCATCGTTCTGCAACTATCCCGTCCGAACGTGCTGATTCTCCAGGAAAGAAGATTCTCCGTGATATATCAATTTGGCGGATATGACACCGTGCCACGCGAGCGCGACAACACCTTGCACGCGCCATTTCTACGCGCCTTTGGCATCGCGTCTCGAAAGGCCATCTTATGGGTAGTACGAAAAAATACAAAAAAAGTCAATTAATGTTAAAAAATTCGTTTTCAATACACTAATACTACATTGACCTTTACTAACAAGAATAGGTATAAAAGTGTCCTTTTCGATTTTGATGTGCTTTTAATATGTTATAGTTTAAGTCAAATTAGAGAAACATATTTTTTTTTACACGCCCTAATGGCAGTTAAGAGAGTAAAATATCCCTTTGAAGAAAAGCGATTTTTATATTTGTAAGCAAATACCGTTGAAACAGTAAAAGATATAGAAAACGGTTCACAATAAAAGTTTTATAGTTTTAATGTACCTTAAAAGTGCATAATTTGATTTTTCTAAAATATCATATTTTTTTAAATTCCCCTTTCCTCTTTATTTTTTGAGAAATTTGATCATGCAGTTTTAAAGTACATTAAAAACCATAAAACTTTTATTGGAAACTTTTTTTTATATTTCTTACCATTTCGACGGTATTTGCTCAGAAATATAAAAACCGATTTTTCTCAAATACGTTTCTCCTATTTTGACCTAGACTACAACATATTCAAAGCGCATTAAAATCGAAAAGGGACACTTTCAAGGGACCTTTCCTTGTAAGATCGCATAGAATAAATAAAAAATATCCACGCGCATATGGAAAAATATTTATTATATTTATTCATATACGTCAATGCTAGATTGTAAGTTCTCAGAATCTTCTACGTGTCACACTTGACAAGTGTAAGATTTATTATGTAGAATCTTTTCAAGAATAATATTTCAAACGTTCAGTGCTGTAGAGATCAAGGACGAAAAATAAAGTTTTTATTATTTAAAAAAAAATTCAATGAGCATAATTCTGCATATAAAATAATTTAGTACAAAACAACGTATAAAATTAATAGATGAAACCGTTAAGAATAATTAATCGATAGCGAACGTTTCGAGCTCTATTTGAGCCTTCTTCAGCGCAGTAATATAATCGTAATGCAAGTCATAAATATAAAAATACAAATAATTTCAAAAAACGGAATTGATTTTTACAGAACGCAAAATACAATGTATAATATAAAAAGCGGTAAAAAGCGATAAAAAACAATCGCTAAACATTATTGTTGCCGGTATGTATATTCCTCTATGGTTAGTGAGCCACGAGGAATTAATAAAAGTATTCTTATATTAATAGATTTTTTTTTTTTCGTGACTTGACTGCAATGCCGGACGACTGAATCCTATGTTGGCATGGTTAAATAATTATAAATTACCAATACGTCGAGTCACCAAACTGTACAATCAATCCAGTATTTACTTACATAGTCAAAAAGTTCGACAATAAAATTGTTAATTAGAAGATGAACCATAGCGTTGTTTAAGTGTCAAGCTGTTACTGTCAAAATTCTTTCGGGTAGTCAGAGAGAGAATATATATATATATATATATATATATATATATATATATATATATATATATATATACAGATCTATGACCTTTATAAATCTTAGGGAGCCTATTTATTAAATTATTACATAATGACGATAAATTTTCCGCGTTCTTTTCAAGAATGATTTATTAATCATTCTTTAATTATTCAAAATATAAACAATATTTTACTAATTATTGAGTTTTATACTATATATTAATTAATAAATTATTTAATAAATAAGTATATTTATATATAATTTCAAATTGTATATTTCTCAGAAACCTAAAGAGAGCGACATATTTGAATAATGTATTACTTAGGACATGTATCCTGTGTATAATATAAAATGAAAATAGAAATGATTCGTGAAATATAAGTTAATCTGGGGTCCCTATTTCCTTACTAAAAATATTATGTTTATATACACTCCTTACTTTCTTGTACGTTAGACAGCTCTGTATTATTAGATAAGCGAAGTATAACTTTTTAATTTTATGCAATTCTATCAATTATTATTATTTAAAATGTTCTTCATATATTACAGTAATTGTACAATACGTATTTTTATTTTTAATTATAGTATGTTACTGGACAGAATTGATAATATTACAAGACAATAAATACATACTGTCCATTGTGACAAAAGTTATGAAAAAGATATATTTGACAACTATTCTGATAAAAAAACTGATGCGGCGATAACATGTTTTACATTACAATGCACAGAAACGAATTTTTTGTTTTAAACAATTTAATATTTATCCTTTCTAACAAAAGAAATTATTATCTCTTACGTATTTGTAAGTTTTATACAAACTCTTTTATATGTGTGCACTTGGTACTCAACTTAAACTGTAATTTATGATGTATAATTTATGATAATTTACTACATTGTTCGTTTTTGTACAGAGAAGCAAACAGCAGCACAACTTGCAACAACGCAAGCACATGTTATAGACAAGATCATAATAAACAAGATATAATAAACTACGTAATCTAAAAGAAAATATGTTATAGATAAAATTGACAATAGAAAAAAACTACAAGATGACATAGCATGAATAAAGAATATCCATGTGCATATGGAAAAGTATAATTATATTTATTCACATACGTCAACGCTAGATTGTAAATTCTCAGAATCTCGTCATACTTGACACGTAAAAAATTTATAATGTAGAATCACTTCAAGAATAATTAATAATTTTTTATTAAGAAAACACGTTTATTGTAGCGCAAGATTTATTTTTATCATTTGTTTGTGTGTGATTTACATATTCCAACTGGCAAAGTTTGTCTTCTTTCTTGAAATTACATATATCCTTATTTATTAAATAAATCTACGTATATTTTATGAATAAATAAGTAATAAGTTTTTTAAATCTAAGACACACCTATTATTGCATGTATTTTACATATTTGGGTGGGGCCAATATAATAAAAGCGTTAATAACATCCGCAGATGGCAGTTTGCTGTTAATGTAGAACCGTATTACTATTTCGGTGTTATCATTAATTCACTATAATGACATTTGTAAGTGCTGCATTAATTATACTGGCATGTATTGCTATAAGTTACTTCATTTTGAATTATCGCCGACAGTCTTCTGTTAAAATGATAAACAAAATGCCTGGGCCAAAAGCATTTCCGCTTATTGGAAGTGCTCTTTATTTTCTTCAATATAGTACTGATGGTAATAAAGAAACAAAAATATTTACTTGAAAATTAATTGTCGCTAACATTGCATTAAGTGAAAATAATATGTTGATAACATATCTTATATGATAAACCATAAAACATTTTCTAGAATTTTTTAAAGTTTTAACTAAGTTGGCAGAAGATTATTCATCCCCATTTAAATTTTGGATGGGTAACAAGTTATTCATTGGAATATATGAACCAGATCAAATAAAGGTAGACAAACAGCACGTTTGTGTTTTACTTTTATGTAAATAACTATATTTATTTATATATATGTAGAATTAAGATCTATTCAAAATATTGTATAACAATAATAATTTTTTATATTTTTTACGACTATAACTTGTCAGTAATCTTATCAAAAAGATAATTTTGAAATATATATTAAATGTCTAAATGACACAAACAGATATAGATGTACATTCGAAAGAGTTAAAAATATCTTACATAACATTACAGACAATCTTACAAAGCAGTGTCGATAAAAGTATAATATATAAAATGTTTGAACCAGTATTAGGCAAAGGATTAATCACAGCACCTGGTAAGATATCTTTAATTATATATATATATATATATATTTACATAAGTTCAAATATATGTACAATATTAATATAATACAAAATATAATATAATTTAAAGTTACGGTAAAACTCCTGTTTAGGGGAGGCTGCTCCAATGACATTGGCCTTGACATATGTTGTCGAGATCATCACCTTGAGTAATCTTCAAAAGGTTTTAGCCGTTGCTCGTTATTTGTTAAAAAGTTATAAACAAAAAAAGTTTTATTTCAAAAGGCTATCGTTTTTCGGCACCGTGTACATTTGAGAAGTAAATATATGATCTGTTATACAAAAATATAATGCATATCTAACATATAGTAAAGCTCGTTATTTTGTTTTGATTTCTGTAGTCAAATATGATATGAATTGAAGAGTCAGTGTGCCATAAATTTCTATATTAGACGATTGGAAGATTATCGATTTTCTGAATTTTCAACATGCGTTTACACGAATTTCTCTATATGACACAATTTTAATTCTTTATCAAATTCTTTGTGTGACACATGAAACGCGTGGGCGAAAGAGAGCTTCTGCCTCTCCTTCTGCACCCCCATCTCACAAAAAAACTAACCCAACCCAATCTGTGTTACAAAGCAAAATCTATATCATGCCTTTACACAGATTAGATTGAGTTAGTCTTTTTGTGGGATGAGAGTGCAAGGAGAGGAGCTCCGCCCCTCCCCGCCCTCGCGTTCGATGTGTCACATTTAAATAAATAGATCCATTAAAAGTATGCTTTATCAAACATACGTGATGTGAATAAATTATGTACTATTTATAAATATTTTGTTGTTTATACCTTTTTAACAAATAACGAGCGACGGCTAAAACTTTTTGAAGGTTACTCAGGCTGATGACTTTCACAACATATGTCAAGGTCAAGATCATTGGAGTAGCCTTCCCTACACAGGAGTTTTACTAAAGTTATTTTTCTATATTTAATTTATACAATAACATAATTATAAAAAAGCAACTTTTCTAACGTAATTTACTTGTAGGTTTGTAATTGTATGTTTGTATTTACACATGAACAGTATACACACACACACACACACACACACGCGCGCGCGCGCGCGCGCGCACATAATGTGGCAAATTTAAAATTAGTACTAATTAAATTTCAACTAATATGTGTTTTCATATCATGATTATATTTGTTTATATATTCTTTTTCTTTAATATTTTATTATAATATTTGTTTAGTATCTACATGGATTAAACATCGAAAAGTAATAAGGCCAAGCTTTAATAAAAGTATATTACAAAAGTATTTTGATATATTTGTCGAACAATCTTTAATATTAACGGACGAATTAAGAAAAATTGGACTAAATGGGAATAAAGTCATCCTTTTAGAACATATATCAAAGTATGCTGTGAGAGCTGCATGTGGTAAGTATTTTTATTTATTTATAAAACAACTGCATATATTGTTTATCGTAAAAGTTTAGAAAAAAATTAAAAATTTTGCAAGAGATAAAGAAAAAGAAGTATATTAAATAGGAAATTTCCTTTTTTTTAAGCATTGAAAAAAGCACGAAATTCTCGCATACGGGCACGCTTATTTAAATAATTATTTTGTTATAGATGTCATTTTAATATATCAAGAAAGTTTTATACAAAAAAGCGTTATTCCATTCTCTATTGTTCAAATCTGTCTTTCTTACATAAAATTATAATGTAAAGAAAATGTGTCAATTAAATAAATTTAATAAAAAACTTATTTAAACTTATATATTTTGCTTGTAAAAGTTACAATATTAAAAATATAGGAAAGAATATAAAAGAAAGAATGTAATTATAAAAATTTAATGCAAAAACTTTACGGTACTGTGTAACGATTTATTCGTATATTATTAACAAATACATTATTTTATTTTATTTTATTGTTAATAAAAGCTTTATAACAATGAAAACATATTTAATTGTTAACGAAATGACTGCAACAATTTTCACGTATTATATTTGAAATTTAATAAAATTTGATAAAATACTTCATTATTAATAATTTTTCTACTATATTATTCATGCTACTTTGATACAATTGGTATAACAATGCCAAATTTTTTGTATAAAATTTTTATAACTTTTACACTTTTACATATTTTTTTATATTATCACTTTGGTAAGAAAGACATATAAGTTTAAATAGATTTTGGCTCCTTTTCTTTTATATTAAAATTTTTTGTAAAACAAAAGAAATAAATTCAAACAGTAGATAATAAAATAACGCTTCTTTGTATAACGTCTTTTTTGATGTATTAAACTAACACATTTTTTACATAGTAAGTTTTTGATCAAGCACGTGTAACATCTTTTTTCAGTTTTTTTAAAAAAGTAATTTTAAAAAAATTATATTAGTTTTTTTTTGTAATATTTATGCACAAACCGTTTAAAATATCTTATTTGAGTTATTGAAACTTATTAACAAATTTTTATATTTTTTTATTTTCTAAATCATTTTAATAATAAGATGTGTAAAATATACTGTAAAATATTGTTTAATATTCCACGTAGTAAATTTATACCAAAAATATTCAAACAAAGAATAAAAATAATGAACTGACAATGAGTATAATCTTAAATAGCAAATTGTTATTTTCCAATATTTGGTAACGTAAAACATTTATCTTGTAATTTTAAATTTCACATCACATTTGTTTAACAAAATATTTTATAAAATGAACAACTCAATAGTAGTAGCCAATTACTTGTTGGTATTTTAAGTAATTTTAAGAATTTTTTATGTGATTATAAAGGTACAATGACGGACATCAAAATAGAATTTCCAACAAATCAAATCAATCAATGTATTGAAGCAACAAAAAGGTAAAATACCTTTTTTATTCATAACTTCTTACAATGTAGGTAAACTAAAGAAAGATGTTTTAGCTTCAAAAAAATTAGTAGATTAAGAATGCGGAATGTATTCTTATATCCTAATTTTATATTCAATCTTACTGCTCTGGGACAAAAACAGCGACAGAATAATAACTTCTACCATTCTTTTACAGATAAGGTAAACATTGCAAATATTAATAATAAATATTAATTTTTAACTTGTACAATACTTTACTTACTATATAATTTATTATTATACAGTTAGTACAAGCGCAAATATATGCGAATGAACAGAATACCAAGAGTAAATGTGAAACTCGTAAGTTTTTGCCCATGGTTTATTTTTATGTTTCCATTGTTGTATTATTATGCAAAATTCTTAGAGTCAGCAAAATAATTTTTTTCAAAAAGTTTAATTAGAACGCTATGTTTTAATTGTTAGGTTATTATTAAAATGCTTTTGATCATTGCTAAAGATATTTTTTTTCTTCTACTTTTACTTTTAATTATAATTTTTAAAGTAACATATTGAATTATGCTATCATAAAACTGAGAAAGTAATTAACACATATACAGATGGATACATATGTACATATATTATATACATATAATATAATTATATACACATAATTATGCAAATGTATACAGGCACACAATTTTATATTTTATTTTTTAAATGATGTAGATAGAACACTTCTTGACATTTTAATAGAAGTATTTCATGGAGATAAGTTTTCGCAAGAAATAATTCATGATAATCTAGTGACGATTATACTAGCGGTATGTAAAATCTTTTTATATAATTTCTATATAATTATATATTTATATACAAATAAAACATAATTTATTATATAAAAAATTATAAAGGAATAAGAATAACTAATAAAAAACGAAGCAAGGTAAATAAATGCACTTGCATTGTGTAAAAATTCTCTTTAGTAATAATAAATATTTTTATTCTTCTTTTGAATTATTTTCAATATACAAAAACAAAAAACATATTACTAACATTTAATAAAATAAAGTAATATATATATTCATATATAGGGTGTCCCCATATATACAGGGTTTCCCGAAAATGCCGATAGATATTTTAATGGCAGGTTCTTTAGAACATTTTAAGACGAAAAGTTTAATACAAAAATATCGAGGCTACAATAGTTTTTAAACTGGAAGCAATTATATTTCACGAATGATAGGACTGAGATTTCGTGCTCTCAGGTACGGCAAAATAACAAGGGCTAACATAATATTTATAATATCGTGAAAAGAGCGCTATTTATAGGAGCACTTTTATCACTTGTTATTTTGCCGCACCTGAAAGCGCGAAATCTCAGTCCTATTATTCGTGAAATATAATTGCTTCCAGTTTAAAAACTATTGTAGCCTCGACATTTTTGTATTAAACTTTTCGTCCTAAAATGTTCTAAAGAACCTGCCATTAAAATATTTACCGGTATTTTCGGGACACCCTCTATATATATATGTAATTTTTGTGTATCATAAAATATATATGTTTCTTGTTTGTTTTGCAAGCTTAGAGCTTGATTTCATAATGGCTTTTGTAAATGTTCCAGTTTTTTCGAAATAATTTACACATGTGATCCGTGATTGAAATCTAATTTTACATTGCTATAAACAAGTTGCATTTTTTCAATACACAACACAAAGAATAACGATAAGCACCCTCTTTCTAAATAATTAAATAAAAATATGGTGTATAGAATTTTATGTGAAGATTATGATACATCATGTTGATAACTTATTAAAAATACTCATCAATCAGCATTATATAATCATTAGTCATAGATTTTTGAATCACGAGTTTAAGTGAAATAATTGATAATGTTGAAGTCTTGAATGTGGAAGATATTAGTAAGGGATTATCAGAAATGTCATTATTAAGTAAAAGAATGGTCTCAAAACAGATACCTAAGGTCTTCATCATATGTATATGAATATATATATGCAAATATTGATCCTGAGTTTCTACATGTTTATTTTCTCTTCCTTCACATCATATGCGATTTAACAGTCATTCGTCTTCTTGTTAATTTATATCTAATTCCTCGTCAGCGTGTTATCTATTTTTATATGAAGATTGTTTAAAAATAGGTTTGAAACATTTATTATTATTATTAAAGAGAATTTTTACATAATATAAGTGCATTTATTTACTGCACTCAGCTCTTATTAAACCTATTTTTCCCGATTTTTTATATTCAATATATTAGAGCCTTTTACTTTTATTAATTATTAAATGAAATTTTCTTAATTAGAATTTTGATACAACCTCTGTTACGATTGATTTTGCGATCTTCATGTTAGCAAATTTCCCAGAGATACAAGTACGTATTTATAAAATTTATATAAAATTTTTTCGTAATAAACTGATCGTTTAGAATAATACAATTCTCTATAAAAAATATTTTTTACGTAATAATAAAAAATACTTTTTCAATAAATTTTGCTATTCAAGTAAATAATAATACTTTGTTTAGAGTCGTCTTTTCACATATTGTTATATATATTATATAAATTATAGTAATTTCTAATAATATTAATAAAATTATTAAATTGTTAGTTTTGCTTTTTCAAATTATAATTTAAATTTGATTTGTATAAACATTTTTATTATTCAAAATAATAAATACACTTATAACAAGCAAGTAAATAAGAAATGTATATATTATATGTAACTTATTACAAAAATATTTAAACAATTTTGAGTGTATTATTTTAATTTAAAAAAATGGTAAATGTCTATAATAACTACTGCAGCGAAAAATCAATTTTTTTCAATACCAATCAACAAAACTACTATAGAAATGAAATGTAGAAATGTTTTTAGGGAGGGGCAAGTCTTTCTTAAGAATTTATTCAATAACAAGTTATAGAAATGCCAAATTATACTGTCCTTCGAGTTTTGTTTACAAACATTAATTATTGTATTTGTTGCTTTACTTTTTTTATATATATTCACTATATATTCATAATACACGCGCACACACGCCTTCGGCCCCTCCTCCCGCACCCATTCCGTCCACCTCGCTTCGCATATACGTTGCAAGACAAAGCAAAATTTACATGGGTTTGCAACTTTCCACCAAAGCGAGGTGGACGGGTCGGGCGCGAGAGGGGGGCCGATGGCCCCCCTTGCACCGCTCTCTGTGTGTGTGTGTGTATTATGAAAATATTTCTTTATTCATATTTATATTATTCCATTTTATAATGATTTAATGAATAATGTTTAATAAATTTATTTAAGTAATTTTGTTACTTGTAACTTCTTAAGAAAGACTTGCCCCTCCCTAAAAGCATTTTTACATTCCATTTCTATAGTAGTTTTGTTAATTGGTATTGAAAAAATTGGTTTTTCGCTGCAGTAGCTATTATAGACATTTACCAAAAAAATTAATAATTTTAATATAGCTACAAAATGTCTACACTAATTTTTATTAATTTAATCATTATCAATATTTTGATACCAAAATAATGAATTCGTATACATAAATAATAATATATATAATTGTATATAAATAATATAATTAATATACATATATATATATAGTGTATTGTGTATATATTAAAAACTAGGTCTACCTTACCATATAATACACATATGTTTATACTTCTGATATATTTATACATATAGAGGGTATATATTTATTTAATTAATTTTATTTAATCTTACAATAGGAAAAAGTGTATCAAGAATTATGGGAAATTTATGGGACAAAAACTCCAAAATCTGCTCCAATTAGATACGAAGATTTACCAAATATGAATTACTTAGATTGTGTTATTAAAGAAACTATGAGAATATTTCCTCCTGTTCCTTGCATTGGGCGACATCTAACAGAGGATGTAAAAATAGGTTTGTTTTCAAAAATAATTATCTTTTTATTTTATATATATGTATATGTTATCATTAAATGTATAATTAACGTTACATATAACTTAAATACAAATAAATCATAATTTTTAAAAAATAACTAAATATATTTTATTATTTAAAAATTATGTTCTTATTTCATGGTCATTTCTTATTTCATCATCATTATATATAAATTAAAAGCTAAATATAAAAAAAATACACAATAATGTACATTTGGTAAGATTAATAGTTTTCTTTTTGTGCAATTATTTTTGAAATTTATTTCAATTTACAAAAATAAAATTTAAAAAATACGTCTTCGTGACTGAATGAGCTTAATCTTGATTATATTTTCAGGGTTACTGTTCTGAATAATTTCCAATAAATTTTAACCGTTGCTCATTGTTTATTTAAAAGTTATTAACAAAAGAACTTCTAAATTATATGTAATTTTCAAATTATATATATTTTATAAAATGCTATACGTTTAAAACTTTTGGGGGAGACTCAGAATAGTGATCTCAACATATATAAGATCAAAGTTATTAGATCTGTTTTTTTTTAATTTTACTGATATATGTTTTAGGAGAGTTTATCCTGCCAAGAGACACTGAGGTTCTTTTAGGAATAATAACTCTACATCGAAATGAAAAATATTGGTCCAATCCGTTGGTATTTGATCCGGACAGATTTCTCCCTGAAAAAGAAGAAATTAAGTCTTATTCGTCTTACTACATGCCATTTGGTGTGGGATCCAGAAATTGTATAGGTAAGCACAATTCAAAATATATGTTATTATAAAATTGATTTGCATATAAGCAACTGATAAGTTTTTGCAGGTATGAATTATGCAATGATTTCACTGAAAGTTGTCTTAGCAACTTTGATACGAACATTTGTATTCAAAGTAGATAAAAGCATTCCGATAGATAAAATTAAATTAAATACGGATATAACTCTATATTCTGTTGAACCCCTAGAAGTCAAAATTGAAAAACGCGATCTACATTAAAATAGTGTAAATATATATTTATTGAAAAATAATCTAATATCTTTTGTATGATGCTTTCTATATACATAATATATGTATATGGTATATAAATAAGAAGAGAAAACGGTAAGTTTTCTATAACTATTTACTATAACAGTCTAAAACTGTAAAGATAAGTCACAATTTATCTATGATGTGATTAAAATTAAATGTGGTCTAATAATAGTTGCACACAAATAGTTAGAGGTACATCTATATCTACAACTGCTTTTTACAATAATTAAACGGCATTTAGTAAAGGACTACATATTCTGCAAATGTTAACAGTTGTTGAACAGCATTTCGGAATTATCGTTACGCAACAAAAACATGAAATTTTAAAGGGAGAAAATATGGAAAAGGAGCGAGTAAAGTGTTAATGTTTCTTGGCTTGAATCGCAGCTTGAAAATGTTAACAATGCAACTGTTTAACTTAAATAGTTATTACTGGTGTTACAAATGGTTAAATATAATTATTATGTGGTTATTAATGGTTTAATTTACCTAAGCGTTAGAAATTAAAATTCCATCAAAGTATTGTATTAAAGTACAGAGAAATTATGCAGAAAAATATATTTAATTATTGTTTATTTATCTTTATCTGTTTTATGTTATTTCTTTTAAAAATAAACTTATACATACAATTAGTAAAAATATTTTGGTTTACATTTCATTTACCATCTCGTATTATGTTAATCAATATAGTATTAATATATACAAGGTGTTTCAGAATTAATAGCAAAAAATGAAGAAGGATAATCTTTATAAATTAAAATAAATTGTCCTATAAACATATATCTGGGAACGCACCCTGTTGCGTTATAGTTCCCAGAGTCTCCTTCAAAAATTCAAAATTTGGAAAACTTTTCTTTTGAAATTGAAAAATTCGATGTCTCCATCATGGAGATTCGAAATCTTTATTAAATATCCACGTAAACTTCCATAAATGTCTACTACACATCCACAGTTTTATATTTCTATTTTAAATACGTTAGATGTATTCATACAGATATCATATGTATATACGTTATATGAAGCGATCATAAATATTTTATGAAGCAATCATAAATATTCTTAGAATAATTATAAATACTTAAATAATATAAAACTTTCATGGACAATTAATAAAATTTATTTATAATTACATATATTATTAATGGGAGTAAGATAGAATTGTTATAAATGTTTTTTCTAAAAAAAGTAACAAAAACCAAACAATCACTTATAAATGATTAAATTTATATTATTCACTTGTCAGTTTTATGTACGTACTAACTATGCGTACCAAATACAGAAAATATATTTCGTATATTTAATGTGCAATTAGTACATGCATCAAAGTCAATAAATAATATTATTGCACCCATGGGTCGATTTACGTCGATACTTGCAAGAAAACGTCAGAAATGTGCGAATCACGTCACTCTTGTATGCCGAGGAATAAATAATGAAACGCTGATTAGAAAAAGGAATGATACTTTTATTAATTGTATACAACCTCAGGATATATCTGTAAGAAATGAAGCTATGTAAAAAAAATGACGCGACGCTGTTTTACATTACAATCTGTACAGAAACGAATTTCTAGTTTTTTACAATTTAACATTTATTCTTTTTAACAAAAGAAGTCATTATCTCTCACATTTTTGTAAATTTTATACAAACTCTTTTATATATGCACTTGATACTCAACTTGAATTGTAATTTATGATATAAAATTTATGATGATTTGCTCTATTGTTCATTTTTGTACAGAAAAGTGTACAGCAGCACAACTTGTAACAACGCAAACACATTTTATAGACAAGATCAAGATGTATTGAACTACGTAATAAAAAAAACAACTTATTAAACAAAGTTGAGAATAGAACAAAAACTACAAGATGACATAGCATGAATAAAGAATATCCATGCATATGGCAAAGTATAATTATATTTATTTACATACATCAATGCTAAATTGAAAATTCTCAGAATCTTCTACGTGTCATACTGACACGTAAAATATTTATAATGTAGAATCACTTCATGAATAATTAATTATTTTTTATTTATAAAACACGTTTTTTGCGCAAGATTTATTTTTATTATTTGTTTGTGTGTGATTTACATATTCCATGTGGAGAAGTTTGTCTTCTTTCTTGAAATTACATATATCCTTTTTTATTAAATAATTTATAAATTAATATATAGTATACAATTCAATAATTAGTAAAATATTATTTACATTTTGAGTACATAATTTGTTTTTTATGTAACGCTGTAAAAATACTTTGACAGGTGTCAAATTAGGATTATTAATTATTAATTAGCCAACTCCTTGAAACAATAAGCTAAAATACAATTTTACTGATATTTAAAATAATTACTTCTTAATACTAAACTATAACAACTCTATTCTATGTAACAATACATTCTGTGCTTTCTAAATGCGTGCACAGAGAATCACATATAATTAACCTGTACCTTCATTATTATCATATAGTCCTCTTATATTATTCGTGCGTCTTGATGCATAGAAGCGAACAAGCAGTTCGGAACAATAAACTAAGAATTAAATCAAAATCTTTTAGGTTATGAGATCAAAATGAAAACATGTTAATAAATATCCATATATTACAGTAATTGTACAATACGTATTTTTATTTTTAATTATAGTATGTTACTGGACAGAATTGATAATATTACAAGACAATAAATACATACTGTCCATTGTGACAAAAGTTATGAAAAAGATATATTTGACAACTATTCTGATAAAAAAACTGATGCGGCGATAACATGTTTTACATTACAATGCACAGAAACAAATTTTTTGTTTTAAACAATTTAATATTTATCCTTTCTAACAAAAGAAATTATTATCTCTTACGTATTTGTAAGTTTTATACAAACTCTTTTATATGTGTGCACTTGGTACTCAACTTAAACTGTAATTTATGATGTATAATTTATGATAATTTACTACATTGTTCGTTTTTGTACAGAGAAGCAAACAGCAGCACAACTTGCAACAACGCAAGCACATGTTATAGACAAGATCATAATAAACTACGTAATCTAAAAGAAAATATGTTATAGATAAAATTGACAATAGAAAAAAACTACAAGATGACATAGCATGAATAAAGAATATCCATGTGCATATGGAAAAGTATAATTATATTTATTCACATACGTCAACGCTAGATTGTAAATTCTCAGAATCTCGTCATACTTGACACGTAAAAAATTTATAATGTAGAATCACTTCAAGAATAATTAATAATTTTTTATTAAGAAAACACGTTTATTGTAGCGCAAGATTTATTTTTATCATTTGTTTGTGTGTGATTTACATATTCCAACTGGCAAAGTTTGTCTTCTTTCTTGAAATTACATATATCCTTATTTATTAAATAAATCTACGTATAATATTTTATGAATAAATAAGTAATAAGTTTTTTAAATCTAAGACACCTATTATTGCATGTATTTTACATATTTGGGTGGGGCCAATATAATAAAAGCGTTAATAACATCCGCAGATGGCAGTTTGCTGTTAATGTAGAACCGTATTACTATTTCGGTGTTATCATTAATTCACTATAATGACATTTGTAAGTGCTGCATTAATTATACTGGCATGTATTGCTATAAGTTACTTCATTTTGAATTATCGCCGACAGTCTTCTGTTAAAATGATAAACAAAATGCCTGGGCCAAAAGCATTTCCGCTTATTGGAAGTGCTCTTTATTTTCTTCAATATAGTACTGATGGTAATAAAGAAACAAAAATATTTACTTGAAAATTAATTGTCGCTAACATTGCATTAAGTGAAAATAATATGTTGATAACATATCTTATATGATAAACCATAAAACATTTTCTAGAATTTTTTAAAGTTTTAACTAAGTTGGCAGAAGATTATTCATCCCCATTTAAATTTTGGATGGGTAACAAGTTATTCATTGGAATATATGAACCAGATCAAATAAAGGTAGACAAACAGCACGTTTGTGTTTTACTTTTATGTAAATAACTATATTTATTTATATATATGTAGAATTAAGATCTATTCAAAATATTGTATAACAATAATAATTTTTTATATTTTTTACGACTATAACTTGTCAGTAATCTTATCAAAAAGATAATTTTGAAATATATATTAAATGTCTAAATGACACAAACAGATATAGATGTACATTCGAAAGAGTTAAAAATATCTTACATAACATTACAGACAATCTTACAAAGCAGTGTCGATAAAAGTATAATATATAAAATGTTTGAACCAGTATTAGGCAAAGGATTAATCACAGCACCTGGTAAGATATCTTTAATTATATATATATATATATATATTTACATAAGTTCAAATATATGTACAATATTAATATAATACAAAATATAATATAATTTAAAGTTACGGTAAAACTCCTGTTTAGGGGAGGCTGCTCCAATGACATTGGCCTTGACATATGTTGTCGAGATCATCACCTTGAGTAATCTTCAAAAGGTTTTAGCCGTTGCTCGTTATTTGTTAAAAAGTTATAAACAAAAAAAGTTTTATTTCAAAAGGCTATCGTTTTTCGGCACCGTGTACATTTGAGAAGTAAATATATGATCTGTTATACAAAAATATAATGCATATCTAACATATAGTAAAGCTCGTTATTTTGTTTTGATTTCTGTAGTCAAATATGATATGAATTGAAGAGTCAGTGTGCCATAAATTTCTATATTAGACGATTGGAAGATTATCGATTTTCTGAATTTTCAACATGCGTTTACACGAATTTCTCTATATGACACAATTTTAATTCTTTATCAAATTCTTTGTGTGACACATGAAACGCGTGGGCGAAAGAGAGCTTCTGCCTCTCCTTCTGCACCCCCATCTCACAAAAAAACTAACCCAACCCAATCTGTGTTACAAAGCAAAATCTATATCATGCCTTTACACAGATTAGATTGAGTTAGTCTTTTTGTGGGATGAGAGTGCAAGGAGAGGAGCTCCGCCCCTCCCCGCCCTCGCGTTCGATGTGTCACATTTAAATAAATAGATCCATTAAAAGTATGCTTTATCAAACATACGTGATGTGAATAAATTATGTACTATTTATAAATATTTTGTTGTTTATACCTTTTTAACAAATAACGAGCGACGGCTAAAACTTTTTGAAGGTTACTCAGGCTGATGACTTTCACAACATATGTCAAGGTCAAGATCATTGGAGTAGCCTTCCCTACACAGGAGTTTTACTAAAGTTATTTTTCTATATTTAATTTATACAATAACATAATTATAAAAAAGCAACTTTTCTAACGTAATTTACTTGTAGGTTTGTAATTGTATGTTTGTATTTACACATGAACAGTATACACACACACACACACACACACACGCGCGCGCGCGCGCGCGCGCACATAATGTGGCAAATTTAAAATTAGTACTAATTAAATTTCAACTAATATGTGTTTTCATATCATGATTATATTTGTTTATATATTCTTTTTCTTTAATATTTTATTATAATATTTGTTTAGTATCTACATGGATTAAACATCGAAAAATAATAAGGCCAAGCTTTAATAAAAGTATATTACAAAAGTATTTTGATATATTTGTCGAACAATCTTTAATATTAACGGACGAATTAAGAAAAATTGGACTAAATGGGAATAAAGTCATCCTTTTAGAACATATATCAAAGTATGCTGTGAGAGCTGCATGTGGTAAGTATTTTTATTTATTTATAAAACACAACTGCTTATATTGTTTATCGTAAAAGTTTAGAAAAAAATTAAAAATTTTGCAAGAGATAAAGAAAAAGAAGTATATTAAATAGGAAATTTCCTTTTTTTTAAGCATTGAAAAAAGCACGGAATTCTCGCATACGGGCACGCTTATTTAAATAATTATTTTGTTATAGATGTCATTTTAATATATCAAGAAAGTTTTATGCAAAAAAGCGTTATTCCATTCTCTATTGTTCAAATCTGTCTTTCTTACATAAAATTATAATATAAAGAAAATGTGTCAATTAAATAAATTTAATAAAAAACTTATTTAAACTTATATATTTTTCTTGTAAAAGTTACAATATTAAAAATATAAAAAAGAATATAAAAGAAAGAATGTAATTATAAAAATTTAATGCAAAAACTTTACGGTACTGTGTAACGATTTATTCGTATAATATTAACAAATACATTATTTTATTTTATTTTATTGTTAATAAAAGCTCTTTATAACAATGAAGACATATTTAATGGTTATACGAAATGACTGCAACAATTTTCACGTATTATATTTGAAATTTAATAAAATTTGATAAAATACTTCATTATTAATAATTTTTCTACTATATTATTCATGCTACTTTGATACAATTGGTATAACAATGCCAAATTTTTTGTATAAAATTTTTATAACTTTTACACTTTTACATATTTTTTTATATTATTACTTTGGTAAGAAAGCCATATAAGTTTAAGTAGATTTTGGCTCACTCTTTTATATTAAAATTTTTTGTAAAACAAAAGCAATAAATTCAAACAGTTGATAATAAAATAACGCTTCTTTGTATAACGTCTTTTTTGATGTATTAAACTAACATATTTTTTACATAGTAAATTTTTGATCAAGCACATGTAACATCTTTTTTCAGTTTTTTTAAAAAAGTAATTTTTAAAAAATTATATTAGTTCTTTTTTCGTAATATTTATGCACAAACCGTCTAAAATATCTTATTTGAGTTATTGAAACTTATTAACAAATTTTTATATTTTTTTATTTTCTAAAACATTTTAATAATAAGATGTGTAAAATATGCTGTGAAATATTGTTTAATATTCCACATAGTAAATTTATATCAAAAATATTCAAGCAAACAATAAAAATAATAAACTAACAATGAGTATAATCTTACACAGCAAATTGTTATTTTCCAATATTTGGTAATGTAAAACATTATCTTGTATTTTTAAATTTCGCATCACATTTGTTTAACGAAGTATTTTATAAAATGAACAACTCAATAGTAGTAGTCAATTACTAGTTAAAAGAAATCTTAAAAATTTTTTATGTGATTATAAAGGTACAATGACGGACATCAAAATAGAATCTCTAACAAATCAAATCAATCAATGTATTGAAGCAACGAAAAGGTAAAATACCTTTTTTATTCATAACTTTTTACAATGTAGGTAAACTAAAGAAAGATGTTTTAGCATTCAAAAAATTGGTAGATTAAGAATACGGAATATATTCTTATATCCTAATTTTATATTCAATCTTACTGCTCTGGGACAAAAACTGCGACAGTATAATAACTTCTACCATTCTTTTACAGATAAGGTAAATATTGCAAATATTAATAATAAATATTAATTTTTAACTTGTACAGTACTTTACCTACTATATAATTTATTATTACACAGTTAATACAAGCGCAAATATATGCGAATGAACAGAATACCAAGAGTAAATGTGAAACTCGTAAGTTTTTGCTCATGGTTTATTTTTATGTTTCCATTGTTGTATTATGATGCAAAATTCTTAGAGTCAGCAAAATAATTTTTTTCAAAAAGTTTAATTATAACGCTATGTTTTAATTGTTAGGTTATTATTAAAATGCTTTTGATCATTGCTAAAGATATTTTTTTTCTTCTACATTTACTTTTAATTATAATTTTCAAAGTAACATATTGAATTATGCTATCATAAAACTGAGAAAGTAATTAACACATATACAGATGGATACATATGTACATATATTATATACATATAATATAATTATATACACATAATTATGCAAATGTATACAGGCACACAATTTTATATTTTATTTTTTAAATGATGTAGATAGAACACTTCTTGACATTTTAATAGAAGTATTTCATGGAGATAAGTTTTCGCAAGAAATAATACATGATAATCTAGTGACGATTATACTAGCGGTATGTAAAATCTTTTTATATAATTTCTATATAATTATATATTTATATACAAATAAAACATAATTTATTGTATAAAAAATTATAAAGGAATAAGAATAACTAATGAAAAACTAAGCGAGGTAAATAAATGCACTTACATTGTGTAAAAATTCTCTCTCTCTCTCTCTTTAGTAATAATAAATATTTTTATTCTTCTTTTGAATTATTTTCAACATACAAAAATAAAAAAACATATTACTAACATATAAATAACACTATTTAATAAGATAAAGTAATATATATATATATATATATATATATATATATATATATATATATATATATATGTGTGTGTGTGTGTCACTTTTGTGTATCATAAAATATACATGTTCCTTATTTGTTTTGCAAGCTTAGAGCTTGATTTCATAATGGCTTTTGTAAATGTTCCAGTTTTTTTCGAAACAATTTACACATGTGATCCGTGATTAAAATATAATTTTACATTGCTATAAACAAATTGCATTTTTTCAATAAACAACACAAAGAATAACAACAATCACCCTCTCTCTAAACAATTATTTAAAAATATGGTGTATAGAATTTTATGTGAAGATTATGATACATTATGTTTACAACTTATTAAAAATACTCATCGATCAGCATTATATAATCATTGGTCAAAAATTTTTGAATCACGAGTTTAAGTAAAATAATTGATAATGTTAAAGTCTTGAATGTGGAAGAGTCATTCGTCTTCTTGTTAATTTATATCTAACTCCTCGTCACTATGTTATCTATTTTTATATGAAGATTGTTTAAAGAAAGATCTGAAACATTTATTATTAATCTTAAAGACAATTTTTACATAATATAAGTGCATTTGTTTACTGCACCCAGCTCTTATTAAGCCTATTTTTTCCGTTTTTTATATTCAATATATTAGAACCTTTTACTTGTATTAATCATTAAATGACATTTTCTAAATTAGAGTTTTGATACAACCTCTGTTACGATTGATTTTGCGATCTTCATGTTAGCAAATTTCCCAGAGATACAAGTACGTATTTATAAAATTTATATAAAATTTTTTTGTAATAAACTGATCGTTTAGAATAATACAATTCTTTATAAAAAATATTTTTTACGTAACAATAAAAAATACTTTTTAATAAATTTTGCTATTCAAGTAAATAATAATACTTTGTTTAGAGTCGTCTTTTCACATTGTTATATATATTATATAAATTATAGTAATTTCTAATAATATTAATAAAATTATTAAATTGTTAGTTTGCTTTTTCAAATTATAATTTAAATTTGATTTGTATAAACATTTTTATTATTTAAAATAATAAATACACTTATAACAAGCAAGTAAATAAGAAATGTATATTATATATGTAACTTATTACAAAAATATTTAAACAATTTTGAGTGTATTATTTTAATTTAAAAAAATGATAAATGTTTATAATAACTACTGCAGCGAAAAATCAATTTTTTTCAATACCAATCAACAAAACTACTATAGAAATGAAATGTAGAAATGTTTTTAGGGAGGGGCAAGTCTTTCTTAAGAATTTATTCAATAACAAGTTATAGAAATGCCAAATTATACTGTCCTTCGAGTTTTGTTTACAAACATTACTGTATTTGTTGCTTTATTTTTATATATATTTTTAATATATTTATAATACACACACCCACGCGCGGTGGGTGGATGCAAGAGGGGCCTTCGGCCCTTCCTCTTGCACCAGCTCCGTCCACCTCGCTTCGCATATACGTTGCAAGACAAAGCAAAGTTTACATCGGTTTGCAACTTTCCACGCAAAGCGAAGTGGATGGGTCGGGTGCGAGAGGGGGGCCGAAGGCCCCCACTTGCAACGCCCTCTGTGCGTGTGCGTGCGTGCGTGCGTGCGTGCGTGCGTGCGTGCGTGCGTGCGTGCGTGTGTGTGTGTGTGTGTGTGTGTGTGTGTGTGTATTATGAAAATATTTCTTTATTCATATTTATATTATTCCATTTATAATGATTTAATGAATAATGTTTAATAAATTTATTTAAGTAATTTTGTTACTTGTAACTTCTTAAGAAAGACTTGCCCCTCCCTAAAAGCATTTTTACATTCCATTTCTATAGTAGTTTTGTTGATTGGTATTGAAAAAATTGGTTTTTCGCTGCAGTAGCTATTATAGACATTTACCAAAAAAATTAATAATTTTAATATAGCTATAAAATGTCTACACTAATTTTTATTAATTTAAACATTATCAATATTTCGATACCAAAATAATAAATTCGTATACATAAATAATAATATATGTAATCGTATGTATAAATAACATAATTAATATACATATATAGATATAGTGTATTGTATATATATTAAAAACTAGGTCTACACTACCATATAGTACACATATGTTTATACTTCTGATATCATATTTATACATATAATAAGTATATTTATTTAATTAATTTTATTTAATCATACAATAGGAAAAAGTGTATCAAGAATTATGGGAAATTTATGGGACAAAAACTCCAAAATCTGCTCCAATTAGATACAAAGATTTACCAAATATGAATTACTTAGATTGTGTTATTAAAGAAACTATGAGATTATTTCCTCCTGTTCCTTTCGTTGACCGACGTCTAACAGAAGATGTAAAAATAGGTTTGTTTTCAAAAATAATTATCTTTTTATTTTATATATTTATATGTTATCATTAAATGTATAATTAACGTTACATATAACTTAAATACGAAAAAAATCATAATTTTAAAAAAATAACTAAATATATTTTATTATTTAAAAATTATGTTCTTATTTCATGGTTATATATAAATTATAAGCTAAATATAAAAAAAATACACAATAATGTACATTTGGTAAGATTAATAGTTTTCTTTTTGTGCAATTATTTTTGAAATTTATTTCAATTTACAAAAATAAAATTTAAAAAATACGTCTTCGTGACTGAATGAGCTTAATCTTGATTATATTTTCAAGGTTGCTGTTCTGAATAATTTCCAATAAATTTTAACCGTTACTCATTGTTTATTAAAAAGTTATTAACAAAAGAACTTCTAAATTATATGTAATTTTCAAATTATATATATTTTATAAAATGCTATACGCTTAAAACTTTTGGGGGAGACTCAGAACAGTGATCTCAACATATATCAATGTAAGATCAAAGTTATTAGATCTGTTTCTTTTTAAATTTTACTGATATATGTTTTAGAAGAGTTTATCTTGCCAAAAGACACTGAGGTTTTTTTGGGAATAATAACTCTACACCGAAATGAAAAGTATTGGCCCAATCCGTTGGTATTTGATCCGAACAGATTTCTCCCTGAAAAAAGAGATATGTCTTATTCATCTTACTACATGCCATTTAGTTTGGGATCCAGAAATTGTATAGGTAAGCACAATTCAAAACAAATGTTATCATAAAATTAATTTGCATATAAGCAACTGACAATTTTTGCAGGTATGAATTATGCAATGATTTCACTGAAAGTTGTCTTAGCAACTTTGATACGAACATTTGTATTCAAAGTAGATAAAATCATTCCGATAGATAAAATTAAATTAAATACGGATATAACTCTATATTCTGTTGAACCCCTAGAAGTCAAAATTGAAAAACGCGATCTACATTAAAATAGTGTAAATATATATTTATTGAAAAATAATCTAATATCTTTTGTATGATGCTTTCTATATACATAATATATGTATATGGTATATAAATGAGAAGAGAAAACGGTAAGTTTTCTATAACTGTTTACTATAACAGTCTAAAACTGTAAAGATAAGTCACAATTTATCTATGATGTGATTAAAATTAAATGTGGTCTAATAATAGTTGCACACAAATAGTTAGAGGTACATCTATATCTACAACTGCTTTTTACAATAATTAAACGGCATTTAGTAAAGGACCACATATTCTGCAAATGTTAACAGTTGTTGAACAGCATTTCGGAATTATCGTTACGCAACAAAAACATGAAATTTTAACGGGAGAAAATATGGAAAAGGAGCGAGTAAAGTGTTAATGTTTCTTGGCTTGAATCGCAGCTTGAAAATGTTAACAATGCAACTGTTTAACTTAAATAGTTATTACTGGTGTTACAAATGGTTAAATATAACTATTATGTGGTTATTAATGGTTTAATTTACCTAAGCGTTAGAAATTAAAATTCCATCAAAGTATTGTATTAAAGTACAGAGAAATTATGCAGAAAAATATATTTAATTATTGTTTATTTATCTTTATCTGTTTTATGTTATTTCTTTTAAAAATAAACTTATACATACAATTAGTAAAAATATTTTGGTTTACATTTCATTTACCATCTCGTATTATGTTAATCAATATAGTATTATTATATACAAGGTGTTTCAGAATTAATAGCAAAAAATGAAGAAGGATAATCTCTATAAATTAAAATAAACTGGCCCTTAAACAAATATCTAGAAATGCACCTTGTTGCGTTATAGTTCCCAAAGTCTCCTTCAAAAATTCGAAATTTGGAAAACTTTTCTTTCGTAATTGAAAAATTGGATGTCTCCATCATGGAGACTCGAAATCTTTATTAAATATTCCTGTAAACTTCCATAGATGTCTACTAGACATCCACAGTTTTATATTTCTATTTTAAATACGTTAGATGTATTCATACAGATATCATATGTATATACGTTATATGAAACGATCATA
Source organism: Anoplolepis gracilipes (assembly GCF_047496725.1). NCBI lineage: Eukaryota > Metazoa > Arthropoda > Insecta > Hymenoptera > Formicidae > Anoplolepis > Anoplolepis gracilipes. Next base: position 2,975,390 of record NC_132984.1, on the reverse strand, counting down.
AATATTCTTGGAGTAATTATAGATATTTCATGAAGCTTTTATAGACAATTAATAAAATTTATTAAATGACTGTCACATAGATTCGTTATGGATGCTTTTTCCACAAAAATTAACAAAAAAACAAAACTATCACTTATAAATTATTGAATTTATATTATTCACTTGTCAGTTATGTACGTACTAATTATTCGTACGTACTAATTATCAAATACAGAAAATATATTTCCGTGTATTTAATATACAATTACATAAAAATCAATAACTAATATTATTGCGCCCACGGGTCGGTTTACGTCGATACTCGCAACGCAAACGTTTGAATTTTGCGAATCACATCGCACTCTCGTATACCGACGAATAAATAATGAAACACCGATTAAAAAAAGGAACGATGATTTTATTAATTGATACAACCTTTGATAAAAATACGTAAGAAACGGAGCTGCCTTAAACACGACCGTAATGTTTAATAACTGCTCTGGATCTAATATGTCTGCGGTTGTTTACGAATAATCTTTTATAGGCGGACGTTGCTTTGATACAAGACAAAAAGTAAAGACAAATAAAACGTAAGTAAGTGACAAAAAAATTGCATAAACTGTACGCATAATACAAATGCAAAGTATGAGCTAAAGTATAAGCAAAGGTCGTAACAACTTATATAAACATCGATAATTTATATAACCATGTGACAATTACAGAGAAAGTTTCGATTCATCATTTCATTGGGTCATCAGGAAGAAAGCACGAAGAGAGACGGCTATTATATAATTGGGTAAATAAAATCTTATCTTATTTTATTTAACTGTCTTAATTACATGAAAAAATTAAATAAAAGTTTTAAACATTTTTTTAAATTTTACATATGTTGAAATTGTTTTCTCAAAAAATATTTTAATCGGTAATGGCTTTTCTCTCTAAGAAAATATAAAAATGTTTACAAAAAGTAATAAAAAGAAAGACTCTCAGAACTTTTATTTAGTTATTCAAGATATTTGTTTGTAGAAAAATACCTGCAAAAATACATAAAAAGAATAAAGCAAAAATTGGTTTGTTAAAAATATATATGTATATACTATTTATTATAGCTCGAAATACTATGAAATATAGATAAGTAACTTATATATATATATATATATATATATATATATATATATGTATATACTATTAATAGTTAATAAAAAGGCGCACCGCAAATGCACTGCGGGTAGAATGTTGACCGCGCGAATCGCTGACGCATGAAGACCAAGTTGCAGAGACACGGAAGCCGGAAGCGTCATTGAATTGCGAAAGGTGCAAGGAGCGAGGAAATTCAACTTTAGATTTTCTTCACTTGCACGTCTCGCCACGAATTGGACAACCTGACCATACTTGATCATGTTGCCGGGCGACCCCCTCCGAACAACTTCTCGGAGGTGATCTTAGAACATATATATAAATGGCAAGGTAGGGAAATAGTAGATAACCATGTAAAGAACTTGCGTTTGATGACAGAACTATCAATGTGATTAATATCAAATCAAACCATGGACAATTTTGGGACATGCGCATTGAAGATAAATAGGACTCCTTCTCATACAGATGTTGGACATACAATTCCTCTTTCATTTATATATGTTCTAAGAAGGTGATAAAATCGTTCACCACGAAGCAAGTGACGGACAGTTGACAATAATTATACTTAGGCAGTAAGTGAACTAACCAGTTAAACCGGAGTAATTATAAATCGCGAGAAATACAAACCCGCGACGTCAGTTAATTCGAGACAAACGTGAGGGAAAGTGACTGTGTAAATAAGATATAGAAAGATATTAATTAAATGAGTTAGTCAAGTGAATTAAGAGGAACTATTTTAGTGAAAGAAGCTACAAAATAAAGGAGATTGTCTAAATATATATCTGAAAAAAGGTGAGCATCTTGACTTCTTGGACTCCCACTTCTTTAACCCGGCAACGATTCCGAAAACTCTGTATTTCCGAAGCTAAGACATATTAATATTATTATCATTAATAATATATATTATTGTTACTAGCTTTCCATAGGTAATTATGAATATATACGACGGAATACACTTTCTGGCAGAAATACTATTTCTTATTTTGCAAGTTTCTTATTTCATTTGCAAGTGCACATTTAAAATATTTATTCCAATATCAAAAAAGAGCGTCGCTAATGAAATCGTTTTGGTACGTATAGAATTCATAATTTGCGTGGATATAAAAGATATATTTTTTTAACATTATCAGTTCAAGTAAAATTAATATTAACATAATATATATAAATATGTTAACAAATTTATTTTATCAAAACTTTATTTTTTCAAAGGAAGGACTTCCGGGGATGGATTTATTTTTTATTATTTTACCTTATTGCTAGAGATTATTCTATCAAATAGCAAATTTACACACAAACTCCTTTTTATGTCATTTTGGATACACTTTTAAAATTATTTAGAGCCACTTTATTATTAAATTTTCCCAAACAAAAATAAATTAAAACTAAAATAAGACTTATTGCTTTTTGTTTATTTTATAATTGTTTGATAAAGAAATTATTAAATTGTTCGCTGTTTAAATTGAGTAAAAATTTATAATCTATAAAATTTATGATAATATAATAATTCACGCAATACGAGGATTAAAACTTAATATATGCATATATTGCGGCAGATAACAGGCGCGGGTCACGGTATTGGAAAGGAATTAGCGATTGGTTATGCATCGTTAGGAGCAACAGTAATATGTTGGGATATCAATAAAGAAACCAACCAGCAAACGATGAAGGAGATTAAAATTATGGGGAAACAAAGAGTCTACGCATATCAGTAAATCAATATTGTTTAAATTCATATATTCAATAAAAAACGATTTTATATGCGTACAATTAACCATACAATCTAACCATTGTTAACGCTGATTACAAAATTTGATCGAGATTTTTATAGATGCAACGTAGCAGACAGGGAAGAAGTCTTTAGAGTTGCTAAAAAAGTGAGGGAAGAAGTCGGTGACGTTACTATTTTAGTCAACAATGCCGGTATAGGAATTGTTAAAAAACTTCTAGATCACAGCGTCGATGAAATTACACGAGTTATAGACGTCAATATAATGTCGCATTTTTGGGCAAGTGACATATATGTTATATTAAGATACACATATTAAGATGCATATATGTATATAAAATAATTGGGGCAATTTACATTATTTTTAGAAACAGAAGTACGCACTGAAAAAAATTAATTTACTACATTTACAATTACAACAAATTAAAGAGACAAAATAAAAGTACATATATATACACACATACACATGCACGCACGTGTAATAATACTTTCACAAATTGTTCTTAATGAAAATTACTTTTAGACATTGAGAGCGTTCCTACCAAGTATGATTGAAAAGAATCACGGTCACGTTGTGGCGATCTCATCAGTAGCAGCATTTTTGGGCGTTACACATGGTACGGTTTATTGCTCCACAAAATCCGCGATCAAAGGTAATTCAATCTTATTATAATTTTACACATCTATGGTATAATTATTAATATTTATTGTAAATTAATAAACATTATGCGTTTACAGTCAAACTGTAAAAACAGATACAATTACAGAGCATGTTTTTCAAATATTTTTTTTTCATGTGGATATTATAGCACTCATGGAAGCTGTCTTCAATGAGTTGTGTGCATATAGCAAAGGAAAATTTTTAATTAAATTTACTACCATTTATCCGGCCTTAATACTTACTGGACTTGTCAAAAAGCCAAGAATAAGGCAAGTTTATAACGATAGAAAATTAACGAATTGTAATTAATATTTCGTAATAACAATAGTGTGTAAAGTTATGAAATTCATACATTTTCTAAATTAGCATATTTGGACGGTTTTCTGCAGAAAGAAACTGAAAATTAAATAAAAAATTGAGAAACTAAGATCTTGCAATATTTTATTTTATTAAATACTTAAATATTATCTGCAAAAATGATTCAATTCATTCTGCGAACCTAATAGCGATACCTATTAGGTAACCAACCAACATTTAATTATTACTACTGTAGTTTAAATAAAAGAAAGTGAAAGTGCCCAACTCACTCAAATATAAAACTGAGAAAACGATAAATAAAGATTTATATAAAATTAAAATACCCCCTTAATTTTATGTCTATTGTATTTTATTAATTATTAATCAATTATTTATCAATCTTCGATTATTTAGTAATTATTAATAAATAATCGAAAGGTTGATATCACTAAATAAAAAATAAGTTTGCTAAAAACTCATGAAACATATGTTGGTAAAAATAATTCTTATTCAATATTTTTGATAAAAAGTTTTGAAGATGAATCTTGTATTGAAATAAAATTGAAAAAAAACGGATTGGAAGTTTCTATCGTAAAACTTTCTCTTATGTGGCCAGATCGTAAAAAATTACCTATATCGAAACTGTAAAACATTAAATCAATAATGCATTTGATACAACAGATTTGCAGATATTTCTATAAAAACATATATGGTAAAAAGATATTAAAAGACAATGTAGGTAGTTTCAATAAATCTCCTGATTTTATCTCGTTGTTAGAGAAAGAAAATTAAATTTAAATTTTTCCATATATATTAGATTTCTGTATTAAGTATGATAATCTACATTTTCTTGTTTTAAATTGTAAACTTTTAATTGTATTAAATGTTTTATTTTAAATTAATTGTTTAAAATTTTTTATAAATTTTTCTTTTAGTTAAACAGATTTAATAAATTGCAGAAAGAAATCAGTCCACAAAAACCTTTTTTTTATTAAATTTATATGTTAATGTAATAAATTCTACATTATTACAGAGGTAAAATATAGACAACAAAGTCTCATAGTGGATATGAAGTTAATGGAGAATTTTGAATTTTTATAAATTTTTATTTATCGTTTTATCAATTTTATATTTGAGTAAATTGATTCCCTTCTGCAGAAAGCCGTCCATTTGATAAAAAAAACTTTTGTTTTTTAATATCATAGTTCTTACATTACACATACATTTATAAAACATTGTATATTAAATAAGACATTTTTATAATAGTTATTATACTGAGAGATAATTTTATATTTTATTTATCAATAATATATAGATTTCCAATTATAATGAGAGGGCTTACACCGCGAAAAGCAGCTTCACTAATAATCGATGCGCAAAGACAAAATTTTCAAGAAAGAAGTATTCCTTCATATTGGTTGCCAATATTATATTTAATGAGGTATAAATCATACAAATAAAAATTCTATCATTAAATGTACATAATAGAATTTCAAATAAATCACTAAACAAGCTGCAACGCGACTCATAAATCATTAATAAATACAAATGCGATTTTATTACGATTATTATTATTTTGGTTTACATTTTCTACTCTAATAAAAATAATATTTTAATTTCAGAATAATGCCGAAGAAAGCAATATATTGTATATATGATTTCTTAGACATCGGCGCTGATGTAGAAGATTAAAAAATATGAAAGAATGGGTTTGTATACGAATTTGTTACTTTACATAAAAAACAATAAAAATATTTTATAATAATTATAATAATCATAGTAATTTTTTTATTATTTTAGTGCTCTGAAATACACAATATTTTGGAAAAATAATAATTTGGCTCTTAAATAAAACTAGTAATGTCAAGGAGAAAGGTGACATGAACCAGCGCAGGATGTAAAGGCGCGAATAAAAACTCAAGTCTTTTTAATAAAAAAACGCATTTATTTGAACTAAAACATTTAAAAGTACGCAGATACGTAAAATACAAAGGCTGGACCTTCAAATAAATGAGTTTTTTTTTTAATTAAAGAAACTTGAGTTTTTATTTGCGCTTCTTACATCCTGCGATGGCTCCTATTGTCTTTTCTGCGTGACATTAATAAAATAGATTGTACTTTAGAGTATTTTATTAAACCAATCGGTTCTTATATTCATATTTTATCATAACCGAATATGGATATGGCCATGTAGTTCTGGACGGCCATAAAATGGATGTAAGCGACCATATTCGACGTTAGTGTACAAAAAGTGGAAAAAACGTTGATATGAAAAATGACACCGTGGCTTTTCTCATGCTTCTCTCTGTTAATATACATAATAAACACATAGACACCTAACTTTTTTATTTTTATATTAATTTTTATAATACTTATCATATCATTTTGTTATTAATTTATTTATATTTATTATATATTGGTTTTTTAATCCTAGTGTAAAAGAACTAATAATGACATTTATTGTAATAAATTTAACAAAATAATTTTAAAAATTATATATATGTTTTTTTCGTATTATCTAAAAGATTCTTTTATATCTTTAAAATTAAGTTAATAGTATTTAGCATTAAAAAAGTTTGAAATAGATTAAAATAAAGAAATGTTTATTTTTATTTATTATACATTATAATTATAAAATGATATATACATAACTAAAATTTATCATTTTTTCGTGGATTTAATTAAAAAAATTATTTAAAATAGTCGCAATGGTCGAAGATTGACAAAACACATTTTTCTATGTTATTACGTATATTTCTTGTTATTTCTAATCTATGATATCCGCATCCGGTATGACTTTTTGCGGATAATAAATGAATTTACACATACGTACACACATACGCACAGACTCTCTCTCTCTCTCTTTCTCTCTCTTTCTCTCTCTCTGCCTCACATTCTCAGTTTATAAAATTTGATGTCACGCTTCTTCACAAATAATTATCAATATGTAACATTATCTATGTGCGCATTTGCAAGGTATCAAAGTGGTCGGACTTGTTTCCATATATATAAAGCGTAGCCAATTAGATGCTACAGTCTCCACTTCTGCCTTTCTTTACAGTATAAACAAACTTTTATTTAACTTCTTATAAAATCGCAGTAATTAGTATAGAAATTATTCTCGATCCACATACACAAAAATGAAAGATTCGTCCTTGATAATGCAAGCGCATTTCGTAAATTCATATAATATATAGTAAAAAATATTTCTGACAATCTATATTAAAGAATCTGTACTTTCTCTTTGCGTTATTTCTAAAACAGCCAATTATGTAATAGCACTTATATGCAAAAATTTTAAAGTATATGCAAGAATTAAAAATATATTCACAAATTGATTTTTATATAAAGTATCTTAGTACACTATAAATCATCAGTATATTATACATGTATTGTAACTCGTACATTAGATAAAAAAGTTTAGTCATACTTTTCATGATTATGCATATGCTGTAAATTTGATATGATCAATGATAAAATAATAATCTTCAAGCATAAACAATTAACTATCTATTCATTAAACAAAAAGATGCAATGAGAAATTAATTTTTCAAGTAATACAACTTCTTTTCCTTTCGTTAAATCATTTCTGCTCTTAAGCTACAGTTTTTTTTAATTGTGATAAAGAGATAATGATAAAAATTTTTGCAAAATTGATTATATATCACATCATAAATATATGAATGCATTAAAGACTAATATTATTCACAGTGAAAGAATTGAGATGTGTACCAAATTACATTTTTACTCACCATAGATTGTATAGTATATAAATGCCCTGGGCGATGAGTCTTTGACATCCAACTTATATTCTATCAGTTGAAACGCAATTTATCGGACTACAACATCAACGCTAAAGTTTAATAAGTAGAAGTAGTTTTCTTAACTGGCTTTGTCGAATTCTTGGTTCAACGACTATAAACGATTACATCCGCGAAATTCCTTAATCAAAATCTTTTTATTATTTCTAATGTTTGTAATACTTTATCCGAAATATCTGGCAGTGATTAGAAAGTTCTTTCCTGTTAGGCCAAACGTTGCAAAATATGGATATTTAATCATAGATTTATATGAATATGTGGCAACAAGGAAAAACTAAATATAATAGATGTCAATTTATAAGTAACTTTCACGAGCTTTGTGCTTAAAAGATGCTTAGACATTATATTATGCTAGAAAAAGATACATAAATCCGAGGCCTATTAGATGAATAATCTAAGATTATTGACTTAGGCTGTACTGGTATGATTATTGGCGCCGCTGATGGCACTAAACAAAGCAGCGCTATTGCGTTTAAAGCTTCCTACTTGCTCATCCGGCCATATCGGTTCCCCAAGCAAAGTCGACAAACTCTGGCACAATTTCTGATAATTCTCGCGCAACACCTCTTGATACTGGTGTTGGTCCGGTGTGATCAGTTTGCTATTAATTTGTAACGCTGTGTAACATATTTTGACAAACTCCCTAAAAAAAAATCTCAACGCAATCATAAAGCACTAATTTTTCAACATGTCGCGTGCGAGAGATTACGATAAAACGTACCTGAAAACGTCCTTCAATTCCTCCACTTTGTCATCGGAATATTGCGGAGACAAGGCTGGATCTAGGAACGCAGAGGCATAAGCCAGAGGACCGGCGTTCACCGTTACGCAAATACTACCCTGAAGACGTAACTGCAGCTTCTTTACGTCCGTCGGTCCGATCAAGGCTACGTCCTCCAATTCCTGAACACGTTGCCTCATTTCGTCCAAAGCAACCTCGATAGGACTCAGTTCCACTATTCGTTTCTCGGCAATTCCAATGCGTTTTTTCACATACGGAAAAGCATATTGTGCTGTAAAAGTAAACCATCAATCTTTATACCTCTTTTTTAAGACGAAATAAGATCTCATATAAGTGAATAAATAAATAATTCAAATTATTTGATATCTGATTGTACTTGTAAGAATAGTCCTGCGTTTCCATTGATCTTCCGGATTGCCTCTCGCTTTGCCCTCCTTAGTAAACGGCGTTTCGAACATGAAGCATGAAACATTGTGATTTTGCTCGAACTCAGTCTGTCGCACTTCCAACTCGGGCTTCTCAAAGTACGGTGTTACGTGCGTCACCTGAATGTACGCTATCTTGGGATCTAACTCGCTTATGTCGACTGGTACAGAATCCATTATCATTTTAACATTCTCAGACCCAAACTTTTCGCTATACAAGCGCAATAATCGTTCCGATATCTCGGATAATGATGTCACTTTGGGTTCCTTGTAGATATATTCTTGACCGTTTTCTTCTTCGAAATATGCCTAGATGACATAATACACGTGCACATTTTGTATCTCTTAGATGACAAGTCAATTTACATGCTCGCATATTAAACTTTTGAATTATACATAGATATGTCTCTCACCATGCCAAAGAATGCCACTCTGTAAAACCTTCCAAGTAGTCTCTTGCCGGTTCGTGTAACTTCCACAATTTTATTGTAGGCTTGCGCCAAGTGCGAATAGGAATTTGCCAGAGCCTCGTAATTTCTTCTCTCTTCGTACATAGGAACTATCAAGCGATATAAGTGTCCGAGCAATTCGAAACGCTCGGCTTTCTCCAAAGTGTCAGCACAAACTTCTAATTGCTCGAGAAGAAGATTTTCATTGTAGTGAATATCTTGAACACCTAGAAAAAAAAATTAATTAAATTAGTGTCTTTTATTTATACTCATTTTCAATTTATACGTCCATGTATGAGAGTAACTCAATAAATAAGGTAACAAGACATTCTACATATTTCTGGATATAGTTAACATTATCTTATTTATTGAACTATCATAGTAGCATACGATAAAACTGCAACAACACAGACAATAAACACGATAAAACAAAGCAAACATACAAATCTCACCAGCGTCGAGCTTAAGATTACGCTCATCTTTTGATATGTTGGCAGAGATGCTATCGAAAGCCTCTGCGCCCTGTGGATGAACTTTCCGCAATTTCAGATACTCAGCCATTAATGCTGCGATATGCAGTTGGCAACAAGCAGCCTTAAAAATAAAACAAATATGTATTATTGAAATATGAATTATGCAAGAGAGTCTAATGAAACAATTTTTTTTTCCAACAAGAGTTACATTTTGCGTGATAATTTGTAAAAATACCTCCGAAAAGTTGCCATCTCTGGCATGATTCCTGGCCATTGTCTCCAACCAAGTGTGTCTCAATTCGGGCGTGCTGGCATACGAGTTTGCCAAACTGTGTTGCAAGTCGACCAACATCTCAGGATCGTTATTATGTTCTCGCATTTGCGCAGTTGCCATTAAAACCGTTCGTATCCTTTTATTGAGATCCTTCACTTCGACTGGAAAACCCGTGCCTTTCATAACTTTGTCGGAGGAGGCGTAACTGTTAATCAACGACAGCGATTCTTGAAAACGCGAGTTATTCAAGCCAATTACATTTCCCAGCATTTGGGAGACTGAAATTATCACCTATAAAAAAAACAGAAAATTGATTATTGTGCTGTTTTTTAGCTATAATAATACAGTTTTTAAATGTGTCGTAGGATGAAACGAAAGGAATTAGCCATTACACTTGTAAATTCGAGTATTGTGCCTACCTGCAAATGCACTCTAGTCAATCCTTTTCGACTAGTAAACTCAAAGTTACTTCTCATGAGCAAATACAGCAAAGCGCAGGACTCTTGTCGTATTGAGCTCAGTTTGCTATTGCAACAACGTAGCAACTCGTAACACAAACGTCCACAAAGCACAGCATTGCCTACAAAATAAAGATATTTATTTAAGCTTTTTATATGTATTTTATGTAACTTTCTCCATTATACATGCAATCTCTTATCGAAAGGCTCACAATCAGCTGTGCATTTATTCTTCCTCTATTATAAATAAAGCCTAATTTTTTAATTTTCAAAAATCAATGTTTACCTTGAAAAAGTGCCACAGAATAATTGTTCAAAAAAGCTCGAAACCCAGCAAAAACATGACGTAATAAAGTTTCCGATTGACCGACTTGAAGGAACGATAAATAAATGTTGAAAAGCTTTTGCATAACTGCGTTGTCGCCTTCGTTCGCCAAAAGAATATCCTGTAAAAAATGAGATGTTAATTTTTGAAATCTAGATAAATATGTTTCTATAGATTTCTTTATTTTCTTAATATTCTTAAATTAAAAAGTAGACATTTATTTTTTTTTTTCATTTCCTCCCCCTATAGTCTGTCTAAAACAATCAATTTTTCTGTCTTCGGCAATTTTATTCTTATGGCATAATATAATTACTTCAGAAATAATTAAAATCCAGAGAATAATTAGCGACTTATTTTACACATGAAACTATTGGATAAAAACATTTTCAAACTTATTAATTGTAATTACTTTAAAATGGATACAGAAGAGCCCCAAGCAATCCAGCGCGATAAGGCCGACTTCCGTTGCCATATTTGCTTCTAGCAGAGCTTGATACACCTTGCTGCTTTCGTTTTCAACAAGATTTTCCCTGGTAACTGTATTGTGAGGTTGCAATGTGCTGGTGGCTGGATTGTCAGTGGTGAAATCCGGTGGTGCCATTCTAGCCGGTAAAGTCATCGCTTTGACGGTACGCGGTTTTCCGACGTTACTCGCGGCATTGGCGGCTATTTGTCTCTTACCGATATATTTGAAATGATGCAAGCTCATTCTAAGAATAGGAAAGGGAGAACAATGTTATTCGTGTTTTTAAGCTCTAAAAAATAAATATGCTAAACACATGATGTCACAATAATGTCATTATATTCTTTCAAAAATAATCTTATTCCTCTGTTTTGCTATATTATTTTAGTCTGCTTGCCACTCACTCAATCACTGTGAAGAAGCTTAGTATTTCTGTATCGCTGCATTGTTGCCACCAGGCAATCACCTGATGGTCACCCAAATATTTTACAATGAACAGAAAGCAGAGTAGTATATCCTTCACTTCTGAAGACTGCAATTTATCACATCTAGGCGACGACTGTGTCACGCTCAAAGTACGTGAATGCCTCTTCTTCTCGCCTGTTCCATTTTCCACCAATTCCCTAACAATGGCAGTCTCCTGAGAAATGTTGGACTGAGATGCGCCAGACACCGTCGACGTGTCGGATTCAACGCTAGTGCAAGAATATCCATTTACTAATCCTTGACCCGCAATTGCGGCAAAGTAAGTCGAGTCTCGCAGATGCATAGATGTTCTCACGGGTGACTGAGTATCCAGGTGAAGAGTCAATCTGCGGACGACAGTAAAACAATTACAACATTAAATCTTTCTTTTTTTTTTTTATTTTCAATTATTAATCGATAAATATCTAATAAATCAATCAAAACTAATACCTGTGAATGGACTTGGGTGTGCCTGCGGCTGTGCTACTAATAGTGCTATCCTTTGTTGCCAAAAACGAACTGCTAGTTGACACCCTGTTTGTACTGTTTTGTTTCATTTCTACCTTAATTTCACTTTCTTGTACAGATTGCAATCGGTGCAAGTTCTCCAATACAATCCCGAGCCATGGTATATAAATTGAAGCTATTCTACTCAGTTGACCCTGCAACAATTAATTAAAATTCAGAAAAGCAAGCAGTTATAATAGTCTGCAACTAAATTATAATTCTCTTCAATTTTTTAAAAAATAATATCGATTCTTCCAAGAATGTTTCTCACAGTTTGCCTTCAAATTAAAAGAACATGAAAAGTCACGCACCTTATTCTGATATCTATCGTCCAATTCATGCTTTGCCATTAGATCTCGTAAAGTGTTTATGGCCACCTTACGAATCTGCACAATTTCGTTGAGGGAAGTTTTAACTTCTTGCATCAGAAGACCAACTAGGAAGTGGTGTTTGCAGAACTCCTCCGTGAGACAATATTCATTCATTAAATCTGTCATTCAAATAAAATTTTTCAATTTTATCTACTTTACACATTCTAATTGTGTAATAAAGCTGAAATTTACACATAGTGTTATATAAATGCGTGTATAAAATAGACAAGTAAGAGAGTGCATATAGGATTTTTAGTTCACAAATGCGATCATATTATGCGAAAAAAAATATAAATAGTGCATATATATGTATATAATTGTCGATTTGAGAAATCCTTTAATTTTACTGGTGTTTCTAAAGTATAATTGACTAGAACTCGCATTGTAACTATGCACATAAATAACTATAAACAAGAAAATATTAATTACACATATTCGTGCGTGGATATATAAATATAAACGTACCATCGCATTCTGGTTCTCTCTCACAATCAGTGTCATTGTCATCTTTTAAACAACACGCGAAATGATTAAGTTTAACAATAAATTAGTATCACTTTCACCGCAATTCTTGCAGACAATTCTTGCGATAATAAGAACCTACCTCTAGAAACGAGACGCGACTGCATCATTGGCAAGTTGAATGATACGTAGTGCTCGTGAGAGCAGATGATCTGTAGAAAGGTGAACTTGAAATCGTGCAATGTACGTTGATCACCGGGCGAAAAGTTGTCCAGATAAGAATTGATGAGACAAAACACGAAACCACGGTCCATGAATGTGAGACATCGCTATGAAAATCAAAAGACAGTTACGATAAAGATATACATATATATCTGATAATTTCTCGTACACAATATTATATACCTTCAAAAATTGTGCAAGACTTTTGTTCAATTCATGTGTCTCCACTGGCATTTCTCTGTACTTGGTCATTAGATACGGCATAATTACCTCCAATAACGTCTTGATCTTCTCGTGATAGTCTTTCGAGAAACGCTCGTTTCTATGCATCTGAAATATGTTAGTTCGCATTAATTCTTACACCAGATATATTAATGTATCTGTGCAGATGCAAGACATTTCGAGCAATCTACACATATTTACATAATTACAGACAATTTCCAACGCAAATTACCTTTATTCTACCAGTACTTAGGAGATATTGCGCCATACTTTTGATCATTATTTCAAAAAAGAAACTCGAGTGGTGCATAAACTTGTTCACTACCAGAAAATCAGTGTTGTTCGGTTGTAGCAAAGTTGGCAAATGTTTCGCCAGTTGCTCGTGAACCGTGACGTTTCCATTTCGTAGAGGAGGCAGCACAAACACGAACTACATACACGAATAGAATCAAAATAAATCGACAATGTAATTGAAATATTCAACTTTAATTTTAAATATTCAGAATCTAAATCTTTTTGTACCTTGATGTACGCTTGTAGAATTTCCTTGCGTCCGGCTTCGTGCACCATATTTATAAAGTGTATCAAAACTCTGATCACGTACAATCCAATCTCCTGACTAGTGTTGCACGCCAACAATACAAACAACTGATTCAATATAGTAGGTAGAAACGTGATAACGGTGACTAGTTGAATCGCGTGTGCTGCTTTCAAAATTTTGCAGGTTTCTGAATCCGATGGTATTGTTGAGGGCTTCGTGTCCAGAATGCGTTCAGCATGAACGAACAGATTGTGCAGATGAAGGTCTCGTGTAAATACCGTTGAAATTAATTGGAAAGATACTGTGAAAATGGGTCGTTGGGAGTCGATCCACGTAATATCCGGTCCCGCGTTCTGCGATCACATACAAGTCACATTCATATTATTTCTAACTAAATATATTAGGTTTGTTTTTTATTCCTGTACTTCTGAACTAGTGCAATAAGTTAGAATAAGAGAAATATACTTTTTCTCGTTTTAACTTACTGCACTAGTTCAGAAGTGCAGGAATAAAAAACAAACCTATTGTTTCGTCACACATGCATGTCTCTACTGAATGTAATTGCATTCAGTGTTTGTTTCTGAGTGTAATCGCTTCTTTCATTGTTTCGTCAACTAATTTATTTCAATATAATTACGATGTAATTTATATTAATAGTCATTTAATGATATTAATTAGTAATACCAATAATCGATCTTACTCTTACCCCTTTTCCTAGTCCAAGGGGTTGTATGGAAAGATATCCATGTGGCAAGTGCGTAGCTACAGACAGTACCTGAATACTCGATTCCACGTCTACGTTCAGTCTGTAGAATTTTAAAAACATATTTATCAATAAAAGTGCAAATATATCAGCAATTTTAGCTCCAAATCATTAATTTCATCAAACAATTCGCCTACCTTCCTTTACTCAGTAAGGGTGCCCACGCATAGCCGACGCAACTTTCAACGCCGTTTTCCTTTTTCTTATTCATATCACAGCTTATGTGGTAAAAGGAAAATAGTATATGATGCTTCGCGTGCAACTTTGTGGGCAGCTTCATCTTGATCTCTTCATACCAAGAGGGTACCGCGTTGTGATGTAAAACTGCACATGATGCTCGCAGACATAATAATGGTGTACCAGGTTTTCCATAAATCGCCTATTACAAATTTAAAAAAAAATAAATAAAAGCTTATAGATTCCATAATTTTCGTATAAATTTTTACAAGAGAAAGCTTTTATCATTCGTACTCTTAAAGGTTTGACATTCTCGCCATCGTCGTCGCGAAGCTCCACGATACACGCTATGTTCCTAGCTCGGGTAAACATTTTCTGACTGTCAAAACAGAGCGTCTGCGGATATACGTAGAGATGATTTAGGTACGTCGTGTACGGATGCACAATGTCTTTCTCAGAAGTACTTTCGAACTCGGCGATCTCGATCGTCGGCTCTGCCGTTGGAGGTATCGGAAATGGCTTTAATGGCGCTAGGCAAGTCGACAATGTATCTAGAAATCATATTTTATGTGTCATGTGTCTGGAATTGTATTCGAAATTATAAATTATAATTTCTTTTTCCATAACAAAAATTAAAAACCATTCTAATTGTTGACAAGGATTGCTAAAATATTTCTACTTAAAATAATTAATAACTTTGCCTGTTTATTTATAATTGATAAAATAATTAAGTTTGGCTCTTGTATACTGATATTGCATATTCAATTTATTTTTTTCGGATTTTTAAATTCTTAAATTTCGAGATTTGTAAATTTTTTTTAGCCCTGAGAGACTCTCAAAATTTTATTAAGCTAAATTGTATTGTTCAATTACTCACTTTCAGGGATGTCTGTAATAGATTCTATTTTGATTTTTAACCAACCAGGTATCACAGTCAATTTGCTAAGCTTCTCAGGTCTGCAAAAAAATGTTATCAATATATATATATATATTATATCTGCAGCACACACATTAAGTTATAAATATCTTTAAATCATATTAAATAATTATGAGCATACTTTCTATATTCTGAAAGGAGTTTTAATAGTTCTTCATCCTTTATTTTGTTGTTTTCTTGTCTATATATCGCTGGAAAGTCTGAGGATGTATCCAATTCGTTACTATATAATCTAAACAATGGCCTTGCAGCCCATGCAAATGGCATTCTATAGTTTCCCAGCCTGAAAAAATACGATTACAAAGTCTTTCATATAATTATTTCTTTGATTGTCTATTTGTTTATTTAAACCAAGAAGTTTGGGTTTCGACATTGCACAATACAAAAAAAAAAAAAAAATCTGAAACTTACAATCTTACCTTTGACAACACGCTCGGGCTTGTTTGTGCACCTTCAAGCCCAATCTTGGATCCTTAGTAGCTCTCAAATACGGTTCTGAGATCTGGCATATGTTTCCTTGAAGCAACTTATCTATTCTGACGACCAGAAATATATCTGGATGAGGATTATTAATATTGAATATGGCCTGCAACAAAAATTGGTTTTCAGACTTTGAGTATTTTTTTATAAATCCTAATCTCGCATTTCCATATTTATATTTGTAGGATATACGATTTGCAAAATTATCAATTTCTCTCCTGCTTTTCTTGTATTTAAATAATCGCATACCTGTTTCGGATACTTGATCCAATCTGAAGGAATATTTTTCAATTCCCCAGGAAGAGTAATATCTTCCGTTTCCGTTGTGATTCCTGTGGGACTCAATTCTCTCGTCATATCCCGGACCATTTCGTGATTAATATCGAAATGAAAGTTCTCCGTCAGTTTTCTACCGTTTCTCGCGTCAAATAAACTCAACGTTGTATAATAAGGTTCCACTTGGCACAAAGATTCCTTTTCGTCGATCGGCGCTTGCAGTCGAAACTTGAGGCTCTCGCACTTGACAAAGATCCTATTGCCAAACTGCTCCTTATATGGATCCACGTTATGATCGGCAATTTGCCCTGTATTCACCTTGGCATGGGGTATATAAGGATACACACTAAATAGTCTTTTTCTGTTCTCTCTCC
This sequence comes from Anoplolepis gracilipes, assembly GCF_047496725.1. NCBI lineage: Eukaryota > Metazoa > Arthropoda > Insecta > Hymenoptera > Formicidae > Anoplolepis > Anoplolepis gracilipes. The sequence continues at coordinate 2,958,363 of NC_132984.1, read as the reverse complement.
TCGCTAGAGCGATGCTGGTGTCAGTCTCTCTGGAGTACTTAATCAATTGTGGATTCATGCTCTGTTCAAGGCCCTTCAGTGTGCCATAAACCTAAAATTAAAACATAAAATAATTAGATAGAGTTATAAAAATCCGTTTTTTGATCTATAAAAAAAAGTTAAGAATTGATAACTGATTAAAATAACTTGGAAGTAATGACTACCTGCATGGGTTGTGGCGATGGCGGAGGTGTGTTACAGGCTCTCTCCAGTGAAGCAGCACGTTTTTCCTCTTGTTGTTTATAATGCTGTATCACGGAACTGAGCTTTAACAACCAATCTTGCATATCGGTCTCACTATCGGCAGCCAGAGTATAAGATTTATGAGTGTCGCTCATTCGTAGCTCGAAACAATATCTCCCACGCTTTGAATTTCTAACAACTTCCGTGCAAAAGTCCATCACTATTGTCAGTTTTGCCTCCCCTTTTCTCTCATCTTTAAAAAATTCCAGTATATAAGTGCCATCAACCTCCTGCCTGAGATGACAGAAACGTCTCTTGAACGATTTCGAAGCAAACATTCTATCTGTACTACCAATTTCAGGACCTTTCATCAAATAACCTTCCTTTGTTATACCATCGTTCTTTGTCAATTCCTATAAAAATATATACAGCCATGCTTAGATGAAAATAAAGCGACGAAAATAAAGCTCTCAAAAAGAAACATAATACTTAAATAATTCAAAATTCTAAACATCCATCAAAAATGTCACTAATACTGCAATGCAAATTTTCTAAAATGAGAAAAAGATATTACCTCATCTACTTGATCCACTTCTGTATCAATTTCATAAACTTCATCTTTTAAATCGTCCGCTTTCAATATTCTAAAAATTTAAGAAAAAAAAAGATTATATTTACAAAACAATGGATAATTTTTAATAATTAATTCATAATTAATTCTGACATTAGATTCATACTTTGGCAATTCAAGATAAGTTCCACTATACGCTGCATATTTATAATGTACAAGATTCCAATTGGATGTATAACTATGTAAACATTCCTTTGTCAGGAGATTTTCCACTCCTTCTTCGCTTTCTGTAATATGCTGTACCGTTGGTACCATACTACGATATCTTCTTGGCAGAACCACTTGCTGTAAAAAATATATATAATTTACATTTAATATTTACAGTTATAATTATTTATAATATATTTTTTATAATAATAATAATTATTATAATTATTAATAATACATGTATTATAATTATTATAATTTAATATTTAATAATAATTATAATTTTCCTCTATCTCAAGAGAAATAATATCCTAAATTTTTCAATTAGATAATTATCTGTTTACAAAACTAAATTAAAGGCATGTTAGAAATAAAAGATATTTTGTATTAAGTATTTTATATGTTTTTATCTCATGCCTTGGTGTTATTTTTACTATGCTGGCTTATCTATAAATGAAGCGGATGATGCTGACAAGCTTATAGATAAGCAGTGTATGCGATAACTTACAGAAATATCATCTTGAGGATAAAGCAGTAATTCTCGTTGAGGATCATTCTGCAACAGAGTCTTATTCTTCAGAATGAAATTCTCAAAATCAATGGGTTCGACCAGGTGTGGTTTATTCTGCAAAAAGACAATAATATATAAACAAAATACAAATGTTAGAGATAAAGGGTAACATAATACAATTATCAAACATATAAAGTCTATGATTTTTTCATTATTTCTACAAAAATCTACCTTGGCTTCGATTAAACGAATTTAACTAATTAATAAAGTTTAAAATTTGAAAGAATTCCAACTTGTTTACACTTTATATACTCAATGATAAGGGGACCTTCCCGCGCTCTCGCGATAACCGTGAGCGTTCTCGCGTACGTAAAGGGCCTCGGTGAACACCCAGTTCCGGAGGTAGACATTGGTAGCCCGATCTCACCTGCACTGTACTCTCGCGGACAACCTGGGACACGGTCTCCCGTAACTGCGCCGCCATGCCGGGTTTCCCCAGGCCACGGGTGAACTTCCTCTCGCTCATCTCGCACGTCAGCCCCGTCAGCTGCGCAGATCGATGCCGATCGATCCCGAAACAAATCGGCCGCGTCGTCAGCCCGCATCGGTCACCGCACGCTCCGGCTACGCCGGAAAACAATTGGGGGCATCACCCGCGACCTATTGTGACAATCGATTAAGATCGCCAACGACTCCCGTCGGCCATCACACTATATCTTCTCTCGTCGCCCCTCGTTGCGCAGAGGACGGTACATACCATCGACGGTCGCGTCAGTAGCCAGATCTGGTCGCAGACTGACGTTTGAGAGTTGCGGTTTGACGTTTAGCTCGTGCGTTATATAGCGGATAAAAAAAATATGACCACCGCGGCGAGACCGACGTTCGAGCCCGCCCGAGGAGGGCAGGGTCGAGGTGAGAAGGACCTGAGCGCAATTTCCAAACAATATAGCAGCAGAGATTTGCCATCGCACACGAAGCTCAAGTACAGGTAAGCGGGAGGGGTGGAGTAATCAATTTTTTTTTAATTTATTTTGCAATTTAATGCCCTGTTTATAAACTAGTTGCATAAATTTTGGTATACAAAAATTTAGAATCCTCACGGAAAGTTGCTTGTGTTAACGGAGATTATTTTGAGGTTATATTGCGAGATTTTTTTTTTCTCTCTACTTACAATTAATGTTTCCTTTGCAGAGAATATGGACAGGGAACGGTCGAGGAGCTGCGAAATCGTGACTTTAGGAAAGAATTGGAGGAAAGGGAGCGAGAAAAGGATAAAGGGTCGAGCCGCCGTGCCATTGAACCTTCCAGAGAGTCTACTACGTCCAGTGCGAAAAGGCAGAAGCTAGACCAAGTTCCTGCAGCCAGCTTAGATGCGGATGATCCACTCGATGATGAATCGGATTCTGACAGCGATGAGGACGACACTGCTGTGCTCTTGGCTGAGCTGCAGATGATTAAGAAGGAGCGAGCAGCGGAACAAGCTAAAAAAGTATAGAAAATCTTTGTCACTAAAAATTAGGATACTCTACAAAATCAGTTAAGAGTAAAAGACTGTAAACTATCTTAAAAGTTTGCATATATGAATCTTCAGAGTGATAAATCATAGTTATTTTATAAATATCTCATGCTTTCTGAGAACATGCAGAAAAGACTCTCGTGATAGATTAATCAATTCATATATATAATTCAATGAAACATTATAGTTGGAACATAGTAAGGAAGAGTTCAGCAAATTTATTTCTTCTCACACTTTGTTTTGTATATAATTTTTTTATGATTGTAAAAAGTGAGAGATACATATATATAAAAAAAAGTAAATAGAAGAAAAAGAAAACAAAAGTAACAGAATGTCAAAAGTAATAATTAGACATTTTTTTGAATCATGATGTAAAATACTTTGACTTGCAATTAGTAGCTTCATCCCTCTATTTTACATTCATATTTTGCAAAAAATAAAAAAAAGTTGTTTTAAAATTTACAGGAGATGGAGAAACGGCAGGAAGAAGAGAGGATACGGATGGAAAATATTCTTTCTGGAAATCCTTTGTTGAATTATTCCTCGCAAAGTGGAAGGGTAGATATGAAAGTACGAAGACGATGGGACGACGATGTTGTCTTCAAAAATTGTGCGCGTTCCGAACCTAAAAAGAAACATGAAGTTTTCATCAATGATTCTTTACGAAGCGAATTCCACCGTAAATTTATGGAGAAGTACGTTAAATAATTCATTAATCAAGTATTAACACACATTGTAAATAATTTTTTTAATGCATTATATTAAATAAAAGCACATTTTCTCTCTTTGTATCTTCCAGAAAAATTAATTTCAATATATATATATATAATATATATATATATATATATATACATAGACATTAAATAATTATTCAACTAAATTAAAACAATAGATATATTAATGTATCTTTCAAACGGAAGAAGAGTTTTTTATATATATATTAATTAATATTTTAGTTTCTTATTGTCATTATCTATAACTTTAAGTAAGTAGCATATATAGAGATTACGTTATATTATAAAACAAAAATATCTAAACCATATTCTGCTGCCTTCTGTACGTCTCATTGTCAGATAAATAGATATTTCAAATATTTATAGGATACTTTTTCTTTCCTTCTTTGTTTTATTGTGACTATATATATATATTATAGATGATCCAAACTGTAGAATCTTTCTCTTCTCATATTTCATTTTACATTTATGTGAAAAAAATATCTATAAAACAATTCTAACAAAACTATTGATGAAAGATTATAATGTAATGTATTATTTAAATAAAATACTTGTATTTGATATAATTTAGTCCTATTCAGATTCCTTAATATTTATAGAAAACAAATTGATTTATTCATTCCATGGATAGATGCTTGAAAGGAAAGAGTTAAAGTCAGTCGGAGAGTGCAGTCTTCGGCTTCCGAAATCTTTGATTCCGTAACTGTCTAGAGCCCATGATACACCTGGTTAAATAATGTACAGTATATATCCTTGGCGATTAATCTGCATAAATGCCATCTCCCTCTCGATCTCCGCAAAGTTTTGTATCTCTCGCGACTCCTGCCAATCTCTGCTCTGCCCTCTCCTTTCTCCGCGTCACTTGGACATTTCGTTCCTGCGATTCCTATCTACGCCTTCAAGTAGTATGCGTGACATATGCATGTGTATGTCGGTAGCGATCCGGTCTTCGGACAGCGCGCAACGAATCGCGCGCTGGGTCAAGTATAACCGGTCCCAGAGGGGCCGTACGGGGTCTGTGGCAGCAGGCAGTCTACCGATGCAGCTGGTTATCGCCAGTAGACTTCTTGGCACCGACTTGACACCGACATGGCCAACCGACTTAACGCACCCGGCCCAGTCGTCATCCCACAAAGAGCCAACGAAGCTCGCGAGGAGCGTACTTGAATTAACACATAGATCGATGATAGAGGACTTGATTTAGCGAAACCGATTGGCGATTGATTTCCAATCGTCCAGAGAAATCGAAACTTGAATATTCGTAAAATATTCGAATACCAAAATTTCCTTTGCTCTCGTTCCATTCTATTTTCTTTACTTTCCTCGATGACGTGTCGAGCATTTTAATTTACCTCCTCGATAAGAACGTTTTTATGTATATGTATATATATTTTAAAGTAAATTTCCATGTTTTATGATAATGTCGTTAGGATATCTCATTGAAAAATTTAAAAGGATTGGAAAACAGAAGTTTGCTGTGACCTCAGAGTATATTGAAACTAAAAGCGTAAAGAATCTTTTATTTTTTATCTTTTTAATATATGACGGTTCTACAATATGTATAGAATCAACTCTAAAGACACATTAACTTTGACATATTTTTTCCAAGGAAAAACATATATAAAATTCTATTCTTTGCATGTAGTAGTCTGCAGACGTTAAAAAAAATTATTAAAGTCTACAAAAGTTTTAAGGAAATGAAAAAATCAAGAAGAATTCGCCTCAAGAAATTTTTGTCTACTCAAGTATTCCTGTATCTTATCTCTATGCTTTTTTTACATACTTGTACAAGATAATTAGTAAGAAATTTACGTTATTAAATCATCCATTTTCGAAATGCATTAGTATTCACATAAATGTAGAAAGTATATATAAGCATATCCATATGTTTATCTGTCACATTTAATCAGTTTTTTTTTTCGATGTAGAACAATTTAAAATTTGCTTAGATTACCAGAAGATTTGTATGATTGAGAAATGAAAACTAAGAAAGCTTTAATTAATCGCGTTTATCTCATCAAAGTTCGTATTAGATTTTATCTCTTTCCAATTAATTCTTATTATACATATATAATTTCGAAAAGAACTTTCTTCTGAAATCACGACGCTATATAGATATATATATATATATATATATATATATATATATATATATATATATCGTCGAATAAAATTAATTTATAAAAGTTTAAATGAAATAAACTCTGAAGAGATAACACGAATATGTACACAGATTTATTTCTAAGGAATAATTTCTTTTAATTAATTTTTGAATAGGTCTAAAAGAATTAGCAAAGTCTCGATACGTATTTTTATTCACACACACACACACACCGCTCATATCGCCTTCATTTGATATTTGCGGCTTGAATTCACTTTCACCACACGCAGGTCGCTAATCAGTTACATATTCTGTTCCTTTTACATTTTATGGATTATGCTGGCAATGTATACAAATATATAAATAAATTGTAATTAAATTACGCAAAAATTATATTTATTTAAATATATCGATGGTGTCGATGATCAGTATCGAGTAACTACTAATTCATTATTATTCTGATTTAATATAATAATAATTTCAAAGAAATACGCTAAAACGCACATCTTCAAACAGATAGTTCATAAAAATCATTTCATAAAATTACAATAATTTCATAAGCAATTTTTTTATTTCCTTGACACCTCGAGACCGACTACTTTTTACTTATCGTATCTTATTATTAAATGTAAATAGGAATACTATCTCCGAGCTAAAAAGATATTAGTTACCTACATAGAGGAATCTTTTACAGCCTCTCACACGAGCCGCCATCGCGTCCTCTAGTCCTGGTCCACGATACCACCTCGTTAAAGAGAGTCGAGTTATCGGCGACCAGTCCTGGTTGCCAATATTAAACGCCTACTCGTTCGTCAGGGGCGGTCCTACCTCTAGGATCCAGGAACGTGCAAATAACGAGTCGCAAAAACTACTTCGACTTCCGCTGCGTTTTCAGAAGTCGATGACCCTGTAAATTTTTCATAATTTTTACACACAACAACTTTCGACATATTAACTTGTCGAAAGTTTTAATAAGCATTTAATAATAAATGCATTTCCATATTTGATATTTGATTATCTTCTTATAAGCATGGTAAAATTTCAGTTATTAAACTTTTCGATATTGTTACAAATTAGAGCTGGAGAATATACATTTAGATTAAATTAATAATAAAAAAACTCTCGACTCTTCTATTTTGCATATCATGACACTTTGCGCGCACGTGTCTTTTTCTCTCTCATTAATATTATTCGGTTTTATTATGGATGTCTGTTAAATAAGCCTTACGCTCTAATTTGAAGTGTAAATTGTTATAAAACAGCCTCGAGTGATAATGACATACATTTGTGCGTGTCGTAAATGAAGAAGAAGAGGACAGCAAGCAATCGGAGAGAGAAAAGATCGACGTTGGCGATGGAACAGCGGGAGTGGGGCCGATCAGGCCCCACGATACGGGCCTGGGAGGCGGTGAGCTCGCTGTGAGACGACTCGGGACGACGACTGGCATGGGCCAGACAAACAGACTGCCACTGGCATCGCGAGAGTCGCCAGGAGTCATTCACGGTGACCTATGGTCATTCACAGTCCATCGACGACGAGCGTTGGTTCCTGCATAATCCGTTGATAGACACGACTCATCCACGAGATCATCCGATATAATCTCTAAAAATACATATTACTGATCGAAGAGACTGTCCTTTATCAAGCGTAATCGATCCTGATCCTGGTTTGTCATTTCTGCGATACTGCGCTATTACGGTAATAAAGTGTGTCGGAGAAGTATCTTGAAGTAGAAGTTAGAAGGAGCAAGGGGAGATATATATGTTTCGTCGAGACGCGCAAAGTGATCAACAGATATCGTGATAGACTGGTTCACTTCTCTTTCGGTTAGCGAGGTAATTAACAAACGGCGATGTGCGCGGAAAGATTGACATATTGTGTTATCGTCACGAGTGAAGAGAAAGATGAGCGAGAAGCAAACATCGAAGGTTAGAGCTTCGTGACAATTATTTTTGCTAATGGAATTTTTCATGAAAGCGAAAACGCCGGGTTGATCAACAGGAAAGACGCGATGCACCGTAAATCTCTCATTTCTTTCGTCAAACTCGTCAAATTCCAACACAGCCGTAACGATGCCGAGTGTTTGACACGCGCCGACGAAAACAACGATCTTGACAATCGTTTTCTTCGAGATTTTCGTGGTACCAGCGGAAGACGGAACAGCGGAACTATTAGCCGCAGCAGGAGATTATTAAGTCACTAAGGACAATCGAGGGACGAAGAGTCGCCGATTGTGGTTGTCCGCGAGCGCGCACGCGATGTCCATGTTCCTGACAACCAAACCGCAACGCGCGCAGTCGATCAAGATCACCGTTATTCAAGAATCTCGACCGCCGACTCGCGATCGAGTCATTAAGTCTCGAAAGATTGTAAGTTGTTTAGACTGTAAGATTTTTAGACTGAACGGCTACTAAGTTACGGAACATTTTCAATTCGGTGAACCTTTTGAATCGTTCAAGGTATTCGTTTAGGCGTCCTAGTTGTAGAACTGCTGAACAAAACGCACGTGTTTTACACACACACACACACACACACACAGTGAAACAATTATAAAAATTGATAAATTAGATCAAAAACTTTTCTTTTGTGAATAAATGTGTGGGGAAAAGCGAGGAGAGGGAACGAAGAAAGAAATTTCGAATCGATCCCTCAACTCTTGAGTCTTGAAGAGAAAATAGTGGACAAGAGGTCCAACAGAAAAATCGAGGGAAAAGATAGAAAGGAAAAGAATCTTACGATTAAATAGATATCAATCTCTCTTTAACGTTGTCAAGATGTCAGTCCGACCTTTTTCCATCCTGTTGCTCCTCGCAACGATTCTCGGCGACCTCATCAGTATCGGTAGCACCGAGAAGCTGAGCGGTCTGTATGTAGACAACGGTTTCGACCAGACGGTGGTTCATCGTGTGGTCAGTCAGCGTGAGAAACGCGAGCTGGAGCATGAGTTTCTGAACCTGCTGGGGCTCCCGGATCGTCCGCGAAACACCATCGGCAGGCCTCCCCAGGTCAAGAGGTCGGCGCCCAAGTTTCTGCTGGACATTTACAAGAATGCCCTCGGTGAGGACGAGGAAGAGAAGCCTGTAGCGCATCATCATCGCAAGGCTGGGGAGTTTGATCTCAGCGGCCAGGATTTAAAGGCGATCGATCAGAGCGACGTCATCATGACCTTCGCGGCACACAGTGAGTAATTCGAATTTCAAAAGTTTACTGACAAAAATGAACATTAGTATAGAGTATTTAGAAATAGATAGGTCCTTTGATTAATTCTTTTCCAGTTAAAGTCGCGAAACATTAATCACAGACGTGAATGAAAGAAAGATACTTTATCGTGAATTGAACTTCTCAGAAAGACGATTATTTATCTTCAGGAACTTTATTAATATTATTTTGAAAGAACAGATTTATTTTGAAGAACAGATAACAACTTTAATGTCAAAATATCAGATTAGATTTTTACTAATTATAAAGCAGAATTGATACTAAATTCATTGAAGAATATATATGCTGGCTAAAGGTCGCAGAGAATACATTTTTACTCGTAAATAAAGTGATACCTTCCTCGCGTTCATTCACCCGCTGATATTCGTATCACGATGGCCAAATGTAAAGTGATTTATCTGATGCGTGGCATCTCTGGGCTGTTTCGAAAAAGAAGTAATTAGCTGACATCATATTGATGATAAGAATGCAAATATATGTGGTGAAAAATAATGCACAAAAATAGAAAAAATTTTGAGAATCATTTTCCTTTTAAAATCAGTCAGAGCTTACAAATCATCTTACAGAAAATAGATCAAGTTCTTTTTATTCCACGATATATACCGTATCTTTTCGCTATCTTCTTCGAATTTCTTATGTATGAGCATTCCCGAAAATATTCCTCAGAGAAAAGCCGGTATTGCTTAAAGAGAAATCGATGAAAAAAAGAGAATGCTTTTCCTTAGCGCGCACGTTCCTGAGGGATGAGATCACAAGGAGGAAACAATTCTCGACAATCGACAAATGTAAAATCTATAGGATCGCTTTTGTTTTATGGTTTTGAGACTCAAAATTCCACTGACCCTTCGAAAAAGATAAAATCTCTCTAGCCTTTCTTTTCTTCTTTCTCTTCTTTTCTATTCATAACGCAGATATGAATGGTGGACGAGGAATCGATTTGAAACATCGAACGATATATATATATATATATATATATATATATATATATTTCGCGAGGATGAGATAAAAAGAGAGAAAAGAGGAAGAGGGAACATCAGATTCCTCGGAAACCCGTTACTGCCTCCTCTTCCTCCTCCTTCCTCTCTACTTTCTGTTCGTATGTCTGGTTTTCTATTTCGCTGTCATCCTCACGTTGGTGAGGAAACGTTCTAGACTATTCGACGCGAAATGCGACATGCATATAAATCCGATAGTAAGTACAACAAATTTGCAAATTGTTGCATACGCGAGACAAGTATAAGAGAGAGAGAGAGAGAGAGAGAGAGAAAAAGAGAGAGACAGAAGGATAGATGCAAGGAAACCGAAAAACAAGGACGGGTAGGATTAATTCAGATACACACGCGCTCGCCAAAGGCCGTATATCTTATGTACAAAGTTTCTCCCCGTTCTCCTACCACCGTGGGATACCCCCCTGGGAAAGACGAGTCAATAAGTATCCCTCTTTCCCTCTCTCTCTCTCTATCTCTCTCTCTCTCTCTCTCTCTCTCTCTCTCTCTCTCTATCTCTATCTCTATCTCTCTCTCTTTCCTCACGCGAAGCCACGGGCAGGTTAAAATGTCTCAACTTGGGGGCCCGAACTCGTCCCGCGTCCTTTTGCTCCCTTTTCCCACTTCCCTCCCGTACAATCTTCCTTCTTCGCGCGGACAGCGGGACGGCCGACTGCCCGGAGGGAGAACGGCATGGCTACGAATTATGAAGATTAGAACGCTGGATCCTGGAGATGGATGGATCCGCGGCGGAATTAAATGTAACGGAGCTGAAGATCGAGAGAGAAAGAAAGAGAGAGAGAGAGAGAGAGAGAGAGAGAGAGAGAGAGAGAGAGAGAGAGAGAGAGAGAGAGAGAGTGAGAGGAGTGTGCCAATGTCCGTGTGAAAATATTCTGTTCTCTCTTTTTTATTTATTCGTGTAATATGCACACAGAGTACCCTGTCATTCTAGTTGTTTAACAGAAAGAAGACTAGTCGCACGTGTCAACGTCGCGTGTTGAATTCACAGGGTGATGGCAAAAATTTACGCTGTCAAAAGGATTAGGAATTATCATCTCGGAAATTAAGAGGACGTTCATGAAACTTTATTCTACTCCCCCTTCCCCCCTCTCTCTCTCTCTCTTTCTGTGCTTCTTACTGTCTATGTATACGAAACACGCATACGTGTACGCGTAAGAAGAGACGCGAAGGGGGAGGCGATGGGAAGGTACAGCGCGGCGGCACAGCGTAAAAAACAAAAACGCACGGCTCGCCACAGAACGTTCCAAGACGGTCCCAAAAGCTATTTGGGACCACCCCGAGAGTCGAGGAGGCCCCGGCAATCTGGTACCGTTGGAATGCGACCGTCGGAACGAAAAAACAAAACAAATTTTTATGTCCTCCCCTCCCCCTTATTCTCCTCTCGCGTCCCTCTTCGGATCTCGCCGCCCACTTCAGTAGAAGCATTAGGCATTACTTAGAGATCCCCTTTCCCCTTCCCAGCTTCACAAGCCTACCGCGAAGGAAGGGTACTTCTCTCTTACTACCTTTCCTTTACTCGCAGGACGGCGGCTGCTTTGGCGGAAAGAAAGAGGGCGATTTCACGCTGCGAATTGTCCACGATTCATTTCTAAGGGCCTCCTCGGAGAGTTCAAGTGGGCTCACCAAGGGTCCCATTATCGACCGGTGCTCCTTTCACACAGGTTTCGTTTCGCGATAACGGATATCTCTAGAAATGTTATCTTCTCGTCGAGAAGAAAAAGGCTAATTACGGTACGATTGTAAATTTAGAGAGTAAAGTGGTTTTTGACCGAACCCTGAGTCACAAGGTTTCAAGGTTGAACCGCATTGATAAACACGAAGGATAGTTTACACCCCATTTACACCCCTGAAAATAGTTTGGGTTAGTAGAATTCCGTAAAATAAAGAATGGAAAATACATGTACATATTTTCAAAATCTTGACCAAGATATAGAATTTTTTCACGATGTCGCAATGTTATGACACTTGTGTGTGTGAAAAAACACAACATACTGTCACGTATATTTTCGCAGTAATGTATAAATTTAAAAATCTCATCGTTGAATAAAATTTTGGATTCTAAAATCAAATGTGCGAGCCTTTTTTGTTGCGTGATCATTATTGTTAGAGCTGTTAAACTGATAGACTTGTAATTTAAAATAGATCATCATGTCCCCGGGGTGAGGCATGAACGTGGGAAGAGGCTCTGGTTCGACGTGTCCGAAGTACCACCTCGAGAAGACATAATCGGCGCTGAACTCAGGCTGTATCGCGGCGCAGACATCAAGGGTCGCAAGAATCACGGATCTCACACGATTACGGTGTATCGAGTGTTGAAGACCGAGAATAAGTAAGATAAATATTATTCATACATGATTTATTCCATGATAAAATAATTAATAAAATTGTGCACTATTTTTAATCTAGGAAATATATGTAGAAAAAAGTCTAGGAAATTTTTGTTCAGCGTATATTACGCAATATATTGAGGTTTAAATTTTAAAAAGCTTTGCGCAAGATTTAACATTTTTCACACTATCAATAACAAGGCATAAAAGAAAAATTGTATTCGTCGTTCGTTCGCTTTTGTGCCAAGGACGCCTGGGTTAGACCAATTTCATATTCCTTCGGGCATCCTTCGCGGTTTTTGACATCGTCATCGTACCCCTAATTAGGAGGTCCTTAATCCCCTTCGCCGAAAAAGTCCCAAGTATTTGTTCTACCTGCAGAAGGAGAATATTCCGAACATCCTCTTTCATTTTTCTTCTTTTATCCTGTCTCTTTCTTATCTTTCCCATTCAAAAAACGACAGACATTTGGACTTTCTCTCAATTCCCTATCTTATTATCGTATCTGGAAAATATATGATATACGATTATGTTTAGAAATATATGAGTAGAGGAAGTTATTTGCAAGAACGATATATACAAAGAGCGGAAAATTCATAGATATAACTACTGAAAATATATCGCGTTCCAAAGATAATAGACGGTAGTTGCAGGATCACCAGCGGGCATCAGAGCTCATTCGGATAGGAACTTTGTGAGTCGTAAAAAGGAAAGCGTGGTGAGTTAATCCGAGAGGGCAAACCTCCTCTACACCGGCGGCAATCGGCGACGGCCTGTCTAGAGACGCTTCATCTAATAGACGTACCGCTCCGTCACACAAATCGTGAATCACGAGACGATCCATCACCGTTAACGGCCGTCGTCGTAATTCTTCTTAACGCTTGCAAATGTTAGAGTACGCTTTTAAGAATATTCTTTACATTTCCCCTCGTTTCCGCATTGCATTTCTTACAACTTTAATTGCCTTTCAAATTCATCGATAAATTAATTTTTCCAATCAATTTCAATAATACTTCCTCCAAGATTCCAATAGCCAAACATTTGCCGAGCAGTCATCAAAGATTTGGAACGAATGTCATCTGGTTATTTGACGTATATAATCGGCTCCACTAAAATTCGTATTAAAAAAAAAAAAAAAATAAAAATTTTTAATGCGTATCATGGTCACTATTGTTCTAGTTATCCACTCAAAGTGCTGTCGTTTCACAGTTTTGACCACCTAGTAGCCGCTCGGCATTTCAGCCTTTTGATTTACTATGAGGAATTGTAGAATGACAGCCGACGGCACGTCTCGCTTTGTCCTTCTCTCCCTCCCCGACGAGTTTTGGTTGGCATTACGACCTGAGCCTGACCGATATACCGAGCCCCGACAGGAAACACTATTCCGTAAATTGAGGTAAATTAGCCGTGGAGACGGACTAACAGGCTCTCTTCGTGTTCTCCGTCTCCTCCGCCTACGCAGTTGCGTTCAGAGGCTGCGTCTCTCTCTTCTCTCTCCTCCTCCTACCCTTTTCGCCGGCTGTGTTTCGGCTCTTTCCATCAAAGTCAAACTATGCGTGACGCATCCTCCACCTCCTCCTTTTCCTCCTCCTGCTTCTTCTTCGTCGCGAGACAAGCTGGCGACTCGTTGCTTTCGTAATAAGATCTCTTCACGGTACATCATTATGTTACGGAATTCCAATGGTAAACGTTCTTCTTCAACTGAGAGAAGTTACATTTGAAATTAAAATGGCGAGATATACATTTCTCTTGTAGATGAAGATTGAAACAAAGCTTCTAAGGAATTTCAAAAATCTCTAGAGTCTCATTGATTTGGAAACAAGATTATATGTTATATATACCATTTAATTTTATATATATATATATATATATATATATATATATATATATATAATGAAATAATAATATTATTATTTATATTATATGAATAAATAATTTAGACAATTGTTGGAAAATTAAATGTCAATTGATATAATTTTTAATTGTAATAAAAATTTCGTCTTCTTTTTCGAGAAATTATTTGGATTACATTCAATCTGCATTTGTAAAAATAATAATACGAATTCACATTTAGTCCTGTTCGATCAAACAGCAGGAAATCATGAAAAAGCTCGATTTAAAAAAAAAAAAAAAAAAAAAAAAAAAAACGCGCAGCTCGTTCAGTCACGCGATAATCGATCCGCAGAAAGCGGATAAAAGCTAGATGCTGCGAAGATCATTTGCTTAATGAACAATGATCGGCGTGTGTTTCTTTACTGAGTCTTTATTGATGCGAGGCACGCGCGAGGCTTCGCGATTAATTAGAAATTACAATCCGGAGAATCACGGCAAAGCATCTTCGCGATACGCCGAGATACGCCGAGACATGCGTAACGATCTCGGTATGCTGTTGAAAACACAATATTAGCTTTCCGTCACGCGTGTACGTTGTACACGTCTTGTCGATTGATACAAAACAAGAATACCTGTCATTACATCATAGTTAGTAAGTGTGTGCGACACTCACATTTTCGAGTAAAATAATCGATTGAAATCTGAATTAAGATTTAAATAAAAATATGTGACACAGCAAGTTATCTTACGAATATATATTTGTAATTTAACTAAGGAATTCCATTGGGTGTGTATATGATTTTTTTATATTCGAGGGTGCACAGAGTCTTTTA
The DNA here is from genome assembly GCF_047496725.1 of Anoplolepis gracilipes. NCBI lineage: Eukaryota > Metazoa > Arthropoda > Insecta > Hymenoptera > Formicidae > Anoplolepis > Anoplolepis gracilipes. The sequence goes on along the minus strand of NC_132984.1, from coordinate 2,943,281 downwards.
GAATTATTTATTTTCATTTTCTTCATGCAATCAGTTTTCATCTAAAGATATTTTTAAATCAAATTTTAAACTTATAAATAATTATAAATAATTTGTGGCACAATCATATTTTGAGATCAAATTATGTAAATTAATTGAATAGGACAGTATGGATTAGAAAATTAATATGATAGTTACATCCGCACGATAAAAGAAACTATATACCTACTCATTTCTACATCGTTTAGTGAAAATCTAAATAAGTATAATCATATGAATATATGTGATTTATTTGAATATTTCAGGACTCGAGAGTTACAATACGTCGATGCCATAAATACAACGAATAACCGGGAGGGTTGGCTGACGTTAAACGTTACCGAGGCTCTCGAGCATTGGGTAAACAACCCCGATGGAAATCGAGGATTATATCTCTCTGTGCATCCCGCTGATCGTTTAGGTGAGTGATGCATTTATTTCTAATTTGCATCTTGTTATTTTCATCTCGACGAAAACTACAAGGGATTTATTTAAGATTCAAAGTGTCAAAATAGCGAAGTAAATGTTCTCCACTTACATCGGAAAAGTTATTAATAACGTGATGAAATACGATATTTCTAAAAAAAAAAAAAAAAAAAAAAAAAAAAAAAAGAGGACGTTTCTGCATTAAAAGTCATTTTAAAGAAACATTTTGCTTCACCTTATGGATAAGAGTCTCTTCTATTAACTGTGTTTCCGTTCAAACTTCTCAGCCCGACTTCTTGGGAATAGAGCGCTAAATATAGAGCGACTTGATGTAAACACGAACGATGTTTATCGAGATAGGGTCGCGAGCAAAGCGCGAATTCGAGTTTTAATTCTTACGTTATTTGGAAATGTAATATATCTGTTTTCAAACACGAGAAAAATGTAATAGATGAAACAATATAAATCAACCTTTAAGTTTAATTAAATATTAACTCTTACTCCTAATAACTATTGTTATTTTTGGCACCTTCTAACTGTACAGGTGGGTCAGCGTATTTTCGATAAGTTTATTATCATATATATGTAAAAGTGTTTTAAAAAATCTGAAAAAATGTATATACCCTCTTTGAACATTCTGTATATAAAGACTAAAATAATAAATTTGAAAAATAATTTACTTAAATGTATTATTTTATGATTATTTGTTTTCGAGAAATTGTCGGGCTGTCAGAAAAATTACGGACAAAAATAATCCACCAGTACGGAATAAGAGTTAAAGGCCCTCTGTATTACGTACGATATTTAATGCAATTTTGAAGTAGTTTATTTGATGGAGTAATTTTTAAAATTAAATATTTTAAGGATTATATCCTTGGTCATATGTATTATATTCGTGTCCCTGCTGAATGTTACACCTGTTCAACCGCTCTCACTGCCATACTTTTGTTCTGCTGAGCTCGTGTGTGCGTGACATGAAAGATTAGTAGCTTAACAACGCCTCTGTTGAATCTTGAATCTCTTCCTGGTCTTCTTCGGATATTTGATATATCGTTGATGCTTAGTTAGCGTTTTATCTAAGCGTCTTGTCGAATCCTTGATGCTGCAAATTTTTCACCGAGATTTAAAAGCCTCGTCAAAACATAAATTTTGAAATATTCAACATTTATCCACATAATTTTTTTTTATAAAGTTTAAATTGTCATCGCAGCTTTATTTCCAACTCGTTATATTTTTTTATATTCTTCACAAATGAAGCGATTTCTTACTTTATAAAATCTTTCAATTAGATGCAAAGAGCGTAAATATTTTGTTCGCTTTCAAAATCAGATGTTACATTGAATAAGTTATTTGCTTGATCATGTTCGCGATTCACTCGCACACTTTGTTACTATTCGGGATACATCGTCTCTACGATGGCTTCCCACACTGATGAGATATACCTACTCACGAATGCGAGATATACTCGTGTTGAATTCAAGAGGCTGGGCAATCTTAAGTAGGAAAAGATCGAGAGAGAAAATCAGATACAAAGAGGCAGAGATTTTTCGGCTATTGAATCTCTCTGAACGAGGACAGGAAGATCGATAAGAGAGCTCATATGTGTTTACTAGATTATCGAAATGAAAAATCTGGTCCATCTAATAATGGTTTTTGCAGAAGAAATTTATTCTTTAGCTATACGCGAAAGTGTGTTTACGAATGTTGGTTTTTTTAACTCATTTTGTACAGGAATTGTTCTATTTTGTTGTCAAATATTTACACAAAGGATACATTATATATTTTTAATTAAATTAATTTTTTAATTTTAATATAATTAATTTTCACAAATTATCAGAATTTGACAAATCAAACTGCAAATGTTTTTATTCTAATAAAAAAAAGAGCACTTGAGTTATTAAATTTCGATAATTCGTAAAAATGAATTGAATTGAAATTAGAAAATTAATTTAATTAAAATAAAAAAAAAAAAAAAAAAAATTGTGCAATAAAATGGTACATAATGTGATAAATAAGATTGCACATATTAATGTGAATATGGGTGACTCAAAAGTGTATACAAACCGCAGTATGCGAGTATGTATATTTGTATGCGCGTTTACGGACAAGTGTGTTCATGTGTATACGTGTGCGGTTTGTTGTTTGCCGCGCCTAGATTATTTCATTACTTGCTTCTCTCTCTCTCATCTGGCTGCTTTCCTCTTTCCTCTTGTCTCACTCTTCAGAACGCGCAACCGGTTTACCTTTGATCGTTCAATATAAAACGCAAGATCGGAGAGTCACATGCCTCTCACGAATCTTTACGCCTCCGATTCCTGCCTCTTTCTCTCTCTTTCCTACCACGTGTTTCTCTCGCGAGAAACTCATCCAAGGATACACATCGCCTATATCTAAATATAAGCTAATCCTAAATATAAGCTGAGACAATAATCACATGTTTATACACTTTTAGATTCTACAGTATAGGTTCTTCGAATCCTTGTTGGTGACAATTTCAAAACAAATTATTGGAAAAATTATTAAGAAAATTATCTTCAATGTCCGAAATATATCTATCGGAAATTATAATTATGTTCCTACGTTTTTTTTTTTTTTTTTTTTTTTTTTCGCGTCTACGTAAAAGCGTAAAAATACACGATCATTCATTCTCTCCCCGATTGCAAGCAAAGGCCTTTTAGCCGGGAAACGTGTGTGTGCGTGTGTGTATGTGCGTGCGTGCTAGCCGGCCATGAATGGGAAAAGATGATAAAAATTACTTGAACTTGAATGCGCGATCTCTCGCGATGTCCGCTCCGAGAATCCCGTCGGTGCATTCCTCAAGCGCGCGCAAAGTGCAACAACTGCAGCGGCAGGTGTCCGCCGCAATCACGGCGAATGCGCATTCCTGCCGGTCAATTTACTAGCTTTCTCGGACTCGCGGAGCGCATACTGCCTACCACCGGCGATAGTAGATATTCCCGATCATTTGCATAAGACTTGGTTTTGCCGCGACCGAGCATTTAGCTCGTCGAGAAATAGTCAATTTACACGGCATCTAACATTATCGAACAAATGCAATATTATATAAAAAGACAATATTAGCTGCTTTCTCATAATCACTCTATAGTCGCAGTAGAGAGGGTGGGGGAGGGATCGAGAGATAATTAAAAGAGAAAGCACCATTTTCTGTAATGATAGACTTATTAGATGTTATGAAATTATTATTTAAGGAACGATATAAATATATATGCGTTTGAAGGAATAATTAATCCAAAAACTTGTCTCGAATGTTGCAATCCTGGAATTTTCCAAAGCAATAATTAAGACAAGACGATTGAAACGTTGGCGCATTCAAAGTGAATGTCTAAGATAGGCCAGCTGTGTGACTTTGCGCCGAGATTCTTGATTCTTGAGCGTTCAATATTCATGAAGGTTGACTATTAATAATCCCAAGAGAGACGCATTCTAATAAACATACATTTATCCAATACATTCTACTTACAGAGGTGATTCCGTGTAAAGAAATATGTAAACAGGAGTTCTCTGTTTTTCGCGTCGCAAAACGCGGCGATTCTAATGTATCAAGAGTAACTTCGATGAAAAAAAAAAAAAAAATACATGTAAATATTTCTTTCATACTTCTTTTTACAACACATATTTCTTTTCCTTTTTCTTTTATATACTAGTACTTTCTCCTCTTCTTATTTTGTGACTACACTTTCCAAATTCTCTTTGCGTTTGTTCCAAATATATGAATGATCATTATGACTAGCATCATCTAAGCATCGATTTTTTTTTTTCAATCAATAATTCGTATGTACAGTGCACGAAGTGAGACCGGAAGATATTGGAATCGTAGAGTTCCGGGGTGATCCTGACAAGCAACCCTTTCTGGTGGGTTATTTCAAGAGTTCGGGCATAAGAGAATCCAAAGTCCGACAGAAACGCGATGCCAGGAGGAAGAAGAAGAGCGAGTCCACCAATTGGGATTACCAGATCAATCCTTACACAGGTATGTATTCATACTGTGTACAAAGTATATTATAATCTCGATTCGAACTGAAATATAGGTACGTAAAGGCTATAACCGGATAAGCACATACAAAAAGTGCCCCCGACGAGTTTTCAAATAATACTTGGCCTGTCATTTTCTCATTGTAAAAAAATTTTTTACTCGCTCAAAATTTCAGCCCCTTAACTTTATTATTTCCTAAGTTATCCTCCTAAGTTAGAAAAATGTGAGTTTTTATTTTTCTTTTCTCTAAATATTTAAGATGATCCCATATCGATATTTTTCTGAATATTTATCAACAAAAAACACATAAAAAATTTTCTTTTCATTAATCTCGAATAAAAGCTCGATTTTTTAAAAAAGATTGAAATTAAGAAACGGCTTTTTTAACATGTTCCTTTCGAGATTCAGTCACAAAACTTTTATAGATTACTCTTTTTGTATGTCTCAATATTCTCAAATTTTTACAATTTTTTCGAGTTGGTGCAACATAATAAAAAAAATGGAAAATCCTTTTTTTATTACTTTTTGATAATAGGACGGAAAATTATTTATTTTCTTGTAATAATTATAATATTCATTATAATTATACTGCAGGATAAAAATATTTTTTATGCAAAAACAATTTAAAAGTTTATTTAAAAATTGTTTGAACATAACAGGCCAAATGTTATTTAAAAACTCGTCGGGGGCACTTTTTAGTATCCTTATCCGGCTATAGTCTTTGACTGGAGAAAAATCTGCTATGGCACACTTGTAAAATATGTAAATTGATGAAATATTTGTACTGAAGAAAAAATATTTTTTCTCGCAGATCCCAATACAACCTCACAAACGCGAACATGCAAGATCCAAACATTGTACGTCAGTTTTCGTGATTTACAGTGGCAGGTGAGTGGCATTATTCGGCATATCTTGTAGCTTCCGATCCCTCGTCGCAACCCTGTGTTGGATTACGATGTCGGAAAAGTAACAGAAGATCAGATAATTATTTATGTCCTCTTTACATTCGACATGGCGACGAAAAGCTTTAAATAATGCATGCTGTGCACTATGCCTTACGATCTTTTTCTAATGTTAAATATATCCCACAGGATTGGATTATCGCACCAGATGGATACGATGCGTACTATTGCAGCGGGGAATGCAACTTTCCATTGAACGCTCACATGAACGCGACCAATCATGCGATAGTCCAGACGCTGGTGCATCTCATGAGTCCAGGTAAAGTACCTAAACCCTGTTGCGCGCCCACCAAACTCTCGGCCATCTCAGTATTGTACTTCTTGGACGAGAGCAACGTTATTCTAAAAAAATACAAGAATATGGTCGTCAAGAGTTGCGGCTGTCATTAAATTATCCTCGCGATATTTTTCGATTACTTTCCGAGTTCTGTTGTTAGGATCGCAATCTGGGCGAGTTTAAAACTAACAAATTTAGTTGAAACATAATGAAAACAAAGAAAACATGTATTATCTTTGCTATATTTTATGTATTAAATATAAAATTCACAAATGTTATTGCGCAACATCTTTGTATAACAATTCTGGAGCGATAGAAGACACAAATTATTTTTTTAAATTTATCACAATGTGTTAAGCTATTAAATCATTTTATATATTTTGCATTTTTCGATAATGTAAAAGAGATTATTCATTTAAGAATTATTCATTTAATATTACATTGATCAATTTAAATGTTACATTGATCAAATCAGTCAGACAAGCGTTCAACAAGATGAAACAGTTAATATCTTTTGCATGATATTATATTATAATAACGCCATCGCTGTGATTTCCTTGCAATATGTGTGTTACAGCAAAGAATTCATAGATAAAACATTTGCACAAAAAGAAAGAGTTGTCTGGCGAATCGACTTAATTCATATGAAGAATCAATACTTTCTCGATCGCGTATTACAAATAGATCAATGATTTCACCAAATAGTTTTTGTATTTATAGTACGTAGGCGCGTAGATGTATTTAAATGGTGACATAAATTATTAATAATGAAAACGAATTGTTAGCGTGTATTAGTTATACAAGCATGTATAAAAACTACACAGTTATTATTACATGTTCATATTAGATTGTAAGTTTGTGTATCATGTCATTGTAAATATACCTTTGTATATAGTTTCTACTTTACATATTATGTATGCATAATAAATTTAAATAAATAATAAATAAATTCTAAATTACAAATATTTACTGTCAAATATATACAATTTCTCCACTAATTTGTCAGTTTCATAAATACATGCTATTGAGCAATGTTAGAGCAGAGAGAAACCTGGTTAGAGTATAAATATATAGAAATATGTATATATAATATATATAATAATGTATATAATATATATATATATATATATATATATATATAAAGATACCCAATATAGTCAAAATCTATATTTTCTCACTTTCTTTCAACCCTTATAAATTCAAAATCAAATTTGATGAATTTATACGGGGTTCCTGAAATGTAACAAAGATTATTATAAATAATAATACAGAAGTTTATATTAAAGTCTTCTTGATATTTTATTAATTTATTAAAATGATTTTTATAACTTTTTATACTTTTTTATTTACTTAATCTTATTACATTGGCACAATATCAAGTTTAATATTTAATTATAATATAAAAAAATAATAAAAACTTTTTTTATTCACTAGCATTTATAAAAGTATAAAAATATCAACTTATTACCTTCAAACTGAGCAATTCGCGAGTCTGTATAACTAATTCTCTTTTAATTATCTATAATACTAACATCACATCTATACATCAATTTAATTCCTTGGAAGTAAAATCTACACATTACTCTTTTGCATAAGGGAACATTCCTTTCATAAAGATATGTATATGTATATATAATACAAATCTACTATATATTATAGAAAATCTATAAAAAAACAAATTAATAAAATGCCATTAGATTACAAGTATTGATTGCATTCTTTACGTTTTGGTAACTAAATAATACAATCATTTCACAAGTAATTGTCAATAAATGTTTAAAAAAGAAAATATCTATAGAATAAGACCTAATAAGTTACAATTCGTATTTTTTAAAGAATATATCTTGCTCTTTGCTTCATTATATTCTTATGTCTATGACTTTCGGAACATTATTATGTGAACAGAGTTACTGTAAAAATACATTATTGTGCTTTCATTCATAGATTATATACTTTGTTAAAATATTGTGATATCATATTTCCTACATACAAATCTCTTAAAAATCACAAGACTCAAGTTGCCTTTCATGCATTACCCATTGTAAGCTCTTTGATTTTTATCTTAATCACAACCTTTGCTTTATAATCGTTACAAATGAACATTATAAGCACAATAATGCATTATATTGGTGTTACACAACATTGCGTTACATTGTGTGTTAACTTATATTTATATTCATTTTAAAACTCGTTTTATGATGATCTGTTTTTTATCATTGACTTATCAGCAAATAACACAAGTTGGATATGACTTTTTCCCTCTCGCAAATCAACATATCTAAAAATACAAAAGTTTATTTTACATTTACATGTTGCATTTAACTCAAAAGGTATTATATATTTTATCATACAGGATCAATGATAGTTTATATCTCAAAATTGGTAAAGCAAAAATAATCCAATTATAGCTGACAGGCATGAAGAAATAACAAAAGATAAACATTTTTTTCATAAAAGCAATATCACAAAATATAAACATGTCAATGTTTGTATTTTAACATTGCTTATTATCAGAAAAATTGTTATCTTTTATTATTTCTTCATGCCACAAAAAATATAAACAAATTTTTTTTAAATACTTTAAATTTTTCAAGACGTACATATTTCGCTTATATATTTATATTTACCCATTTTTTTCCTGTCCTTGTATAGACAATCTATCACCTTTCTTTATATATCCAGTTATACTCGTATAACATGATCCTTCCAATTTATTAGTAATAATGGCACATTTAGCGAGCTTCTTCGAGACTGACATGCCCTCAGACTTTAACAACATCCAATAAGAATGATTTATCGAATTTCCAAAATAAAAAATCTGTAATTGTAACATCTTTTTATGCATAAATGAAAGCAGAGAAATGCCTAAGTATATTAGCTTGTTGATAATTGTTTGAATTTTTACCTGTACAGAGATCATGTATAAACCACTTATGCCTACTTCAATTGAATAATTTCCATCTGTCATATGAAACTTTGTGAAATCAAATGGACTAGCATGATTCCAACTTTTCATCCACGGTCCTATTAAACCTAACAATTATTTTTATAATCATAAACCTTGTATTTATTCGATAAAATTAAAAATAAATTGAATTATTTTGAATTATAAAATATACCGTCTGTTTTATTCAAGTCAAATTCTGGTATTTGGCCAACAAACGTAATCATTGCCGGATCTATAAAACGAATTAAAATTATTTTTCAAGTTTACGAATCTTCCTTCGAATAAGTTATATTGAGTTAACTAACCGAATATTAGCAAATTAATTAAACAAAATTTTAATTAGCCTATATAATTATAATGGTAAGTTAATTTGTTTCTATAAATCAAGCAAGTAGTTTAGAAATAACATATACACAATAATCGCCTGTAATTGCGTTTGGGCCTTCTTCCTTTTTGTTGTTTTTTACCTCTTCCTTTGTCCCTCTGCCTTTTTGCTCGTGATTCCCTTTGTATGTTCACTGTATCATTCCTTTCATCTTTTGTCGTGTGATTTTGCGTTTCACTTTCCATGCTTTCAGCTCTCTTTTTGCGTGACAAGTCTTTTATTTTAGAGTCATAATCAGAGATCAAATTGTTCTCTGATTTTGTCGGTGAGATCAAGTCGATACTATTTAAAATACTGTCATTTTTTTTAAGTACATTATTTAGACGATTCAGTGATTGAACCGAAGCAGATGGAGTCATCGAATCATCCGTCTCAAAAATTACCAAGGTAGTGGAATCGTGATCATTTTCGATTTTCGATAAATTAACGGGCTTGTCAATTAAAGACTCTGAGTAATCTATCGATCGGATACGCCGCGATCGGGCGTTATTTATGATTTCATCAGTGTATTTGAGCCTCGACATAATATTACTTATCTGAAATAATGGAACATGAAATAAATATGTTATGCTGAAGCATTGGTTCTTAATTTCTAAAAAATAAAAGCAAAAGTTCTTAATAATAAAAATTGAAAAATAATCTAAAAAAAAAGATGATGTTAAATTCTCTTTTATTTCTATTATTCGTTATGTGAGCCATGCATGATTACATAAAGCAAGCTACAGAAAAATCGTGCACGTGATATTCATCCTATATCGAATGATGCACATTCCATCTGATAAAAAGAGATGATTAACTCTCGAAACTTGAAACATATGTTACAATTATATTAGTTATTCATGCTTATTCATAGTCGTCACGTTTCAGACGTGTTCCATTTACATGGTAAACATGTTTAGATGAAATAGATAAAAAAAAGAAGAGATATAAAGATATAAGATAAAGCATGTAAAGATATAAAGACACACACACACAGACTATATTGTTAATCTTTTATATATATATATATATATATATATATATATATATATATATATAAAATATTAACAATTTTCACATAAAAAATGTATAAAAGTTTCTCTCTTATATCTGTACTGAAATTAATTGATTACTCTTACCTGTTCTTCTAAATCTTTTATTTTTTCGTGCAAATTTTGATGTACTTTTTCCTCCAACATTCGATAAATTTGTACTGTATTTTCTTCATATTGTGTCTTCCAAATTATTCCGGAAAAAATTATGAGAAATATCAAAATATGAATATAAATATTAAACAAAATAAAATCCCTTCTGTAGGTTTTCTTTAAATTATTATCCTTCGTCTTTGAATTATTCACATTGACGTTCATATGCACGTTCAAGTTTGCAAAATCAACGTCCTGTGATTTGCCTTTATCTTTTGGCGAAAATATTCCAAGCTTCATCATCTTTTAAACATCTAATTTTTCTTAATCATTAGGAGAAATCTCGTTATCAATTGCTTAGAGATATCGTGATGCACCTGAAATATATTACGATATATACAATTATCAATCACCAACAATACAATTATCAACATATCAGAAATTTATTTACAATAATTTATATGCAGTATATAAAGAAACTTTTTTATCGAAAAGTACCGTAAATATGACAATAAATATATATATTAATATAAAAAATTTTTTTAAATAAAAATAAAAATTAAGAATTAAAAAGTAAAAAAATTAATAAAAAATAAAAAAAAAAGTGAAAAATTGTTTTATTTCACTACAACCATCTGACCTTTTATATGACATTTATAATATCGAAATTTAATATTTACATATTGTTATATATTATTTAATATAATTGTAATATTTTATTAAAATTATATGTTAAATTATTAAAAAATGTATATACATATACACGTATATATATGTCTTATTTCTTAACACTAAAAAAATGTACTTTATAGGTATAAAAGAAAGAAGGATATTCTAATATACCTAAAAAAAGGCAAACTATTTTTTCTAAGAATTTGATCTCAGAAAGATTCTTTCTGTTTTTTTTCTAAGAATTGTTCCGCCCTAAATCTTTTACCTTCTAAAAACTTCAACTTCCCTAAGAGCTATTGTTTCCATTTTGAGCTTATGGTAGTTTGTGGAAAAAAGATTAAAACCGATACTTTATCTACTGCGCGCGACCTTACATATTTAGAGAAGACTGGACATATGTCATTTATTCAAACGATTTTTCTTTTTTTATACTTAAACATAATCACTGCGTATTAATAGCCTTCAAATCTCTCTAAAAATATCTATGCAAGTTTCTTACAAGACAATGTACCGCAGATTATCTACTCGTTATACGAAACTGTCTACAATGTGCATTGATAAGCGTCATAAAGATGTGGTTGTGTTTGCGACATAGTCACATCTCGGCTACAAACAGGTAGTCTAGATGTATATATAATAATACAAAGGACTTTTCCTAACAAAGAATTTTTACTTGGAAGGCTATTATCCTCTTTAGAAATCCAACATTATTCGAAACATTGCATTGTTCACTCGCAGAGTGACACATTTTCCGCCGTTTTTTTTTTTTTTTTTGCCATATACAGCGTGTCCGGTAATTCGTAAAAAATCTCTCAGGTAGAGCGGATCGAACTGAGCAAACAAATTCTCTATATGATTTTGCAATTTTCGCAATAATTATTGAGAAATTAATTAAATAAAAAATATCGACCAATTCGTTAGAATATTAGCACGTGGCGAGAAAAGCCAGCCCGCTGTCACGCGGTTCATGAAACGACACAGAACTTTTTTGCTCAGTTTGATCCGCTCTATCTATTTATGAGAAATTTTTTACGAATTACCGGACACCCTGTATAGCATATTCCTTTAGAATATATAGAAAAATATAGTTTCACATCTTTTATATATATACATATATATGCTCGTGTTCCTATATATTTTAGTAGTGAAATTTTTAAATATTAAAATAATTTTTCCTATACACATTCTCTAAAGTATTCTTTACGTCGTATTTTTTATAATCATATTAATTAATATTATTAAATATCATGGATAAGTTAAATAAGTAATAATTTCTGTATTTTAATCTCACTCCAATTTTATACAAATAATTACGGACTAATATTTTCATAAATAAATTACACATCAGAAATAGTCTCAAATTTTAAATTAATTAAGGAAGCTTTGAAGATAGTTGTTGCCAAATTTTTTTCTCGAAGAGAAGAAAGAATCCGTTCGCGACCAGATGAGATGCTTCGGAAGGAGATATATACCTTCGTGTGTAAATGTATAAGGGTTAGAGAAGATAAACACACATAGTCCGTGCACGATTTAATACGTTCAACAATTGGAAGGGTAATTAAAGCAAACGCAAGAAGGGCGTACACGCACTCACCTCCGAATGATGTTCCCGCCTTTCCTCACGGACGGGTAAATGATATATAGATCATCGATCGAAGTAGTTCACTCCACTTGGAGCGGACCCGCCCGAGTGAGACGCGCGCGCATCGGATCTTTTGTTTATCTATCGCTCTCTTGCGGTCCACAACTCCACGATCCACAATGGATCCACAGGCGACACGACGGCAACGCCACATTCGTATCTGTGATCGTGGACGAATCTTTGCTCGCTTTACGGTTACCGATGCTCGCTAACTTGACGCTCGCTAAATATATCTCAGCCATACGACTATGTCGAGCCGTCGAACACGTGTTTCAGAATGCGCGAAAATACGCGAAAGGCCATCTGCACGATTTTTTTTGCATTTTGCAGCTACAGCCATTGACAAAATTATTATAGGCACCCTTAAATTTTTTTGAATTTCTTATTTTGTTAATAGTATATAAATAATATACTAAAAAGATTAAAAAATTTTTTAAAACTATCGATAGCACCTTAAAGCTGAAATTTCTAGCTTAATGTTTTTTTAATTTTTTGTTTAGTCTCGACAATACACATGTCTGAAAAATCTATAGATTTAGTTTCAAAATTATGTATCTCGCTCAAAAAAAAAAAAAAATTGTAGGAAAGTTTAAAAAAAGCATTTTGTACTTTATGGAACTTGACAATTAAATTTTTCGAGAGAAATTTTTTTACCGAGTTGCAGAGTGTCAGAAATACAATAAAATTTTAGGAAACAAAACAATGTTCCTTTTTAAAGCTTAGAACAAGGAAGATACAAAAATTTTTTTAATTACCGATAGCAACTTTAATGCGTTATCGCAGTACATCTATATATAGCATGTATATCCAAAAAATATTTAAAGAAGACATCCTAAAGAGATATCTGGGCGATAAGATATTTGATATCTTCAGGAGCGGATAACTATTTTTTTTAATGCCTTTTGAATTACGTATGCTCTATGGGTCATTATCAGCGCGGTAAGGTTCATCGTAGCTTATTCTACAAAGAGACATTTTATCACGTTCTTGTACTTAAAGTCCCGAGCACTCACGTAAGTCTTGTTATTAATGCCATGCTAAGAAAAATTCTGCAATTAAAGATATTAATTAGTCATCATACGATGTCCTAAGTCGTATTAAATCGGATATCGCATACGTCATAGAACGCGTAGAATTAGGAACAAGCAGGGCTTAAAAAAACAAAGAACTCGATAATACTTTTAATTACATATTCGCGTAATAATATATATATATATATATATATATATATATATATATATATATATATATATGCATTTTTAACATATTATTATATGTATATTTTACATGCAAAAAAATGCATTGTTCGGTATTTGCAGAGACATACCTGAGCAAGCTTGGATGATACGACAATTGATGTAATTATCTTTGTTACTACTGCACGTTTATATTAAATTACTACCGGACTGTTAGTCATGGGATTTCCAACTTGATATCACTCAAACATATATTTCGCGTTCGCGATTCACTCAATTACCATTTTTGCACCGAAATATTGTTTAACCAAATGTGTCCAATTATGCAAATATTATTTAATCTGCAAATATGATTATATAATGTGATTAATAGAAATGTTTAATACATTAATTGAGAGATTAGCACACATAATAACATATACATATAAAAACAATAATAATAACAAAAGCGTATATTTGCAATATAACATTAACGATAATAAAAAAAGAGAATCGTGCATTTCGAGATTAACTGTAATTAATTCTGGGAAGCTTTTATTTTATCGCTTCACTTACTTTATCTCGGTAAAGCGCGGCTAGTTTTAAACGCAGACGTCTCTGTGTATGTGTGCGTGATCTCATGATTAAATTATTTAATTTCTCAATACAATACACACTTCGTGCGAGACAAACAGCCGTATATATATTCTAGGAAAGGATCCTTCTTCGTGGAATTTTATCGTCGATTATTGTGATGTCACAACGAATGAAAGAGGAAAAAAGAAAGAAAGAACCTGATAATTGGTGGTTATTTATTTACGCTTCTACGGTATGAGCCATTAATCAAGATGAAAAAATCACAGATAACGAATATCTATTTTACAAATTGATCAGCTAAACAATTAATAAAATATAATTTATAAAATCATAAAGTTTAAGATGACTTGTTTGAAAGATAAATTCGAAGAAACGTAAATAAAAAAATTAATATTAATATTTATCATTCTTATTCTTCTGTTATCTTTCATAGATATTCTTCTTAAAATATTTTCAAATTATCTTTACCTTAAGCTTTACTTTTGACATTTAAATAATGTTGGGTTTCTAGATTTTAATATCTATAAATTCTAGACTGATGGATAAATTTAATTTTATTAAAGTATTTAATATATGAATGTATTGAAAATAAATAGATCTACAAAGTCGGAGAGATCAACAAGTAATTCATTTGATTGAAATTATATGTAATCTCACTATATCAAACATGTTACAAAATGTAACTGCAGAACCGATCATGGGATTATATGTGTATATATTCACAGTTGCGCATAGTTTCTTCGTTATCAACTCGAAGAGCAAAATAAGCGTAATTAGAGGCTTGCAAACGTGGTCAGTGTAAAGTTCTGAATTGCAATCGTCTCATTGCGATTATCTTTTTCATCTTGTGTAGTTATTTGACTCATTCTTTTTGCGCGTTTCCTTACGTTCTTCCTTTTCTTTATTTCCATCTTTCATTAATCTCTTTAAATATCATTTTATATATTCATTTATTAAATTTGCAATTTGACAATAGCTTGTAGTGTACTTTTAGTGAAAAGATTTTTCTTTGCACGATAAACGTTCTTTAAATATTATCATATAACGATTATTATATTTTTAAAAAATCAGTTTCTTTTTAAATTAAAATATAAAGTTAATTTTTAAATTTGATAGCGCGATAGTACAATATACCGTACTGTTTGACAAGTGCCGAAAGCGCCGCAGTGATAAACGCGGATGTGCTTCATTCTGTTCTCCAGTATACTTGTACCCATCGTAGGCGACGGATGTGCATAGTCAACTGCTCGCGTTTCCTAAGTCTCGTGTGTGAATGCTCTAGAAACGTTAATAATCAGTGATAAAAATCAGAACGTTCTAACATATGGCTGTTCCGTGAATTAAATTAATTTTGTTATTTATGTGGTTTTTACAATACATATAAAATAATGTAATAATCAAAATTTATTTAAAAAAGTGCATTTTAGAGATAGAGAATATATATATTCGTTAAATGAATAATGCTGAATCGTTTTAATTAATAGATGTTGAAGTGGATTGAAGTTGAATATTTAAATTAATAAAATAATATATCCATGATAACATAAAAACTGCGTCCCAAATTATATAAAGCAAGATTTAAATAATAAAAAGGTAAAGTTTGTCTCCTTCAAAATTGAAGGATTTTATTTTTTGACAAGTCAAAAATCTATAGAAACTAAAACAGAAAATACGAAGTACATTGCATGCACCATACAGCGGCTTAATATTTTTTTTATAATTATGCATTATATACTTTTATTATAGAAGTCATTATATAGAGAGCGTTGAAAAATATAGTTTCACGTAATGTATTTTGTATAATAATAAGAGTGGCACCGCTTCAGACATGCTATTAACAATATAACATCTTTCACTCGTGCAGCTGTCATACTGTGTATAAGGCATTCACATCTTTCAGAATTGTTTGTCAACAATATTTTCGCGGACTTGAAAAGCATGTGAGGCACGAGTGGCTGAATCAGGAATCGAACTCGAGATCTTTGTTGCTTTCCGGGTAATTGATAATCAGCCCTCTTGCCTGATACCATTTTAGACACAGTGATAAAGATATATAAATATGAAAATTTCGATTAAAAAAATGTGCATTTTTTTACCGTTAAACGTCATTAATTTTTTGCACCTTTCTAAGATAACTTTATACATCTGAAAAGCTTTTGAATTAGATCAGGACATTTTTCTCTTCAATTCTCTTCTAATTTTTATTTCGATATAAAATATAATCTATTCACGCCTTTTGTATCTCCGCTCTTGCCGTAGGACGAGAAGAGTGCGGAAAAATGACGGGATATAAAAGAGGGAGAGAATAGAGGAGGTCCTCTTGTAGTTCTCTCTACTTTTAGGGAGGGGGGGGGGGGAAAAACTCGCCGGACAGGTTTTAAAGCGGGATAGGACCGGTGCGGGATATTTAACGCCTTCGTACATCGTAAATTTTCGAAAATGTACGATCAGGTGGGCCGCGTCTATTCCACGCGAGTGCGCAAAGTTTTTCATAAATTTCTCTTCCGGTATTTCACTTATCAAATATATCTTTTACGGAAATGTCAGTTTTTAATATCCTGATAAAAACGAGCATTTTCCGCACGATTATTTCACACGAAAAAGTACAGTTATTCGAATACGAAAATAAAAGAGAGAAAAGATGATATTTACCTCAATGTTTAATATATATAAGTACATCGCGTCGAGATAACGTTGTATTGATTTCATTCCTATTACACAACGATTACAGTGTTTGTCCGTGACGTTTTCAATAACTAAGAATAGAGATATCTTCTTCTTGTGTCATCCAATTCCGTAATAGAAATTTGATTATTATTTAATCGAACCAAGGCTGCGCAGACATATTTTCTCCGGTGTTATATTAATTATTATATTCGATAAATTGTATTAAATATATGAAATGTTTAATAGAAAAAAAAACACACCCCATTGCGTGTAGTGAATTATTCCGCTTGGAAAGCAAAAGATTCGCGGCAACGCATGTAGTTTCTGCTTAGTGAAAATGATCTGACGTAACATCGATGCAGGATGAATTGTGCTCTGGACGCCCGATCGTTCTGTCAAATTACGAAGACGCATACGAACATGTAAATCCTTGCGTCGAATTTACAAAGTCAGACGAAGCGATAATCTTGCCGAACAGGCCGACTTCCGCGATGACAACGATGCTACCGGAAGAAGACATCAGCAAGGCGGCAAGGATGAAGCAGAGGCTGATGAGCAACGTGAAAGAGGAAACCCGCTCCTTCCTGAATTTCTCGCGGGAAAACTTGAGCGTCTCGCACTCCGATCTCGAGCAAGGATTCAACAGATCCCGACAAAGACCGAGCAGGAACATGATCCTGAGTGTGTCCGCCCTCGTCGTCTCCATTTTTTGCCTCGGTGTCGTAAGCTGGAAGCTGAGCTCAAACGCGCGCGAAATCGAGCAGCTGAAGAGGGACGTCGACGGCTTGAAGCGGTTTCTCGAGTTGGATTACATTAATGAGATAAAGGCTTTCAAAGAAGTAAGTATACCTGTAACAAATATAAATTAAGAGTCTACGACTTTTGGAGTCTTGGACTTTTTCATGAAACGTTAAGAAATAAATTACATTTCTCAGCTACTTTTCAAATGACTATTTTTGCTACCTGCATTCTCTTCTGTTTGCAGTTCGAGCTTTAATAATAAAATCATTTTTATATATCTACAATTCACGATTTATCTTTGACCCTAGTGTGATTCATTTTTGGAACGATAACCTTATGTTTAAATAAAATTGAACGAAAATCAACAAAACACTAGAGATTTATTGTAACTTTCTGCCGCTTTAATGTCTCGAAAACGTCAAAATCTTAATTATTAGGCTCTTAGAAAACAATTTTGTTCATATAAAAAAAAACGACTTGCTATATAGTTTTAAAGATACACTTCTGTTGCAAACTGAATCAATCCAATGAATTGAAATATGTATATAAAAATTAGCGTGTAAATGAGAGAATCGATTTATTAATCAGTTATTGCATATTTAATATTTAATGTTCGATTCAACTTATCACGCTATTGAAATAAAAAATTTTAGCATATATAAATACATTGAACTGTAAAAATTATAGGGAAATTTGCGTGATTGAAGCTATTTTTCAACAGCAGATTTTCTATTATCAGCAGAATTCCCTGTTACTGAGAATATATAATAGTTCATGCTGCTTTTAGATGCATCAATTATTTCGATTGTTATTCAAAAGGAAATCATGCCACAATTGTCTATTACAAAGCCTATAATTATATCGCTAAACGAAAAAATTTCCGTTACATACAGAATGATTCATATAGAAATATCAATTATTCGCATAATTCTATAAGAAACATATTACTTTATTTGCAAAATCCATAATTACAGTTGTACGAGTCGAGCGAAGATAATGATCCAGATGAAGCGGACATTGATAACGCTGATTACGACTCTAATTACGACGACGACAGTTCCGCATCACATGACTCTCCCGATAATTCTCGTACTTTTTTGACTTATGGCTCCAAGCCATTGGGCTTTCTAACTACTACCACATCGGCACCTACGTCCACGGATTCTCATAAAGCTATTGTTGAAAACAAACAAGAAAATGACAAGTGAGATATGCTACAATATATATTTCTTTTGTAATAAAACAAGTTAATAAATGATAGAGTTGACAGAGTTAATACATGGTAGTGTTTTTAAAAATTTATAGATTCACATATTTATACAAAAAAAAAAAAAAAAACTCTAGCGCATCATTAATTAAATTGTATACTTATTAATATATAGAAATATTGAACGAGAACGTCTAGAGGAACATACGTCATTAAATCAAGCAAAAATTGGAGATGCAAACAGCACAGAGCATAAAAGCGACATTACCACAAGAGACACAGGATATATTAGAGAAAGTGTCAAATTAAAACGATCTGTGAGCGACCACACGACAGCCGATGACTTTTTGATGAATACGTCGAATTATCATCGTGCTAGACGATATCCTAACAATAAAGCTATCCAAAGAGAGTCCAAAACTCGTTCTTATACAAGCGACGAAAGCCACATTAATAATACTGAAATACACGCACTTCCGGAACAGATGACTTTGTAAGTTGTCAGCATCTTTATTAATCAGCTGATATATAAACGTAGAGCGATTGTACAGATAGAGAATGTAAAAATTTTTAGACTTCTTTCGCCCTGATATTAAGAATTAAATTTCGTAATAAATAATGACAATAGTTAAAATTACATTAAATAACACAAATTAAATCAATTATCTTTCGAGACAGATATTCCCCGAAGAAGTTTTACACCCACGCGCGTTTGGAGACACTTCCTCTGGTACGCGATGACCAATTAAGCGAGGCAATTACTCAGCCTCGCATAAGTGAAAACTCAGAGACTGTAAGTAGCGATGAAAGAGTCAATTGGCGGGACGCGCGTATCGAAGAAGCCAAATTCGTTCAGGTAGGTACCTATATATAATATACAGTCGTCGGTGCCGAGGTAACTGCAAAGTCTATGGAGAGTCAAGTATTATAAAAGCTCTTAAAATAGTCAAGTGACAACACATAAAGCCGTTGTGATTGAATTAGAATTTCAAAGTGGCCAAAAAGGAATTACGCCGAAGACTGACGCGAAGACATTTACGTGCACCACGGCAGGTTTTCGCCATTCACTACGGTGCGGATAGTGCGCTCTTCACGACCGAGGACGAGCACACCGGCAACGGGAGAGCGCGGCACAACAACGGCATCTTCAAGGCATGGCGACCGAGCGATTGGGTGGCCGATCTCGATATGAACAGGCACTTTACCCTCGCCACTGACGGTAAATTTACTGTCCACGAACCAGGATTGTATCTGGCATACGCGCAGGTTCACTATCTGGACGAGCACGACGAGAACGGTTTTCGCCTCCTGGTCAACGGCAGATCTATTCTGCAATGCATGGTAAGAATTGAAGGAATAAACGATTATCATATTCCTCAGAAAAGAAATATTAGTACAATAAAAAATTGATTGACGAAGGATATTATTAAAAAGTTGTATAAAATTACAAAGAGATGTAATAAAAAATAGAAATATATAATACATAAATACATGTATATACTGATAAAATAATGCCCTTTTCAGGTGTACAGTCCAGGCATGGGACACAAAAGCCGCTCGTGTTTTTCAGCCCAAGTGACTGTTCTGCAGGCAGGTGATCACCTAGTCTTGAAAGATATTGGTTCAGCAAGGTATACTCTCTTTCAACCTGATAAAAGTTTCTTTGGCTTAGTGAAACTCGGTGAATTGAGACAGCAGCAGAAACAACCACAACAATTAACGCATCATTAAGTTAAAGCACATTAAAATTGTCGGCAATGTTAAAAAAAATAATAAGCGATTTGTAATTATTCTTATAAGGGTGCTTTAAGTTAGCCATTTCTATCTAATGTAATATAATATAATCTTTCTACTCTTGCGTGAACTATATTATTGATAACTTTCTTTTGTAAAGAGATTACATTATTATTGCTATAGGATTTTTTTATATATTTTGATTATTACGCGCTGCACGTTACTTTCGTTTACATAAAGAGAATCTTTAAATATTTTATTAGTATATAGAATGTGTGCAAACACAAGCATATTTGTAAAAGAAATAATAATATATACATATGTATATATTTAAAAATCAAGAAAAAATGTATTATTAAAATAATAAAATTATTTGTACAAGAACTTTTCTTTTGTAATAATGCAAATCAATTTTTAATGGCAACATATTTTATTGTAAGTCATCTTTTTAGTGCAGTATAATTTTGCGCGAAGGCTTCCGATCGGTATCAAGTCTCCCGGTGTGTCCATCAAATCAACGATAAAATTCGGTTTTATAAGTTTGCTTGGATAAACTATTGATTGAAAATCTTTTGGAGCAGATAATTTTTCAATCTTATGTTCGTTGAGATGTGTGGGAAAATTTGATTTGTCTAACAATCCGGGAGAAACAGGCGCAACTATTTCCTCAGAACATGCATCGTTTTCATCTAAATAAACGCTAAATAATTTTTCTTCATTCGAATCTCCTATCTGTGCAAGATATTTTATTAAAAAGCAATTTGTTAAAAATACATATTTATAGAGTACATACAAGTGATAAGTGAATATTACTTGAGGTACTGCTATTTCGATCCATGATATACCGTACTCCCCACGTACGAGAGCTGCTGGAAGGCATATTCTATCGGCTATCGCCTTGAAGAGCAAAGCTCGTTCGAGATAAGAGCCTACGCGAAGTTGCCCGAGCGGAATCACGCTCGTTTCTAAGCGTTCTTTAATTTTTTTCAAATGAACTTCAAGCTGATGGTCGATGCAATTATTCGTCGAATCGAAACCGGACATTTGACGCGCCACAAACTGAGCTAACATTCTTGCACGTAAAGGAACGTACCGGATGTTCGACTTATCTATATCGGACGCATTTCTGTAATATGTATAAAAAAATTCGTTTTTATTATGTGTAACTAGTAAATTTTATGATTCATTTTAATCTTAACAGACAAAAAATATGGAAGATGTTAAGATTGAAATAAATCACCCTATATAATGTATAATATATATATATATATATATATATAATTTCAAAAACAATAATTTTTGTAAACTTTACTAACATTCTTTTTAATTCCATTGCTAAAACCATAGATTTAAAGAGTTCCACATATTCAGTAAAATGTGGATCGCATTGTAAACGTCCGAATTTTGATTCGAACATATTTATATTTTCTACAAATAAAAATATCCCTTTTAAATATTTATTTTTAAAATGTCTGATTTCTATGACACATTATTTAATATGAGATATGTTCCATTGCTATTATTAGAATCATGATTTAATTTTACATTATGTAACATCTCATGACCTTTGAAAGCTGTCTGCAAAATATTCGATAAAGTTGATGATTGTATACAATTTACTACATAAATAGGCTCCAATGGACAATATTTTAATCGAAAGATATCATCCAATATTGGAAATCTGAAAAAATAGTGTAACAATATGAATAATTATAAAATTGTCAATCTAATTAATAAATACAATTTGCAGTAAAAACTTGACAATCATTTGCAATAGTAGAAATTTACATACGGACATATATTCCTTCGTAAAACATAAAATCCATCCTGAGTAAGATCATGTAAAGATAGGCGTCCCGTAAGAGCAAATTTGATTGGCAAATGCGACTTAAAAACCGTCTCTATGCAAGTGTCCCATGAAGGAATCACTCTCGAAGTAGAAGGATTATTTAACATGCTGCAAAATTATATGATATTACGAAATCACAAAAATGCGACAGATTCGTAGTAATTTTAATGTTAAATATGTTTAAAAAAATTCAATAGCATATATCCCTTATAAATAAAGACTTTTCTCCTTTAAAAAACGCCATAAAATTGTCAAAAAAAGCATTAAACTTACTATGAAAGGTAATTGTTTTCTATAAATGAATTTGCTACAATTAAATCTGTAGAAATTGCCTGTACAAGTTGTATCGCAGAGTTTCTTACTGAGATTGAATGTGTATCAGTAATAAAAGAATACAATCTTTGAGGTCCATTCGCTTTTATAAAATAATGTCGCCCACTCTTTTCTAAGCATAGCACAGAAAGTAGATTGCAACAAGAGATTTTTAATTCATCAAGAAATGGAAAAACCGACTAAAAAAAATATTTTTTATCAAATGTGCATTAGCTTCAGAAATTAGAGTGTATAATGTATATAATAATTGTTATTTTATATACCTCTAAAAGTAAGTAAATTGTGTCAAAAGTGTCAAGATTAATCAGAATATCCCTATGCTTTGGATAGCTTGCTATGGCAAGCAAAGCTTCAAGAAAAATAATACAAGTTTCTATAGGAACTTGTTCTACAAATTGTTTTATCAATTGCAATAGATAATCCTAGAAGCCAAGATTTTTATTTATATAATCAGAAAAATTATGTATTTTATTTTCAAGTGAGTATAAATAAGAACATATGAAACATGAATTTATAATATAATTACTTGTCCATGAATATCTAAAAAAATATGAGAATTTCTAATATTACTCATCAACAATTGCTTAAGTGCAAAACCTGCAGCGTGTTTTGTGGACCACTGCAAATCCTCTTTTTTCAATAAATCTGGAACAGTATTATTTTTTTCTAGTCTCTAGCTTTATGTAATTATAAAGTCTTTAATTATATTAATTATGTAACCTAAAATAATTTTAACAAGTTCCCTGTTTACAATATCCTTTGCAGCAGGATTAAAAAGTGTCATTTTCCCAATTCCATAACAAACAATCTCAGCAACATCAGGTTGCGTCCATCGTTGTAACGCGTCTATTAAATGTTCAATAATCTCATATGAATATAAAACCTATTAAGGATGTTATATAAATCACATAAAAAATTAAGTACAACTTTTTCTCTCACATTTTATTTTAAAATTTAAGTATTATTATAAAGTTACTTTTCTTCCATTCAAAGTGTTTGCAATATGTACAATAATTCCAAATGCTTCTACAAAAAGTTTTGGAGTTGTTATATGATCTACATAATTTAATATTTGTGGAATACTTCCAATTTCAATAAGTTTATCCACAATAACTGGATTCTCAGCAGCAAAATGTAGTATTCTCAAAGCTTTAATATGTAAATTGTTCCACTCATTATTCTGTATAATATAAGTAACATTAAAATAATTTAAAATAAAAAAATTATTAGCGCAGATATACTAAAATTATTCGTAGAAGCAAGAGTTTCTTACTTTCAAAAAATTTAATACTGCTTCAACTCCATTTGTCTCATGGAATAAAGATTGTACATCTTCATCTTTATTCCTCTCAATTATACTAGCAACTACATTTAATGCAAGACATTGAATCTCTGGATATGCTGATTTAAAGTGTTGATACAACAGAGGAAAATCAAATTTCTAATAACAATAAAAAATAAAAAATTTAAATTGAATAAATTTTAAGCTTTCTGTTATAATTGTAACAAACCTGAGTTTTCAAAATTATACACGCAGCTACAGGATCTTGCATTAAATTATATAAAATCTCTATATTATTCTTCTTTACATCTGGATCTGACGATTGTATCCCGTCAAAAAGAAAGTTCATGTTTAAACAATGTTTTGCCAAAAGAGCAGTAGCATATGGATTTTTGGACAACCTTGCAAGTATCACAGAAAAATATTCTTGCATGAAGATATCTTCTTCACTTGTTAATAGCTTCGCAAAATGTAATAAATAATTAGACTCAATGAAATAAGTTGTCACATCTGGTATCGCTATCATTTCTATCAGTAATTTTGTAGCAAATCTACAACATACATATAATTATATGATATAAATACAGTGAAAAAATTTTTTATCTTTTGTATATTATATATATATATAGCACAAACCTTCGAATAAATAAATCTTCGTGTTCAATAATAGGAAAAACATTATTCACGATGCCAAGATGGAAAAGTATCTTCACGTTATCCTTCGATTTACTAGCATATTTTGACAAAATCTCTATAGCCTTCAATAGAGTAGTTTTTTCCTTAGATTGTAATAATAATATTGTTGATTCTGCATCTTTAGCCTCGGAAAGAGATAAATGAAATGGTCTGGATTCCACCTCTTTCTCATCTTTCTCTCGTTCACCTTTGTCGTTCTGACATAAATATTATACAAGATTTTATTTCAATAAAAGAGCGATAGGTATACAAAACTTGTATGTATGTACAAGAAACACGACTCTTTCGAGCCAAACGATATGATAAATCTTACTTTTAAATTCTGTGATTGCATATTATGGCAAAGTATAAAATTTTGCGGACGATAATTAATCTAACACACAACCACACGATAAAAAATATTTATTCACGAGAGAGAATTCTTTCAATGTTTATTTCAAACTCTTTCACCTTTCACGCTTCTTCCTCTTTGGAATCATCGCCGTTCAAATGTTGGAAATATCGGAAGGCAACCACTGTCCAATAGCAGAATTTGTTTCCTAAAAATCCCTAGAGAAAAAATCCTATTTGAAGCTCGTCAACTATTGGTCAAATATGTTTGTATAACATATTATCAATAAAAAATATATTAAATTATATTATATTATATTAAATATAATAATATGTTTAATATGTTATAATATAATATATTATAGATAATGAATAAATAAAATATAAATATAATTATATATAATAATTAAATATAATAATATAATATATATTTTATATTTATATAATGTATATAATATATCAAAGAGATACTTTTTGGATTACGTTCGAAAATCTAATCTGATAGAGCGACATTTGATTGACCAATCAGAACAAAGAAGTGTTGGTTCCTTTTATCCTGATTGGCCTCGACTCGAGTAAATATTCGCATGCAACTGCGCACTATACATTATATAACCACAGGTGATATTCTCCATTCAACGACCAACCGGCATGCTCAACGTAACAGTACGCGTCAGCGGTCAGCGTGCGTTGTATAAATAAATATAATGTGGTTTGATTTAACCTCGTAATAATTTTGAAGTGTATTATCATTATCATTATGCCAGTGATGCAAGGTAAAAATAAAAAAGCTGTTTTTTGTAGTTTCACTCTCAAGAATTTCCTGCGCTTGACATAGATAATTTAAGATTATTTTAGGCGTCGTTACGAGCTTTGCGTTTATATTTTTTATCCTGTCCAAACATCTGTGGTATTTCATCTGTAACGAGTACAGTTTTGTAAATAATTCATTACACAATATTCTTCTAATAATATCGTGAAATCGATATTATAATATATATTGTTTACATTTGTTTATCAATGTGTAAATATCTTATTTACTTGTCTAAACAGGCAAGGAAAAGTGTGTTATTTGTGCTTACATTACTGCATTTGTTTGTAGGAAACTGTAAAATTAAGAAGCACTCGGTTATAAAATAAAACTTTATATATGGAATGTGATACCTGAAAAAGTTTCCAAAATGAGTGAAAGTGAATCTATTTATGGGACAACTTTGTCTCAAGAATCTATCAAAGTGATAGCAGAAAGTATTGGCGTTGGCAATTTCCCAGACGAAGCTGCAAAGGATCTTGCAGAGGATGTTAGCTACAGGCTGAAAGAAATAATCCAGGTAATTATATATACTGTATAATTTAAATCTCTGTTAAGAAAAAATTAATTTCTTTCAAATTCATTAAAAATTATATTTTCAATATTTTATCAATTTTTATTTTTCATAAATTTTATATAAATATATACATGATAGAATGTTAATATGTACATGTATAATATAAAATTTAATAATAATTTTTTTTATTTTTTATAGGACGCTGCAAAATTCATGAGGCATGGAAAACGCCAACGAATGACTACACATGATATAGATCATGCATTGAAGATTAAAAACATTGAACCAACATATGGATTTTTTGCTAAGGATCACATACCATTCCGCTTTGCATCAGGTGGTGGTAGAGAGTTGCATTTTGTAGAGGAAAAGGAGATTGATCTTAACGAGGTTGTGTCTATGGTTGGTGGACAAACATGGCCTAAGCTACCTTTGGAAATCACATTGCGAGCTCATTGGCTGTGTATCGATGGAGTGCAGCCTACCATACCTGAAAATCCACCACCAGTATCAAAAGGTTCCGTCTGATTATTTATCTAGAACGCGATTATGAAAAAAAAATTATTTCTCTTTATATATGTATGTTAAAATTATTGAAAAAAACGTTTCAAAAGAAACTTTAAAGAATATCAGCACAATTTCTGCAAATATTTCAAATTTTCAACTATATCATTAATTTTAACAGATGTCCAGAAACTGGAGAGTGTCGATCCGACGACTAAGCTGTCCAGCAAGAATCAGAACATTGGTATTGGTAAACCAGGCGGCGGTGGTAAAAGTCAGAAGCTACGGAATGTGGAGACTATTCACGTCAAACAATTGGCGACGCACGAGCTCAGCGTGGAGCAGCAATTATACTACAAAGAAATAACCGAAGCATGCGTCGGATCCGATGAAGCTCGAAGAGCAGAAGCACTTCAGTCGCTCTCGGCAGATCCAGGTCTGCACGAAATGCTGGCGCGTATGTGCACCTTCATCGCAGAGGGTGTGCGGGTCAACGTGGTGCAGAATCATCTCGCCCTACTCATCTACCTCATGCGAATGGTTAAGGCACTGCTGGATAACCCAAGTCTTTATCTGGAGAAATATGTAATAGACTTTACTATTTTTTAAAATTGATTCATTATTTCATTTTATATATTGAAATAATATTATAATATTTAGCTTCATGAATTGATACCATCGGTTGCAACCTGCATAGTTTCTCGACAATTGTGCATGAGACCAGATGTAGATAACCACTGGGCATTACGAGACTTTGCTTCTCGACTGATGGCACAGATATGTAAAAATTTTAACACCTCTACAAATAATGTACAAACTAGAGTCACCCGTATGTTTAGTCAAGCATTGGCAAAGAACAGTCAGGTAACAATCACAGAGTTTGATATGAAAAAAAAATTATTTAATTCTATTTTACAAGACTAAAGAATGATTTTTTTGCAGACACCATTAGCGTCTCTGTACGGAGCGATCGAAGGGCTCTGTGAATTAGGTTCAGAAGTGATCAAAGCTTTAGTTATTCCTAAAATTAAATCCATCTCCGATCGTATTGAATCATGCATTGAAGGCCAAGGATTATGCAAAGTGGATAAAAATGGAGCGGAACACATCAAAACTCTGCTTGTGGTAAAATTGATTTCAATATTTTTTTTTTTTTTCTGGAAATGAATATATTAAGATTTAATATTATTAATATAATTACTTATTAATGAAAAAGAATTATTAAGCGAAAATATATTGACATACTTATTAAATATGAGTAAAAAAATATTTGTTTAGAAATCGGTTGCTCCAGTTTTGAAAACAATGCGATCGCCACCTGATTACGTGGATGACTACAAACAGGAATATGGATACATAGGTCCTGCATTGTGTGCTGCAGTTGCGAAAGCTCGCACGCAACCTGTTGCTCTACCAACCACAACTACAACTACAACACTTACAACGAATCAACAGGGTTCAAATTGTACGGGAAAAACACTTGTGCAAACAGGTGAACAAAAATTGTCATCGATATCAGTACACATTTTACAAATAATTATTATGATGTTATATTGTAGTGGCTAGTTCGAGTCCTGGACAGCAAACCGGTCGCACAATTATGCTTGGTACAAGTAGGAGTGCCAGCGGAACGTCTGCCACTGGACAAAAATTCGTTATCCTGCAGTCGCGCTCACAGACACCTACTACCTCCAATATAAATACCAATGCGATTCAACAGCAACAGTCACAGGCACAGCAGCAGCAGCAACCACCGCAACAACAACCACAACAACAACCTCAACAAGTTAAACTGGCACAGACCAATGTTGGTCAGCAAAAAGCACATGTACCAAGTTCCGCTACAAAAGTAGTTGTAGTGTGTATGTCTGCCAGTAGTCATACTAATACATCGGTGACGCAAGTATGATCTATTAATTTATTCATCAATATTATACCTAAATTTCAATTTTGATGTATTATAAATATTCTTTTCATATTTTTAGCAAGCAAATCTTACGGCAAAGACGCAAAATGTCTTTGTAACACAGCAGAATGTCGAAGGGTCACTCAGTCCAGAAGAAGAGCACTCGTTTCAATGAAAGTACATATATATATATATATATATATATATATATATATATATATATATAAGAGTGATAAACATATGAAAATAGAACTTCCAAATCCTTCCTTATATATATACATAGTTAATACACAGATTCTTTAGATAAGAAGTTTTTAAAGAAAAAATAAACTTTTATGCAAATTGAAACAAGCTTTTTTGTATGTTTTTTTATGTAAGTCTAACAATGTTTTTCTTTGATTTACTTATCTGTAAATTTTTTTTTTTTATTGTATTTTATATCATCGTTGTAACTTTACGTAATACCAATTATTTTTTACCACTCAAGGAAGTATTATAAATTTAATATTCTACATTTAGCAATTATTAGCAAAATATTAAAAACAGTGTTTCTATATTAAATACGATTTTCTTTATTATAGATACAATTATTCATTATGTTGCACATATTGTGTAATCAAATACATATTATAATTATCTACTTTTCGTAAGGACAGTTGACTGTTTATTTTGTTTTGTTGGATCATATTTAAATGTCTTAACTATAGGACCCTTACCAGCGGCATTAAATTGTACTGCATCCGCTCTTTCTCTATCAGCCATCTGCTTAGTTATCTTTAGGTTCGTCCAAGCTAAAATGAGAAAAATGTTTACGACACATACTTTTGTGAAAATAAATATATATGATATTTTCTTTATATTATTTGTAATTATTTACGTATATACTCGCGAGTATTAATTATTCTTAATTTATTAGTCTTATTTTAATAAATGATATATAATGTAATACTGACATTCTCGAAATTCTTCAACGAACTTTTTGTTACTACCAGACGTTGGAGAAGTATGTTTTATGGCGATAGGCATATCGAGAGCTTTTCTAATATATGGGATTTTTAACAAACTGGCTTGCGTCAAAGAAATGAAATTTGTTGACACCCAATACGTTAGAACAGCCTGTAAATAATATGAAGAGATACACTTGTTTTGGGGAGTGTAATTTAAAAACATATATTAATTATATATTCGGCAATGCATGAACACTTTCATATTAATCTTTATAAAAAATATACTATAATATAATACACATATCAATAATATTATACTTACACCAGGGAAGTTTATCATGAACGGCAATATGACAAAGGGCATAGCTCGCAGGACATATCGAAACATACCCATAGTCTTGAGGGTAGTACCATCTGCACCTACTTCGATTGTGATATACATTGTAACACAAGTAATTATTGGCATTATGTAATAAGGATCATGTATAGTTAGATCTTGTAGCCACAAAAAGCCACCATGTTTCAAACTCTCTACAGGCGCGTTTGCCATTCCCCTCAAGGCTAGAAAGAAGGAGAGAAACACGGGTGCCTGAAAAATTGATATCAATCAGCAAAGTCTCTTCTTCTTCTTCTTTCTTTATGTAGATTTATTAATGTTGTGCATAGAAATGTTGTATGCACCTGGACTAATGGTACTATGAAGTTCTTCAAGAAACTGATGTCGTTCTTTTTCATATAGTTCATCAATTCTGCCGCACACCGTGCACCTGTTTATAAAAAAAATTATATTTTTTTTGTTAGTTACTGTGAATTTACAATCATACAAAAATTCTTTGCAAACTTTTTCCAGCATACTTTCAAGCTGGTCGCCACACTGCCTGGCCTCTGACATTTTCATTTGCAGTTCTTGTACCATTGGCATGTGATTACTGAATTTTATCATATTTTTCTGGGCCTTTATCACCAAAGGAAATATAAGAACCCTTACACAAACAGTACCTGAAAACAATTAAAATTCAATTTGTAATAATGTTACAACTTTTATTACATATATAATTAAATTTTATCTAAATTTTCTTCTTATGACAAAGATAATAAGAGATACCTATGACAATTGTTGTCCACCATGGAATATCAAAACTTATGTGCACAAATTCCATAAGTTTTTGTATAAGTCCGACTGGAGTGTAACTACTAGCCAATCCTATGCTCTCCAGAGTTGCCTCTCCATTTGGATGCACTTTTACAATATTTTCCACTATATCCCCTATTGGTGTTGGTGCATCTATATAGATTTTAATAGAATTGTAAGTGGAACAGCTTTTATAATTTCATAATTTTTTCTCCTTTCTCTCTTTTCTGAAACAGTGTACAGTTTTTCTACAAGTACCTGGTATTTCATCATACGGACTCTTCTGTATCGGTGTTTCATTGGTACTAGCATAACGAACCAAAGGGATTCCTGTAATTCTGCAGTTCTTATGCAGATTGAAAAAGTTGCTTCTGGGAGTTCTTTTTATTTGAGAGACTACATGGATATGTCTATACGTAATCACTTCCTAAATGAAAAAACAAAACAGTGCATTTTTTTTTCAGGAACAATATTACTTTGTAAAACTATCAACAGAAAATTGGAGTACCATCAGACTTTTCTAAATGTATTAATAGATGACGTATATTTGATAAATGTCAATATATTTGACATTTTTTTCTAAATTTATGCAATTAATACGTTATTTTCTCATATTAAATTTTCTTAACTATCAACTTGATCTATATTTGAAAATTTTAAGAAAAATAATCTAACCTAACCGTTGAAAAAAGCCGCAAAATATTTTACCTGTGATATCAGATTTGTTTTTAACAGCACTCGTTGACAAGCCATCGCGGATGCTCGTGTCAACATTTTTACGGTTTTCGATTCAACTGTCAACTTTTAATTAATCTGCAAAATTTGTACCTTTCTTATTAGAAACTAGAAACGCATTATACATATGTATATGTGTACATATTATTATCGATAATGAGATTTTCGTTGACAAGTGTTATCGACAGGAAAACCTTTAGCTTATTCTATTTATGTTTAGATGGAGACACTATAACGAAATTGCGTCAAGTTTGCAGCGCACACATCATATAAATAGGCACGTTTTCCCACGAAGCTTTATCTCTTTTTATCTAAAAATTAAAAGAGCTTTGGATAGTTTTAAAAATACTTGTAATTAAATCGATGAATCGTGGAACACACGTGGTAAGTTTTTTCAAAAAAAATTCTTAAATTTAATTAAAATGTACATATTTATAATATTTATATTATTAATATAATAATATTTTAATATATATTAATCTGAATAAAAAAATAAATATTAAAGTTTTAAATCTATAATTTGGAAAAAAATGGAGAATTTTATTTACGTGCATAAAAAACATTTATACAAAATACATACCAGATGCACGTTAATAAAATGTTCTTATAGTTTGAAAGCGGACATATCTATATTGTGACAAGCTTCCAAAAATATTGTATTCAAATCTTGCAAAACAATATTCCAATAATATATCGTGCTGTAGGGGATGTGTGAACACAGAAACATCGCATATTATAATATATATAATACACATTCACACCTTGATATAATTTTAAAATAAATAAATGACGTTTTACTGTCATCTGGATTAAAACTCGATAAATTTTAAATCCCAATTATTTGAAGCTTCTAATTCTTACAGTTCCAAGCAGCTCCTGATAATTTTATACCATTTGAAATCTCAATCGAAACATACTTTCTCACAAAAATTTACAATCAGAAATTTATTCACTTCATCACAAGTCGAGTGATTAACTTGATCACAGATCCGACGAACAAATCGATTGTTCGCTGGATCGCTGGACCGGTGAATCTTCCGGTTCTATACTATCTCGCATGAGAGAGAGTCGATCATTACACGCCTTCTGGCCGATTAAGTGCCGAGTCACATGATCGAATCTACTGCAATGACATTCAGTTTGGGACCTGTGCGGGACGTGGGTTATTAAGCGAGACCTGTTATTAAAGTCCCTCTCGTATGCCCTGTTCGTAGCTGCAGGTCACCCTTCCCTCCCTCCCTCTCAACCTTAACCTTCCCATCTCTTATTCCCTCCTTCCTCCTTCTCTCTCTCTCTATCTCCTCGTTCCCGTACCTTTGCCGTACCACCTTCGAACCAGAAGAGCGGCTTTGTTGATTTAAGGCGATAATACGGGGCTGCAAGAGATTTTACGTGAAAAAAAGAGGAGCGAAAGCACAAGACCGGCGCGCTTATAATTACAGATTCGCATTGTCCCGAAACTCCCTTAAACCCTCCTTAACCATCGCTGCCTGTCAGTCCCGTTTCTTCCTTCTCTCCCCTTTCGCTCTCCAATTCGGAAATGTAACGTAAAGGGTGCGAATATTGCATTTTTAATACTTAATTATTTATTTCATTACCATACGCAGTAATTTTATATACATATACATATAGTAATAAAAATAATGTTTAATTAACATAATGTACATGTACTTTTAATTATCTCTCCTATTGTTAGCTTTATATTTAATATCTGATGAAATAATGAATAATTTGTCTTTTATTTCTATAATTACAGCTATTAGCGGCGTTTAATTATTTGTTTTAATTATTGTAAGGTTAGTAATGTATTTAATTATTTCGTTTATATTATCGTTTATATCGATAGCTTTTAATTATTTCTATCGCAATAATTATACATTGTGAATGCTCAATTATTTAGTTTCGTTATTGCACGATCGTATTACTTTACGATTTAAAAATAATAAAAATTAAGTCAATAAAGAATAGATTTCTAATAAAATTTTTTGAGATGCATATTTTTTTTTAATTTTTTTACTTGGAACTACTGAAGCTTTAAATAATAGTTGAATGTTCTGTGCCAAACGAGAGAAGGTTGGCACCTTCCGATCCAAACTTTTGGAGCCAAAAAACCTTCGGTTCATTCATGAAACGGACCAGATATCTGTCGGAAAAGAGGAAGGCCTAATCTTCGCTCGCGATTATCTCCGGAATGACTTCTCGCGCCGGAGAAACCATCGCCCAGGCGAGTTCGAGACACACAAATCTTCGAGAGTGGCGGTGCTTCTTCGGTCGCAATGCCGTGCCCCCCTCCCCCCTGCTTCCCTCGATCACGACTTCATCAGTCTT
Source organism: Anoplolepis gracilipes (assembly GCF_047496725.1). Taxonomy (NCBI): domain Eukaryota; kingdom Metazoa; phylum Arthropoda; class Insecta; order Hymenoptera; family Formicidae; genus Anoplolepis; species Anoplolepis gracilipes. The sequence goes on along the minus strand of NC_132984.1, from coordinate 2,909,343 downwards.
CCATGGATAAACGCTAACCACTTGAGAGAGATCCCGCAGATACCGGAAAATCAGGCACCGAAAAAAGGCCGTACCTGCTCTGACGGTCGTGTTAACAGCCGAGACTCATAAAGACGTTTAAAGTGATCCGAAAGAAAGAGAGAGAGGGAAAGAGAAGGCACAACACTCTTTCGTACCCTCTTTATCTCGCTGCCTTTCTCTTTCATAGGCTTTTTTTTTTATATATCTCGAAATATCGCGTCGACTTTAAATATATTGCAACAATAAATTATTGTGTTTGGTATATAAATGTTTACATTATACATATCGGAATATCCGGTTTTTTGGCTTTTAAATATTATAGGCCAAGATGGGAAGAAAAAAGTTATTTCGATTTCAAGAGTAACAATAACAGTTATGCAATAATTTGTGACAACTCTTGTATTTGAGTGAAAAAAAAGAGATGCGTTTTTGATATACAGCCATTGACAAAATTATTAGGCACTTTTAAATTTTCCGTATTTCTTATTTTGTAAATATTAAAAAGATTAAAAAACTATCGATAGCACTTTAAAGCCGAAATTTCAAGCTTTAAAATGTTTTTTTAATTTTTCGTTTGCGATAATTTTTCGCCCAATATCGACAATACGTCTAAAAAATACAGATTTAGTTTCAAAATTATGTATCTCGGCCAAAAAAAATTGTAGGAAAGTTTAAAAAAAAGCATTTTGTAGACAAAATGTTGTAGTTTATGGAACTTGACTTAAGGTTTTCGAGAGAAATTTTTTTACCGAGTTGCACAGTGTCAGAAATACAATAAAATTTTAGGAAACAAAACAATGTTCTTTTTTAAAACACAGGACAAAGAAAATACAAAAATTTTTTAAATTACTGATAGCAATTTTAATGCGTTATCAGTACATCAAAAAATTTTTGTATTTTCCTTGTTCTATAAACTACAACATTTTGCCTACAAAATACTTTTTTTTAAACTTTCCTACAATTTTTTTTGGCCGAGATACATAATTTTGAAACTAAATCTGTATTTTTCAGACATGTTGTCGATACTGGGCGAAAAATTATCGCAAACGAAAAATTAAAAAAACATTTTAAAGCTTGAAATTTCAGCTTTAAAGTGCTATCGATAGTTTTTTAATCTTCTTAGTATTTACAAAATAAGAAATACGGAAAGTTTAAGGGTGCCTAATAATTTTGTCAATGGCTGTACATATATGGAAAAATAATAGAATATCATGAACTGGAAATATTTAAAGAACGATAAAACACAAGGGAAATTAATGATGCTTTGATAATCTTCGAAAAACGGTGTGAATGCTCTGATCTAATCAGATTACCGTGGAAACAACGACACGAAAACCTCCTTTCCGTCAGTTTATCGGTACGATCAAAGGGCCTGCGATGCGCGCCGTTGACATGAGTCGGGGCCAAAGTGTCATCCCTTTTTCCTGACAGCTTCACTACTCGGTGCTTCGTTCGCCTCTTCTCGGAGGAGGGTCAATCCCATTATCTAACCGGTTGACCTGTCGGGCGTAAAGTAGGGAGTTCTGTCCAGGAAATGTGGTGCCTCGATCTCAACCCCCGTCAATTTTTAATTCTCGAGAAACCTCGAAACGATAACTTCTTTCGGCCGAGTGAATGCGTCAGCGCTGCTTCTATCATACAAATATATAAGTTTTTTAACCTTTTAATACACTTAATTAAAAACAAAATTAACTACAGGAATTAATTACTAGTTTCTTTAATTTTTTTTCCAATAACCGAGCAATACAATCGATTTATTCTATTATAATATATTTAAAATAAAATTAATGCAGTTAAAATATACTTTACAATTTACAGTTTTTTATCACTTTATAGCAATTTATAGATTTATATAACTCGTATATTTTAAATGCCGATTATGCACATGCATTATACATATATTGTACTCAAAGGATTAGCGACGATCGTTTTCTGAAAGTTGAAAGCGACCGGCAAAAATGGCGAACGTCATTTCCGGATATTTCGTGTATAAATAATTATACGTCATGTATAGCAGATTAAATCTCGCAACGGATTCAATTATTATCTCGCAACAGTGTTCCACGAAAATTGCTGGCACAGAGCTAATTGCGCGATTTGTAATTAGAAAGTCGCGATCACTCGATATAGACGCGATGTTTGTTACGCACAATCGACGGAGAAGATTACTGCAGTTTTGTCTCGCCGCGATCTTACTGATGTATTAACATGTTAGAAAGAAATATAACAGAAGGAGAATGAAATGTACAAAGTCGAGTAATTGTTAAAAGAAAAAAAAAAAAAAAAAAAAAAATAGAATTCCGTGCAATTCATCAAATTTTCACTAACAGTAAATCGAGAGATTCGGGAAAAATTAGTTAATTTATTAAAACACACATAATCACACGTGGATGACATTTGTCAATTTTCTTCTCGTTAAATTTTTATTTTGCCGAATTGTTCTAGATTACTCTATCATGTGGCATTTTTACAGCAATCAAAAGGCGGAGTACAGTTACTTGTTACACGAAATATCCGTTACTTTTATCTCCTTTTTAAATGTGGAAACGGGAAACCGGTAACTTTTTCTTCATTCTTGATGTCCATCGGCATGATAGCAAGCAATTTTTTCCCGTCACTGTGGACATTGTGGTGTGTTCCTTTCGGCTCGCGTGTCTCGTAATGATAACAACGTATTGGATAATCTGAGAGATAGTTCGCCAAGCGGCACGGTGTGGGATCATAATGTGTAAAAGGAAATCGCTTTACTTTAAAGTAAATGCTCGACGCGAGCATGCATGCATATATACGTGCGTGCGTGCCCGTCTGCTCGCATGCGTGCGTGCGTGCGTACGTGCGTGCGGCAGCCTCGTGTGAACCGCCGCTAGTTTCCTTTCATTCAGCAGTTTCTTCATCGGCGAATGTCGCACGATTTCTGCTCGCGATTGCGCACACCGAGAGCCGATCTCTCGAGAGAGAAGCGGATCGATCGACAAACACGTCGCGTGAGAAAAAAATTTATATACGTGTGAAGGGTTAAACTCTCTACGTCATATCAAGGATACATCATTACGTTCAATTACGCATAATGACAGATATGTTAGAAGCCGTGCTTCTTCTCAAATCTTTCTTCTAAATAATTTTTTTGTGCACTAGTTTAATGCAATTAAACTTTCTAAGGTGATAATTTTTTGTACTAACATATTGCAACATTAATATTAATAATAATATTAATATATATTTTATACATTTTTTATTAATTTGATATATTTTTTAGAAACATGATGCTTGTAGCGTTTTATGTCAAAAAGAGAGAATTGAGTCATCGCTCAAAAAAATATTTTGATAATGCAGATAAATTTCTAGATGTCTCAATTAAAATTTATCGCTACTTTTCGTATCTGTTAGAATATTGTTCGTCACGTATAAAATTTATAGCAGCAATACCTCTAGAAAATTTAGATCCCATTGCCAAATCACAAATTAATCACAAATATAATTGTCCTTAACAAGATAGACACCGCAGAAAAATTTTCTGTCCAAATTACATTAATAGTACAGATATAAATTCTGTCTCTGTCATAAATTGATTAAGTGCAAAATATATGCAGCATCACGGTATTTGCTAATAATTTATCTGTTTCAGTTAATTTTTTACAGCTAGAAAATTTTTGTTGAAATTACAAGATCATTTTTTTTTTTTTTTTTGGGGTGATCGATATTCTTTTTTAAGCTGTATAATCGAATCTGTTTTACGTATCACATTGACAGAAAGAATCGTGCGCAAACAGCTGTTAGATATCCTTGGCGGGCCCGTGAGAGCCGAAGATTTGCGGTAGTTATCATAATGCTTGCTTAATGCTCGTCGCGAAAAGTTCGCGTGTAACTAGCATAACGCACTCTCGTGAGACCAACAAGACCTCTCTCGCTCTCTGTCTCTTCGGCAGTGATGCACGTTAAAGCTTATTTGCACGGTTTATTTGGCGACCGTTGTTATCGTGAACTAAAAGAGCTTGCTAGCAACCAGAAAACATGGATAATCTCCTTCCTCCTAATATTCTCAAAGTTTTATTTGACTTGCTTAATGAGAGAGTAAACTGCATTATACAAAAATATAGTGCTTTGTTTAAGAAGCAATTATTGTGTAACCAAGATTAAAGAAAGATTTTCATATAATTAAAAATTGATATTTTTTACATCGTCACAGTTATGCAATAAACTTTTTTACAAACCAAATTTCATCGCAATACTCTCTTTTGTGTCCATTAAATTATTTAAAATTTTTTTTCATTTTCTTCTTCTATATAAAATAAATATCAAAATATTTTGTACTTGTTAATTAACACATACATAGAGATGATAAAACATGAACGTTACAGGCAATAAATTTATAAATTTAAATTTAGCAAAAATCTTCAAGGGCACAACACACGAAATGTATATTTCGCAGCAACACTGAATATCAGTTTTATCTCATCATCGGTTAAAAGTGAGCCGTATAAATTTGCCTTTATACGCTGTACGCGATGCGCGGAGGGAAAGAGTCGTCTCGTCCGCACGCATCGACGAGAATATTCCCACAAATTGGCAGAACCCGGTTGAACCGAACCGCCGGAAAATATTCCGGCCGGATGAGCGCAACGCGAGATTAACGACCGAAAATAGAAGCAATCGTTAGCGGCCGTAATGTTGTTTATCGGCGAGAACGCTGAACCACTGAAATCCGGTAACGATGTTAAAATGATGGCGAATGGAATTTTACACTTTGCGCAACACAATGCAGCATTTAAACTATGTCTTATTTTCAATAAAACTTCAGATTTCAATGTTTCATTCCTTTTAATTTAATTAGATTATACAAAAATTCAAAGAAAAATTGAGAAATATTATTCGTTTCAAAATAAATTTATTTATTTGTAAAATCTCAATTATTTATATATTTACTTTTAAAATATTTTACTTTTATAAATTATATTTAATATATTTATTTATATCATATTTATTTGTAAAATCTTACGAGAGAAAAATTATCAAGCCAAGACATAATTATTGTTGATAAGCGATGCTCAATATTTATATATTTACTTTTAAAATATTTTATTTTTATAAATTGAATTTAATATATTTACATGTATTTATTTATATCATATTTATTTGTAAAATCTTACAAGAGAAAAATTATGAAGCCAAGACATAATTATTGTTAATGGGATGCTTAATATTTATAATAATCAATTGAATATAAATAAATGAAGAACTTAAATGTAATTTTGATTAGTTTTAATCTCTGCCTTTTTTTCGCTCACTTATTCTATTTCGCGCTGCTTGGTTTACGGTGAACAGAAAGAGCGAGTTAAATACGCTTATATACGCCAAGTATATACGTTAGACGCCCATTCAAGCTTTTTTATGCTTCCGTGCAAGTCAAATATTTCGTATACTGTTTAATTCAGCTCGCTCTGCCTGGCTTCTCTCTCTCTCTCTCTCTCTCTCTCTTTCTCTCTCTCATTCGCGCGCGGGCGCCTCCATTCAGATCTCTTTTTATACTTTCATGCAAGTCAAACACGTTTCTCGTATCACACTTAATTCAGTCGTTCCTGGCGCGGCTAGTTAGCGGTTACTATTGTTACTAAGTAACCCGCTCGTCGGCAGTTAATCTAGTTCGCGCTCGTTATACGCGTTACACGCGGTGTAACTAGAGGGGGAGGGGGAGAGGGGGGGCCTCATCGCGCTTGGGCGCGCGGGCCCCGAGAGCGAACGCGTCGGGCCCGTCGCGCGATTGCGACGATGCGAACGCGCGCCCCCGTTGTTATTATTATTATTATCATCAACGCGCGCATCATCATGCGGTGAGGCAGGTGAGGCGAGGGGGCGTGGCGCCGGATGCGGCATGTATCATAGAAACATGTGCATTTCCGGCCGTGGGATCTAGATCGATGCACATATTAGGAGTCGTTGCAAGGATGCTCTCGTTGTTCAATGATAACTCTTTATTTCGGCGAAGCAATCGTACCGGAACTATAATTATAAAGTTCGCACCCCCATCCCCCTCAGTGATAAAACTTTATCCTTTTATTAAATTATTAAAGAATATAACCGGATAAGCATACGAAAAATGCCCCCGACGAGTTTTCAAATAACACTTAGCCTGTCAGGTGCTAACTGTAAATATTTAAGATGATCTCATATCGATTTTTTTCTCAATACTTATGACGAAAAACACAAAAATAATATTTTTTTATTAATTTCGAATAAAAACTCGATATTTAAAAAAAGATTAAAATTAAGAAATGACCTTTTTAATATGTTCCTTTCGAGGTTCAATCACCAAACTTTTATAGAATAACTCTTATTACATGTTCCAATACTCTCAAATTTTTTCAATTTTTTCGAATTGATGCAACATGATGAAAAAAAAATGGAAAATCTTTTTTTTTATTATTTTTTAATAATAGGACGGAAAATTATTTATTTTTTTTTGTAATAATTATAATATTAATGATAATAGTAATAATAATAATTGTAATATTTATAATTACACTGCAAAATAGAAATATTTTTTATGCAAAAACAATTTTTACAAATACAACTTTTTTAATTTCTTAATTTTAGTCTTTTTTTAAATGTCGAGTTTTTATTCGAAATTAATAAAAAAATATTATTTTTGTGTTTTTCGTCGATAAGTATTGAAAAAAAATCGATATGAGATTATTTTAAATATTTACAGAAAAGAAAAAGAAAAATTGAAAAGAACATTTTTTCAATAACTTAGAAAATAATAAAGTTAAGGAGCTGAAATTTTTAGGAAAATTTTTCTTACAATGAAGAAATGACAGGCCAAGTATTATTTGAAAACTCGTCCGAGGCACTTTTTCTATGCTTATCCGACTATTATAGCCTTTCATAAAATTTTTATTAATTATTAAATGTTTTAACATTTTTATTAAATTATTAAATTTGAAAAAATTTTTATTAAATTATTAAATGAAACTATTAAACATTAAAAAAAATAAAATTGAAAACAAAGTTATAACGTAAAATCTTATAATGACAGGATTAGTTGAATCTCTCTCGGTTTTTCCATCGAATGCTACAAAGATGAAAATAAAAAATAAGATACACGTGCACATACGATTATAGATTGCATATCTTTCGCGAAATGATCGTGGGAGGATGACAGCGATCCGCGAAATTGTTTTCACACGCGATGCTGTCGCAGCTTTACGAGCCCTCATGCCGGATTCTCGGCGGAGACGTCGCGTTGCATAAAAAGACAACGCCAACCATTAGCATATCACAGGTATACATATAAGCATTGTTTCCTGAAGGAACCTCTCGCGCGAGGAAACCCATGGTTGCATGCCTCGAACACATCAGGGGCGGCGTGCACCTTCTTTCCGAGCATCATCTCCCTCTCCCTCTCTTTGTCCCCCTTTCCGAGCCGTTGCTAAGGTCGCTGGCAGACACTAGTTGCATGTCGCCGAGCTGTAAACGCGGCGTTACTCGATTAACGTCGATCGTCCTGGTGGATGAGCGCGCGTATCGTGCCACGGATCGATGGGCAAGCGATGATAAAGACCCTGGTATCGAGATGGGCACGCACTGCGTTGCCCGGCCAGTCACCGGAGATGGCTATCAGCTGTTTCGCGCAATAACCCGCGGCCTTGACTTTGCGATAACCGATTCCGAGGTATATCTTCCTAGCCTCGACAAAGTTGAGAAATAAAAGGCGTGAGAGGAAGAGAAAATTTCATTGACGAGAGCTTATCCCTCGGAGGTTCCGTTTTCTTTACGATAACAACCGAGATTTCCACGGAGATTCCATCATTTTTATAATTACGTAATGTACGTAATCATACATAATCGGAACTTTGATATTAATTTTTTAATGTTATTTAATAATTAATAATAATTTATTAATGATATTATAATACTTCCCTTATCTGGCACGAAATATTGCTAAAATATTGCATAAATATTTCAATATTACGACATATCACAAATATTAGCAGCAATAGTATGCAAATATATTATAAATTTAATATTTTATTGAAGATATTGCAATATATTATTGTTATATGTAAATAAGAAATATTCTGTAATATCTTGTAAACCTTGTAAATATTGTATTTACATTGCAGAAATATACATGCAATACGATTTGAAATATATCAGTATCATTACAGAAATATTACACAATATAGTTTGAGAACGGACATATCTAGATTGTGATAAGCATTCAAAAATATTGCGTGCAATATTCTCAATCTTGCACAACAATATTCCAACAATATATCGTGCTGTAGGGATTTATAATATTTATTATTAATATAATAATATTTTAATATATTAATCTGAATAAAAAAATAAATATTGAAGTTTTAAATCTATAATTTGGAAAAAAATGGAGAATTTTATTTACGCGCATAAAAAACATTTATACAAAATACATGCTTATAAGGATGCACATTAATAAAATTATCTCGCAAGTTATAAATACGTTCAAAGGATATTCGACATATGTGTACGGATACTTGGAATAATTACTATATTCGCATATATCGGCGACCCATTAAGCGAAATATGTTCTTCGATTCCCGGATGTTTTTGCGGTAAAGCGGCGCGTCTGAAACAGGATCGGAAATACGTTCGCGTCATCCCCGACGCGACGACGTTCTCGAGCCGAGATCGCGACCGGACCAAGGCCAAGGATGCCGACGAGGCGCGTCCTCCTCGTCGCAACGATCCAGACGCGCCACTTTGTCACAGGGTATTACACTCGGCAATGCGGCGCCCCCGACCCCCGATAAGCCTTGCCTTGCCTTGCCTTCGCGGCGGCGCTTCCTTTCGAAGGCGCCCATTACTCGGCTTAATGCGCCGAGCTCTCCTCGCTCGCTTTTACATACATATTATACGTCGTTCTCGTTCGCGATCGCCACGCGACGCCTTCATCGTCCATTCGAACCGGCTGAATTTACGACGGAATTGGAAAACGGCGGGGTCGGCTAAGAAGAGGCTGTTACTAAGCCGGATCCGTATTATCGGAGCACCGAGGCTAGATTATTATTTATATTAGCTAAGATACACTTGAAAGAAAGATGCGGGATTGTACCCGTTATATTTTTCTTTTTCAACTTTTTTTAATTAATACAATTAATTATAAAAGCGTCATGAGATTGGGAGAAAAAATGTATGAAAAATGAGTGCAACGCTTAATCTGGCATTGAATCTCGTTTATTATCACGAAGAGACCCTCTCTCGTCAATGAAATTTTCTCCCCCTTTCGCGCCTTCATTCCTCACTTTGGATGCTCAGTCGAGCCTAAAGTTGCAACTGTAACTGTAGCCTGTAGCAGCCACCGTCGTCGACGCGGTCGGAGACGGTGAGATGACGAAGGGGGAAAGTGTGACGGTAGCCAAGTCCTCATTAGCGCATTCCGCCGCGACGCCCGCGACTCAAAGCGTCGTAAAAACGGCTGAAACGTAGCGCGACAGGAGCTGAGAGCAACAGGGAAGCTGTTGTAGCTGAGGGAGAGAGGCTTTCAACGAGCACAAACAGCATCGCGCGTGGGATGCCTGTAGATTTTAATCTACGCGTTATGATTCGGTTCTTTTGTCAGGCCAGCCAATAAAATGTATGCCTAGTAAGTTATTATTTTTGTTTTCCACGTCCTAGACTCGCGTATCCTCCAAACAAAAATTTAAAAATTAAAAAATGGTGGATTTATCTCTTGTTGCAAAGTGACCGATATTTCGCAAAGAAATTTTAGCAATTGCTTGGATTAAAAAAAAAATTACGATCGATCAGTTAATTTCTCGATTTCGATATAACGTATGTATGAATGACGTTTGAAAAAATTCGAGCACGCGAGGCACGAGGGCTCAGCGAGACGTAAAAAAAAAATTATGTAATCGTAAAACAAACACTTAACACAAAAAAGATAAAATATTATTACCTCGGCTCGGAATTTATAAAAAAATGATCCTCAGGTTCTTTCAAGAGGATAAGATTCTCAGCTTCTCACGTTACTTGGCGTCAGTTTAATCTTGGCTTTTTTATCAATGTTTCGAGTCCAAAGACTTTTTCCTTCGTTTCTATTCCTCTTTCTTCTCATACGAAATGCCTTTATTTACGCGTTCCTCAGCTTTTTGCAGGTTTGCCTTACAATATATACTCCACAATCTATAAATAGAAGGCTGGTCCTAAATTATCGATAAAAACGTTATTATTTAATTTTTTAATAAAAAAAAAATCAATTTTTCGAGTAAAAGCTACATTACACGCTCGGCGCTTTCCAGAGCGAAGGATCTTGGACATCCACCGCTTCTCGATCTCGTAACTAAGATTGTAGATGGCCCGGAGAGAAATCCGGGTGATTTATGTCGCGCGCGCGGAGATAGAAAAACGACACGACGACGCGTTACGTCGGTAAGAAGCAAGCAAGCCGACGAGAGATGCGAGAGACGCGGCGCTTCGTCACCGAAGGCGGCTCGGATTCATGTAGCATGAGAGTGTTTATAAATACGGGAAGGCGGCCGGATTTGTCAAGTCTCGCTCGCTCTCTCTGGGTCCTCCCGCGTCCCGCAGAGAGAGACGAGAGACACGTGTTACAAACGAGCACACAGAGTGTCGCGAGTGGCGAGAGAAAGCGTCGGCTTTCCGTGATTTTCGATACCCATCGCGACAAAAACGAAGATGTTATTGAAATTTTCAATTATTCAGATTATTTTGATCTTAACTCACTTGTGTAAAGTAAAGCTTGAAAGCATATATTTAATACGGGTATACAAATGAATAGATCTAAAGCTTTTTTTTTAAATAAAAAAAGGCGCCAAGTTGTAAAAAATGCCATATATTTTAATTAAAAAACCCGTTATATTTATAATTAAAAAAGCTTGTGCAAAAGGAGAAAGTTCATAAGCCCCGATTCAGGTCGCATATTAGAAAATGTAGTTCCACGTAATGTATTTTGAATGTGTATATACAGAAAAAGATTATATAATAAAAACAATAATGTACAAAATAGACAAAAAGGGGGCAAATAATAAGAGTAAACATTATTCATCATTTTATATAAGTTTGTTTCTCAATTTTTAATGATTTAAATTTTTTTATCACTACATTTCAGTATTAAATTGTGATATTTAATAAATTGCAATATAATTGTATTATGTATTTTATTTTACATGTACATGTACATTTTTTACTTTGCAGAAACAGAAATGAAATATAATCTAGTTTAGCTTTATATTATATATATATATATATATATATATAGATATTTTCAATTGCAAAATATTCAATTTAGCCTGTAAGCAATAAATATTTGGCATTCAATTGTTAATATAAACGCTGAAAAAATGAAAACTTTTAAATTAGAAACAATTACAATAATTATCGATATAGAAAACAAATATTATGAATTAATGTGAAACAGATATGGTGAAACTGCTATGTATTGTTGTTCTAATGTGAATCTCCATTATCTGTTTTACATTAATTCGTAATATTTTTTTTCCGTATTGATAATATTTCTAATACGTCCAAATAATAAACAAAGACGTGTGTGGTAGAGGGTTTGTTATATTTTTCTATAAAAAAATATTTTTTAAATTTTACTTGTGTTTATATTGTATAATCTGATTTTATAATAGCGTCACAAACGGAAATTTTAATAATTCGCTACTTTTATGCAACGATAATAAGTTACATACTTTTCAAAATAAATAACGATTATTAATTAAAATCTTTACTCTTTATGTTTTCAGTTTTACATTACGGTTTCATACTAATGTCAAAAATAACAGGAGTAAGAGTTAATGTAACACAAATCAATTCACCTAACGAATACACTCAAAAAAATATTTTACTAATGTAGATAGATTTCTAGATTCACAATTAAATTTATTGCTATTTTTTGTATTTGCTAGAATACTGTTTGTCACATACAGAATTTATAGCAGCAATATTCTAACAATACCTCTAGAAAATTTAGATCCCATTGTCAAATCACAAATTAATCACAAATATAATTGTCCTTAACAAGATAGACACCACAGAAGATTTTCTATCTAAATTACACTAATAATACACAGATATAAATTCCGCCTCTGTCATTTAAATTGATTAAGTGCAAAATATATGCAGGATCACAGTATTTGCTAATAATTTATCTGTTTCAGTGAATTTTTTACACCTAGAAAATTTTTCTTCAAGTTGCAAGATCATTTTTTTGAGTGTTGCGTTTAAAGAAAGCGTATCATTCAAAAAAATAGTCTTGCAATTACAGCAAAAGTGTTCTGAGTGGGAAAAATTAACCGAGATAGATAAATGATTAGCAAATACTGTAATACGTTTTTAAGGCCTATTGTCAAGGACAATTATATTTGTGATTAATATTTGGCAATGGATCTAAATTTTCTAGAGGTATTGCTAGAATATTGCTGCTATAAATTCTGTACGTGACAAATAATATTCTAACAGATACAAAAAGTAGCGATAAATTTTCATTGAGACATCTAGAAATCTATCTACATTAGGAAAATATTTTTTTGAGTGAATTATATTTTCGACACATATTCTGTTTAAAGTATCTATAAAAAGATGAGCTTGCTTTCAAGTAAATTCCGCGACACCCGACATCAAATTCGCGATCACCCTCCTATATTTGACGGGGAATCGCGCGACCCCTCTTCTGGACGCCTTATTATCGTCTAGGTTTATTTCGGGGACCAAGTTAGCGCTGCGCGAGTACAAACGTTTGCGGTCATGTTTGTTCAGCCCTGACGGGCAACGTAAGCCAGTTTGATGCTTGGCTGCGTCGATTCTAGGCAGATATCAGGCGAACGGTCGCGAGGGTCGCCGTGTAATGCGCGATTATATGGGCAACCCCTTGAACGAAGCTCTCTGTGATATAGCACCCTTACGGGAGGGGGAGTAAACGTGGGGTTAGTACCCGCGTAAGCCGACGTCGATGTTTCAGGGCCGAAACGCCCAGTTAGCGATTTTGATCATCCGAACTAATTGGGACACACACACGCAAGATATTTCAATGAATGCGAGTGATTGCATTTCAACACAAGTATCGAATCATTCGTTACATAAAGGCCACTTTAGATGATCTGTAATTCGCGATAAAATTCCAGAAATCACGGTAGAAATCAAATTTTATGTGTCACGTATGTTTATGTGTTTCCTATTTATTATAATATTATATAATATATTTATTATAATTTAATTTTATATATATTGCAATAATAATTATTATATAATATAAAAATTATTATAAAATATTTATTATAACAGTCTAATATTTTTTTTACGTATAATTTAAATATGAATGTCTTTATTATTTTTAATTAAGGATGAAATTTCGTGAAATCGATGGCCGATTTACTGGCTGCATTTTTATCAATCTCGCAACCATTTATCCCGGGAATAGAGATTTACGACGGCAATAGGAGAGAGATTCGTAGCTATTATTCCGCGGTGCCATGAAACACACGAATATACGCGTACACACACTTGGAAACATTTCATCCGACCAATAAACCAATAAAACGATCAACCTTTCGGCGCTTTGTCCAGTTGTTGCATGAGACATCACATATATATTCTTGTCTTTTTATTCCCCGACAATAATGATCGGCTAACAAACTGGCTCGCGGGGCGCCACGCGAAACAAGGACGAGGAATTTACAAGCTGTTACATGCTTGGTGCGAGTCCATGTAAGTGGGACTCCCATTCAACCTAGCCTAGGGTTGCTACCCGTCCGATTCACCTGATTTATTGAGAAAAATATAAATATATATAAGCCAGAACGTAACAATAACTTTATAAAAAGCTTTCAAATGTGTGAAGATTAAATCTCGACATTTGATTGAACAATATTATATTTTTAAATCGTATTATCAATAAATAAGTATAACATTATTTTTATTTATAAAAATATAAAAATAGAATTAATAAAAATTATTTTTACGTTTATGAATTTTTCAAAGATTTATGACATAGTAACATTCAACAAAATATTTTGCTAATGTAGATAGATTTCTAAATGTCTCAATGAAACTTTATCGCTACTTTTTGTATCTGTTAGAATATTCTTTGTCACGTATAGAATTTATAGCAGCAATACCTCTAGAAAATTTACATCCCATTGCCAAATATTAATCACAAATATAATTGTCCTTGACAATAAGTCTTAAAGATAGGCATCACAGACAAATTTTCTGTCTAAATTACACTAATAGTACAGATATAAATTCTGTCTCTGTCATTTAAATTGATTAAGTGCAAAATATATGCAGTATTACACAATATTTGTTAATAATTTATCTGTTTCAGTTAATTTTTTACACCTAGAAAATTTTTTGTTCAAGTTGCAAGATTATTTTTTTCAGTGAATCTTTATCTCTTTTATAAAGAGATAAAGATCAGAGAATCAAAGTCCACTTTAAGATATACATGATTCAAGATAGAAAATTCATTTGTGTCGCAATCGATCAATTTTATGTCGCATATCAACCCCTTCCTTATAGTACATTTATTCAAATGTCTCTTGTACTAGACAATGCATATAAAATTGTAGATTTCTATCTGGAAATATAGTTCGTCAAAACTTTGAAACCCCCTCTCCGAAAATTGCAGATCTCCAGTCTCGTCTAACGATCGCGGATTTTCCTCGTCACTTCCTATACGCTTCGCGAAACTCGCTTATCCTCAACTCCTTTGTTCAGCCCCGAGGAATACATACATGTCGGCCGCCTGGCGCGACGTACGATTTCGCGCGGATATTAATTGCGCCGCTAACAGCATCCGCCTGTTTACCCCTGCGCAACCAAGCGGCCCGTGTAAAGGAGAATTATTGCCACAGGAAATTCAATCGGAGCGGCCGTATAAATCCCTCCTGGCGATCCAGGCGTCCTGGCGTTGATTTTCCACCGCGTAGGCAGGGAGGGATTCCCACCTTGTCTTCCTCAGCCACCTTCTTTCTCTTCACCCTCCCCTCATCGAGATATCTGCGTGTAAGGCCACTTACATCGCGTTGCGGGCCCTCTGTGTGCCCAACACGTGTAATTACGCGCAAAAACTGATAAGATCGATCCGTCGCTATCGTCCCGATCACCCTTCGATCTCCCGTGCCGTATCAATTTATCGGAGATGGCTCCCTGGGGAGAGAGAGAGAGAGAGAGACGAAAGAGTGAAAAAAAAGAGAAGGAGAGGAAACCGCGCGACAACCATTCAACCTGGGTGAGAATGTGTTCGGTGAAAGGATTGTGACCGGTTCGTTAACGCAAGAGACGCTCTTTGCGATATGGAATTTTGGCGGATGAAAGTAATCGGCGATCTACGATCAAGATGATACGAGAGCGCAGGGGGAATGCGCGATAGAAATGATGGGGACTTGAAATTGGAAATTTTGATGTTTGATATTTTATGTTCGATGGCCACTTAATCCCAAACATAGTCAACGAACTTGATTTCAGTTATGTCTAATAAAAGCCCATAAGATACGCGTACTTGCTTCATATAATTGATATCAGACGTCCCCACCCAAGCGAGACGGTTTATAATTGTTTTAAATTTTAATGATATACATATATTACGATATATTAGTATTTTATTTTTATCTAAAATCAGGATCTGTTTCTTTATAGCTCGCAAAAACTATCTCGACATTACATTTATTTTTCACCAGTGGCTAATATCAACAACATATTCTCCTCTAAAATTTCTGTATATTATTACTATTATTTTTAAAATTGAAACAGTAATTGATTTATATTTAAAAGAAATCAAACTTATGAAAAGATCACTCCGCCTTACATGCAGACTTAGGTACACTACCTGATTAAAAGTTTTTATTTAATAAAAAAATTGACATTTGACATTTTTATATTTCATTCAAATAAAAATTAATTTGAATAGTGCTTTTATAAAACATTTATTAAGTCGAGTAAGAGAAAAGAATATTATAAATAATGAATAATTTTTGACTGGAAAAAAAGAAAAAATTTTTATATATCGTATTCATACAAGTTTGAATTTTATATAGTACGTAAATAAATTGAATTTCATCCGTTATTTTTAATTCGTTATTCAAAATATGTGACCCCCATCGTTTTACATGTTTCGAGTCATCTTTTCAAAAACTCAGATTCAGCGATCCCACACGACTCCTATGAATTATACCTGCTCTTTCTATCACGGAAAGCGAGTCGTTACCTGCCTGGGACTTTGCCGGACTAGGTACACCGCATAAAAGTGAACGAGGAGGCTTATTGGGACGGACGGCTCATCAGATAGCGTTTAGAGGTGAAATCCTTCCAAAGAGCGGCACCCGTGCCAACTTTGGTGAACGCGACCGCGTGCGTGCGTGTGTATAAGAGATTTGTCTATTCATGCGCGAGCGCACGTAGGTAAAACGCCACGCGACCATAGGGGACCCAGAAGAATCCCTGTCGACCTAAAAGCGACCATAGTTCGCACTGGTCGTAGATGTCCACCGGATAAGACAACAAGTTGAATTATATTCACCCGGGTACCACACGGGTTATACCTATCCGGATGAGTTTCAGGGCCGAGAGATAAAGTTAATAGCTTTATTAACTGTGGGAAAGCCGTGCGCATCGCGAGGACACGTCTCTCTTCTCTCTCACTTCGTTTTTCCCTTCCGCCTCCGGTCCTATCTCTAGCCTTGTCTTCGTGTACTCTAAGATCATTCCGCTATATGTATAACTTAGCGAGAAAGTCTTCTAGCGTGGACCGAATGATGAATTTCATTTGGCTACTATGGATGTCTGAACGGTAGCTTTTTTATCACCACTATACATATGCGACATATAACTCAAGAGTTGTAAAGGACGAAAGTCGAGGATTTTTAGATTCAAGAATTTAACAATTAATTTAATTTAAAAATGAAATTTTATAAAAAAAAGAAGAAAAATAACGGAATCTTAAAATTTTGACAATCCATATTTCAAGATTGAAATCTATAATGAACTTTAAATCGTAAAACAAAATCTTTGACTCTCTGTTCAAAAGAGATAAAGATACTAGGTCATAAATCTTTGAAAAATTCATAAACTTAAAAATATCCTTATAATAAATTATATAAAACATAAGAATAAAATGTATTCTAAGATAGAGAAAAGGGGAGGAGAAAGGAAAAGTTTGCAGATATATTTAGAAGCAAAGAAAAAAAAAGAAAAAGGATCTACCATGGTGATTTGCCGTGACAATGGTACTACAAATGTAGTAGCGAGTGGACGATGCTTTATCCTTTCCTTTTCTGACCATTTCGTGTTTCTGCTGACAATGAGAGACTCGAAGGAATGATTGTAACGGTAGCACTTTCTCTCGTTCTCGGATCTCCCTAATCCAGCCATTTGCGGGTTGAACCATGAAAATTCGTTCCCCTCAAACGTCATTATACATCCTGTGGCGGCTCGTCCTTTCGCTCCGAGAAAGATGCACTCGCGTATGATCTCGGATAATCTCTCTTCGTCGGGAAATAGAAAACTGCAGTGTCAGCCGTGTCGCAAAAAAAAAAAAAAAAAAAAAAAAAAATCTCGGTGACTGGCTTATCAATAAGGCCCCGCGGGCGATTTTTGAATGCAATTATTCATCGGATGCCGACAGAAATCTGTTCAAATCTACGCTCGCACGACGACAGAGAAATTCTCTTACGCGCGTGCTCGTAAAAAAAAAAAAAAAAAAAAAAAAAAAGATAGAAATAGAAAAAACAAAGAAATAGAAAAGACCGATTATTGCGTTTCTTTTTCTTTCCAGATTAACGGCGCGATGTGTAAGCATAAATTGTACATTACTTTATAAAGATTGAAATCTCTCTCGTGCGGCTTCTCTCGCACTTTCTCGTGCGTGGCGTCGCAATGCGTAATACACATATGTACATTATATATGTACACAGTTGTGCTCGCCTGTATCCGGTGGACGACAAGCTTTTCCTATTCCCATATAAATTCCCCTTTTTCCTCCCTTCTCCCTCTTTTTTTCTTTCGCTATGATATCAACTAATATTTATCTGATGATGACTACGCGCGTTTAAGTTTAAGCGATAAAACGCGCGATAAAACGCTCGCGCTCGCGCAAGCGTGCCGGTTTTCCCCGCCACGAAAAATTCACTTCTTTCACGAATTAATGGAATAGTTTGTTTGGCTTCGAGCAGACGATCTTATCGACCCGGCAGACCATTTTTTTCTGCTTGGCATCTCACGTAGAGCGCGCGCGTTGCTCGCGATTCTCAATTTTCACGGCGTGGCAACGGGGGCGATCGTTCGATCGAGACCGGGAGGAAGTGGAGAACCGTTAAAATGTAAACGGAAGGAAGATGAGAGAGAGAAGAAGCGCCGCGGTTCGTAATTCTTATCTTTTGACTTGCGATATATATGTAGATATCATATACGCGTAGCGGATTCCCCGAACAGTTTGCTATTGAATTAAGAATGTTACTACGACTTAAACATCCGAGACTTCCAAGAAATGATGTAAATTCGAGAAACGGGAAATAAGATTTATTTACGGCGATATATTTACAAGTTAAAAATTTGTAAGTAAATATAAACGTTGGAAATTCTAACACGGAAGAAGAATATGCGTCTGACATTTTTTTTTAATTAGTTTGGCCGATATCAACATTCAATAATTAAACTCCGCGATTGAATAGGAACTCGATGAATAACGTCAGATTTAAAATATCGAAATGTATATTTTTACGGGAATGTATCGTATCGCATAGTATATATATGTATATATATATATATATATATATATATATATATATATATATATATACATTGCGATTAATAATTTGATACAATTGCATGTAACGTAATATTATATTTAACATTTATCTATATATATATATAGTTGGTTGGCCAGAATTTATTTATTTGATGCTTCGATATTTTACTCTTCCAGTCGGTTCAATTATATTCGAATTAGGTATTATATGCATCTCTCGCGTAGAGAATAGCTTTGTAAATTTATTAATTATGATATATATAACTTTTCTTTAACAATTTTATTTTAGGACTCAGATATTAAAATATTTAATGTTGGAAATGGAAAACTGGATTCATGCCTGTATTTGTTTCTGTATTATAATAATGTACAGTGATAAATCAAGCATAAATCTACCTCTATTTTTATCTTTTCTTGATTTTTGTTTTTTCAAAAATTAAATATTCTGGAGCATTAAATTCTAAACCTACACTTAAAAAAATAATCTTGCAACTTCAACAAAAATTTTCTAGGTATAAAAAATTAACTGAAACAGATAAATTATTAGCAAATACCGTGATACTGCATATATTTTGCACTTAATCAATTTAAATGAAAGAGACAGAATTTATATATGTGTACTATTAGTGTAATTTAGACAGAAAATTTGTCTGTGATGCCTATCTTTAGAGCCTATTGTCAAGGACAATTATATTTGTTAATTATAATTAATATTTGGCAATGGGATCTAAATTTTCTAGAGATATTGCTAGAATATCGCTGTTATAAATTCTACACGTGACAAAAATATTCTAACAGATACAAAAAGTAGCGATAAATTTTCATTGAGACATCTAGAAATCTATCTACATTAGCAAAATATTTTTTTGAGAGTGAAAATTTTCATATGTATTTGTCCGTTTTATTGAAAGACTGATTACAGATTAAAAAAAAATTGAAATCAGCAAGAATTATTCAATAAGAACTACGTCTTCTCATACTTCTTGTCGTAACATTGTCCTCGATTTTTTCTTGCGATCTCACGCGAAGCGCAAACACCATCATGATTCGTCAAGCAGGTGATACGAACCGAATTCGATCATGATCGATCGACGAGCCAGATACAGCCAGGCATACATAAGCGCAAGCTATTATTTAGTTCTCAGGATGTAAGCAGTTCCCAGCCCGCCGATGTGCCAACCGCATTCATTAAAAATCCGGGATCTCGTTAAGGTTCCCGTGGCACCGATCCGGTAAAGCATATCGAGCAATCGTTTGTTCCGCGCTTCGTAACCATATTTGAATTAATCAAGAGCTACTAGCTCATCCTAGCTTTAGGTGTCCCGGTATACTCGCTATACCGGAATCACACTGTTTTCACTTTCCAACGTTAAATATCTTGATAATAAAACCTCGAGTCTGTACTGATCCCCTTTTTGGGATCATAAAATTCTTCGGTCGCGAATAAATATAGGAAATAAGATTAGAGTGACTTGAGAAGGGACAGACATTTATTTCCCGAGCAATCCGAGTGTCCAATCTTTCAATTAACATCATATCTTATATCATATAGCTATTATAAATTTATCTTCTCTATTTCAAAATAGTGACCGTTGATTTCTCAAGACGCCCGAACACGTATTATAGCATATTGCTGCTCGCATGCTACCCGATCGTTTAGTATTAATTGCGTATCGGTTTTGGCAGGTGGTTGCCACTCACACATCGGATAAACATCTCCGCTCAGTGACCGGAACCCGATCTCGTCCATGCAAATGAATAATTACCAAGTCTACCGTATGCACCGCGACAAGCGTATCGTCGATTGGGCGCCGCCTAAATGCGCGATTAATGCGTGCAAAATTTACCCTCGTGCCTCGCTTAAACATAGTTTAACTGCTCGCGCTGGCCAATGTTCCTCGCGTGCGAAAAGATACTTCTACCAGTCGTCTATAAAATAATTTCGAGCACGTGGACGCGGATATTTTTTCGTAAAATTATATATGTATCCATCCAAAGCGTGCAAAAATGTATCTCCACTTCGATTGAAAGAAAGGCAAATGTTGTCACGTTAATTTATTTACACGAGATGACAATCTGTATATATATATATATATATATATATATATATATATATATATATTTTTTTTTTTTTATAGTGTCGATACACCAGACGTCCGCTGTATCGTTTCTCTTCGTCAAGGCGCATCATGGCACTTCACGGCACGTCACGGCGCGGCAGGTGCCTCGCGATGCGCTACGTGGTACATGGTCCGAACCGGTCAACGAGCCGTCGACGTAGCCTCTTTAATGGAAGCCTTTATAGGGCACTTAATACGGTCAATTTCTCTTTTAATGCCCGCTATTCGTTCTATCGTGCACCGACCTTTTTCTCACATCCTCGCACGAGAGAATGACAGAATTATTTCTACACTATTCCCCTCTCTTTTCTTCCCTGTCAAAATTAATTTTTTATTTAAAAAAAATATATAAATATATAATATAATTTCAAGCTCTCTGAAAAAGAGAGGAAAGGAAAAAGAAATTAATATATGGTGTTAAAGCTTCTATTCTTTTTTCTTCTGAAATTTGAAGAAAATTGGATTTTAACTCTCAAACTGAACACGTGGGACTTTCGTGTCTGTGTCATTTTGTAATCCATTGTTTTAAAAAAATATTAATAAAATCTCGAGGTTGGAGACTTATCAAAAAAAAAGTTTCTGTCAAAAGGGACTTATAACTGAAAGGACAATTTAAACAGTTCATTCAGTACAAAGTGTGTTGGCGAATCTAAATCTGAAACGGACACAAATGACCCAGAGATTCGCTTTATGTATATTAAATAAGAAAGGGTGAATAAGTAAATTTTTTAAAAATATTGTTTTTTTGCTGTTAATCGTTTTTTTATAAAAATAAGTTATAAATTTATAATGATAATCTCCCTAAAAAAGAAATAAATTGCTTTAATTTCTATTGTGTTCATTTATTTTCATGCTAAAAGTATCTTTTGTTAATGATAACGAGCAACAAACAGGGGTTGTATGTATTAATCAATTTTTATACTGTAGATTGTAATGTAAATTACATTTTGTTTTCACTTTTCTTTTGAATAAATTACCTGAAGATTAAAAAAAAATTTTCCTCAGAAAAGACACATTTTTTTATATCTGAAAATTACCCATTTTCGATCATTCAAATAATTATATTTTTTCTAAAGCAGTGGACATATAGTATTTTTTTCGTAAACTTTGAACTTTGAACTAAAAATTCCTGGAGGCCTTTTTGTTCAAAATTATTTTTTCTAATTTTTATTAATTTTTATATAAAACATCTATGTTTCCAAATCTTGATCTAACAAAAATATAATATTTAAAAATATTTTTTCTTTAACTCTACTACATAAACTTTTAGTTTAAACTTAAAAGAAGATGTGTAATATTTTTTTAGAATTTTTTAAGTAATTTTAGAGTACAAAAATTAACTCTGACTCCAGTTACCCACGTGTTCAGGATTACGGTGCCAAAAAAACGTGTTCAGTTTGAGGCTTAATTTTCGTCAAACTTGAACTATGAATTTTCGAATATTGAGATGTCAGAGTTTTCCAAAAAATTCAGATATAATATTAGAACCTTGTATCTCCAGAGGATCCTCGAGAATTTTGTGTATGCGCGAGAGCGATTCTCCTTTACTTCACGGCTGGCACGGCTCGTTGCAACAAGAGCCGTGTCGCGTTTGATGCACGTCGGGTATCGCGCAGGTATTATAAAACGGCAATTAACTTGGCGGTAATATTATTACGCACGTTGCTCATTCCATTTACATCGGCGCGAGCAACGCTCGTATACGTACAACTTGCTTGCTTAGCTGGCTTCAGCCTGGCCTGGATATCCGGCGGTTGATTTTCCGCGCTATTGCGATTCCCTTCCGGTAAGAAAAATTGCACGCGTTACTTCTCGACTAAGAATATAAATTTCGCAGAGCAATGACATGTGACGACATATTTGCATCTGGATAATTTGTTTGATATCACTGCGATTGATATATTTCCGATAAATCGAGGCGTTTATTGTCGGTTTCACACAGAGTTGAACATATTGGCTATTTCTTTACGCGAATAAATTTTTATTTAGTTTATTATTTAAATAAACTTTTATCTGTTATTTGTACTGTTTGTTACTCGTATCATTCATTATTTGCATTATTCATTATTTGATATTCATTATTTGTTACTTAACTTCTATTTGTGTTATCTATTATAGTTTTTATTATACATATGTACAAAATATTATTTTTTACAAGGAATTATTTTTCAAATCGATTGACAAAAAAATGTATCAAATTAAAATATTCTGCTTCTTTTTTATCTCATTCGATAAGAAAAGATCTCATTTTGATAAAAAAAAGTTTGAATAAAGTAATCATTATTATAATATTTGATAATTTAATGAGATAATATTGTTCATACAAATAAAAAATAATAAGGACATATATTAGTTGAATAATTAGATAAGAATTTATTTGACTAATTATTTAATCGAATAAATTTTTTTTGTAAATAAAAATATATTTTTCACTTACAAATAAATTATGCTTCATCTCCATTATTCGTCATCTATTATTTAAATAAAGTTTTACGTATCTCTAGTTGACAATATTTTGCTAATGTAGATAGACTTCTAGATGTCTCAATTAAAATTTATCGCTACTTTTTGTCTCTGTTAGAATATTGTTTGTCACGTGTAGAATTTATAGCAACAATATTCTAGCAATATCTCTAGAAAATTTAGATCCCATTGGCAAATATTAATCACAAATATAATTGTCCTTAACAATAGGCCTTAAAGATAGACATCACAGACTTTTCTGTCTAAATTACACTAATAGTACATATATAAATTCTGTCTCTTTCATTTAAATTGATTAAGTACAAAATATATGCAGTATCACAGTATTTGCTGTAATAATTTATCTGTTTCAGTTAATTTTTTGCACCTAGAAAATTTTTGTTGATCATTTTTTTAGTGTATATAATACTTTATTATTTTTGATAACGGCTGATAGTATTAAGATACTCGAAATCGCTCTAGCGACTTCGAGGACCTGTTACATTTTTTTTTATTTAAGTGTACGCGCGTATTCGCGTCAAGGACGGCATATCGCGAGCAAATACACGCGGTGTAGTCACCTAAAGCGGCAGGATGAAAAAAGGACCTGTGGGCCGTGTATTATGCGCGATGTCCAGCTTATGGCGGGAATGGCAAAAAAAAAAAAAAAAATGGGCGGCGCGATCCTCACGTGAAAGCGCCGAAGCATAAGGTAACAGTTTTATTCACGGCGGCTAGTGTAAATATGCGAGATTATGAGCTTCTCATGCGGCTTGGAAATACAACCCTAGACGCGCGCGTATTACATTTGCGCCTAATGCCCCAAGTTCCTCTTCTCCTGGTCACTCAATCGAATAACACGTACATACTTGAGGCACCTAGTTACATAATCCGGAATGAATTATATAAAAAAAAGTTTTAGCTGAAAACAGTTTGTGATTTTTATTTATTTTAATTTGTCGTAATGATATTTTAAATTCTGCTTTAATGAATTATATATGAGAAATATTCATTAAATTGCAGGTTTCATCATAAGATGTTATTTTTGGCAATTTAAAATTTTCAAAAAACTCAAGATACAAAATCTAATTAAATTTTTGTGTGTCACACATGTGTATATTTTCCTCAATGTTTCATATATAGAATTCCGTTCTGAATTTTATTATAAATTGTAGGTTGTCTAAAAACGCGTTTTAGACATCTTATTATAGCATAACGCATTTTTTCACCTGTTTGATCGAAGATTAAAATTTTAAATCAAATTTTGCACTTCAAAAATATTACTAAATATTACTAAATAGGTGTCTACGTCCTGTATGTATGTTTCTTATCTCGATTGTCACACGTTTTCGAAATCGGACTGAAATGCCGTAGGAAAGAAATAATATATACACGTGTGGTACGTTGCTTTTTCAAACCGTTAATCATACAATGCAGGTAGCGCAGAGTCACATCGAGGAGAGTTAATCGCGATCGCAGATGGCATGGGAGACGCAGAGAGAGATTCGCAAGCGCCTCTTGGGTCCCACATATCCCATAATCTCATTCAACCTCGTGGCCCCCTCTCACCCCCTCACCCTCTCACCGCTCTTCCTCGGGCGCGACTCACTTCGTGATCCGAGTCGCCTCGATACACAACACGCTGAAAGAGACGACCGGTGCGTGCCCCGCGGCAATTCCCCATGGGATTCGCGATTCGCTCGAGATTTAATGTGGAAGAAAACGAGCATATGCACGGTCGTGCTTTACCACCGACGTGGCGTGCAAGCGATACGCGTGTTTAAGTTTAAAACTGCAAAGCTTTGCAAAGTGCGTTCCATAAGAACCTACCTCGCACGTCTGAGATCGCGTAAGAGGTTCTCGCCGAAGGCGATGCCCGAAATTTGATTTAACCCTTTGAGTCACAGCGGGTCACCCAGGGACCCACCTTTTTTTCGTAGTTTTTTATTGTTTTAACTACTTTTTTATTAACAAATACTGGATTTTTTGTTTCTACAGAGTCTCTAGAACATCAATAAGTGTAAAAAAAATATGAACAGTCATTAATTGTTAATTGCAAAAATACCATATATAAACAAACAGTCAAAATTAGTACTTTTTTACGAAAAAATGCATTTTCTACTAAATCTATTACGACAATAAATTACGGCAATTTTTTTATAATCTTAGTACACTCTAAAGTATTTTTCAGAATTTTTTTAGAATTTTCCACCGTGTTGTTTTGTTAAATCCCCCTTTTTTTGATAAAAAATATATAAAAAAACAATATTTTCTGTTCTAAATTGAAAGTAACAGTTGTATTCTTTCTTAAATTTTTTCTCTGAACGTTTTTTTAGATCGCAGAATCTGAATCTAAAGGAAAAAAAATTTAATTTCCAAAATTTAATATAGGGATCCAATATGGCGGAAGTAAAATTTCATCTGCCTCATTGGATCCGTTATCTTAAATTTTGAAAATCTGACAACGGATTCGTAATCAGCGACCCCAAAAACCTTTATATTCCAAATTTTATAAAATACTGACAACTAGAAAAATTCGTGACTCAAAAAGGGTTAATTGATTGACGTACGCTCGCGTAAAAAGATGAGATTAATGTAAGACGTTTACCTTGGTAAAATATTATCAACGGACTACCGCTTTTATATATATATATATATATATATATATATATATATATATATATATATATATATATATATAATTATACGATAGAATAGTAAGTAGTATATCGTGTTGGAAGAACGAAACAGGATATCCTCCGAAAAGATTCCAATTCAGATATCAAATTCACGATATTGCGAGAGAGAGAGAGAGAGAGAGAGAGAGAGAGAGAGAGAGGGGGGAGGGGGTATGTGTGTCTTGAAGAAATGTCTCTTCTAAATTCCCCTAAGGAAGGAATCTTGTTTTGCTGACGTACACCTTCCGCTCTGTCTCTCCCTCCCGTCCCCCCCCCCCCCCATCTAGGTCGCTCGCATTTATAAGAATGCGTATTACACAGGTGCGTGCCTGTATATATAAAATGCAAACGCGCAAACAGGGACCATGGTTCGCACTGCTGTTTAATAGGAAGCCGTGGACTAGATCGGTAACTCCCGGCAGCTCGTATTTATTAGCCTTACGGCCCCCGTGCTCAGACCCATGAGGGATGGCTCGCATATAAAATTAGTGATACACGTAATTGTTATCGCTTATGCACCGGACGGCACGGTGATAGCGGCTAATGTACGCGCGCCTTTCGTGCGAACTCGCGCGTATTTTATAATAAACGGAGAACAGCGGGAAACGCAAGCTTCCTCCCTATACAATGCATATCTGTGTTGTGCGTGTATTATGTGTGTATCTTATAAATTTAAAATTCAGAAATTTACACATATATTTCTCAGATAAAAAAATTGCCCAATTTAAAGTTAAGATGCTTATATATTTTAATTTTTGAAAAATAAATTTTTTAAGTTTCACCCTTTTTCTCGGCTTTTTTTTTTTTCTTAAACAAATATATCGTATTACATTTTTGTAATAACACCAGGAGATAGGCAATATGCAAAGAACGCAAAAAATAAAATTTCATATTTTTTTAAAAAAAACAAACAATACAATTTTTGCTAAAGATGGTCCAAAAATAACCAAAATATTGAATTAAATGTACTGTTTGTTTTAAAAAAAAACCTGAGTTTTTATTTGCTAATGTAATTCGTGTTATTTAAAAGATTTATAAATTATTATTATACAATTTTTGTATTAAATAAAAAATTTGATTATTTTATATATATTGTGCAAATTGATATATATATATATACAGAAAAAGAGAGCACTGTGCCATAAATATTATAAATGCAAAATTTAGCCTGATCTCGGTTCCATCGTGAATAGCCTACACGCTCCAGTCACTTTTTGGGCATCGATGAGCACGCAGTTGCTCGCTTTTGGATAAAGAGAACAATTAAGGAAATGTTGACGTCCAAGCGAGAAGCGAGCATTTTTGTAAACGATAATAAGCAACGCGTGTCGGATTCCCGAGAAGCGGAATAAATTTGTTGGTCTCGTGGCTCGCAATTACGCGTCGCAATTTCATTTATCGTTGGTTAATTCTCTCCTTTCATGTACAAGTTTAGTTGTAACATTGTTAAACATACATAAGACGCGAGAAAGGAATTACTAGACGAATCGGAAATTATGAAATTTGTAAGAAGGCAGATGCACAGAATTTTGGACATGTTTACTTTAAAATATAGAATAATAAATTTATTTCACAGCATTAAAAATGTTAAATTTCACATAAGGGAACTGAATTAGACATGTATATTTTATTGGATTGTATTAATAGAGAGATTAATAAAAGGACCGGCAAATTAAGATGGACATTACGAGATTATATCACGGTCGTGGTAAAGGATTTGATGTTAAATACCCTGCAATTAAGTCTCAAATTAAATTGTCGAGAATAATTACAGCAAAGGCTTTAATTCGAAAAACAGATTCGGCTAGGAGATAAAGAGAGTGAATAGAAAAATCATGAAAAAACAGGCGATGAAAACGCGGTCGGCTGTCATGCGGTTAATTACCAATCAGAGACGCCAGGTTATCGCGTGGTTGATTCTCGCCGCAAGTTTCTGCGAACTTCCTATGAATTGCAGCTATAGAGTGGCCGAAAAAAAACAACAATAAGAATTTATAGCAGAGATACATTCTGCGGTAAATTTGAATAGATTTTGATTTCTTTTATTTTCTTTTTGCAACAAAAAATTTAATCCCTATTTTTAAGTAGGTACATTACAACGAGACATCTAAAATTTAAGATGAAACTTAAAGAATGTCATGAAAATTGCGCTAAATTTACATTTCTCGCAAAAAAAAAAAAAAAAAAAAAAAAAATTAATAGAAAAACTTATTTAATTAAATACATAATTTAAAAAAAAAATAATACACGGTCTTCCATCTTTCTCCAGATTAATTTTAAATGGAACCTTTTAATTTGGATGTGACTTTTAATCGCTAAAACATGTCAAAAAGCCTCCGTAATCTGGCAATTCCAAAACAACACGATTAATACAAAGGGAGTAAGCTTCCAGGCCACCACGTATAATACGTTCACATAGCTCGTTCGCGGAGCGTGCACGCGAATGCATCTAATGCATATTTGTTGGCCGCGCGTTAAGACCGCCGACGTGCCGGCTTTTTTATTATTATACATTGTACACGCACACAAACAGGCACGTACACACGTACGTAGCTGTACGCCACTCGCATAATCATCATCAGATAACGAAGCGCGCGATCCGTCGATGACAGGAACACGGTAGACGCACTCGAGCTGCTTCCCATTCTCGCGTTCATGCTCGGAAATTACCTCTGAAATTACCTTCCTCCCTTTAAGGCCGTTCCACCCTCCCTCTTTCCCCCTCGTCATCAACGGCGATAATATGATGCGACGGTCTGCTTCGATGACGCGCACCGGAAATCCCTTTGAAGACTCGCACCAGAAGCTCTTCCGATCTTGATGAGGACTGAAGCGTGCAATGAGAGGTTTAACGTGTGCAAATTCTTATAAATTCATAGAGAATGCCTCGGTAATTAAGAGCCGGAATGAACGCGGGAACAACGAATGTCCAATGTGTATACCAAGTTGTCCTTGGATACCTCAGACAGGTTTATCTAATGAAAATCGCATCTCTATCCGGAATAGACGAAATTACTCACGTTCGAGAAAGGATGGGCTTAGTTGGCAGGATAGCTCGGCGGGATTTTGTCGATTTCCCAAAGACGAAATTCGTAAAAGTTCGGCCGTTACCCACAAGCCGTTAGAATTCACGAACGTACGAGCAGAGAGGCAGGCGCGACTCGCCTAATTAATATCTACACTTAAATCTGGGATCTAGATCTGAACGAACCGCTAGCTCACCAGCCAGCCAGCCAGCCAGCCAAGGTGTACCGGCTCCCTGATTCCGTTGCCCGTTGCTGTTGTTTCCAGCGTCATCGCGATGGTGTTCGTGTGAATGTTCACTGACCCGACCGGTTGCGAGTCCGGTCGCGAAATCTGCGAGGATCTGAGAGCGCGCAGAGAGTCCCAGCTATGAGCACGTTCTGATTGTTTATACGTCGAGTGAGATCGTATCCGTCGGTCACGCGGTTTCGTTCGTCATTCTTAATCAAAATGTATAGAATTTTCGAATTTGATATTTCATCAAATGTGCGTATCGCCTTTAAAATCTCTAAAAAGTGTTTCTAGCTTCCGAGTGTTTTTCTTTTTTTTTTTTTTTTTTTTCTTCTTTTCGTTTCACCCGACGAGGCGGCAAAAAAGAACGACCGATACACACTGCCCGTAGATTTCACGGTACAGCTGCAACGAGGCGGTTGTAGACGATAAATCCTCGCCGCGGTTGCGGCGGAAGCGCGCGGATGTATATCCTGCGCGAACAAATCGCAACGATTGCGACGCGATAGCTTTTCCATCGGGTTTATCAGTGACAGATCGAGGAAAGCATCTCGCATTAATAGATTTCCGAACGATTAAATATCGAATCTTTGTTTAATTTTGATTTCTCACGAGAATAAATCTTTTTCGTTCACTCAAAAAAATAGTCTTGCAATTATAGCAAAAATGTTTGTCACGTATAGAATTTATAGCAGCAATATTCTAGCAATACTTTTAGAAAATTTAGATCTCATTGCCAAATATTAATCACAAATACAATATAATTATCTTTAACAAGATAGACTAAAATTACACTAATAGTAATAGTCTGGGTGCGAAAAATTAATCGAGCTAGATAAATGATTAGCAAATACTGTGATACCGCATGCGTTTTGTACTTAATCAATTTAAATGACAGAGACGGAATTTATATCTGTATTATTAATGATTAGTGTAATTTAGAGAGAAAATTTTTCTATGGTTTCTATCTTGTTGAGAACAATTATATTTGTGATTAATATTTGGCAATGGGATCTAAATTTTCTACAGGTATTGCTAGAATATGTGACAAACAATATTCTAGCAGATACAAAAGGTAGCGATAAATTTTAATTGTAACATCTACAAATCTATCTACATTAGCAAAATATTTTTTTGAGTGTTCTCTTCCCAATAAAAAATGTAACTTCATTCATTTACAATATTTTTCTGCCAGTTTAAATTTAAAAATGTAGCATCGAATCTTAGATTACCTTTTACAATTTAGAGTTGAAATTTTTTTATCTCGAATCGAAATGATTGCGAGGTCGCAAATTGTGGCAGCACGAAAATATAGCAGGCTCATTCAGGGCTTCTCAATCCAGCGTTTACGGCGAAAGGGCGATCGGCAAGATTGTAAGAAAATCGACAAACTCGTCGGAGGACGTTCGACTAATTTGCCCGGTTAATTTCATTCGATGGCTTTTATCGGACTTTGCAGCGCGTCACGAGGCCCTTAATCAGATCACGGCTAACGTACGTTTACACGCATACAGTTTGGCCATGTGGAAGCTGCTATCTCTCGGGAAAGAAATAACATTACATGTATGTATCTGGAATCGCGAGTTTAATTCTTTTAAGCCTTTCAAGGCTTAAACTCGCGCTATACACACATTTTATTAGACATTTTTTCATCCGGAAGAACAAGTCGCTAGAGGAGAGATGTTCTTCGATTTTTTAATAAAATTATCGATACTTTAAAGCTTAATTGATACAATGTCCTCGTGCGATTTGAGTATCACTGGATATATTGGGACCGCATTCCCACTCCGGGGCCCGGCGGACTCGTGGCGTTTGAGGAGCGCGATTTAGAGCGGCGGCTCAATGCAAGGGGGATAACCCGTATGAAGAGCTGTCGGCGGTTATGCCGAATAAAATGTCTGATTTGTTGTACTGCCACCGATTCCTCCGAGTCCCGATGCCGCTCGAGGCGGCACGATGACCAACATTCCGCGCCGCGTTTATGGGCCTTCCATGTCGATCACGGATGATCGCTACTCTCCTCTTACGCAGAAAGACAGGGAAAAGAAAAAAGACGAAAAAGAGAAAGAGAGAATACATCGGCGAGAATGGGAAAAACGCGCGCGGTCGCTCTTTATGGGATACTTAATAAGAGGCCTTATCGTCCAGCGGTGAAGTTAGATACAGAGGCAACGAGGCGTTCGCGTGGATATACGTCGATGATGCACGTTTAACCGCCGCGGCTGTCATCGAGCATTACGTCGGCGAAAGATACGACGAGGCTCCGACGCTATCGGCGCGTTACTTCGTGATTTGTGCACTCGATGTCGATCCGCGATAATCGTAAAACTTCTCGATTAACATCGAGAATACAAGTACCTAGGTGTTTAAAAATAATCGAGATTGCTAGATTCCGTGGATTAAACGGATTTCAAGACTGCAAGACGGCTTTCGACGTTTAATCTGTCGATCTTGTATATATCATTACATTTTTCTTGATTTATTTATTTATTTTTGATATTGTCAAATTAAATGTGTTTCTTGTTTTTCTATAAAAAAACTTGAGTCTTTATTTCCCCGTGTATTGCCTTTCTTCTGTTATTATTATTTATTTATTATTTATTTAGTCCAAATTTTAATTAAAGGCTGTAACCGGATAAGCATACAAAAAGTGTCCCCGACGAGTTTTCAAATAATACTTGACTTGTCATTTCGTCATTGTAAACAAATTTTTCCTCAAAATTTCAACTCCTCAACTTTATTATTTCCTAAATCATGGAGAAAAATGTCATTTTTACTTTTAATACTTATCAACGAAAGCCACAAAAAAATATTTTTTTATTAATCTCGAATAAAAACTCAATTTAAAAAAAAAAGAATGAAATTAAGAAATGGCTTTCTTAACATGTTCCTTTTATCAAAAAATCCTATTATCAAAAAATAATAAAAAAAACTTTTCCATTTTTTTCATCATGTTGCACTAACTTGAAAAAATTGAATTTGAGAGTATGTATTAAGACATGTAAAAAGAATATTCTATAAAAGTTTGGTGATTGAACCTCGAAAGGAACATGTCAAAAAAGCCATTTCTTAATTTCAATCTTTTTTTAAAAATCAAGCTTTTATTCGAGATTAATGAAAAAATATTTTTTCTTGTGATTTTCGTTGATAAGTATTCAGAAAAAAATCGATATGGAATTATCTCAAATATTTACGGAAAAGAAAAATAAAAACTGAAAATGACGTTTTTCTCGATAACTCAACAAATACTAGATTTAGGGAGCTAAAATTTTGAGAAAAATTTTTGTTTACACTGAGGAAATGACAGGGCAAGTATTATTTGAAAACTCGACGGGAGCACTTTTAGTATGCCTATCCGGCTATAGCCTTGAAATTTAAATTTAAAAGTAATAATGCTATTAGGTAATATTTTAATTAAAATAGAATCTCTCTGTGATATTTTCTGAATTAAAGCATAACGTTAAAAGGTCGTTTTGTTGAAAAGGACAATAGAAACAAATCATCACATTCTACATTTTATGCGTGTTGTGGGGATAAGAGAGCAGAGCCTCGAAATTTAAAAAGCTCAAAAAACTACGTGATTCCGGTGCGAGTTGGCGTAAAAGTTAGGGCGCACAGGTAACGGGGGCATCAAACTCTCGGGGCCCGGACCGGGTCCGCTGCAGGGGGTCCAGTCACGGACTGACATGTTTATCACACTCGTTCCCCCGACTCGTGCCATGCGTTATGCGAGCTTTGTGTTATGTCGGATAGAAAGAGAGAAAGAGAAAACCCGTGAGGTTTCACGTTACTGGCGACACAATGACGCTTGTACGTGTCTCTTAACATTTTTCATCTCCGGATTGGACCGCGGGAAGATGCTGCGCGCAGGATCTCGGGCGATAGCAACATATACGTAGGTACGAATATACGTATGCATATATGCATATAGAGAATCCAGCAAAAATTGAAAGATCAAAAATAGCAGAATTTAAAGACTAAATTGTCAAAGAATTTTCTAGTAAAAATATGTAAAGAATTTGTTTTTTATATTTAGTGAATTTATTTATTTATTTATTTATATTTATTTATATTGCCTTTTTTCATTTTTCCTTATAAACTTTATTTTTGACTTCTCGAATTCCCGGAAGCTATTAATTCTAAATATTACATTGAACGAATATATTAATGCATATCGTGATGTCTGCGTTCGTTAATAATTCGCGATAGAAAAAAATTTCGGGGTAGAATTGCTGGACGGAAATCGTGCGTTAAAACCTTTTATTACGTAATCGCATCAAGATTTATCGATTGTCCGTTCTTTCCTGTTTGCGTGCACGTATCTCTTTCGGATGTAACAAGAATAAAATATTTTATTATTCATTTTCTAATTATCAGCATCGACCATCTCTATTCCGGTCGCGATACTCTCCGATATCTCTCTTGCCTTTGCTAACTAATTCTCTCTAGTTTCTCCCTTAACGTTGTCTCGTACCTCTTCGTCGACCGTGCCATGTAAAGGAAGAGTATAATGCACGTAGTAATGTGCGTGTAGGAATGAGCAAAATTAAATTAACAGAATACTGCATAATATAACGTTATCTGAAAGATGTTGTTAATTCCATGTACGACAGTAAAAGAGGCTCATGATATTAATATTTATATCGAGTGTACAGGATATCTTCAGGCTGTCTCGCTCGGTGAGTTCGACTGGATATCAACGCTCTGATAAAACTTTCCTCCGTCTGTAATATGAAATATCTCGGGTAATTAAAGCAACGTACATTTTGTAGCCATTTGCTTCTGATTCGGTTTACTGTGCACATTTAAGTCCCGGCGCAAGACGGATGTTTCCCGGAAACGTTCACGGCTAGAATTCCCTTCAAAGAGCACGGCTATCCGTTGCCGTACGCAGACGCGCGGATATGTTTCAGTCAATGATCTGTGACGCGAGAGGCGACGCAGATAAGACTTGACAGCGACTCGAGATACCGCGTGTCTCCTCGAAGCTTTTGCGCGCGCTTGATTTTGTCATATAATAATATTTAAATTATTATAATCTAGATTTAACACACACACATTCTGTAAATTTTAAGTTGTAATTTTTTGAAAGAAAATTAGATTATTAAAATTTCAATTTCTTTATACATTTGAATCGTTAAAAATCCGACAAAATCTCTGTACAAATAAAATGTTGAAGAAAATTAATGATATTGTAATTTTTTTGTTGACATTTTTAAAAAATCGATTTCTTTTTTATTTATTTGATTAATATCCTAAGAATAATATATCAAATGCGCTTATCTGTATTTCATTTTGGGACAATCTTGGAAAAATAAGAAAAAGTGGTAATCCGTGTCACTTGGAGCCGTCCCTCTGGCTTTTCTTCTTTGAAAATTAGAGACGTTTCACACTTGTTTGAGCCATTTGAATGTTTTTTTAGGACACAAAACTGTTGAGACTTCAATAATAAAAACATAATCAAATAAATCATGGAATTATTTTTTGGCTTTTCTTCGACAGAAAAGCGAAAAAACCCATCAGATAAGAATTTTGCCCTAATACGATAAGTAATCAAAATAATCAAGTGTTTTTTTTTCTCGAAAAAAAATATTTCATTTTCAACTTTAGCTTTTATTTTTAACCATTTTTAAATAAAGATATATTTATCTTGTTTATTATTTGTTTTCTTTTTTAATAATTCTTTCCAGAAAAGTGAAACCTCGCCATTTTTGAGACTTCCATTTGATAATCTTTTATTAAAATCTTACTGTTAAATTGACGCTAACTTACATCAAAGTAATCTTTACGACCAACTATTAAGCGATCTGGTGTAATTGTATCCGCGACTTTTATCTACTTATATTATCTGCGGTATATATCGTCAAGACATGCGTTGATATCTAATGATTTTCGGATGAGTGATGACGAGAGGGAAAGAGAGAGAGAGAGAGAGAGAGAAAGAAAGAAAGAAGAAAGGGGAAAAAAAGGACAAGAAAAAGAGCGAGAAAAACAGCTGGTCGTTAAAAAGGATTTCCCTGTGATATATCTTCATTTATGTACAGTAAATAACTCATGTGTCGCGCTCACACTTTCGAAAAAAATTATGTCAGTGTGACGGTCAACTCATTTTTTTCGCCGCCCTTTGGCATCGTCGCACATTTTCGTAGATTCTCATATGACGAGATGATTAGATAATTTTTATAGCTTCTCTGAATCTTTTTTGTATACTTTCAATTAAATTTTAAAATTTTACAATTTCGTACTTGTTAGAGTCTTGAAATTTAAAACTGTAATTAAACAGAAACATTTTTCTTTTTCCTCTCTCCAAACTATAAATGCGCGTTTTATCAATTTTATTTAGAGAATAAAAAGTGCCACCTTATTTTAGTACTGAAAAATACAATATTATTTAATAGCAGGTTTATTGTGTTATATGTAAGCAATAAAATGTCTTATACAATATTATTTTGGAGGGAAAATCCTCAGATTTCAGTGACACTCATAAATTAATTTCGGAAAAACGAAGAATTAGAGTAAATATATAAATAATTTCATATATATATATATTAAAGACAAATATATATATAAAAAAATTAATATATGTGTGATAATTATTTTTTAAAAATATCAATTATTCAAGATGTAAATATTTTAACTCAATTATACCGAAATTTATTATATAATTGTGAAATTCTCTTTTCTTAAATTTTCTAAAATATGTCATTCGTAATTTTCACTCATAAATAATTACAACTTTAACTATCGGGAAGAGCGGAGGGAAGGGAAAAAGGGCGCATCTCCGCGGGAGAATGAGAGACATCGAGTTGCTCAAGTCGGATCACTACCGGTCGTTTGATAAGACTGATAAAGCGCATAAAGAATGCTTGTCCCCCTCTCATCTCCCTCTCGTTGGTATCTTAATGTCTGTGCGGCCGACCTGTCTTCCTCTCGTTCTTTTACTGTTAATCTTCCTCTCTCTCCTTGTTCCTTGTTCCTTCCTCCCGTTTCTCTTTCCCTCCCTCCGCCCCCTCCTTCTTTTCGACCGCCTCTCCTCGTCGATGCCATAAATTATGCGACTGCAACGTGAGCGCAGCTGCGCCGATGTCTCGAACAATCTTTTCGTTTCTCTCGGTATCGTACCGGTGGTCCAGGATCGCCCCGACCTCGAGAAAATCGACAACGAACCGGATCAGAGAGGAGATTAAAGCCGGATTAGAGGCGAATGAGCTGAGAGTTTGGATATGAGATATATCGGACCCGCGGAATTTAATGCTACGTATACAAAATTGCTACAATTTAAAGCGTTTGTTCTATGGAGCGAGGAATGTGTGTGCGTGTGTATATGTATATGTCATCCCCATTGAAGATATGTGAATTGTCAAGAAAATTACAAATGGCATATTTTAGAAAATGTAAGAAAAGAGAGAAAGAGACTTTAACAATTATATAATAAATTTCGATATAATTGAGTTAAAATATTTGCGACTAAAATAATTGATATTTTTTTAAAAATGATTATCACGTATATTAATTTTTTTTATATACATTCGTCTTTAATATATACATGAAATTATTTATATATTAACCCTAATTTTTCATTTTTCCGAAATCACTTTAATTACAATTACATAAATACTTAACATTTGAATTGTCAAATGTCATTATAATTATTATAATTTTCTCATAGCTTTGATCGTATTCTTTTGATTTTCAAAAAGTTTTATGCATTATCAGTTTTAATTAAGTTTTTCACGTTTATGAAGTGAAAAACGCAGTTACAGATATATACATATGTCAGACTTTTTCAAGATGTCATGCAAAAGATTGCGAAAAGCATTTGCAGTATTTGGTTTAGCGCTAAAATATTAATGGGTTTTTTTTTATACTTTGCGAGGTGCTAGCCAGAGTTCTTATCAAAAAACTTTTTTACCTTTGTCGGACAAATATTTGCAAGTATCGATTTAATTATTTCTTTTTTTATAAGAGTGAATTTTTCTCGCAACTAAAAATTTAAACAGTGGAAGCAGACCGTTCATGCTCCAATTTTTATATTTTGAAAACGAACGACAGGTTTTTTCATGTTGGTAATACGCGTGAAAACGAACACGCCCCTGTGGGTTTTCCGCTGATGACAGGTGTTATAATGCCACCGTGAAAAGTCTCTGAGGGCAGCTGCTATTTTATTGGGGTTGGCGATGCGTCGAAAAACATTTTACGACACGAATAGCTGTTCCGCAGAGTACCCTTGAATGTGTTCACACAGTTATGCTCATTTATAGTTCCATCGAGAACCCGCAAACCTGAATTGTATTAAATATATGTATATATATATATATATATATATATATATATATATGTTTCGTTGAATCCAGAAAAAAATCATAAATCCCAATCGTAAATAAGCAATATATTGAGAAAAAAATCCATTGAAAAATCCGTATATATGTCGCAAAAGATAAACATAAAATCAAAGATATACACTATATAATGATTGACATTTTTACTTTTTATGGCAATAAACACATTCTCTTTAATTAATTTTGCTAATATATAACTGTTTAAATTATTCTGATTGCTTAAATCTGACCTCGAGATGATAATTTCGTTGGGAAATAAATAAACGAACAAATATCACATCGAGAAGATATATCGTTAGTATTTGCGCACGTTTTCGTTAGCATTCGCGTAATGTCCGGTTGAGTGCATCGAACGCGTCCAACGATGATGCACTCCTCGCAAAACGCATCGGGCAGCGTCACTCTCTTCACTCTCTCGAGAGCCTGTGCATCGAGTTGGCGTCTGATTGATATACGGACTGTTAAGTGTTTGCAATAACCGACGTTTATATCCACCTTTAATACATCCAACCATAAATAACTGGCCACTTCGAGATCCGCCAGCTGAGTCTTCGAGAGAACGAAGAATAAGGTACCGATGCGGACATCGGTATTTTTGGCTGTATTTTTGCAAGTTAACCCCGACCCGAGTAGATAAAAATGAAACAAATGTTTTAGACTGTAAATTGTGTTTCACTCAATTGAAAGCTTGAAAATTAAGGTTCTCTCTGATTTTTAAATAATCTTCCAAATCTCAAGTGTTTCATCTTTGAAATTTGATTTAACAGTTTTAATTGATTTTTAAGATTGGCAAGAAAGTACTGTAACAGAAAACAATTTTTCAACAAAAGTAAAATTTAAGAAATTAGAGAGAGAGAGAGAGACGTTAAGCAGGCGATGACAGCTGGATCCAAGGATCACAGGTGCGTGCCGGAAGAATCCTTTTGGAAATGACCGATTTCCAAGGCTCGAAAAGGGCACAAAAGGGCGTGACGGCACGTTGAGCATGTCAAAGGTAAACGGATGATTTCACACAAATTAACCACAGCGTGATAGCTCATTTAAAGGAATTTATCGCCTAACGAGGAATCAGTAAGCTCGC
The DNA here is from genome assembly GCF_047496725.1 of Anoplolepis gracilipes. Lineage (NCBI taxonomy): Eukaryota > Metazoa > Arthropoda > Insecta > Hymenoptera > Formicidae > Anoplolepis > Anoplolepis gracilipes. The sequence goes on along the minus strand of NC_132984.1, from coordinate 2,870,641 downwards.
GCGCCATTTTAAGAGTCGAAAGGATCGGCATCACTTTCTAAGAAAACGCTTCTGCTTTCCCAGTTAAATGAAAACCTCGTGTTATGCCAAATTGCTTTGGATATACATATATATATATATATATATATATATATATATATATATTTATTTATTTTGTATACCAAGTTCAAGAATTCAAAAGAAATGTGCAAGTTTCGAAAAAATTACAAATCTCAAAAAGTTTAGCAAATAATATTAAGTGCTTTTGAAAATTAATTAATTTGGTTAAAACTCAAGATTAAGAATAATACAAATCTGAGAAAGTCAAATTTTGAAACTTTTTAAGAGCTCTCTCGAAAATCTAGCTAAATTGTCAAAACTCAGCACTAACACATTTTTTTGGAGAGAATACGCACAAGGGTGTGAACGGCTTAAGATGTTAAGGGTTTGGGTTAACTAATTTGACGTTTTATCAATCACAAACTGCCATGTCGGCGGTTTCATTGCGACGGGGCTTTTTCTAGTATGATGGATGAATCCTGGAAGTCTGTAATATGAAACGCGGATGGGGTGCAGGACACACGTCCTGTCGCGCGTACAGGCTGATCGCATTGTTTATGAGATTTTTATGGAGGTGAAATATTGGGGAAACAAACGCACCCTCGCGATAAGCCGGATGATAAAGCGCCATGGAAACGTTCCATTTTTTTCACGTAAATGCTCTACAATTAGCCGCAAATCTTATACTAAAATTGCTGCCAAGAATTATCGCGATATAATTATGATACGAGAATAATTAGTAGTAGTAATTTTTTTTCTACATTATTTATGATGGTGAACTGATTTAACGCATCTATGTGTGTACAGTAGTAAATATATGTGTATATGTATTTGTGCATGGATTATATATTACGTAATATATTACATATATATAGGGTAGCTAATAATTTTGTGCCCTTTCACCTCTCCCACATTTCTGACAAATTACTGCGTTCTCAAAAAAAAAAAAAAAAAAAAAAAAAAACGTACGAGGGTAGATCGAGCTTGGAATATTGCCGCTTTTTTCCCACAATAATAGCACACGTGAGTTCATGGCAGGGCGCAGAACCCATTTTTTTACGAGTATCCCTTACGCGTCAGATCAGCTCTCGTCAATATGTCGTGTTACTTGACACGGCGGATTTAACCGTCAAGCAGCTCGCATCGCACGAAACAGTTTTACACGCGCCCTTGCTCTTTTATTTTTATTTCATCGATTTTTTACTCAGATTTATAATACAGGCGAATTATTTTCCGCTCATTAAATCAAAACAATTTTTCACGAATTCACGCAAGAGATTTGTATACCGTTTTATTTGCGAATTATATATACTTGTTATTTTTATACTAAATTTTTAAAAATAATCTTGTACATGTAAGAAGAATAAATTATATATAATTAGACGTAGACTTGTGTTTGCGTATATGTATATTGGCGCCGATAAAGTTTAATTGAGATATACGAATATGTCAATTAACACATATCAAAGATATTGAACCTAAAGGTATATATATATATATATGTGTGTGTGTGTGTGTGTGTGTATATAATTATCAATATATCCATATATAAAAATTGCATAAATATTTTATAAATATTAAATATAGAAATAAAAATTTCAGAATATATAAGACAACAGTATAAAACATTATATATTAGATAGGAGATATATAAAAATATTAATTTCATTTGTTAACGTGAATGCAAGTATGTGATTATTTTATAATAAGTAAAAATTCGCGACAGACATACAAAATTGTTACTTTAATAATACATGGCCATTTTCTCTTTATTTCTCGCAAATAGAAATCAATATTGTGATAATTGTAAATAATACAATTACTACTCATGCAGTATAATCTGTTCTTTTTAGCTGCGCACTATACATATATAGCTATTTTAAAAATAATATTATGTATGTGAAAGAGTATTATTTTATAAAATATGATTTTAATATTTGTAAAATTGTTAGAGATTGTTTATTAAGATTTATTAAATTATTTTACTTTGAATAATTATTTTTCTAATAATAATATTTGAGAAATTTGTATATGCATATGTCATATGTTAGAAGTAATAATATACGAATAACATAATAAAATGCAGAAAAAATGCAGCTAAGAAAAACAAATTAATTGTATGAAAATACTCATTAATTGAAATTTAAGTACTCACCATTTTACGATATTCCTCGACGTCTTGATACATCTTCCGCCGCAATTATATCATCAACAACACTAGTCTTTAGTAATGATTTAGTAGTCTTCCTGCCTACGTCATTGTCTTATATCCTTCCACGTTGTTGTCCCATGTCAATGTCCGACGTCGTTATTTTAAGTTGTTGCTTCACATGGATTTCACTTTATTTCATTTTTTTCACATTTAATGTAAAATAATTTTTATTAACAATTATAATTAAAGCTAGTAACTTACAATATAAAATAATAGTTTTATATGAATAATTCTCTTAATTTTTTTCGTGAAATATATGATTAACATCATTCTTTATAGACTTTATCACGATGCATCTATGTAAATTTCGAGAAAAATATCTGCAAACAGAATTCCAGAAATACATTATGATAAAATCTATAGGAATGATATTAATCATATACTTGACAACAAGAAGCGAAAGAATTATTCATATAAAACCATTATTTTATATTGTGTAATAAATCACTAGTTTTAATTATAACTATTATAATATTATTAATCATTATTGTTATAATTATTATTATTAATTGTTAACATCATTGATATAATTATAATTACGATGTATTCATTATGACAAATGTAATAAAGAAATAAAATCGTAATTGTTATACGAGTCATAATGTTGCTTCAGTTCAGGTATTTTATGTATTATAATTTGTAATTGCGTTTCACGTACTTTAGTATGCTAAATGTTATTGCGTAATAATGTTTTAGTTAATGAATTATACCCCGAAAATTTTACTTTAAAATTTTGTATTCCAACACGCATTAAATTTCAATAAATATGATAATTGGAAATAGAATCTCGGAAATATGTATGTGTGTTACATTTACAAGAATAATATTATTATTTATTTAACGAAAAGAATCGAGAGAATTATTTATACAAAACTAATATTCTGTATAATATTATTACGTAATATTGTTTTAGAAATTTTATTTCACGTTCTATATTTGAGTACGTATTACGTGTTCTTACAATTAAATTTTAACAACAATTGGAAATAGAATCCGGAAAGAGATGTGTGTAAGTGTATAACATTAATCATTTTGCGAGGGTAACGTACTACATACTTATGAATGGACGGTACATTCTTTGTAAGGTAATATGTAATAAAAAAATAAATAAAATTATATACAGAGATTTATAATATTGTGTAGTATTATTTCGATTAAATATACATATATTTTAGTCATTACGCATTCAATACACGCGCTTCGTGTGCTTTAATGCGTTCAACCTTATTTATCGCGTCAATATTTTGCTATTGAGGAATTTTACGGAATCGCTTTATGCGCATTTTAACGTGTTAAGTTTTATCATGCAGCGTATGTATTATCGCTCTCAAAAAAGAGAGAGCATGTGTCATTGTGTCAACGGCGCGCTCGACTTTGAGGCGACTTTGAACGAACGCGAGTCTACGACGCACGCACTGGAGTGGGGATACGCGCTATCACTACGCCTGCCAGAGTCGGAATGAATAGACGTCACGATTGCTCAGGCGCTAATATCCCTTCCATCTCTTATTCACACAGCGGAGTCGAGAGAAGGGCGAGTGTGCTCTCTCTCTCTCTCTCTCTCTCTCTCTCTCTCTCTCTCTCTCTCTCTCTCTCCCTCCCTCTCGTCGCGTGAAAACAATAATAAATACGCACACTATTATTATGTGATAAAACTTGACATGTAAAATATGTATACATGAAACGATTCTAAAATAATGTAAAATTCCTTATATCTAAAACGATATTATTCGATACATTTAACGCACTTGAAAGTACGTGAAATGCGAATACCTGAAATATAATGCGTAAAGTACTTTAATCTTGTGATTTGTTGTAGGAATGATTACAACGCGCGATTCTGTTTCTTCATTATACTCATAATAATAAATAGATCGTAATTAAAATTACATCAATGATGTTAACAATTATTTATAAAAAATAACAATTTATTACAAACACACACGTATATTTATTAGGCATAACTAAATGTAAATTAATAGTGAAAAATATGTCAAAATTCATTGCGTATAAATAAATTTACTGAATATAATTCTAGGCTATTAATTAGAAAAGTGTCATTATGTTATATAAATAATCTCTCTTGTCGTAACTATTTAATTATTCCTACGTATCAAATGTATTTTTTTTTCCTATCAGAGAAAGAGAGAGAGAGAGAGAGAGAGAGAGAGAGAGAGAGAGAGAGAGAAAGAGAAAGAAAAAAACATATTTTGTTATTTTTAAAAATTGATTTATTAAATACACAATTTAAAAATATTTTTATTATATATGTATATTTATTATTAGAGTATACAATTTATTTGATTAAAATATAAATTTTAATTTTAATTATGTAATTTATAAAAAAATTTTAATAATAATAGATAATTAAATAATAATTAGCAATATAATTAAAAAGTGATTTATATAAATAAATAATATTTGAGAATTATGAATTTTTATAGAGATTAAAAATAACATGACGAGAACAATTCAGATTTTTACGAAACTTTGATTATTCGTTAAATAATACTCGTCTATGAATAGAAAAATGCCTATGAATCGACATTAAAATTTAATATTCGCTTAAAAAACCTTATTATTTTATCGCATTACATTTGAGATAAAGCTCTTTTACATTAGAAAGAAGACATTCGTATTTCAGGATAAGCATAGTTCAGGGCTAAAATCTGAGATAATAGGCGATCGGAGCCGACGATTGGCCCGTGCCCGATTTCAAAGCCGACGGAAATATGACGCACGTTTCGAAGCTACGCGCATACGCAATGTCTTCGAATCTAACGTGCCTCGAGAATCTCGCTTAATTAATAGCCTTATAGGATCGCATTGGAAGAGCCCTCTTTCACCCTCCTGGAACTAGTCGGCAAAAGGGCACGTGCGAGCCACGTGTCGGTAAGAGGATATCCGTCCGTGTAGTCTCAAGAGAACGCTTTCGATACGAGGGAACGAGAGAAAAAGAGAGAGAAATCGTCACCAAATCTCAGGTGCCTTTTCCTTTATAGTCAAATAAATCTCTATAATAAGTCAGCCCGTGGTAGTCTTTTTTTTTTAATTTAAAACAAGTTTTAAATTTCACGAATTTGTAGAATCTCGAGATGTTTTGAGCATGAAATATGAAATGTGTTTAAGTACTTATCGTTGAAACTTTCAAGATTAAGATTTTCTCACAGAGATCTTTGTATATTCAAATCTTTTTCAAAGTTCTTGATCTAAAAGACTTTTCAATATTTGTAAAGTTTTTTAAATCTTTGCAGAAAAATCGCATAATACAACTTTTAATAAAGTGTTCTCGTAACTTCTCACATACTTGCAATTTTTCGAAGCGATAAATGTTCAGTACTTAGAATGTTTATAAAATTTCGATTTTTTTAAACTCGTGTATTCTGTGTCAAAGTATTTTATTGAATACTTACTTCTTTTTCTCGACTTGCCTGATAGCACACGTTTATACTTATGGGTTATCATTTTTATTTTCGGTAACTCTTTTAATTTTTCAGTGATCTTATTAATAATATTTACGTTCATTCATTTTACGGAAGGATTTCTTATATTTTTTCTACCAATCAGATACTATATTTACGCATGCAATATACGATAACTGTTCGATATAAAGTTAAATGATAATTAATATTATTTTGCAAATAAATATGTAGTATTAAAAGTGTCAAGAAATGATCAAAGGTGCAGAAAAAAATATTGGAAATATTGGAACGCGCATATCAAACAAATAGTATTAAGCATGTTAATATATAAAAAAATTAATATTAGTAAATAAGCGTATAATATTGGACGAGTACCACATTATGTGCAATTGCAACATATCGGTGATCATTCCGTCAAGTAAACTCCGGGCGACCGTAGGTTGTTATATTAAATCACACACAAAAAAAAAAAAAAAAAAAAAATGAAATTTATTTTTCACATTTTTCAAAATCTCTTCAATTTTCTCGGGAATTTTTCAAGTTCTCCGGATATTCTAAAGTTTTTTTCCCATTTTCAGACATCCCTTAGTAGAACGAGGAAAAGAAGACATCGTGACATCGCGCATACTAATTTCTCGCAAACTGCCGGTCGGCGCAAGTGGTTCGACGAGATTTCCAATTTTTTTCGCCGCCGTTTTGTCCACAGTCCCCTCGCACACACTGGGATGGCAAAAGTACCGCGCAGTTTATTACGATTGCGGGGCCCGGCGCATACGAATCGCATGCATTAAGTCCCGTGAATATAGACGCGCGCAAAGTTCATTTTCGAGAACACGAATGGGATGAGGCTGCACCACCGATCGTCCAAGCGAGATCAGACGGTGCGGATGAAACGCCGCTTTCGCATCAATAATTTTTGTGGGGAAACTTTGTCAACAATATATGTAAATAATATTAAAAAAATATTAATTTATTTTTCAAGCAATATTTGGCTAATTATATTTTGTCAAACGTACGTACAAGTAAAGTGAAATAGTGTGCCGCTATTTTTAATAATGTTTTATCGTAACTGTATATATATCAAATTTGCAAGAAATAGAATACGACATATGTCGAATGAGCGAACGTTGTATATGCTGAACTACGGAAAAAGAGCCCTTTAGAACCATTCCGTCAGTCAGTCCGGTAAAGCCCTCGTAAAGCCCGTCGTCGAGCAGGCACGTGTTACCGCGAAACACGTGCCTCCTCGACAACGAATCACCCAGCTCTCATAATCCACGCAGCGCTCATTGATCGGCACGCGCTGCTGCTCCACGATCTGGAAATCCCGCCAATAAAGTGACCGCGTTAGGCGAGATTAGAATCGCCCGGTGACGTATTATTGCAATTAATAGCATGCACAAAGCGTGAACGAACAATTATGATTTGGTTTAAATATCGTCTATTTTACAACTTCAATTATTTATTTGCGGTTGTTATTTTACACTCAAAAAAATATTTTGCAAATGTAGATAGATTTCTAGATGTCTCAATTGAAATTTATCGCTACTTTTTGTATCTGTTAGAATATTGTTTGTCACGTATAGAATTTATAGCAGCAATACCTCTAGAAAATTTACATCCCATTGCCAAATCACAAATTAGTCACAAATATAATTGTTAACTTTAACAAGATAGACACCATAGAAAAATTTTCTTGACCAAATTACACTAATAGTACAGATATAAATTCTGTCTCTGTCATTTAAATTGATTAAGTGCAAAATATATGCAGTATCACAGTATTTGCTAATAATTTATCTGTTTCAGTTAATTTTTTACACCTAGAACATTTTTGTTTAAGTTGCAAGATCATTTTTTTGAGCGTACTCAACAAAAAAATCTATTTAAAATAAAATGAGAAAAATTTTTCGGAAAAATTCTGAAACTGATTTCCTATCATTTTGTTACTTAAAAAAAACATACTTAATGCATATACATATATGTATATATACACCCCAAGCATAGCTTTTCTATTGTAAACACAGTAAGTTAACTGGTAATTAAAATAACAATTAAATTAGCCTTTGTCCGTTACGAGAAGCATACGCAGTTTTCCAATGAGTGGAAAGCAACCGTTGTGGAAAAAACGACGGGGAAGGTGGGTTCACCGTTCACCTCCAGATCAGCCGGTCGAGGGTTAATCGACTGATCCCGCGATCATCCGGCGTGCTCGAGCTTTAAGTCGCTTTCCTTCCTTTCGTTCCTGAATTCCTAGATTCGTAAAAGAGGTGGTGAGAGGACCGCGCGAGGTTCGGCGGCACGTGTTGCATTGGCATCTGAATGAGCGTGTAATCCCCGCGACGACCATTCAGCAGCACGCGTTTCCGATCGTTCGACAGTGTCTGGGAGATTTTCTGTTCGTTCCTACCACAATGGGCAAGCGGCGTTTCCTTGCCGGACATTTACGACGTCCTCGTCCATTGTGACACCGTTGTCGCCCCTGTCATTGTATCGCGTTTGTATGTTTTCAACTCTCTACATCGGATAGAATTTTACGTTGCCTAATGTGTTCGATTATGTATACATATGTATATATTGCTTGTAGAAAAAAATTAAATATTTTATTAAAAAATATTTGATATTTAATACGACAACATTTTCTATTACATTTTCTACGTACTTAAATTTAATGAATATCGAACGTCCAAAAATTATGTTCTCTTCAATTCTTTCTTTTCTTTTATTTTTCCTCAAAATCTTATATATTAATTATATATCAATCTTATAAATCCAATTTAATATCATATAGCTAAATTCTCATAATCGTATTACAAGTAATATAAATAGCATCACGTCAATATAACAACAGTTTATTTATGAAGGATATATACGAAGGTTTACGCTGCAGCCCCCAAAATTGGGGGTCCTACACGCACGCCTGGAGCTCGTTTGTGCTCTAAACGTTCTGTTCGAACGTTTATAAGATCCTTCTCATTGTAACGTCATTGTCGAGCCTTCGTGTAACCGGCCCGGCCGCTCATTGTCGCGCGTCCTGCGAAATCGCGCGTGCTCGCGGCTTGCTGACCGCAGACAATAGCGACAATGACCACGGGGTGGACCGTTTAGCACAAACGGCGACCCGAGAACACTGCTGGACTCTGGAAAACGGGTGTCCTTTCCGCAATGCGGCCGAAAAGGTGCGACCTTTCGAGCGTCGAGTTGCACTGGACGTGAGAATTCCTGTGTATTTCGATATCGATCCGATTATAAACTTGCGAATTTTACACGTGCATTAATTTAAATTCACTTTGAACATTTTATGTGGGAAAAAAATTCTAGAGATAAATTCTAAATTTGAAAAACCATTTTTGAATTTAAAACTTAAATTCAATTTAGTACATATGAGCTTCTTTTTTATGGAAGATTTTTGTTCAGCCTGTTAAAACAATTTGAAAAGAAGGAAGAGGAGGATTAAATAAATTTTTATTTTTCTGTCAAACAATTTTATTTTTCGTCCCCTTTTTTTTTGAATTTTGTCTGGCATTCTCGAGACTTAATTCGAGTATTTGTTCTTGATTCTTCTGTCTGTTGTTACCGGTCGAAGCCGAAAGCGTAAAGAGCGACGCGAATTCAGTGGCGAGTAAACCAAAGCCCTTTCACCCAGGTGCGCAAGGATTTTAACCAGAAACAAAAATCAAAAGCGCCGACGGCTCTCGACCCGACCGCCACTTTCAATTCGGAAGCTGCTTTGCGGTTTATCGCTCGCATACCACTTCCGTTTGTGAAAGAGAGAACAATACCGAAAATACCGAGAGAAGGTTTCAAATATCTCCATGCGTATATTTGCAGCGTAAGGTTTTACGGAAAATATAATAATAAAGAGCTGAATCCTATTAAATATAAATAACAAAAATATGCAAAATATAGGTATACCTGTACATATAAAACACGTCTACTGTGTAAAAAAATATAAAAATTATGGTGCAATTCTTTTGTTGTCAAAAAAAGTTAAAAATTCTAGATATATGTATGTATATTCTGAATGTTTTCAGAATCACATTTTTTAATTTAAACTTAAATTTAATTTACTATATAACAGCTTCTTTTATAAATAAATAAAAATACATTTTTTCAATCTGATAAAACCATTCTGAAAAGGGGAGAAGAGCGGGTTAAAATAAAATAAATAAATTTATTTTGCTGTTAAATAATTTGCTCTTTTTTTCTGGGAGCTTTAATTAATATCTGCAAAAACTTGATGAAATTATTGACGAATTATGATTTTATATGGTGTTGCAGCTCAACTTTTTACCCCTTTTATTATTTTTCTCCAGTTGATGCTATATTTAATTTACTGATTAGCTCCGGTCAAAATCGCTTCTTATCAGTGACACATCTCGTTGTAGAATTCGAATACGCAGAGCGACAGGATCATTGAGAGTACGTGAGCGGCATCGATGTCTGCATTCCATTAGTGAATTTCCATTGTAAATACTCGACTTAATCGCGCCGTGTAAGACGACCGTGGATACGCAATATGATGATAGCGCGGGTCAAACAAACATGCAAAGCGCCGTTTTCGCAAATTCCATCATTGGGGGACACGCCGAGCATCGCCAGGAATTTCTGATCGGAGCGACGGTTTCCGTCTACGTCGTGACGAAACCGGTTTCTCTTTATGACAGGATATCGAACGGTCGCCCTACGGTCTCTCAGTCGGTTCGGAGATCGTCCTCTTTTTCCTCCACCTCGATATCATTTTTGGGGAAAACAGTATAGCGGCGAGGGGATGAAGAAATTACAGAGCTGAAGAAGAAAAAAATAATTGTCGTCTTTTTATCGCATCCTTTTCCAAGAGTGCAAGAAATTTTGTTGGAAAGGTTGTTGTAGTAAATTATAGTAAATTATGAATAATCATAATTGTAATGCCAATTGAACATAATCACATTATATTATATTCGATTATAGTAATGAGAATTTTTAAGTTATACATCGCAATCAGAAAATGTAATTATTGAATTAATTGTTGCACTTGATATGACAGTAGGTACTTGATACCGTCCACTAATATTCAAATATATAAAATATAAATATAGTGCTGGGATACCAAATACTGTCAACTATATTTAAATATACATATAATATTATATAAATTAATAATAATTCATTTTCATATTTGTCTTATTGTTAAATCACAGAACAAAATTATTGAGATTGCCAAGCTACAAAACAAATTTTGGAAAACATTAATAGAAGGAATATCGGTATAAAAAAAAACCTGTGATATAAAAATATTTGTATAGCTAAAATTTTATTTTATTTTCAAAGTGGAAGTCTCGTATTATAGAGTTTTTCGTATATAACTTTATTTGCAAGACATTATGTGAAAAATGTCAGCAATTTTACCTCTGACTCGCCTAATCATAAATGTCACATTTCTTAACAAAGGACAAGGGATGTTTCTTTTTGCCGGGGAGGAAAAAAGAGATAGTATTCCCTCACGCACAATTTCTGATTACTCCAGAGGTTACGACAATGCGAGGACGCAGCGGCGTCGGCTTCTCTTTCTCCACAACCGTTCTTTTCTTCCCTCATTTTGCCCACTCTCCGGCAAACCCGTTCGCCGAGAGCGAACAACGCAACTTCATCAGAGTGCGAGGCGAGTTTGCGAATGGGCTGGACCAAGGTATCGACCAGCGAATGGCGTACCATGGGCGTGACTTTGGTAGCTACCCGAGGCACAATGCATCTCATGATGTTGCCAGGTTGATGTTGACTCTATCACCAGACGGCGCTGCCTCGAGCATACTCGGGACTGGGGGAGCCGGGTCTCGCCGGCATCCTCACTCCGTATCGCGGCGCCGACTCGTCGGAATCGTCCGCACTCACCTTGGCTGGCGCAGCCGAGCTGGTCCCTCGTCCGGCGCTCCCTTTCTCGCCGTCGCGTCCCGTCTCGTAACACATGGACCCGGGAGGCCATCCCTGCGCAGGCTGGACGTTTCTCCGGGTGTGAACAGGTTGCGTTGGTGCGGTGTGACCGATGGGATTGCTCTAGTGCGCGGTTGCGTACAACGCCAGGTCTATTCTTTTTCGCCGTGTCTTTTTCTCCTTCGATCACGTCGTCGAGACATCGCCAGTGCGTCGGGGCGACATGGACCGCGAGTCGCGGATCTCTGGAGACACGTCGACGGCGCCGATGACAATAGCGGACCTCCAGAGTGCTGATTTGTGAAGTGACATGGGTGTTACTCGCGTATGATAATAATTATTCGCGGAGACACACACACACACACACACACACACACACACACATACTGTTCTCGACTCGATGAAGGACGAGATGCACTCGTAAGAGCTCCCTCCCTCGACTATCCTCCAAGTTTAAGGAGGAATTCGCACTCCTCCTTCCCCGCTACGTTTAGTGTGATATCGGGAGTGTCGCGCGGGGAGAGAAAGAGGAAAAAAAAAAGAGAGAGAGAGAGAGAGAGAGAGAAGAGAAGACGAGGGTGAACTCGCGCGAGTAGGGGTGGAAGGAAGAGAGAACCCGAGCCACAGCGGACGCCATCTCCGCGTTATCGGCAAGCGGATCCCTCGGGACTCCCCCCCGAGCAACATCGGCGTCGCGCACCCTCGGCGGGAACTACCCCGCGACAGCGGCCACCCTGATGGGAGTGTATGAGGAGCGCGCCCCTCCTACCACCGGCATGCACTGGGTGAGTGTCATCCCTGTGTCCGTGTTGCCCATTGGTCGTTTTCGCGCCAGCTGCTCTTCCATTCCGTCGGGGTGGAAGAGAGCACCTCGCCCCGGATCGCGAGTCCGGCGATACCGTCTCCGTAAACATTTCTCCCTATCAAATTCAAGATGGTGAATGTATAGGGCTGCGTACCCTTCCGCGCGAGTACGAATGAATTTTGCAGAGTCCGGTCTGACTTCTTGGTCTCGATTTCTTTCAAGTTTTCGATTGAGGTTCGATTCGCGACGATAATACGGATAAGGAATTTTGATAACGCGAGTCGCGGAGATTTGAAGTTACGGAGATATGAATTTATGAAAATCAGTTGGATTTAATGCGAATTCAAGATATGCGACGGGCCGACGCGAAAGGAGTATTCGAGAGCAGGCGAAACATCCTTTGTCTCATAAAATTACGTTGCTTTGTAAATTAATTTAATAATAACAAGCTATCAACGGCGGAAATTCATTATTAACAAATTACAATTTAAATTAAAATCTGCTCTTCATTCATAATAACTTGAATGTATTATTAATTTACGCGATCCAGAATGAAATATTAAATACAATTGGCGGCTGATGTTCACTAATGTGTAAAACCTTAATAAGCGATCGATAATTATTCGATAATTGAAAGCAATGCGAGATTATGTGGCGAGGTGTGATAACACCATCTACCTTGGAGTAACATTAATTTGCTCTTAATCAACCGGCCGGGACTGCCGTCGTAAGTAACGAGTGCCGCTTGTAAACAAATGTAATTGATTGTTCCTTGTCGTCGATTAATTAAACCGGCGCATTAATCACTCGTGCGCCAATGAACGGAGCAACTGAACGTAAAGTAACCATTGTAAAAAATTAACACAATGTTTCTTCCTTTTATTTCATTGTATACGAACCGCCATTATTTAATCTCATTGTCAGCAAAAAGACCACATCATTTTGAAAATTTTCCAACAATTGTTTATATATTATTATTATATATATTTTACATTTTATATATCGGTCCGCCTTTTATTTCAAATTATTACTTGTGTATAATTAATTGCGAAATTTTATTAAATTTATTTTTGTAGATGTTTCGAAATATATATATATATATATATATGAAAGCTTTTTATTTCGTCAAGAAGCTGCAGCTTCTGATTTGTTTTGAAAAAACGGAAATATTGTATACATATATTAGTATAGAGATATCACGTATCACAAATTTTACGTAGATATGTTCTCAATTTTTTATCTGTCTCTCTCGTTTTCCTTCTTTAAAAAAATTTCTCTCACATAACACATAAATAAATTTAATTCTATTAAAATACATATATAAAAAATTAATTCATTTCATGTAGAATTTATTTAATTTTAAATGGATGATGCATTTCATTATTTTAATCGAGGTAAACATAAGAAACACATGTAAGGAAGATTATATTTTCGAGCTTACATCTAAGAGAGGGAGTCACCACTCTCGATAATTAATTTCCAAATAATCTTTTTTCAATATAAATTAAATAAATTAAATATATACAATATTGTCGATCTAAATCACATTACGATTAAAGATTTTATTATGCTTGCAATAAATATGATATGTTTTCCTGCATTCGTCGAATATTGTGCGGACATTTCGCGCAAAACTTCGTGGCAAGAAAACACCCGTTCAATCGACAATGTCGTCGCCGTCTGATTTGGAAAAAACACATAGAGAGTATCAGCTATATCGTTCGATTCGGCGTCAATTAGTCTCACAGTACGCGAACTTCGTTGCGAGGCTGTTGAAACGCGAAAAACGCCTGGCTAGAGAGAAAAAGAGAGGGAGAGGACGATTCGTTGCAGCTTCGTTGATGAGATAAGGCCATCTTGCTGCGAATGTGTCTGGCCGCGATAGCGCGCCGCGCTTGTGACGTCCGTATAATTTATTACTCCGCCGAGATTATATCCGCGCCGCGCCGCGCCGTCCGTCGCCGGCCGAAGCGTCCGACGTTTAACTTTGCACTCGAGGCCCCAACCTGGTCGGTTTCATCGCTGCACTTGTTGTTGACGTTATCACTCTTGTCCGTTATTTCATAAATGGATATACACAGAGGGAAAGAGAAATATATTTGGCCGAATTCAAGCCGGATCATTCGGAGAAATAACAGAGACGCAAATATTTTTTTATATAGATGCAAAGTCAGCTATATGAAAATGTCACTTGTCAATATTAACATATTATCACTCTTGACTTCTGAACATGATGATACATAATTCCACAAAATTAAGCGTCCATATTTTTCTAAAAAAAAAAATAAAAAAAAAGAAAAAAAAAGTAGCGATCGCTCTGTGACATATCTCGTGTAATATCGGAACTAGTGTCTCGAAATATGTGCAATTTCTGATTAAATTAATTTTGTAAATTGATTGATGTAATCTTAATACATATTTCGGAAGCAGGTCGTGACAGTTAACTAAGAGAGAATGGTTCTAAGGACATGTTTTTTTTTTTTTTTTATATTTAGGATGTGCTCGAATCATATGCGTGCCGCGTATCAAGGCGGCGATAAATATAACATTTATTCGTATATTAAAAACATCGGATCCGAAAAACACGCACTCTCGTCGAAAATTTCATTCATTCGACTCAATTTCTTGATAGGATAAAATTTTCTCGATGAAAATTTGCGCCGACAATTATGAAAAAGGGAAAAACACGATAAAACGGCAGATGGCAATGAAAGTAGAAAATCTTACGTGAGTTATTTCTAATTAATTGTAGATATTAAAGAGAAGATAAACTGGAATGAAACATCTCATTCGTTTAAATAATTCGATAATCATGAAGATACGCGACGTGGAAAATTAATAGCGATAGAATTAAGTTTTCGAGATATAGATAAATGATAAATCCTTGATTTTAATTAAACTGTGTGTATCTTGAAGGAAAATTAATTTTCTTATAAAAAAATTCAACCTTTCAGGGATTTAAGGTGTTAAAATCAATAAAACTTTTTACACGACGGTTTTAATGCGATTATCACGCGGTTCTTTCTCGATTGCCGATTGTCATGTCGTGTCACGCATCGCACTTAATTTACCTCGATCAGAGGGAAGGCAGATTTTAGGTGCCACGATGTTCGCGTGCCGGAATCATTTAGCATGCAAGCGCGCATTGAATGGCGTCGATGAGCCGCACGCAAATCTGCACAAAGCATTTAAATTTAACGGGACATTAGATGTGTGTAAGATATAACTATGCGCACACAAAATAACAAGATTCTTAGCTTCACCTCTAAACTTGCATCTATTTTTATATATTTAGGCACCTCTTTAGAGTATTTTAATGCATATCGTCTAACACGCTCCTTCTCTTCAGAAAGACATAAATAATGGCATTCCTCTCGATCTACATGTTTTTAGAAACATTAATATTTTGCAATATGTAAATTCCTTCGTATGAAAAAAAATTGAGGCTTAACTGTCAAGATTTTTTCTTCTCAAGGATCCGAAAAATCTGTGATTTCTAGAAGTCTATTTTTATTTATTGCACAAACAAAGCGCACTCTTTATGATTTCTTCTAATATACATACATGTACTATTGAGAATTTAATATAATTGAATTGTATGATGTAAGCGTCCCTATATATATATATATATATATATATATTTATATATATAAAATAATTGGTCGATGATTCTCGTGGAATGCAAGAAGCGAGGATGATGCCCATCCGAAGGGGGACCGCTAATCTCTCGGGGTCAGGTCGCGATTCTTGGCCTCCTCGGTATGCGACACCCGCCGCTTCCAGCGTGTCAACAGAACTCCGTTTATCAGAGTGATCGAAAAAGGAGGGAGGGTGGGAGGGAGGGAGGGAGGGGAGAAGAGAAAGAGACATATTTAAAACCTCGAGACGGAACGGTAACGAATATTTTTCAGGCGCTTCATGTTTCGGCCGTAATAGAATAGGTTTGAAAATATAATCGTGATTTATGCATGCATCGCTTTTCATTCGTGATTTATGTAGCACGCTCGCGCAGCTATTTTTATCGATTATAAATGAGGATGAGAAATGGATAAGAGAGAAACAATGACGATTAAACGTAAGGTGAATAGATAAAAAAAATATATGCTTGCTTTATTTGCAAAAGTATGACGCGTATTAAATTTCTACACGTATAAAATTATTCATACAAGTTCTAAATTTCCTGATAGAAGGAGAAAGAGAGAGAGAGAGAGAGAGAGAGAGAGAGAGAAATTTTAAGTGTTACATATAAAGAGGAAATATCAACATGAGAAATTACTTCGACATGAATGCGTGGGTCGCTTGATAAATGAACAATCTGTTGAGATTATTAATTGATTCTTCTCGTTGGGGATATTTAATGAATAAAATTGGCAACTCGTACGTGAAATTATAATAAACTTGCGCGCTGTACCATCGATATATTCTTCAGGAAACGGTCTAATAATACCTTCTAAGTGGAGCGCGAATCAACGATCCGACTAATTTGCAACGTCGTTTAGACGTCACTGTTGTAAAGAGACAACGTTTTGGCTTAAGAAATAATATCAAAAGAGCCACCTTGCGATAACGCAAGCGATATATCCGTCGAAAATCGTCGAAAATCAGATAAATTGAGCTCTCGCAGAATTAAATCGTGCTACTTATTCAATCTGTCAAACATTCAGTATGTTACTATTTATATCATCCCAAGTTTGCAACAGAAAACTGTAGTTTACTAAATTGATAATAAATAATGCGAAGGTTTGGAGATATTAGAATTGGAAAATCTCGCATTTCTTTATTTTGTGTTATATACCTCTAAAATTCGAATAAATATGTTTCTTATTCTTAGTTTAATTTATTTATTTTTTTTTTTTTTAAGTTGAGTCATAAATCAATTTTTTTTTTTTTTTTTTTTTTATATTCTTTAGTTTTTCCAAATGACTGCACATATTTAACTTTCCAAGTCTGTTTGATGTGAGTTTTGCTCCACTGACATCTTTAAAATATCGTCGTCAAAATGAGAAAAGCGCCTTGTCGCTTTTAAAGTAATGCCTTTGAAACAAAAATTTACAGAGGACATTCTTTCACGAGTAATATTACATATGTTTTCAATCATCCCTGTAGCACTTTTCTTGTTTGGGCTGCCAAACCATCGTACGGCGAATACTTTTAAGTTTCTTAATCCCACTTTACGTCATAATTTTCAAGTTTCAAAAGCCGACTCGAAAATAAGAGACTGCCAATAGCGTGATTCATTTGAGAGTTTTTGGAAGGTCACGTGTTTGCTACCGCGTCGAAAATTAATTATGATTCAACTCAATAATATTTCCGATCGAGAGAAAGATAGAGGTCGTCGTACAGTGATCTCGCAACATGAGATGCCATGTGTTTGACGATATGGTAGCGCGTCTATTCGGTATTTCTGGTCAGCCTGGCCGATTGGTAGCCCGCAATGGCGACGCGGAGAAATACAGATAACCGAGCAACTTATCGGCTCTCCACGATGTTAAGCGTCGCCCACGCGTGTTTTGAGAGAGAAAGAGAGAGAGAGAGAGAGAAAAAAATCGCGGCCGACGCGATGGACGAGGCTGTTTGTTGTTATCGTTATCGTTGGCCGAGCAAGGGAAGCTGATACCAGTACACGTGCCACTCTTTGCCTGCGTAAGCCACCGAGGGCTACCAAACAATATAAAATATCACATGCTCCTAGTTTTAACCTAACACACTTTTCTGAAAAACGAGTTTTGTCATCAGGTCCCCCAAAAATATCACCTTCTTCCGCTTCTTATATTTTATATGAAAAAATTTATTCTCTTCTGAGGGAAAGATGAATATCTTTTGCATTCTCTCTCTCAAAAAAAAAAAAAAAAAAAAAAGCAGTTTTATTAAAGAACACACACATTATTATTTACGACCCAAGTATATCGAAGCGTTTGCGTTAATCTATCGACGAGCTCCACCAACGCCGGCGACATTGCTGCGCCATTGATATCGAGGACGACGAGCTATCCCGATAACTTTTTACCCGTCGTTGTCGATGCCTAAAGAAATTTCGCTGACTCAGCCGTAGCCAGCCGGGCTTCTTCATCGGGCTCGCGCGCTGAAAAAAAAAAGAGAGCCAAGTTACAATTTACTGCGATAACGCGCTGTATCTCGGTAGGTCGTGACGTAAGGTTATCGTGCATGCTTTTCCGTAGTCGGATCGCATTCGGTCTTTGCATTTTCAAACAAATTACCGTTCGTGACCGGCACGACGGCTTCATTTTTCAAGCTCGCCGCACTGCGTAACGTTTGTTAACACTGGCTAACTTGATCCTACATTGTTGTTTAGTATCAGATTTTCTAACGAAAAAACTTGACAAACTGAGACCATTATATATAAATTACGTTTTATCGAAGAAGGCGCTTAAAATTCGAAGGGTAAAAATAACGCGTGTAAATCGTGCAAAATTAAATCTTTATCTTTTAATTTCGGGAAAATTGCCTGCGTTTATCGTAAGCAAAATTTCCGATGGAAAACATGTAAAGATTATTGCGATTTTTGCGAAATTTGATACTATTTAATAATTTTTTTTTTAAATTTAATTATAATATCTTTTATCTATCTCTCTTTATCTCTTGTTTTACGATTTTCATGTAAAATTAACGACACTCGAACAACACTTGAACCTTACACGGGAAATGAGCACGTGACAAAATCGATGTTTTCATTTCAGGAAAGAAATTAAATTACGTAGCAACATTCAAATTCACGCTATTAAATCATCACGGGCATGCATTCTCGTTGAGTGCACATTTATTATTTTTCATGCTTTTTTTTATTACGAAAATTTTAAAACTCTCTCAATTATCGCGTTGCATTCGGATCGCAAATATATATGTATAAATAAAAATAAGGCAACAAGCAGGCAGGTAGGAGACAGGATGTCGAGAGTTTCTGCCGAGTCCGTCAGCCGAGCCACATTTCTGGCGACATTCTACTCGTTTCCGTCCCGACATCTCGCGATCGCGGATTCTACGCACGCGTTATTTACTCCGCGGTTTCGCGAAAATGAGAAGAGAGGCAAAAGAGAGAGAGAGAGAGAGAGAGAAAAAAAAGAAGGAAGGCAAGCGCATGCACTCTTGTGCAAGCTTCGCCGCCGGTGAAAGTCTCTTTGCAGTCCGCGAGAGCTCGTAGCCGGACCGCTCTCGAGATATGGATAAGGATCTTGAGGATCGATCGCGCACGCTCTCGTGAGAAATTTATTGGCCGATTGCGTCGGCTGTCCTTTCGCGTATTGTCTCGCCGAGAATTCGCGATCGATCTCACATTCGGAGATTTGAAGGTGTCTTACGTAATCGTTATTTTGCCGGAATTATAAAATAACTCTACGAGCGTATTATCTGTCATCCAATAGTATCGTAACTGGTATCGGAAATGAGTCACGCCGGCAATTGAATTCATTTCGAGATGTAAGACCGTATTGGAATTTCCGCAAAAATTACGATAACCCGATTCGCGCAAATAATTCGCGATGCTTCTTAAGCTTAACGAGCCTGTTACCGCACGCGACGGCGGTTTGTTGGATATAGGATAGGAGAATGTGCGAGATAGACGTACGCTTTGAGGAAGGCGCATTCCTGTAATACCTTTGTTCCGACCTGATCCCCGTTATATAAGGAACAACAACGCGCACGTAAAGATTACGTCGCGCTATGCGAAGGCGACGGTTAAGCAGAGCTGGGGTAAAATTAGCGATTCCGATCACGTTCCTCGCGGCAGTTAGGATGATACGATCGTTCTACGTGAACTTTACTCCATACTGTCATATAATAAGAGGATTGTCTCTTTTACGTTTATTAGGTGATTGTGCAATTGGGAAAATTTCCAACGGAAAATATGTAAAGATTATTGCAATTTTCGGAAAATTTAACACTACTTAAACACTTTTTGTTAATAAATTTTTAAATAGATTTTTAAAAAGATTTACTGAGGGTGTAGTCAAGAGGTTGTTGGTTTTGAAAGATTTATGATTCAAAAGAGATATTGAAAATGAAAAGTACGTAAAGAAATAAATTGAAAAATTTGAGAGAAAGAGAGAGAGAGAGAGACGACGAGAGAAGGCAGCTCGTAATTTATGTCTACGCAAGATCGGCGGGTGCGTTGAACACTTGAAACATAGCGGTTGCTCGGATTGGCCGCCTTCGGGTACCTTATAGGGTCGGGCACATGCGCGCTGAGCCTTACGACATCCATCAGAGACGACCGGCTACTACCATCGCTGGTGTGTGTTACTCTTTCTCTCTTGCACGTTTGTTTCTTCCCTCTGGTGACAGCGGCGGTTGCAACCCGTCGTCACTTTGCCGGCTTTGTCCGATCGCCGATCGGTCCTCCCCGGTCTTCTCTCTTTCTCCCGGATCTTTCGCTTCCTCTCTTCTCCCTTCCTGCTGGTCCTTTCAATCCTTCTTCATCTCCCTTATTTTCTTATTTCTCTTAGTATCTTTATCTTGTTTTTCTTTGAAATTTTCTCACACTTTCGTTTTCCTGTATATTTTATCCTCATCCGTTTGTTCTTTGAACAGTATTTTCTTTATTAATCTATTTTTTTTTTTAAATTATATGTATTACACATTTGCATAATCCGCGATAAACTGCTCTTAATAATATTATTATTCACGAAGGAAAGTAATAATTTCTAGAAAGAAAAACAACAGATTTTTCGCCGAACGTGACGTAAGAAGTTTAAATTTGCATCCTACTCGTATGCACCGGGTTCGGCTTTCATGACGAAACACGCGCGCCGATTCGATGCGCCAACTAAAAGTGTCGATATGTCGATTTGTTCCAGCAGCCGCCCAGCACGCAGGAGCGTGGCAGCGGCTTGGCTGTGGGGCGCCAAGGGGGACCCGGAAACGCGGGGGGACCCGGTGCGGTGGACCAGGCGCGAGATCTGAGCCCCTGCCTGCCAGCGTCGATGGGCGATGCCGCGCGACCGACCACTCTACCGTGCAGCCCTCCCGCCGCCCATCATCACGGGCCCGTGCATCAGACCCACTGCGGTACCAACAACAACTGTTACGACAGCTCGACCACCCCCTACGAGTCGCGGGACTACGATTCTCCCGGAGGTATTATTCTGTCAAAAGAGAAGAACTTATACTCGGGGAAGAGGGATCTTAAAATTTAACCCTTACTTCGCACCGGTGGGTCATTTTGTTCATGCAATTTCTATCTAGCAGTATCAGTTTCTCGAAAATGATGAGCAAATTATTTTTCAAATTTATTATTTTAATCTTATTTAAAATAATTATACGGAATAAGGGTTAATTTTACCTCACTGTAAGTGCCTGTAAAATTTTCCATTTTAATTTAAAGAAAAATAAAAATCTCTTTTGCACTTGTCTCCATAAATTATGAGATTAATTGATTTCGATCATTTTGTATGAGAGACTAAAATGTGAGAAAGCAACAAATAAAGACTGGAATTAACAATTATATTCCGACGTTACAGCGGGTGGACAGGAGTATAGAGGTAACTTCGAGAACGCCAACGACCTGAGCATGCCGTCGCAGACCGCGCACCACCACCATCACCATCATCATCATCACCATCATCCCCATCTGCAGGTGCAGGAGCAGCAGACCACGACGGAGCACTTGCACGCTGTTCCCAAGCTCGAGCCGCCTCCAACGCCACCCGCGCAATCCGAGGACGTCCCCGGGGTGGTTTGCGCGGGATGCGGCCTCAGGATATCCGACAGGTTCTACCTTCAGGCGGTTGACAGGCGGTGGCACGCCGCGTGTCTCCAGTGCTCGCACTGCCGTCAGGGTCTCGACGGGGAGATCACGTGCTTCAGCCGTGACGGGAACATCTATTGCAAGAAGGACTATTATCGGTGAGTGAGCATTTAAATTTAAATGTCTTATCTTTGCGATTAGCTCTCTCATCTTGTGACGTAAGAGGGAAAAAGAATTTAATCGACGCTGGTCTTAGAAATTGGCGCAATAGATTTTTTATCAGATAAAAATAATCGGCCGAACGTGCGTAAATCGGTCGACTTTCCAGAATAAAAAAAGAAATTGTGCTGCTTGATAATGTTTGAAATTGCACTGTGGATTTTAAGAGTGTATTTCTTCTTATTTGAGAATTATTTAATTTATCTCTCTTAATGTAAAAGCAAGAGTTGAAAACTTACAATTAGTTTCCTTGGCAAACAATCTCATCGATGCGATTGCTTAGCAATTTCGTCCTATTTTGACGGGACGAGGCCGCGGCTTGTTACGAAAATAGTCATATTATTTTCTCGCGAGCAAGTCAAGCGCGAAGTAATTTCTGCGATTCCAGGGCCGAGAATCCAAAGACTCGTTCTGAAAATGCGTCGCGCCGCTTCTTGCGTAATTTACGTTCCTACGCTCATTGTTTCGGTCGTTATACCAATACTCGCAAATAGCTAAAAATTACGGTGCATTATAAAAGATAATGCAAAACGCAATCTTTGAGCGGATTTCTCTTCGCGCGAGAGTTCGTTGTTTTTTTTCTTTGAAGAAGAAATATTCGATACTTGCGAATATTTTTCTCGAATTTTTCAAATAGGTATTTAATTTTTACAAAAAAATAGAGCGATAAAAGATTAGCTAAAAACGTCGAATGACTTATTTAATTTTCATTTATGGGAATTTTTTTATCAGTGAGTGTAACTTTCGTCAGATATCCGAAGATATTTGATACTTAAAAAACGAAGGTTTCTATCTTCGTTCAACTTTTAGTGAGTGACAAAGATAGACTGACGCTGCCAGCGCTAATAACATCTTTCCGAGCGAACCCTTGAGATTTACAATTAGTGAAGTGTAACGTCACATATTGCGTTTGGGTGCCCTCGGGTCTTTCCGGATCGTTTTCGACACTTAAAAATTATGCAATATTTTAATATTTATTTTCTCGGTCTATTTGCATTAAAAAAATTCCGAAAAAAAATTACAATAAAAGTCATATATAAACTATTAAATATAATTGTTTTTTTAAATTATGCAAATTCCCTATTGGGAATTTTAAATATCTTTAATTTATATATAATTCTTAGACACACAGTGAAAATGATTTTTGTCGATCCAGAAAATGTTTGATGAATAACGTAAACGAGCCAAGGCCGAAATGTAATCCGTATTGACAGTCGTTCGAGACGTGTTGTCATACAGGGCCGTAACAGAAGGCCGATCGATGACGTGTTGAGGCCCTGCCGGGTCTCACACGGTGTCGATTGTACGTACGTTGTCGCATCTCGTAGGTATGGGCCAACCTTTACGTACACGCTCCGCGGACTAATGGTCACGACTCGACCATTTACCTCCGGCGGAGTGTTGATTGTCGATAAGTAAATCACCTTTGATCTACATTCAGAAGGCGGCGGATGTCGATGTTGCATGCGAATCGCATATTCGGCGTCGTTCGAAGTGCACTCGATCGTTCCAAAGTGACCTCGTCAGGCTACGTCTTGATTGTTAGCAATTTATCGAGTTCTCAGACTGTTTTTTTTTTATCGTTGAATATTTAAAAAAATATTTTATAAATCTTTATAATAGTTAAAAATATTTTTCTTCTTTTGAAAGTCTATAATAATTACAAATATATATTTTTTTAATTACACCTCCCTCCGTGTAATGATTGCAAATAGAAATGATGAAGATAATACTATAGATAGCATTTAGTCTGACTCTATTCGGTGCGCTTCGTAATGACTTTACACATATGTTGTGTGTTAAGATTTTAATTCTCTGCTGTTTATAAATTACGGCGGTTGGAGAGAAAGCACACCAACAGACGCATCTCCCTGTGCATTATATAGATTTAATTTCGGTGTCCGCCATTGCGGCGTCGTCACGCCACGAGCTCATCAATTATGTGGCTTCATCGGTGTCTCCTTAATGTCTTATCGTCTTAAAATCGTCGCGAACGAACATAACTCGGCCGCTCGTTCCGTCGCAATTTCGGGAACTGCCTCTTCCCTTCCTCGCTGCGCCTCTCACAAAATCGCATTAGCCGATCTTAGAGAGGGTGAACCCGAGATCCTGGGATAAGCAGCTGGTTTCGTCGGACGCGTGCTCGCTCGTCGCCGTCGCCGTCGCCGTCGCCGTCGCCGTCGCTGAGAAAGAGAGAGAGAGAGAGGCGAGGACGGAAGAAGGACGAGAGAGTCGCATGCGTGCAGAGAAACTGAATTAGCCAGCGCTCGTCACTTTCGGCGACTCGGTTCGTTAGGTAACCGATGTGATCTTAATAGCGTAATAATGTAAATAAATATATATAATAAGTTTTTATTTGTGTGGACGAGAGATAGAGTGATTTGCGAAAAGACATGAGATTTGCCGAATTATATAGTTGCTCATCCCTCCCCACACTAATTTCATTCGCAATAATAACGATATAATGACAACTCTGACTCTCTCGTTTTTGTCTCTCGCATTAGCTTCACCCCATATTCTTCAATGTGTACTCAAGGAAGGAGGTTTTTTTTTTTTTTTTTCTGTTATCACGATTTTGTATACGTTTTCTCATTCGGGAGACCCGGGAGTTCTCGCATTCACACGTCGCGCACTCTTGCACGCGAACTCCGTCGTCATACGAGGTCGAGAATGGAATGGCATAGACATCCCGTCACGACACGCTTTTAGCCCAAAGCCTTGTGCCTTATCTTGCCGCTCCGCATGCGCGCATCGTGTGTTTGCGACGACCGGTTGTTATTAGTGTTCTGCCGTAACATCCGTTCGAATATTTCGGGGAAAAGAGGGGGTAATGATTTGTAGGTGTTATTGACTACAAGGATTTTTTTTCACCGACGAATGTCTTCTAAAAATCCGCAAAAATCCGACGTATTAGAAAAATATCTGTTTTTAATAATAAATGCGGAGACAGGATCCAGTATTGCCGAAGGTTGGCGCCATGCACGTCGGCGATTCTTAAAACGAGTCATTCTCTTTCCGGGAGAAGAATGCGAATATCGCCGCATATTACATGTCGAAAGTACCTCGTCACCTCGCGTGTTACCTCGGCCCGCCCGGGTGGCTTCGTCGTAAAAATTGCCTGCCCGTAAAGAGATCGTTGCACGCCGAGGAAGCAAGAGCTTCCTGAACTCAACTCCGTTTCTTTCTTCCTCCTTCCCTTTTGTTTCTCTGCCCCGCTGCCTCTCTCTACTCCCTTCCTCTTCTTGCTGTATATTTTTCTCGAGCGCGCCCTCGTCGTGCTTCGATCCGCGTCGCTCGGCGAGATATACATTTGCTGTTAATCGAGCCATGAATGGCAAAAACACAGAGTTGCAAGCATTTCCGAAGGTGTAACAGACACATTAAAATCGAAATATTAAAGAATCTAAAATTTTAATGTCTCAAGAGATGCTCAGAGATTTAAATTCGCTTCCAGTTTCGATGTTGCAAAATTAACGTCATTTTCAGTTTTTATTTTTCTTTTCTATAAATATTTTGAGATAATCCCATATCGATTTTTTTCTGAATATTTATCAACGAAAGACACAAAAAAAATATTTTTTTATTAATCTCGAATAAAAGCTCAATGTAAAAAAAAAAAATGAAATTAAGAAATGGCTTTTTTAACATGTTTCTTTCGAGGTTCAATCATCAAACTTTTAGAAAATATTCTTTTTATATATCTGCTACGGAATAAAGTACAACACCTTTTTTTCACCACCGGTTATTTATGACATTTGCATCGGATAACCACGTGGGACGCCGGACGCGCATAATTTACGTATGGCAGTGCGAAAAAATGAGTATCGCGCGATGATTGAATCCTTGTAGAGAAATCCCGCGTGTGACCTCTCCAGATAATACTTCACATTGATGTTGTTAATTTGTTACGCTCTCAATGTGTAATTATAAAAAAAAATTGGATTAAATGTAAATTAATTCAGAGAGTTTACGTTTTACAAATAAATGCCTTGCACCGTAGCAAGAAATACGCGGGAATACAATACGTGATTATTATTACGACTGTTATCGAGATTCCAGGAAGTTGAATCCGATTCTCGATAAATTCCCCGCGTCTGATCTAATTAATTAAGCTTTCACTGCACCTCGCGTCATTTATCGCACAATGCTAATTTTTCCTCTTAACGAGTAACAGATATTATTTGCGATCATTCCTTCGTAGTAGTGGCATAATCATCCGCACGCTCATTCATTACTAATTTCACGAGGCACTTAACGTATATAACGCACGCGCACGTCGGTGCATTTACCTTCTCCCGCACACATGAGAACGGAGAGGAGCATCGAGAATGGCGGAATTCAGATGTAGACAGACACCGGATCTGGAATCGTGTATCTGCTCATTCATTAAACGCATTAAGTGCGATTTATCAGCGATCAACAGTATAGACACGCTTCGATTCCCACCTGCATCTAATGTAACCTTGGCGAGCGGAGCGGAAAGGTAGAAAAAAGTGCCAAGGAAAAGAGAACGATGTAATTGAGGAATCCGTGGTTTCTCTCGAATATTAATTTGTTTCAGGTAATCCCTTCATTTTTCATTCTTTTCATCTCCTTTACTTTTTTTCCACCTCTTTCGAATCTTCGGGGATTTAATAAACGCGATCGAATCTTTGGGTTCTCGAAATCTCGCATATTCAAGAGAGAGAGAGGGAGAGAGGGAGAGATACTTTTATTTATAAATTTTTGCGGTACTTGGAATATTGCGATATTTCATTTTGAAAACTTTGAAGCACCTTCTAATCGAGATTGTTCAATCTTATTAAAACTTATAATTCTACCCGTTGAATCCTCTTGAATCTCGATCGTTATCAGCAACGGGGATCTTGTTAAAGGGACGCGAAAACAAGTTTCTCGCGAATTCTGTCATCGGCGACGATCGTCGGACGCTGTTTCCGCCGTGGAAAGTGGTCGTCTTAAATCAACGGCTCGCAAAGAAAATAGCGAGTGGTAATTGAGCCATAACCCTCGGCCGGCGAACACACAAATATTTCAGCGCCAGGAGTCCGCTCATAATTTAGCCCTTATAATTAAGATGCGCCGGTAACTTGCTGGAAGCACTTTGCTTTCGTTGCATCCGCAAGACTCCCGTTTCGATAGAACGACGAGCGATATCTCGATGATTTACTAAAATAAACCTAATCCGTGCTCTCTCTCTCTCTCTCTTTCTCTCTCTCTCTCTCTCTCTTATTATGGAATTTAAAGAATAAAAAAACTCTCTTGAATTAAATTAGTAAAAATGTCATTGATTAAAGCAACCACACAAGATTTCAAAGATGCAGTGAGTATTTTAAATTATATATAACAGCTTGTCTTTAATAAACTGAGTTTGAAGAAAAAACGCTTGTAACTACATCAATATAATTAAATATTAGAGTTGCGAATGTTAATAATTAAATCGTATAAAACAAGTTTTGTAAGTCAAACTAAATTAAAACATACGCGATAAAAAACTCGATGACAGGTCGACACGTAAATAAGCATGTTATTTGACAGCTTCGTTGATGTGCAATACATAAAAAATCTGAAAGATGTGAAAAAAGTATCGACATATTTTGTTTTAAGTTTTTATACAGCCAACATTTTTCATAAGATAAAAAAAGCATAAATATGTATATATGTATATATATTGCTTATGTTATTGATATTAATATTGATTGATTGATAGAATTGATAATCAATCTACTGATAATTTTTATTTTATTCGTTTGTATCTCTAAAATATCCTATCTCTTCTAAAAAGATGTGCGGAAATAATGTATAATACGAAAATAAATGCATAATACGAAAATCATTGTCAAGATTTAATTAACTGATAAATAACGCGATATCGTTTAATTTTTAACGAATACGTTACGCTATATATGCATTTTGCTGAGAGAATAAAAATAATTTTGTCACTTGACATTCTGGACACGACGCATAATTCTCTTTTTCATAATAATTTTAATTATTCTATTAATAAATAAAAGTTATAATTGCGTAAAATTCACAAGGAATATTTTATTAAATCCGCATTTGTCACATAATTGTATATAAAATTTAATCGATAAATTATTTTAATAAACATTAAAATCGCTATTTAAAGTGCGTGTTTAATATAATATATATTGCATGCTTTACGCAATTACCGCGTGATTTTTATTTCAATTGGATAGGTAATCAAAATCACTGAGAAATAATCGCAACACAACTTTGTCCAGAATGACAAGTGACAAAATTGTTTTTATTTTCTGAACAAAGTATAATACATAAGAATGTAAAGTGTTCATTAACAATTAAATGGACTGCAATTACGATATCGTAATTATTATTCAATTAATTAAATCGACATTGATCGGCGCGATCGACATTGTGCTATAATAATTATGATATTCGATAATTTTCGTATTATGCACTTGTTTGCATACATTGCTTCTGCACAATGCTTTAGAAAAACACGTGGCATAGTTTTAACGAATTTTATATCTCAAGTGTTGACATTTACGAGTTATTTATATGCGTGTAAATATTATAAAAATCTCTAAATTATACTTTTTAGAAGAGATACAGGATGTTTTAGAGATGTGCAAACAAATAAAATAAAAATCACCGGTGGATTAATATTAATACATGTCAGTTAAAACGTTATTTTATTGTTGAGAATTAAAACAACATAAATAACGTTCGCACTTATTTTTCTTGCGGAAAATTTTCAGAATTACACCGATGTTAAAATCGCGTGTAACTAAAACGTATGAAATTTTGTGCAACTAAATTGAGACGTAACTCGCGTGCACGCGATCAGAAAGTCGATGACAGGTCGATGTGTAAATAAACATGTTATTTGGCACCTTCCGGTGCGATGTGTGCGTTACGTAAAAAACTGATAGTTGTGAAAAAACTATCGGTATATTTTATTTTACTTTTTATCTGTGCATGTATGCATCCGAGCTCACGAAAGCCGAGCCGCGCTCGTTCGAGCATGCCTTTTTTAGAAATTAGAGATAAGGAAGACGCGAGAAGGATGAGAATGGGATGCGAGAAGAATGAAGAGATTAATCGGGAAACGTCAATAAAACGCGAGATATCGCGCGAGTGGACCAATGTAATAGAAGCTGATTTTCCCATTGGATCGCGAGATCGAGATCGACCGTGATTATTGGCCGCGACTCCACGCGAATTATTTAGGTCAGATCCTGACCTAAATAGTCCGCGCGGATTTGTGACGTCATTAGACGAACAGTAATACGTCGGCCAAAAAATCATATTAAATCTCTCTCAAGCAATGATATTTCTATTATTAGAATATGAGATAATAAATCGATTATGATAATTAAGTCTCGCTCGAGCACTCTGCGCGGATTATTTAATACGTGTCAATATATATATTAAAGATCCTCTTGTCCGCTCCTCTATTATTATTTCAAATAGATATTTGTTTATATTTATTGAAATGAAATATTCAAATACGGTGTAGCATGTTTGCTAACAATTAAACGGATCACATTGTGATGTGTGTTTGTCATCGAATTAATTAAATCAGCGCGATTGACATTGTACTGCAATATTCGGCAATAACTTTCACATTATGCACTTGTCGCGTACGTCACTTCAGATAAACATGACAAGTTTTAATGAATATTATATTTCAAATGTTATATTCGTGAACAAAAAATTTCCTCAGTTTAAAGATTTAAATAAAATAAAAAGATCCATTATTCGTAAGAAAAATATCTTCATTTATTAAAAAGAACCTTTCGGCAATGATTAGACCTTAGTAACGATAACGGGATTAAGCGTTATCTCGCGAGGATCTCCGCGTCTCTCCCGGAATTTCGATGCGGAGAGAGAGAGAGCGAGAGAGAGAGAGAGAGAAACGTGGCCGGGAACATAAATATGACGACGGAGTCACGATCCTGGCCGACCCTGACACACGTGCTGCGGCAACGACGGAACGAGCAGGGTAACATAATACGCACGCAACGGCCGACCGGCTCGGGCGGCTCTCGCAACGTAACGCATCGCGGGGACATGCATAATCGGTAGCCATTCCGGTGTCGCGCGATATCTTCTCTCGGTCCTCTTCTTGGGTCACCGGTAAACACCGAGATACATGTATGCAAGGTTGTTCCTCCTCGCGATAACTGTACAGCGTGATTATTTTGAAACTTTTTTGGGAATTTGAGAAAATGAGGTTTTATATAATTACATAATTATTATTATATAATTATTAAACAATTTTAGAAATTTTCGTATTTCTACAGTAATACAGAGGTATCAAAGTTCTCTGTAAATCTGCGAAATCTTGAATTGCTTGAATATTAACCCTCAAACTGAACACGTGGCTCTTTCGTGTCCGTGCCATTTTTGATCCATTATTGTTAAAAAAAAAAAAAAAAAATATTAATAAAATCTCGAGGTTGGAAACTTATCCAAAAAAAGGTTTGTGTCAAGAAGGGACTTATGTGTCAATTTTTTTTAGAATCTTCTAAGTAATTTTAGAGTACAAAAATTAACTCGGACTCCAGTTACCCACGCGTTCTGGGTTACGGTGCCGAAAAAACGTGTTCAGTTGGAGGGTTAAAATTATGAGACTGCGATATATTATTTTCCTATTTGTACAAAATTTTAATGAATTAAAATTTAAATTAATTTTAAATAAATAAACTTGTGTGTCGGAAATAGATTATATCAACGACCCTTTTATAAACAGCTTTCGTAAACGGTGACAATTATGAGTTGGTTGAGACATCAAAGGTATCTTCGGGGTATTTTTTTCTGGAAATTCTTAAACGGGTGAATTATGTCCGCTCAGCTGGAACATGGCCAGTCTCTTTATTACGGACGACGGGACACGAGTGATCGGTGCGATATCTCCTCGATGTAGTAGATCTCGTGAGATAGCAGGGTAGGAGGGAGGGGCAGGGGGACGCGTTTTTGTGTATATACGGTGACACCTGCACGCGCGGGGCCCCACTTCAAGCATCACCAGGGAGAGAATGCGAAGGGAAAGACGCGCTCCTGCTCTTCCTCGACGATATACCATAACTCGCGTTATCAGATTCACGGACAATGGCGCCCCGCTAGCATCCGTTTGTCCGTCCGCACCAGCGGACACCCTCGCCAAATTAATTCGGCGAAATGGCGACGTCAAGCATGTACTTACACCGTGCTGGTAGCACACGCTGTCTCTCTCTCTCCCTCTCTCTCTCGCGCGCGCGCGCAAAATATTTCGCAACTTTACATATCACGAGGATTATTACGTCCAAGGGGACGTTCCGGGCGTTGTAAGGCAAGGAGATTTAAATTACAGCGTAAAATTAAATTAAGAAGTAAGAATTATTTCGATATAGGAAAAAGAACCTCTCTCTCTCTCTCTCTCTTTCTCTCTCTCGCGAGTATAAAATTCGTTGGTGGTTTTTACGAGCCGGCGGGTCGTCGCTCGTTGCCTCGCACTGGAGGATTCGGCGCGTATCTCGGCAGGGGGTGGCGTTTTCCTCCTTCCGCCAAGGTCATCCACTCGCGGCATAAACTACCCCCCCTCCCCCCCGAAAGCGCGAAAGTATCGCGTTACCGGTGCTCTTGCGAGCCACCGCAACCGCAAGATGGACAGCTGGAGATTGTTGCCCGCGTGATTTACAGACGCGTGATTTTGTAATCCCTCGTACGGGTAGGTTACATCGTTGCTCGGTTCTCCGTAAACAAGGCGGGAATTTAGGTACCCTGGAGAGTTACATAAATACCGCTGCTACTTTCGGTGCCTTGCGACTTTTGCGTTGGAATTTCCAAAGCTCGAAACTGCAAAATACTTTATTAATCTTCGTATGTACGTTGACAAGAGCGATTTGTTTATTTTATGCTTATACAATTTTAAATCGTCGAAATTATTGCGAACGCGATAAGGGAGAATCTGTCAAATTTTGCGCGTTCTTTTTTCGTAAGTAAAATAATAAATTACGGTTGAGAGAAATACATAGTTGTATATTATATGAGTAAAACGCGTACGCGCTCCGAATAAATTATAACTTCATAATTTCCCGCATCTATTACAATGTCAGGTGAGATATGCTACAGGATTGTCTCCGGTCGCGGAAGCATAAATCGCGTCCACCACCGCCGTGCAAAGCCATCCACTTTGGTGTACAAGTACCAGAGATCGTTTCTCGCTGCTAGGCGTTTAGTTTGCACAGTAGGGGTAAGTTAGTAGCTGAAGGAGGATAAAGTTGGAATCATGTTTCTACAGAGAAACGGAAGGCGAGTGTCCGGCTTGTAAAATGACCGGCAGAGATTCGTTAGTATTTGCAAGAGTGTCATAGGAATTTAATCGAGCAAACACACCCTTCGTTGAATTGTATAACTCGAAATGTAGGAGACAATAAAATATATAAGCATCAACGAACTCGAGAGGACGCAGATTGAGACAATCGTAATGTCAATTTTAATATATAATAATCTAAATTATATCTAAATCAATTTTATTAATTTTAATTAAGTTTACAAATTATATTTAAATTAATAATAAATTTTAATACATAATAATATGTAATAATTAATTACATTTAAATCAATTTTAATATGTAACAGTCTAAATTAAACCTAAAAAAAATGTGCAAGTAGCAGTGTGAAAATATAAATAGCCAAAGATTCAAGGATTCGAATAGTAATTGATTTGAAATCACCGCTGTCGCGGAGGACGAGGATCACACGTAGTAGCATCGACGTGTCTCGTTCGCCATATATTATACGTACATTAACTGTCGAAGGGGGACCGCGCGCTGGGGTTGGTCGCGTGGTATGCCAACAAGAGAAGGCGATATAACGCCGTGATCTAGATTAATGCCGGAGCTGGTGCCGGCAGCAGTCACGTAGCGTCCCACGCGCAGCGTGTGTCCATCGTGGTTTGCGCGCGAGAATGTCTCACCGGGCCTCGGCCAGAGGTCCGGTACCGCTTCCCTTTCCTTCTTGCTCTCTGTTCCTACATTATTCATAAAATAAAACGTGCGAAAAGGTAAGGTCCGCAAGAGGGAGAGAGAGAGAGAGAGAGAGAGAAATAAAAACGAAAAAACCGCGAGTGGGAACCGAGCGTCGAACTCCTGCGTGAAACGACGCGATGCGTTTGCACGGTCGCTCGGGATTAACGCGAAAATCATTCATCAGGCTCTCCACTCTCGCCCCGACACTTCCGACCGCGTGTCGTTAATAATGCGATACACGCGAGCGCGCTTGTCCGCTATTAAGAGCGCGTTAAACTCGCTGACAGCGAGTTTTTCGTAATCTTCGGCTGCCGGAGAGGGACGGTATTATATACATACATGTCGTAAATAGTGATTGCACGATAAATAACGTAATGAACTTAATTATAATTATACAGTTACATATAGTTAATTGTGAATAGATAATAGTAGCAAATTGGTGACACGTGGTGGATATAATGACAATTGTGATAAGATATATTTTTCTAATAAATCCGAAGAATTCTTCTCTTCTCTTTTCTCACAAGACTGCGGAATACGTAAGAATTTAAATGTTTGAAAATTCTAAAGCTCTCGCATGCCTGTGGCAACTAAATCCCGAGAATGTTATCGCGTTGTTGGACAATCGCATGACGACGGTCAAGCGACCTTGATACAGATTCTGTACACGCTTTATGGCATCGCGTCTCTCTCTCTCTCTCTCTCTCTCTCTCTCTCTCTCTCTCTCTGTCGTATTAGTCAACGGCTGAATGTCCAAAAGATACGAAGGTCTGGCGCTATCTATTCGTCCGCAGATTGTTGTATATGCAGTGTTCGACAAATATACACACACTACACATATATTTACTCAAATTTAAATTTGAGTAATTAATATTTGTAATTATAGCGTTCTCAGTGGCAAACATTTCATTCGCATGTGCATTTACAGTACAAATAATCTCAATATAAATAATTTACGGTATATTTTTAATATAATTCTCAATATGAAATTGCATAAATGCTGTCAAAATCAGTATGAATAATATTGCGAGAAGTTTAGTTTAATAAATATAAAATATTATCAGCATTTAATTATTTATATTTACGCTGCAAACATGAATGTATTCATACAATTTCTGTCAAAATAAAAAAAAATTAATCTATCAGTATAAACTTGCTACGATCAGTACCGTTCCACTTCTCATATGTATAATAGTATAATTATAAAAAAAAGAAATAAAGTAGCGAATTCTCCGTTTAAATTCGCAAACAAACTCGTTCGAAATTACGCGAGAAATATAGCTTCGCGTTCATGTTTCGGGACACCCTGTATCGTGCTATAATACACAGACATAGCCTCGCATTTCTGCCTCTGCAACCCGGTTTCTGAACGCGCGCGTTCGGGGATTAAGAAGCGGTCGCGGCCTTGCCTGGCGCGACCGATGCCGTAAATTATTATTTCCACGATAAAGGCCGTCGGGGCAGCCGCCGCTGAGTGGAATTCTACCGGTTTACACCGGTAATTAATGCATCTGACGATAACCGCGGCGCAGATCTAATCGAAGCGCGGATTCGCGCGCCGATTGTGGCCGCGGCGCGCATCGCGAAATAAATGCACTCGGCCGGGTTTGAGAAATGCACCGGCGCGATGTACATGCACATACGCGCGTAGACGAAATGCAAAACATATTAAATATGCAAATATGTTGATGACTCTGTGAAAAATTGTACTGGA
Organism: Anoplolepis gracilipes; assembly: GCF_047496725.1. Lineage (NCBI taxonomy): Eukaryota > Metazoa > Arthropoda > Insecta > Hymenoptera > Formicidae > Anoplolepis > Anoplolepis gracilipes. The sequence goes on along the minus strand of NC_132984.1, from coordinate 2,835,626 downwards.
CATGTTTTTTTTTTTTTTTTTTTTCTTTTTTTTTCGTAGAAATGAGGAAGTTGTCTTCGCAGCGAACTCTGACCGCTAATTATCATATCGCGACACCGTCGAGTTGGAAGCGAAGTTCGGAGTTTCGCGGACCCGGTCGGAAGAACGCGGGAATAGAGAGAAACGCGGCGTCCGGGAACACGGGGACTCTTTCTTTCTGGGTCCGAACGGGAGAGAGAGGGAAAGGTAGAGAGAAGAGAAGCGGCGACGAGTCCACGTGGTCCGAGTGTGCGAACGCGCGGCGAGCGGTCCGCCGCGCATTCGCGCGCTCCTTCCATAAAGGATTTCCGCCGCTTTTTTTTTTTTCACCCTCGGAGGAGAGCGAGCGTAGCTGCCGCTGCCGAGCATTGTATAATAATGTATCGCATATGGCGCATCTTGTAAAACTCTGCGGGCGTCCCTCCCCTCCCGTCCCCGCCCTCCCCTCGGCGTCTCTCCGTCGGAAGAGGATGAAGACCTGAATGAGAGGTTTCGTTCCCGGGGCCGGTTCATTCATCCGGCACGACGGGCCTTAGAGAGGTGACGAAAGGTCCCGAAAAACCGCCTCCAGGTCGCGTTCGACGGGGGGGCCGAAGTCTGCGGATTTCAAGCGGCTTCCGATCACCGGCGACGTTTACCTGCCTGCAATGATGGTTGGTCGGCCGCTCGCAGAATGTTGCGGGGTGTGGTGTGTTTCGACGAGAAGTAAATAGGGGGAAGAATGTTTTATGGGATTGCGGGTAATACGGTTGGGTTGCGAGAGCTTTTTCCGTTCGCGTTATGCGTCACGTCACAATGTCTCACGCTGTTTCACGCCACGTCTCATATTTTAGCCTCTCCGTGAACGTAAATTATTCCTCTTTTTGAAAAGAAAAAACAAATAGCATTGATTTTCCTTGTTGAAGATAAGCGTGACGGAGAGTTGCCTGGCCAAACTTTTGCGATGATAAATTACTTTACAAAATTACTTGTGATATGTTGTACGCGAATGATATAATTTATGTGTCACTCTATCGATGCTTTCCTTCCGCTTTTATTCTAGAAATACTTTTTACATTTTAATAAGACAATTCAAGTAGCAAAGATCGTTTTTTGCAGACTTGACAACTATGTCTGCTGTATTGTTCAATTTTCCTCAAACGGCGATATTCATTTTTTTTTTTTTTTTTCTTGTACGGTATCTCGCTCGATTAGACAACAGGATACGACAGATCCGATTAGATGGAAATATGTGGTTGGTACACCGCTGGAGACAAAACCAGCCTCACCCGTGGTCATCGCCCCATTCAAACAGGGGGTAGTCAATAGGATCAGAGACGATAACAATGTGTCCCGAGTCAAGAGACCCTTGAAGGAGCGAAAGACTCGGCGCGGTTAATCCTACAGATTAGGTCTCGGTCTTACACACACACACACAAACAGAGCTCTTCGAATTTACAATTCTCTTCTACTCGCCGAACTGCTACCAAAAGGGATAGTCGTCCTTTGTAACGAAACTATCCCCGTTTTAGATCATCTCGTTTTTTTTTTTTTTTTGAATGGAAGTTTGCAATTGCGTGCGCGGTTTTATTTTTTCATAGATATCCCTTCATACAATTCCTTTAGATTTTCGGCCAACGTTGTGGAATCTTTAATAGAATTTTTTTTGTAAATGCTACTCATGTGGTTTTCACAATTTTTCGTTTACATTCAACACGTAAATAATCTCGTTTTTCCGCGTCTTCTCATTTCCCAATCACAAAGATTCAAATCATCTATATCCTCTCTTTGCTTCTATCATCTATTTCGTTATATCGATAAATATATCTGTGATAAATTTTACTTACAACATCGCGAATGTATTTCAAAACGAATCCTTCGATTGAAAAATCCGATAATCCTTTTGTAAATTTACATCAAAGAGAGAAAGAGATGCGAGGAGTTAGAAATGTCAAATTTAAATGAAAATTTTTAAATTCTAGAATCTATCGATTTAACAGGATAAATAAATTGATTAAATAATTTTAACTGGAGAGAAACAGACATTTTAAACAAAGAACAGTTCCATAATAAACGTTTAATTTCTGAAATGATTTATAAACCGGTTAAAGATAAGCTATCGGAAATTTGATTATCAAGTTTACGAATATATAAACAGCTGATCGCGACAGTTATTTATACCTACCATTTTCAATAACACGCTGTCAGTCGTTTACCTTACCATCGGTTATATAACAGAGTCTTGCGTCATTTGAAAATGTAAAAATTTTGTTGTAATCAACGAAAATGTAAATTAATTTTAACTATAGGATTTACATCGATCTGAATTTTATATTTGTTTCGTCAGCATGAGACGCACGTTAAAAATATAAAAACATGTGTAAAAGCTCTCCCCGGTCGACTAGCTGACGAAGAAGAGAGCACTTCACAACATCTGATTAATTTTATATCACGGATTTCATGTAATAACGATCGACCCACTAAGATTGACTTTTATATCAAACACTGTGGAAACAACTTTCAACTATATCACATTTTATCATAGATTTATTCAACTAATTTTGACGGGATTAATTTATTTTTATTTTTATATTTTTATCTTCTAATATTATAGATTACTATTTGACTTTTAATTTTCTTTTTATCTTTTTATTAGTCAGACAGTTATTTTATATATTTATGCTAAAGATGACCCAAAAGTCAAAACGTTCGATTAAGTCACCTTGAAATTTTTTTTTGTATGATTAATATTATTGTTCGATTAAAATAAAGTTCTGTGCTTGTAAATACCAAATTTCAATGTTATTTAAGAATAAATAAAATTTTACAAATATAAATAAATTATTTTAAAATTCAAATACTTCTCTCTCTCTCTCTCTCTCTCTCTCTCTCTCTCTAATAAAAAATATTAAAATAAATCTTTTAAAAAGAATATAAAAAGCACGGAAGATCTAGTCACGCTTTTCAATAATCCAAATATTAAACGGTTGGTAAAAAAATAAAAAAAATTCAAGTCTGAGTGTGAGAAACCTTAAGATTTGCCACTGATCCTTTCGCGGTGAACGAACGGCGTGTCTCGCGTTTATTCGTCGAAATACATATCCATTTCCGATGCCGAGAGCATTTCTCGCGGGGAGAGAGAGGGACGTGGTAAAGGACGCGTATCCTTCGATGGGACCGGCTCCGAGACCGAGATCGGCCGCGTTATAAGATCGGCCACGTCTTTATCTAGGTTCTTTAGTACGCGCGGGGGTCGCGCGGGGGTCTTGCGGGGAGGTAATATATTTGGGAGGCGCGGTGGAGAGAGATAAGTGGCCGGGTAGGTAGGTAGCCGCGGCTCCGGTTGTCGGCCAGATAGCCGGGACCGGCTCCGGTAATGGAGACTGCAGGGTGCCGCTAATGCAGTAGCGATGTCACGGTGTGCTCGGTATACTCTTCCCTTTCCGCCCTTTCGCTCCTCCGCGATATCTTCTCTCTCGCCGAGACCGTGGCGATATCGCCAACCCGTGTGTCCCTCTCTCTTTTTCCCCGCTTACTTACTTCGCCGTCGCCGCGTGTACGAAACGTGGTCTCTCTCTCCTTAAACTCTCTATCGAGGACATTGATATCGGGGTATATCACGATGCGATAGTAGCCGGACGTGTGGAATGTGTTTATGCGAGATAACGCGGCGTAAGTTTATTTTCGTGTGAATTATTTTTTTCTCCCTCTTTCTCTTTGATTAATTGGACGCGAGGGATTCGTGATTTATCTACATGCGTTCTGCTTTTTTTACGGATTATTTGGTAGTGGAAAATTCTTCACGAGGTTTAGTTTCTTCAATTAATTAATTATTAATTTGTCGAGTTAAATGAGCTAGAGAAAAATATACAATATATTTTAAAGTTTAAATATAAACAAGTGCGAAATTTACATTTCAATTCGCATAATATTTGCATACGAATGAACGAATATCATTCTTCTTTTTAAACATGCGACTCGCATCCGCGACTTTGCACGCAGAGTATATAATATTGATCCCCATCCCCCCGTTCTCTCTCTGTTCGCAGGATGTTCGGCAGCATGAAGCGGTGCGCGCGCTGCCAGGCCGCGATCCTGGCCTCGGAGCTGGTGATGCGCGCGCGCGAGCTCGTCTTCCACGTGCGCTGCTTCTCGTGCGCGGCGTGCGCGGTGCCCTTGACGAAGGGCGACCACTTCGGCATGCGGGATGGCGCCGTGCTGTGCCGGCTGCACTACGAGATGGGCGCCGAGCTGCATCCGGCCCAGAGCCCGCCGGTCCCGGTCTACCCGCCCGGGCCGCACTACCCCGGCCAGCCCTTCCCCTCGCCCGAGTTCCTCCACCATCATCCCCATCATCATCATCATCATCACCACGCGCCGCCGCACCCGCATCACTCGATGCATCCCCAACACCCGCACGTAAGCCCGGTGTCGCTGCAGCCCTCCACGCCCGCGGTGCCCGACGCGTCCTCGCCGCCCAAGGTGCCCTACTTTAACGGCGCCGCCGCCGTCGTCCCGCCGCCCAGGCAGAAGGGCAGGCCCAGGAAGAGGAAGCCCAAGGATCTGGAGGCCATGACCGCGAGCCTCGGTGAGTGTGGATTTTAACGACTTTTCATGATGTCGCGAGAAATCAAGAGAAAGAGAGAGAGAGAGAGATCGTTAAATGTCAAAATTTCAAAAATCTCAATAATTTTCAAAATATTTGAAATTTCAAAGACCTGCAGAGGTTTCTGCAAACCTGAAAATGTGTCTCGGGAATCGAGAGATGGAGAAGCTCAGATTCGCCAGGAAGGCGACCGTGTCCTCGCGACGTCCCCGTGATTTACGGGCGTGCGTGGGCGCGCGAGACACGCTTGCCACCGAAGCCTGATAAAATTTGTCGGCGCGACATAAATTCCCGAATTGAATTCCCAACGAAGCGCGTAGGGTGCGTGGGCGGCAGTTTTCTCTCTCGCCGATAGTTCTTTCCCGGACGAGGACTCAATTCCCGATTGTTGAACGATCGCGTGGAAACAGGCTGGTTTCCAGCCGAAAGATCAGCCGACACGTGCATCTGAGGCTTCCACTTGCTAGCTTCTCTCTCTCTCTCTCTCTCTCTCTTCTTCTTTTTTTTCCTCCTCTGGAGGAGGTCGTTCGGTGTCGCCGTGTCGTCGTGAAAAAGGATCGTAGCGGCGCGCAGGTGATCGTCCGGGTACCACAAGCCAGTCTCTGATCTATCGTGGATCATGCCGGCAATTTTTTACGGCCGTCGCCAAGGGCCGCGACGGTCCACGCTTTCGAGGCGAGATAAATAGCCGTGCGTTTAGTAATTGTGCTTGAGTTACGGTTGTAGTTCGAAGCGAGCGGCCTCTCTTACGTGCAAGCAAAACGATTTGTAAAGATTAATTGTCTAATATGTATCGCGGTCTCGATATAATTTCGCGTCTCTACACCGCGACACATTTCTTTTCCAATTTACTTTTACAGTAGATAATACAGATAATTATATAGATGATTATATATGAAATTAAAGAAATAATGACCTGAAGAAAGATTATGCGCAGTTTATTTACCACTTTCTCGTAAACTTGAATAGAGCTATCGACTTGTAAGTTCAGAAAGCAAGTTTCAATGTTTGATTCATATCACACTTTATTAGTTCCTCGAGTATAAAGAGATCAATGAAAGGAGAGTAGAAGGGGGCAGTGAATACACATGATCAATTACAACTTTATACGGCAAATATAGTTTTCAGGCAGACGACGGAAGAAGATGGAATTTGAGGAAATTGATCGATAGGATAAAATATGAATTTAATTCAATTTACATTTCTGATTGTTTCAATTTTAAAATTGCGAGCTTTCGCGATGAAATGAAACCTTAATCACTATTTCACGACGGCGCTATTTAAATTTATGTTGCAGATTTAAACGCGGATTATATAGACATGCCCTTCGGCAGAGGTCCTGGGACTCCAGGTATGCCCGGCTCCAACAGCAGAACGAAGCGTATGAGAACAAGTTTCAAGCATCACCAGTTAAGGACGATGAAGAGCTACTTCGCGATCAATCACAATCCCGACGCGAAGGATCTCAAGCAGCTTTCTCAGAAAACTGGCCTGCCGAAAAGGGTGTTGCAGGTAAACAGACCGTTCGTTCTTTCGTCTCGCAATTTCGCGCATGTTCTTCCTTTACGGTTGATTGTGATGTTGAAACTGCTGATTTTCTCAATCGTTACGATTTTATTGACCTCTTAAGCGTAACGCGCGCATGCGCGTTTAGCTCCAGAACCAGTTATTTAATTGACATTTATTTATTTATATTAACATTCATTTAATTTTAATTGATAGTTATTTAATTGACATTTCTAATTACACTTAAAATTCTAAATCTTTGAAATATGTAGGGTAAACTTGGGTAAGATGGCCATAGATTTTTAAAATGCAAAATACATACTTTTATTTTTGTTATTTTTTAATAGTGCTTGGCATATTACCTTCACTCAACCTTAAATTACGTAATATTATCGAAATTAAAAGGAAAATATTTAATAGAAATTTTATAGTATCAAAATAGTACAACGTAAGCATTAGCCATCTTACCCAACTTTTAAGGGAAAGATGGTCATAATATTTATAAAAAAATTATGAAAACGAAAATAAAAATTATAGATCATATAACAATTTACATATCTTTATAATATGTCTAACGTCGATTACGATAGCTTAACCGTAATTTATTCGACGCTATAACAGTTTTTAGTGGACAAATGAAAAACTTTGCGGATAGTCAAAAGTAAAAATATGATATAAGATTCGCAATAACGTTATTTTGAACAATGTATGCACATAAATTAAATGCACATTACTGTAAATATCGATTAATTTTTATAATGACTAAAAAAAGCGCACTATGTAGCAATTATTGAAAAAATTACAGCCTATGGCCATCTTTTCCGTATGGCCATCATACCCTAGTCTACCCTATCTCTCTCTCTGAAACGCGAGGCTTGAAATCTTGCACTTTCGACTTGGATTTAATTCACAAACTTGATATAAATCAGCGCGCAAATACAACAAGAAGAGTTCGTAGGTTGTCGCAAACGGGAGAAAATCGAGAGATGGATAGCCAGTGGTTCTCTCTCTCTCTCTCTCTCTCTCTCTCTCTCTCTCTCTCTCTCTCTCGGCCTTTGCCTCGCTCGCATTTTCGGGAGGGTGTGAGATGCGTTCTATATAAAAATATTCACGTGCATGCGTGCGCGCGCGAGCCGCGTAGACACGCGGCTTCTCCTCCCAATTAGTGCACAGCGTGGCTGCGAAGTTAAAAGAACCGCGCGGAACGGAGCGATATTTCCGTCGACGGGCTGCGGCCTTTCTCCGTAATTACGAGCCGGCGTCAATCCGGAGACACACAGTCGAAACCCCCCTTAGCTGAGCTGCTAAGCTTCGTCGGAAGTCGCGCCGGCCTGCTCTCGTTAACCCACCTACCGTTAAATTATTAGACTGTTACGAGAGATTTCGCGCGTTCCTTCCTTTGTGAAGCGTGTCATTCGCGCGTGGGAGGAGGGGGGGGGGTGGAGGGCGATCGGAAGTGATATTGACGATTTGGAAGTTAATGAAGCGACGCGAAATGAGGTAACATGAGGTTTAGAAAGAAAATGAGGCTTTGCCGGTTTGAGATGCATATTTAGCTTCTGCTCAAGTTCAAATTTTGCAGAGATCGACCGTGAAGATTTTAGGTTTTCATACAAAGTCATTATGTAATCAAGAAAGTGTAAATCTTGTCAGAAACTTTCGTCAAATGAAATTTGACAAATTTCAAAAGATTTCTTAATATATTTCTATAATTTAATTTAATATATTGATTTAATTAATTAAATTTTTATTTAATATTTTTAATTCATGTTCTTAATATATTTATCAAATCATATCTGATAGATTTCAATATTGACAGAATTCTTAAACTCTTATTATTTTAAATGATTTAATGACTAATCGGGAACAATTTTAGAAAAAAGTCTGGTAATCGAAGGATGCTCAGAGAGATCATCGCCATGTTTCTCCGAACCTTCCTTCCGTACAACAGTCACTCCGTTACATATTGCTCCTGCTTCTGCGTTCATTCGTCGAGTCCAAAGGAGAGGGTTGGAGGTGGCTACTATTGTATTCGTAGGGTTCTTGGTCGCCATCTTGCTTGATATTGATCGCGAAACGCACGAATACTTGTACGCGCGCGCGCGTACACACGTAAAATCTCACGCACTCGAAGGGGAAACGCACGAGTTGTCAGTTTGCGAGTTCTTTCGTTGTAAGTCTACGGGGGAGGAGACTGTCTTGAAAATGGCGACGCGATCTGTACGCGTCTTTCATCTCTATTGTGAAAATACAAAGGATACAATCTCTCCCCGTTCAAACGTATATACCTGTTGTATGCGTTTTCTCTTATTTAAACGCTATGTTTGCGCGGATGTATGTACAAAGCGATATTCATAAATTCTTTTTAATATGACGTAAGCAAAACATAATTTCTCTACAAGAGTATTACATACAATAATATATTTTATTATTATTATTATTATTTATCATTATTATTAATTTATTTATTAAATATACCGAAAAAAGAAATTCCTTTAGCGCAAGAAGAGTAATCAGCTGACCACGTGGACGGTTAAAAAAATAATAAGAATATTTCAAAGCTATAAGAAAATAATGGCAAAGAAAAAAAATTATTCTCATTCAGAAATTCCTTCATGTTCAATCATTAGGGTAAACTAGGGTATGATGGCCACACGGAAAAGATGACCATAGGCTGTAATTTTTTCAATAATCGCTACATAGTGCGCTTTTTTAGTCATTATCAAAAATAATCGATATTTACAGTAATTTAAGCTATCGTAATCAACGTTAGACATATTATAAAGATATATAAATTGTTATATGACCTATAATTTTTATTTTCGTCTTCACTATTTTTTTATAAATATTATGACCATCTTTCTCTTAAAAGTTGGGTAAGATGGCCAATGCTTACGTTGTACTATTTTGATAATATAAAATTTCTATTAAATATTTTCCTTTTAATTTTTTTTTTCGATAATATTACGTAATTTAAACTTCAGTGAAGATAATGTGCCAAGCACTATTAAAAAACAACAAAAATAAAAGTATGTTTTTTGCATTTTAAAAAACTATGGCCATCTTACCCGAGTTTGCCCTATAATCGACTGTTAATTCGTCGTACAACAATGTCTCGTAACGTAACACGAACCTTGTGCCCGTCTTGTTCCCAGGTCTGGTTCCAGAACGCGCGAGCGAAATGGCGGCGTATGGTGCTGAAGCAGGAGGGTAAATCGGACAAGTGTGACGGCGGGGTGGACGGCGGCAGCCTCGGCGACCTTGAGCTCTACGGGAACAGCGCCGGAAGTGGCGGGCCGCCGATGAGCCCGCCCTTCATGCTCGGTGGTCCCCATAGCCCCGCGTCCCTGGCCTCCCTGGACTGCGCGTGATCCTCAAGGTCCAGGTTCGTCCTCTTTGACTAGCGTCGCGTCCTTGTCCCGCGATACGACGTAATAGTTTGCCGTCGCGAGTCTGGAACGTCCGTGACGAACGGTTTTTCTCGCGCGAGCCAAGTCACTCGCGAAAGCGACGAATTGTATTGTTGATCGGCGAGTCGTGGAAAGAGGCGACAACTTTTCTTTCTTGCGATGCCGAGAACGATTCGAACGATTCGATCGAGATGACGTGGAGACCGACGGACGTGAACACGCTACGCGCACGTGGATTCATTTAAATTGATATAAAATCGTTGTATTTATTGTAGCTCGAATTGCGCCTCCTCCCCCCCCCCCCCCCGTTGCGGAAACGCTAAAGTCGTTCGTTGAAGGTAATGTAATTAGTAACGAGATCTATTTATTCGTCTAAGTGTAATTAAGGGTCGCGAACATTACCAGTGCTGTGTGAAAATCCAGCGTTTCGAGAGCTCTCTCGAAGAATTGTCAACTGCCCGACATTTTTCAACAGAACGTCGCTTGATAACGCGTATATGCTGTTATCAGGATTATTTATGTCATAATTTTTCTGACAGCATATATATATATATTATTTTTTCATTCTCGTGGCAGAGATATTTTCGACAAACTTGATTACTATTGATCGATTAACAAATAATGAAATTTATATTTAATTTCTTTAAATTGCGTCTTTATCTTTCCTCTCGAAAAAGACGTATTGACAACTGGCGAAGATTAATCGACACTCTGTCGAATGCGCGAGAGCGAAACGTTGGACTTTGACGAAGATAATATTAATTATTTATAAAACACGAGAGCTGCGAGAATGCGTTATCGTAATTGTATATTATTGCTCAAGACGGCAACAGATCCTGAGATAATCCACAGTTCGACCCTGTTACTGTAAATAAAGGATGTTCCTCCTCGTATGTGTATATATAAATATATATAATAGTATATATAAATATATATATATATATATATATATATATATATATATATATATATATGCTATAGTTATATTTAATAATTATATTTAATATTTATATATAAATAGTATATATAAATATATATACACGCGTTTCTTAAGGCACCGTTATAGATTGTAGGGCCCTATTAATTGCATTCAGTCGTGTGGCTTCTCTACTAGGCGAGAGGTAATAATAGCAATGACGATATGCAGGATTACTGTTATTATTCCTCCTTGTAACGATGCGGAAGGATTGTCCGACTCTTTTGCAACATCATTTTTTCATCGAATATATTTTGACGATATATACGTTGCGTATATGTGTGTATCTTTCCCATCATATATTTCCCAATCCTTTCATCTCAAGTGTTCTTCAAGAAACTGGACTTTAATTGATCTCTTGAAACTTTCGACATAGATTCGAATTGAGAAATAATTACTGACCGATATTATAGTTTTCGCAAAACTCTAAAGTAAATATATATATATTGTTGACGTTAATTGAAAAAAAATTGCTATTATTTCGCGCGACTGTTTCTTTTTTGTGTGCGGAATAAAAATTTATACCTACCTCGTTTTTCTTTACGATACAAACTAGATCGGGAATTGCATATTACATACATTCATTCAGTTCGCAGAATTAGCTTTCGACAACAGAATCCGAGACTTTCCACGAAGGAGACGCGATGGAAAGTCGCATGGTGGCGTGCGAGCGACGATGGTGAACCAGAATTTCACCTGACAAAAACGGGCGTAACAATGTCCGTCCTGTCTTACCAGTTGGTTAACTGGATTCACTGACCAACGATAATGGCCAAAGTATTCCGTGCTCCATTTATACGCGTGCAAAAAGTCACGTGAAATTTGATTCGTTCTAAAGTAATATCATATTATCCCTTTAATCAGTATTATCTCTTTAAATCAGTTTATTACAGAGACTTGCATCGCAAATTGTAGCATTATCAGTTTTTTCAAGCAAGTTTTTACAAAATTAATTATAAATATTTATAATATTATAATATTAGACAACGAAGAGAAAGAGAGAGGAAAAGAAATTTTCTCTTTTTCATAAAAACGGAGCCAGAGTATAATATCAAAAATATACATATATATTATTGAATATAATTTTGTAATATAAAATTACATTTTTCAAATCTTGGCATTTTTTAAATTCGAGCATGAGAATTCCCGTTCATTATTCATCTTATTTTACGGGCTTTGTCCGTTCAGACTGGCGAAGTGCCGCATTCATAGATTTCTTTTGGACGCCGGCAACGTCAACGATTTAACGGCCCGATTATACGAAGCCATGAAAATGCGATGCGTCTCGCGGCTATTAAAACTGAAATTATATCCAGCACGTCAGACCGAATTACGCAAGACCGGTTACCAGCTCCGCGTAAATTACGCACACCGAACACACAAAAAAAAAAAAAAGGGAATTCTAACTAAGGCCGTTTTTCTCCCGACGCAGACTCGCACGTACACCCGTTATGAAACATCATATGATATAAACATCCTATTATGCCGTTAAAGCGATATACACATATATCTCATTTCTTATGGATTAAAAAAATTGTGACGCAAGAAATGATTTGATAAGCTTGATTAAAATGGAATAATGTATAAATATAATTCGCCACAAATTTAATACCAATACAATAATTAATTATTGTGATGGCCGTAATATTAATTACGATACAATAATAAATATTAATCTTTTAATATTATATAATTGAATAATCGAAGAAATTTTCGTCATGTAATTTATTTATTTGCTTTACGTTGATATTTCGTTTGCTGCTGTTTTCTGTCCTTATTCGTCCGTATTCTGTAAAAAGTCTGTTTCACGAACGTCGGCCCGTTCCGATTTCTAAGTGAACTCTGCGTTCGCACACAGGTTTGCGACGCGAGCGGCAAACGGCTTTCCTCCGGCCATGCAATATGCATCGTGTTGCATTCAGGACGCATAGCGGGCGCGCCGATGCGATTTCAGCTCGCGATTATTCGTTGAATTTCTAAACCAAAAAAGGACGACGGGAGAGATAAGGGGGACGTGTGTACACGGTATGGCGTCATCCATCCACGAGAATTAAAAATTTTATTACTTAAAATTGATAATTAAATTTCTTTAGAGACGCCGCCTCTTGTTTGCGTGCGCGTTTGATTAATTTAAAATTCATGCTTAAAATTAATAATCTAATGTGTAATAAAATTCATGAAATGTTTTAAAATTCACACTTATAAATTTTCGAAAGTAGGTACATTCGTATACTCGTCAGTGAGTCGTTAATTTTATTTCACTCAATTAAATTTTGTCTCAATTTAAATTGTAAAGCAACATATCTGCGATTCTATCTGACAAGAAAAGTTTGATCGTTTCTTTTGAAATGTATTCGCACTGCAACTGTTTTCCGAAAACAGCTTTTAAAGACATTTTTCACGACGTTGTCTTTACCACAATCGGATTCGTGTCCTGCGAAGGATCCACGAGGAGACACGAGGACGTGGCATTCGACCAAGTAAATGAGACGTCGTCGATGTTCGACACCGTCGCACTGTCATCGACGATTTTCTGTCCGCCTAGTCCAGCATCGATCATCCGTGTTATCGGTATCTCAATCCTGGAACCGGTCAGAGAACAGTGGGGTAAACGAGAACCTTGTTGGCATCGGTCACGGGGATCTAGGAATCCTTCGGTCGCCTCTGTCACGCCTCATCGGCTTTCAAAATGAACGATCTTCGAATGTGACTGGAACACGCGCGAGTTTGTCCCTTACATTCGATATAAGCGATCAAGACGAGTCCTCGATTTCGATGCCGGGCCCTTCTCCGACTCGTGAAACTGATATATGGATAAATATCGCAGGTAGTTATAGACGGCACTTCAAAATAGATATACACATCGACACGATTCTATGACTGTTTTTAAAGTAAAATTACGGGAAAGCTATAAAAAATCGAAGGAATTTTCAAAGAGGAATATATAATTAAAACGAAGATATATCGATAGTTTTATATAAATGTTGAAAATAAGTGTAAAAAGAAACTCATCGGAATGAATAAAAATCGGCAAACCGTGTATTTATTGCTGATATAAATGTCTAAACCATCGATGGAATTCTCGTACAGATTTATCGAATTCGATTATCTCGTAGAATTTTTGATGACCGTTGCTTACATCATCGTTGATTTTTTACTAGTTTTTGTCAACAAACAGTTGCACACCTGTCTTGTAGAATGTTTAATAAAATTACAATTAATATGAGTATTTTCAAATTTAAAAGCTATAAATTACAATTCTTTATATTTCAGATTTATAAAAAAAAAAGACAAGAGAAGTTCAGCAGATGATTTCGCGGTGCATCAAAGAATCCGTCTAGACGATGATCAAAAATGCAGAAACAATCGTGAATTAATTAAGATTCCACTTTGAATGAGCAATTCGATTGCCGATGCCGTCGGCATAAAATGCATAATTTATCTAATTAATAACCGTGAACGCGGCAAAAGTTATGCAAACTATAAAGATAACGCTATCGGAAATAGACTTCGAAACTCTATAGTTTTTTCATACTTTAAACTGCTTTATCTCCAACGCGCGTATTTTATATTGAAAAATATATTTTTATTTACAAAATATATTTTTGAGTATATTCTCTCTGCGATTCGTGCTTAAACATATTAATTTCTTCAAGGAGAAATTTATTAAAATAACCAAAAAATTATTTTATCTTTTTTTTTTCAAAATATATATTTATAATTATTAAATAAAACAGAAAAAATTGAAGCATGTTTAAAAATAATGTACACATATATGCGGTTATTGTATGTTAATTATTTGTGAAAAGACACATTAAAATGTGTGGATATTCCTCAAGAGATTTTAACTCTCGGGATGCATTATTCGGGTAGCATTTCCCTTTTATCTTTCTATCTATTCATTCGCTTTCCCGTCGCGATTAATAAGCGATTTTGCGCAGCTCGCTTTTTCTACAACCGAGAAAGTGTAACAGGAGTGTGTCTCCCGTCACGTGACACTATTTCCTGGTGCTAGTCGTGCTCATTAGATTCCGCTTCCTGATTTTTTAATGCCTCGCTCTTTCGCCACGCGCGGATGCACCACTCCCGGCTTCACTTTCAGTCAGCCAGCCAGCCTCGTCGCGTCTTCGTGGTCGTCTAATTGTAAGTCCTTCACCGCGTAGTCCAACCGCGAAGCACGCTCGCATGGCCACCCTTTCGCTAATTCCTTTTTAGCTCTGCCGTCGCGCTCGAATACCACTTCACAAGAGACTCGATAGGTTTTGTACGAAAAACGTTTTGGAACGAGACTTCTCGTAGAGACCAGGTAAATAGCGCGTAGGCAATGAATTCCTATCAAGAATTATAATGCGACCTATCACCTAACTATTTAGAGATTTACCTCTCGACATTTTATTTGTAATTTAAGCTATGCAATAATCCATTGTTGAATCTAAAATTATTAACGTTTTATTAATAAAGTAATTATAATTTATTTAATGGTCGTTCTAATTAACCTGTTATTTATAATTTATTTCTTTCAAAAATATAAGAATTACTTGAAGATTAAATAATTGATTCATTGAACTATAATTATTTTTTGAGAAACGTTTCGCTAATGAACGTTGTCTTTTAGAAGATTTTCGAGAGATTTCTGTACACGCTGTCTTTTCTCAGCAGTTCACCTCTCTCTCTCTTTCTCTCTCGCTCTTTTTCTTTTCTTTTCCTGCGGAGAGAGAACACTCTTGTGCACGCGTTTGTGAGATATTTGTGGATTCCGTTTTTCTCTGCCACCCACCGGGTGCTGTTGACGTCACGCCCGGATACCATTCGACAAGGGGCGCCGCTCTTCTAGGCCAATAATTCAGACTTCAAGGCGCGCCCGCGAAGATCGCCGTGACGGAGTATCAAAAGCCACGTGCTCACCCTCCGCTCATTTCCCCCGTCCTTCGTCCCTTAGCTGGTCAAAGCGAAGCACAGCGAAGCGAAAGAGAGTCGGAAGAGAGAGGTACGGGGGAGAAAAAGAGAAAGAGAGAGAGAGAGAGAGAGAGAGAGAGAGAGCGAGAGGGAAACATGCTATTTATTCATACCCTTCAGCTCGTAGACCCCTAAATACGTTGGATAAACCTGAATAAGCTGTAGTATAAAAGCTGTAATACATCGACAGTATATGATCTCGACGACCTAAAATTATCAGAACTAAATCTCTATAAATATCTGCAAATTTAGAAAATTTTTTCATGCACCTTAATTAAAGTTCAAAGGGTTTTCTACAAACATTGAGATTTTTTTCAAAGAATCTAAAGTTCTAGAGATTTAATTTTTTTCGAAAATTATCATCTTTTAAACTTTCAAATCTTTAATCCATCAAAAAGTTCCAAGAAAAACACACATATCTTATCTCCTAGGGACGCAATTTGTCTCGTCTAGCTTTAACCTCGATAAAGAAAGTTAACAAACGCATATCTGCGAAAGACACAAGAGAGGGCCGTGCATCAAAAAACACGGTACACGACGCGAAATGAAGGAGCCGTCGAGCCACCAAGAACCGTGAAAAAAAAAGGACAGCTACCGATTCTAGCGGTGAGGGGCAGAGGTTCGGGGTGCCGTTAGAGGGCCGCGTGCGGAGAATTCTGGAGGAACGGAGAGAGGGGAAGGGAAACTTCCTCCGGGTGACAAATAACCGCGCGGATTCCACGGATCCGCGCGGCGCGCAAAGTCCGCGCTAATTAGCGGCTCACGAGCGCGCCGAAAAGAGACGGCCAAGGCGAAAAGGAAGAAGGAAGGCGGAGAAAAAAGGAAGAAAAAAGCAAGACGCGAGAGAGGCCACACGTAGCCGGGTTAGGCAAACGTTAGGAGAGAGCGGCGAAAGGAAGGAGGCATTTAAACGGAAGAGAGAGAGAGAGAGAGAGAGAAATGCCGCGAGACCGGAGAACGAGACGGGAGACCGGGCATTTGAATATATATCGGCGCGGGGACAGTGAGCAATGTTGCACCTGCCGCCGCGAGTCAGCGTAATAGCTGCCTAGATGTCACACCGCGGTACAAGGGCGAGCAAAATTCGCGCGCGGGCATCGCAACAAAACCCTGTAAGATCGGTCATCACTTTCCGGATAAAGATCTATTAAATATCTCTGCTATTTATATTTCTAATCAATTCATTTTGTTAATATTGGAGATTTCTAACTTTTTGAGGAAGAAAATATATGAGAGGCTTTCGTACACGAGTTTTATAGTTATTTATCAATTAATTTTTATATTAGATGTTATTTATTTATTAATGTAAAAAAAGAGACTGTATTTTATTGCGCACTGAAATCTTGATGCTTACACATGTCGCGACAAATGGGCTATCTAATAGTTTGGCAAATCGAGCGACGAATGACCGAAGGTGAATAATCGATCGCGCGCGATAAATCGCGCGTGACAACAGACGGGCGCGTAAGTGCGTCGCGCGTTTCTAAGCACGACTAGAAAAAAAGAGACAGACTCGCACGATGTATATATGTACGCATCGTTTGTGGATACATATATGTAACGGTACGCATCGCCGCCGAGCAAAGTCGGTAGGCGGGACCGCGGAAAGACACGCATGGTTGTTACGCTCCCCTGCGTATTTGTCATCGTGATCGCCCACGTGGCTATCTGGACCAGTCGCAACATCTACCCATGTGCAGTTTCAAGATCAAAAGAATTGACAAAATAGCAATTACAATCTTCAAAAATTTAATAAATCTCTCACGAGGGAGATGTTTTGCCATTTGTAACATCAATTCATTAATTTATAAATTAATTAATTCATTAAGTATATAATTTATATATAATTAATAAATATACATTATACATTATAAATAAATATATATATATATATATATATATATTATATTCATATATGTAATAATATATTACATGTATAATTTATGTAATAAATGTAAAATGTTTTGTAATATATTTTGGCATAAAGATTGAGAGGCTAGTTTAATATTCAAATTTCTAAATTCTCTGAATATATAAAATTCTTAGTAATATACATATAAATAAAGATTGTTTGTAAAAATTTCCAATTATTCGGGATTAAGGAGTCCGGAAATATTGCGTGGATTCAATATTCATATCAGCTTATTCCTAAGAATAACCGGTCGCGCGCGACGCGGAGATGTTCGGGCGGCGCGGAATTATGTCATTAAAGCTGTCACGGTTCAGCGGGCCGTCGCAATCGATCGGCGGTTGTCGCACCTGTGTTACTCGCCGTTGTTATACCCGCCGCTTTGTCGCGTCCCTACCGCCATCTCGCCTCCGTTGATGCTGAAATAACATACCACGTGCGGAGAGAAAGAGAGAGAGAGAGAGAGAGAGAGAGAGAGAGATACGCGGCGCACGTGTGTGACGTCGCTGCGCACGCTAACGAGCCTCTCGTTCGTTCATAAGCTGCCAATTAACGAAGTATGAGTCTTTGCGCGGCCGGGATCGACTGTCAATTAATTCCAATTTTTACCCTTTTCCAGCCCTCCCGACGTCGAGAAGGGATTGTTTAAGAGCGATCTCTTTTTGTTGGAGTTCGATGCGTTCTCGAGCGCGATTTTCGACCGTATCTCGTTTTGTCTTCGATCGATCTATCGGATTTAACGGCATAAAAGATGGAAGCGACCAGCGATTAAAAGTGCATAGTCTGTACTTTTTCTCTGAATTTTTTCGATGCACGCTCTGCCTATTAATAAAAAAAAGGGGGAACGGATTACTCATCGTTGGCGACCGATCTCGCGGTAATCTCAGAAACGAGAAAACAATGTCGGCGCCACGAAGGCGCGTCGCAGGCTAACGCATCTCGATAATATAATTAGCTAATAAGCCGTCTTGTTAAGAATGAACAATGATGGCAACGTTGGTGGCATCGACGAGTTGCGGGCGATTACATCATCACGTGCGTTTTTTTTCAACTCGATGGAGAAATCACTAATGTTCCATTAAACTTGGATTCAACGTTCGAGAAATCGCAAAAGAAATATCTTCAACATTGAATCTTGCTGCCATTTGGATTAAATTTTGATTACATTAATCTTGTTTAATTTAAATAAAACATGGTAAATCAAGACGCGCGCATCGAAAAAATTGTACTCTCGAAATATGTACTTTATAAACCCTCTTAATAGATATTCTTAATAAATAAAAATATATATATTTTTGACGTAATATTTTTTTGAAATACCTTATTTATAAATTATGTAAAAACTGCATATTTAAACTGCATAACTTATCATTTTAATAAATAGCAAATGTTCATTTGTAAAATTGTTTTTTATTATCATCAAGTTATTTAATAATCTCAAAATATTATAATTTATTTTAAAGAAAGATAAGTGAAATATTCTTAAGATGAGAATATAACTTTTCGATGCAGTTAAAAGAGCATTCAAGGACACTTAAATAACCTTGAAACAGAATGAATAACCGAGATGCATATCGAATGAAATCGGAAAATTTCTTGCGAGAACCTGCAGGACCGAAGTATAAAAATCCAATCCCTCTCCCTCTCTCACTCATTTACCTGCTCTCTCCTTCGGGTGAGGCAATAAATCCACACGAATGGTAAACAGTGCGGACCGACGAGTGCATCGAAACCCGAAACCCTAAATCACGACGGGATCCCCGCGAGAGAACGAGGGGATGGGAAGGACGGTGTGCGTGTGTATGTGTGTTTCGCGGTCTTTCCTCGCGTTGTTCGAATGAATAAACAAATACGGATTAGGGCGCGAGGCGCGTAAATCATCGCGAAACTTATTACACGCGCGAGCAAGCATACATGTATGAATGCAGTCGCGATGCAATTTCTGAGACGTATGTATATGTATATGAAAACTTGAGTTTCAATATATTCGTATCTCTTTCTCCTTTCATTAATAATTTATTTCACTTATTAATATTGATATTAATACTCGTATTTTCAAATTTCCATTAATATTACACTGAAAAAATTGTATTCTCGAAATGTATACTTTATAAATCTTCTTAACAAATAAGAATATATATTTTCTTGTTTATGTGATATTTTTTGGAATATCTTATTAATAAATTAAATTAAAATTATTTTTAACGTGGTTTTAATAAATAACAAATGTTCCTTTGTAAAAATATTTTTTGTTATCCTGAGAATTAATAAACTCAAGTATTAAATAATATAATGGTAAGAAAATATTCTCCTATTCAGTATTTATTCTTATATTATTAAAAATATTAAGAATATTACTCTACTCTTTAGAGGATTCTTCTCTCTTAAAAAGAACTTGTTTAGAGAAAGCTATTATAAAGATAAGTGAAATATATTTTCAAAATGAGAATATAATTTTTTCGGTGTATTATTATCGCGAGACATTAATTATAATGATTTTGTTACATTCATTTCACATAGAAATCTGTAATTTTTTATCATTTATAACTGGATAAGAGTCACATCGGTTTTTTTGACATATTTACTAACAATAAGAAAGACTCTACCGTTAAATAACCTAATATATTGGAAAAATTATATTTTCTATTAAGAATATTTCTCATATCTTTCTCTAAAATAAGGATCCTCTTATTGTTAGCTTAAGAGAGAAATCCTTTAAAGAGTAGAGCATAGTATCAAATATTCTTAACATGTAAGAATATATACTGAATAAGAGATATTTTCTTACCATTATATTATTTAATATTTGGGATTATTAATCCCAATAATAAAAAAAATAATTTTACAAACAGACATTTATTATTTATTAAAACTTGGACCAAGTTAAATATAGTCTTAACTTAATTTATTAATAAGATATTTCCTCCAAAAATATATCACATATAAAGATATATTCTTATTTATTACAACGGTTATTATAAAGTATACATTTCGAGAATAAAATTTGTTCACTGTACCTAAGAGTCTACTTTCTTTCTCTGTATCTCGTACAACTGTTGTTCACGCGATCGAAACTCGTGTTTTCCTCTTCCTGGAAGCAGCTCCGGGGATCATTAATTTTCGAGCCACATTAATTTCCCGTGGGGGGGAGGAAAGGAGCGAAGGGGGGAAGAGGGAGGAGGAAGGGCAACGCGTCAGTCTTTGGTGGCTCTGGTAACCAGATGGCACAAGACACAGCCCGGTTGTTCCTCATTAGGTCGTCACCGGACCTTCACGCGCTTCTACATCGCCGGTCGCGCCTACATCCGAAATCCGACGAACGAATGAACCGCCACCGTGGAAACGGCGCGTCCGCGGTGTTCCTTCCATTCCGGGAGGAGCGATCGTAATGCGCTTTCGTGTCGGACCACCCACGTGTATACCGTGCCCTTATATACGTTGATCATCGGCGACTCGATGATCCCGGGCTTCAGGGATGCAGGCGGCGTCGCGTGCCATTAGTGGCGCGAACGATATTTCTCTCAAGGAAGAGGCGCGGAGCGTTTTTTTCATTATTCTGAAACTGTAATCGTAAAGAATGTGTCCTCTCGCGTCGGGAGGAAAACATATTTTTCATCCTAAAAAGAGTCTTAAGTTTGAAGGCTATATATATTACATTAATGGTAGAAGGGCTGAAACAAGCACCGAGTCTGAACCTGAGGGTGACTGCTCCATGGAAGAACATGGAAAACTTGGAATTCTCAGACATTTATTTTATACTTGAAGAAATCAGGGGATTTTATTCAGACTGAAAAAATTAAAAAAAAAAAAATTCTCTTTGATAACGATTTTATATTCTAAGCAATCGGCCAAGTTTTGAATTACGTGTTTAAAATAAATATAAAATATATTAGAAATATATATCTATTTTAACAAAATATTGAATATATAGTACATACTTTTTTGTTGTAATTTTTCGTGAAAAAGGAAAATGAAATTTCATGCGAGTGAAAAAATGTTACAAAAGTTATTCAGTTTTTTTTCAAAATACATTTGTAAATCCAACACTTAAAAAGAGGCTTTGCACGAATGAAAAGTATTAGAAAACGTATAAAATAAAAATAATAAAACTACCTGGAAGATCAAAGAATTTTTTTACAAGCTTGGAAGTCTGTGAATTTCTAACCGTTCAATACAAATTTTTCAATTTATTTTGTGAATTAAATCTTACAATCACACACACTTTCTCGATCGTTAAATTCATCGCCAGCTCGCCAGTCGTTATGCAGTTATCATCGATTCCCGTCTGCGAATGACGCGTTAATCTGAAAGGTAAAGTCTCGAAAATGCCCGGTCGGATCGTTACCGTTCTCTCTCCGGCTTTCTCTCTCTTTTCGGTTTAATTAATTGGCCGTAACTCAGGAAAACCGTAAATCTCCGATCGCATTTGCACAAGCACGCGCCGCTGGGCGGAAGAATGGGCCCGTAGGTGGCGATTGTCTCGGGGCCCACGCGACGCCGTGTAGGAGGTGTGCAGAAACCGGCCCCGACACGAAAAATGTTCGACCGCGGCCGGGCAAACTTAACCACCACTTTGTTGTGTCGATTCGCCACTATATTCTCTTTGCCTCTTTCTATTCTGAACACCTTTGGAAAGCAGACGGGGATAATTTTTAAATAAATATAAGATTTTATTTCGAGAGAGAATACAAATGCCTCATCTATGTTTGATTATCTCTTATCAATTTAAATATCCATGTGCATAAAGAAAAATAGACAACTTTTTATAGACTTATTTAGTAAATTTATATAATAAAGTAATAGTAACTATTAAAAATACTTGTTTTCATAATTAATGCTTAATTAAATCAATTATTTTAATGAGCTAACAATTACAAAATAGTCAATCTTTATTATACCGCGTATGATGTTAATAGTGATTATTTTGTTCATCGATATTCACTCTAGCATCATTAATATCTTTATCGACATTGATCGATATTAATCATTCGAGAATCTCTTTATCTGCATCAGCGTAATAAATTCCAATAAAGAAAAAGAGATTTCTTTGCGCAAGGACGATAAGCGACAGATCGAAGACGACGGGGAGGAAAGTTAGTAGCTGGTTTCATGTCGTCTGTGGTCCGCGGCGCAACATCATCGATCATATTTCGAGAAACATCGGCGAGAAGAACAGGGAGTGCGAGGAACGGGAGGAGAACAAGTAGGATCAAGAGGGTAAGAAGGACTTTCGAAACTTTCGAGCCAACAGGAAAGACATGTCACGCGTCTGACCAGCCAAACGTGATCTCGACAACATCCCCAGTATTTCTGAACATCAATAATATAAAGTCTCTTCGAATCTTTTATTATATACATTTCGCGATAAATTCAATGTATCAAAAATTCGCAAAATATTCGACAGAAATGTATTATTTTGATATTTAACTAATTTAATCCTTAAACTGAACACGTTTTTTTGGCACCGTAATCCTGAACGCGTGGAGCCCGAGTTCATTTTTGTACTCTAAAATTATTTTAAACATTCTAAAAAAAATTTATACATCTTCTTTCAGGTTTAAACTAAAAGTTTATGTAGTAGAGTTGAAGAAAAAATATTTTTAAATACTATATTTTTGTTATTTGTTAGATCAAGATTTGGAAACATAGATGTTTTTTATATAAAAATTAATAAAAATTTGAAAAAATAATTTTGAACAAAAAGACTTCTAGGAATTTTTAGTTCAAAGTTTACGAAAAAAAATATTATACGTCCACGGTTTTAAAAAAATATAATTATTTGAATGATCGAAAATGGGTAATTTTCAGGTATAAAAAAGTGTGTTCTTTCTGAGGAAAAATTTTTTTTTAATCTTTAGGTAATTTATTCGAAAGAACAACGAAAAGAAAATGTAATTTACATTACAATCTACAGTATAAAATTTGATTAATACATACAATCCGTGTTTGTTGCTTGTTATCATTAACAAAAGATACTTTTAGGATGAAAATAAATAAACACAATAGAAATTAAAGCAATTTGTTTCTTTTTTAGGGATATTATCATTGTAAATTTTTAACTTATTTTTATAAAAAAAACGATTAACGGCAAAAAAACAATATTTTTAAAAAAATTTACTTATTCACCCTTTCTTATTTAATATACATAAAGCGAATACGTGGGTCATTTGTGTCCGCTTCAGATTTAGATTCGCCAGCACTAAATGCACTGTTCAAATTGTCCTTTCAGTTATAAGTCCCTTTTGACACAAACTTTCTTTTGGATAAGTTTCCAACCTAGAGATTTTATTAATATTCTTTTTAAAACAATGGATTAAAAATGACACGGACACGAAAGACCCACGTGTTCAGTTTAAAGGTTAATATTTAAATGACTATATTAAAATCCCATAAAGGGGTGTAAATGAAAAAAAATATATATCCCTGAGGTTAATATATCAGGAAATTACATTTGTCCCGTTTTGAAAAATAAAATAGATCGCGATCAAAATCACATATCTTAAAACAAGGAGAAGAGACAGAGAGAAAGAGAGAGAGAGAGACAGAGAGAGAAAGGGATCTCTATCGAGAGACCCCAACAAAGTTTCAGGGCGAGACGTGAGCCACATCGATGCCCCGATGATCTCGTCGAGAGGAGGGGGGGAGGGGGCTCACCACGGGGTTCTTGCTACCCGCCAACTTTACAAACCTCTTTACAGATCGTTATTCGTCCGATCGTGGGGCCACACATAAATCGGGGTCCGAATGCTGAAAGGGGGGAAGGGGGGCGGGAAAGAAAACGCCTGTATATATATATGCGGTCGGTGCGCATTACGAACGGATCACGCGAGGAGACGCACTCTTCGTACTCCAACGGAGTAGAAAACTTATTCCGACCTCGACTGAGGCAGGGGGGGGGGAGGGGGTCAAGGCTGTCGTAAATATGAGCACCTGCTGGGTGCGCCTTTCCTTTCTTCTCTCATTCTCTCCGATCACGAAGGAGGACTACTTTTACGCCCTTTGCGGACAGATTTTTAGCGAACGAAGCGCGAAGCGAGAATTGACATATAGTATCAGAAAGCAAGATAAAAATTGGCGAAAAAAATCAAGTATTACATAATTTAAGAATGAAAATAATATCAATAAATCTCTACAATCTCTAGCAATTCGTTCAGGAAAAATTAAAAAATTTTTATAAGCTAGAAAAATGCAAAATTTAGCAGAAAATTTAACCAAATGACTGAAAATTTTGAAAAAAAATCAAGTATATAAATCTTTAAAAAGTTGGTGGATAAAAAATAATGCCTGGTTTTATTTTATTTCGGTGTTTAGTTTCATTAATTTCCGATTGGCATCAAGCACATGTAGGTACATTTTCTCGACGGAAATCGTTAGATCGCGAACCGGCGGATCGTGATGGTTCACTTGATGCGCGCCGGACTTGTAATGCTTTTACCGCCTGGCAAAACCGAACGGACTCGTAAAAGTGAAACGCGTAAAAAAAAGCGAGGAACGCCCACACCGTACTCCACGCCGGCGAGCGTTTCTTGCGATCATTATTCATAAAATGCTAGACGAGAGAGTCCGGCGTGTCTCCCTACGTTTTTTTTTTTTTTTTTTTTTTTTTCCAGTTCCTCGGAAATTCGCTGCTGAAGGGAATGCTTGCCGCAAATTTTCCGCTCCCTTCCACAACCGAGAATGGAGAAAATTCTCTCGTTACTTTTCTCTCTTTTTTTTAAATAGCTTAAATATTAACCGGCTTTTAAACAAATAAAGATATAAAAAAAATTATTTATTCTTTCAAAGTATAATATTTACGAAGCAAATCAATTCTTGGGAAACGCTTTGCTATTTTTTTAATTTTGATTTCCAGCCGAAGAAGTATTGAGATTTAACAAACCGAATATCGCGGTATAACAGTATATCGAAATTAAAGATAAATCACGTCGCGTTGAACCGAGTGGTATCGTTACTGAATATAGAGGAGTATTCGCAACTATAATATTCTATAGCGAGAGCGCGAGAGATTGTTATCGTTGATAACAAGATACTCGAAATGCTCATGAAATACAATGCAAAAATAATTTTATTTCTCAGCTCTCTATTTGAAAGAAAAAACACGATCTCTGATAAGTAGTGTATATAGTGAGACTTTGTTGAGAAATTACGTCTTTTTTACAATATTATCGGAAGATTTATAAGATATAAATGTGAAAATAATTCTTTTTTTTAACGCACAAAAATTATATTCTCATTTAAGAATATTTCATACATCTTTTTATAATATCTTTTTAAAATAAATGCTAAAGATCCTCTTTAAAAGAGAAATTTTCTAAAGAGTTCAGATATTTTTGGGATATTTTTATCATTATATTATTTAATATTTAGGATTATTAATCCCAACAATAAGAAAAAATAATTTTACAAATAAACATTTGCTATTTATTAAAATTTTGACAAGTTATAAAATATACAGTTTTTACTTAATTTATAAATAAGGTTTTTATGATATTTCAAAAAATATCATAAAAAAATAAAAGATTCTTATTTATTAAGAATATTTATTAAGAGGGCTTACAAAGAATACAAATTTCGGACGAGATTTCTCGCACGATCATCGAAAGAAGATCCAAGAATTATTGATTTACTTCGCGATCATAAGTTATAAGTTATAGCGTGACGAAAGTGACCTCGAGAGCACGTGTGTCCCGAGATGGAACATTTTTGCGGGTAGCCACAAAGAGCCCGCCAAGACGAACTGCCGCGTGATGATCCTGGCGCCAGCTCATTGCATGGGTGACACGTGATACGTCTGCGGGGGTGTGAACCCCGTTGGGTTCGTTCGCCAGGTTCATCCGTGGTCTCACCCACAAGTTCCTTCCCGAGGCGACGTCTTTTGCCCTTAGGGTCGCTAATGACGCGTAGAGAGAAAGAAGGCAGGGCGTGCCGCGGAATCCGAGCTATTTTCAAAAGACGCCGTTCGGGTAAACGGAGGACGAATGGAAACGGGGACCTTTCACCCGCACGGTCGTGACTAATCATTTGTTGCAACTGACGTTGTTGTCGCGATTCTTAATTCTTGTTGCAAGAAAGCTTATTTATACCACGACGTAATCTATGATTAATAATTAATTCGACCAACAATAGAGTTATCAATCCAATAATTATTGATATAAGTTTGTATCGCATTTGTGATTCTCTTTTGAAAAAATTTTTTCTTCACACATTCTATGATATTATTAATTATATATTTATAAAAATAAAATTTTGTAAGAATAAAATTTGCATAATATTTTATATTCTATTTCATCAAGAAATTTTACTATATAAAATTAAAGAATGTATTTCTTTTTAAATATAAGCAACTAGCGAGATCTATTCTAAAAGAGATGGAGAGCTCCATTTTCTATGGCCTTCTCGTTAGATCACTCCCTGTTCTAGCTTGTTGCAGCTCCCTAATATGAGTAGCAAATCTCCGTGTAGTAGATTTGACAAGGTACTCTCGTCCGACAATGACGCGATGATTCCCCTCGGCGTGCGATTGATCGTTCATCAATGAACTCCATTTATCTCCACCAAGATAATAATTCTCATCGTGATCCGGGACCCCCGTGGGCCCAGGTGCGCAACGAAATTGGAACCCGTAAGGTAGAATCCTTTTGTTGCAATGCTGGTGGTGGCGATAGCTATTATACAGAGTTTGGGTAAGAAAATGGAACGTATGTGAACTGTATCGGATTTTTCTTGGAATCATAAAAATCTTGAGCGCTGACATCCGTCAGTACCCGCTCTCTTCTTAATATCGCGTACGAAAGATCTATGTCGTCTAACTTACTACTCTGTGGCGTAGTAAAGTAACCTCCCGGCAGATCCCTCTTATCGTCTCCCTGATCGCTCAACAACAATCCCAACCTTGCCAGCTTCCACCAGCTTCGTCCCTTCTCGCGCGTGCGCGTACGACAGGATCGCGCCGGACAGAAAATAATAATAAAAAGTCATCGTCACGACTGACCATAAATCCCGAGTGTCACGTAGCGAGTCGAGTTACCGGTCTCTGAAGGAACCATTACTTTCGTAGCATCATCCCCAAGGGCTGCTCGAAGGAGGTAGCAAAAATGGCGCAATAAAATCCCTCTCGTAACGCCTATACATATATACGCGAAAAAAAGGATATATGTTTCTGCGTGGCGCCTCGAGAGAAGGTAAGAGGGGCGCGACGGAAAGAGTAAAAGGGAAGAAGTACTAAAAATAAAAAAAGAGGGTGAGTTCGATACGAGGGTTGGGGTTTCAAACCGAGTTTCGCGTAACGAAGGTAATTTTACTCTTCGTAAGGAAGGTTAGCCTCGACGGGGTGAGACGAGGGAGGAGGAAGGAGAGGAGAGAGAGAGAGAGAGAGAGGGCGGGAGGGGTGAGAACCGGTGGAAACGGGGTGGAAACCGGGCGAACGAGAGAGAGTGGCGAGGGTCGCGAAGGAAAGGAAATCAAGGGGGAAGCGGGCTATTCTGACAAAGCAGAGGGCTCGACAGACTGCGCCGGAGACTTCTGCAACACATAACAAACTGCGAGGGAAAATGGCGGAATAGCTTAGGCGCGTCGCGGGGGTGGAAGGAGGCTCGCGCCAAGTTGTTTATAGAGAATCTCGTTATAAATCGACTTTATATTAACCCTTCTGACGGGAGATATTTGTTCAAGATCACTTTTCTTTTTTTCCTTGTCCCTTTTATCTCTCCTCTCGCCTAACTACAATTTTTTAATTGTTAATATTTTCTTTTTTTGTTAGCGTCCTCTATTCATTACTCTAAACAGAGACCAATAATCGTATGGTGATTATGGACAGCAATTATAAGTGATTCGGTGGCGAAACACGCTGCCAAAACGACCCTTCGACGCCGGCAATCGTGTATTTATAAACACACGTCACCCCGCATTAACCGTCGGCGCACCTTTTGTGTACGCCGAAAGCTTAACATAACACAAAACGCAATAAACCCGAACCTGGGAGCGTGATTCGTGCTGGGGAGAAGGGACACGCAAGAAGCGTTCACGCTTTGCCGAGGTTAACGCGTGGACTTAATGCGATCACTTCCGCTATTTATGTTAAGCGTTCACCGGTGCAGTGGCAAATGATTTTTGTATGCGTTTCAAATATCACGAAAAGTAATTTGAACTTGGTTACCGGAACTGTTTCATCAAACAAAGTTTCAAAATTTATAGAGAAGTAAGTTTTAATGACACGTGCAAAGAAAGATATAATTTATAAATTATAAATTTAATTTATAATTTATAAATTTCCTTCGAGTTTGTGATAGATGTAAAGCCTTGAAAAAAAATGCAAAGCTTTAAAACTTTCAGATGTTCGAAATTTACGCGATTCAATCATTTTTAAGATCTGAAATATAATATCTGTATATTTTGATTGTTAGTTTTCAAAGATTCAAAAATATATATATTGACAGGTTTTAATTTTTCAAAAAATAAAAGTTTCGATAGAGCTCTGATAAAAAAATAATAATGCAATACTTCAATTTCTTTTTCTCTCTTTCTCTTTTTAACTTTAGCCCCTTTTTGTGAGTATATCTTCAATCGAAAATCCTATAGAGCGAGGCACGCAATCGGTCACGAAGAAGAGGGTCGATGCTTGAAGAGGACGGTAGCCGGGATTTCATCCCCGAGCGCTGGTCTCGCCGTCGCACCCCAATTAGAGAGGAACTTCGCCGACGGTTCAACTCCCGCCTGTCTCTCCTCTTCTTCCCTCCCTCGACGCTTCTCGTCTCGCTTCCTCTCTTTCCGCTTACGCCACAGTGACGTCGACGCTCTCGATTTCACTCAAAGCCGACGCTAACGAGCACATGGAAGTCACGTGGAAATACGATGTGAAAAATGTAGGCGGGAGGAAAGAGGTGGAGAGAGAGAGAAAGAGAGAGAGAGAGAGAGAGACGGAGGAGTACGTATTCATCCCTCGACGTGGAAAAGCCTCGGCGGTCACGTGGATCTGACAGGTGAGTGCGACAGCGACATTTATCCGGCGCCGCAATTGGTCTCGCGACCAATAAGAGCGACTTCGAAAAGGAGGCTAAAAATATTGCCGTCCGATTTTATTCGAGTAAATCGATAAAAATTCTCAAGAGTACGATAAAATCAAAACGTTTCAATCGCGCTTATAATTTGAAATATAATTGGTACTTTTGCGATCTGTAATCTGAAGAACAATCAACGCGAAATTTTAAGGAGTAACAACTTTGATTTCTGCAAAAAAGAAAAAAAAAAGCAGCAATTGCGTAGTTCATAAAAGCGTGCATTAATTCATCAGTTACATGCGAGTCGAATTGCTCGATTCAATAAAAAAAATATCGAAAGAACTCGAAGGAAGAGAAAGAGAAAGAAGTGGGAAAACAGAGAAAGAGAGAATCGTGGAGAGCATATGTTAGGGGTTTTCGTCGTCCCCCTGGGGGTTGCGGGTAGAGTGGCCTACCCCCCAATTACTGGCTCCCCTCTGGCCTCGTCTTCGCTATGTTAGGCGGAACCGACCCTCCAGAAACTACTTCATTACGCAGACAGCCGTGTTGACTTGTATTGTACCGCTGCTCCACGAGGGAGCCCCTTCAAATAATATCTGTGACGAATCGCTTGCACTTCCCTCGCGCCCCTTTCTCCCTCCCGGTTTTTACACCGTTGCTATCTGGTCCCCTGTACGCTATACGTGTCTTGCCGAGTTATCCAGGGGATACAAGATGCGGATTTTGCAAGATTTCTCTTCACGTATTGTAGATATGTCGCGCTTTAGGTTAATCTTTCTAATGAAAGCTTCATCGGTTGCATTATCTTATTAAATATTGCATTTGAAAGCACTGTGTAATTCTTAGAATTGAATAATTGAATGTAGTGCTGCAGAAACTAACTTGTAATCGCAAAAATTTCCTTAAAATTTTATAAAACTTACAGTAAAAAAAAAAAAAACAAATATAAAAACAGGATAACGTTTCGTTAAACTTGAACAAATAATTAAATTCCATTTAAGTCCGCGTCGTGCGATATCATTTTCTCGCAACGAATCCGTCAAGTACATGCCATCGAATGGCTGCAAAAATCGCTTGTTTATCCCTCTTCCGATATTGAGTCTGCACATTGTGAGCCGTATTATGCCACCCTCGTAGATTTAATGCCAGAGAGAGAGAGAGAGAGAGAGAGAGAGAGAGAGAGAGAGAGATGCGGGGAGAATATGTTGGGCATTTGTCCCAGCAGCTCCAACCCTTCCTCCGATCGTATGAAGACATTAAGCAAATTTATAGTCGCCGCAATCAGCTGTACGACCCTTTTTTTCCCGACAGACGTCCATCGCGAGGTCGTGATCCTCGATTGTTGCCGTTTAGGTCCCGTTGCACGTCCCACCAACGGCAACGGTTCAATAACACGACGATCGAATTAATATTTGCGGAAACTATTTTTACACAAATCTTTGATCGCGAGATTTTAAACAATGAATGATAAATAAAAAAAATACAAATAAAATAATCGCGAAAGGATCGATATAACGAAGGTGACAAAGAGATAGAAATCTGTCGGGGCAAAAAAAGCGCTGGCAAAAGTCGCGTGCTGAAAAAGAGAGCGATAGCCATCACGCCACCTGTCCAGTTTCCAAACAAAACGGCTCCAAAAATCCTTTGACAGCCGCGGCAAACGGATTGCGTTACGAGTCGCAGTCAAATCCTTACAAAGCGGCAACGATCGGCATCGAGCAAACAAACGGGGACCCGAAAAACGCCGCGGGCATTCGCCGTCTTGACGCTACTAGATTAGCACGGGAGAGCACGACTATAAGTATTTAATCAAACACACTTTAATCCGTCGAACATACGTCGAGAACGATTGATGGTACGAATTGTTCGTAGAATCATCGGATAAAGTGGAATGACAGGAGAGAGGGACTCGATGCGTTCAATTTGGATTTATAATTCTCTACATTCTTATTTCGAAAGACATAACGCTTGCTTGTTTTTTAATTCTTAAGACTTTGTTTATTATTTATTTTTATAATTGTTTATGTTAAAAAGAATTTCATTTATAATTTTGCTAGGATATTTTAAGCGCGCGCCATTTATTTTACGTATGGTTATGTTAAAGTTAAACGTTAAAGTTTTCTTGTCCACAATGCTAATAGATTATTGAATATTTAATTTTAATATTTACCGTTGACTTTAAGAAAGCATCCTTCTTTCTTTTTCTTTCTCTTTCTCTCTTTCTCTTTCTTTATTTAATATTATATCCCATTTCCTTTTTTCTTCCATCTCTTCTTTGTTTTAATAATTACACAAATATAAATTATATAATTAATATACATATAATAACATGAGGAAAAGTTTATACATAGATTCATCATATATAATACATGCATATATAATATATGTTTCTTTTGTCTCTCTTTTTCTCTTCTTTGTTTCCTTTAACTTTTTTTTTATTTTTCTTTAATTTAATTTCTTTACAAGTTGTCACACAAACTGTCAAAATTTGACAGCTGCAGACGACACGTGCCAAGCAAGTCGCAATAACGCACTTGACAACTAGACATCGAGACAACCAGCATCGCGGAAAAGCGATGACAGTGTCAATAACATGGCTTTTTTAGACAGTTAGATTAGATGTGTATATTTTTGTATCTTATATACTATATACATATGTGTGTGTATTACTTGTACATATTTTCCTCGCACATAGGATTTTATCATGAATTATCCTCGCAAATTGCAAATCGTGTGGCTTTTTTTTTTTAAGAATAAGAATCCGCATTTCTCGGACGAAGAATATATTCTTAAGCCGCGTTTATAATCTCGAGGCAAAGATTTCTCGAGACTCGTTTCGTTGTGTCTCTACGAGGTGATGAAAAATGCGAATATCGCGACGAGAAAGAGAGAAAGAGAGAGAGAAGAGAGGGTCCATCAATCATGCTCGACGATTCGGAATTTCGCGAGGCGCGTCTCGATATATAATTAGACCAAGAAAGGACTCAATCTCTCTCTCTCTCTCTCTCTCTCTCTCTCTCTCTCTCTTTCTTTCCTTCTCGCATACGGAAAGGAGTACCTTTCGCGCGAAGTAGCGGTAAGACACCCCGCTGATTAATGATGCGCAATCAGAGTCAAAGGTGGAGGTTCGGCGCGGCGGCACGTAAAAGCGGCGTTTAACGTCGCGCATCGCCTCATCATCCCCTCGCTATAAATCAATTTAAAGCGCGCGCCTTAAGGACTCTCGTCCTTTTCGACAATAGTACCCTGCACCTTCCCGCGATCTTGCTAGATTATTCGAAGGGGGAATCGAATCTCTCTCGCGCAATCCGAGTGATTCTTTATTTGACAATCTTAGATTTAAATCCCGGATGGAGAGTTCGATCTCTGACGTAACGGAGACTGATCGATCGGTCGGTCGTGTAACCGATTAACGATTAGCGCGATTAGGCTCTCTCTCTTTCTCTCTCTCTCTCTCTCTCTCTCTCTCTTTCTGCGTGTGTGTGCCTTGCATGACGACGTTCGATGTACGCGAGATGGCTATGATCGACGAACAATCGGGACTAACGAACGCGGATGCCGCTTGTCCTGCTTATCAGCTACCAAAAGCGCGCGCGTAGCCCGCGTACAAAATCGTTAAGAGCATTATGCCGCGGAATTAAGACGTGAGTGTTGCAGCGGCGGCGGCGGCGGCGCATTAATCATTCCGGTACGCAGCCTCCAACGACGATGACGCCGATTCTCCTCTCTCCTGTCGCCATTGTACGTTACGTGTACACGGTTTCAATGCCGCGTGATTATACCACGTGGCTCTCTCTGCACGTGGGCGCTCTCTCTCTCTCTCTCTCTCTCTCTCTATCTATCTTTTTTTTTCTCCTTTCTCTCGCTTGAGAAAGACTTTAGTCGCTCATAAGCCGTCATTATCGCCGTCATCATCCCCGGAGACTCGGTGATTTCTGCAACAATCTTGCATTCGGTAATACAATACTTTCCCGTTTTTCGAGCCTGGCTGCGGCAAAGAAGAAGCCGCGGATCATCTAACGAACCGTTTCTCCTTGCGGTGTTCCGTTTCTAACGAGCGAAGATTAAAATGTAACAGGCCCGGGACGTGATTGATGCGCGTAGGCAGAGCAACATCGGCGATGCCGCGTGCTTGAATCGCGCGGTTTGTCTGTCTCCTTCTTCCTTCTTCCTTCCCCTCCCCCTTAGATATTCCTCTCGGATCATTGCCGCAACAAAGAACAATGGCGCACGGTGGCCGCGCGGATAGACCGTCATTGTTCCCCGGGCTTGGGAGCCTCGCGTTCCCGGGACTGCCCCCGGGGAACGTTTTGACCCCGTCGCGAGATAAGGGGAGCCGGGCCCGGTGCCTTTGAGAGCGGCGATCGCCGCCCGAGGAAGAGGATGACTGTTCGACCGACTTTCCAGCGAGACGATGATTTCGATTCACGGCGGCCGCGCGCCCCGGCGGGTCTTACTTTGCAGATATCGATATATACCGCCTTGGAATAATTGTTCTCGGTACTGTTCGAGCTGCTGCTGCCGACGAGATCTCGAGTTCCTTTATCGCCGACAACGCTCGCCGAAATCGTCGGTGGTAATCTGCTACGACGATCATAATTTCAGATAACGCCTCGCGGCCTCGATCGACTCTTCAGCTTCTACCTCGTCTTTCTCTTTTTCTCTCTAAAACCGTTTATGCGACAGAGAAGCTGATATTGTGAGTTTCAAGGATTTTCGAAGCAAAAATTTAATTTGCTCTAAATAGATCTGCTTATAATTGATTTGAATTAAATTTTAATAAATGTGGAATAATATTTATTGTCATTAAATATTATCAATTTAAGAGACTGAAATCTATAAATTGATCAGATGATCAATTTTGAGTAAAAAGCATCGAGACATATTCTATAAAATTCAACATTACATTATAAGAACAACAATTGCTTTCCAAAAGAGATATTTTGTGGCAAAAAAAAATAATTTAAAAACAATCAAGACCTGTTTTTTTATTGTAAAATTTCAAGGGTTTTCAAAGGAAAAATTTAATTTGCTCTAAATAGATCTGCTTATAATTGATTTGAATTAAATTTTAATAAATGTGGAATAATATTTATTGTCATTAAATATTATCAATTTAAGAGACTGAAATCTATAAATTGATCAGATGATCAATTTTGAGTAAAAAGCATCGAGACATATATTCTATAAAATTCAACATTACATTATAAAAACAAAAATTGCTTTCCAAAAGAAATATTTTGTGGCAAAAAAAAATAATTTAATAACAATCAAGATCTATTTTTAAAATACTATGGTATTTTACATTTATTAAAATTCAATTCTACATTCCGTTCTATAGCGTTAAAATTTTAAACTTTTGCTGAAACATTTCAACTTAAAGAATTAACTACAACGTTGAACATTCCGGAGGATGGGTTTCTCCGGAATTTTTTATGACTTTAATAAAGCAGCGAATGCAATGCGTGAAAGCTTTATACCTTTACTTACTCATAAACAGTTTAAATATATTATGTTTCTGGATCTTCTCACGTTTCAACGTCCCCCTCAAAACTTTAAACCTCTCGTATGAGAATTCGTCTCCCCGGCTGCAACACAAAGTAACATAAATATTCTACATCTCTCGAAATATTCTTACAAAATATTCCTTCTCCAACAATCCAACCCTATCGCGACCGACAGAAACCGTTGATCGCAGCTTCCGTTTATGGAAGATCTGCTCTCACGGCTCGTCTAAAATCGCTATTGCCGCGTCACCGCGTGCAGGTCCCGACGGCGACGCTGACTGGGCATATTCTGGCC
Source organism: Anoplolepis gracilipes (assembly GCF_047496725.1). Taxonomy (NCBI): domain Eukaryota; kingdom Metazoa; phylum Arthropoda; class Insecta; order Hymenoptera; family Formicidae; genus Anoplolepis; species Anoplolepis gracilipes. Next base: position 2,800,468 of record NC_132984.1, on the reverse strand, counting down.
GATGTCAACGGGTCTCGGGAAGATTCTTCTCGAGTCTTGCCTTCTCTCGCCATGGGAGAGAAAGAAAGGCAGGAGAGAGAGAGAGAGAGAGAGAGAGAAAAAAGGAGAAGAGAGGCAGAAAACGGCCGTCCTGCCAATGGCTGGGGTGTCATGAGTCATCGTCCAGTCATCCTTAAACTGCCTTTTAATATCCCGGCTGCATCCGTGGTGACACGAAAAGAGGTGAGAGGGCATGCATACGAGTGATTTTGTGTGGAGGCGACTACCTGCCTGTGTTCGGGCTTCGGGCGCTTCGATGCGCCACGCCAAAGTCGCTCGTTGACGAGGTACGGTAGGCAGGGGACGGGACGGGGGAGGGGGATGAAACGGTGGAAAGTTTAATAATCGGAGGCTCGAAGATATTACGAGGCGAATTCCTTCGTGGTCCAGCCACGCTCTCTCTCTCTCTCTCTCTCTCTCCCCCTCCCCCTCTTTTTCTTTCTGTCTTTCTGTCTTTCAGTCGCTCCCCTTGATCGGTTGACAGTCATCGCACTGTCCTACCTACTGTCCGGCCTACTGTCTATCCCCCTTTGAATTTCTAATAAAGTTTACGATTGAAAACACTAGAAAAAGTGTGCGTAAAGATTAAAGAAAAAGATAACTTGTTCATCATTTAAAATCAATGTTCAATTTGGATGCGCGTTTCAGTGATGGATACTATATCGTGTGTGCTCGCGCTTAACGCACTTAATTCCCTCCAAAGTATTCACTAAATAACCTGACGCTACTACAAGGACAGATTGGTCGAAATTGGTTGTCGGATGAGACGAAGGAATAACCGTCGCGTGTGCATCGGACGAACTTGGGACGGCGCAGAGAGAGAGCGCGTTGCGGCTCGAAATAATCTCGTCTCGAGGGGGAAATTTATGACCGCGAGTCCTCGATCTATTCTGTGTGACAAGGGATCCCGTACTTTTTCCGGTTATACCGGCGGCAATTACCCGCGCGCAGCATCGACACATTAGACGCGCGCACGCGATGCACCGCGCTATAATCGACCGCGTGTCCCGCGTGTATCATTAGTACCGTTTCCTCTCTCGCTGTCGTTCTCGCTCTCTCTCTTTCTCTCTCTTTCTCTCTCTATCTATCTCGCTCGTATTCTAGGAACCCGGACAGACGGAGAGAATTTTCGGGAAAGGAGGCGCCTGTCGTTCTCTCGCAGAGACTCACACGCAACGTCGATTTCGAACGGAGGAGGCCCCGGGTGGGTCCTTCGAAGAAGGACCCTAAACCTCCCCGGGTGCCCTCCATCAGCTACGATAGGTAAACAAACGGCGGCCACCGCTCCTTCTCGGCGCGACTAGTTTGCGAGAACGGAAAACGGATGGAGGACCATTATCGATATCCGCAACAATGTCCGCCGGTTAAGAATAGGTTACATCGTCGGCCGGGCCGACGATCGGGAGCGTTGCATTTTGTCCCTCGGGACAGATCCTTTGCAAACTCTCCACGGGATCCGTGACGTTCCTAATGTAGGTCACACGACCGTTCTTCCCCGTTCCTTCCCGGTTCTCGCGCGGCACAAAATTGGCTTCGTTACGCGCGATTGCCTTCGAATGACGTTTCTTGATGATTAACGTAATGATTCGTGGAACACGAGAAGCGACTAGAGAAATAAATAAGTCAAGAGATTATTTATTTAATTGAATGCAACTCTTTATCTATTTCTTACGATTTGTTATAATTATTTCAAATATTTTCATTCTCTCTCGTCTTGTATTATTTTATTCTATTTTTTGTATATCTATATTCTGGAATTTTTACACGGCAATATTAAAGAAAAAAGGTACGTGTATGGCAAATAATGTTTTTTAAAAATCTATTGTGACCATAACACAAAGTTCACTCTATCGAGTCAAAATCCCCTTTGCTTGAAACGGCTTTTAGTCACAAAATTACTTGCTCCACCTTCCGAAACAAGGGAGAAAAACGCTCGAAGGCTTCGACGCGATTATTTCTTCGAAAAGCTCGAATGTCTGGCTGCAACAATGTCGGCGAGATAAAAACAGGTTGCGGTGGATGGTTATGACAAGGATTTGGCAGATTGTCGGAAAGTTTCGTGAACCGTTCGACGGTAGGATTTCTTTTTTAATGTTATAACTGTGTGAAACTTTGGGCTTCGTCGCGCTCTTATACACTTTCTCAAGCATTTTTCAAACGTGATAGAAACATACTACGTCGTTAAATTTATTTAGAGATGATTTTCATCGAATATACGTGTCTCACATTTATTAAAAAAAGGTGCCATGAATTTAAAACAGTTTGAAAAAAATTAATTAAAAAAAAAAACTTTGTCTAAAATTCGCCAAACAATTTCGCGAGTGAGAGACGGAAGGAAAATTCTAAAAGAGGTCATTAGGTTAAACGATAAAAAGCACCTATAAATACATACACGAGAGAATAAGAGAGGAAGAAAGATCCAAGGCCTTTGTTAACGCTCGTTTGCCGATTCTGTCGCGGCTTCCTTATTTACAGTCCCGCTCGCTCGAGGGTGCTCGAAGTCGCTTATTGTTTGCGTCGACGACGTAATAGCCGTCGTTAGACCGTGCGCTAAGACGGAGGAGACCAGGGAGAGGGGTGGCGAGGGTGGGGTGGGGGGGAGGGGCACGGTGTGAACTTGACAGCTCTCGGTGACGGTGCGAATCGACATGGACCGGGGATGACATCGGCCACCCCCGCTGTCTGTACAAACACGCCCGATGCTTTTCCACTTGACACCTTCCACGTCGAGAGGCGGCGGCGTCCCTCTGATGTCGTCCTAACCTCCCCCCTGTGCCCCCCCCCCCCGCCCCACCACCAGCTCTCCCTTTCTTCCCCCTTGTAATGAGCTGCGCTTCGTCGGCGTACACGGCTACGCAAACACGACGGCTTTATTCTCGGAAAGAATCCAACCAGCTGGGATGAATTCGAATATTTACGAAGTTGCGTGAAAATAAAGTATACATGTGTGTAAAGGTAGCTGTTCTCTCGTTTCGGCGGCGAAGAGGAGAGTCGTAAAATCGAGATCGAGAGGAATATCTTACTCGCGAAGCTTTCGTATTCTCCCCCCCTCCCCCCCGACTATATAGCGAACTGTGTCGACTTTCTGAATCGTCTCTCGAGCGGTCTTTGAAATACGTGCAAAACGTTACCTCGCCTTCGCTCGCGGAACCTCGTCAGATCCGCGGCCTTCGTTGGCGGAATTATCGGTCCGAGAGATAATTTTAAATCGCGCGTACGTCGTTACGCGTTTACCCTACCGGCCGTGCCTCGGACGCGGGAACGGGTTCAGGGCGTTATGTGCCTTCGGCACGATTAAAGGACCGACGACTCTTAATCCCGACGGCCATCCACGGCCGTCCAGCCGTGGACGAAGAGAGTCGGAATACGATTCCGGCATAAAGCGGCGACTTTATGATTATTCGTCGTACGATTCGCTGACGGGCTCACTTTGTAGGCGACAGCTAAGAAGAGGGAGAGAACGGGAGGAGAATGAGAAGTGAAGGAGAATATATATAAGAGGAGAGAAGGGCGACAAAATGTGCGGCAGCCACGCCGGTTCTGCTACCTGAAAAGCTTCGCCGAGTGCACGGCACCTACCTTCTTCTTCTTCTCGTAACATGCATACGAAATACAGGATGCTTCACAGTTTTTCTTTCCCTTTTTTTTTTTTTTTTTTTTTTTTTTACCTCTCTCGACTTTAACGCGCTGTATTATTTCTCTCTCTCTCTCTCTCTCTCTCTCTCTCGCCAGTTCTCGATTTTACATCGATTCCCTCCCACAAATGGATATCTCCGATCATTTATTTGTAATCAAGAGTCAGAGAAACTAACAATAATCCAAGTGACTCGAATAACTCGCGAATAAATGTTGAATGTTTATTCGGTCGACGTGAGTATTCGAGGCAATTACTTCTCGATTAAAATGCGCGTGTAAATGATATGTAAGAAGATAATCTATTTAAATTTCGTAGAAAAATTAAAACTGTTTTTGACGAGAGGAACATTAATGAAATGTGCCGTGTGTAGTACGTTCGCTGTTGTGGATGTATGGTACACAGGAGAAAACGCGCGGCGTTAGTAAGTTGATGTGTGGCCATTGTGACGGAATTTTGATAACGACAGGCATCGCCGCGGGGTATCCCGCGGGGGATTCGGAGCTCTCGGGCATAATTCTCGTAAAATTCTCGGCTTTATGGTAATGTATCTCCTCCCTTCACCGCCAGCCGCGCCGCCTTTCCCTCCCTCCCCCCTCCTCATCCCCGCTCCAGGGTAGTTGGGGAGAGAGCCCGAGGTCTCTCGCTCTCTCGAATTTTGTCGTCCTCTCCGTCCCAGGCGGAGACCCTTCGAAACCGCCTGGTGATTTTTTTTCTTATCACGATCGCGCGCGCCAGCCGCGCGGCGGTCTCTCGCCGCGTCGGGGAATGATTTTCTCGTAAATCGGTTGTAATTTCCACGGCGGTATTTGCCGTTATGTCTCGTAAGTTTGTCAACCGGCGCGGCGGTGAGGCCGGCGGACCCGGATTTTACGCGCTGATTAAGCGTGAACGGGCCCGGTACCGCGTCGATATCTCCCCGAACGAAGCAGGAATTTTCAAATTTCGTGCACACCATTGCAGCTGCACGAGAACCGATTCGGGAGAATCTTGATGTAATCATCTTAGGGTAAACTCAGGTAATACGGCCATAGTTTTTAAAATGCTAAAAACATACTTTTATTTTTGTTATTTTTTAATAATGTTTGACGTATTATCTTCGCTGAAGCTTAAATTACGTAATATCGAAATTAAAAGAAAAATATTTCATAGAAATTTTAAATTATCAAAATAATAAGCATTGGCCATCTTACCCAACTTTTAAGGAAAAGATGGCCATAATATTTATAAAAAAATAGTAAAAACGAAAATAAAAATTATAGGTCATATAACAATTTACATATCTTTATAATATGTCTAACGTCGATTACGATAGCTTAACTGTAATTTATTCGACGTTATAACAGTTTTTAATGGACAAATGAAAAACTTTGCAGGTAGTCAAAAGTAAAAATATGATATAAGATTTGCAATATCGTTATTTCGAACAATGTATGCACATAAACTACTGTAAATACCGATTATCTTTGATAATGAGTAAAAAAGCGCACTATGTAGCGATTATTAAAAAAATTACAGCCTATGGCCATCTTTTTCGTATGACCATCATACCCTAGTTTATCCTATATCACTGACAGGCTATCTAATTCTTCTTGTTCCGACAAACCTGAATGAAAAATAATATCATTTCCATATATGTTTTATAGAAATCTCTTAGGCTAAACTTGGGTAAGATGGCCATAGTTTTTAAAATGCAATAAACATACTTTTATTTTTGTTATTTTTTAATAGTGCTTGGCACATTATCTTCACTGAAGTTTAAATTACGTAATATTATCGAAATTAAAAGGAAAATATTTAATAGAAATTTTATATTATCAAAATAGTACAACGTAAGCATTGGCCATCTTACCCAACTTTTAAGGAAAAGATGACCATAGTGACGGAAAGATGGCCATAATATTTATAAAAAAATAATGAAGACGAAAATAAAAATTATAAGTCATATAACAATTTACATATCTTTATAATATGTCTAACGTCGTATACGATAGCTTAAACTACTGTAAATATCGATTATCTTTGATAATGAGTAAAAAAGCGCACTATGTAGCGATTATTGAAAAAATTACAGCCATCATACCTTAGTTTACCCTGAGCAGATGGGTAGGATACGAACGGGAGAGGAAATACGTGATTGCTATAATTTCTATGTGTACGCGCGGGAGGTCGAAAGTAAATTTTTTACTCGAGTCTCGCGGAGAGAATAGAAAACCACGACGATATAATATAACTTTGAATTGTATCTAAAATCAGAAAGATAAAGAGCGCGCACATCTGAATTTAGTTTAGCAAGCAGGTCGGCGAAACGATCGCTCGCATTTCACACGCGAGGATCGCGTGTATCTCTCTCTCTCTCTTTTTCTCAGTCGGGTCTCTACCGAATTTCTCACAATCGCTCGTCTACGACGAGCAGTTCTCTACCACCGCGTGCACCGTTACCGGCACGATAAGATCACTCTCGTGGTGATTACACGTAATGCTGGAAAGCCGCGCGCGTCAGCGCGACCTGCTCGGTCGTAGTATCAGCTCCATCTTTATCATCGTCCGCGCAGCGACACCGCGGGATATCTCTCGGGAAAGAGAGAGAGAGAGAGAGAGAGAGAGAGAAGGAGCGCTCTCCTCTTTTCGAGTTCTAATCTCTCCAGATCCTTTTACGAAGAGAGGAACGCGAGGCGAGGAGGCTGCGCCACGACACTCTCACGGCCGACTCTTCCGGCGAGAAAGCGAGACGCTACGAAAATTCTACGGAATTTCTGCTCCACGGAATGTTGTAACGCGGGACGTTTCAATCTTTCGTGACTTTATTTAATTCCTGGGAGATTCAATTTTTCTGTATACACGAAACTACGAGGCTGTGAATTGTTTTTTCTTTTTTTTTTTCTTTTTTTTTTCTTTTTAAACGACACTTGTGTATCGTTTGTTTAATTGTTACGCTCTTTCAATCATTAAAGTTTTTTTTTTTCAGAGATTTATGCACAGTTCTGAAAGAATGCTGTTTTGATACTTTCTCCAAGAAAGGAAATTATTATTATTCTTTCCTTCTTTGATAAATAGTATCTCGGGAGAATGTATTATAAATTTCAAAGTGTCTTTTTTTAAGAAGCAGGCATTTTCAATTTTTTTTTTTCAAAGATTTATACGCAATTCTGAAAGAATGCATTTTTGATACTTTCTCCAAGAAAGGAAATTATTATTATTCTTTCCTTCTTTGATAAAAAGTATCTCGGGAGAATGTATTATAAATCTCAGAGTTTCTATTTTTAAAAAGGAGGCATTTTCAATTCAGGGTGCTCGTTTCGTGCTACCTCAAATCTCGAATCTTTCGCTGTTCCAGCGAGGCATGAGGCTCCAGGACGTCTGGAATCCCGTAAGAGAGCACGCAGAAACACACCATATTCCGCATATGGTTTCGTATGCGGCACGAACGGGTCGGTCGTGGCGCTAGTCGTGGGTTTTTTGCGCCGCTAGAAGAAGCGGAGCTATTTATCAGTGTGGGTCCGTTCGCGCATACTAAGCGGGCCTTAATCAACGTGCGCGATTTTCCCGGCGTACATCACGGAGAAGAAAAAATAAAAAACAAAAAAAAAATCATCAAGCGCGTCTCGTACACGATAACTGAATTATCCTCAAAGATTTTTTCAGAAATATAGTATTTAAGTTGCTAATTTTTCAGATAAAAAATCCTTATTTCTTTACGTATAAATTAAATTTAGTTAAAAATAAAATCGAAATAATCAAAAGATTAATTAATTTATATTAAACTTGGAAATAATAATTTCATGTTAACGATTTTTTTATATAAACCATTTCCGTTTGTAAGAGATTTACATACGATTAACAAACAATTTTTTACAAATTAAATACATTTTTTTATCGCAATGACAAAAAACAAGAAATTTCTTTTGTATTATATATAGATCTTATTTTAATGTTATATGCCATAAACATTTATGTTTATGTAAAGTCTACGAATCTTTAATTCATTGAAAAAATGATTGAAATGATTATTTCAAGAAGCGATATAAATCCTTCGAATTGAAAATGAAAGAAGAAAAAGGATGGAATCTTAGGAGTTGCTAGACCGGTTAAAAAAATCAAAACGCGAGAAAATTCAATCCTGGACGATAGAGCGCGAAGGAACGAGAGACGCGTCTCTCTTCCTTCGGGAGAGGAGGGGAGGGGGCGGGAGGACGAGGCTAATAATTAAAATGCATTCAGCAGAGTTATAAAGCTTTAACGACATGTATGCGCGACCGATTTTTTGCCGCGCATCAGAGACTTTACGATACAATTTACTGCGTATTTAATTTTACCTTTCCGTTCCATTGATTTAGGCTTAGGATACCCTGCCGGTAGTATCGACGTCTCGAATTTTTAAGGGAGGCCGTTTTTTTTCTCCCCTCTTATCTACCCTTGTCGTTCCTCCCATTCGTATACGTGAGTTTAACGCGGTGGCTGATCTTGACACTCCTCATCTTTAAATTACCTGTGATATTTAACTTTAATGTCTTTCGGGAATCGCGGGCTCGTCACTTAGAACCTTTACGCGTTTTTTTTTTTTTTGCGATTTTACGATGCATAAAAAAAGAACGGCCAGCGCTTCCGTTCGGTTCTACGAAGGGCTTCTTCAGAGAGCAGTTGCTTCGACGAAATTAATACTTGACTCCTAATCGCGTTTCTTCGAGAAGAAACAATTAGAACTTTAACGTTGGTTTAGCCGTAAGTCATTTAAGATGATTTGAAATTAAACGATTATCGCAAGCGATCGCATTTAATCGCAAATGTGGAGTAGCTATTTCGAATGTTTGTAAATTATTTTTGGCAATTGAGACAGAGTTGACATGCGCTTGTTTCTTCATCGTCTTTTTATTTTTTTCAATTCTAAAGGTTCACACGATGCGTAATTTAATTTAACGCGCGACAAATTTAATCGAATTCCTTAATAAGCGAGGTAGACAATACTCATTTTGCAGAGAAGCCGATTCTGGGCAAATCTTCTTTCTTATCAGTATATCTTATTTTGTCTAACAAGTTTCCATATAATAATTCTGAGCTTACTTTGATTTGAAGATTCATAAAAATCCGAAGATATAAAAAAAACCCAAGACTTTAAGCCTTTCAGTATCTGAGAATTTAGGGTAGATAAATTTATCAATGTCCAAGACTCTAAAGCATTTCACACAATCTAACAACAAGTATATATAAAGATTTAAAGTTACAAGAAGCTAAAGAAGTTTAATATTGAGATCTGATAATTTATTATTGTATGATTCGCAAAAAAAAAAAAAAAAAAAAAATTCGGAAATAAAGATTCGGATCCACACAATTTAACGATGATCTGAAGATTACTTGTGCGCAAAAAGAGAAAAGAAAGTTTAAAATCGCGATGTCTATAATTACTACGACGTATCTCCAGCTTCTAAGCTGATTACGTGTGCGATTATATTGCTGCTATTACGAACATGCGAGGAGCGAAACGTTTGAACTACGACGCGGATCCCGAGCTATAACGACAACGACAGCATTCCCGATGCAACGCTCGCGTCTTTCGCGGGATGATAAATCAAGCTGGAAGCCTGATCGATTCGAAAGAGAAAGAGAAAGAGAGAGAGAGAGAGAGAGAGATACGAGTTGCACGGAAATACGAGGCACCGATATTTCCAACAACCGTCGAACAGACGTTCTCTCCGTTCTCGTTGGGTTTCGTTTTTCTCATTCCTGCTGATCCCCCCCGTTACCTCACCCTCTTCCTGGTCGTCCCGTCTCGATTTCTTACAGATACGTCTTGAGGAAGCGATAAATCATCTCGTTGCTCGGACGGACGGTCCGCAGTTTGGTGAGCATTTTTATTTGACGATGACTCCAAGGACTTTCCGGACACTACGCGTGCGGTGCAATTCAATTCTATGCTTTTAATTGGATAATGAAGCAACGAGATAAATGTTTCTACTTGTCACGCAAGAAACAATGAATTTGGATGTTTAAAAAATCTTTTCAAACCTTTAATTCAATAGATCCTAAAAACTTTCCAGCGGCCTTTCATCTTCGTATTTTGAGTATCTGTAATTTGCATGACTTGCAGCTTCCGAAACGTCAAAATCCTTTTTAAAAATAAAATGGCTATTTTTCAAGAGAAATGATAATAGCTGTCGAAAGATAAAAAAAGAAATAAACGTCAGGAGAGAACTAGATATACGAAATTGGCGGAAATCGGCGGGCGACGAGTGTATTTTAGAGACCTTTAGGTAGTTCTACATGCGTGAGGGATGCACGGTCTGCTTCGAATAACTTCTACGGTGGCGCCTTGACGCATGAATAGCTAACCTCTGGCCCCCATGAACGGGGGGGTCCTGACACGGTGTGGGTGGCGTTGGCATTTTTTGCGGGAACGTTCGCCGGCATCGGTCTCGAAAACTGTAAGCTGGCAATGGTAGTTACTGTCACCTTCCCCCTCTGCTCATTCATCCTCCCGACGTATATCCATCCCTCTTGCATTTCCCACACCGTTAATAGAGCTTTCTTTCTTCTTTTTAGCACTTACTGGCGAGGAAAATAGCGCGTTCTCAATTTCATGGATGTAAATAGTATTTTTGTCGATTTAAAAGGTTAAACGATCGAGATAAAAATTAATTCGCGCTTGAATCAACAAAGGAATAAATCATTTTCACGAGTAATGATCTCTGTTACATTTATTTTATTAAAAAAAAAAAAAACCATATAAATATCAATAATTTCACACGTTATTTTTAACATCTACAAATCCTCGGGCCGAAAGTTAAAATAACAGATAATGTGGCTCGTAAGTTGATTTTATTGAGAAACACTTTTCGTAAAAGCTTTCCAATTCACAAAGATTATTATAACTGTCATTTCTTCTTCATGTCTTGCAAAGAGTTCTAAATCATAAAGAAGAGCAGCGGGGGGGGGGGAGAGGGAGAGGGAGCATATACGAGATAGACAGGAGCCAAGATCACGGGTTCTCGAAGAGAAAGACAGAGAGAGAGAGAGAGAGAGAGAGAGAGAGAGAGAGAGAGAGAGAGAGAGAGAGAAAGAGGGGAAGGATTGCGCCGCGCAAAAGTGCCGAGTAAACATGGCACTGGAATGACTAGGAATAGCGCTGTGGCCGGCAGTGCTTTCCAAGCCGACGTGATGAGATGCGAGGCAATCAATGCGCCATCAACTCGCCTCGATTTACGGCTACATCGTCACGAGGCCTATTCCATTGCTCGCCTCCTCTCGCGCGCTTAAAGCACTCCTCTCTCTGTCAGCCCGTCCGATTCCACTTTGGACTGCCCGACGGCTATTCTCCTCTCTCGCTAAGAATTATTTCAATTTACTTTCCCCTCATCCCCCCTTTTGCCCATCCTCCTCCTCCTCCTTCCTTCCCATCTCAACGTCGTGTTCGAACCCGACCGGGGATGGATTTACTCGCCCTTTTTCGCGACCTTTTTTCGCCCAAAGCGCGTCATGATTTATGGAGACGCGTCTATTAATGTCGCAGCGCGCCGTTTTGAATATTAGGTTGTTACGAGAGTTTTGTGGGTTTTTGTACGGCCGTGAAGATTGAATGAGAGAGAGAGAGAGAGAGAGAGAGAGAGAGAGAGAGAGAGAGAGAGAGAGAGAGAGGAAGGAGGAGGCAAAACAACGAGCGAAAGACAATCGCCTCACAGTCTACGTCCCGATGTTTTACGATTCAAAGTTATCAATATTCCGGGGTGAGAGAATCCCGGAAAAATTGACGTTTCAAAGTTAAATCGAGAATATTCGCGTAAAATTAATTATAAAATAATAATAAAATAAATAACAAATATAAACAATTACAAACGTTATTATGTAAAAAATAAACTTTAACTCAGTTTTCTAGCTTTGTAAAACGTGACAATAAAAAATGGTAACATTATTTAAATTAAATATATGTTTTTATATATATATATATATATATATATATATATATATATATATATATATATAATATATTAAGTTTACAAGCTCCGTGGCAAAATTTTATATAATTTTATGTATAGTGTAAAATACAGAATTAAAATATACGTAAAAGAAATATATATCAAGTTATACACACATACATGTACGCACACATGTATGTATATCAAGAATATGCGACACATAAAATTATAAATAGCTTTCCTTGAATCTCTCGTCGCGATTGTTTAAACCAGGCAGAGAGATAAAAATTTTTTATCACAGATAAGAGAGGAGAAGAATCTAAACCAGTTCCACCCTCGTGCCCTTGAGATACCAGGCGAAAACTCAGTCTCGATTACCCCCGACGACGTAAATAACGGCGAATAGACGAACGAGCGAGTTATTTACTTTTGCGAGATGCGCTCCTCGCATCGTTTAACTCATTTCTGCATCCTGCCATCAATATTAACCGTCGAACACCCGGCCCCGGCCCCGGCCTCGTCCATACATATACACACACACACATACACACACACACACACACATGCGTACATACAGGCGTATTCGCGCGCGTCTAAGCGCCTGTCAGCGTCCTCGCAAAGAGGAATATTTAGTGATAGTCGCCCGGAGCAAGAGAGCAACGGACGTTAACTAATACACACCGGGGTTCGATCCCGGGACCGACCGAGACCCGCGCGTGTGACGTATGGGCCTCGGTAAATAAACTATTAATATTATGGTAACGTCACGCATTCCTATCCATATTGGCTGGCGAGGTCCACGCCGGGCGCCTCCGCCTCGTCTGCCGCGGAAGGCCCCGCGCGAGAGATTTACAGGCTCCAAGAACAAATACGTAAATTACGGGGGTAGAGGGAGAGGGCGGCCCAGGTTAACGGCCGAGTGTATTAGAATGACCGTTCTGGTTAACCCATTCATACTCTGGGACGATAGACGCTGCTGGGAGATACAGCACGTCTATGTGTCATTTGTTGTTTCCTCATCAGCTGATTGAGTCTGTCTTTGACTTTTATATTTTCGCTTATGACAAAAGTCTAACGCTCAAAAACAAATAATCCTGCAACTTCAACCAAAATTTTTTAGGTGTAAAAAATTCACTGAAACAGATAAATTATTAGCAAATACCGTGATACTGCATATATTTTGCGCTTAATCAATTTAAATGACAGAGACAGAATTTACATCTGTACTATTAGTGTAATTTAAACAGAAAATTTTTCTGTGATGCCCATCTTTAAGGCCTATTGCTAAGGACAATTATATTTGTGATTAATATTTGGCAATGGGATCTAAATTTTCTAGAGGTATTGCTGCTATAAATTCTATACGTGACAAACAATATTTTAACAGATACAAAAAGTAGCGATAAATTTTAATTGAGACATCTAGAAATCTATCTACATTAATAAAATATATTTTTTTGAGTGTAACAGTTATTTTATATATTTATGCAATGACAGTTATTTTATTGCATACATTTTTAAATACATTTTAACAATGCATACATATGTTTTATTTTGCGTGTTTTATGATTAAACATTCTAATCGCAAAAATTTCGACGATGCTTCAATCAAATAAATTATAATTTGTACAATTATATAATTAATAAATAATATTTATTTAAGCAATAAGTTAAGGAAATATTTTTTTGAGTGAACGATTTAATCGAGCAATAAGATAGAATAGCGATGCATTTATTCTACTTGTCATCAAGTTGTGATCATCATATCAGGCAAGAAATTTGAATAGAGATTCTTAAAAAATTAAGAATATATCCATTTGTGTGAGATTTACATCTTGTACGATAAATCAGAAGATAATTATTATATATAGCTTCTATTCCTATAGATTTTAATTAATATCTGTTGAATTAAAAAATATTTGCAATTTTTCATTTTTATACTTGTAGATACACACAACGCACGAGCGGTCGTTTGTCGATAAGAGCAATCTTTCGTCCATCTCCTTCCGCATCCACGTTGTTTATGTAACCAGAATCAATTACGGACCGGATATATCAGTTAGGTATCGCGTGAATCGGTGTGAACTTGAATCGCAAAACTTGAGTTGCGTCCCGGACACAAACTAGACAGTGTTATACGAGGCACGAGGCGTCTCGTTTCATATTAGACGTATAATGCGGGCATCCGGCTCGTTCACTTAAACAGAGGGAAGTGCGATTCGGGAAAGGAATCATTCTAGAGTCGGCGGATGCCTTTCCTTCTTTCTCTCTCTCTCTCTTTCCCCCCCCCCTCTCTCTCTCTCTCTCTCTCTCTCTCTCTCTCTCTTCGTTCGTTCGTGTCGTTTTCATTGCCCGGCGAGTACTAGCCGAACGCTCGTATCTGCGGATCTCTCATGAATCTTACATGCACTGTATAATTATTCGTGTGTAGAAATACAGAACGCGCGAGTCTCTGATCGAAGATGGCGACCGGCAGCATTGTTGGCGCGAGAGCGATTTCTCCGATTTAAAGTCCCCTCTTTTATTTCCGTGAAAGGTACGATCGATAAAAATCTGTCTGCTATCAGGACGATGTAGAGGGAATTTAATGCAATTTAATTAGTGTAATTTAATTTTTAGGCGATTAAAATAGCATTTTTATTACATGTAATTTCCGAAACCACGCTGAGAAATAATTCCTGTATAACGGAAAATAATAATGACTCACTGAATTGCTGCTACAGTTTTTAATAATAAGAAACGATATAAAGTGTAGAATGCACGGTGTTCTCTCTCAAAGCAAGACGCTTTTATCTATCGCTCCTTCGTAGCAAGCTATCGATACTCGCGTTGAAATAATAAAATTGAAACTTTTATTTGAATCGTCGTTTCTCTCCCTCTCTCTCTCTTTCTCTCGTTTGAAGCCGGAACGTTAATAACGACAAAGCGAAGAGCCGTGGCATCGAGGTACCGTGGGATCCGCGGGCATCCGAGCATCCCTCGTCGACGTTGACGTGCGCATCGCTCGCCTTTACCGAGTGTGAGATGCGTTTTTCAGCTTCCATTTGCAGACAATCGACGCGGTAATCACGGGTTGGGCGCCGGAAGCCGGAGAAGATATTCGCGCGCTCCCAATCAGATAACCCTCCTTAGCTGGCTCGGGTCTGACCTACCTCCTTCCCTTCACTCTCGCCTCCCCTCGCGAGTGCGCGAGTGCGAGTTATGCGAACAATGGGACAAAGTTAACGCGATTTCATTCATATCAGCTATATATTTCATATTCCATTTAATTAATTTATTCATTCTTATTCAATATAGTTAAATACTCCTCTACGTTCCTTTCACACATTTTGGGAAAATATAATTTAAACAAACTGACAGTAATTGATACGTATATGAAATCCATCTGATTGGCAGTAGTATCTGGAGGATTCGGGCTCTCCGGAAGACCGTGGCAGTCACCGGAACAGTAGTCCGCATGACAGCCGAGGGGCCCCCAAGCTGACAAGACTCCTAAGAGCGAGGCGGCCAAAGGCGGGCCCTTTTTACGGGCGCGCATGTTCTCGCGATCGTCAATTACCCGGACGACAAGCGGCGCTGCTTTTTGCGAGGCCAGCCGTGGAGGAGCGTCGGTCGTCGTCGTCGTCGTCGTCGTCGTCGTCGTCGTCGTTCTCCTTCTCTCCTCGTCCTCGCGACGCTTCCCGATCGGCTGTTGCACCGAGCCCGGAAGATGGCCTGGGCGCGCGTCTCCCGCGGGGAAACGCGCCATTTATCCACGTCAGCCTCATTCACCGACACGCACACGACGGACGCCGGGGCCCCGCTCGCAATCTACGATCCTTACCCACGTGACGGTGCCGCGCATAAATACACTTCATGCGCACGCACTCGTCCTCCACGTCGCGTCCTTCCTCTTCCTTCTCGTCTTTTTCCTCCTTCGCTCTTACCTTCTGAGAAAGCGAGGTTCTCTCGCAGAACCGGAGAACGAGCACTTGTGTGAGGACGCGAAACTAAGAATAGATTTCAGATAACGTCGGAGATACTTGGAAAGAAAACAATACTTGGGCAAACGAAGCGATTAGAAGTCTAAATTAGATGGATGCATCGGCGAAATATTTTCCACGACATTTACAACGATATTATTCCACGTTGTCATCTGAATAGCTGATAATCCCAAGATACTTATTGTTAGTAGTATAGGCTCCAAATTATTTATTCACGCTGTTAGAAAGTGTCGTTTGAAATATATCCTAATTTTTTATAAATTTTTGTAATACCGTCTTTATGATTTCGCTCTGATTATAATCTCGCACTCGAACTCTTTACACTCAAAAAAATGATCTTCCATCAAAATTTTCTAGCTGTAAAAAATTCACTGAAACAGATAAATTATTAGCAAATACCGTGATACTGCATATATTTTGCACTTAATCAATTTAAATGACAGAGACAGAATTTATATCTGTACTATTAGTGTAATTTAGACAGAAAATTTTTCTGTGATGCCCATCTTTAAGGCCTATTGCTAAGGACAATTATATTTGTGATTAATATTTGACAATGGAATCTAAATTTTATACGTGACAAACAATATTCTAACAGATACAAGAAGTAGCGATAAAATTTTAATTGAGACATCTAGAAATCTATCTACATTAGCAAAATATTTTTTTGGATATACCTTGTACCAAAGGAGAAGCCTTTCCCCTTTTAAATATTTAAAATAAATAAATGCTTGAGAATTTAATTTTTTAATTCCTTGCATTTCATCGATGATACTCTGAGGTGATCTAAAATGATCAGAATATTTTTCTTTTGGAAATAAATGCCATAAATTCCTCGAGTCTTCGCAGGGAACAATCGTGATACAAGGGGAATTGAAATATCCAAGAGTAACTGGAAAACGAGTTCACACCCGTTTGATCGCTCGAAGGATGCTCCACGGAAATTTCTGAGGCCAGTGTACGCGCGTTCCATTTATCTACCTCTGACGCGTTTACGCACACTGTCCTTCCGCACGCGTGCGTAAGCGTGATTAAAGGAGCGCGAGCTGTGAGCACGGGCGAAAAAAATTCACGGTGGAACAGAGCCCGGGCATCCTGCCGGCCCCCGATCCGGTGCGGATAGACGTCGCGATAAAGCGCGGTTAACGCGGAAATTAACCGTTATATCTTTGCACTTATTTACTCTTACGAGATAACGCAGTGAGAGCCCATCTCGTATTTTACATAATGCAATTAGGCAGGGGTGAGGGAGGGGAGGAAAGGAAGAGGTCTCCCCCGCGTCTCTCCGTCTCGTCACCTGGAACCACGCGCTCATAAACGCTCCCGCGTGGAGGCCGCGATCCGAGGATCCGTTAAAACCATTCTTCGCCAGGTGTCTTGAATTACTTTAGTGCCGCGCGGCGAGGGGGCAGGAAGACCCACTTTTGTTCGTTCTCTCAACGGGGAAACTAACGGGGTACCGTTCCGTTCCCGACCGTCGCGGCCAGCCTCTAGAGCGCTACCAACGTTACCAACCTACGTTGGGCTATACCATTTCGTCGCGCTCAGCTCCTCATCCGGTGTCATTTTCCACTATGATCGATGATGCCGAGAATTCTCTGGTGACGCGGCAACCTTTTTAGCAAGTCTATCCCCCCTCGAAACGGGCAACTTTGAGAGACGGAAATGGCTTTACGTTATGATTGAGTAGATAAACAACGAGGGAGATGTGTATTCGCGTCTGAACGCATGCTAAGTTGTCTCTCTACAATGAATTAATTATCATAATTTGGTGATGCGATAATCTTTACAGCGACGAGTTTAGTCAGCTGTGATTGCCGACTGTTGTAATAATAATGTGACGGGTAATATATAGGTTTGATAGTAAAATTTCAAAGCTGCGTGTGCGCGAATGACTATCAGAAATAACGATCGCGACAGTTGCAACTGCAAGAGCGATGTTTCCACGTCGATCGTAAGATTTTGCTTTCCATTCAGGAGCATCAACTACAACCGAGACGAGGACCAACCCTCGTGCCACACACATGTACTTGATTCATTCATTCATTCGTAACACGACATGCCCCTTTGACGTTTCTCCCTGAAGATGAGAGACGAGAGAAAAAGACACGGCGGATCTGTACACCGAGTAGCGCCAGTTGCTGTCAGCATCCACCAGATGACTCCCATTCTCGGCAGAATCTGCGAGCGATGCTGGCGGGAGAACGTATTTCCATCTCTCCATCCGTTCTCCCCGTCGTCCCTGATGTCGGCGCGAGTCGGTCCAATCGGGCAACGGCTTTCTCGTCGTTTCGTGATCGCTATTGGCCAGCACCGGCGAGTTTATATCGAGCGAACGTCGGAGGGCTGCGCCTCGACGGAGGCTGCTTACCCTCATCTACCCCGAGAGCAGAGAGAAAGAGAGAGAGAGAGAGAGAGAGAAGGAAAGAGAGAGAAAGAGAGGACAGAAACACGAGCGGAAGAAGAGGGAGATAAGCCGGTGAAGCTTGGCTGCTGCTGCTGCCGCCGCCGTCGCTTTTTCTTCTTCTTCTTCTTCTTCTTCTTCTTCTTCTTCTTCTTCTTCTTCGTTAGTATCGTTTCCAGCCGTCTGTCCCTCCGGAAAGTCTCTGATCGATATGACAGCATTCTCCTCCCTCGCCGCAATGACAGCTTTCTTATGCGCGCGCTCCATTCGCGTTGGCTCGACTGTGCATGCGATTGAATTATTGTAGATCGAATCCGATTGAATCAGTAGCTTCGAAGTAGAAGACGTTCCTCGACAGGGTTGACTTTTCACTGGCATTGAAAAATGTATCTGCTCACAGATTCTTCAATTATGTCATACACCAGGTCATAAAGAGAACTGATAGGTTTTGAATTTTTAAAGCATCATTTGGAGTCGTAAAGGAGGAAGCAAGTTTCTAATTAATCTCACATGGATGAAGTGTGAAAATAAAAATGAAAATAAAATTGATATATTGTTTCCAATCGTGAAAAAGGCTGACAAATGTCGGAACCTACGCGACGCGTTAAGATTAACGACAAGGTGTTTAACGGAAGGTTCGATTTGTAGGCGCCGGCTCGATCGTGCCACCCGCGGTTAATGAGCCTAATGGGACATCAGGAGCGAAACAACTCTGTCGCACGGATTCCGTCGCGATGAATTTTCGCCTCAAGCGTGTAAAAGCATCAAAACTGCTTTCGCTACTGCTCTCGGCCAAATATAGTCGGCCGAGTGTGAACGCGCGAACCAGGCAAATCCGGAAGAACTGGTCGGTCAATGTATCCCCAACTGTCACTCGCTTGTCACTTCTTCAACCGCAATTAAAAGGCACTCACACCCGCACGTCTCTGCGAAACGAACATACGTCACAGACTCTCGATTCGTGATAACGAGTTACGTAAATATAGATTGTATTGAAAATGTTAAAATATCAATCTTAAAATCTGAAAGTTGAAATTCAAATTTTATTCTGAAATGAAAAATTGTCAAGATTTAAAGAAGAAGTCTCGGAATTTTAGTTTCTGCTGGAAACTTTGCAGTATTTTCCTTTATTTAAACGTTGTAGAATTAATGAAGTCCACAGTATCGTCTTTGCAAGACGATGCGCGAGATTTTCAAAATTTTAACGCGAAACAAAATACTTCGAGATGCAAATTCGCGACGTGATTTCGTGCGAGAGATACCGAGCTCTCGTTAAGAAAACGATTCCAGTTGACAGTCCTCGAAGAGACAGAGTGACAAACTAGTGGCGATATTAAAATCGGGAACACGTTTTTCGCCACAGCTGGCGTCGTTTAAATTATAATTTGTACCTGTACGCGTGACTGACGCGTGACTAACCACTCGCGTGTCACGTCATTTCTCTTCCCGGGAGCTCTTCCCATTGGGATACCCCGATTGCAAATTAATTGAGAGTGAAATGTGAGCGAGCGCTTTGCGACCGAGACGTCGCGGCTAATCATGAATAATGAATGTTGCTCTAGTTTGGAATGTTTCCGGAAGCATACGAAATCGGTGATGTCACCGGAAGGAAATTAAGTGGAAAATTAAAGAGTAACTCGATAAAATTGCTATACAAGCGCTATGCTTCGTTAATTCGATATAAAACGGATTTTTTCAAGCGATTAATTTATTTTCCTTCTTTTTCTTTTCAAAAAACAGAATCGTATCGCACTGAAAATGCCTGAATCTCTTTATGCAAGTTAAAAAAAAAAAAAAAAAAAAAAAACTTTTTAACATTCAAAGTTTTAAATCATTTCAGCAAGTTTGAATATTTGAAACATTATAGTTTCAAATAACGCAGAGATTATATACAACACCCAATGGATAATCGTAATAATAATCTACAAAGACAAAATTTGATAACATAAAGTAAATTATAAATGATACACATACAAGGGTAGACAATAAAATTACAAGGCATTCCAGGCAATATGTTTCCCGAGAAGTCCTTCAGGAAAACGCGGCGATACCTGAACAAATAACATTATCACCAACACCAGTAGCACCAGACGACCATCACTGAAAGACAGACAGAGCGAACTACGTTCCCGTGAAAGACAAAGAGAGGGAGAGAAAGAGAGAGAGTGAGGGGGGGGGGGGAGAAAGGGAGACAACGGGGAAAGCCACAAAGGCGCCGGCGCAGCGCGCAGACGCCCGGCGTCCCGACGTCTCTCTGTACCCCTCGACGCGGCCTCAAAAACCCCACCCCGTCATCGCCCGGCGAGATCGCAGCATGAGGGGATCGCACCAACCCCGCTTCCCTGCCGTGGTGACGTCCGCCCCTGGCTCCGGGTGGCCGTTCGCAGGATCGTAATATTATGCCGACGGGGAGCAGCTTCCATCGCGAGTCTGCCGCGTCCTTCGAACTTCCTTCCTCGGCCGACGACGGCTCTTCCGCCAGTTTTCTCCGCTCGCGGATGTGCTTCCGGCGCGCCAGTTTTCCGCCCGCGATGTTTCTACTCGCGCGAGTAGTTCTCCCCCCTGGAAATTTATCCCGCGAACCTCCCGCGTTCGCGAATCTGTGTTATTTTCGCGATCAAAAATATTTACTCATCCCGCGTCACTCGTGAATCCTTCGCTTCCGAGCTCTGTGGATTTATCGCGAATGAATCTGTTGATCGTGATGGAAGAAGTGTAAGAGCGTGCTCGAATTTGTGATAGGATAGGACTAAGGCGGTGATTAAGTGTTACGCTCATGTTTCGCATCTTAGAATTCAAGGAAAGGAAGGGTCGACGTGTCTCGAATGGACCAAAAGATTTAACGAGGATGCGATGCTTTAGAAGAAGAAAATGAATTGGTTAGTGTAAAAAACGTAGAATCAGAAGTATATGAAAGATACAATTATCCGACGGCTCGCGAACGATAATCAACATGTTGGCTTATTTTTAGCCAATAATTAAATACCTAAAAATCTATTTAATTTTGAGTAATCTAAGAATTTTTAGATTTAGCAAATAGAATAAAATCTGTTAGAATCTAAGGATATAGAAGCTATTGTAAAGTTATGGCATCTTCTTGTCTGAAATATATTCTTAACTTTTATAGATTCAAAAGCTAAATTTAATCATCAAAAAATCTAAGACTTTACGAATTTTAGAATATATTCGCTAGTATATATATCTATAATATTCTAATATTTATAGTAAAAAACTCGTTTTTTTATATAAAAAAAGAAATTAAAATTGATGTGGAACGTGAGATTAAATTTATTGTTGGCACGAATTTGTGACGAAAGTTAAATTGGTGGATTTTGTTAACCGCAACCGTGATTCAATCTGTATCTTTTTGTAAAAGGTGAGTTAGCCAACATGTCACTTTGGACATTGGCGACCATCCCGATCTCTTTCTTGCCTAACCGCAATAGAAACCTAAAGATCTTATTCAAGCTTTCTTCACTCAAAAAACTTGTCCTTTCTTCCGATATTTTTAAATAAGAAATTTTAAACAGTATTTAAAATTCTTCATTTTGTAATCCGGTATCTAATATTATTCAAAAATATAATACTTTTATATAAAATAATAAATATTTTATATATCAATATTTTTCAATCAAATTATATGAGTTAAACTTGAAAAAAGTTGAACGTAATCACACAGCTTTTATTTTAAATTAATCTATCGATAAATTTAATTCGATATTATAATGAGATATAAAGTATTTTTTTTTTCGAGAAGTGTCAAAATATGCAATTGAGGTTTTTTTTTTTTTTTTTTATTCAAAATATGTAAATCGCAAGAGTAGATGGAATTTTGCTGCGATGACAGGAACGTTTCTCGCGACGCAGATTCCATTATCGCGAAACGATGAACCGAAATGTCATTTAGAGAAATTATTCTCTCCGCACTCTCGTAACTTTTCTCTTGTCCAGAGCATGATTGATGACCGCAACAACTGCCTGGTCAGTTCGAGGCAGCTGAGACCGTCGGAATATCCGGCGTTGGAACCGCGCCGCGCGTTCTGGAAAAATCGTCGAGTCCAAGGTGACCGCGATTTAGATGGAAATAGCCAAGCGGGAATAAATTTGACCGCGAGAGCTTCGTTGTCGGCAAACGAGAAACGACAGACGATCAGCAGCGGAATTTGCCGTCGCGTCTCCAGCGGTTTAACCGATTTCAGGTAAGTTGAAGCACTCTGGAACATTAGTCTCACAGAGTATGTTCATTCGCGATTATCTGACTTTATCAGAAATGAAAAAAGTAAAGATCCTTCACTAAAATTTCAAGGCATAAAAATCATAATTAATAATAAAAAAAATTTCAACCAGTATTGCGTTTGTTAAACCGCACACATACACGAAGCAAAACATTATAAAATTTGAGCAATTTACGAAAAGTTTAAAAATATTCATAAATACAGTTTAATGTGGTTTTTGCATTAAATACATGCACGTACAATTTAGTGGAATATTTAATTTTTTTTCAGAGATAACATTTTTTTCATGTAATAATTTATATTAAATTTCAAGAATTTTTACCAGAAGAATTCGCGTAAGAATTTTGAAATTCGACGATGATGTAATTTTCAAATAAACACGATATTTCAATATTACTACAATCTGATCAAATATAAATTTGATCCGTCAATCTGGATATCCCGTTAATGCTTTCGGCGTAAATGCAGTTTCGCTGCTGACGTAACCACGCGTGCATTTCTCGCTGCGGAGATTCTGTTATCGAGCGATCGCGAATCGATTTTATGGAAATATGGCAACGCGATAATATCAGAAAAAACATATATATCTCTCTCTCCGCGTGCTATTGCAGCAGACATAACGCCATTGCGATGCAAATCCGCGTGCATTTTGCTTTTCACCTAAAACAATGCTATTTCCAAGGATGGATTAATTAACGTTGAAGAATTGTGCTGTTGTGATCGGTGTTGCGTTACACGCAAATAATGCTTGAGATGATATATTTCCGGTATTCGACATTCAAATGGAGATTGTGAAACGACGTGTTACACGTGTGTCAATTTCAATTCTAACTCGCGTACGTTTAATCAATTTCCAAGATCGATAACTTTTCAAATAGACCTGTTAAAGTTTAATCCCTACGAGAATTTTTCAAAATGTTGAGAAAGTCGTTTGCCCCAAGACGAGAGAGACATCGCGTCGATTCGCAAAATCGCGAAGATCGCGAGAAAACCGAGAGCCATTCATTAACGGATCACCGACTACTTACCTACAAATGCAAATTGTTTTCATTCATTAGGTCTTGCTTGCGTAGGTATCTTGGCAACGTGTTCCGAATGAACACATCACTTATTGTGATTCCTAGGGATTCTGAAATCCTAGATTCTCGAGTTTTATTTTTGCAATGATAGGAAGAAAAATCCAGGATTTTTACAAACGATTAAACAATCGACTCTACTATACGTTGACGTTTATTATGTCAAAAGCTCTAAAGACTATATATAGTCGAGATCAATGACTGATCTCGATTATAATGATAGAAATTGCGGTCACCATTCATCAAATTATTTAGGAGATTTAAAATTCATGACAGAATTTAAGACAAAAATAATTTCACGTATTGCATATATGTGTATGATATCCTGACAGATATATTTGTACATTTTAATTCGTCAAATGTTTGTTTCCTGTATTATACGACATATAAAATTAAAAACAGAGATTTCTGTCATAAATTTCTTTCTTTACAAATTATATAAATTATTGAAAATAAAGGCGTATGAAATAATATTTAGAAAAACTTACCTCTTAAAATTGAAATTAGAGTGTCTAGTTACAAATCTTGTAAAAAAAATTCCCTGATCTTTAAGATCTTCAAGACTTTTGTTCAAAATTTCAAATAATGAGAAAATATTAAAAAAATTTTTTTAGTCGAATTTATAAAATAAATTTTTTTATCGTACAACACACTGCGTTTGCACAGAATGCAGCGGTATGCGTCGTAGCGGCTCGCGTCCAGGGAGATGCTGAAGGAAGTCGGCTGCGGGAGCACTACGCCTCCGCCGGGAGACGGCGGGGGAGCGAACAGTCGGCAGGTCGGCGCGAACGAAGGCGGCGGCGGCGGCGGTGGCAGTGGCGGCGGGAACGGCGGGGGCGGCACCTCGGAGGGTGCCCTTGGTTGCGGAGGCTGCGGAAGAGAGATCGCCGAACGCTGGTATCTAAGGGCGGCTGATCGCGCATGGCACTGCGGCTGCCTGCGCTGCTGTCATTGTCGGGTCCCCCTGGCCGCCGAGCTCACCTGCTTCGCCAGGGACGGCAACATCTACTGCAAGGAGGATTACTATAGGTTAGCGTGCGATCGCGACAGCATGTCGTCCTTAAAGATTACGAATGTGCAATTTTATGTAGTTCGGAAAAAATTATATTCGCCAAAGATATACTTTATAAGATAAGGATATTTTCTTTTTTACATGATATTTTTTGAAATACATTATTTATAAATTAAGTAAAAATTGCATTTCAATTTTTCCAAGTTTCAATAAATGTCCATTTGTAAAATTATTTTTCATCATCATTGGGATTAATAATCGTCGATCAAATTTTAATGATATAATGATAAGAAAATATCCTATTCAGTTATATATTCGTGCATGTTAAGAATATCTGAAACTATTCTAATACTCTACTTTATGTGGATTTCTTTTTTAAACTAAAAAGAGCCTTTTGGCGCTTATTTTAGAAAAAAATATTATATAGAGTTAAATAAAATATTCTTAAGATGAGAATATAATTATTTAATATGTTACACATTTGGAAATTTAATTTGCTCCCAAAAATCTGACAAAAGTTTCTCTTTTGTAATTATAATCAAGCTCTATACATAATATTTTTTTACATTATGTTAATATTCCTATCATTGATTCACTTGAATAAATATTAACACATTTTGATGATTGTGATATAAAACATATTTGCACATTTAATTTTGACATAAGGGCGAATGTTAATGTCTAAAAAAAAAAATTATTTTGAATTAATTAAAAATTAATATAAATTCTCCTCTCAAAAATTTTTAACACACGAAATTCTAAGGAAAAGTATAATAATCTAGGAACGTTAGAGATTTTGAAAGCGATTTAAATAATTATCGATAAATAAATATATGAAATAATGCAAGCGCGAGTTTTACGCGATGACGTTCGGCGTTTCAGGACGAGGGTAGAATGAAAGGCTGAGAAGCGAGTTCGTTAGAGCGAACAGGGGAGGAATTCAACAGCCGTCGTCCATGCAATATGCAACAACGCGAGCCCTTTGTTTCCGTCTACGCGAATGGTGAACGGTCCGCTTCGATCGCTTACGAAATCCACCTCAAGCGGAATTCGTATAATACATTCGCAAACACTCGCTCAAATCGAATAACGTACTATTAGATTGCCAAACACGTACATATATCTCATCTCGCTTCTCAGTAATTCCCTGATTTAAATTTTCGCAAAATTGGAAGAAAATTATAAAAGAAAAATTCTTTCAATTTTTAAACTTAATTTGTCATTAGATTGATATTGTGACTGCATAAGGGGCTGATGTATTTGACAGACTTAAAATTTTCAATTTTAATAGAGCGTATTTTTTAACTGCTAAACTCTCTGATGATTCGCAGATTATTCGCGGTGTCGCGATGCTCGCGATGTCGTGCCGGTATCTCTGCCTCGGAGCTGGTGATGCGGGCGCGTGATCTGGTGTATCATGTGGCGTGTTTCACTTGCGCCTCGTGCGGCACCCCATTGAATAAAGGCGACCATTTCGGTCAGCGGGACGGACTCGTGTATTGTAGGTAGGTGAGAAACAGGAGCATCTGATCATTACTATCCTTCAAAGGCCGCGTACTCTCCTTGTTATCAACGAGTTCGATGACGAGGTTGACAGGAGCACGAGGCGCTTTTGTCGCACCGAGTCGTTCCTCCCTCCCTCCCGCCCCGTCCGCGCTAATGACAGTCGTCGAGTCGCTTAATGACAGTCATTGGAATGGATGGATTCGAGTCTCGGGTTCCGAGAAGACAATTGTGACGGTAGATACCGTGGGATGTGAAAGTAACAGATTCACGAAAAAGGAAGAAAAGTGCTACGATTTAAGGAAATTAAATAGAAAAAGATATATATATATATAGAGCCATTGACAAAATTATCAGGCACCCTTAAATTTGCCGTATTTCTTATTTTGTCAATAGTATATAAATACTAACAAGATTAAAAAACTATCGATAGCACTTTAAAGTTGACATTTCAAGCTTTAAAATGTTTTTCTAATTTTTCGTTTGCGATAATTTTTCGAGAGAAATTTGTTTACCGAGTTGCAGAGTGTCAGAAATACAATAAAATTTTGAGAAACAAAACAATGTTCTTTTTTAAAGCACAGAACAAGGAACATACAAAAATTTTTTAAATTACCGATAGCAACTTTAATGCGTTATCAGTACATTAAAAAATTTTTGTATTTTCCTTGTTCTGTGCTTTAAAAAAGAACATTGTTTTGTTTCTCAAAATTTTATTGTATTTCTGACACTCTGCAACTCGGTAAAAAAATGTCTCTCGAAAAATTTAAGTCAAGTTCCATAAACTACAACATTTTGTCTACAAAATGCTTTTTTTTAAACTTTCCTACAATTTTTTTTGGCCGAGATACATAATTTTGAAACTAAATCTGTATTTTTCAGACTTGTTGTCGATACTGGGCGAAAAATTAAAAAAAAAAACATTTTAAAGCTTGAAATTTCAACTTTAAAGTGCTATCGATAGTTTTTTAAATCTTTTTAGTATTTATATACTAACAAAATAAGAAATACGGAAAATTTAAGGGTAGCTAATAATTTTGTCAATGGCTGTATAAATTATTTAATCATAATTGTAGATAAAAATATGGAATTTTATGTACATATCTGAGATAGAGAAAAATCAAATGCTGGCCCACGGAATCTAACGTTGACACGCAAGTCGAACTCGTTCATCGAAACTCGACGCATAACGCGGAGGTCAGGTCGTCTATCGACTACTTGACAGAGAGCTTGACGACTGACAACTGCAACGTCGCTCCCAAGACCACACTACGAGCTGCTGTGCTGCGCCGGGGATTACGCGGGTGCTGCCGGCGGCATCGAGGACCTCGGCTCGCCGGGGGTGTCGCCGCTTCCGGCGTACTACGACCAGAGCCCGATAGCCTCTTCCGGCACCGTGCAGAAGGGCCGGCCGCGGAAGCGGAAGCTGTCGGAAGTCACCGGCTCCGAGCTTCCTGTCACTATGAGACTGGCCGCTGGCGCGCTCGGTGAGTCAAATCAATGTATGTTCCCGCGATCTTGTACGATCGTGAACGATTTTCTTGCCACTCTGTTCCTCCCCTACTGAAAAGATCGATTCCCGTATCCGCTTTTCACGTTTCCAAAAAAAAATGCAAATAATATTGACGACTTTCCCGCTTTTTTCCTCTCTTTCTTTCTCTCTATGCCACAGCAAACGAGTTAATCGACGGAATTGCATTATTTACCGAGTAACGGGGGGAGAGGGAGGCATAATGGTGGGCGTTCTCTTTTGTGCAAATATTTGCTCGAACCCTCAAGAATCGCAGATGTTATTTCATTTCGTCCGTGGATTATTCGGCTCGTTAACTGGAGCATTCGACATTCAGCGAGCGGGATTCTTTGACGAATTCTCGCGCGCTATGCAGATGTTTAATTCGCTCGATTATTTAATATATATATATATATATATATATATATATATATATATATATATATATATATATAGTAATTTCACATTTTATGTTTCAATTTTTTAAAATCATTTTATTCTTTTAAGACGACAATAAACAAGAGTCGCATCGTCCGATAAAAATCGTAGATAGCTTGAAATCATCCCGTAATAGATACTTTCCCAGAACAGTTTCGCATAAATCGCAAAGTCAATCGTCGCGACTTTAATGACGCAACCCATGGGCTGCTTGGAGGAAAATCGGCGGCGTGCACGATCCCGCCGAGCTTATGTTCGCTCGACTTGTGTCATTTGTCAACCGGGCACGCTCGTATCACATCATCCTGATGCGATTCTCGCCGGTTTTACGATCGTTTCGGCGTGGACGCGAGCCAAAGAGATGACCGCGAAGCGGTACACACGCGATTCCCAGTTATTTTATAATCGACGAGGGCGAGGATCATTCTATCCGTAGCCTACCACCGGAATTTACGACCAACAGCCATAAAATTGTCCATGATGTCCTGCGTGCGCAGCTTCGGGTGCGGCTGGGAACGGCAGGTCTGAAGAGAAAAATCTCTCTCTCTCTCTCTCTCTTTCTCTCTCTCTCTCTCTCTCTCTCTCTCTCTCTCTCTCGTGGTTTTATTATCTTTATATATAATTGGGATAGTTTTTGTGTATAAAAGGGAGACAAGCCGACGAGATGAGAGCTATTCTGCGACGGTGAGACACTGATACAAGCCAAAGACATTCTCGTCTTCTAGCACAGAAGCAGGAAGACAATAATCGGATTGTGCTCCATTTTTTACAAATGCAGTGCTTGATTGGGTTTTTTTTAATGCAAAAATATAAGACATCAATAAAAGATGAAATATACTGATAAATTCTAAAAAGAAATACATATATTCTTTGTAAACTGTATTGAATGCAGTGATGACATAAGTTTAATTTGCCCAACGCATGATGTGATCAAATCAAACGAGTACATCCAATACTAAATATTTTAATCGATATACAAACATCTATTTATATATAAAAGAAAATATATGCTTACTCTTTGCCAGTAAAATAAAATATATATATTTACTTTGGCTTTAAAAATCAGACTCAAGGAGATGTTGTCCTTCCCATTGAGGGAAGGTCGCACGAATCCTGGGAAGTTCTCACCGAGAGCAGAGATCGGGGGAAGAGAGAGGGTGGGCGGATTTAGCTGTTTAAGAATGAGATTACAATTTGTCAGAGCAAGTTAGAAGCCAAAATTGCCGAGGCCGCGAGGACTACAGACTTCTGCACGAAGAAACAGAAGAGTGTCTAATAAAAATAAAAAAAATAAAAAAAAAAGAGAGAGAGAGTGAGAGAGAGAGAGAGGGGGGGGGGGGAAAGGGGGGTCCCTGCTGCTGTACAAGACACGGCAAGAAACTCTCGCGCGCACAGGCGGCATTATATCGTTCCGACCGGCCATTCTGCTGGCAGTGGCCACGCATTGGCCACAGCAGCATTCTTTTCCGGGCAGATCGGCCAATCGATGCATCTCGCGGTGCCGATACCTATCTGTCACTGTCCGCCGGGGCCCGTTCCTCTTTCTACGGAGACAGAAAGGCCTCGCCGAGAATCGGAAGGGCCGCGCCGGAAAAATTCTAATTCCGATTCGATTCGATTCGATTCGATTCGCGTGCGAAATCACGAGAAAGGCGAGAAGCCTTTCAGTTTCAGCCTAACTTTTGGTGAAATTGTGTGCGTTTCAAGCCTTCCCACTTCCTACTTGGCGAAACGATTTGCTTTATAAAAAACGAAGAATAAATATTCAAAGAAATATTTGTTACGTTAAATCTTTGATTTTACATGGAACAAGAAGCGTCTTAATTGATCAATTAGCGGTTATGTCACCGTGTACGAATTTATCTGAATTATGGCGAACGAAAATAAAAGAAAAAAAAAAAAAGAAAAAGAAAAAGAAAGAAAGAAAGAAACCAGTCGCAGGAAAGAGGACGTGCGTTGTGTGCGCAGTTGCGGTTGTTGCACGCCGGCGGAGCGAAGAAACGTATCCAATAAATAAGACGACGAGGGTAACCATTGAATTCAATCGGAAGAAGAACGGGTTCCAGTCGACGAACGGGGTGGAGAGGGCGAGAAGGGATCCCAGAAGTAAATCCCCGAGCACGTATGCGCCATTACTGTTTATTGTTCCGAACTTCCATTCCCAACGAACGGCGATTCGCCGGTTCGCCAAAAGGGAGAAAGAGAGAAAGAGATATACATGACGAAAGAGAAAAAGAGAGGTGGAAAAACCGTTTTCGCGAGTGGCCACAGTCACCACAGGGTCTGTGGAATTTAGTTTCTTGTTGAGGTAAACGACACAGATTTCGTTTATTTCTCTTTCTTCCCGGAGGTAATCGGAAAAGCACAGTTATGTTGGAAAGATCGAGCAGAGATCGGAAAGAGCGCGCTACGAAAAGAAGAAGAAGAAGTCAACTTCTCTCTCTTGGATCTCTGGAGTTTAAAAATCCTCTTTTTATTATCCATTCAGCCGACGCATAAATGTTAAAGAAGACTACACAAGAGATGGCGGGAAATAATCTTGATTTTTTTACATTCTCGGATGGAAGGAAATTTTTATATATTCGTTGAAACAAACGACGTGACATCTGTATTCAATATAATCGAGGATTATATTTAAAATTTTTTCAAGATTTTTAAAACCAAGAGTTTCAAAGATTTTTTAAACTCTCTGGACATTTCGAATGTCCAGATTTTAAAGGCTTACGAATAGCCGTGAGTCTTCACGTCGTCGTTTTTATTGCTATTGCGTGTTGAATTATTGCGATATTTTCGCGCTAGAAATCTCGAGAGAAAATATGTGAGAGATGTCTAACGCGAGAAAAAGACATTTTCTAGTCGACGTCGCGGTTGCAGAACTGCTGCATCCTACGGAACTGTCCTCGTCGATGGAGTCGCTGACCGCGTACGACGCGTCCGTGGGCTCCCCGGGACCGGTGCACCAGAGCCAACGGACGAAGCGTATGCGCACCAGTTTCAAGCACCATCAATTGCGAACCATGAAGAATTATTTCGCGATCAATCAAAACCCGGATGCCAAGGATCTCAAGCAGCTCGCGCAAAAGACCGGCCTATCCAAGAGAGTCTTGCAGGTAAATACGTTTTCCATTTTCAATTTGCATTTCGAAAATGAAGTAGCAATTTATACCGACGTTCCTTTCTTCTTTTTTTTTTTTTTTTTTTTTTTCCTGACAATAATCAACGTCATCTTTTATTTTACGTAACGAATTACTTGTCTCTTTTCTAATATCCCTTGACGAATAATTATTCAATGTCGACGAGCTGATTGTAATTAACAGTTCGAGTCACCGCGGTCTTTTTTCGATTTTTCATTGTTCAGGTGTGGTTTCAAAACGCGCGAGCGAAATGGCGACGGAACCTGATGCGGCAGGACGGCAGCAACGCCGGCAGCAACGTCGGCTGTTCCGGGACCCCGGTGTCATCCAGCACCGGGAATTCTCCAAACGTCGGCCCAGCCGCCAGCATCCTCGGCGACAGCAACAGCATGCCCTCGACTTCCATGGAGGAGCTGCACGCCCTTCATCATCTGCACTCGGGCGTCTCCTCTCAGGTCTCCTTCTCCGACTTGTACTGACGACGGCTTGAAATGGACGAGGATGCTTACAGCAGCCTCTCCAGCCATCTCGGATGAGGGATTATCCCGCTTCCTCGAAAATCAATCGACTCCGAAGAGCTCGGCGAATCGATGACACGCGCATCCATCATAGTTTTTTTTTTTTTTTTTTTTTTTTTTTTTAAGAAGAGATTTTACTGGCTGTTGGTGACGTATTATGACAGCGATCTGAATAACGTTTAACGTGTCCCTTGCCGTTACTGCTTTTCAAAACAGTTGTCTGAAAGTTCATAGAAGCCGATGTTTTGTGTAAAACAAACTTTGGTTGCGCGAAATCGATCAAAAGGAGATTAAACATTCGGCTCTTCTTCGAGATTTACAGAGACATATCGTTGGATTAACGAAGAAAGTGACTCGTCCGAGGACTTTTTCCGAACGACAGCCTAGTCTGATAGAGACGATAATGTTTAAGTAATCAGTGATAATAATCATAGTTCCATGCACATCCGAATTACCAAAGATTACTAGACGAAGATAGTAAGAGTGTAATCTAGGTACGTATATACAAAAAGAGATTGTAGCGATTATATCGATAATTATCGAGACGAAACCTCGGGCACTGTTCGACATGCGGGGTGTTCCAGAAAAATGTATGCTACCGACAACATGCTGGAGCATTTCTAAAGATCTCACATTACCAATCCAGCGTACTCTAAAAAATCGAGAATTTTTAGAGATTCGAAAAAGATTTTGCAAGATCCAAGAATATCCGAATATTTTTAAAATATTTGCGAATATATTTCTAGCAATATATCAGTGTTTTTTTTTTTTAGAAACTCTCTTTTTGCATATTATTTAAATTATGTATGATGCAACACATCCATTAAATATGTTGTATGTATGATTGTTTGGGACGCCCTATGTAATGTCGCAAGATCCGCCAAATTAAATGAAATGGCTCGCCCACGCGGACGAACATGTACATGTGCAATCACGTAGCGAAATTAATTATTTAATTTGTCCTCGTTGATTCTACACGAAACTTTGCAGGTCACTAATTTCTTTTTTTTTTTTTTTTTTTTATCGGCTTCGTGTTGTGTCGATCGGCCAAAGTTTATTAAGCATAAGTATTAAATATGCAATCGTGACTAATGACACATAATATGTCAATAATAATTCCTATATTAAATATGAAATAAAAAATAAAGTTGAAAATATAGTTTTGAAATTTTATCATTGCTAAAAGATGGAGGTCGCAAGCAAAAGGATTGGATCTGATAAAATAAAATCATGCGAAGCTCGATAAAAATTTAGACGACGAGTCTACGATTTTTTTATATTTGACGACGTAAATGTATGAAAGTTTTTGAAACAAAAAAAAAAAAAAAAAAAAAAAAAACGGCGTTCCTCTGCTCGTGCCAAAACGTAGCTAAGAAAGAAATTTTCTAACGAGCTGCTGGAATTCAAAAGGGACATGATATATTTTTGCAAACCGCGATTTCCGGATTTTTACGAAGTTATTCGAAAGATCCCGCTTTCATCGAATCTTTCGCGCATTTATATATTCTTGCATTCACGTTTCCTCTTCAAATTGTCATCTTTGAATTCGAGCAGTACGAGGCGCACGCACGCACGCACGCACGCACACACACACACACACACACACACACACACACACACACACACACACACACACACACACACACACACACACACACACACACACACACACACACACACACACACACACACACACACACACACACACACACACGCACACACACGCACACACACACACGCACACACACACACACACATACAAACACACACATATACATATATTTGACGCAAGTATGTATACAAGGCTGCGAATAAAGATTAAGTTATTCGCGAGTCAGTGAAACTTAATCAAATCGAACTTCTCTCAACATATATAAAAAAAAAATACCATAAAAATTATATTGTAGATTTAATATTTTTTCAATATCGAAATATTTGAAATTTGGAAATATCGGAGAATCGATGTCAATCACGTTGTATTTTCACAAAGTTTCTTCAAGTTAACTGACGCTAAATTTTTCAGTCCTTCCATTTTTATTCGGTAATTAATAAACTTTTTATGTATTCTAGTTAATCCTTAAAATCTGAAGGGCTCCTACTTGAGGGGCTGAATAATACATGAGGTTTTATAGAAATTTGAAATGTATTGTGCGAGCATCATCGTGACAATGCAACACCATCAATCATGTAAAAATGAAGTTAATAAGACGAGAGAGACTATAAAAATGTCACCAAATATTACAGATGGCATGCGGTGATTATTTCTTAAAAATCTCTGTATATATAAATCATCTGTTTATCATATTCACTTTTGTTACTTCAAATAAGTGTAAGTTACAAAATACATACTTTACGAGCATCTTTTATCTTGTCACGTGATGCCCGACAGAGAGAATCGATAGGTCGCACGTTAGGTATATGTAGCATAGCGATGATTAAGTGTACATGTTAAAGAGCGAAGCAATTATTTCCAACTCTATAGGCAAATTAATGTGCTACATTCGAGTGCAACTATTATCGCATAATAAATAGTTACGTACGTCTCTCGACTCGGACGCAACTTGCTCTCCTCTCTAATTCACCACTTTCTCCGACGTTAGATCACATCAGATAAGTTTCTAATTTTTCAGGTGAAAGGTAAGTTCTAAATTTTTTAATTCCGATTAAATCTGATCGGAATTTTTACGCTGAAATTTTTTCAAATGTTTATAATTCTTGAAATTTAATTGATGGGTTCATGAAGCTCAACAATAGCGTAAAGATCTCCGGCCATAGTTTTTTAAAATACAAAAAACATACTTTTATTTTTATTATTTTTTATTAGTGTGTTTGGTACACTATCTTCACTGAAGCTTAATTGCGTAATATTATTGAAATTAGAAAGAAAATATTTAATAGAAATTTTATATTATCAAAATAGTACAACATAAGTATTGTCCATCTTACCCAACTTTTTAGGAAAA
The DNA here is from genome assembly GCF_047496725.1 of Anoplolepis gracilipes. NCBI lineage: Eukaryota > Metazoa > Arthropoda > Insecta > Hymenoptera > Formicidae > Anoplolepis > Anoplolepis gracilipes. Next base: position 2,766,112 of record NC_132984.1, on the reverse strand, counting down.
GATGACCATAGTGACAAAAAGACGGCCATAATATTTATAAAAAAAAAATAGTGAAAATGAAAATAAAAATTATAGGTCATATAATAATTTACATATCTTTATAATATATCTAACGTCGATTACGATAGCTTAACTGTAATTTATTCAACGGTATAACAGTTTTTAGTGGATACGTGAAAAACTTTGCAGGTAGTCAAAAGTAAAAATATGATATAAGATTCACAATATCGTTACTTCGAATAATGTATGCGCATAAACTAATGTAAATATCAGTTATCTTTGATAATGACTAAAAAAGCGCACCATGTAGTGATTATTAAAAAAATTACAGCCTATGGCCATCATACCCTAGTTTACCCTATTCGTGGATCAAATGTGTCAATCCTCAATCATATAAATGCGCGAAAAAACCGTTTCGTGCTAAAAAAAACATGTAAAATTTCTTCCTTTAAACTCGAAGAAATCCAACGTAACGTTTTACGACATCCATCACCATACACCATCTTCTCGAACTAAATCTCCTCGCCGCATGCATACATTCATTGCTCTCTCACGAGGCGCAAGTGCGAGTTGTAATTAGCATCAAATTAGTTATTTAAGGATTTCACGTTCGTGCGTTTGAGTCAGAGGCGGATAAGCCGAAAGATACGACGACGACGACGACAACGACGATGACGAAGAAGAAGCAGGAATAGAAGGAAAAGTTAGGAGAAGAGAAAGAGAGGGAGGGAGAGAGAGAGAGAGAGAGAGACAACGAGGGTCCTACTTAGGGGTTATACCAACATAGCGAGTCCTCGTGTAAATTGTAGGCCTCTTGAGTCGTATAAGTGCACCGCATGCCGTATATATTTTGTCGGCGCTCATATAAGTTAATTTTCAATCTATATGCGGGTTCTCTCCTTCTCTCTCTCTCTCTCTCTCTCTCTCTCTCTTTCTCACGGATGGCGCGCGGCGACTCATCAACGAAATGAAGAAATTGAGACTCTCGTTAATATTTAATGAGCAGGCGCTCGCGCGAGCACGGATATACAATGGCCGTCCGTCGCGTCGGTCCCCCGGGCCCGGCGGACCCCGAAATATCACCTCCCCGCGGTCGCGTCGCATTTACATGCGCACACTCTCGTGGACTCGACTCACGAGAGAGCCGGGCGAATAAGAAGTTTCGGGCCTTATATTCGCGTGTATTTTCTCTTGCGAGGAGAGGGCTCTCTCTCTTACGGCAGGTGCGCGCGGATGCCCGCTTCTCCTTTTTTCAGCACGAAATATAAGCGATTGGCGTCCGTGTCTTCCGATTCTTCGCCGATCCGCCTTTGGCTTTGTTCGAAATGAACAGCTCGTTGTGTTTCCTTCTCATTGACGGCGATTCATCATTCTACGAAGATTGCGAGAATAAACTACTATTTTATTAAAATACAAATTTCGAGGAGGAAAAACATTTTTAATATTTATTAATTTTCAAAAGGTTCTGTAGTCTCGATATAATTTTATTAATAAATTTTTAATCATGCAACCGTATCTTTGAATTGCGAAAAATCAGCTTTGGATTTTGAGAGACCAAACATTACATTCCCTAGACTTAACAAATTGCACATTATCGATCAATCGTTTACAAGTGTCTGTCATGTAAACTGTCAGCCTCGCTTGAAGACTGTTCGACCTTTGACACTTGCAGCGGATAGCGGCGTAACGGCTGGAAGTAACAGGTTGTCATAGAATTGGCAGATTGCTAGAAGGCAGACAGACGCAGAAAGAAAGACACATAACCAATCAAATTTTACGTTAATTCGCTGAACATCGTTAAGTCACACGCAAGATTGTTCGGATGTCATGAATAATGAAAGATCCGTTGTAACGAAAAATACCTTCAAGTAAGATTGGCTTCTTGCCAGAAAAAAACCGTTTTGATAGAATTAAATATATATCTAAGAAAATTTTAACATTAAAAAAAATTTTTTTTTTGCTAATCTTGATGTATGTATGTGCGCGCGCGCGCGCGCACACACGTATACATATATCCAATTAAAAAAAAAATATTAATAAAACACTCTCTTTAAAAAGTTTTACCAAATCTGTGAAACCTAAAATTATCGAAATGTAAAATTCTTGTTAGATGAAATCGGTTCAAATCGAGCATCCGCCAACTTTTTTTCAGCAAATTAGCCGCGTTCCAATTTTCTAAAACTCTGAAACTAACAATAAGTGTTAAATCACGAAAATGATCAGATGAGAAAAATAATCTCGCACCCGGAGGGGAAGTATCGTGTTGCTGCGCGATAAAAACTGCGTCGATAAAAAACGCGTCTCGTGGATGAAGGACAATTGGGAGGAACTATGCGGCCGGTCACCGAGACGTCGGAAGGTATCCGAGTAGCTCAAAAAGTGGACCAATTTTCGGTAATTTGTACACGATGGCTCGTTGGATGTGCACGCAGGATAGCCGGTCAGGAAAGGCATCCCTCCCCGGTTCTCCTCAACCCTTCCTCTCGTCAACAAGAGATTGGTGAGCGTACATGTAGGCGCTCGGAGGAGAAGTGCAAGAAGAAAGAAGGATTGTCTCAGGAAGAAGACGAAGGACAGGAAGGACGCGAAGGGGAGGATCGCACGAGTCTATTTTTGAGGGAAGAGGAAGGCTTCCAACGAGTCCGGTCGATAGTCTTTTGTTCTGTCAAACGTCAAACGCGCCTGCTCCATGAGGGAGATTGAGGAGAGAAAGAGAAGAATAAAGAGGGACGAGACAACGAGGAACGAGACTAGAGGAGTTTTTATTGGGGTGGATGTGAAAGCGGTAAGACTGGCAGACACGTTCATTTTAAGCTCGATATATACAGGGTGTTTGGGTAACTGGTAATACAAATGAGAGAAAATAATCGTTTGAAAGGAAACAAGGCATTTTGAAACAAAACTTTTTCAGAATTCTAAAAAATTACTAATTTTACAAAGATTTGAAAAAAAAAAAAATCTTTAACATCAAATAACGATTTAGCGGGATTCTATCGAAAAGCTGGCATTAATTAGGATTATTATACACGCGCAAGAAAGTACATTCAAGAGTACCCTCGACTCGTCACGCTATCTCTCCAGCGCCATTGCTCCCGTTGATATCGCAGAAGAGAATATCTTCTTTTTTCTGCTTTTCGTTTCTCCATTTGCCAAGAATCGACGATAAGACCGCCGCTAGACGCGGCAGATGGCCGCCGAGAGGGTGACAGAGGCACGCGTTACCAATGTATGTCGGTACGCAAGAAAATGTCGGTACCTTTTTGTTTTGGTGCCGCTGGACCCACCAGCGGAGACTCTCTGATGCCACGGCAACGCGGAGATGTTCCTTTTGCTCATAAAGTCAGGAAAAAGTTGAGCGCGTTGACCCGGAGATCGCCGTTACGTTCAGCGGCCTTTTGCTCTCTCAAAATGATCAATGCAAGGCGAGATCCAGTCGGAATGAGATTCGACGGTCGAATTACTCAAGTTTTTCTAAATCGTCAATTTTTAAAGAGATACCGAGCTTTAAAAAAATTATACGTATTCGTTGCTTCAATGTTATGTATAAAATAATATGGCTCTAAAATTCCAAAGAGAAAGAGAGAGCGCAGATTTGACGAGTGTCATTTAATTAAATATTTCGCGGCGGAAAAATCGACGATTTTTGATGATTGAATGATAGAGTGTAACGGCCAGCGTGCACAGAAAAAAAGAATATTCTTATTTTAACAATATCTTTAGCTTCAAAATGTAAATCTTGAAATGAGATTATATTGCGTTAAATAAAGAAAATTTGCTTGGATCAAGACATTTTATATTATATAGTTGAACCAAGAAAAATATATTCTTGTCATTTAAGAGTAATTTTCTTGAATGATGAAGAAAAAGTGTTGGATAGAAAATAACGCATGTTCAAATCGAAGATTACAATTTTTTTAGAGTTGAAATAATTATTTTATTCTTGAAATGACAATTGTAGTATTGAAATAAGATTATAATATTGTTGAAATTGAAGATTTTTAAATTCTTTTAACAAGATTATATAAATTGTTGCGTATATATGAAACAATGAACGCGTTCATATGAGTATATAAGTTTTGATTTGACACTTACTTTTTTTCTGTCATGACAGCTCGATGATTATTATTATTATACACGCATTGATGAGGAAGAGACATTATTTGTAGCGGATATTTTATGTATGTAATATGCGCCGGTCGGAGCACTTGCTATGAATATGCATGGCACTTTACGTTCTTGTAATTCGCGGCCTTCTTGCGGAGCATGCTTAATGAACGATCATGGGGAATCTATTCCTCCGAAGAGATGGGCAACATCATTGCATCCAGTTTCTCTGCCCTTCTGCAAGTGCGAAAGAGAATCTTTTTCTTCTTTTTATCTACTTGATTTCTGCTTTTTTTTCTCCTCTCTTTTTCTGCTTCAAAATTCAAATTATCATCTTACTATTTATTATTCAAATCGCCATTTTATTGGGATGATTAATTAGGAGCGCGGTACAGATTTAAATATCGATATACGGAATGCGTCATTATTACTGCCACGCTTGTTAATATAACGATGGAATCGAGCTTTTATTAATAAAAATTTAATTGGAAATTATACAGAATATATTATATACGACACGATAAAAGTTATTAAACATTACGAGTAAATCTAGTATCATCATTAAAATCATTTTAATGTTTTATATCTCTTCATTAATTTTAAGTTTATTTAGAAAAAGCAAAATATATCTTCTTCATCCGTTTAGATAAAAGTATGGTTTACCATTTACATAAAAATATGCAAAAATCAATTTATTAAAAATTTTTCTGTTTATTCAAAAATTGACTGCAAAAAAAAAAGAATAAAACAAAAGTCATTCTTTTATGGTTAACATCCGGTATAAGACCGGATTCTTTCTTCGCGATCCGAGTCTCCTCTGCGAGTTTGTGATAACGATAGCGAACAACGGTAGCCAAAGTCATTACACAGACTGCCATTCATGCGATAGCCGAATAAGAGAAAACAATCTTCTTTATAACAGCGATAAGAGAAGAAGCAAAGAGAGGCAGATACATACAGAGACATATCTTTTAATTTACAAAATTAAAATTTATTAGTTTGCGCTGTCGTAAGAGAGCATGGTAGTTATTTTTTTACAAAGAAAGAGAAAGAGAAAGAGAGAGAGAGAGGGTCTTCTAAAGGGACGATCGCGGCAGATGCTGTTGCATATAGGGAACAGAAAAGGAACGAAAGATGGCCGCGGCTACCCGGCATTGTCTACCAGAGACTTCGTTGTAAATAATGCCTCTCCATGGCGGCGAACCAGAAGAACGGAGAGTTGGCAAAGTGTACGGTCTGGTTGGCCCCTCGCTATCTCACTCTCTTCCTCTCCCTCCCCCTCTTCACCCCGTGCCAACTTCCCACTGTCTCTTCGTGCCTCTTTCCTTCGCGCAGTCTCCTCTCTTTCCTCCATCCCTATCTCTCTCTCTCTCTCTGTCTCTGTCTCTGTTTCTCTCTCTCTCTCTCTATCTCTCTCTCTCTCTCCGCAGAAACCTGTCGCGCATAAACTGATTCGATCCCGATGTCTCCTCGCGCGAGATTCCCATTGGCCACCGTATAGTCACGCCGCTCGCTTTGTTTGCTTTGTCGCGCTCGCCTTTCCCCCCTGCTTCTTTCTTTCCTATACCCCACAGGATCAAGATCACCCTTTTTCTCCGGGTCCTCCAGAGAATCCAAATATTCACAAAAGTTACGTGATCGAACGGTCCCATCGAACGTGTAAATCCTCGTCGACAGAATCGTCGCGAAAGAACGGAAAGAGAGCTTCTTATGTTAGTCATTTACCGAATCATTTGCCAGCAATCCTATATTTCTGAAATAACCCTTGCAAGGGTTCCGAACGGGTCTCTCTATTAAAGGATATTAGGAATATGCTAATAATCGAATGAGGAAATCAGATTCTGAATATATCCTCCTTAATTTTTGATTTATTAATAAGTAATATCCCTGTTAAAAGAAACCCATTATGTTAAATAATAATTAGAATTATATCAAGTCATTTTTTTATACATTAAAATTGCCAGTCAATTTTCAAATATTCATATTCTAATAGCTATTCATGAAAACCTATGATTTGCATACAAGTATTCGAATATAATCAAACAATACCTACGGATAATTACGGAATTCATAGTTTTGGCCGATTATGGTTGTTTTGTGCCTGGAAAATCTAGCAGACAAACACACAAATGCGGAATAATATGGTACGTATTCTTTAAATATAAACCTGATATTCATCACAATATGATTTTGCACATCGGCGCTGAATGGGTATGCATTATACATGTGACAGATACACATTTATCGTGTTTTGCGTTATTGGCTTTTAATGACGGTTGGAGCGGCATTATTTCATTAAAATTAACACTATTAATTATTATAATTATCTATGTAAATAATTATGTGTAATTTTCGGTTATTAAAATTAGAGATTAAAAATGCAAAAATATTTGTTTCGACAGAAAATCTCACGATACATTTTATATAAATTCACTATTGCGTAAGATTTTCGACAAATGTGATGATATACATTATTGCGTAATATTGTGTAAAACTGTTGCATATTTTTGATGCATCCAGCTGCCTGACAAAAGTGTGACAATAAATGATTGTCTGCAATTTTTATTCCGCCACTATTATTGCGTCGTCGAAATCCTAAAATCTGGCGGATTTCCGAAGATCCCACCCTATACATGCTCCTATCTGCGATGGATAGGGATGGGGTGGGCGATGGTTCGCCACAGTGCGAGTTCACGTTTCGCGGTCTTTTTTCTCGGATTATCCAACCGGCGCATCGCTTATTCGTGTATCGACCTTTTTCGTCTTTTTGGCCCTTTTCTTCCGCGCGGGCGCAGGGAGAATTCTTTGTTTGCACCGAGTTTCTCTCCAGGAAGAGACCGGCGGGCGAGCCGGCGAACGGGGGGAGAGAAGATAGTGGCCATTGTGGCACGATCTGCACAAAAGTCGCTATAGCGATGGAATTCAAAGGAGCTGAAGAATGGCGGCCAATGCAAATTGAAGCTTTTTTCTCTCCTCCTCTCGCTGGCGAGTACAATATTCATGAGCTTTTCGCGAAGAATGGGCTACGTTGTCTTTAATAGACTAAGAAAAGGAAATGTTTGAAACTACGAAACATGTCGGATTTCTTTGAAAAAAATTAAAAATGTTTCATATTTTGGATTTTAATGCTTTGGAAAAAAATACAAAGAAGAAAGAGAGAGAGAGAGAGAGAGAGAGATTCTTACCATCTTAAATTTTCAAAAGCTTTAAAAAAATTAATTTTTAATTTTGAAGTAATTCTTCAAGATTTACTCTATACTCTTAGTATGTTTAGATTCCCCTTTTCACTTTAATTTTATTTAATAATGATTTTTTATTTCAACCTTTAAAATATACAATTTAGATAAAAGACATTATTTATTAAAAAAAAGTATTTTTTGTTTGAAATTTTTTTTTTTTTTTTTTTTTGCGAATTCTCACTCGGCTGATTTCGATTTCTTGAAAGATGCGTTCTATCGGCGGGTTCGTGTCAGCTAGGGAGAAATTTCGTGAATGGAACCTCCTAGGAGGCACCATTTATTCCGAAGTTAATTCGCTATCGTGCCTGTCGAACGCTGCCTGACAGTGGTCGGGAGATTTACTCCCGATCGGTTGATAATCCAGCAGTGGCCATGTCTGCTGTGTCTACAGGGTGTTTTTCAAGCAACGCTCCACTGATGCGATTGTATAGCCTCCGGTGACTCGGCCGCTAAACGAACGTAGATAAATATCCCGCATTTTTCCATCCGCCGTTTATTAACGCGCTTCGTGAAAGTAAAACAGCGGAACGTACGATTGTGACACCAATAAATGTCAGTGTCTGTCAGCGCGCTCAAGATTTATGTCAGTAGGATTGTGATAGAAAATTACATGTCGACAAGATTAAACGAGTCTTGCGTGTATAGAAATATAATGAATTGATTACGGAATTATGAAATGTATTCTTACATTAGAGAGATATAATAGTATTACGGTTGAAAGACTATCATCATTAATTAATCACAAGTGAAGACAGATTTAATATTTTTCACAATCAAAAAGAATTCGAGTATCTAAATATTTAAAAATTTTAGGCTGCAAGATTTTATAAAATTTTAAGGATCTTAAAATCTAAGCAAAAAGGGAAAAGTTTTTGAACGATAGAATAATAAATTGAAAATTTATAAATCTATAATTTAAAATATGAAAATATCAGAAATTTATATTTAAGATAGTTTTTTTAAAAAAACTAAAAGTTTGCATTTTTCTTAATAATTTATAATCCACACAGATATACAAAAAAAAAAAATTATAATATATTTTAAACATTCAGTTCTGCCAACAAACACCTGCTACAATTGGATTAACAGATTGTCTGACAATTTTTGATTGATTTCTCATTAAAATTCAATGGTGCTCGATAGCTTGTTGACAGGCGTATCTCTAGATCAATAACTCATGATTCCTTAATCCGCGTGAAGACGAGTCAGCTTATTTTCTATACGCGAGCCAAGAAGTTTGCCTTCTCTTTTCATCCTTCTCTCGGTTTCTCTTTTACTATTTTTCTTTCTCTTTCTCGAGTAGTTTAACGAAGCATTTACACGCGGGAGAGCGGTAGGTCATCGTCGAGGAGCTATTCATCACTAATTTCATCTCGCCTTCCGGCCGGCTCCTTTCGTCGTGGGCGCGATTTGTTCCAAAGTGGCGTTTTAGGCCCCTCGTGGTGAGCGGGCTCTGAAAAGTTCGGCTCTTTAACGCGCTATAACTCAATCGAATGATGAGCTATGGGACACGCCCCGACCCCGCGCCTTTTCCCATAACTTCGAGAGAACTTTTCCCGAAGAGGGAATCGAAGAACGACGGCGATCAAACAATAAATTAAACCACCTGCACGACCTTCTCCTCCCGGTGTCGATTCGGGTTATTCATTATTGATATTATTTAAATTTTAAATTTGCATTGAAGTAAAAAAGATGGACATGAATTATAAAAAAATGTTATATTTGCGACTCATTTTTTATCACTTTATGACTTATTTTAAAATATTGCATAAATATAATTTAAATATATATTATACAAATAAATATTTAAATATAATAAAATAAAAATAAAATAATAACAAATATAAAATACATAAATATAATATAAAAATAATAAAATATATAATATAATAAATACTTAAATATAGATCCTATCATCAAAGTGAAGAGATCAGATTAAAAGATTCAGATTTTTCTCTCCTATCAATCAAAATTATACCGAAACAGTCTGTCAACAGTTACGCGATCTAGTCGTCGTTTTTCTCCTGTAATCTCGTTCCCTAAATACACACGAACGTGTATAAAGTATCGGTTTCACGTAGTAACCTCTCGCGTTTCTTAACCTTCGCCCTTCCTTGTCCATCCGAAGGCGAAGGTTTCGCGAGGGGTCAGGGAGAGAGTTTACGTCGGCGTTGGTCGTGATATATACTCGTCGGATGGGTATCGGCTCGAAAGGGGGAGGGGGGAGGGGGGAGAAGGGGGAGAAGGCAAAAAGGGCGCAGTTCACTCCTCCCCCCCCCCCTTCTACGGGCGTAGGTTTGTTTTAACAAGGCATTTAAAGCGTACTCGGTAAACATTCGACGAGAAATATTGGTTGTTTATGGCATGGTGATTTATCACCTCGCGCTTGGACGAGCTCGGCAAATGGGATGGGAGTGAAAATAAGTTCAGGTATGGTTCTCTCATTTAGCGCGAGCGGGCGGCAGGAAGAACAGCGAGAGAAGATGGTGGTAAGAGGGAGGAAGCGGGGGGGAGGAGAGGGAGGATGGAGTGGGCGAGGGACCCCGAGGGCGGACGTGTTCACGTTTTAGCGCCGCTTAGAAGGATGATGTGCATTTCGATCCGCGCATTTGTTTCGCGATGCACGCGAATAAATTTCATCGACTCATCCTAGTAATTGTGTTCGTTCCTTCCATTATAGATATAGACAAAAAAAAAAAAAAAAAAAAAAAAAAAATTACGCGAAATATCACAAGAGATATATAGTTGTGATAAAGTAATAAAATTTTATTGAAGGAGGACTAAAATAATTTTGTTTGAAATATTAAAGCTTCCAGCCCGAAAATTTGTCACTCTGTTATGACTTTAAAAATTGATAAGTACAAATTAATTTAAATACCTAAAGCTCTTTTTCCCTTAAACAAAGTCTAAATATTTAACAGTGAAAAGTGCAAAAGGTAAATCTATCTTGGGATTCGTAAAATCCTTTCATAACTATTGTATATGTAATATCATTGCAACGCAAACTCAACAAAAAGCGTATACACCGGCAAAGGACCTGCCAATTAAATTTCTGCTCCCTTCTAAAAAAAAAAAAAAAAAAAAAAATAGAAGTACTAACGTTCTTCTCACTGTGATCCTTTTTATTCCCAAGATCTCCCTCTGTCTCACGCCCATATTCTTCTCGTTAACTCTTGAAACCTTATTAAGAGGTTCGCATTGTGATGCCGGAGTAAAATATTACAAAACGATTCTGATTCTAAGAAAGGACACGAGGAAGCATTTGAGAGACGTCCGAAAAATTCGTCGAGCTATTAAGTGGAATCCTTCATCGCTACCGTTGAAGATGATAATCTCAGGTGGCTACCGTCCCATACCGTTACCGATGACGGCCGCGGGATAAATCCGACTTCGTGGCCAACCAAAGTTCGCTCTAGGAGGTCCCGTGAGCTCTTGACACTATTGAACCGCGCATGGACAATGGCGGGTCCCGCAGAGGAATGCGCGGCGTCGCGGGATCGTTAGGGGCGAGGATGTTTTCGAAATGAGGCAAACTCTTTCACCGTGACCATTCTTAATCTTCATTAGTTCATTTGAGATTTGCATACCGAGGCTCAGCCGTTTATCTGATCGGAGGAGGACGCTGAGGGCGAGCTCTTTGTCGCCGAGTTATTCTATAAAGGCTTCCCGAAAGATATTTAAATTCTACAAATTTTTAAAAGACAAGAGACACTCGGAAGAATCGCAAGATTCTTTAAAAAAGCGCGTAACTCGAGTTTTCAAAATTTAAATTATCTTTTATTTGAGATTTTAAAAGATTCAAAATGTTTAACATCCAAATCTCAAGAAACTGAAAATTGCAAACATTTTAGGATAAAAAGATCAAATTTTCATGATTCGAAAATTTACGTTTTATCAAAATTAAAAATTAAAAAAAAAAACAGATAAACAAAGAAGAATATAAGTAAAGAGACTTCATTGACAAATTAATTAGATAAATTAAAATTTATGTTTAATGGTTTTAAAGCACGGTCGTATCTAATAAACACTGAAATTCTACGTTAGATCGCGGTGAATAAATTCAAATATACTGAATAATGAATAATGTTACGCAAACGATCGTAAAATGTATTTTTTTCCCGATCCGTCGCGGGTCGACGTACCTTCGGTGAAAGTTCTGCATACAGTCCCCGGTTATTAGGCCCACCCAATCGGTACTTAATCGTGACCTAACCACCAGCGCGCAGCGTGGAACGGAGGGACGAGGGGGAGAGAGAGAGAGGGGGGGCAAGAAGGTCAAGCTTAGCCCTGAGACGCGGCCACGGTAAAGCTCACCTTATCGCACTCCTCCGAGCCCGGGTGGCCTACTCGGCCACTTAATTGCAGGCCCATATCACGATCCAATATGGCCGCCCACTGCGAGTATTAGACCCCGTAGCGGACGTCAATGTCCGCTTTATGTAAGAAATACGGTATCATGCATCGCGCCCAGCGCACAGACAAGCCAAGGACATCATCACCATGAATCAGTATAGTGGTTGCATTTACGTTGTGCAACGCTAAAGTGACTGACATTTTGTTAACATAATTTTAAAGACGTAACGCTTCTCAAATCAGATTCTGTGATTGAAAATTATAAGAAAGATAAAATTTTTATAAATTTTAAGAGATACATCTATATAAAAAAGAAGGAGAGAGAAAGAGAGAATGTGTGGAAAATTCTAAGGACCTAATTAATTTTCTGCTCATAGAAAATAATAAAACTTGAGAATCTACATTTACATCAAAATTTGAGCATCGGATTAAATAAGAGAAATAATTTCTGTCTAGTCAAGTGCGAGAAGTAGCTCTCTGAGGACAAAAATTTCCAAACATTCGTCGCATACGCGAGTCACGTGAGAATCCGCTGACAACTGGTTCGCGGCGGATGAGTATCTCGGGTAAATTGTAGGCAAGATATCTTTCGCGAAAATAATTAATCACGGCGCCGATAAGGACCGTCGATGGCTGACAGGCGTGGATTGGATGGATTACGAGGCGCGTCGTATCCTTCGATATTCAGCGAGCAAACGGTTATGCCGTGATCAGGATGCCATCCAGAATATGTGAAACTAATGGTTCGGCTACCTAAGCGAAAAGGGACGAAGGAAGGACCGGAGCATCGGCGTTACCCATCTGGAAAACTGACGGGTCACACGTACACGTGATCAACGCTAGGATCAGTGGCACCGGACTGACTCTTCTTTCTCTCTCTTTCTTTCTAAGACGAAGTCGATTGAGACACCGCACGGCCAACTCTGATCGTTGATAGGTCGATGGTAAAATGAACATCGGTGCACCATGAGTCGACCGCGAGATAAGCATCATTTTTCAACATGTTACACGATGAAGAGGCCGCATGATGAATGAACGCGCCAGGACCGTCGCGATTTTCCACGGCGTGAACTTGAATGAGTGGACCGGCTGATTGTATTAGTGGAATAGATATATGAGAAGATAACGTAACTGATATGTATTAGAAAGAAGGTAAAAGTCTAGGCGAGCTAAATCATTTGAAAATATAAAGATGTATGATTTAGTTCTCGATAAAAATGTTCAAATTTTTCGCATTGTTTTATTATTGTAATCATTAAATTTTTGCTGCTATTTTCACTATCATCAAAAATGTCTTAAACAGTAAAATTAATCTATAATAATGCCAGTGTTAAATATTTCTATATACTTTATCTTTTCTCTTAAGCTTCCTTTCAATCATATACCTACCGAGTAAACAGACGTTTACTAAAACTTCCAGAGCGCCCCATCTGATTTTATTCTTTTTATCATTTTTTTCAAAATGTTTCAAAAAATAATACAATAATTTAAATAATATCTAATAAAACTATTAGAAGACTTATCTGATCATCTCTTCTCTAAATTTCGCTCCATTTCTCTTTTCCTCAAACGAAGCTGTAGAGAATTGACAACACAAATGGCAATTGACAGCACAATGAGAATTGGATATCTTTCCAAACAATTCACAGACAACCGGCACGACCATGGGCACAACCACTACCACCATCCTCAAGGCGTTTACCCTCGCACGCGTCGTCGAGAACGTCCAAAAGCGAGAAGAAGAGAGACAGCGCGAAAAGGCCGGGCGAAGGAAGGCAGAGAGGATCGCAGGTGCAATTTCGCGCGAATGCAGCACGCATGTCGAATAGCCGTGAGGGGCGATCAAGGAGAACGCACCCTGGAGGACTGGACGACGAGAACAAACTAGCCTCCGAGCATCGATAGTGGCCGTGTTTCCGTTCGCTTCCTCTCCGCGGAACCCGAGGAGAGAAGTCGCCCGGTTATGGCTACGCCTGCTACGCCAGAAGAGGCGGTTAACGAGTCTAATTAGCGACGAAAACGAAAACGAGTTTGACCCTTTTTTCTCTCTTACTCCATTCCTCTTCTTCGTCCGCCGCTGTCTGTTTCTCTCTCTCTCTCTCTCTCTCTCTTTCTTTCTCATTCTCACTCTCTCTTTCTCTCGCTCGCTCGCTCGCTCCCCTTCCGTGCGTACGTCCTTGTCCGTCGATTCTGTCTCAGCTCTTTCACATTTGTCTATTTCCTTCCTTCTCCAATTAATTATCTTGAGATTTAAAAAATCTAAGGGAACGCGAAAATATAAAATTGCAATGATCAAAGAAATTTTATTAAAGCTATAGCGGAAAAATTTTAAATTTTTCCACATTTAAAAAGAATTTAAAGATTGAAATGTGCAAAAATTTAACACTTTAAATTAAAATTCTCGAAAAAGTGAATAGATAAAATTCAGAATCTCTGCTTATCCAAGAAAAATGCAAGAATATGCAAAAGTTTATATATTCGAAGATGGAGAAAATTAAAAATACATGAATCTCTTCGGGTAACGTTTCCCGCTTATCTTTTTCTCGTAACACGGTCGTCCTTATTCGTCTCAGCAGAAGGACGGATCTCTGACTCGAATCCTACGGCATCTTTTTCGCTCGCGACGGAAGTGGGGAGGGAATGAGGTCAGTGGGACGCAACGAGGTAGGTTGGCTGACGAGGCTTTAATTTGCGTGCTCGGCAGAGTCTCCCGAAACGCGTAGCTGTGAAGGAAGTTAAAGAGAGAGAGAAAGAGGAGAAAGAGAGAGAAGGGAGGATAGAAAGAAGGAAAGAGAGACAGGACGAACAGGGGTTTGAAGCGAAGGGGAGAGCAGGGCACTATCATCGTCGACACATGAGAGCGAGAGTAAGGACGCGCGGAAGGAGAGCGTGGCCCATTAATTAAGACGAGGATAACGACCCCGGGATTCGTTAGTATGCCCGTGGGCGGTTTCCTAAGACATTCCATTCGCTGGGTACTCGAAGAACCAAACTACTTTCCCTACATCTCGCTCCTTCCTCCCCTTTACTCTCTCATCGCGCCGAGGGAAATTTTTAATTCGACGACAGACTTACCATGCTTCCACCCACCTCGAAATAGACTATCATATATCCAGCGGCAGTCCTCGCGTTTTGTTACACGACAGATTCGAAATCATCAATCTAAGCGAGCGAGATTTTCATTTCTATTAATAAATCAATTTGTTTCATTTGATTAAAATTATATTTTATTAAAAAATAGTCTTCAGTAAAGATGCTTTCTTGTTCTAAATCTAAAAGGGTCTAAAGTCGGTAGTCCGTTTTCATATTTAAAATCAACTTAAGTAAGGTCTTAAGATTTTATTCGATCATCCTAAATTGATTGACTGAACAGAGTCTTAAGACAGTCTAAAACATGATTTAAGATGATCTTAAATATGAGAACAGACCTAAGAGATCTAAATTTGCGTTAAATTCTTATTGTGCATCTCGATTACATCGTGTAAATTTTGGAACAAATTGCAAGATTATCTAATAGATTCAATTAAATTTTTCATCTCTCTTCCATCTTTTTTTTTTTTTTTTTTTTTTTTTTTTTTAGTTCGACGCGATCGGTCACGCGGTTCACGCGAGCTGGACCTGGTAATTCTTTATGATGCTAATCGAGGTCTAACCCCGTGGCATTTTTTAGGCTACCGTATGGCTTGATTGAGCCCCGATGAAAAGCATTCGATTTATATAGGGGATATCTTGATCGGCGACCGGGAAAAGAATGTACCTTCATTAAGGCAGCCCGGACGTACACGGTTTCGCTCTCGACTTTGGACCAATAATCACATTTTTTCGTAGAAACTTGGGAGTCCCAGGAATCGTCTGAAAAAATTTGTTTAATCGCACCGCTACCGCAGAAAAAAATATACGAGCATGGTCACAAAGTTCACTATGAAAGTTAACTCGTTCCATCATAATAAAATCTAAGATGTATTTCCTGAACATGAAATGTAAGGGAATAAATAGAATGAAAGAAAATTGTTAGATAATTGTGTGTAATTTAATTTAATTAATAATTTAATTAACAATTTTCCGCCTTTAGAATTGTATTACAATCGCGCTACTGTTTTACGGATCGAGAAATGATCAAACGATATTTCATCACAGCCGTGAATAATCACGTGCAGATAAAGGAGGTCATCGGGTTCACGAAATGACAGACAGCCCGACAGACGAGTGCACAGATAGAGGACAAGAAGTGAGATTTAAAAATCGTATTCTAAAAACGCTGAGTCTGCAATTTTTGACATATTTTACATGATTAATGCGTTACGCGAATAAGTTTTATTGCATTTTACATTTAACTGCTATCTATGTTGCATTAAAAATACATTTAAAGATAGATAGGTCATTGTATACGTCATCATAATAACGATTCCGCGGTTACGATCATATCAGAAGTTTTGTTGTAAAAAAACCGCACAGTAGCAGTAATGACAACAAATAATAATAGAATAATATAAGCAAGAATTTGGGGAGAGAGAGAAAGAAACGTACAATCGCGAGTGCATATTCAAGTCGCATTATGTGACAGATTATCGCGATCGCGGTTTATTTGAAGGGAGAAGGACAGCCGGGACGAGAGAGAAAGAGAAAATGCAAATAGGGTAAACTCGGGTAATATGGCCATAGTTTTTTAAAATGCAAAAAACATACTTTTATTTTTGTTATTTTTTAATAGTGTTTGGCATATTATCTTCACTGAAGCTTAAATTACGTAATATTATCGAAATTAAAAGGAAATTATTTAATAGAAATTTTATATTATCAAAATAGTACATAAGCATTGGCCATCTTACCCAAATTGTAAGGAAAAGATGACCATAACATTTATAAAAAAATAGCGAAAACGAAAATAAAAATTATAGATCATATAACAATTTACATATCTTTATAATATGTCTAACGTCGATTACGATAGCTCAACTGTAATTTATTCGACGTTATAACAGTTTTTAGTGGACAAATGAAAAACTTTGCAGGTAGTCAAAAGTAAAAATTTGATATAAGATTCACAATATCATAGTATTATTTCGAATAATGTATGCACATAAACTACTGTAAGTATCGATTATCTTTGATAATGACTAAAAAAGCGCACTATGTAGCGATTATTGAAAAAATTAGAGTCTATGGCCATCTTTTCCCTAGTTTACCCTATCGCGATCGCGGTTTATCTGAAGGGAGGAGGACAATCGGGGCGAGAGAGAGAGAGAGAGAGAGAGAAAGAGAAAATGCAAATAATTCCACGAGCACGTTATTCGTCGAGTGCGACGAATATATCACGGACGTGCGGGAGAGAACATTGTCGGCTCGCAGGCTGTCGTCGGCCGAGGAGAATTCGCTCCGTTAGTTTCGAGAGTGCCCGTTGTGTCTGGCTAACAAGTCGACCCTCGTGGCCCCTCGAGGGTGGTCGGCCCCCGGGAGGTCCCCCGATCACGCGCCCGGTATCGGCTACTCGGACACGCCCGCGGTCCGTCATCCCATCATCTACGTTCGAGCGGCGCTCGTGCACGACACCGAGCCGAGTTGAAGCAAGCGAAGGAGAGGCTACATCATGCGAGGGTACATCACCGAAAGAGCGGAGAGAGGTACCCGGCCGCGGGTACCCACCGCGGGAGATAGGATAATGTTCCGCTATTTATACGAGATGCGCGGTCCACTTCCAGAGCTGCCTCCTTCCAGCCACCCATGAAGAGCGGCGAAGGAGAGGCCGCGCTCGATACGATGGCTCGATTGACATGCCATTATAATCGCGCAACGACTCGATTCAATCGGCGGTCACATTAACACAATTGAAAACAATAGAGATTAATTTAATCGGAGATAAGGATGGTTTTCGCAGAGATTTAATGCAATCCCGATGGCAGAATGTCGTTTTTGCTTATTATTACAGCGCAGAATTGACGAAATCGGCTGAGAGAAAGGGCTAAGTTTGATTGATGCGTGACATACGTCTTCTCGCATCCCCACGATGCTCGAGAGAGAAAGCTGGATCGCGCGGGATGAAAAAAAAGCCGCGACGTTTCCCACGTGATCCGTCGAATTGAGGGAGGTTGGCTCCACCCTTTCGAGAGACTGCGAGTGCTTATTGTTTCACAGAACAATAACCCGCTGTTCGCAATAAAAATCTACGCGACAAGTAAGTGTGCGAAAACGTGCCGAGTGAAAACTGCAAAGAGTCACAAAGAAGGAAGATAAAAGAGTAAACGCAAAGAAAAAAGAGGCGCAAGAAAAAGCAGAATCGAGCAAGATAGAAAAATAGAAAAAAGTAGAATAAGAAAAACGATATATATATATATATATATAATATACAATTAATTTTTACACAAATCAAAAATAAACATTTGTTATAAAAAAAAAAAATTATCCAAGATAAAAAGCAGCGAATCGTTATTTTAGTACATTTTCGATACTAAATATAGGCAGATAGAGAGAGACAATAAGAAAAGATGAGAAGAAGAGAGAGAATAAAAGGAAAGAGGAGAAGAAACGGAGCTAGAAAGAGATGGGAAAAAATATGAAGGGGAAAGAAAGATGGAGAGGAGACGGATCATGTAGAGGGTGGAAGGCGTACAAAGACTGCGCAAAACACACAAACAGGCGTATTACAATAATGGCCGTGCGTGTTGTACAAATACGATATCGGCTTGAAGGGTCCGTCGCGCGGGCACGTGACCCTCTCAAAGGGCTCGTAGCGTAACGAACACCCCCGACGGAGAGGCCCCCCATCGGGGACGCTCGTGTTCCGCGACCAGTTAGCGGGGTTAACTTACAACCCCGCGGCTAACACGCTTGTCTCGACCCCCGCGAGAGTTAGCTTTTTTTCCCCATTTTTTTTCCTCTCTCCGACGTGTGTGTGTGTGTGTGTGTTATTGCGACGATTGCTCGACGATAATTCCGTCCGCATTTTCCACATTTTCGGGGGACGAAAATTTTATAGCACACGTTGCGCCATTGTAGCCCGAGCCTTCATTAGAGAGGCGAGTTGGTAAATTTAAGTTGATAATGACGTTGCGCCGCGATAATGAATTTGTACAGAGCGGAATTTTAAATAATTGACCCTATTTGAGATTATTTTACTATTATTATCTTTTGACTTTTTTAATTAGAGATTATTTTGATTACAAAATTAAATTCCTCCCAAGTTAAACTCCCCCTTCTTCTTTTTCTATAAGGAACCTATATTTACTTTTACATGTGCAATTTATACACAACTCACATTAGACTTCCTAGATCGCGGGAATTCTTCGGACTTTAAATAATATTTGTATAATGCTGATAATTTTTCTCAACTCTTTATTATGTTCAAAATCTCGATTGCCGTCTATGATTTAATAACGAAATAACTTGACGATCCCAAATACCGCCTCCGCAACGGTGCGATAATTAATATCCCGGCAACGTGCTCGTATGGGAAAATTTCATGCGCCATACGTGGGCGAACATATCCGCTCTCATTAACGATCCTCGCCCTTTATCATCCCAGGGGTCTTTTTTTTTACGCAAGATTTCCATAATAAAGAGAGACTCGCCACGATATCGACGACGTTCGTCGTCGATACTTTTCGCACAGTTTGTGATTCGCATAAGGGAGCGATGACGATTCGAATTAACCAGTAGGGGCGTGTAATGGAGGGTATATATTTCGGAAACTATTAACGGGCATATTCTCTGTTTCGACACGTGTCCTTGCAAGTTGTAAATCGCTTTTATATGCGTTTTTTCATAAGTTTAGTCGCAAGTTATAGGAAAGCATAGTTAGAACGTTAGTAGTTGTACAATAAATTATTGTTTTCCAAATTTAAATTTGTAACAGAAAAAGAAAAATTATTTGTTAAGAAAGCTTAAAATTAAAAAAAAATATAAAACAGTATTGAGAATTTAATAACCATAAGTTTTACTCAAAGATAATATATTTTAATATTAATATATTAAAAATACATAAAAAATTAATAATATAATTTAATATTAATGAAAATAAATATAATAATATTAATTTGGCAATATAATAAGTTGGTGAAGAAGCTTGCCCTAATTTCTGTAAAATAAATGTTCACTAAATTATGGCATTTAAAGTTTAATTATGCGTCAATATTTTAAATTACGACTGCACTTCGATTGCTGTCAGAACGGAGACAAGCACTTTGTCAGCGAGGCCTGTATTTACTCGCACTGACACAAAATTGACGTGTGAAGCACACACTTGTGCTTGACAGGATAGTCTTCGATAACTACGTCACAAAGTCGAGGTAGGGAAACTATTATTCGAATATGCGCAGTTTGCATTTATGGAAAAATCATTATAGGATAGCACATGTGTCATAATTTGATTTTAACTCAAAGAGATATTTCAACAAATTCTCCCAACTACGACATCTCTCACAATCAATAAAAAAATGTGTAATTACTTTCGAACAGTCTTATTCTTTAAACTAGAAACAATGGAAATTTTTATATCTTTCTAGTTTATATATCATGTCATGTGGCAGTTAAAATAAAATCAATTTTTAGTGAAAGATAATTATTATAATTAATATATAGGAAACATTTTATTATAAAGAAATTAATATAAGCGCGACAATCGCATATAATTTATGCAGCATTTGCAGAAACTGCAACTTGATCGCACACATGCATCTGGAAAATTTTTACTGCGGTTTAACTTTCGCGAAAATAAAAAGTGAGAACTCGTAATATTATATAACATAAAATCAATAATTTTAAGTAAAAATATTTTTAAATAGTTTTAATTTTAAACTTCAATATTGAAATAATAGAAAGTTGATTATTTGTAAAAAAATTTTACTTCTTATATATCCAAAATTTTCATAAAAAATTAAATTTTTTAATAATATTTATAGCATTTCATTTTTCCATAAATTTATTGAAATTCTTTCACGTTATAAATTGTTGCTGCTATTTGAGGTAAGCAGCAAACAGTGGAACTGTTAGTCGAGATGGGAGAAAGCATCAACGGTAGGTAAAGATATAAATGGGTTTCGTTCTGTCGATCGAATATACATTCAAGATATATCATCAGCTAATATTCTCGCGAGAATACTAACTGATGATATGTCAGCAAATGTCTGATAAGTTATCTTGTTTCTAAACATCATATGAGAGAAATGTAATTATGTAAATTTGTGAATCATAATTTCAAATCAGATATAAAGAAACAGAGAGGCATTTTATGACAGTAGAAACAACTATTGTCAAAGTGACTATAGTTTTCATCATTTTTATAACAGATGTTCAAATGTAAGAAAAAAAATTAAAAATTATTTATTTTTGTATAATATTTAAAAAATTTTACGTAAGAGAGAAAAAGTATATTTCGCGCGCGGTTGGAAAATAAATAGCGTTTTAAATCAAAAAATGTAAAATATCCTTGCAAAGGAACTCTCTCCCATAAAGAAAGATAGAAATCTTTACAAAACCTTGGACATACCTGAAAATGTAGTATTTTGCTCGCTACCTTGTATTATGCCCGCCAAGTGTAAATTGCCAGCCGTCGCGTTTTTGAATGCATCCTGA
Organism: Anoplolepis gracilipes; assembly: GCF_047496725.1. Classification (NCBI taxonomy): domain Eukaryota; kingdom Metazoa; phylum Arthropoda; class Insecta; order Hymenoptera; family Formicidae; genus Anoplolepis; species Anoplolepis gracilipes. Next base: position 2,744,849 of record NC_132984.1, on the reverse strand, counting down.
AACAAACAAACGGCAAGTTAAACAAATGCAAATAACATTTGGCGTATGGCCAATATCAGCGATCGATTTTGCGGGCCGTGCGCGATGCCTTTCAAGAAAAGACCAAAGTTCTCCATTTACCAAGTTTGCGTAACTATATTCGAAGCGAAGCACTTGCCACAAAATGCTAATCCACTGGTTGTTGTTAAAGTCGGGAATCGCAAAAGAAGAACGGTGGTGCGCGAAAGAACTGATAATCCTATTTATAACGAGGTGAAGTTATCAAATCTACATATGTACTGATTGATGTAAAAGTAATATGCGACCCGAAAATATAATGAAACATTAGCCTATGTATTTTGGAATAATTAAGATTTCTCAAATCCTCTTCTCTCTCTCGACTCAGTTTTTAAAACTGATTTTAAATCTCGTGATTGATACGCTAATTACATGTTATTATTCTTTTAGTATTTAACACTTTGTTTGAGACTCTGGGTTTTTTTATCGTTGCACAGGATGTTTCCTAAGTAAGTACAAAAAATTTAAAAGAATATTTTTTGGTTCATTTTATAAAGAAAATGTCATATGACGTATGTTTTAAAAAGCTTTGTTTTTAAAATATAGGAAATATTAAAGTTAAAAAAGAAACGAAAATTTCGGAAATTTAAGAAAACGCTTAGAGATATTTTATTCAAATTTGATGTGCGTATTAAAAATTATTTAAGTATTTTCTTCATTTTTTTAAATTTTCGAAATTTTCATATTTTTCTCTACTTTGACATTCTGTATTTTTAAAACAAAGCACTTTAGGATTATACGTTGGTAGGACATTTTCTTTCTAAAATAAGCCAAGGAATATCTCTTTAAATTTTTTATACTTAGAAAACTGTACCCTGTATATACATACATAGAATCTTGGTAATTTATAATGTCTCCTTGAAAGAAAATTTTTATCTCTTCATATATTAATACGCGTTTGGAATCTTCTCATTCTATTTGCACACTTTTTTTTGTCCTTTAAAAATTGCAGTACTTCGTATTCGACTTCACATGTACTTTGGACAGTCTACTAAGCATGGAAATCACAATAGCGGTGTACCTGCGAAACTTTCTTCGGCGACTAAAGTTTCATGGAAGCATTTCCTTTGAGGTCGCAACAGTATGGGAACAGCCAGGTTACAAACAAGAATTAAATAAGAAATAACGAGGAAAATCTTTGCTTTAGAGTTTTATAAGATTTAATTTAAAAAGAAGCGATAGTTTAAATTCTTGTAAATAACAAACAATTTAATGATTAAAAAAATTGAGAATTCATAATCTTGACAAACTATAAATATTTTGGACGGTTCAAGACATGAATTTAGTTTTAAAAAATAAAAAAAAGATATTTTTGTAAATATATTCTTGTTAAATAACGAGGAAAATCTTTGCTTTAGAGTTTTATACGAGATTTAATTTAAAAAGAAGCGTTAGTTTAAATCCTGGTAAATAACAAACAATTTAATAATTTAAAAAAATGAGAACTAACAATTTTGATAAAATATGAAAAATTTCTTTAGGAATGAAAAATGAGAATTATATTTTGGACGATTTAAGACATGAATTTAGTTTTAAAAAATAAAAAAAAGATATTTTTGTAAATATATTCTTGTTAAATAACGAGGAAAATCTTTGCTTTAGAGTTTTATACGAGATTTAATTTAAAAAGAAGCGATAGTTTAAATCCTGGTAAATAACAAACAATTTAATAATTTAAAAAAATGAGAACTAACAATTTTGATAAAATATGAAAAATTTCTTTAGGAATGAAAAATGAGAATTATATTTTGGACGGTTCAAGACATGACGTAGTTTTAAAAAATAAAAAAAAAAGATAATGTAATAGATTTTGTAATAAAAATATATTTTTGTTTATAGACCGACAGTACTATCATAAATGGGCCGTGCTAACGAATCCAAAAGACCCATCGGCGGGCCCAAAGGGCTATGTAAAGTGCAATATCACGGTGAACGCGAAGGGTGAGAAAATGAAAGTGCATCCAGAAACGGAAGGTGAAGATGACATCGAAGGGTAATTCCTTTTCAATAGATATATATAAACGGATATTCTATTGACATATCTATAATTTATACTGATCGGCTTTCTCATTAGAATTTTTATCGCTCTTACGCTGCAATATCGTGGGAATATATTTAAATAAACGTGGCAGGAATTTATTGCTGCCTATTGGAAGCGAGAGGCTGCCTTTCAGGCCTTCACGTGCGCGTTACATTTTCATCATTTATCGCGCCGACGGATTGCCAGACATGAGCAGCTTGTGCAGAAAAAGTGATTTCGAGAACATTAATCCCTACGTGCAAATATCGTTCGCCGGGATGAAAGTACGCTGAAATTAATTACTCAACTTTTTAATCGTGGAGATGAAAATTTTAAATGTCATAAGCTCTCTTTACGAGAGAAATATATGCGCGTGTCGTTTAACATTGCTGTTATCACAACGATAGAAATATATTTAAAGAATAATGTTGTTTTTCAGTCAAACTATAAAATATAATGCTTCCATTAGGGATCAACAAGCGAAGAGTGGCAAACTTACTCCCCAAAGTTCCACGAGGGCATTATTTTCAAGGAAATGTTTCCTGTTCTCTGCCACCGTGTACGAATCAGTATAAAACACCGTATCGACAGTTACCGGACGTGCGTCGTAGCAGTTCACATCCTGGATATGACAAAGATCTCGAATTCCGGAGAGTACGGTGAGATTGCCAAATATATAATACATTGCCAAGAATGCGCGAAATGTTTTGGCGCACTTTATTTTGTCAAACGAATAATTGATTTCGGATGAAATAATTTTGATATAAACATATCTCCGTCTTTTACATTGCATCCTTGCGTGTATCAGTTTTGATAAATTATTCGTATCGCGATAAATTTTCTTCTGCTATGACAGCGTCATGTCCGGGCAATTATTTACGCACATACGTAAATAGATTTCTTTGAGCCAAACATGATCTAATTAAAGCTCCGAGATGTATACAAAGTTAGAGCCAGGAAGTAATAACGTAAGAGCACGCGACGCAATGTGCGACATTTGATTGCGAAATGTAACGTTTGACTTTTCAACAGGATTCTTGCCGACATATGGACCGTCTTTCATCCACTTTTACGGATCCGGATCAGTAGAGAAGAACGGTTGTTCGGGCAGATGCTTGACGGCAATGCCTTTGTATCGCGGGAGGGTACTTCTGTCGTTGAAAACTGAAATGGATGACCCAGAAGCGTCCCCGGGAATCCGGGTTGAGACACTTTCGACATTTCCCATTATCGAAGTAATACAATTTGTTGCTTTCTTTGTGTTTTTGCGATTGTTATTTCAGAGTTGAACCAGATTCTCTTACATCAAGAACAGATTTATTATCTAAGTAATTGTGATGTTAATAATAATTTTAATAATTGTATATGTAAAAAAAAGTTAATATGATATTTTCATTTATTTGATAGTAAATCAAACAAAGTCAAACGGAGAATTTTCATATAATAAATTCAAAACTTATAATAATTTAAATAATTTTAAGAAATAATAGTTTAATAAATATTTTGTCTTAAATTACTTGGAGAATTTACAGTTAAAGCACAGTTAAAAATATATATATATATATATAAGTAATTTATAGAGTGACTTTTTTTCAGTCTACGATATAGACTTTTTTTTTCTTATGATAAAAGCTCATAGAAAACTGTGGAATCTAGAAAAGTCTGTGGTCAACCGACGAATACCTTCTGGTCGGTGTGCTTTATGATGTGTGTATGATCGATCGTTCTCGATTCGGATCGAAATTGATCAGCTTCGAATTGAGTCTAGGAAACGCAGGCAATCGACAATTTCCGCATAGCCAATGCGCTGAGAACAATAACGACGACCAATCAGGTACTACATAAATTTATTCCCATTGTAATTCTATCCGTCTTACTATCTATACCTTAACAAGTTTTCTTAGTATTAAATATGATAATAAATAAATAAAACTGGAGACAAAAGTTTCGAAACAATTCGCTCCAAACACCTTTCCTTTATCTTTCGTTCATATTATGAAGTAGACGAAACTATCGATTGATTTCCACAGTGGATTTTCACAACAGGAAAATATGATTATTTCAAAATTTTGAGATACTGTGCAAAATTTTGAAACCGAGTTCCTTAAAGATCTGTCATTGTTGTCAAATGAAAAGTCTTACTGTCGAAATCATGTGAGAGTCTCGGGAGGCCATATTTAGCGTCGAACATGCGACGAAAATATACTCGTCGTCTCTGTCTATTCTCGACGTTGGCAGAAAACAAGCTGCTAAAAAAGCACCCGATCTTCGAGAGCCAATCAGTTCCGCGAGCCACTGGCACCTTGGATGGCAAATATAATTATGTACCCTTGGGCTCTAGAAAGCCTTGCCTGTACGTGAAATCTTGGTGGCCAAATTTGGAATGGCGAATGTACAATAGCAATAATCTCCGATACATCGTTGAATTTTTGGTTTGTGACAGCGTTATTTTTCGCTAAAAATATACTTTTAAATATTTAACTTTGTTTCTAATAAAAAAAAGAATAGATGTTATTTTGAAATCAAACACTGTTAAAATTACGTCGTAAATTTATTTGCAAGGGAGAATAAAATTATTCGTGTAGTTGCGTGGAATAATAATCAAATTTTTGTTTATATCTTAAAATATCATGGAATTTCTCGACGCATAATCTCAAGAATGCTATTTTTATTTTTTATGTAACTCAAGTATCTCTTAAAAACTGTTTAATCCGCTCCCAGGAAGTGAGACTAGAAAAATTAGAGGCTCTCGTGGCTACGCAGCATCCGACAGCTTTCGAGGTTTATAACGAAACGATTCGCACGTTGAAAGCTCACTGCACACGCTATCTATATATGTTGGATATCGGCAAGTACGAAAAGAAAGGTGGAACTACTAAACTCGATCGTCATCGTGTGAGTTTGTGTCTCAAAAGCGTTGAAAATATTCTCAAGAGGATCAAGATTACTGGCGAACTTCCCAATAACAATTACATGAGGATCGCGATGATTCACGCATATCAATATTTGAGAAAATTGCGGAAACTGTGCGAAGACGTGAGTCTTCAGAAAAAAGCAAAAGATATTTGAAATAACATTTTTATACAGAATGTTTATTAAAATCTTGTAGAAAAAATTTTCTGATCTTCTAAAGTATTTTTTTACAAAATTCTAGATAAAGAAAATATTAAAAAAATTTTTTTGGTCTAATTTCCTAAAATAAATTTTTTTTATTTTGTATTTTTAATGCTTTAAACTTATACAAAGGAAAAACACAAAGTCACTTGTTTGAAGTACTAAATTTACAAATGTACTGAAAAAATAGTTTTTAAAATAAACATTTTCATAACATTTTCATTTATTATGAACACTAAAAAAATTAAAATAAAAAATACATACTGCATATTTAATATTTTTTTAAGACTGAATATATAAAGAGAGATAGATGAATATATAAAGAGAGATAGATGTATATTTATAATTAACAGTATAAGAGTAAAATGATCAAAGAGGATATTTTTTAAAAATTTCCTGAATTCCAATAAAATTCCATGAGAATTCCCTAGTTTTCATGTTTTTTCCAGCAAGTATACACTTTATTTAAATAGACATTTTTTTGAGATAAACATAATATAATTGATGAGGAATTTAAAATTTTCTTTATCATTTTCATTAAATGACATTTAATAACCTTGTTTAATTAAGCCTCAGCACAGTCTGCCAGACGTCTTTATCTGGATGATCGCCGGTTCAAAGCGAGTCGCTTATTCACGACTATCCGTGGAGCAGATTATTCATTCCGAGGAGGCCACCGAGACAGGCACAAAATGCGGTCGACGAGTCAGTCTTTTTCCTGGAAATCCAGACAACGAGAACGAAACTGTCGACTACAGTGCCTGTAAAATCGAGGCCTTCCTCTGGCTCGGCAACGCAAAGTACGCCGCCGCGTGTTGGAGCGCGATTCCACCGGGATACGAGATCGATCATGGCGTGAACGTCAATACTTTCCCAAAGTATATCGAGTACAATCAGTCCTCGGTGAGAAAACGTTGAAACGAATCTCGAGATAACGTTACAAAATACGCAATCAATTCATCCGATATCACACGTTGAATATAGATAATAATCTGATTGTCCGCGCTGTTGCACAACATTCGATATTATTAAGGCTAAATGCGCACGTTAAAACGAAATCAATGTGTAATGCGATCGTTATAGACGTACCAGTTGCGAGCTCATGTATTTCAAGGTCGCTTCGATCCTGGAATGGACGCTTCCGGCTTGTTGGACTCTTTTGTACGTGTCACGTTTCAGGGATACACGATTTCCACGCGAGTGAGTTACGCTAAGTTTTAACAATAAACGATATATATATATATATATATATATATATATATATATATATATACATACACGCAAGTATTTCTCTCTTGGTTTTTCTTTGAAGTACGATTCGTTCACGGCTATTGCAATAATTCTATTTCGCATGATGATCGTGCATGCAATACCAACAGTTACGGTCATGATACCGTGAAATTTCTACGTCGCATATTCCTATGACATTTCACTCGAAACGCATGAGAATGAAACGACTGATGTAATATGAGCATGATTAATGTTGCACATGCAACATATTAAATGAAGATATCATTCTGATAGCGATGTGCATCTGTGTTTCATTTTGCGTATGTGCATTTTATATGTGTGTACATATATATATATATATAGGGTAAACTCTCGGGTAAGATGGCCATAGTTTTTTAAAATGCAAAAAACACTTTTATTTTTGTTATTTTTTTAATAGTGTCTGGCATATTATCTTCACTGAAGCTTAAATTACGTAATATTATCGAAATTAAAAGAAAAATATTTAATAGAAATTTTATATTATCAAAATAGTACAACATAAGCATTGGCCATCTTAGTCAACTTTTAAGGAAAAGATGGCCATAATATTTATAAAAAAATAGTGAAAACGAAAATAAAAATTATAGGTCATGTAACAATTTACATATCTTTATAATATGTCTAACGTCGATTACGATAGTTTAACCGTAATTTATTCGACGTTATAACAGTTTTTAGTGGACAAATGAAAAACTTTGCAGGTAGTCAAAAGTAAAAATATGATATAAGATTCATAATATCGTTATTTCGAATAATGTATACACATAAACTAATGTAAATATCGATTATCTTTGATAATGACTAAAAAAGCGCACTATGTAGCGATTATTGAAAAAATTACAGCCTATGGCCATTATACTCTAGTTTACCCTATATATATATATATATATATATATATATATATATATATATATATATATATATACTTGATATTTTATTTCATTTATTATTATATTGAAAGTAGGATGCTGAGTTTATATCTATCACACACATTATATATATATATATATATATATATATATTTTTTTTTAGAAAAATATATTTCAATTATATCAGTAAAAAAGTGAATTAAGTTAAGAAATTTTAGAGAATGAGAATAAATGATGAATGATATGACTTGCAGGTAATAAAGCAAAGCTTAGATCCGTTCTGGGATCAGACGTTAATTTTTCCTCCAATTATCCTGCATGGTACTAAAGACTACGTTAAATCGGCACCATCCGAAGTTGTCCTACAGATTCTCGATCAGGATTTATACGTAAGAAGAAATCAATAAATTTCCCAATATTTTTCTTTAATTAAAAAAATGTATAATATGTGCGCATTGAAAAAATAAAAATGCAGCATAAAAACAAAATTCAAACTATATTCCATTATTTACTATATATTCAAAATCATTTTTGGTTTTTGAAAACTAAAAAAAAAAAAAAAAAAAAAAAACGTAAAACTATATTTGCAACTGCATTTACATATTATTGTTGTGTGTAAAAAAAACATATAATAACAGGGTACGAAGGAATTTTGTGGCAAATGTGTCGCGGTGCCATTAGTGAAACTCGCAGTGGAAACTTACTCGCCGCCCGATTTCCCACCGAAATTACAATGGTACAGATTTCAGTCGCGAAAAGATTGCACCGCTTCGGTCCTCGCTGCTTTCGAGTTGATAGAAGTGAGCTATATCGATTTTTTTCCTCGCGACAAATATGATATATGCTGTCGCCTCTCTCTCTCTCTCTCTCTCTGCCCCTTTTTCATCGCAATATATTCTGTTTGATGTTCTCTACTTTTATTTTTCAATCTTGCGAGAGAACATATTATGTCGACACGCACAATATCCAGCAAAATGTTCGCGCATAACCATGTCGTAGACGGAAAACAAGGAGATTTTGGACCTTCCGTTGAACATGCCGCTGGAGGATAAGATTTACAGCATTCCGCCGGATATCAAGCCGAAAATGGCGAGCTACAGACTCGAGGTGATCTTTTGGGGTGTTCGCGACATGAGGAAGATAAATTGTATTACAGTACGCAGACCGAGAATTATAGTGGAGTGCGCTGGAATTCATGTCAAGTCGCAAGTGATGAAGAACGCGAAGAGATTCAGCAACTTTGAGGAACCGCACATTATAATCGAGCTGGTAATCTCGAAACTATTTCGTAAACATTTAACTAGCAAACTTTATGCGTGGTATACATATGTGAGCTACGTATAATTTAATACACGAGCAATCAATGATAAATTTTTAAATTTTTTTGAAAAGGCTGAGTTAATTATTAGCTGTTTGGTAAAAATAGCAAATCGCTACTTTTTTTGAATGGCAATTTCTGCGATGTTATTATCTTGATGATTTAGGATTATCAAAATCTGATTAAATAAATCTCTGTGGCAGCAGGAAAGCTGCTCTAACAAGTATTAATCATCTAGGAAATGTCAGAGCTCGATATTTATTATCCAAGCATTACTATAAAAGCTTACGATTCCCGCGGATTCGGTTGCTTCAAATATGCAGGGATCTGTATCATCCCCAATATTCATGTGTTCCTAGAACAATTAATAACCGTGGAGGATTATGATGCACAGATATACGAGCCGAAATTTATGCAAAAATTCCGACTAGCGGAACGACAGACGGCGATAGTGTGTCAGTATATATTTATTATTTACGTATTATCATAAATTTTTTACTCGAAACTGAAGAAAAAAATAAATTCTATTTTTCTATTGACATTATATATATAAAAGTGAAAGAAAAAAAAATGGAAATTTAAGAAAATTAAAAATCAATATTATATATTATACGCGTTTCTTATTAACTTTATCATTCTATTATCATTTATCCATATATCATTACAAATTTTTATATATTTTTTTTTCTTTAAGCATATGTTTTTAATTTATTTTATTTTTTTATCTTTGCTAGTACCCTTACCAATCGATTATAGTCCTTCAAAAGAGGAGAGCAAGGGTCTCATTGCATACAAGAGAATGGCTGGAACGGACGTCCACTCCAAGCTAAAGAGGCTGTTTGTAATTATAAAAAGGATATTGAAATTCAAGTTCTTTACCAAGAGAAAAAAAGTAGAAATTTACAAAGATAACAGTGACGAGACTTTCGATTGGTGGAGTAAATATTTTGCTTCCCTCCAGGTATGTAAATGATAGAACCGGTTCAGATGAATAATGAAATAAAGAAATAATTTATTATTTTTTTTTGAGAATTTATTAATACAATTAATAACAAAAATTATTAATGTTTTATTCTCAAAACTTTTGCTTCGAGATTCTCAATTTAAGAATTTTTAATATTAGAGAAACTTAACGGTTTAGATGCTAAATTGTTAAAATATTCAACTACTTAGACGCCTAATCGATTAAAGGTTTGGCAATTTAATTACTTAGATATCTCGCTATTTATAGAAGCTTATCGGCTTAATTGTTTAGCTATTTAGACATTTATCAAGTTAAAACTTAGCAGCTTAAACGCTTAAATGCTCAATTTATCTATTGCGTTTTGATTCTGAAAGTTTAAAAATTTTTTTTATATGTCGTATTAAAAATTGCGAAAAATTAAATTCTTAGATTTTTCAAACTTCTGTATATTCGAGAGCTCGCGTAATCTCTTGAATCTTTAATCTCCCTAGAATTTCGCTGGATTTACTTTTATTTCTTAATTTCGTACGCGTTGTTGATAAACGAACCGGTTCTGATAATAATATAGAGCACGAATCAGCTAAGGCCAATCAACCGAGACATCCGATAATGCATATTAGTTCATCACGTTGGATTCGTAGGAAAAGAGAAATAGAGAATTGGGAATCACGACAACGTTTCGTCGTAAATTCGTGGCAACATTCAAGGTACGCTTTAATGAACTTGCCCAAACTCGATCGCTTAGACACTGAAATCAGATCTATTCCACGGAACTAGAAATGCAGTCGCAATTTGAGGGGTTTCAGGACCGACTAACCACTTTCGAGTTGTGGCGCGGAGGAAAAGGCGAAAATCATTACCGGGTTGAAGATAATTTGGCTGGCAAATTCAAGGTTAATTAAAAAAAATTATATTAAAAAAAAATTATAAATAATATAAATGCAACTGACAAGTAACGCGACGTTTTAGAACGTACAGATTTATTAAAACGTCTCAGGCACATGATTTATTAATTCTTATGTTTAAACACGAAAATGTCGACTTCCGTCAGGGACATATTTCTATATACCAATGGCCGCATCCTGACAAACTTCCATGCAAAACGAGAAATGGGAGAGACGCGGCTAATGGCCTGTGCAACGATTATCCGCCTCAAGAGCCTGTTAAGCTGCTCGTTAGACTCTACGTCGTAAAGGGTTAGTCTCCATGTTATACCACGTGCATTGAAAAAAGAGAAAGTAAATAAACGAGAAAATTACTGGATTTCTCGAGAAGGAAATTTGCATTTATATTACCGAGATATCTATATTCTTGAAAATTAATAGTAAAGTATAACAATAAACATAATAAAGTCACAGTAAATAAACAAATAAATACAAATAAACTTCATTTGTTAAGTAATTTGAATTTGTAGTCGAGAAAAAAAACGAACGCGGAAAATACGTGACCTTTTTACCTTTTAGCCATCGCATGTATTCCCTTTTTTATGAAGATTCCTTTTTTTATGAAGATTCTTTTTTTTATTAAGATTTGAAGGGTGATTTAAACATCTTTTCCATTTTATGCGCGGGGTTTTTCTTCTCAGCACATCTTATATTCTTGTTAAACCAGAGGAGCTCGTCCTCGATATCAAGCTGACAGTAAATTTGCTTTTCGCACAGGCATCAACTTACAGCCTAAGGATCCCCTTAGCGGCAAGTCCGACCCGTATCTCTGCGTGAAGTTGGGAAAAAATTCCATCAGTGACAGGAAGAATTATATACCTAATCAATTGAACCCTACGTTTGGTCGGTAAAATCCGCAAAAAAGCCGCTCATATAGCTTCTTTCTAGAAGGCGCGTCTAGGTAGTACAGCTTTACCCCCTTTGGGCGTTATCGAGAAATGCTTTATCGATATCCATCTGTGCATCCATGCGTATCGGCTTTTTTTGTAGCTTCCAAACTGCATGATCAGGTTTTTCAGCTACTCGACGTAACAGTGTAACGTAGATGTAGCAGCGATTCACGTTTGAGTGAGATTACTCTGTCAACCAAAAAAATGGCTCTTTCTTTTTTAAAGATAAAATGAACGGTTGAGAAATAAATTATTTCTTCGAAATAAAATTTAATACGTTAGTTTAATACTCTTGTAAAAATGTCGCTAGATGTTTGAGAAAAATTCTTGCGGACAATTTCAAGTAATTTTTTTTTTTTCTAGTTCGATTACATAGCACGCGATTAAGAAAAAAAAACATATAACTCAAAGCCACTATCATCCGGCAGCGTGTTCGAGATCGAGGCGAATTTCCCGCAGGATTATATGTTAGAGATCGAGGTGTGGGATTATGATGCCACGACGGCCGATGATCTGATTGGTGAGACGCGAATCGACATCGAGAATCGATTTTACAGTCGGCACCGGGCCCACTGTGGAATCGCGAGCGTTTACAACACCACCGGTTACAATGCCTGGAGAGATCGCGAGAGACCGACGCAGATTCTGGAGCTTCTCTGTAGAAGGAACAACCTACCGTTACCGGAATACGGCGAACGCGATGTTAAAATCGGCAAGAAGATATTTCCCTTTGATGTGATCGAATGCGGAAACGAGATTGGTATGTAATATTTCAACGCGTGAGAGAGAGGAATTATTTGACGTAATTATTAAATAGCATTACTGTACATAAAGTAATATATATCATCACTCAAAAAAATATTTTGCTAATGTAAATAGATTTCTAGATGTCTCGATTAAAATTTATCGCTACTTTTTGTATCTGTTAGAATATTCTTTGTCACGTATAGAATTTATAACAGCAATATTCTAGCAATACCTCTAGAAAATTTAGATCCCATTGCCAAATATTAATCACAAATATAATTGTCCTTGACAATAGGCCTTAATGATAGGCATCGCAGACAAATTTTCTGTCTAAATTACACTAATAGTACAGCTATAAATCCTGTCTCTGTCATTTAAATTGATTAAATGCAAAATATATGCAGTATCACAGTATATTTGCTAATAATTTATCTGTTTCAGTTAATTTTTTATACCTAAAAAATTTTTATTGAATTGCAAGATTATTTTTTTGAGTGATATAAATATCACATACAATATATATCACATAAAACAATACAAATCATGTTTATATCGTGAAATACGTCGATAAGTACACTGTAAAAAAAAGTACGTAACGTTACATAAATAATAAATGTGTATAACAATTACACAATTAATAATGGAAACGTATAAATTCATTTACTTTTAAAAAAATTTGTTTACATTTTATTGTGTAAATAATTCTTTATTCTTTATTTTTTTTGACAAAAAATTACAAGATTAAAAGTACAATTTATAGATTTTATCTAAATAAACAAATTTTTTTAATAACATTCTATAGCATATGACAATTTCACATATTATAACTGCATTTTTAAGAAAGTATTGTATGAATAAGAAAAAGTAATTATAAATTTACAATCGTATATGCAACCTATTTAGTGTATGTTTTTGTTGTAATATATATTCTTGTAATAATATATAAATTATTACAAGAACATTTTTAGAAATCTACTTTTAACATGTAAACTTAAACTTGTGCATACTGTTTACATAAAATATATTTTTACAGTGTAATTTAAATATGAAACTAGAATAAATAATTACTCTCGTAATTAGAAAGCATCCTCGTTAAAAATTGTTTTGTATTTTATTTTATTATATTAATTTCCTTTAAACGAAGTTTTCCTTTAAAAGAAAACGAGCTAAAAAGAGCTTTAAATAAATAAAAATTGAGGGAAATATTTTAAGAAAAAATAAAGATAATTTTTTTCACTCGCCATCATTTCTCGATGCCAATAAAAATTAACGAATTTGTGCTAAACACTGGATCGTACGCTAACAGACAGAGAAGAATGCATGGCTCTGAACGTGCTTCACTCTTGGCAAGATTTTCCTATCTGCGGATGCGCCCTAGTGCTAGAACATGTCGAGAGACGGCCGCTTTTCAACGCTAAGAGACCCGGCCTCGAGCAGGTGAAATGCGCTAACTCATCGCGAAAAGTAACTCTGTTCTTCGGAGAAAAACGTGACTTTCATACAGACGTCGTTATTCTCTCTTCGCGAGAGAAAGCTCTCTTTATATCTTAACTGCATTGTCAACTTTTGTCAGATGATATTTGCCGGATCAAATAAAAAAAACTGTCCCCAGCTAACTTGGATCTCCAACATATAATCTATTAAAATATCAATTTTGCTCGAAAAAAAAACAAAAAGAAAACGCGATTACGATATTTCCCACGCGCGCTACCGATATTGTATATGCATACATGGACATATGTATGTATGCACATGTGTGTATATAGACAACTTTTAGGGCAAACTCGAAATGTGGATCGATATGTTTCGTATTGGACAATTGCCGCCGAAGCCAGCGGTCAACATCGCTCCTCCAAAACCGGAGGAATATGAAATTCGCGTGATCGTTTGGAATACCGAGGACGTGCCGCTGGTCGAAAGCCAATTTCTCACCGGCGAGAAATGCTCCGACATTTACGTCAAGGGGTTAGTCATCGTAAAAATAAAAAACAAATGTATTTTTCCGAAATTATGATTCGAAAAATATAATGTAATTCGTCTAAATTGATGACGGAAGGTCGCAAAATAATTTATCACTCGTTTTTCACTTGTCACGTTATAAATCTAACATATGATGGCAGAGAGTGTATAATTTGATTTTCACAATCAAATTTTGAAAACAATCAATTTTGATTCGATTTCCAACGCGAATAAAATGTACGATATAATCGACCGTATTACAACATCCATTCGCGATTTGTATTCGCGACTAATACAATAGTTTAATTGCTTATTAGATGGATTTTGTACGAGGATTATCAGAAAACCGACATTCATTACAACTCTCTGACCGGCGAGGGCAACTTTAATTGGAGATTCGTGTTTCGTGTCACGTACTCGAAAGGCGAGAATGTCATGATAGTTCGCAGAAGAATGTCAGTCTTCGCTAAAAACGAGACCGAGGAAAAATTGCCATGTAAGCTTCATTTGCAAGTCTGGGACAGCGATCATTTTTCTTCGGACGATTTTCTAGGTGATTAAAAATTTATCGGTATCTTTTATTAAAGCAACGTTTAAAAAAAATGTACGATACGCGATACAGGACGTACTTTGTACTTTATATTTTGACATAATTAAAATCTTTTCAATACACTTTGAATATTGCATACGTTATATATATATATATATATATATATATATACAATATATTATATATTATATATTAGATATATGTAAGTTTACAAGTTGCATCAAAATTAAAAAAATTTTAAAGTTTGAATTTTTTAACATAAAACTGCGAGTTTTCGAAATAAATATAGTTGGAGACTATAATATATAAAAAATATACTTGCAGAATCTAATATCAAATTTATAATATAATTCACGATATGTCCCGTAATCATTATGCTTTTCTAAACTAATCAACTTGTTGCAGGAGAGTTGACGCTCGACTTGTCGAGAATGCCGCGGGGCAGCTCAAACTCCAAAAACTGTACGATGAAATTACTTGAACCGCAATTACCAACCATAAATTTATTTAAAGTTTCGCGAACTAAAGCTTGGTGGCCATTCGCTCGCAGTATCGACAGCGAAAAATACATTCAAGCGGTAAAATATTATAATAAGCGAGAATATGGTTAAGGCAGTTTCTCGTTAAGCTATGAGACACACATGTATAATTATAAAAATTAATTGAAAGAAATTGATTATTAAATATTTTTTTAATGCAGGGTAAAGTGGAGTTGGAAATGTCTATTTTGCGAGCAGTGGATGCGGACAATCAACCGGTAGGCAAAGGAAGAGATCCGCCGGAAAATCTTCCGTCTCCAAGGTTTATTTCCTTTTAGTTTCACTTTTTATAATAGCTCACTTTTTCTATTTTAATTTGCAAATCCAAATTTTGCTTCGATAAGAAAAATTATATATATTTCTTGGACAAACGAGAGACACTAGTCTGCGTCTTAATTGTGTTTAACAATACTTTATTAATTGTAAATCAGAAATGAATGAGAAAATAATGATATTTATATATCATTAAATTCTCACTTTATTTATAGTGTATAATATAACTATACATAGTAATATAATATAAATCATTAGGTTCTTTATTTAGAGCGTACTATAATTATGGTATACTACATGGTATACTATAAAATGATAGCCTGATAAATCATACTCTATTTATTGTACTATTTAATAATTTATATTACACTACTATTAACAAGAAAAAAAAATTTTAGAGCTCGAAATATTATTTAAATATAGTTATAAAAATTTTTAACAATCTCCCGTTCTGATGAGAAAGATGTTTTTTTAATATGTATTTCCAATTATTAATTGTTATATATATTATATAAGTGTATTGTATATTTTCAGACGTCCAGACACCTCTTTCTCTTGGTTTCACAATCCGTGGAGAGCGTGCTGTTTCGTCGTTTGTCGCTATTATAAATGGCGAATAGTATGCTGCTTTGTATGCACGCTGTTCGTGCTTCTAGTAGCATGTGGAATTTATGCTTTTCCCGGATATTTTGTTAAGCGTCTCTTAGGCGCTTAAATCTTCATTCGCGTACATTATTTAACAGAATTCCGATATATGTTTGACTCTAACAATAAATTGTGTTTAACAATCTTGAAAAATGGGCACATTATTAATCTATATTTCGATAATTTCTCTCTCTCTCTCTCTCTACTCTTTAATAGTCTTTTCATACAGAAAATAATAAAAATATTATAATAGTAATACAAAATAATAATGGTTATTTTAACCCTTACTCCGTATTGTTATTTTTGGCACCTTCTGACTGTACAGGGGGGTCAGCGTATTTTCGATAAGTTTATTAATATGTAAAAGTGTTTTAAAAAATCTGAAAAAAATGTATATACCTTCTTTGAGCATTCTAAATAAAGACTAAAATAATAAATTTGAAAAATAATTTACTTAAATATATTATTTTATGATTATTTGTTTTCGAGAAATTGACGTTAGAAAAATCACAGACAAAAATGATCCATCAGTACGGAATAAAGATTAATATACATTATTTCAAGAGAGAAAACATCTGTGTAATAACGTCGAATGCATGAAAATATATCGTATATTTTTCAAAAACAGTAATTTAGAATTACCTGCTAGTTGACGTAGCACCGAGAACGTGGCCGGCCGAGCTTGCTTCCAAGAATCTCTCTGTCTCTTTTCCACGCGCACATATGGCGCCTGTGCCGTGCAGGTGCAGGATAACTTGATACGGATGTCTCGAATGTCACTCGACGACGTATAGCACTGTAACACGAACACATACGGAATACGTATGAGAGAAGTATAAATACGTGTTTTGATTTCGCTTCCTTGTATATCTCGCGATCCCCCTTCCCCTTTCTCTTCCCTCCGTAATCCTCGCCTTACGTTAGATCTTTTTTATCTCTAGCTTTTAGTGAACAGCCGGTCTCTGAAATGTATTTTTCTTAATATATGTCTCGAGCTCTTCTTATTTCCTTTTTTCGCGCGTCCCACAAACGTAACGAGAAATTACTACTGCCACGTTGATTCGAGCTTCCACTCGAGGCAGAAAAATTAATAGCGCAAATATTATGTTGCCTCTTCTTTATTCGACACTATAAATGATTTATAATTACCTGCTAGTATTTTCGATGTAATACCGAGAACTATCTATTTTCACGTACGGCATCTCACTCACTTGTCGAGATAATTTAACTGTCTCGAATGTCGCGCGACAACGCGACAACAGTAACGTGAACACTTTCCCGCCACGAGGGGTGCGTTCGGAAAGACGCTACAAACGCAACACTACCAGCTCGGTTCATATAGCCAATAGCAATATTAGCAAACACTATCAATGCAAACAGAATATCCCGAATGAAATAGTTGGTAGCGCCGAGTTATGACGTACTATTAATGACGCGTTGGTAGTATCACCATCTAATTGCATGGACAACCAATAGCTAAATAGTCTTCAAACGCACTCAAGAAATTACCGTCATCTCGAGCATGGAACGTCGAAACGGTCGTCGAAACGGTCGTCGAAACGCAGCCTCGAGAAGGTAAAATTAGTATACGGTAATAAAAAGTTACGTCGGTTCTTTCCTTCGCTCCGAGTACGAACGCTCTACGCGTTACGTTCAAAGTAAACAGACAGTTCCCCTTCCCACCTCTGGAATGTGTTGTGTTTTGATTTCGCGCTCGGTACGTGATCTCGCGCTTCCCCCACTCCTCCTCCCGCCGCCGTCTCGCGCGACGCGACGTGACGTAGCGAGAAGTCGTCGCCGGCTGCCGCTGGCTGCCGTGTAGTCTGAATGTGACCGCGTTGCGATGTGCGTCGCTCGCGCCTACCGAAGGATCGCCGAAGCCGCGTGCTCGTTGTGATTTCGCGTGATTTCGCGTGATTTCTCTGTACCCGGTGTAATGTGCGCGCGATAAACTCGGCGGACATCGTGGGAAGCGTCCTGTCCCGTTAATAAGCAGCACGTGCGATCACCCGGTGAGATTCTTCCAGCCGATCGACGATCGGCGTTCGATCCGATGCTGGTGGTGTCGGGAAGCGGCCAACGGCGGTGCATCGATCGGTGAGTTGTGACAATTGATCAGATCTGTTTCATCATTGTTTAAATTACGTTTGTTACTCGATAATATTTAACGCGTCGACGTTGATATTCTCCGTGATAGGGAAAAATATTATTCGCTTCTTTTTTTCACTTTACGTAAATAATTATTATAGAGTTATTTAATCCCGCGGCAGTGCCACACTGAATCCGAATAATGATCGATAAGAAAAAAGAAAATTCGTCCTTTGACCGTTAATGAGTCGAGCGAAAACTTCCGCTGTCACACATTTGTCAGCGTTTATTCGAACGTAATACGTAATTAAAAAAGCTATCTGTTTTTCGCGTCTCTCACAACACGAAATTATATAATCGCCATTGTATTATTAATACATTAATTACGATGTGACTGTTAATATATTTAATGCTCGTTTCACGATATCATTGACGAACGAAAATAATATAATACTAGATGTTAAAAAGCACGCTAATTATGATTGTATTTTAATTTTTAATCGAATATATACGCGAAATATATAACTCTCAGAATGAAACGCCGGCTCTAATCGTTTTTTGGATACGATGAATTTAAATTCACAACCGCGATATATTTCGTGTCGCAAAAGCGACGTGACTCGTGGGGTGTGCCGTCCTGACTCGACGTCCAGGTGTGTGTTACGTATGTACACATACATATGTCGCGTGAGTAACAAAGGTCAGGAGTGCGTTCCTCGATGCGCGTATATAAAGTGTCGAGATTCCAAAACGACGGGCGAACATCACGTCCTGTTAATTAGCGCCCGCGATTCCAATTAGTGTCGCGGTCCACCAATCGATGCATATCCTATGCGCGTTTATGAACGGATCGATGAGGTCAGCAAGACGACAATAGCAGCGGCCGCATCGATCGTTGAGTAAGTTCACTTGTCGTGTGTTTGCGTATAATTATCATTTATTTTATTTGCGATGGTTTAACGATGATTTCGCGATCATCGTACATACATATACATATCGTTCCCTTTGTATAGATAGTGGAAAGGTAAACAAATAAATAGATATGTAATTAAATTTTAAATATTGTAATAATCAAACGGAATATTTGGATAAATGTGATAGGAACTGTTTATTAATGTTTTATACAAGAGAATATATTTATTACGCTTGAATAATAATTATTGTTGAAGAAAGAAACCATATTACTATTTATTTTTTTATATTTACTAATGAAACGCAGAGCTATTCACAAATAATATTTGTATGGGTAATTGTTTGTTCATTCATGATCGAACACCTGTCGATGAAAATCTGGAAATAGATATGCGATGTTAATATCGAGAGCAAATGTAATGGCATTTTTAATTATTTATCAAACTATATGTTTAACAATTTTATTAATTCCAATATATATAGAAAATATTTTCTTTTTATAGAATGTAAAATATCTCAACTCTTGTAGAAACTAAAAAATCAAAGAAATAATAATTTTGAATTATTGGGGACAATTTCAGTCGAATTTAACCAAACATTTTATCATATTTTTGTAGAAACCACAACATTTATTTATTATTTATTTATTTATTATTATTTAAACATGAATGACTTGCGTGGAAAGCAAAGACTATTATTCTTTTAACAAAAAAAATGTTTCTATTTTCTTGTGTAACAACAAATATATGTATTTTTATTTTATATATTTTTATATAGAAAAATGTTACATCAAATTTTGATGTTATAATATTAATTCTTATTTTTATATCTTTATCTCAAGCTGTGTAAAATCTCATCATTTATCGCGATATCCTTATAAATCTTTCAATTATGGCATAAATGGATGTTGATAACTCAATTATCATGGCATATCTTATTGCTATATTTCCAGTCGTGATTGACATGTAGTGTTACACAACGATAAATTACATTCCATGCATTAATTAGTTACCTGGCGATGACTTGCGCATATTGCTTTCAATTTACATAAGTAATACAAATAACGTATTTAATGTCTGTAAATACTGCGGGCAATGAAATGCATTCTCGTAAAATGTTACACTTTACGCCTTTCAGGTCTCATTACTAATTGATGCGCCACCGATCGATAATAATAATAGTTTATCCCGATATCACAATACAATAGGTGTCATTCCGAAGATAAATAAACTTTTTTAGATAAATTTATTCAGAATATAATCGTCGCAGGAAAACACATATACATTTTATGAAAATTCAAATCGTGATATGTTATTTCGTTTGGTATATCTACATATATAATTAATATATAATTAAATTATACTAAATTTAGAAATTATTATCAGCATGACTAATGAAAATAATATTTCACAAAGAATTATTAATATGTTATTTGCAGTATAATATATTGTATTTAATAAATTAATTCTCATCCGTACTAATTAACTAAAGACCTAACCGTGTTTAATCTTGATTATACATTATGCTTCTTTCTCTATACGACTGAAACTGACAATGAGAGGTCTCACGCGATCGTATATTTTTATAAATTAAGAGTTGTTTTTGTAATAACTTTTTTTTATATAATTAAATAAATTAATGCATGTTGTTTCTCTTTATTTAAAAGAGAAATGCGGTAGGAAAAAAACAAATAGAAATAATAGATCTACAACAAATTGATTTCAATTTCTCTAATGCATCCACAGATAACAGCACGTGCGGAAAATTTAGGTTACTTTAAAATGTATAGAAGTACATTATTATTTAAATATATAATTCTCCAGCAGAGATCACATTAAATTAATTCTTAAAAAGCAAGATATATTATTTTCTAAGATTATTTTCTAAGAGCTCAGGTTACAACAGAAACTAAATAAAGATTATAAACAATATAAAAATTCTCTTAAAATAAAGTGAGGAAAAATGCAAAACAATTAAGAAAAGATACTTTAAAAATTAAAAAAATGTTAATAAACTGAAAAATAAATATTCTAGTTTAATATATACGATATTGACTTTATTTAGTTTAATTCAAAAGAATAAAAAGTGTATAATTACTTAATTTTTAAAGTGATATTTTTCGAATTATTATTCTTTTTAATGGGTCTATTTTACTAATTATAACATATTTTAGAGTAAATTGCTATTATCATTACTAAATGACACGGTTAAAAAATTAATTGGCGGAAATTCATTAGAAAAAGAGCGGTGAAATGTTAATATAGAAACAAAAATTCTGTAGACAATCTTGCAAGAATCAACCATTTCAACATACACAATGGCTTTTTCGTTCTATTCCGCATAATTCCACAGCAACCTTCCTTTCCAATTATGTCCAAAAGTGAGATGTGTCATCTCTCTTATACTAAATTACTGTCCTAGCTTTACCTCGCTATCAATTTTGTATGCCTCATGAAAAATTAAATAAAATACGGTGGCTCTCTTGCCTTTCTCTCTCTCTCTCTCTCTTTCTCTCTTGCATCACATGTCATTGGATTGGCAGTTGAATGATGTGACGTAACAGAGATCGATAACATCTTTCTACATCAATTCTATTCTATCGCAGTTTATATTGTTCAGCCCAAGTACTGTTTAGCATATCGCGTTTGTGTAAAAAAAAGTCTTCGAAACATATATTCTTAATCGGTACGAAACGTCTTTCAAATGATGCCGCGTAAATTATTTATAGAAATCCTTATTTTTAATATTAAATAATTTTGTATAACTCGTATTCTACGTCAATATTTGCGATTGTCTGAGCAATAATTGCCCGATGGAATTAATTGTACTTGTGATATATACACGATTCAACCCTTTTAGTTCCCAATATAGCTATGCTTGTCATATTTGCTGTGATTATTGGTGGAATTTTCCTCGATTATATCGATATTTCTATAAATGTATTCTTGAAAAGAATAGAAACGAAAATATGAAATTTGTTCAAGTATATAAAATTCAATTTAAAATTAAATTAAAATAAAATTATGTAAAATATAAGAAATTTTTTAAAATTTATCTACATGATTCTAATTTGATTTGTTCAAAAAATATAATAAAATTATACGTAGGAATGTTTTTATTTTTTTGTATTTAAATACATTTATATTTAAATATACGCAGAAAGAGGCTGATAATTTAACAAAAGACTGAAAGAATTAATAGATTGATAATAAAAACTTGGTTATAAATTAATTATTAACTTAATCTGAAAATCAAAGTGAAAAATCAAAAAGCATATATATATGTTACTAATGATAATTTTTTCTCGCTTTTATATGCCAGATTAAGCTGCAAGATTTAATATAAATGCATTTATATTTACGATATTTAATTTTATAGTAATTAACATAATTAAAATTCTTGCAATAAATAATTTATCAAGTATTGGATTTTAATAGGCATCAATGTAGAACATTGTTTGCAATGAATAATTACAACGGGATAATAAGATACGCTTCACAGTGAGTAATTAATCGCCATTCAAATTAACCATATTTATTAAGCTTTTAAGATACGCATATATAAATTATGATTCGAGGCAATGATAATTAATAATAAAGTTGCTGTGACACACACACACACACACACACACACACACACATACACACACAATAGACCGTGTTCCCTTCCAACAATTTGAAATGCACCGTGCGTCTTATCGTTATATGCAAATGTTTGTTAATAAAATAGTATCAGAGATCAGATTGTACGCGACGAATATTTGGATTTTGGAATAGTAAAACGACATACAAGGGCTTTTGTGAATAATTAACGAGCATCGGTACGTACGTATATATATATATCGATATACTCGAAACGCACTTCGCAACGAAGAGGGACGGTGGGGAAGGGGGAGGGGGGAGGGGGTTCACCGGCCGAACATTTGCGGGGAGAAACGCGAATTCACTTATTGCGGATTGCAGAATCACGCGAGCGCGCATATACCTATGCAGAGTTCGGAATGCATGCGCTGCTGAATTGCAGCGTGTGCCCGAAGCGAATTTAACCCCTTAGTAGCTCGCGTGTGTCCTATCCGCCCTCGTATCTCGATATCACGACCGGGGGGAGCAGTGACCCGCTTCACCTCCTACAGCCTGGTGTACAGTTTTACACGACGCTTTGCTGCCGCTCAGACTATATATATTATATGTACGACTCGGTGCTGGACTTGGCAATTCTTATCAGAAGAATAGGGGACGGAAGAAAAGTGTACGCGTTATCAGATACCATAAAGATTCGCATTTGGGTCAATTTATAATGCACAAGTAGAAAAACATGCGTACGTGTAATTTATTACGTTGTCGTGTGATGGCCTTAATAAAGATAATTTTTAGAACAGATTGTTATAATTGAATTGGATCGAGAAAGATATTTAATATTGAAATAATAAATAAAATAAAAAAATATAATAAAATTAATAATTAAATTTAATTATTAACTATATTAAAATAATTAAAATAAAAAAAATATAATAAATAATAAATAAAATGAAAAATAGAAAAAGTGATGATACTGCATGAAATTGTTAAGTTTTTATTTAGAAAAAATTAATTCTTGAAAATATTCCAAAAACTTTTCTCCTTGTATAGGTCTTTGAATTTTTCACTACTTTTCTGATTAAATTTGCAAATTTTAGATTTTATATTTTTCATTTATTATCTTGACTTACACGCCCGTTCGTATTGTTGATTTTTGAATTTTTTATTTCACACACACACTATTATTATATTAACATCAATATCGTTATGTCATGCAAATTTAATTAAAGAAGTTAAATTGAGTTTCTCAAAAGTTTATAGCTTGAAGAGATGACTTGCACACCAACATCAACAAGTTGTGAAGAAAATGAGAGAAAATGACATTTAATCGAAATGTTAATAGAAAATTTATTTGAAAATAATTGGAGTCTTTTATATGAAAGCAGTAACATTAGTTTTGCATTTTGTATATTGTATTGTCAAAAAGCAATCTCTGATTCGCCGTGCATTTAAATTGTATAATGCTTTTAAGTAGAGCGTGCCAGTTGCTAGTAAATATACGCGGTGTGATTTAGTCTTATGAAATGTGGTACGATAACATCAAACATCGTTAACCGCAGGTATATGTGTACATACATGCGTGACTTGCAGTCGCCCCGTAGAAAGCGTAGAACTTGCGCTTACATCGGTATTAATTTATCGTGTTCAAAAGGGAACCGATGCCCGTCGAAGGTTTAACGCCGGAAATAGGGTAGTGTTAGCGATAACACCGTACAACAAATTCAAATTAAGATCCGTGTCTGAGATATCAAATATAGCGCGAAATTATCGTGTGAATGCAAATAAAATTACGATAAGGGAGAACACAAGAGCAGAGGTAAATTGAAAAAATTCACATCATAATATTTTCATATTTAACACTACTTTTTGTGAGAAAACTCTTGTAATATATTTTCTACAAGAAACTACAAAATTTTAAACAGTAATTATTAAATAATTTGCATGCACGTGAGTCTACAGAGCAAGGTGTCTCTACTCTCTGGAAAAAATATGGAAAATCGAGAATATTCAGGAATTTCTTTTGTATCTGCAAAAATCAGGAAAGTCTCATAGAATTTTATTGGGATTCAAGGAATTTCTTCGAAAATTCTTTTTTTGATAATTTTATTTTTCATCTTGTAAATAGTCAGCCGTGTGTGTGTGTGAAACTGACGTCTTATTTCGTGGAAACTCATTAATTGTTGAGAGTTTTGGCTTTATTTTTAATAATTCCAGAAATTTTAATTAATTAAATCATTCTTGATATGTACATTAAACAAAGGCCATCGAAAGAATAAGCTGGAAAAAAAAATCGGGACAAACTGACAATGAGACGTCAGCTGCATCTCACTTTGTCTCTCGACAAGTCAATTTGTTTAGCATTCTTGCAGGATTTTAAGTACTTGAGAATGCTGCAATAGTTTTATATATGCGTAAAAGTTATTAGAATTTTATATTAGATAATTATATAAATTAGATCGTCTGAAATACTAGATGTAAATGAGATTCGATATCTAATTTATTTAATAAATATTCTAACAATTTTTACACATATCTAGAACTTTGTTTAGAAAGTATAAATGATTGTAGAACGACAAAATAAATTACACAAAATCTCATTAAAGTCGATAGAATTATCGAAATACGACCAATGTCTCATCTCAATATTTAATACGTTTAGCGTTTCGGATGATCTATTTTGTAATTTTTAAAATAAATATTTTAATAATTTTGATATATAGAATTCTCTCTTTCTGGAAATTAAAAGTAATTGCAGAATAACACAAAGTCTCATTAATTGATAGAATTATATGACTAACGTTTAATTTGTCAATTTAATTTGTTTAATTGATATTTTAATAATTTTTTCGCATATATATAGAATTTTTTGTATAACTATTGCGAAACTCTTAAAGTCTGGCAAAAAATACTTAAAAAATTGTCGGCAGATAAAGACAACGTGGTCTTAGCGTCTCATTGTCAGTTTGTCCTGCATAAATGTATATATATATATATATATATATATATATATATATATATATATATATACATGTATTTTTTTTACATATTTAATGTCTTAACATAATATTGAATATAAAGTACATTATCTTTGTAACTTTTAATGATAAAGAAATTTCTTGATTGAGATGAAAAATTTATATAAATAAAAATTATGAAATAAAAAATTATGAAAGTTATTCAGTTTTTTTAAGTACATTTATAAATCTAATATTGAAACTTAAGAGGCTCCGTATTTTTTCTTCGAATGAATTACAAACATTAGAAAATGCTTATAATAAAAAAATTCATTTTCGAGAAAGTTGTATTAAAAAGTTTTGAAAATATTCTTTTTACTTGGATTTTTGAACAAAAATACCTAGAAAATTAGAGAATTTTTATGGAATTTTTTTACAAGATTTGACGTAGACACCCTGGTCAGATAAGCTTGAGTGATTGACATTTGTGGATTAAATTATTTTATAAATTTTTAAAGGCGCAGAGGCAGCTTTATATTTCTCAAAGCATCTGCGGCTGACAGTACGTTAGTACTCGGCAGTTCTGTGCATCTTTTAATAACTTAATTCGTGCCTCTCTCAGAGCAGGGCAGAGTTTCTCACGGTATACTTGAGAGAAAAACGAGCGGCTTCTTTTCATTTTTCTTCGAGCTTTTCGCTCGTAGAGTGATTCGTATATCTTGCCGAGAACTGTCGAAAGTTTTCCGTGATCTCGCCTCGCTGGGTCTGCCTATTTTGCCCAAGTTTCGCACAATGGAGGCCCCGCGCCGTTCGTTTTCTTCGCTGCGTGCTACGACTGCAAAGATACGTCGAATTCTCTTTGGAAGAGACGAAGAGTAGAGTTAAATTTAAAACCTGAATTTTGCAAATTATATCTCAAGATTACAGCCACTGTACTTGAGACGTACATAAAATTTGAATAGCTACTTTTTTCTTTTGTAAGCGATATTTGCGGCGATGTTGAGATATCAAATCTTTTCAGTCAAGGCAAATAAAGAAAAATGGAACGTCTCGTTATAAAAATTCCACTTTTTCTTATTAAAAGCACAGACTAAACTTAGACGACTATTTTTGGCATTAACTGTCTGTGCCAAAAGATACAATTTATATGATAATTCTGATGTAAAGTATATATATATATATATATATATATATATATATATATATATATATATATGCATATTATGTGACCATTTTTCAATTAAATACAAATTGTGAAAATGGATTTTCGAATACTGAAATTTCCTTCTTTTTAATAAATTTTGGAGTAATATAATAATTGTGAACGAACGTCTTAGCGCTATATAAATGTGCCGTGACAATAGATGGATCGTACCGTTGCATCGACGACGCGTTGTCCACGCGCCTTTAGCTACGACTTTAACTACAACTATAGCTATGTAACGTGCAATAATCTATTCCACTAGGCGTGTATTTTTGAATTTACGTCGCTATGACGACCCGGCAAATCGCACGCGCATGTGGCAACGACGACGTCTGTGACGCCGATAACGACGTCGACGACGACGACGAAGAGAAACGGTCGTTAGAGGCGCGCGATATCGCGATATCATTTTTACAGGGGTGGCTAGCTTGAACTGTCCTCTGGTCTACCTTTCACAATGGACTAAATCGACTATTAGGCGAGCGCTTCCGATATATCGTAACAATTGTTGGTAATGGCAATTTAATAACAAATAAATTTCATGAATATATAGAGGACGTCACTTTTATAACTATCCCTCTGGATATCTCGCGATCAATCGTTTTGATTAATACAAAGATGTACTTATCTGACAATGAGAAAGAAATAATTTGTTTTATATTTGGAATTTTATGATTGGTAAGATTCTTTTTTAAAATAAAGCGCGAGAGATTTTTCATAAAGATCGAAGTACCTTCGGATGGAACTAGAAATAAGCCTTTTTTACATTATTGATTCTTTTCGTTTATTCCACGAAGAATGAATATTTGACGAGCTTTTTTTATTCCTAATTTTTATTCCGATATGACATAACAATATGAGGTCATCACATAAAGTATTCACACACCTTCCCTTTATCTTTATGCTACGCATTATCTTACGCAGAATAATAAATAAAATCGACTTATCTGCTAAGGCTCTATTTTTTGCATAATTGAACATATAGGCACTTTTTGTGAACGCGAGAACAAAAAGATATTTTTGAAAGTGAATATATATATATGTGTGTGTGTGTGTGTGTGTGTGTGTGTGTGTGTGTGTGTGTGTGTGTGTGTGTGTGTGTGTGTGTGTGTGTGTGTGTGCGTGCGTGTGTGTGTGTGTGTGTGTGTGTGTGTGTGTGTTTGCGCTGAAACTTTATTTGCACAATTTTATATATCTCAAATCAGTCAACTTTTGTGAAAAATTTTGTGAGACAACAATTTGTGTTTCGTGGAAAAAAATGTCAATGTTAAATCGTATCGACAAATTTGTTAGATTTGTTCTATTTGCTGACAACAAAAATTTTATGAAACAAATACGTGACGAAACGAAACAAAACGCTGATCATGAAAATTGAAAAATATTTCACAGTTTGCGCGTCTCGTCAAACTAAAAAATTGTCGGCTCATAAGATTGTCACGATGATTTTTATCATTTGTTGCTCGTGTTTGCAAAATCAGCGATAATTCAATCAGCACAATCAGTGACAATTAATTGTTTTAATTGCAATTTATTTATTTCATCACTAGAGAATTATTAATAAAAAGATTTTTTTAAATATTCTAATCGAGATACTTTGTGTGATACGCATATAAAATCGATTTTAATTCATCAAAAATTTGAAAAGAATCTTGACTGAAGGGATAATATAAAAAAATTGCGAATGCTATACATGCAATCAAAATTATTTCTTTATCGAAAACAAAAATTATATCTCGAAGCCAATCTCTGTGAAAGAGAATATATATCTTTCGATTTCTATCTACATAATTTTTAATATCCAAAAACCAATGTAAAAAAAATTTTTTTTTAAATTTTAATTTCAGACATTTATAGCCAATAATTCCAATCTTTATCGTTATTTTTACGTTAAATATTCAATTATAAAAATATTAAAACTACAAATTGAAAACAATCGGGTATACAAATTTAGGTAGGTAATAAAACTGTTATTTTCAAATACGTTAAAAATCTATTTTACAATACAATTTATGGAAAAGAATTAAAGATGATGTAGCATTTGGCTGAGTTAAGAATGGATTTCGCTACTTGTTGCGACGATAAAGTAGCGTTGTTGTAGCTTGTATAAGTTAATAAAGAGCGTCAGAAGAATTACGATGATATCAAGAGCAATTTCAAAAGGATGAAGGAGCCCCGCGAAAATTGTTGTTGAGACGGGATTAACTCGCAATGGGTTAATCTCTGTTTGTGCAGTATAGATCGAGAGAGAGAGAGAGAGAGAGAGAGAGAGAGAGAGAGAGACACGCGCGAGATGAAGTGAACGTTTGTGGCTGATTCTTTCGGCACCGAGGTATCCCGTCGGGAAATCTTCCGTTACGCTATGATACTGCAGAGCATCGTCGGGGATATTATTTATGGCACGCTCTCGTAATCGTTGCCTTGGTGTGCATGCGGGTTTACAGCGACCTCGCATGCACTTGTAATTACTCAGCCGTGCATTAATTTCGCGAAATTACATTGTCGACAAAATAAAAAGAGTATACGGTTTTTACAAAAGTCTCTTGATGAAATGTAATTATGTATTTCTAAGCGATTACGATAATCTTGCGAGATAATATAATCGAAAGCTTTTAACTTTTTATGCAAGAATTATTTTTGCGAAATGTGCGAGTATGTGATGAGCAGCGAACGGTAATTTCGCGTAACGCACAATTGAAAAGTAATATGTCACTGATTCTTTTAAATGTTCAACTGAAATGTAATATACGGATCTATTATTAAAAG
This sequence comes from Anoplolepis gracilipes, assembly GCF_047496725.1. Classification (NCBI taxonomy): domain Eukaryota; kingdom Metazoa; phylum Arthropoda; class Insecta; order Hymenoptera; family Formicidae; genus Anoplolepis; species Anoplolepis gracilipes. The sequence continues at coordinate 2,715,189 of NC_132984.1, read as the reverse complement.
ATTGAATTATTGGAAATGAAGATTGAAATTGTCAGGGGATCGATATCTTTCTCTCCGTCCATCTACCCCTCCCGACTATTTGTTGAAATCGATATGGCAATAATACTTTGAATCGATTCGAAAAGAGTAAGGAATAATATTGTTGCAGACTTCAGTGTTCTTAAATTAAAGATGGCAATTGCTAGATTAATCATGAGGTAAAGTGGCTGCAAAGGTGGTTCGGAACGAGGATCGATATCCTCGTGCGCGATATTCTTGTTGCGTCTATTTTTTCTAGCCAATAAGCTTTCGCTATAAAATCCGCGTTAATCAGGCTAATTCAATCACCTGGATCAGAGCATATCTCTTTCGACGATAAGACAAACATTAATTTGTATTAAACATTTGATACTTTTCTTTAACAATTGTTCAATCGCTGATATTGTCTCTCTTTTTTTATTTCTATACATTATTTTATTATCTCTTTTATCAGAGCATTTTCAATCTTTTAAATCGTCGAAATAATGAATTTCTTAAAAATTTTAATATTTTTCATATTTCTAGGATTATACGCTGGAAAATTCTCTCATTAATGTGTATCGGCTGAAGTCTATTTTATCCTCGTAAGCGGTGTGTAACACTCTCGTCGTCCGTCTATTTTTACTCTTCATCTCCGTTAAAGTACTCATCCAACACACAGGCATAGTTGTCGTAAAATCTAAAAATCGAATAGCGGTGCATGGTATAGAGTCAATAATCGATACATCGTGCGGCGCTCCGAAAAGCCGGTGACCGCGGCGCGTGGTTCGGAAATTGCGGCGCGCGCGCGCGCGCTTGCAACCCCTCTCCCTCCCTTCCCCCCTACCTCGCCGCGCCGCGTTGCAATGTACCCTCCGATATACACGTGACCCCAATGGCGCCACAGGCGAGTGCGACGGCCCTGAGGACGCCCGGCGCGTCGCGTCGCGACCGGGTACGGCTTTGTCGAAGCGCACCGAAGCCGGCCGACGGCACACGAGGGCGTAGCGACGGCAACCACGTTTGCCCACCACGTTACCCTCCAGTCCGTCGTGGTGTGTCTCGTCGGCCGCCGGCTCGTCCGACAACCACGCGCGCTGCTCTGTTTTCTCTCCCTCTCTCTCTCTATCTATCTATCTATCTCTCTCTATCTCTCTCTCTCTCTCTCTGTTTCTTCTCTGTCTCTCTCTGTTTTTTTTCTTCCCGCGTCCTCGTTCCCCCTCCCGCCCGATTGCCATACGCATCCCTGTTGTTGTTTTTTTTTTTTTTTTTTTTGTTTTCCACGCTCTCTCGCGAGCCTTGCGCGACATTTGCGCGAGGGTGACCGACCCCGTCGCGTCGGACAGTGGAGTTATGTTACCGCGCGACGACCCGCCGCCTCGTGACGTTTTGTGTGCACCTTAAAATTCGGCCGGGTTAACTGCCGGGCGAAGGGCCGCACCGCGACGACGACGAGGGGCGGAAGGCAAGGGCGGCGATGCAACGCGGCGCGGGGATGAACGTGCTGGCTGCGTGCTGCCGTCGCCCTGGCGCGAGGGGACGTTAAGGTAAGAGGGTTCAACGAACGCCGATTGCGTTCTGCCACGCGCGTCTTTTACCCCTTCATCTTCCTTTCTCTTTCTCTCTCTCTCTCTCTCTCTCTCTCTCTCTCTCTCTCCCCCTCTCTCTCTCTTTGAAAGAAGGAAAGGGTTGTTTGTACAAAGTTCCAGGAACTTGTGAAATTTGTCCTGAGCTTCAACCTTTACGACAGCACCAAACAGATCTAGCCAGCAGATACGTGTTTTAGATAATGTCGAGAAGGGTGCATTGTTATTTTCGTGCTTTAGAGTTTCGTTATAATTTTATACGTGCGAGCAATTTCTCCCATCTACTTGTTATAAAAGCTGATTAAAAATAATATTAATCCGCTGCTTGATTTGTTAGTAAGAGTCAAGAGTAACATTATTTGTTATACCGATCGATGATGAAAAATAATATTCATTTTGTTTTTATCTTGTTATTTTTAATATAAAAAATAATATTATTTATTACTAGAGCCAAAAACTGCGAGCAACTTCTCTCGTCTACTTGGTACAAAAACTGATCAAACATGAAATTAATCCGCTGCTTGATTTGTTAGTAAGAGTCAAGAGTAACATTATTTGTTATACCGATCGATGATGAAAAATAATATTCATTTTGTTTTTATCTTGTTATTTTTAATATAAAAAATAATATTATTTATTACTAGAGCCAAAAACTGCGAGCAACTTCTCTCGTCTACTTGGTATAAAAACTGATCAAACATGAAATTAATCCGCTGCTTGATTTGTTAGTAAGAGTCAAGAGCAGCATTATTTGTTATACCGGTCGATGATGAAAAATAATATTTATTCTGTTTTTATCTCGTTGTTTTTAACGTAAAAAATAATATTATTTATTGTTAGAGCCAAAAACTGTCAGAAGTTATCCAAGCTTTTAATCATTTTAATTGAGAGTAAATTTAGTGTGCTTTTTTGAAAGTTTTATTATTAATGAGATTGCGTGTGTTTTCCGAGAGTTAAAAAATTCTTCAACTGTGAATCATTCTAAGCTATATTTTCGCTAAAGAGTTCCATTATTCAGAAGTGTTGTAAAATTTTTAAATGGGCACGTGACTTCTATGCGGATGAATTTTTGCATTAGATTGTATCTGTCTTATCTTGTTAAATATCTTTGGCTTTATTATATTCGACTGGGTTTCTTGAATAAATTGCATCTGAAAAGTTTGTATTGTGGCTTCTTGCTATTTAGTGTCAAATTTAATTTAAATGATACTACATGATTCCAAGTTTTATTTGATTATATTTATGCTTGTAAGATAATTCAATATGCAAGGAATTTTTTAAAAATCTTCTATATGCTAAATTAAAACATTATGTAAAATACCCTAATTTAATATATATGATAAATATTAAAATTTCCATGTACTGTAATTTTGCTCAAATTTTTTGTACTCTTTTTTTTATAAAATTAGTTTTAATAAAGACTTTTTGCCTAAAATATTATTAGAGTATATACGAATTTTTAATTGCGCACATGTAATTTTTATTTATATATAATTTTTATTTATATTTTTTGTATATTTTATATATATAAAATTATATTTTTATATATATTTTATATTTTAGTTACATTCTCTAGTATTATTTGTCGGAAAAAGGTAACAGGTCAGATGATTAATATCAATGACTCGGGAAATGATTACGTGATCAACGAAACTTAAAGTCACGTAATACACCGGCGAAGAAAAATAAACGCGCAGTCGTAAGTTAGTATTTAACTGGGGAATGTTCTGGCAGTGATTCCGAGGTCAACTACCTTTAGACACTTATTTCGGTGGCGCTATCGCGTATGACTGAATGTATTTATCGATTTTTATAGACATATATATATATATATATATATATATATATATATATATATATATAAAACAGATTTTCTGATACTATATTGTGTTTATCTTTTCATTCATAGTTTTTTTTCTTAAAGAAAGAATTTCTCTTTCAATTTTAGAAATTTAAAACTATCAATCTAAAAATTAATGTAAAATTTTTAATGATAATATTATGCATTATTTTATATTATTATGTAAAATATATTACTCTGTAAAACAGTCTCGTTTATTTCTCGCAAGGAAGACTCTCACGGATCAATATTCTTTCGTGAGATGACTATGTGAAATTAGCAGCGTTGCATAATTCTCGCGGATAAATGGGAGGGGGGGGGGAGGGATCGGAGAAAGAATTATCCGTTTCTCTCAATATTCTGCGATCGCTCAAAGTTAAATATAACGACATATAAAGGTAGAGTTATTCGACGATACATTAAATCGGGTCATTGTATCTGGATGGCAGAGACTATTGACAAGACATTTCAATTTTAGTTTCTCGCAATTATTTTAGAGTATACAATTTTAATTAATTTTATTTAGAAAAAAATTGTTCAAATTAATTTGGAATTAATTTTGATTTTTATTTTTTCGTGATATGTGCACAAGTGAATATTTGAGCAAAGATAAAGAATTTATGCAATTCAAAATAAATTTTATTCGTCAACGAAAATGTGTAAACTAGATTTGCATCGAAAATATGACTACACATTATCGCGTTATCCAAATGTCTCTTTCTAATGCATAGCCATCTGCTTTTGATATCGCTATTTTTATTACGACAAAAGAGAGAGTCACGTTTTTTCCCCAAAAAATGTGCCATTTATTCTAGCGATATCAAACTGGCAGCAACCCTTCTTTTTTGTGAAGAGTACAGAAACGGGCTAAAAACCTTTCTTTCGTTTCACTTATCGATACATCTTTATACCTCTCGCGTCTCTCGAACACGATAACAGTTATCACGATAAAGGGTGTGTCTCTGAAATTAACGATCCATTCTCTTGTACATTTATATAATCTCTTTTAATTAAGATTTCTTGTGTATGGTGAAATTGTACATAAAAAAAATGGAAAAAATATTTATATTTATATAATAGAGAGAGAAAAAGAGAGAGAAGCTTTTAATAGAATTTTCAAATTACAAGAGATTGATTGAAAGATTTTTTGTTTATTACTTTTTGTAAAGATTTGCATATTGAGTGTGTCAACATTATCTTTGTTTTATTTGTGAATTTGAAAATATTTGTTTTAATAAATTTATAGATTCTTTTAATTTTATTTTGAGTAAATAATTTTGCTTATAAAATCACATATATTTTAACTAGAAGTTAAAGATTAAAGTCGCTAGTATTCAATTATAAACAACGGGTTAATTAAAACGACCTAACTAGCCAAAATCCTTTAATTTATTAACACGACGTTTCGACCATATGGTTGTAGTCCTTTTCAAGTGTCACTATAAAGAAAATATACAAAAGATCAAAAAATATATGGATACAATTAATACCGAATCTAACGCACAATACAATGTGATATCATTAAAAAACTAGTCTACTCAAACGTAAATTTAAAAAAAAGAAAGAATACAATGGGATATGTATAAAGGTGGAACTTAATTGTGGAACAATTAAACATTTCACTAGTTAAAATCAACGGTTTTTTAAATTTACGTGTGCGTAGACTAGTTTTTTAATGATATCACATTGTATTGTGCGTTAAATTCGGTATTAATTGTATCCATATATTTTTTGATGCTTTGTACATTTTCTTTATAGTGACACTTGAAAAGGACCACAACCATATGGTCGAAACGTCGTGTTAATAAATTAAAGGATTTTGGCTAGTTAGGTCGTTTTAATTAACCCGTTGTTTATATTTTAACTAATTCTTTCTTTCCGTCGAACAATTTTTTAATCACTTTCGAATAAATTGATAATTAAGCCGCGCATAAAGTTATAGAAAAATTGCAGATAAATTTTGTAAAGAAAAAGAAATTGACTCGACATTTCTGCTGGAACATCCCGTAGAATTTAAAGGACGGAACTCGCTTTTATAACACTTCGTTGTGTTGATTTATTTTTACCGCGGTTACTATATATATTGCATATTAAGTGTCTCAACATTATCTTTGTTTTATTTATGAATTTGAAAATATTTGTTTTAATAAATTTATAGATTCTTTTAATTTTATTTTGAGTAAATAATTTTGCTTATAAAATCACATATGTTTTAACTAATTCTTTCTTTCCGTCGAACAATTTTTTAATCACTTTCGAATAAATTGATAATTAAGCCGCGCATAAAGTTATAGAAAAATTGCAGATAAATTTTGTAAAGAAAAAGAAATTGACTCGACATTTCTCCTGGAACATCCCGTAGAATTTGAAGGACGGAACTCGCTTTTATGACACTTGTGTCGATTTATTTTTACCACTATATATTACTATATATCCGGTTACTATATATCCGGGGAGCTGCCTTTTTTCCATCTCGGCGTGTGAAAGGCTCGCCGGATGTTCGACTGAGGGAGATAAAAAGTGAACAGCATGAGCAGGTTACGCGCTAAAAGACGAAAGACACGCGAAAATCCGTTACGGAACTGCTGTTTTTCCTTCCCCTCCACAGCCATCTTATCTAATTTACAGCTGTATGATTCACATCTTTCATACAAAGTTTTATAATGATTTACGTTTCAACGTACATGTTATGATTTATTGTTAATTAGTTCTTGACACACAGAGGACTTTGATTTAATGGAACATTCTTTCACCAGGCGTGTTTACACGGTTTGTCGCGATCTGTAAAATATTGAAGTGCTGGTAGTTCGCAAGAACACGAATTGAACATTTTGATTTTTTTTTAATTTCGAAACTTTCGATATTATCTGCGGTCTTTCAAATATATATTTTTGAGATTGAAAAATTTTCTTTGCATATAAAACTATGCGAAAGAGTGAATATTTTTCTTATATCTTCAGCCATGATCCACGTGATATATCCACGCAATGGCGATCGAGACAAGCACGCGATTGCGTTTTTATCATTAATGATGTGTATCGAAGATTTTCTCGCGATGGCACGATTTTCGATTCGTGTCTCACATATTGATCTCACTTTTCTATGCATCACAATTCGAAGAACCCTGTTTTCTTTCAGTCTATTACGCTATTTCCTGATAAAAGTAACGCAGTATAGATTTAGTCCGAGATTTTGATAAAAAAAAATTACACGTCAGAACGTGTGAATACATTTTAATCAATACAGTCATAATAAATAATGAACTCTGGGGGAAAAAACACGGTTACAACCCACTTTGGGACCTCCGATTAGTAATCAAATTATTTGGAATGCTCGTAATTTTGCAATTAGCTATTCTATTATTTTTTAAGTTATTACTAGTCAATTCTGTTAATTAGTTTCGTCGATATCCAGCTACACAACACTAAAAAAATGATCTTGCAATTTCAACAAAAATGTTCTAGGTGTAAAAAATTAACTGAAACAAATAAATTATTTAGCAAATACTGTGATACTGCATATATTTTTCACTTACACAATTTAAATGACAAAGACAGGATTTATAGCTGTACTATTAGTGTAATTTAGACAGAAAATTTGTCTGCGATGTCTATTATTAAGATCTATTGTTAAGGACGATTATATTTGTGATTAATATTTGGCAATGGGATCTAAATTTTCTAGAGGTATTGCTAGAATATTGCTGCCATAAATTCTATACGTGACAAAGAATATTCTAACAGATACAAAAAGTAGCGATAAATTTTAATCGAGACATCTAGAAATCTATCTATTAGCAAAATATTTTTTTTAGTAATTACAATTTTTAGTTACGCGGAATTAAAAGTTACATTATTTACGTAAAATTATGGTTACGAGCAATCAAAATAATTTGATTACTAATTGTGAGCCTCAAAGTGGGTTGTAACCGTGCTTTTCTTTTTCTAGAGAAGAAAAAGTAAATTGTGAAATGATTTGCACGATTTGTACGTTTGGGGAAAAGAGGTATATTATTGTTCTGATTTTTGATATTGATCTCTTAGTTTCACATGTTGAAAGGATTTTTCAACTTGGAAAGATCCTCAATCTTGTCGCGCGCTATTTATATAACATGAAGATCATCGGATATGTCGGTGGGACCCTCTCTTTAAGCTCTTTAAGTCGTTAAGCTCGCGTTGCAAATGGAAGGTTTGCGTGTACACGTTACAAATTGGAGGATACATACGTGTTGCGTTACCTTTGGCTTTGGAAGGCGATAATATTCTTATCATTAATGATGCAATTTAGTAATTTTGGAAAAAAATTTCTAGCTATAGTTACAACATGTAAAATAAATTTAGTTTTCAAATAAATTTTACATTTTTCATTCCGTGACGTACATTTACTTTAAAAAGATAGTAGTGTAATAAGTTGGATGTTTGTCTTAAATTCATATAACTAAAAGTAAGCGACTATCTTTTGATATAGGAGCATATTATAAAAAAAATTTATTTCGAATTGTGTTGAATTTTTTTTAAATATAATTAAGTATGATAAAATATTGTATAAATAATTAATTAATAATTTCACTCGCGTATAATATCCATGTTTGTTAAATGATTTATTTTGTACATTTTACGAGAGTTTATATAAGTAAAGAATTCATATACGTATACATTTATACACATATACGGATTCTCGAGTGGCCATATTGTATCGTATTCCCCTGCTGATATTATTTTTCCGTTCGACGCTCAAATAAAATCGTTAAATACTACGTGCCCTATTGAGGTTTATTGATAAAGATACGGGGTAAAGTAATATCCTAAGGGACGTACAACTTTAGTAGTTCGCGCAACGTGTCCCAGTCACGTGAACGTGTAATCAGCGAAAGGTCTCTCTTCGCAGGGGCATCCGTTAAATTATTATGCGACGAACCCGGACAATCCGTAGTGGGCACAGGTTCGGACTCCGATTACGTCATCGTTCGCGTATTAATTTTTAAGCGTCGTTTGGATTTTTAAACAGATTATAGTCGTATCGATCGCTACAACCGTATCGGCGAGTGACGTTGTTCGCGCACCTAAAGATCCGGCGCGGCGGTGCGTCTTTGAAAACCGCGACGTCACAATAAATCGTTCATCAGACGTCGTCCTAATATACACATGGCCCAAGTGTACGGACGCGTGATGTTCATTTATTCGCCGACTGCCAAAGGCAACAAGGGAGTCGTGATGCATCGCGCAATGCGGTTATAATACGTATATATATATGTATATATAAGGGGTGTTTTTGTTGACCGAATTTTCGTTTCGTCTACGAATACGTGATTTGCGAGAAATTTTCTCACAACAAACAATTTTAGATTATTTATTTTTTTTCGTGTTAAAAGCAAACACAAAAATATATTACATGAGTAATAACTTTTTATATAGATTCTTACAGCATGTTTGAAGGTTATTATTGATTAAAGCTTGTCAATTTGACAATCGCTAATTTTCAAATATCTACTATATGATATTTATACTTATTTACAATGTTTTTTTTTTTTTTTTTTTTTTTACGAAGAAAGATTTTGGATTATTAAAAAAGATTTTGTTTATCAAAAAGAAATATTTTTCCTATACAAACAAATATTTGTACAATATTTGCAATTACATGTATAGTGGTTTTACGTAAAGATAATACATGGCCGATTGGTGTGCGGAAGCGTTGACCTTTTAGAGCTTTGAATCCTTTAAACTTTGACACTTGCGAACTTTCACATTATCATAGAAATTGCGACACCGATGTTGCCGCAATAAAGAGTTTCGTAGGAATTATTTCGACTTACTAATGGTAAGAGGGAGAGAAAAGAGAGAAGCTAACTACTAGATTACTTTGAAACCGGCACAATCTTCCCCCCGGAAAAATTTATGCAACACGAAACGCAATTAATCGCGGCTACCGTAAAATAATTTTCCATTGTCTACTAATTACATTAATTATTATTCCCCCGCGGGCAATTGATAATCGTACATTATATCGGCGAACATAATCGATAAACAAACCATTTTCAAACCTTGATTGTCGAAGATTTTTAAATAAGAATAGAATAAAATGAGAGTAAATTAATGCGCGCAAATTATAGAAATATATTTATTTCAATTTTTAAAGAAAAATTTCAAATTGCTTTCGTACATTTTTGTATGAAGTACAAGATTTTTTTATTGAAAAAATTGTAATTCTTTAATAAGTATTCTTTAAAAAACATGTATCGATACAGCTGCCTCAAGAATGAAAGAGTTGACATTTTGCAAGATGCAACGCGGGTTTCAAGATACAAACGCCTTTTAAAGACGCTACAACTACAATATGCTAAGCATGCAGCACCGTGTTGCATATTTTATAACTTGAGTAACTGAAACGACTCTCAAATTCTAGTCGCGAAATGCATTACAATGCGAATGCTAAAAGGTAGTGTTTTAGACGTGACAACATGTTTTATATCATTACAAATTATAATCATATGAAAAAAATAAGTAATAATGTGCTCTGACAACGAGATACATGTAATCCCACTTAATTTTATTCAACACCTACGACTGAACTTAATTATTACTGAAATTAATTATGCTCTTGTAACTAGAGGAAAATTATAAATATTACTTGTTAGTATAATTTATTTAATTTACCAGAATATATATATATATATATATATATATATATTCATATATTCTATATGTTTAATTACATATATTTTTAATTATATATTTATAATTTATATATATACATATGTGTATATTTATATATTTAATATATTTGAAAAAAGATTGTTAAAGTATGATTTTCCTTCGATTACAAGCGTGTGAAATAACGTTGCGTGCAAGATCGAACCGGTGCATTGCTATGCGTATTTGATTTACATAATTACAGTTTGTCCGCATGACCAAGTGTAATGTCCTGCCTTAATGAATTCTCGATAATCGATGCGTTTGACTGAAATGCATCATAATTAGTTTTTGCATTTGGGCATCGCGCGAATGATATATTATATTTTATGCCATATGTCGGACTGATTTTTAATCATTTCATATTTTACGCATACATTAAATAACGAGCCGCAAAACATTTATCATTTCTCAGTAATCAGTTGCAAATTTTCCACGTTTGGCAATTCGACAATTCTCGTTAAATCTCGCGAGTAGCTCGCTTCAATGCTTCAGTACTATACGTGCGTGGCTTATTACATAATTTATAAGATTGATTGAAAAGCTCTTATGGCTTTGCACTTTTAAACATTATCTCTCATACTTAATACAGATCGTCGAAATCGTCTAGTTGTACATTGTATCAAAAGCAGCCGTAAATCATCAATGAATCTTAATATAACATCGCTATCATTAATTGCTATTGTAATCGAGAACGAACATAAATATCGCTTCTTTATTATATTATTACCATTAATATTTATAGAAAGTTATTGTATAATTTTATATTAATATTGTTTATCCACATATACATATTTTTATGTCTTGATTTTAAAAAATTTTTATTTATTTTTAATAAATTATTATAAGTATTATAAATATAAATCTATGTGGATATCTTAATGCAGTCGCTGTATATTTTATACTTTATTTGAAAGAATATATCAGTTTTATATTATACACACGAATTTTAAATTATGCGACACGATATCAAAATACATTTTGTAGTAATGTTCTTGGTTATTCTATTCGTTTCGCGTGCGCATTTTCCTAGTTTTACTATCGACATTCTGTCAGGGCTCTTCGAACGTGGTAAATATTCCCTGAGGAAGAAAAATGCGTCGAGAACAAATAGTTGAAACATTGTTACAATCCATTTTTCTATTAGGAAATGATTACACCATTAAAAAAAATTAAATTGAGATCCAATTTACATAACTTAACTTAAGCTTTTATATTTTTGAAATAAGAGTTAAAGTCAATCTGTCAAAATTAATCTATAAATTTAATAAAAATAACATTTTTAAAAGCAATATTATTTATTTAGTATTATAGTAAATATTTTTTATTTATTTCGAACGATGCAACATGCTACCGCTAATTTATTATGCTACCATTCTATAATAATTCTCTCGAGTCTTCTATAAATAATAATTGTTCAGGACGTAGCGTGAGTTTATTAGTGAGTTAGGCTTAATAAGTCTAACAAATGAGGTCACGTGTATCAAACGTTAGATATGCACTCCCGTGTGTGTAACAGCGTCTAAAATACGTTGACGGCGAATGCCGAAACTCCAGCGTAGTTTGAAGCACGGACGAAATAAACGGCGCTGAGAAACACATGATGAAACAGTAGCGAGGTAATGGAAACTTGTAAGTAGTAACTTAAGACGTTTAAATTTTTCAGCATTGCGAATATTATTCCGACAAAGCAGAATAATAATGGCAAAAGATCTAATGTTAAAAATGTCTCAAAAGTAACAAGAGAAAAGAAGTCTGTCATAGTTCTAAAGAATCAAGAATGCAAAATTTTCTGTGAAATTTTAAATATTCGATATTTCGAGACTCTATAAAATGCAAAAATATCTGAAAAAAAAAGATTCTCGGAAAATTGGAATCTATCTCTTCGCACATTATTAAAATAACTTTTTTTTATCTTGCCTTGTCCAAGAAATGGTTGATTATCGGAAGTCTTGGTTTTGTAGGTCGATAGCTTCGAAACTTGACTGACCTCGAAACAGCCGTATTTTACTGCGGAGTTAATTTCCATTTCAACACGTCATGATAAATCCCATCAATGTATTAAATGGCATTGAAAGATCGACGGTGAAAATATAGGCCGCAACTGCATAATGTTTCACGGAGAGCGACCGTTATTAATCGCTTCTAATTGCGCTGAAATATATATCAACACGGTAAACTGCGCTGGCAAATTAAACGACTCTTCCTTGCGTGACAAAATTTCGGCGATATCTTTTGTGCCAAATGCTGCAGTTTATTTAATTAAAATGTAATATTCACATGTTCACGAATATAAAAATATGTCGAGAGGAAATTATCACCGCAATATGATACATTACTTTTAACTTGATAATCGATTATTTTTATCGAAAGTTTTATTTATTAATTGAGTAAAACTGTTCATATGCTAACAATTGAGTAAAAATACATATATACTGCAAGAATATTTATTTATAAGAAAGACAAATGGCGAACGGGAATTCAAACGGGATAGATAAATAACTGAAGAACAAAATTTTTAATATCGATTAATTAAAATGAAAAGCGTTCATTTATAATCAAATTTCTACACCGTTCCTGGAGGCGGTTAAGTCATTTCATTATCATTGCTTACAAAATGAAAGATATCGTGGGCTTCTGCCATCTAAGATATGAAAATTTAGAATATCTGACAGTTTTGAATTTAGGAGGCAAAGGTAAGATAAGCTTTTTCGACAAACTTTCAAGTTACGAGCAGCAGGAGTTCTCGCTATCTGTCCCTTTATTCTTCCTCCGATTTATCGTTGTTATCCTTTAGTCGTTATCCCTTAGCTGTTGTAATTTACGTTTGAGCTTACGAGGGCGAATTTCGAATTTTGGCCCATTTTCCTTTAACCTTCTCTTCGCTTTGTGATAGAGTAAGAAATATCCGGTAGAGTCCGTCAAAGCATTAGGGATGCTTGGAAACGGTCACGTTAGTTCGAGACACGTCACCTCTTGGGTCAAATAGATAACCCCGATCAAATAACTCTCTCCCTTTAGTCCGAGGTGATGTTCAAAAGAGCGGCATGCCCTTAGTTCATTAGTTAGTTGGTAGATTAATGAAACACGGTCGCGTGTCTCGGAACGCGAAATTTTATATAATCCTATCGGTTATTAGAGGTGTTACACGAGTTTTGAATTATAATATCGGAAGTTTTGTGTTGGGTGTAAGTCGCGTATTAAAGTTTGCGCCTCTGTTAATCGATTATTAGATTGAGGTAATGAACGCACAAACCATAAAGCAAGCTAAATTATTATTATTATTTTTAATATCTTTTTCAAGAAACACAAACACAAATAAGATACTCTTTGAAATGGCGGGCATTACTTTGATTATTACGTATAAAAATAATTTTAGTTAAAATATAAACAATTTTAATTTAATAATATTTAAAATATTAATAATTTTAATTAAAAATAATAATTTTAATGTAGAAAAATATATAACTTTTTTAATTTAATATTTATGCCATATAAATTAAATATATATGTAAATATGTACAATTAACTTTGTGAAAATTGAAAAGGCTTGAAAAATTAATTTGAATTAATTGCTCCTAATTGAAAATAATAATTTTAATTAAAAAATATATTCTATAACTTTTTGAATTTTATATTTATGCCGTATAAAATAAAGAAAGATAAACTTGAATATAAATATATGTATAATTAGTTTTGGGAATTACAATAAATTGTAAAGAATCAATCGCTCGTGATTCTTGCCGCCTGTTGACTGTCTACTTTTTTGACGTAAGAGTTCATGCGAATTGTTAATTCTATCGAGCTTGTAAGCCTTAACGCGCGTCGTTAACTTCATTCGTTATCTGCCTTCGTTAATCTCAATTCTCCAGGCGACGCGTCAATCCGGTCTCAGTGTAACTTCGGCATGTCGATAGATTTATCGTGACGGTGATCGCGCACACAGGCACCAGCCGCGTGTCATTGCGTCGCCTTTACGTGTCACGTCACGTGTTACCGTTCACGTGTTCCGTGACTTCATCGCGATGAAAACTACTAGTGAAACTCCATTGTGTGACGATACAGTCGTGCTGGCTTTGGTCTTGAAATTCTATGAACCGCAGTGGGTTGGCGCGTAATTCATGCCACAATCAGAGGCGGACAGATTTAGTTTTAAATGCGATTTCGAGTGTGTAGCGAACTCTTCGTTCGCATTTAATTTTAATCCCCCCGTATTCCGGTGGTCTTAAATTATCTCCGCAAAGTTGAATGAAATATATCACGTAACCGCCGCGAGTTTTGTTGCGAAAATTCTCGAGACTAAGCTCTCTGAATTCGAGATGAAGTATTCGCAATGTATCACGAAATCAAATTAAAATTTTAATTTTCACCGTATGTTGAACTTTTTTTTTGTATTCACTCTTTCGTTTACTTTTTTTTTTTTTCTTTAAAGTATGCTAGAGAGAACTGTGGAGCTGTTTTTACACTGATACACTGTACCTCATTCGTATCTTATTATTAGTTACTCTTATATTGTATCTCATTCATTTTCCGCACAAGAAAATATAAAGTTATGCAATATCTTGGGGGCATAAAATATTTTCATCTACTCGCTTTGTGTTCCATCGCTCGTTCATACGAGCATGCAACCTCTTGTTGAGATGACCTTTCTTTCTTTTCTCTCTTTTTCTCTCTTTCTCTCTCTTTTTTTTCTCTCGTTTTACGAACTTTATTATTGTACTTTCTTAATTAGCTCATTCGATATATCTGCCGGTGCTTTCGGTCAGACAGTTTTTTTTATTATCGTGTGTCGACGTCATTATCGTGTTCGCGAGAGTGAAGGCGGAGGGAGGAGTCTAGGCGCGCAATGCTCAAATTCCCGTGAAATTTATTCTGTTGCACGAAAACCGCATATTATAAAGCGAATTTCCTGTTTTGATACGTCGGTTATTAGAAGCAAAATTGCACGGACGGTCGGTTACGGAACAAAGTTTTCTTTTTAATTGCCGGCCGACGTGCGAGCGAGAAGCGATGTTTGACCGAAATTTATCTTGTTTTCATCGACGAGTATTTTTTAATTAGCTCGTTCGTTTCACTTCCTGATGCGATCGCTTTTTTTATCATCGATCATGTCACTTATCACTAAAATTGGAAATTTCTCATTCACGCGTTTTCCTTCGTTTATATTCTTTTCACTTGCCACGAGGTATAATAATTAGTAGGGCGATGTAATTATGAAAATATGAAATTATGTAAATATGAAATTTTGTTTGAAATATATAATTGTATCATAATGCATAATATACTCTAAGAATGTATAATTTAGCGCGTGACAATATTTAAAAAAGATTTCTGCGAAAGAAAATATGTATAAAATTGATTTGTGTGTGTATAATAATGATATATATATTGATAAAAAAGAAATTTCGATAATCTCGTATATTAATTAATTTACAGCATATATATTTATGGTTAAGAGAAAAATGTTGTCACGTCAAATTTTTAAGAGAGAAAACTAGAGAAGAGAAATTATATGAGATATATTTGATCAATCACGTCTTACTATTTTGCGAATATATTTTTTTGTAATTACATCAGGTATAGGATTTTTTTGAAAAGCGCGTAGAAAGGATAATAAAACGAAATAACGATGTCTTTCACGCTTTCTGCTTTTCGATTTACTCGTTCTGCGTAAACTGTCTGCCGATGAGCCAATCAGCGCTCTTCACGCCTAAATACACAATCAGACGCGATCGAGGAACTAAACGCATGCCAGGTTATACGTTTTTATTCGTTCGCAATTTCCGACAAAGATGGGGTGGAGGTCGCTTCACATTCCCGCGAGTACACGTGCTGTATTTCCCTCCTTTCCCCGCTCGTTATCCCCGTGTTCTCTGCTCTCTCTCTTTTTTTTTTTTTTTTTTTCATTTTTTATTTCTGCAATTTCTCTGGCGCAGAAATTTGACACTCAATTTTCGCTTTGCTTTGATCACCATGTTGTCCCCCTTCCCCTCTGTCACGATGTTTTCTATTATTTTTCTATCATTTTCTATTCCTCTCGTCTCTCTCGCAATTGCTGTATGTTGTTTTTGCATTTTCCCCTCACCCCTGGCTTGTTGTGAAAATGGTTAAAAAAAAATAACCAGGCTAGTTTCGCCGATCAGTGTTTACTCTATCGATCGTGCATTTATCTGATCCGTCGTATATTAGCGAGCTACTATGTGCATCGGGACGTTAAGTAAATTAAGTGCGCCGTTACGTCCGTAATGTTAACCCTTTACCATATGTTTGTACACGTTAACTTTGCGGGGCGAGTTAATATTGTCCGCGGGCTCATCCCTTAGATAATCTCTCTTGTTATTACGGTATTAACATATTTCTTCGATGTTTGAACATTATGCGATGTTAAACTCGTCTTACATTATAACGTCGATAATCTCCAATTTTTGCAATTTTCTTTAATATTGGCACACATACAATTTCTACTTCAAATATGAACAGGGATGATAGAAAAAACTCTACAACGTAGAGAGATAAATTTACAAATGTCATTGTATATACATACCGGATGTTAGAGGATTGATTAATCTTGCATTCCTCTCGAAATTCATCAAGAAAACCGCAAATATTCTGCGTGTACGCGATTTGCATAATTGACAACTTACATTATCACACCGCGTATGAAAAACAGAACTTTCTACATATTTAATGCGCACCCGGTAGAATCATGTGTGATCGCGTTCGTGCAAAATGCAAAAATGTCTGATCGCCAGATAGCTGGAAATTGGAAAAAGGTCTTCCCTGCGTGTATGTGGCATGAATAAATAAGAATATTCGCGCAGCTCTACGCGTGAGGAAAATAATGGGAGAGGAAATTTGGGGTACGAGAGAAGATTCTTTCTGCGTCAATAATTCGGTCGATCCCCCAGAGCAACCCACGTAAAAGAGAATGGGAAAAAAGTCTCTCTCTCTCTCTTTCTTTCTCTCTCTGGAAAATTTGATTACATTTCCCGGAAATTTTCTAACTAATCGATTTTTTGTGTTGGACGACATGCTCGAACTCTCTCTCGCAGAGTTGCTTAAGTGTACCCTCCGAGAAGTGTACCTTCATATTGATTATGCGATTGCGGAAACATATCGAAATAGATGCTACATTATATAAACAGTTGGATAAATTAATTATTAATTTCCTAATGCATGTATATCTTACGGCAATCTCGCAAGACCGATGTTTATGTTGCACTACTGTATTATAAATTAATTTTCTGCGGATTAATGTATCATTAAATACATTTACGGATGTGAAAGCGTGTGGAATGTTAAAGGCAAGATAATATTTTATAATATGTTATTTTTTTTCTCCCTATTTTGCTTAATCAATAATGAAAGAATTGAAGAAGAG
Source organism: Anoplolepis gracilipes (assembly GCF_047496725.1). NCBI lineage: Eukaryota > Metazoa > Arthropoda > Insecta > Hymenoptera > Formicidae > Anoplolepis > Anoplolepis gracilipes. The sequence continues at coordinate 2,697,696 of NC_132984.1, read as the reverse complement.
GCAATAAAATGGCAACAGCGAGCTATTCCACGTGGATTATTTTACTTTACATTCACGCGAACGGAATTATATCCGAATAATAAATATATATGTAGCAATTGAGAATTCGCAGTATTTGCATACAAAATGCGAGTCAGAAAATACATAGTTACGCGTAGGTACGAAATTTCGAATACATGTAAACCGCCATAATTTCCGCGGGCATGAAATTTATTGTTCCTCAGCGGCAAGCTTGCGTGAAATTCAGACAGAGAGACCAGCGTTATAAAATTATACACGAGACGCGACGTTTCCGGGCCAGACAGGTGCTACTTGATTTTTATTATTTACGTAGCAACCCTCTCTCCAGCGACCTATATAAAATACTATTATGCATAAGGATTGTACGTAGAGAAAACGTTCATCCTGGGACGAGTTAAAAAAAAAAAAAAAAAAAAAGGGAAATGGAAAAAGAGAGAGACAGAGATAGAAAATTACGCAAGATGTTTTTCCGGGTTAAATCCTGCGCGATGTCACCGATGAAAATTTCACGATGCTTTCACTGTAGCAGACTTAATCTGTCGGAAACATTTATTTCGGTTCATACTTAAATTAGACCGCATATAATCACCAATGGCCCCAACTTTCTGTTTTTTAACACCTTCTTGCGACTTAGATGATTGCATTTAGTCAAAATCATATAATTTAACATTACCAAATAAATAATTTATTAATAATTAAACTTTTATTTATTTATTTTATTAAAATTAAAATATGCGTATATTAAATATTTCAAAAATATAATAAAGTGTGTCTGTATTCTTGGGTATTATCTATATTTAAAAATCTTAAGAAACGATGATTTCAGAGGTAAATGCTTCGCAGCCAACAACCTGTCGAATCTCCAACGCGAATCATTCGATCTGAACGCGTAGTAGGCCAAAGTATTTCGGTCGTATCGATCGATCTGGTTTTCTGATTTTTGTCGTTTCCGATGCGAGACAGATGTTCCCGATGTCAATGAAGAATCGGATCGATGATCGATTGGTATAAAGGGGAGGGGGGTAACTTGTTAAGCAGTTGGTATACCATATGATCGGCTTATTGTTAGTTCTCTGTTGTTCACTGTATATAAATGATTCACAATCTTCCTTCCTACGCGTCTTAATTATACATACTCATACACAACGAGTGTTGTTAAATTATGAAGATGAAACGAAATGAGTAGATTGTATCGATTTTACACCCAAGTTTCGGTATTTTCTGACGCTGCAAAATCTGCCGACCAAAGCGAATAATAATAATATTGATTGCGATTGAATTGGGCAACGTCAATGTAATCTCTGCGATCACGAACTTAAAGAATAAATCAAATAACCACTTTTTTCATATTTATAAATTGTTTCATGTTTTTCTTACGTGATCTCTTATCTGTTTTACAAACTTGAAAAGCTGAATAAAATACAAGGATCAGTGAATTTTCATGTATTTTTTGGATATGGAAATATTTTACAATGATAACAAAAAACAGATGGCAGATGAAACAATGACGACGAATTGAATTCACGTTATTGAAAGTATCCATCGCCACCAGGAACAAAGCGTTTTCGTTAGGAGCCTTTGCACCCATTTTTTTCGCGGGCACAATCGCGGCGCAATTTCAATGTCGATGCTCGATGGCTTAATTGTTCGCCGAAAATTAAATAAATGCGCGTTGCGAACGCACGGGCGCCATATTGATTTATCGTCGTTTATTAATCGAGCCCATTTCGGAGCAGAGATTTCAATTGTCGTTACCAATGCTTATTTCGTTACCGCCAAATCTATTGATTTATAGCATACTGATATTTATGATATCGATAATAACTAATAACTGTATCGAAACTCTACGAAACAAACATATGTTTGGGTAAAAACGTTAACGATCTGTAAATATTAGTGCGATGTTGTATCAAGGTAAAATGTTATTTATACTTTTATAATTTGAATATTTTAATCGTGTTTCGTCGCGCGAAATAAATATTTAAAGTGAAAAGGAAAATAGTCCCATGTGAACGTTAATGAATATTCTTGTCTATTTTTTTTTTCTTTTTTTTTCCTATGTCAACGAAAATCGTGAAAAATTTTGTTCGACTCGATGCCTGGAAATCGTATGAATATTTTACAACTGACGGGAGAACTTTTTCGCCAGAGAGAGAAAGAGAGATGGAATCGCGTTACTGAAACACTAGCAATCTTTTAGCAAGATGCTCAGTTTCTCAGACGTTCAGACTCTCGTGTTATCTAAGAATATACTTCGGGCATCTTATTCTTAGCGAGAAGTTAAAAATTTAAAGGTTCGACCAATTGAGTCTTGTAACTGTAACAAAGATATAAGATATAACTAGAGATTAGTTACTGATTTGTGCTTAATGTTAGATTGCTGGGAGATATTTTAGATCTTCGGTATTTGAAATTTTTCGATATCTAAAATTCATACGGAGAGATGAATAGCCCGAAGGGAAAGTCTAATCTTCTCTTATCAGATTTTGGATTTTGTAAAAGGGATTGTTACATTCCTTTGTGAACGGATAGGAATTTAAAAGTGAATTTTTAAACCTCTTACTCTCTTTTCTCCTCTCGAGTTTTCGGAACATTGACCGAATATATATACGCAAGGGACGAATTCTCGAAAGTTTTCTTTAATTCTTTCAATTCCTGGATTCTCGGCTCGGTATATAATGTCGGGGATGAAGTATATATTATGATTTCACGTTACACCTTGCGCAACAACTTCTTAGTCCTTTATTTCCCGAGCGACTGCCTTAAATAGTTTAACCGGGCTCATAAAATTGTGAGTCAATATCGATTCGGTCGTAAATAAACTGCTGCGATTGAATTTCAGTCGTCCGCGAATCATTAAATATTTCGCCTTGCTCGCTAATATTAATAAAGAAAGAAAATGGAAAGAAAAGAGAGACGTGTTAATTAAAATTTTCGTCGTTTATCAACGTGTTTCGGCAAAATTCTTTGACGCCGACGTTACGTGACGATATTTTGATGTTTAATTATTCGTGTCAGGCAAGGTCTCAATTTATTAACACATTTCTGTATATGTCGACAAATTTTATACGAAAGAGGATAAATTTTCTTGCAATTATATTATAAATATTTTAAATTTTAAATAATATTAGTTCAAATATTAAATATAGAGTATGAATATTCTTCCATTTATATTTTAAATGTAGGAAGGGTTAATTTCTATACGTGGGCGAAGAATCGCGAGATTTATAAATTTTGTAAGACAAAACGTTGGCAAGATGAAAGTGCAATAGTTCCGAAAGAGAAAGGGAATTGAATGACATCTTAGCACGTCGTGTGTTGTAGATCGGCTTTTATATCTGTTCGATTTATGTTATGGCTCATTGAACATCGACTGTAGTCTTCCTTTTTATTCTTTTCTACCTATTCTCTGGGCACGATGGGGAATAAAGATCGATATATCGAACCCTCCAGCGACACACCAGCACAGACTTTAATTCTCATTGATCATTGGCTCGCTCGGCTCTCTCTATCTTTCTCCCTTTCATTCTTTCATCCTTTTCCGACGACTATCAGTGCGAAATCTTGGACAGTAATTTTCCAATAATTTGGAGAATTTTGTCAATGATTATAAACCATTCCTTGAAATTACTTTTATTTAATCTAATCTAATTTATCTAGATTACTTCAAGAGGATAGAATTAGTTTTTATATTATATTCGCATATGACACAAAGAAGAATACTATTTTTGAGGGAGAAATTTTATACTAATATGTTAATCTGTTTTTACAATTTTATTAAAATGCAAATTATAAGAATTTTAAATTAAAAAATGAACTTTTTTTGAAGCTGCATCGCGCTATTAATAATGATTAAGATAATCTCAGCAATTCTTTTGCTAGAAAACAAATCGCGTAAGTTTGTCGAAAAAAGAGGCGATTACGAATGAAATGTTCGGGAATCCATCCTTGAAAGAATGTGACCTTACGTGCATTTCTGAAATAAATCATTGGGCGCTTTCTTTCTCGTTTGCGTCTTTTTTTTTTTCACCGACTAGCAAGTAAAAATTGACAAATAGCGTTCTAGTTCGTCGTTCTTGCCGAAGGAGCTCTTTACACTCTATTTTTCCTCGGGATAACGACCGTTCTATCTATATTCTAGCATTTGTCTGAAAAACGTCTTATTACAACTAAATTGATTGTATTTGCTTTCAAAATTGAGATAAAATTTGATAAATTGTATAACGTGACTTTTTTTACATTTAAAAAAATCTCTTTATATTTTTCATATATTTTTAGTTTTCGAAAAAGAGTTTTAAATCTCTAAATTCTCTCTTTTAATTGAAAAAAAAATCTTTTATGTGATTAAAAAGCTGTCCTGTTTATATAGTTTTGATTTTTAAAGTTTTAGAACTGCTTCGTAAAAAAAGTCTCTACATTTTTAAAAAACTGCTGTTTCAGTCTCTTTCCAAAGTTCAACAAGTAATGACAACCTTTATTACAAACGGATCATTACACAGTGCATCATCAGAGGACTGAGAATTGTGAGAGAAAGTTATGTTGGCCGTGGGTGGCTCCCTTTCCCTTATAAAGCTTTGACTAGACGTTTGTACGCAGCGAACCGACAGAATGCACTCGCAATTGCCTATTCTCAATTGCAAGCTAAAGGCCGGGTTTCCTATCCGTTCACCTTTTACCAGACATGCTTTCCCCGATCGATTCGCGAAGCCTTGATTAGATTTAGCTCCGGCGATTGAGTCGGCCGCTTTATTACATTAATCCTATAGCACTCAATGTAGTATACTTTTCTCGAAAGAATTTTACGTCACCTGTCTAAACACCCTGATTGTTCTTCTTCTTATAATAGGATTTCTTTTTTTCTACGCTTTTCTTTGTTGAAGATAATTCGGTAAAGAAACATTGTCACTTTAAGCAGTGCTTGCAATGTCTTTGATTTAATTTATTTCTAGATAAGAAAGAGAGGCAGAGAGAAATTTAAAATCATTTAAGATAATTGTGATATCGCAATATTGTTTTATGTAATAAAAATTTTTATATAATAAATTTTTTAATGTAAAGGCAAATAATAATACTTTAATTATTAAGAAAAGCCGATGATTATTAGTCATGATAATCAAGAAATGATTATTATATTACATATAATTATAATTAATACACAATGTCACTTTCACTATGGAAAAAGCATATATGAATATATATTATATTTAGGAAGACATTTCTGTTCTTTTCACAAAAGGGTGACGCTTTTCGATTCAGCCGATGTGTGTACTGAGAGTCAGACTGAAAGGCGAGCTATAAATTTTCTGCTCCGCCAGTCTTTTCGTTTTCTATTTCCGCGGTACGTTTTCGCGCGTATTCGACGAGCTGGAAAAACGAACGTCGGTCAAGGAGTCGCACAATGCGAGTTTTCGCAAGCGAATACGATTCCTGCCGCGGTCCGACCAAGTGGAAAGGAAGAATGATCGTGCCACGAGATTGCGGGGGACGTTTATCGCGAATTAAAGGGATCAAAGGAGAGATGGCGACGAATTTTCCGGGTGATTGACGGAGAATTTTCGACCACTTTGAGCACTACTTTACTCTTCATCGTGTCCTTTTTACGCCACCTTTCCTTTCGATTTTTTTTTTTTTTTTTTTTTAAGCGATCGTACGTGCGCGCGAATACGTGGTTTGGATTAATTCCGATCTCAGAAAATATTTATGCTACAAAAATGTTTGATAAATCTTCCTACACTTATTTATCTGCCTTTCAAAATTCCGTCGAATCGCCCTTTATCCTCGCGTTGCTTAAAAATAATACATTAATATGTTTTTATTTTTTAAATCAAAAATTATTTGAACTTTTATACATATTTGAAGACAAAATATATACGCATTATAATAATAATGTAAAAATAATAGTAAACATTTTTACCCGGTTGGGGGTTGGTAAAAAGCTTACGTTGAGGTCCGTAAATATCAATGATAAATCTTTTATAACTTTTTATTTTCGTCGCAAACTTTCTTTCGGCGAGAAAGAGAGAGGGAGAGAGAAAAGAGCCGCGGTAAGTGACAAATCGGAGGCAAACGACTATTTGCGACGCGGAAGTTTCGTCGGTGGAATATGAAAAGAGAAACAAGAAGAAGGCACAGAAATGCATCTCGCAAATATGTCTGGCGATACCCATCCGCGTTCGCGCGAACGGAAAATGGCGTTCCGGCGCGATGCGTTTAGCGATCCGATGATGGAAGCGCTGTTACGGCGTATATAAAAGCACCGCCGTCACCGCCGTCGAGAGATCATCTATTTTTATACACGCCGGTCCAGGATCCGGATGATAAAGCACTCTTGGAACTTTGCATCCCTTCCCCTATTTATAAACCCGGATTTGGCATCGTCAAGGCGAACGATGGACGCTGGTTCCATCCGCGGTGTTGTAAATCTGATTAAAAAAAAAAATTTCGTATTTGCGTGTTGATTCGCTTTGCGCAAGCATCGCTCGCGAAAAGATGTAATGTATGTTAATTTAAATGAATAAGAGAAATTAACTGTCATGTTCGCTCTCTATGTTAAATTTTACAAATTTGCATCTTAAGCGCAAGAATGTAAAAATATGCAAATAGAAATAAATAGCAATTTAAAATTTATTTAATTTATTGAAATTTATTATAGTAGATTAAATATTATAAATATATATTTATATTAATTTTTGCGAAATGCAGATGTTAACAATAAAAGCTTTTTTATTTTTATTCTCTTGTTACGTGAAAGAAAATTTATTATAAGTAATTTGAAAATCGAACTCAATTCTCTCGAAAACATATCTGCTTTCATTAATTTAGATGTTTATAAGACATTTTCATATATTTGCGCATATTTTATGAAATTTATTAGAAAATTTGATTGATTTTTTTCTCTCTCTCTCTCTCTCTCTTTCTTTTTTCATGTACCATCAGAGAGAATCTAATTTTTGCGGAAAATTTACCGTTATAAAACGCGCGGTGTAAGATGACCTGGTTCGGCACGACTATCCAGCAAAATCCTCGGTGTATTAATTAGTCAGCAAAGCTGACGTATATATACTGTGTACACTACATTACGACTGCCGTGCGATCGATCGCTCCGCATGGAGTACGCGTCGCGATAACGTACACTTTGTCTCGCTGCATTACGCTCGTCGATAGATAGACGCAATTACGTTATCACGGTGTTGTTGGCTTCTCATCGAATCGATTTGATCGGACGATGATATAGATTAAAGATTTCCGGTCAAGTTTTTTTCAATGTTGCATTGAACGCAAGGCTGGAAAATTGTCGAGGTTCATAAAAGTCGTTAGAGAAGGCATATTATTATTATTGATAATTTATTTTGCATAATTTGAATTTTATTCCTCGACTTTCACGCAATTATAAAATTTATTTATAAACAAGGATCATGCACAGTAAAAAATTGTGCGTCGATATGTTAAAATTTTCTTGTCTTTTGATTACTACTTTAATGTAAAATTAACATACAGCTGATATGCTGATTATTTTCATATGTTACATTTATAACTTGACACTTTGTGTTGTATGTCTCTTAGAAATGGAATATTATTGTGAGTGCTTTTAACAATCGTTTCAAACAATCAACATGTTTTAAAATTAAATTAACATTCTAAGAAAAGTTAAAATAAATCTTTAAATAATCATGAACTTTAAAATGTTCTCTATCAACATTTCTTACAATTTATTGTAACTACTCTTTCATGTAGTTTTTAATTAATTTATATTATTTTTACATGACACTTAAAATCACAATAACAAAAATAAATGTAAAGTTTTGTATGAATTACTTAACAGTTTTATTTTGTCAATAAGTAACGCACAATAAATGAGTTATTTTAACTTAAAATTTAGAGTGGACTTTCTGGGAGATGCAAAAAAATATTAAAATTAACGTTTTATTTTTTACTGTGTATGTATAGTTAAAAAACGAGCTTAAGATGCGGAAGACTTGAAATTTACGAATTTAAAAGGATCCGAAGACAATTCACGAATTTCCACTAAAAATGTGCAAATTTTAACGATATGTTATAACAAACAAGCAAGTTTCGAGAGTGCAAATACTTTTGATGGTTTTTTTGATGTGACTTATAGCGGAGGAAAATTGATGTAATTCCAAGCCGAACATTTATCTGCTTGATTCGAATATTTCTGTCAATTCCGCATTAGAGGTGAGCGGAATCATCCGAGAATCGAACGGTCGCGTTTATAATGCTTTAAACGCGACTCACCGGTTTGTCGCTTATCGTTAAGCGATGTCAGTTTCTGCGTCAGTTGGCGTCCATAGTTATTTAAAGGCATCGCGTCTGAGTGCTCCCGAAATAGTGTGACGTGGCTGACGTGGTTTGCGAGGCATCGGTACGAGCGGTTCATGTAAAGAGAGTGCAATATTCAATTTTACCGTCTATTTCAACGAAAAGTTCAATTATTGCAAAATTAATATAGGCTGAATGGATATTAAACGTTATTAGATATACGCCTTCTGGTCAGAATCGCTTTAATTATTTTACATCAAAGATCATTGAATATTATAATAATTTTTTAAAATCTACATTTTTTCAGCTACATACATATGTAACTGTATAAAGGAGAAACTTGTCAGTTCCAGCTTTCTTTATTTCCCTCTTATTTGCGAAAGTTCCAAAATAGATGAGAGTAAATGACACAATATTCAATTTCCCCGACATTTAGCCGCGCTATTTTGGATTTCGCTTACGAGTTAATGAGAATGACTTCCTAGTGACAAGAACGTTCCACGTGCGTTCATTCGTTCTTATTACAGCTGGATATTCCCGGCGCCAAATGAGAATCGACCCGGACATTAATCCGCTCGATTATTGCGTCTCGAGCGCGGGAGGGGGAGGAAGTAGAGAAGAGATTCTATTGTAACATATTCGATTTGGTTAGAGTCGGCAACTCAGAGATTAGGGGTCTTCGAGAAATTTGAATTGAACGAGAAAAATGATCCGTCAAAGTTGCTTTTAATCACTTAGAGCGGCAGATATTGAATCCTTTCATGTTTTGCACGATTTCGCTGGGTCATGTTGTAGCGGCCATGTTCGCGAGAACGCTCTTTGCTAACTTTTAGCGATCTGCAAATCGATGATAAAAAATTCCACTCTCAAAAGGACGTTTATGTGTTGAATTTCGCAAACTTTTACGCGGTTTCGTGTCGATTCAAGTCTATCACGCTCGAAGTAAGTTTGGTAAAAGAAAGTTTTTTTCATACATGTTTTGCTTCAATCTGGTTCGGACAATGGAATGGCGCGTTGGATACAACCGTTTTTATTTAATCAAACGAAATGAAAAAGTTCCTTACATCATTTCGTTTGATTGCTTTTAATTTTGAAAACACAAGGTTGTTTCGAAATATGCGCGATCGCCGAATGATCACTGAAAATATTATATTCTCATCTTACGAGTATTTTATTTTATATTATTTTCTCTAAAATAAGCGTCAAAAGGATCCTTTTAAGAGAGAAATTCTCTAAAGACTAAAATAGATATTCCTAACATATAAGAATATATACTGAATGAGGTATTTCTTTTATTAGATTATTTAATATTTAGGATTATTAATCCCAATGATAACAAAAAGCAATTTTACAAATGGACATTTTTTGCTATTTATTAAAACTTTGACAAGTTAAATACACAATTTTCATTTAATTTATAAATAAGATATTTGAAAAGAATATATATAAAAAAGAAAATATATTTTTATATATTAGAAATATCTATTAACAAGACTTATAAAGTATACGTTCGGGAATAAAATTTTTTCAGTGATTTAACAGATCTTTGCGTAGACTTCTATATGTTTTCTTCGTAGAAGAGCGGCGAGAATATTTCGCGGTCAAACTTTGATCGCAATATGTCGCAAATAAAGCGCCAATTTGTCGCGTTCCAGGAAAGGTCTATTCACGGACTCTTGTAATTTCCCACAAGAACAGCGTACAAAGATCCGCGCAAATAACTTGGTTGCAATGGCTCTACTACTGTATTCGTCTGTGTCAAGATCGCGCCGGGAGTTTCTACTTGTTCGCGCCCTCTCATAAGGGGCACTCGTCCTCCACATTGTACCCTCTCCTTCATTCCATCAGGACCTCTCGACCTTACTGCACTTGAAATCACCCTCCTCGTATTTTTGCCCTCGCCAAGTACGTGCCATAACAAGACAAGGCAGTGAGACCGAGTGCATGCGACCGGACAACCTCGAGAGCCATAGTCGTTCGAAAAATAAGGCCGACCAATCACGATGGCGCAGCCCCTTACGTGATCTTTTCCTCGCGGTTAAATATTGACAAGCTACAAGAATATTGGTTCTTACAGGACGCGATGACGCGATTTATTAGATCGGTAAAACAAATTAAGTTGACCTCGGATATTGATCGATCACTTCGACGAGGATTGATTTAAGGAAAATTGAACCGAGTTATGTATATATGCGTAAAGGGAATCTAGAATTTAGGAAATTAATTTATGATATGGAAACAGACGGGAGAACATCTGAATCGACATGATGGTTCTTTATACAGTGAATCCAAAAAATAGAAATTGCGAATAGATGAATAAGAGAACTGAGAAAACTGATTGTGAGCTAATAACCTACTGTTTTTTTTTGTATTATTCCATTGAATGAGGTTCATTCTTCTTTGTATTTTACTGTGTCCTTTTTTAACTATAAGAACCCCTACTTATGAAGCGTGAAGTGCACCTTTGTGATGTCACGCCTCGTAAAGTGATACTTTCTCTAAAGCCATTCTGGCACCTTAACAAGATATTATATGATGTAATTAAAGTAGCACATTCCTTATGGAAGAATATTTATGTTGAGTTACAGATAGTTATACCTATATATCAATATAATTTGTTAAAAAATAAATTTATAATCAATTTTTTTCAAGTTAAAAATTGAAAAGTTTTGCAATGTTAATTTTACAATTATGAAAATACAATCATGTTAGAATATTCAACTTTTATATCTCAAATAATTAGACTTGAAAACACTAAACTCTGATAAAATTTTGTAAAATATGGAACGAGAAGAGAAACAGGATATTATTTTATTCCTTCATTAATTATATGCAAATTAAAGCTTTTTATTGCCTTTCTGAGAACTCCGAGTATAGAGTTTCGTCTGGTTGTGATAAAAAAACAGAATTATACAACATACATACATAAACATCGAAGCTTAGGTTTATTTTGAAAATACGGCGAACAAGGGCGTTGCTAGGCGGTTATAGTGATCTCGTGGATCCAATTGTCGAGGGTTAAACGATGGCACAGATGAACTCGAGAAGCTGCGATCGTAATCATGTGCGACGGCACATGAATAAAGCAAACGTGTGCTAATGAGCGCCGACAGGAATAAAGCAAGCAAGAAATCTCCAACTAGAGGATTCATGAATATTAATAATGATGCCTCGATTTATCATTCGGCGAGATTTAAAAGCGACATAAAAATTTTTTTTTTTTTTTATTTTTTTTTATTTTATAATCTCAGAAAATCCAGATATATTTCTCGCTTGTATTCTTTCAAACTTAAAATAGCAAACAATAATATAGAAAAAAAAAATAAACTCATAATACCTAATATTAATAATAGTATTTATTTGACATTAAAGAGTCTCTTCTAAGCTCGACCGAATTAGCGATTTAAAACGGATTTAATACGTCTGTCTGGCAGATGTTCCCATCTGTTTCTCACGGTCACTTTGGAGATTTTAATGGCTACGGACGTGACATGTTCAATGAGTTGCCAAACTCTTAGACGCGTAACACGTCTCTATATCCTATTAACTCTTGAACTTGAGTTCGAAGATGTACCGGTTGAATTCAAGATAGTCCAGCACATTTGAAATTTTTATCACGTCACGAGAACTTTAATGTTCTTCAAATAAAGTTTGAAAGTTTCTCGACTAGTTTGTAAGAATGCTGATTGAGATGTTCAGCAAAATTTACATCACGCTAATCGGAGGAATATGGAATCTTTATTTTAAACTTATTTCTTGATGTTTCGCAAAAAGTAATTAAGCATGATATCCATCTTCTTTTTTAAATAATGATCATTATTAATCTTTTTGTTGCAATATTATTGTGTCGCGATTGTCGCCAATTATCTAATTTTATCTTATTATTTTTTTAATAATTAATTTATTATTAATTTAATATTAATATAATATAATCAATTTAATATCAATATCGTCTTGAAGTTATTTCTTAATGTTTTTTCGCGAAAAAGTTTATTAAGCATGGCATCTATCTTTTACAAATAAGTTATTATTAATCTTTTTGTTGCAAGATTATTGTGTCGCGATTATTTTTAATTATCTAGTTTTATCTTATTTTAATATGATTAATTTATTATTAATTTAACATTAATATATCAATTTAATAATATAAATTTGTGTTACAAGAAAGAATCGTACTATGTCAAAGAATGATTATCTTATGTAATTTTATCAATATTATGAATAATCAATTTACTATTTATTAATTTAATATTAATATAATATAATTAATTTAATAATATAAATTTGTGTTACAAGAAAACATCATACTGTTAACAATCCAAAGGTAAAAATTTGTGAGACAGATTGAAAAATAAAAACTTGAGAAATCATAAAATAAACAGTAATATCGATGGAAAGACGAGAAGAACTCACTACTCGTAGCAGTCGGGTTCATACTTGGATACCGTTATAGCCGGCACGTGCGGTAAACTGTGCATAACATGAAACGACTACGGTAAAGGGGACGCATAAAACGCCGACGGTTGGCCGTCAATTGTCCGTCATAACTCTGGTGAAACGTGTGCGGGCTCCATTTTACGTTGTACTACTTGACGCGGCTCGTTTTATAGAATCGTAACGTGACCGGTTCGTGACCGGTTTGCGACCGGTCGTCGCGCGGAAATGACTGACACTTTAATTCCCGGTTAATCCCGCGGAGAAATAGATTCGATATAGGTCGACGCGCGGCTCGTGTGATAGTTTTAAGGAGACTAGGCTGATTTATTGCGAGCGTTGCATAGGGTCGCGTCACGCGACTCCGCGACCCATAAAGGGAAACGCGGGATGTCGGCAATTTTTTTCCCCCTTTGACGCGACACACAAACGACGTGTGTACGACGTGTTTAAATGTGCGATAGATTATTTTTTGCATAACTCAATTTTTTTTTTCTTTGACAAAAAACCCGGTAACGGTTTCTGTTTTATTAAAAAAGGCGGATATTGAGTTTTTTCTCTTTCTCTCTCTCTTTCTCTCTCTCTTTTTTTTTTTTTTTTTTTTTTTTTTTTTTTTAAGTTAAATTTCATGAAAATACAGTAGTTTTGAATTTTATCAATTTTCTCTCTCTCGCTCTCTTTCTCTTTCTTTACAATGAAACGTGTCGTTCATCCGAGAAATTTATACGTTTCACAGCAAGTTCGCTCGCAATGTTATCTCAAGTTTAACCTTTTGAAGTTAAACTACCCTATAGTAGTTTTCTTTATCTACTCAACCTTGCTCATATTTATCGTTTGCCTTTATGCGCACGCTGCCTAAGGGCCCGCGATAATATTACAACACATGCACATACGACAGTGGTGGTCGACGGGCGGATGTCCTTTTCTTCCGCTTTGTACTATTTGCCAACGGTGACGACAACCAAAAGATTCAACCCGATTAGATAACGAAGCGTGCATCCAACGTGTACCAGGTGGTCTGGACTGGGACAAACTACGTCGATGAAATTGATGCGCGATGTCCGATTGTATATTCGTTGTCAGATCGCGCTGTCAGCGATCATTGTTCGAGTTGGTCTGTCCATGATTGCGAGACAAAATAGTAAAGAAAAGTGTATGCTTTTTGAAAGCATAAAAGAGGAAGAGCAGATTATTATAGACTTTTTTTTTTTTTTTTACGTGGAATAAATTTTAAAGTATAATACCGAAAGATTGAAGGGAAACCAAGCTTATTTTATTTTAATGCGAGACTGATTATTCAAAGTAAATAGGGTCGGCCACCGTCAGACGCTCTTTGTTAAACTCGACCAATTTTATACCGACGACTTTAACATCGATTTTCTAATATCGAAGGCATTTTAATGAGTTGAATAGAACTCTAAATTTGTTCTTATTTTTTTCTTCTTTCACTCGAGCTTTCTTATTACTATTAAACAAACACTTACAAACGTCCGCGATCGGAATGAAAGGGTGAAACTAACGCGACAAATTCCACCTTGTTAACGGGTCGCAACCATCGACTGTATAAATTACTACACTTTCTCTCTCTCTCTCTTCTGTGCTCTCTAATTACGAGGCCGGAGGCGACTCTAACGAGTTCGCGAGCGACGCTCGTGATCACTTTCATAAAGTCACTCGACTTTATTCCACAGGGAATCAAAACGCGGAGCGCGCGCGTGTTCGCGTGCTAGAATCATCCTGCCATCTATCTATCTGGTGTCTCATTTCATCCAAACGACACAATGGAAAGTGCATGCTTGTGCTCTCTTTTCGTATGAAACACCCAAGAGCCTTCGTTTAACCTATAGATTACATGACCCACCTTACGTATGAAAATATAACGCGAGTCATCGCGATATATTCGTTCATTCAATTATTCACGCTTATGTCCTCCTGAGGGACCTTAGGCTACACTTTTAACACGATGGAAGAGGCAAGAACTTGATGAATTTTGTTATAAAATGTTGAGATATTGAAGAAATTTATGGACGTTGTATGAAAAGGGGCGTGGTCTTAATTAATCTAAATTAAACATTACTCATTATTTATAATTTTTTTTTTCCAACAAACTGCTTAGATCTCGTATCACTTATACCGGTTAAAAATACGATACCAATAAATACAAACGACTGTGCATTAAACTGCCTACTCTGAAATTATCAATTTGTCTCCATGTCACTTTACGCTCAATGTAGTTTATCTTAGAGAAGGATATACTACATATTTTCAATAACGCTTCAATAACGCGAAAATGACGAAAAGTGTATCCGGAGAGAAATATTCTATCTGTGTCCCGGGTAGGTGTGTCGACCGGTCTCGACCTCTCACCTTTTCCCGCGACGGAGATGACGACCTCACCTGTATTTCGACGGCGAAAAATTACTCGACGAGTTCCAGGGAGCACTATAAGGACTCTCGAGGATGAAGTAGCGAGCGAGGAGTTGCGAAAGAGGCGGGGGGAAGGGGGAGGGGGTCGCTGAAAAATTGAACAGACGAAGACGTAGAAGGGCATAAGTTTCCTACGTAGCTCTCGCACGAGTTGCGTGGCTTTTTCTTATCCCATGTTTTATGAACCACTTTCACACGTGTAAGAGACAACACGCTGGGGTCGCTCGCGGGGAATCGGACATTGATCCGGGGAGAACTTAAACTTTGCTTTCTTCTCCTGCGCATACTAAGTATTTGTTTCTTATTCTACACGTTGAATGTACACGGACATATCTTGAATATAATAAAGACATGAGCCGCGTAAATTATTGTTTTAGTTTAAAAACAGCGTTGAAACAAGAGGTTGCAAATGTCAAAATTTAAATTAAAATATAGGGTATAAGAAATTAGACGCTTATATTCTCAATTATTGATTGGCTTTTTTTTTTTTTTTTTTTTTTTTTTTTACTTCAAATCGTAAATATTAAATAAACAGAAATATATAGTCATATAGCGTTAAATGTGTGCTGATGAGTTTGTTATTAATTTACTTATTTAAACAAACTACGCACATGTTTTACAAGATGTTTTTCTTATCCTCAGTTGGTTAATTTGGAATTATCTTGGTGTTTATGTTCCGCTGACGATGAAAGACTTTGGCGACGCAACAATGTTTTAAATTAAGTTGAAAAGAATGTTAGATCTTGCGAGACACAAGGCAAACTTATGTGGAGGATGTGACTTTAATAAAGGTAGTCGCCTTTTATGATCGCTCTTAACGTCAGTCGTAATCTTGCTTGTACAATCGTTCGCTTTATATGCTTAACGATCATTTAATTGCGCTAATGTGGTTTTTATGCGATCGTGCTCCGTCCACGAAATTACTCTAATAACGATCCAATTTTACGATTCGAGATCCAATTTTCCACAGGTGTTAAGACAAAATGTTTTTCTTGCACGTGAAAAAGTGTCTGCGAAGTTGACGGTTTACTTGTTAGATTAGCCAGGCGTAAAATTGAGTCAACAAGAAGACGAACAGAATTGTTACGAATGCTAGAAGCTGTGTGAATTTATTATCAAGTGCAGACGCAACTCTCTGTTAGTAGAGACAACTTTACTTTGCAATTTCTTAGTCACACCACTTTGCAGCAGTTATCTTCCGATAAAAGTTGAATGCGGGACCGTCAATTTTTGGCATCCGAATGCAACGTGAAACTTACTAAAGCGAAATGCATTTAATATTGATTTGCATATCGACTTTATTTAGTTCTCGTGTTTAATTCAGATTGACCTCGACGCAACGTCCGGAGTAAATAAATAATATGATAAAGCCCCGTTTATATCGTCTCTCGTTCCGTTTATTCCGCGCTCCAAATAAATCACCGGCTATGTGTTAAATGGCCTATGATGTTAGTAGTTTGGCAAATCTTGCGGTATGCCGCCGACGGTGCATCTCACGTCGGAAATCTCGAAAGGCCACAAATCGGGCCTGGCACGGCCATCGTTTGCGGTCGATACTCTCGAAACACTTTCGGTAGGTGATACTCGAGATCGAAATTTACCGCGAGTACCATTCGGCGACAGCTCGGAAACCGATATTCACGTAGATATCTCTCCAACTTGTGCTTCGCCATTATTTCGGTTGATATATAGCGTAAGGACACGATCCCCTAGGGGGGGGGGGGACCAAATTCCAAATTTTACAGTTTGAAAGTGAAGCGAACAATAATCTGTATATGAAACCAAGAATGAAATTGATCAAACAAATCAAACACTGAAAAAATTGTATTCTCAAAATGTATACTTTATAAGCCCTCTTAATGAATATAGTATCTTATTTATAAATTAAGTAAAAATTGCATATTTAAAATTGATCAAAGTTTTTATAAATAGTAAACGTCTCTATTTGTAAAACTGTTTTTTTTTTTTTTTTTTTTTATCATTCGAATTAAGAATCTTAAGTGTTAAATAATAGAACGGTAAGAAAATATTCTATTCAGAATATATTTTTACATAGAGACTAATAGTAGATATTATAAAGATACGTGAAATATTCTTAAGATAAGAATATAATTTTTTCACTAGTGAAAAAAACAATTATAAAATCAATTTACGATTTTATTAAATGTTTGCGAAAGTTTTCTTTCTGCTTTTCCTGCATACTCTGTGTAATAAGTAAGGAAATATTATAATCAGGATTTATTATTCTTATTTGTAATCTTGAATTATACATTGAAAAATTATATTTTTCTCTTTAGAATATTTTACTTATCTTTATAATATCTTCCCCTAAAATAAGCGCCACAAAAATTTAAAGAATGGAATAAGCTCAGATATTTTTAATATGTAAACATATATATTATATTAAATGGGATAGATTTCTTATTATTATATTATTTAATATTTGAGTTTATTAATTCCAATGATAAAAAAAACAGTTTTACGAATGGAACATTTGTTATTTAAACTGCTTTATTTATATTATATATATTACGTAATATGTTGCTATTAAAATTTTGACGAGATTAACTCTTATTCCGTCTTGTGAATTATTTTTGTTCATGATTTTTTTATTAACAGCGTCAATTTCTCGAAAACAAATAATCATAAAAAATTATATTTAAGTAAGTTATTTTTTAAATTTGTTATTCCAGTCTTTATTTAGAATAAGGATCAAAAAAGATATATAAATTTTTTCAGATTTTTTAAAAACATTTTTCTATATTAATAAACTTTATCGAAAATACACCTGTACGGTTAAAACGTGCACAAAAGAACAGTGCGGAGTAAGGATCAAATATACAATTTTTATTCAATTCATAAATAACATATAAGATAAAAAGTATTACATAAAAAAGAAAATATCCTATTCATTAAAAATATTTATTAAGAAGATTAAAGTATATATTTGGAGAATATATTTTTTTTCGACGCGTGTATCTGATATTTCATCAGAATTCGAGATGATTAAAGACCTCGCGTCCTCGTCTGTTTCAGGGGATGGCGACGTAACGTAGCGGCGGATTACTAGCCGGCACGAGATGAACACGAACGGAAACGCGGTTGCGCAGGAAGATGGTGCCGGTACCGATTACGGCGGTAACGAGGAGACGGCGGCGCTGCTCGGCAGGCCGCCGCCGCCGCCGGTCGTGGTGGCCGCGGCGTCTCAGGGCAAGCCGGTGCTGACGCGGCAGGATCGGGCTACCTTCCTGGTCGCCTCGCCGCAACTGTCCGTGTCCGGGCTCGGCGGCTCCGAGGAGAGCGGCACCAACGAGGATCCGGCCACCAGATCGGTACCGGACATCGAGCTTCACTGCCGGCTCGATGGCGAGCCGCAGCCGTCGCCGCCGCCGCCGCCCCCGCCGCAGATTCAGCAACCCCCGCAGCAGCAGCAACAGTCGCAGCTACAGGCGCAGCTACCGACGTCCTACAGCACCCGCTCGTCCAGGCAGTCGCATCAGTACAGATGTAGATGCGACCGAAGGGACTCCCTCGCGCCCACCTCTGCCCTTCACTTGGCCCGCAGTGTCTCCAGGTAAGATAAAAAGAATGACGCAATTTTCATTAGAAGAAGTGAGTGAGTAAGGCAAAAATGAAGTATGTAAACACCATGTTCTTTGTTATAAAAGTAAATGAAATAAAGGCCGGACAGAAAGAAAGTAAAGTAAAATATAACACGATATATCAAAACATATTAAGAGTCATATTTTTTTATAGCGTTCAGTTTATCTTGCGAGCATTATTAATGCTAAACGTATGGCAATTGTATTCAGTACATACATGTTTAGGAATATTTTATTGTATCTTATTTTTCTCACTCACACTTGATATAGATACGTAAATAGAAATGTTTTATCTATATATGTGAATATATTAATATCGCAGTAACATTTATTTTTCATAAGCAAATTACTGTGCCGCGCGATATTTATTATACACATATAATAGCTGTTTAAAAAATGAAAAATAACGAGTGCTTCGTAATTTAACATATTAAGTACATATGTTTTATGTATACATATAATTGACAAAAGATTAAATTGGAGATATAAAATATTTAAATTTTAAATGTCAAGCGTTTAAAAAGGAAAAAAAAAAAAAAATAAAATAAAATATAACCGCAAACAGTCGATTACTCTTCTTAATCGCATTCTATACAAATCACTATATATTTTTTATTTTTGTTAAATTGCAGAATAAAATTTGAAAAAATTAAACTCGTTTAAAATGCACGTTGATCGCGGTTGTTTTGTACTCATATTGCAACACGTGCTGAAAGAAAAAATGAGATTCATATTTTATTATACGTACATAATATGTATTATATTTATATTTTTAATGTATAATGGGAGTTAATCCAGGAAAACTTAACACGTGTTTAAAAAAAAAAAAAAAAAAAAACGGCAATTGTACAAGTTCAAGCGTGGAAAGTTTTGATTCGTAATTGGCAAAGTTTAACTACTCCGCGAACAGTAGGCTGCCTTAAACTTGCGTTTAGATGTAATGGAACTGGAGCGAATAGTTGCAGACGGAGTTCTCGATTGGAGACGAGCACGAAACACACATGAAATTCGCTTCACAAATTTCCGATGTCAATTATGATTTTAATTTTCTTTTATGCCAGTAGCATGAATTTATCCTGTACGTTTATTCAGCATCGACACGTCATTCTCGGAACGATAATTTTCCGAATGTCATATAAAAGATTTCCAATATTTATTGAATAATGTATCTCGTCCCGGACATATTCGGCTTTACAATTTTCGTTATGTATGAAAATGTACTCTCTCTCTCTCTCTCACTATATATATATATGTATATATGCGAAGAGAAAAATCTTTTAGAGCGTGCGATTTAATTTTTCATTGCATGAGAGGCTCTGAAATTAAAGGATTTTTATCTAAAGTAGAGAAGAGAAGAGAGAGGGGAATCTATTCGCGGAATAGCTGCGCGAATCGGCCACTTTTATCTAAGTGCGCCCAGCAATTCACCGAGAATCACCGTTCTTTCTCGGAGAAATGCGTTGCTCTCGAGAAAATGCGACATCTCTGTTTCCTTAGAAGAGGATCGCCCAGACGGAACGGGTTTGTACTTTCTTTCCTTTTGGCCGGTCTAAGGAAATTCCTTGCCTCCCCCACCCCTCCCCCACGTGTTCGCTGCCATCGCGAGTTTTCTAGGACGGTTTCTCGGGTCGAAAGTTGAGCCGCGGAGATTCACGTGGTCTTGCAACTCGCGTTCGAAGACCGAAAGAAATATACGCCGGGGATTGTCAGGAAGATAAAGAAACGACGTATAAAAAAATGTCGTTACTCGAATGTCGAGAACTTCCGATGTAAAAAATCGCAACGTTGATCTTTCCTTTTATTTTACGATCTTTTTTTGTCCCCCAGCCATATTTTAGCTGGTTTTGTTAGTTGTGAGGCAAAATTTATTGCAAGATTTTCTATCTTTTCTTTATTCTCAATTTTTAATAAATATTGTATTGAAATGAAGAAAAAGTTAATCAAAGAAGTGATTAAAGTTCAATGAAAATTAATGAGCTGAGGCATCAATAATAATTATATTCTTAAGATTGAAAAAAACTGTAATAAAAGTTTGAGGGAAGAAGGTTTAAACATTTAATACAATAGCAAGCAACACTTTTAATTTCAAGTTTGTCGTATTTTTAAATTTCCATTTATTAAAGCTTACGTATCACAAGAGTTTCAATAAAAAAAAAACTTCTTCCTCTGAAAGATTTTATTGGTGTATAAAATTCCTAACAGATTATACACAAGACTGTTGAATGATATTATATCGTTGTCGATATAGTGTTGTCGTTGTATCATATTCATTTATCAAAAAACTTACGCATTGTAAACACATCTTTTATACTTGTGACATAGAATAAGTATATTGAATCATGAATAAAAGATCCATTGTTATCCCAAAAAGCCATTCAGAGGCTAAGGGACTTCAGTTTTCACCTAAGGTCGAAGGTGCGACAGTTAATGATATCTCTAGACGACAGTCTCACCATCTGTTCTATAAAAGCCGAGGACTCTTGGCTTAGGGTGCTTTCAGACAAAGAGAACGCTAGTCATATTCTGTACATATTCTAACGACAAAATTGAATTACTCGTATTCAACCAACGGTGTTTGCCAGAATCTCAGTAATTTCATTAACAATTTCATGTATACTCTGGTATCCTAGAATTGACGTATATTACATTTCTATTGTGTTTTCCTAGATAAATTTCCTAGAATTTAATAGATTAAATTATTTTATAATTTTATAACGATCTTTGTGATTACCTAAAAAACAAAATTTTCGTTAAAATGAAATATTGTTGAAATTAAAATCGAAGAGAGACATTTATCAGATTTAAATTTAGAGAAGCTTGTTAATTTATCACTTTGTTTATAAATCGAAAATTATCGGTGTGTTCGAATATCAAAATAATCATTATTTCAAATATTTGTGAAAGGTACCTTTGAGACACTATATATGCCACCAATTTAGCGCGGCAACAGTTTTCAGTGAAATTAGTCCGTGGACGGGTGGCCGTGTGCAATATTGGATAGCGTATTTGAGACTGTCAATTCAACTTTATAGTTTACGTCAGCCATAAAATTGTACCGACTATAAGCGGTACGAGAATAGCCGATTACAGCGATATTATATTTTTGAATTAACAAATTACAAATTGTTCAACTTTTTTTTATTTAATATTTTTTATTGCATTAACTCGCTTAATCGTTGAGTTAAATATATATTTAAATAATAGCTTATGCTTAACATTCTACATGTAAAAAAATGATTTTTAAAATAAAAAGCATTAGAAAGCATTGTCAATATATAAAATAGTATATACGATATTAAATTAAATTATATGTTAAAAGTAAAGGTTATTTCATTTTTATTTTATTATTGTACGAATAAAGTAAAAAGTAAAAAATTAATAAAATTTTTTAATAGCACTAGAAAATAAATTAAGTCAAATTTGAAAATTTAAAGGATACCTACAATTTTCAAAGAAGGTTCTCTGACATAAGCTTATACTCTTGTTTGACATATTTACCAGGAAATGTATCTCTCTCAAAAGAGAGAGAATTTTGCTAATTTTGCTAGGAATCAAATATCTCAGTAGACGAGTTTATACTCGCTTGAAGGATCGTGAGATAGCTTTACTTTTCTGGAGATAAAAATGATAAAGAATTGACAGACTTAAAAAAGGATAACTGAAAAAATTGTATTCGAAATGTATGCTTTATAAACTTTCTTAATAAATAAGGATATTTCCTTTTTTATACGTGATACTTTTGGAATGTCTTATTTATAAACCAACAAGTTAAAATTATATATTTAATTTGTCAAAGTTTTAATAAAAAGAAAATATTCAATTAAAATTGTTTATTGTTATCATTGGGATTAATAATCTCAAATATTAAATAATATAATAGTAAGAAAATATCCCATTCAGTATATGTATATTCTTACCTGTTAAGAATATCTGAAACTACTCTTTAGGGGATTTCTCTCCAAGGATCCTTTTGGCTTACTTAGAAAGATAAGTAAAATATTCTTAAGATGAGAATACATTTTTTTAGTGCATATCTCAAGATTATAAATTCGAAAATCCTAATTATAATACTTTCTTATCAATCTATTCAAAGAGTGGAAGAGCAGGAAAGAACGAAATTCTCGCAAAACATTTAGTAAAATTGTCGTAAATTGATTTTATAAATTATTTTTTTCATTAGTGAAAAAATTATATTTTCATCTTCAGAATATTTCACTTATCTTTCTTTTTCTAAAATAAGCGCCAAGAGGATTTTCTTACAATTAATTTAAAAAAGAAATTCTTTAAAGATAAATATAGAAGTTTCAGCTGTTCTTAATAAATTAGATTATATTCTAAATAGGGAATATTTTCTTATCATTCTACTATTTAACATTTGAGATTCTTAATCCCAACGACAATCCTTGTGGCGCTTATTTAAAAAAAAAAGATGACAAAGATAAGTGAAATAAATCTTCTTCAAATGAGAATATAATTTTTTAGCTGACAAATTTGTCGTTAATTAACAAATACGTGAGTCAGCGGCAAAAGGTGAGACGGTCAAGTGAAGCTCTTTCGAACTCGAGAGAGATCTTAGGAGAAAAGAAAAAGGGCTCGGAAGATGCTCTGAGATCTTTCCTTCCCGTTCTCAGAGCGGATGTTTTCTGTTGCCGAAGGGAGAGCGTGAAGAGCGGCCACCACTGCTGCCCGTGTCAGGCGCCGCCGCCGCCGGTGCTGGTCACCACGTCGCCCAACGCGCGCATAATACGGCAGAGCTCGCAGCCGGAGGCGTCCGCGTGCTGCTGCTCCGGCTGTTGCTGCCCGCTGCACACCGGCGCGGCGCCGAGCGCCGCCTCGCTGCGGCAGCTACGCGAGCCGGGTGACGGGATCGCCGGCATCGCCGCGGACTCGCTGCGGATCAATGGCGGCATACGACAGTTCCGGCAGGTAAGCCAGCAATTTTCCGGCTTCCAGTCTCATCGGCGAGGCCGAGTCTAACCACACGCATACGCACCGTTCGTGATGCAAGAATACCCCGTCAACGCGATCGTTGCAATTTTTTAAGCCAGAGAATTAATTTAATTTTATGAATTTAACGAGAGAATGTATAATGAGTTGTTAGTAATATTAAAGTTTAATTTTGATGACTTTTTTTTATCACTTTCATGGCGCTATATATGTATCAGCTCTCATAAATATTTCTTGATAAACGTGCCAGAGAATTGAAATTAATTATGCGATAAACTTAATAAGAGCAGAGCAAGCGCGGAGTAAATCTCATATATATATATATATACGTATGAACAAAGATTATAATCCAAAATGAACGTTTAATTAATCATGCTGTAATTATAAACTGAAATAGGTATTCTTATATCATGGACAAAGATTATTACCTGTGCGCGGTACAGCACCACCGAACCACCCCTTTATACCGCGACCCTACCTCCCCCATGACGCTCCCACACACGTGTCTCTATTTGCTCGCCTTTCTCTCGTGTTCTGTTTGTTTTCACTTCCCCGAGTTTGTGAAGAAAGAGGAAGAGAAAAGATTGCATTTAATTGGTAAACGGTTTTGTTGAATGAGGTCGGAACGAATCTCGACGGAATATCTCATTGTTACTTAAGCATCTTTTTCCGGGAGATAAAAGGACATCTAACAGAGACATTTTTGTAACAGGTTTTTTTCCCCCAAGTTTTCCAGACTTCTTTTGTATTATTTCATTTATGGTTTTGTTTTATATAACTGCCGTCTCTCTTTTCTTGGTAAAAAAAAATTTTACAAGGGAGAATACATATATATATAGATCTAAAGAGGTAGATAAAATTTGTAAGAATTTTTGAATTTCGTATAAACTATCAAGTAAAATACAACAAAGATTGATATTAAATTTTAATTATAGTTGCAATAATTATAGCTTAATTTTATTTTCTCTTCCTCTCTCGTTCCTTCAGCTTGTCTATTGTCTTTTCTCCAGTTTTATTTCCTGTTTGCATGTTTCCATATACGTGTTCTCATCTTCTTCATTGTTTGTGTCTTCAGTGTCATTGTTTTACTGTCAATTTGCTCAACTTTTTTTATCGATGTTTTTTCCACTCGTTACATTCTTACTCGTATGTCACATGTCTGTATGTTCGTGACGTCGTTTGTGTATCGAATGTGTATTGTGTAACGTTTCTTGTCTTTTTCTCTCTTTCTCTCTTATCGTTCGTTTGAAATCGTTTCGTCTACTACGAGAGAGACAGATCTCTCCCTCTTTTATTCTACAGCTCATCCCACATCCCACAGCTTTCTTTTCACCCCCTCGCTAGGGAGATTTACCGGCGTAAAGTCCGGTGGAATTGTAAAAGTGTGTAAAGCGCCGAGAAAGAAGGATGTACACAGGTTTTATAGGATCGAAATTTACAGCGTGAGCTTTACGAGAGTGCGAATTGCTTTGCTTTCGTTACCAAGAAGATCCGTGACGACTCTTTCCATCTTGATCTTATCGTTATTCGTTGAAGGTTGAAGGTTTGCCATGGCATGCGATAAGGAGGATGCCTGTTGACTGAGGTTTCACGTGCTTCATTTTGTGACTCGTTGAGTCTCCTTTTTTATTGCAGATTTTTTTCATGCAGATCATCTGCGTCTATGGATCGAAAGATTGTGCGGCTGCAAAAAATTATCATTTTGCGAATTTTTAAATTTGCAGATCAAAAAGTTTCATTCGAAAATTTACAAAAATCAAAAATTTGTAATTTATTGAGATCCAGTGATTTGATAAAATATCCAAGATTTTTTCAAACTAATAAATTTTTAAGTAATAAATAGTTTGATATTCGAGAAAATGCATATTAAAATACAAAATTTTTTAAATTACACAAGTATTCTCATAGAAAGAAAAGAAGCAAGGCTTCGAGAAACGTTTTGCGGATCGGAGAGATATCGAACTTAATGAATTTGCAAATCTTCAAGTACAAGAAATTAAGATTTTTGGATTTAGGAATCCAATCGATATGCAGTTAACATGACAAATTAATCGCGAAAGATAGAAATTTATCTGTAAAGTACTTTTATCGGTGGAGGGTTTGCCTGTCGCCATCTGGCGGAGGGTGCAAAGAACGGCAGAGAGCCGCCCTTAAGTGATGTAGCTAGAGAATTATACCGGCGGAGAACATCAACAGTCGTTTGCTCGACGTTCGATACCTTACTCGTTGGATTTTTTGCCTCGTTGTCGTAGAATCCTACCGCGATACAGATGGCAGTTGTTGTAAAAACAATCCTCTTGAAGAGATTCTGAGCTTGAGTGGTGGCGTCTTAATTTTTTTTTTGACCGGGAGACGAGAAATATTTATTCTAATTTTTTGTATCTATGTGTGTGATAAATACATAAAAAAGTGGAGTATAATAAAATTAAATATTTATGAGTATAATATAATTAAATATTTTTTATCAGCAAATTTTAGATGCTTCGATGAGAGCTGAATAAATTCTGAAAAAAAAAAGTAATTACGTAAACTTTTTCCGACTAACAGAATATCGAGATTCGTAAATTAATTTGTTTTTTATATTTCTAAATAATTACAATTCTCAAAATCATCATTTATTTGATTTATCGCATAAAATATTCATATAATCAAACCTTTCATTAAATTTCTTTTAAAGTGGCTCGAGTACCAAAATACACGATTTTTTTGTACGATTGTTTTTTTTTTTTTTTCCTTTGCGCGAGACACTCAATGTGTAACAGTCTCGCTCTATTTTTTTCTGGTTATATAATTTGCTTAGTTTCTAGAGTGGAAGTCCTCTCGGACAAGAACGCAAACTGAAATTTCCGTCATCATTAAACGAGATTCGCGTCGCAAAAAGGGACTGAAAAGGGAAAGGAGGTTGGGGAATAGGGACAGCGGGGAACATTTCTCTCGACATTGTTAGTTTAATTATATCTCCTTGGCACATCGAAACGCGCCTGCGGGGTGAAGGTCCTTTCGCTAGTGAGGCTCTCCTATCGGTGCTTTTGGCTGTTGGCCAACCAGGGTACGTTCTCATGCATGCAATGGAGATTTGCTACGACGAGAACCCCTTGACATTTTCCCACGAGTCGGGCAATCATTGGGAAATGCAAAATTGGCCAATTAAAATAAATATATATGTGACACAGATAATGCATGTTATATATTTATAAATGTATTCTCTCTCGATCAATCTCAATCATTGTTTCAATTTATTCATATGATTTTTGCTCTTTTCTCCAATTCATCATATGTGTGAAATATTTCAATTACAATCTATTACTTTCTTATCGGTATTATTTATAAATTAATACATACACATGTAATTCTCTAAAATTATATATATATTTTTTTTTCGTGTTAAATATATTATAAAATCTCACAAAACCATCGAACGTTTCTTCGATTTTACGATAGAAATTATTTTTCATTCTCATTGTAAAAGGATTAAGTACAATGTCGAGCAATTCGTTATCGGCAAAATATTGGAGAAAGTTTGTGAAACAGCATGTTCATGTAGCGACACTTTTGCCTTTGCATTTTGATCACGTGTGAACGATTGCAGTCGTACGTTTTTCTCGATCGTGTTTTATGTTTTTAATTTATTATGAATTTAGATACACGTGACTAGAGAGAGTGTACTATTTTTCGCGACTGTGAAAATCGAGTTTTCACTTGCAATCGTGTTTTTGCTTGAAAGCAATGTCGCTGCGATTTTTCGCCACACAGTTTTTTCAATTTCTTTTTTTCACTCATGTGTTGGCGTTTTGATATCAAATAGTTCGTATTGTGCCAAATCTAGACGTTATATAGAACTTTGCTTAGTTGGGTGGAAAAAACACACAAGAGTTTATTATTCTGATATTCTGTTATTATACTCGTATCGATTATTTCTTTAAAGAGCAATAATTGTGTAAAATTTCATTATAAAATAGTTTTTAATCAATTACAATAGATGATATTTTTTAAAAAAATAGATCGTTACTGTATATATAAATATTAACAAGATTTTTTCTAATAGACTGCCGAATGTTACGTGTACTTTTTTAATATAAAATTATTAATCAAATATAATTTTTTTGTCGCGAGAAGAAATAAAACATCGATGGCACAACACTTTTTTTTTAAATTCAAACAAAATTGCAAATTGAATTATATTTTTACAAATATGCGAACTTAGTAAGTTTCTCTCTCTCTCTCTCTCTCTCTCGCTAACGAAACTATTCTAAAATTATTGGTTTAAAATTCAAAGCCGACAAGAAACAGGTCCAGGCATGCATATCTGCAACTCGCAGCGCATACTAGCGCTTACGTGTTGGATACATAATATCGTGCAATTTCCAGGACATTCTATCTCCTGCTTAACGACCGGAGAAGAGTATCCCATAGCGGTCCAAGGTGTGAGATTTTTTTGCTGACCCTGACAATCTGGCACTTTTGTGATTACACTCGTGATCAACTCTTTTATTGTTCACTTAGACCTGCGCGCGTATCTCAGAAATTACCATACATATAGATGAGAAAAATAATTATTTAGACAAAAATTAATTTTTTTTTTTAATGATTTAATGCTGAAATTTAATCAAATTTGAAACAGCTTATTTTTTCAATTACAACAATTTTAATGTAATAGAGTTTCACTTTTAATTAGGAAACTTTTTTTATTTGTGATTAAATTGCAAAAATCTTAATATTGAAAATTTTCTCGAGCAAAAGCTGGCTGCGAATTGAGTAGAAAGTGTAATAAATAATTGGAGCAACGCGGCGAGTCCGTATATTAATCCTCATTAGTTAATTAATTGTTAAGTAATTGTGCGAAATGGAGGGCATGCAGGCGCGATGAGATGTTCGACGTTGTTTCAAGAGCTTTCGCAGGCACCACCTTCAGCATCGGTTTTCTATTTGTCCTAAAGACTCTCTCTTGCTCCCTCTCATTATGTGGGATTAAACGGAAAGGATCCGGCCGCGAGCTTTTTCCCCGCGGGACCTCGAATTTGAATCTTTCATTGCGCGTTCCGCATATATTAGCTCGCGGAACTTTTAATTTCGCGCCCGTCCCGTAAGGATAATAGCCCGCATTTGCATAAGGATAACTTTCAGCCGTTTCGCGCTCCAAACTATTCCGCGAGATCACCGACCGTGTTCTTAATCGGTGGAAAAATACTGTCGAGATTGTAAAAGATAAAATATAATGTACATTTTCCGCTTGTATCTTGGCACGCGCGTTGGGAGAGAATATATTCGAATCATAAATTATTATTATTCCTTTGTTTTCCAATTAATGCAACTCTCTCACGTTTGCGTGATTGATTAATTAAAAGCAGGAAACGATAATTAAAAATCGAGGGGGGGGGCAATTTATACGTTACAGTTATTTAATTTGTTACGTCATTCTTTGCTTACATCATAGTTGTGTTAACCCGAATTGATTGATTTCACGTTCGTACAGACCAGCCTATCCAAGGTCTTCCCCCCTCGAGACGCATTACGCGTTCGAACGGGAAAATATTACGGAACGTTTCTCGGCGCGAAATTTACAGGCTGCCATTTACTTGTCTCCGAGTGGTAAATCGCCGCGCCAGTTTTTCCTTCTTCGGCAGATCGCTTTAGTATTGCGACATCCGTCGGGCGAGAAACGGGGTGGAGGGAGCGTTGGAATTTGCAGTTTACGCCCTCGCAATCGCTCGTTCTCTTCAACTTTGTCGATCGCGGTCGATCGGCAAGGTTCTTCTTTGCCCGCTCGAGATGGGGAAAACTTGATGAAACCAAACTATTCGTCGTCGCGAAGCCAAGTGTATGGCCGGTAATTAGCGTGGCGCGGCTAATTAAGCGGAGAGAAACTTAATCAATGTCTTGGTTCCTTCGGACTCGGTTATTACTCGCATTAATTCCGCGCCCCGCGGCAAGACGCGTCGGTAAATGGAGAGGAGTCAGCGGTAATTTTTCATCGCTCTCTCTGAGCGAATATTAATCGCGACAGAGATGGAACGTCTGTAAAATCACTCGTGTACAATGCAGCGAAATTTATTATCTGTTTTCTAATTTGGTTTATCCTTATGCGAAATTTTATTAATTGCTAATTTCGTTTTCGCGCTAATTTAACGATGAAATTAAAACGTTAATTAAATTCATGTGGGTAACAAGAATATAATACCGATGTGAACCTGGCGCCCGACTTTATGAAAAAAAAAAATTAATAATATAGTTCGTTTGTACGTCGTTTGTACCTGTTTGTACCACACTTTATTTCGTTTGTACCTCAACCGGTTCGGAAATAAAAAATAATCAAAAAATGGCCAGCGCTCGACTTTAAGATATTTTAATTTCATTAATGCCATTCGATAGAGAATCGTTTGTACCTGTTTGTACCTCTTTTCAAATCGTTTGTACCTCAACCGGTTCGGAAATACCACTATTTTTAGTTTTAGAGTTAACGTTATTTTATATATATATATATATAATTACATTTATAATTCATTATAAATTATATATCTTTATTATAAAGAAATGAACCTCGTTGGCCGTTTTGCGATATCTAAAAAAATAGCGGAAATACCGGTATAGCGTTACTCTAAAACTAAAAATGGCCGTATTTCCGAACCGGTTGAGGTACAAACGATTTGAAAAGAGGTACAAACAGGTACAAACGATTCTCTATCGAATCCCGTTGGCCGTTTTGCGATATCTAAAAAAATAGCGGAAATACCGGTATAGCGTTACTCTAAAACTAAAAATGGCCGTATTTCCGAACCGGTTGAGGTACAAACGATTTGAAAAGAGGTACAAACAGGTACAAACGATTCTCTATCGATTGGCATTAATGAAATTAAAATATCTTAAAGTCGAGCGCTGGCCATTTTTTGATTATTTTTTATTTCCGAACCGGTTGAGGTACAAACGAAATAAAGTGTGGTACAAACAGGTACAAACGACGTACAAACGAACTATATTATTAATTTTTTTTTTTCATAAAGTCGGGCGCCAGGTTCACATCGGTGAATATAATACGAAATATTTTTACGGTACGTTGACGATTCGATTTCGATCATCCGTAAAAACGTGTATAATTGCGTGTCGATG
Source organism: Anoplolepis gracilipes (assembly GCF_047496725.1). Lineage (NCBI taxonomy): Eukaryota > Metazoa > Arthropoda > Insecta > Hymenoptera > Formicidae > Anoplolepis > Anoplolepis gracilipes. Next base: position 2,666,881 of record NC_132984.1, on the reverse strand, counting down.
TCCCAAATTACGTCCAAAATTGATGACCGAACTCTTTCAGGCAAAAAAAAAAAAAAAAAAAAAAAAAAAGAAAAAAAAAAGATTAAAAATCGTGATGGAAAGGTAATTCGATCCCCTACGAATAAGAGTATCAACCCTCAATAAAGAATCCACAAGAGACGATTCTTCGCGAACGTGATCCGGGTCTTCATTCGGATGTTTCCGAATCGGATTATGAAGCGAAGAAATAGCAATGATTATTCTTCTCATTTCACATTGTATCTCTTCTCTTTAAATATTAAAGTCTTACACTCTGATGTAATGTATACCAATCGGTTTAGAACTAGGAATAATAATCGATTTAAATTCAAGACTAAAAAAAAAGTAAAAATCACTGAAACCTTATTCTTTAGTTAAAAAAAATTTGAATTTAAATAACTTGGATCATTAACATAGATATTTGAAGGCAATGTCTAATTTTAATTATAATATCATGTTTATTCAACAAAATACACGCAATTCTAAAATATAAAAATTGGATATGTAGTAAGAAAATGGATATTTGCCAATGATTTCGATTCGAAATTTATTCGAAAATATATGGCTCGAAGGGAGAGAGTGCGAGTAGTTTTACGACACTCAGTATATAACTTGGCTCACACTTCCGGCCGTCAAAGTTGACGAGTTAACTCGAAACCAAATTTACTCTTCCGGCATCTACCTAGTTCATCGCCGGCCTTGCTCGTTTCGCGAGCGACGATGCGGAAATATACTACCGATAAGATTGGGGTCATTCATCCGTTTCTGTCGTTATCCGACATCGTAAATCTACACGGTAGAATTTCTGGGTTTTCGCAAAAGTATTTCCCGCCCTCGACTTTCTGGCGCGGATCAGCCGGCTTGCCGTTTTCCGGGGCGATCTCTTCGACATCGCATTCGCACATCATTTTCTCTCTCTTTTATCATCTTCAACCCCATCGAGCCTTCTCCGAAGTGCTCTCCTCCGACGTTTGTCGTTCGTTTCATCCCTTCAATTTTATTTAAGCAATCGACCTATCCAGTCTTAGTTTAGCAAACCCTTATGTTGGTTTACATAAAGTCAGCAGAGATAAATCCGGCGTGAAGAATACTTGTTTGCTTCTTGAAGCGAGCGGACTGGTTTGTGTATCTTAAAACTTCACAGCATCCGAGAACCCGCAGCGACGACGATCCTTCAACTTTAAGTTTTAAGAAATTTACAGAATTATGGGGACGGATTGTGTCGACGGTGAAGGAACGAGAGATATTTCTCGGGGTTAGGTCCGAGTCGAACGAGTAGTCCGATGACAAATTATTATTATTTGTTTTTTTCTTTTCAGACAAGTGAAGATGCCAAACTCGTGAAATAAGTCAAGTCTAAAGTACTCACAATCTTGAGATATCGGCGCATAATCGGGCACGTCCCGAAATACAAGAGCTTTCTATTCATCTTGTTGGCCTAGCAATTCGCCTCCTACTTGACTTGTCGATAGCTATGAACAAGTGAGTGCTCGCGTATGGCAACTAGCCTGCGGCCATCCACAACACGAGCTCGTGTATTTATGTGGACGATATCTCTCCGGGATATAGGTACTCTCACTATGCCAGTATGGCAGTATCGTTGCAAACCGGATTGCAAACAGATAACTTGTCGTAGTAAATCATAATAAATGCATTGTGCTATATGCTCTGCTTAAGTGAGAGAAATCTCTACCAGAGCTTTTATTTAATTCAATTTAATACAGCAATAGTATCTAATTATACGTACGTATAATTTTGAACGTTATTAATAATAATTGTATTTTGTAATTACAGAAAAGTTGTTATTTAAAATTCCATGATAAAATTTATTATATTGCTTTTCTTTGTAATGCTCTGACTCTGGTAAATGTTGACAAGCTTGTAACAAAATGCAACGATACTTTTATCGCGTTACGTGCTCGTTACGACGGTTAGTGTTTGTAAGTTTTTACAGCAAGTAACACGCGCACTCGATTTGCTTCTCTGCTGACTTTGCGTAGATTATACAAGCCGCCATTAGTTTAGCAGTAGCGCCGAGCTTAGTAGTCGGCGTAGATGATGCGCGCCTGTTTAGAAATGACAGAAGTAGAGAGCCGCGTGAGCAACGTTAGGACGAATCGTGATAAGGATAAGAAATGCAAGGAGAGAGAATATCTCTTGAGCCATTTGCGCCGCAAAGAGAGAAATCGTCACCTGTCTGTTGTATTTCCGGGCTGGTTGCACCAACGTTGTCTCATTAAATCTCCCTATTATATATCATTTATTCAGTAAGAAGCAGAAAATTTGACTTACTTATCTTCAAAACATATTTTATTACGGTCAAATTATGTGATATAGAGATTACATGGTTTTTAAGAAAAAAAAGGTTTAAAATTAAACGTTAGTTTCAAGGGACTCCTAAAGCTGTTTTATATAACCGACTAAAATCTAATGAAACAATATAATTGCCTAATGGAAAAGCTTTTGTTTTGCAGTTATAAATACAAAATGCGTCGGATTCCCACTTAGGAATTGTATGAATTTTTAGAAATTAATTTAGAAGCCTAGCGAAAAATACTTTTACTTAAAAAACGTGTGTAAAAACGTGTGTTTTCAGTCGATAATAGACAACTTTCGGATCCCATTAACAATCTATTAATTACGATTGATAAAACTTTACATTTCTCGATATCACAGCTACGATTAAAAAGGGACTAATCACAGTTATAATTAATCAAGACTGTCGATATGCAACCGACTGCATATTCGCCATTGATTAAGAGTAATAATTTTTTTTCATCATTTAAATTAAAATCTGAAAAGAGGGAAAAACGATGAGAATGAATTGCAGTTTAATAGCATCATCTCTGAGAAGTCTAACTAAATCTAAAGTAAATTTCCGTAATTAATCGACCGTGATAATTGTCGATTGGTGCAACCTGATGTCCCGTGTCCGTCCACGTGTACTGTCTTTATGCTGTCTTGCACTTGTGATGTCTGTCTCGTCGTCCACGTGCACCGCGACCGCCGCAGGCGACAGGAAAAAGACACACAGAGGTGTATTATTATTACTGTAATCATTATTAACCACGTGTTATCTCGATGTATAACGCGTCCAGTTCCCGTGGTGGTGGTGCAAGTCGTCCTCGTCGACGATGACGACGACGGCGGTGGCGGCGGCGGCAGCAGTGCCCTCCTCCTCCACGGCCGCGGCAGCGGCGTCCGGCACAGCCGCTTCCGGTTCTCAGGGCGGCCAGGGAGTCGTACTCTGTCCACGTACATTGTCGCAGGTGCGACGATCACGACTACGCCGGGCCCTCACCGAGGCGACCGCCGAGACCGTCAACTACGTCAAGACGGTGGGAGATGACGATGTTTTTTTCGCTACCAAAACCCTGTATTGTATATGCTCGTATACCGGGTGTTCCAGATTCACTTTTGCGCTTACCTCTGAAAAGCGTTTTCTCTTCGAAATTTTTTCACTTCGTAATTCCGCATAATTTAATATGCGGCTGAGGGAAAGCGCGTGATTTCTAGGACGCCTTGTATACGAATATGCCTTGTATAATACGTATATGCACATGCACATGTAACGCGATCGGCGACAATATCTGCGGGACGTTCGATGGGAATATTTGACGAGCGTATAAAAAACAATGACGTCTAGTAGAAACGGTCATGCTGTGCTTCTTTCCCTTTTACAGCGTCTACGCTCTATAGATACGCCATAATTTCATTTACGCGCATGTAAAACGTGGTAGAAACTGCCACGTAACGGCGCAATTTGCAGCGTATAAAAACTATTGATAAAAAAAAAAAAATATGGATACCATAAAGAAAATTTACGAAAGACACTTGTTTTTTAATCTTTCATATATATATAATATATGTCTATTATAATGTATTCAGTGATCGAGCATGTGTTAGTCTGTTAAATGTTTTTGTGCAACATTTCTTTTTTCAAAATCTTGGCAAATCTTTTCGAGCAATAAATAATCCTGTCACTACAAACATTGTGAATTGCTCAAATAGGAAGAATGTAATTTATTTCAAAAGTTTTCGTACAGAGATAGGTACTTTTTAAACTTATCTTCTTAATTAATAGGACACAAAGCACCTAACCGTTTATTTGATTACTAATATCTGAAAACGTATTATGCAGATGTAAAAAAAAAAAAAAAAAAAGAGATACGAGAGCTATAAAGAACAATAGCGACTCGCAATAAAACCCCGTGAGTTCTCGCGAGCGTGGTTCGCGTTAAGGAAAGTGCATCTGGCGAATATTGATCGTAACAATCTGCGCTTTACCGCCGCTGCATTCTACTACGCGCGGGGATGCGTTCTCGTAGTAAAGGGCGAAATACGACGCCCAAGAAATAATAAAATCCTTCCCCCGAGCGACGTTGAGTGTAACGCGTGTATACGGTGGGGAATCGTGGAAATTTTCGTCCCCGCGACTGTTTTGCAACGCGCGGTGAACGCCAAGAATGCGAGCTGTCGGAAAAGATTGCCCGACCAAGCGTCGCGAGAGACTTTTATTCCGCTGCGCGCGATGCATACGATTTAAAAGGAAAACCCCACCGTTCTTTCTTTTTCTCCCCTTTTACGGGCGCCGACGGGATTTTTCTCGGGATGTTATCTTAAGAATTTTGCGGTTTTTCCGAAATAAGATCGAACGGAGAACTCAACGCATTTTTCTCGAAAATCGTGTGAAGTCAAATATGATTGCCGCGTTAAAATTTGATAGGATAGATTATTGTACTTTTTTAGATGCAAATGAGATAAAAATTGTTGTAGACTGAAAAGAATTTTGCAAAAATTATGATCAAGCTCAGGCCTCTTAATTAATCTTTTCAATTCGGTTTTGATTAAATTTTTTATTGATTATTATCCGATAATTATTATATGTTATTTGTCGCATACACGTGACAATATTGAAATAAAATATACTGTTTGTTCGTTAACGCACGTGCGGATGAAAATTTTTGTTTCGATGAAATAACGAAGTATTACAAAAAAAAAAAAAAAATGATGCTAGTATCGAATTTGGAATTGATCCAACAATGTAAAGTTTTTGAACACTGGAGCTTGTCGATTGTTGTAACTCTTTGATTTTTATCCACGGGATATAAAAGAGCCTTCCCTCTTCCTCGATATCTCTGACCTCGTGTAGCGACCGTAAATAATTCAATACTCGCTTTCCGCGCGTGTGAGTAATATTTCGCACAATCGTTTCCGTTATTTCGGCAAAAATATATATAGATAGCAAGATTTATTATGATGAATTTTATGCTCTCCCGTGTACGTAAATTTTCTGCCATATAAATTTATAGCGTAATCTTTTTTCTTATTTTCCCTTTTTATTTAAGATGTATAATATTTGACTTGACTCACATAATTATTACTTCTGGATTAACACTCTCGATCACTAACTTTAGCGTAAAAACTGAAAGAGAAATAAGAAGAAGAGAAAATTGAAGTTTTATATTAATAGATCTCTTTTGTTATAAAAATGCCAAATGATCAAAAAATTACACAAGTATATAAATCTATGTTCCAATTTTTATTATGTTCTCCGATAACTATGACGTAAACAAGCGTCTTGTCGCAAATAGACACAGCAAGCATGAGCGAACTTACCGAGTTTCGTGTTTCGCAAACATTTCAGTGAACTTTCGAAGGAACGCGGTCGTTGAATGAAAATGGCGTGTGTTTCCGTTTTGGACATGGAACGCACGATTTCCTCCGGAAGTTCCGCGGACATCTGCGATTCTCAATTTTCCCCGAACGAATCCTGTTTATATGTCGCGCGTTTCACTGTGTGTACATGTAAAATACGCTCTCACTCACGTAGTTAATATCAGCAACTTGTACAGGATGGTCCAGAAGTATCCCCAAACTTTTTTATGTATATATTAGAATTTAAAAATGAAAATAACATAATGTGCGAATTTAACGTAATCAGAATCTTTATATTTAAAAATTTCGAAATTCAAGGATCTGAAAATTTTTAATTTGAAAATTTACTAAGAAATTCTCAAATTTTAATTTTAATTCCTAGACATCCTGATTCTTGAATTTTTCAAAGCAATCTATTAATACTTTTTCAGTATCTGAACACACGTCATCTTTGGAAATTAAAAATTCCAGACTACGAATCTAGATTCATCGATTTCGAGGTTTGAGTAACTTATTTCTTTTTATGTATATATTAGAATTTAAAAATGAAAATAACATGTGTGTGAGTTTAACGTAATCAGAATCTTTATATTTAAAAATTTCGAAATTCAAGGATCTGAAAATTTTTAATTTGAAAATTTACTAAGAAATTCTCAAATTTTAATTTTAATTCCTAGACATCCTGAATCTTGAATTTTTCAAAGCAATCTATTAATACTTTTTCAGTATCTGAACACACGTCATCTTTGGAAATTAAAAATTCCAGACTACGAATCTAGATTCATCGATTTCGAGGTTTGAGTAACTTATTTCTTTTTATGTATATATTAGAATTTAAAAATGAAAATAACATGTGTGTGAGTTTAACGTAATCAGAATCTTTATATTTAAAAATTTCGAAATTCAAGGATCTGAAAATTTTTAATTTGAAAATTTACTAAGAAATTCTCAAATTTTAATTTTAATTCCTAGACATCCTGAATCTTGAATTTTTCAAAGCAATCTATTAATACTTTTTCAGTATCTGAACACACGTCATCTTTGGAAATTTGAAAATTCCAGACTACGAATCTAGATTTCGGGGTTTGAGTAACTTATTCTGCTTGGTCTCGTCGAAACTTGTACTCTTAATTTTCTCTTTTTTTTTCTTTTCTTTATTTGTCAAAAACTTTCGAGTTCTGATACCTACAGATTTCGAGACTCTTAAGTTCTCAGGATCTCCGTGCGAATATCTCGCATCTACCCACTTGATGTTCAGCTGAGCATTGTAGGTAAGATGGTACTTCCGTGTCACCCTGTACAGCATGTTCCCCCTCAGCACATTTCGCCGCTCGGTTTACTACCGGGAGAAGTTAGTTTCGCCCCCCCTTCCTCTTTGCCAACCCTGACCTACATTCTCAAACGGCACAGTTGATGTATTATATCAAAGAAGCCAGAGGCGCGACGACCGATACTCGGAATTCCGCCGGGCACGGCCGTTTCGTTCGCTCTTTATTCGGCCGCTCGTAAAGCCGCGATTGGCGGAATAAAACCTTTTGTCAGTCGGCTGACGACCAAAGAGCACACGACTGGACGACTTAATCCAGACTCGATTACAGAAACAAGAAAGAGCGTCTTATATTTATCACTCGCGATTAAAACAGCACTTGTGTTTTTTTTTAGCTCGTTTTTTTGATTCATGGTTCTTGTTTTTCAATTATCTGGCAATATCAAAGTCAAAGTGAAAAGATTGTTCAAAATTTTTAGAATTTTTTATTTTTTATTTCTGCAATAAATTATTCAAAAAGAAAATTAATTTCTACTGAAATAAAATAAATTATAATAATTTGAGCTGAAACATTTTTGTCTATTTGCATTGATTTTCACAGAATAGAAGTACAATTTCTCATTAAAAATAACGTAAATATCATTTTACTCGATTCTTGTTATTTTTAACTTATTGAGACTCGAGGTGCTTAGTTTTCAACGATCCTTGGATTTCTTCCAAGTATCTTAGGATGTAGTATCTTTGCAATTGATCAAAGCACAAATAACAAATAAACGGTTATTCGCGGATAGAGAAAGAGAGAGAGAGAGAGAGAGAGAGAGAGAAAGCGTTAAGAAAATAAAAATCCCAGCCACCGCGGCACATCGTTTAATGGCCGTAAGAATCGAGTCTGTAAGAAAAAGAGCTGACAGCAGATTAGAAAAAAGGTCGATCGATCTTCGACGATGATCGACGACTAGGAGCATAAATATAGAATGAATCTGAAAAAGTCGGTCGTCCCACGTTTAAGAGAGTGCAGGTGAGTGTTGATAGCGACCCAACTTGAGGTACAGAGAGTACAACATATTTCCTCTATATATGGTTGTTAAATTTTTCCTTAAGCTCCTCTCTCGTTTAAAGCAAGCACCCCGTAGTTGCACACAGTGCACAAATTTAATAGCAAGAAATTTTACAGCACGACCCTTTCCTCTATACTTAGATATATTGTACAACACATCTTGTACGCAACAAGCATTGCAAGAGAGAGAGAGAAGTCGTCAATGCGCCAGCGATACACACGCTGCGCGTTGCAGAAGAAAATTATAAAATAACGCCGGCAAATAGTTGACATTTACCTAACCTTTAAACATTAGGCTGGATAGGAGAAAATATTAAAGTGAAAAATTTTATAGAGGAATATTCCTTTTTATTTTTCCATTCTCTCTGAAATTCTTATAAGTATTTAAATCGTAACGGAAATCAAATGAATTTATACTTTTTTTTTCCCCCAAAAGTTGTGTTATAGTATGATGGATTTTATATGCAAAATAAGAGGGAAATTATATATTAATATTAATATTTGAATATATTTTAAATTTATGCTTCTTTTTTTAGTTGATTTTTACGCCTACGCTGAAATTATAATCAACAATTAAGTCAGGACATTATAATATCAATCTATATCTTTAAATACCTACCGCAAATAATGACGTGTTTTACGTATATATATATTAAATTACGAATACTTTTTCAATTTTTAACTTAATTAATTTCTATTAATTATTATTAAATAAATATTTATTAAATTAATCAAATTACTTGTGCTAAATCTATCTATGACAAAATTTATAAATTGTCCTAGATTTATATCGTAAAAAATTTCCACCCAGATGATATAAAAAAAAATTTTACAATATATCTGTTAAAACACTCGTCAGATATTACGTAAAATATTTCGCGCGAAAGCGCACAAGTTATTCGGCCGCGAAAAAGGCGAGAATAGAATTTAATATTTAATCGGAATAATTCTTGTCGCTCTTCTTACAACCGCGCGTTTTCCCGGCATTCCAGTGAATCAGTTACAACAAGAAGCTCTCTTCTAAATAAATCTGGCAAAAATATTACATCGTGTAGCAGACTGCCGTCGAGGCAAGTGTGCATTCGGTAAAAACACCGTCGGTTGATTCCGCAACAATAACACCTCGCGATTTCAACCGTCTGATATACCAGGTCGACGGCCTGCGGATGCACCCGGATTATTTTGAGCAACGACGACGTGAGCGACGTAATTCCAATTGCGGCTCCTCGATTGACGTTTTATTAAAATGTCGAATCACGATTTTGAAAAGCAGCCGGACGGGAGACGAGAGACGGGCGCGGATATTGGTTTTCGAAAGTACGTACAATCGATGTATTTGTTATGTCGCTTGTTTTTCGCCTGTGATTTTTCATTCGTCACGTTTTTTTACGTTTCTCTCTTTCTTAGACATTTTTTTTTCCCCGCCAGACGACCGACTATCCGTTGAAGCAACGCATTATCGCGAAAAAACATGGAACAAACTTTCGAAAAATTTTCGACGTCTAATTTCTTTTCTTCCTGTAGAATGAGTCTGTTTCCCGTTGTGCGGGAAAAAGTTTGATAACGAAACACGGATACGCAGATACGCAACGACCAAGGGAGTAGGCTAATGAAAAAAATCTCGCGATGGCTGCGGGCGGCGAGATATCTATGCGACACGCGAAAATACGCGAGAATGCATTAACAGAAAGAAAAGTTGGTTTTTTTTTTTTTTTTTTTTTTATCGTAATCGCGTCTCTCTTTCTCTTTCTTTCTCTTTTTCTCTGTGAAAATTCCGTTTTTATCTCTTCGCCCGCGGTTGCGTCGTCGTTACCCACAAAGCGCCGACTTTGATAAAGACTTTAAATTCTAAGGGGAGAATCGAAAGAAAGTCCGAGATAGTCGCGATGGTGTGACACGAGCAGAAAGAAAGAGAATGGTCATGTATATTTGATATTCGCATATTATCTAACCTTGACAGCTCTCAATTATCATTATCGAAACAACTATTAGTTAATTATTACTTTGACAATTATAGAGTCTGCATTGTGAAACGAACAAAGTTCATCACCATAATGACAGTCATTAATGTACCTATTTAAATGCCTTAAGCTAATTTTTATTAATAACTTTTGAAATATAGAGCAGATCTTATCGAACGAATATAAGTCGTGCTCGATTCTCGACTCTGGAATTCAAGTAATTTTCAAAAATTACTGAAACAGTGATGAGATACAGATTGTCACTAGGAATGTACCTGTCTGAGAGAAAATTTTTAATAAGCACAAGAATTTAATAATAACGTTCCACGATAAGTCAAAATTAACTTTGCAAATAAATGACTAAATTTTAGAATAAAAAAAAAAGATATTTATTGTAATAAAATTGAAAAAAAAAAATGTTTAAATCTTCTCATTGTCATTTTAAATTTTTCCTAAAAATCTATAACTTTATACGTAACTGCAAATTTGTTTTTTACAATTTCTCGATTTAAAAATTAAATAATAACGCGGAAAAAAGTAATAAAAGGTGTTGCCAAGCAATCGAGGATTTTTAGACGAGAATTCGAGAAAAAAAGAATCACTTGAAGAAGAATGAAACTAGTTAATGATGTAAATTCCGCTCGAGATATTTTGAATGTGGAATCTAATTAGGACACTAAGTTGGCACAACAAAAAGCCGCAAGCTAAGCCGAGACTACCGCTTCTTGCGAGGTGAATTATCTTAGAATGATAGTGCTATACGAATCTTATTCCCGCAACTTCAGTTGATTATACAGGGGTCCTTAATCTCGGTTTATTTTTATGACAACTGATATACGTCAAGAGAAAACAAACTTATTACTGAACTTATTATATAACACACAAGAAAGTAAAGAAAATTAAAAGGAAATTCTTTAGCAGGAAATAGTTTTTATACATATTTATTTTATTATTTTAAATTCATAGTATAATATATAATAATATAATTAAAAATATGTTTACATTAATTTTATTGAGCAATAATTTTTGATACTTGCGCGCCAACCAAACACACACTATTATTCGAATATAATTTCGAGTGACACAAGATCGATCGACGTTGATAGAACGTTTTATCTCGCGATTATTCCTGAATTATCGAAAATCAAGTATGACGAGTAGGCATTCTGTCGCGAGCGAGATCGCAGATTCAGACACGACGAGAAACGAAGAAGCCGTGCCGACATGTTTTACTACCGGTGCCTAAGCAGTCGTCGGAATGCGATCGCGACGACGACGACGACGACGACGACGACGACAGCAGACGGCGACGTGCGCTTTCCGGGCGTGCCAGTAGTACATCACACGCCGTGTCAGCCGCAGCGTTCTCTCAGCTGTCGTCGCGGCGATAATGAAACCAGGCAAGGGGACGTATGACGACGGTTATATGGTCAAGACGATTGCTTTCAGAGGAATGCTCCATTTCTCAAGCTGTTTGCGTAGAGCTGTAGACGTAGAGCGACCCATTAAACGGATAATTCGATGAATATTTGCGGTCGGCTATATATATATAAAGTTTCTGATTTCTCACGAGGTTTCTACGAGTCTCTGAGATGAACTGAGAAGCAATTGCATGCACGCGTCGCTTAACTCGCGCGTGTAACTTTCGATTAAACGCGAATGTGTGTTTAAACGAGCGGGTTTGATTTAGTTCGGGAATTACGCAGTTACGGTGTAATTAGCAGAAAGTACATTCAGAAGAGGACGGTCGAAGGCGACGGTTCTCTAATTAACGCGCGATTCGACATAATACGGATCACAGATCTGATTAATGAGCGGCAGGGTTTCCAGCTGACAGCAAAATGTTGAAAGAATTTTCCGGATGTATGAGGACGGGCCGCGCGCATGTACATACGCAGCGTATAATTAATCAAATGACACGCGTACGCAGCGTATAATTAATCAAATGACACGCGTTCGCCGTTGGTCGAATTTTCATTTATTGACGTTGACGCTGCACCTCTATCGATATACCGTCAGATTGCCATCTCCGCGGAAAATCTAAAATCCATAATAAATAACAATATTTATACCTCAAGTCGTTTATATATAAAATATCTATCACATTAACCTGGCATAATAATATGCAAAATATGCACAAACTACGTGACACGCTTTTCATACCGGAAATTTATCCCGTCGTCGTTCTCAGAATGATAAAACGTGACGGAAAAATCTCGCGCAAGCGTGCACATTCCGCGGTAATAATGGGCCGAAAAAAAAGCTGCGAGGTTTTATTCGCGTTGTAAATGCACTACGCAATACATTACGGTGGGTGGGCTTTTTTTCGCGGGACTCTCCCGCGTAAAGATGGTTAAAGTTGCATGTAGCAAATATTGTCCGAGGGTTCACGCATTATGATCTGGGGGGGGGGGGAGAGAGAGAGAGAGAGAGAGAGAGAGAGAAAGAGAGAGCGAAGGGATTCTAACTCGCCGCGTTACATTTCTCACGCACGTCGTATAATATTTCCATGCACCGCTTTAATGCGGCTTTCAACGCTGCAAAGTGTCTAAGTTTGCTGAATCTATCTTCAACCAAGAATGTTAATTTCTCATCGTGTAATATTACATAAGTATGTTCTAATGTATGTTAATTTGCTGACGCCTGCAGCGTGCGCAGTGTGTTAAACGCAATATCTACTTCGGGAAATGTCGACAGTACTAGAGAAATCTATGTTAATGGAATAAGCAATTCTCACTTCGGGAACGTCTTAATTGGGTTTCGGTGGACGCTACACTCGATGCTACAAGTATCTTGTTAATTATACAATGTTCTCTCGGGCTTGTCGAGTAATTAGAAGAATGCGGACAATAATGAATTGATCGCGGGTACGCGTTGGCCAACTTCATCATCGTGTAAACTTGGGTAAGATGGCCATAATTTTTTAAATGCAAAAAACATACTTTTATTTTTGTTATTTTTTAATAGTGTTCTTCTTCACTGAAACATAAATTACGTAATATTATCGAAATTAAAAGGAAAATATTAATACAATATAAGCATTGGCCATCTTATCCAACTTTTAAGGAAAAGATGACCATAATATTTATAAGAAAAATAGTGAAAACGAAAATAAAAATTATAGGTCATATAACAATTTACATATCTTTATAATATGTCTAACGTTGATTACGATAGCTTAACTGTAATTTATTCGACGTTATAACAGTTTTTTTAATAGACAAATGAAAAATTTTGCAGATAGTCAAAAGTAAAAATATTATATAAGATTTACAATATTGATATTATGTAAATTGTTATATGACCTGTAATTTTTATTTTTGTTTTCACTATTTTTTTATAAATATTATGCCCATCTTTCCGTCACTATGATCATCTTTTCCTTAAAAGTTGGATAAGATGGCCAATGCTTATGTTGTACTATTTTGATAATATCAAATTTCTATTAAATATTTTCCTATTAATGTATGCACATAAAATACTGTAAATATCGATTCTTTGATAATGACTAAAAAGTGCACTATGTAGCGATTATTGAAAAAATTACAGCCTATGGCCATCTTTTCCGTATGGCCATCATACCCTAGTTTATCCTAAAAAATTTTGCGAATTCGAGCTACCAAGTAAATGATAAATTTATTTAAAATTCCAGATATATATATATATATATATATTTAAAATTTTTTTTTGGTAGGGGGAGGGGATTTTAAAGAGAGATTGAAAAGTTGTATTTCTGAAGCGAAATTGAAAACTTAGAATCGTAAAAAAGTGCAAAATGCGAATGTATAAAAATTCCAACGATTCGATATCTCTATATGAAAAGCACTTGTAAAATATTATTTTAAGCTTTGATCCGAATTTCCGGAAATTCCTGTTATACAAAGTTGTTAATGATTCATGGTTTCAAAAATACGTTACGAGAGTAAATAAAATTCCGCGTTGTCGAACGGAAAAAACAGAAATCGTTTCAGCAGCGATTAAGCGACACGTAGAGCTTGATAATTCTGTCATCGCGTTTTTTATACCAGTTCAGTAGTAGCGGCAATGGACGATCCTCCCGTGCCCACGTGTTGCGCACATATTGTGCACGCAGTATGCACAGACGCCTTTCGCGAGGATTTGCCGGGAGATTCATCCTGAATGATGGCGCGACGCGTATATGTATATGCAAACGATAACGTCCGCGAATTCATAAGCCCACCGTCAAACTAAACTTTGGATCCTCAACCCCTCCTCGTCCCGACGTTCTACAGCCGCAATTCATATCGTCGGTTTACCCATAACGGCTTTATTTTTGCATTCTCGCGCAGAGAAGGTGGTATATTGCATGTGTGCTCGCGATGCGAATAACGTATCGCGAGCCCAGTGCGATTACTTCATCGTGTAAAAGCTTTCAATCTTGGTATAATATTTGCAAACCGCGCGATATATGAAAAATTTTAGTTCTCTCTATCGCGGTGTTTTTTTTTTTTTTTTTTTTTTTTTTTTCCAAACTCGACTCTCTCAATTTCTTCTCGGGATTTTAAAATTGTAAAATATTGCCACTCACCAACCTTGGAATGCACACTTAAAAATTTAAATGTGTTCACTTAAATCTTTCTTTATGAGAATGTAAAATTTTGAATTTTTTTTTCTTTTTTCAAAGATAAAAGCGATATGATAACACTCTGAACAATGTCACTCGGAAAAATGAGCTCTCTTTGCGGGAAGGAATTTTACCTTTTCTTTTTCTCTTATCCGATTGAAGAAATGAGAGGAAAACCTTAGGGAAAAAGTCTTTTTTCTTTTGCTTTGAGTGTCCACTTTTTGCGAACGTTCACCTTGATGCTGCTTTAATCGTAGCATCTTTTTCCGCGCAACTGGAAGAAAATGATCGCAAGAAGAGGAATTGCAAGTGTATATCGGCCGGCGATCCAAATTCCGATGTGATAATACAAACGTTTCTCTTCCTCGAAGTCTCTCCTTTTTTCTTCTTCGTTTGATTCTATTTTTATACATCAATTCACTATGATTGCGCTCAAAGTTCTAGGTTTAAAAAATTATAAAGGAAATAAAAGGCATATAAGAGTATAAAAAAAATATATTTATATAATCAGGAGTCTACATCATTGATAATAATATACAAAAGAATAAAATTAGATTAAATATTGTTAATTAATGATAGAAGCGAACGTTTCGGTCCAATTTTTTAGACTTTTCTCAGCGTAAATATATGTACAATTAGAATTAAAAATTAAAATGTGAAAACGCATGATAAAAATATAAATTAAAATTATTAAGTCAATTATTAAAATACAAAGCGGAAATATTTTAGATTGATACGCTCTAACAATTATAAATATTAAACACGTTGATATACTCTAATATTTATATATACATATAATATATAGATCTACGCAAGTATAAGAAACGTTGATACTTTGGCCAAGAGATCTGTGACGCATATTAATGATTTCAATTAAAATACTGTACTTTTTATCAACATTATTAAATATATAAGAGTAAAAATAAAATAGCACATTATCAAAATTACTAAAGTAACAGTAAAATTAAAATAAAATTAAACGCAAGAAAATATTAAAATCATATAGGATATATAATAATAATGAGCTTGCATGTTGATCTAAAGATGTTAATATCAATGTGAGAAAAAAAGAACATGTACCGCTTAATTTAACATAAAATAATTCTACGGTTAAAAAACTTGTTTGGTTGCAAACTTAATTAACAATTTATGTATACTTTGAATGAAATATCTTGCACTTTTGATCAATCTCACAAATAATTTTAATGTTTAGCTATTCGAATTTTCGAATTTTCAGTCTGGAAATCTATAGAAATGCATCTTCACGCGTGCATGAATTTAAACGTTAAATTCAATTTCTCAAACTTTAGAGCGCTCTTAAAAAAATGTAGCTTCTTAAAATTTCCTAATTTTACGAAATTTAGAATTTTCGAAAAAGTGGATGATCTTTGATCGCGTATTACAACACCTTGCACCAATTAATTATACATATGTCTGTGCGGCAGATGTAATCTACGTGAATTGGCGCAATCAACGCGCCCGCGGATGATCGGATGAGTGCAGCTGCACTCACGCGTGTGCCCGAGATTATACTCGCGATCTATCGCTCGCCTTACATAAATCATCATAATGGACAGCATTAATCCTTCAGTATGACATACCGTTTCACGTGGCGCGTCTCGCGAAATCCGCACGGGATCTGGTTACGGGTATACCCTTGAATAACGCGGCATTGTACTTCATGAATTATTGATACCAATATCTCCCGATATCGAGTCCGCAGGAAATACACCTCGCCGTGCAAAACAAGCAGGCACGGCCGTCTCGGCTATCGATTTCGGCGTCACATGGAGAAATTAAAAGCGGAACAATATAAAGTGGCGTAAATACAATTTTTGGATCTTTGGAATGTTCCAATTTTTCAATATTTTCAGACGCAATCGTGTATCGGGACTCTTTGCTTGGAATATTTCGTGCTTTGGCACTTTGTGTTCGTAACTGCGAGAGCTAGAGCGCTTTAAAACTCTGAAACTCAAGTATTTTATGACTCTTTGGGGAACTCAGGAATATAAATAACTTTGGAACTTTGAAACTTCCTTCCCCTTCCGAAACTCCTGTGAATTCCGAGTCTTTAGCGCGTTCGGTGCACCGGTGAATATTAACGCTTTAGGAAACTTTAAGAGATTTTAGAGCTATCGAGCGCATCAGCTGGACCGTGTCATATCGATTCCAGCTGTCATGTGAAAATTAAAAAACGATAAGGCGATTCGCGGCAGCATTATAAATCGCCTTGACATTTATGCGGAATGCCTAACAAGCTTCTATTGAAAAATTCATGAGCTGGTTCGCATTCGCGATCGAGTCGCTCGTTGATCCGCGAGATACGAGAGTGTTCATTCGTTGAATTCCTACTCGCAGATCAAATGCGATTATGAGAGCGTATTATTGAAATAATCGAGCGGACGTTGCTTACGTGTCAGTTTTCGCGCAACGTCATTTATGTTTAAATAGGACGGCGGAAATAAATGCCACCCTCTTATCGCGTCCATTCATTTTGCACGAAATTTCCATTCGAGGCCTCTCACTCTTCAAAGATATTTAATATTGAAAAGGTAGGAAGAGCGTGAAAATAAAATTCAATATTAAATTGTATTTCTTCGAGGGAAGAAAAACCGACTTTAAGTCGGGGAAGGGAATCTAGGACAATCCTGTGGACACTACTATATATACTATATACACACACACACACACATATGGAACACGCAAGCCAAAATGTGTTAGATTGTAGTAGGTTTATCCTTCGCCCCCTCAATTTACGAGTGTAATCTTTTCCTTTGTGTTATATAAAAAAATGTGCGCAGCACTGAAATATTTACGCATTTCTCGCCATCTGTATGAAAGATGCGGGGGTTCGTAAATCATAATTGGGTTGGAAGTCGCATTCGCGATATAAGCCGGCTTTTGTAAACGCGAGAAAAATAGCAAAGGGACGTATATCTAGACGCGTGTCGAGAGGAATCCTTACCCTTATCCCGGCGAAAAGGAGCGAGTTTTCGCCAAGGCGAGAGTTTGTCCTGGTTTTTCCATATCGAGAAACAAACCGCGACGCGATAAGAACAATCCGCAACGTCTCCCCCCTCCCCCCCCCTCTCCATTCTCCCGCGCATATGGATTTATCGCGTCATTTTCGTTTTATTATTCGATCGGCGGAGAATTTCGCGCGATAATGTTTCCGGCGCAAACAGGATTAGGAGACGCAATCGAACAAGGATTATTGACAGCTTCCGCGAAAGTATCCGGACACTGTCGCGCGACCGTCGTCGTTTTTCATCGAAATTACAAACTTTATAGACTCTCGGCGGCTTTTGTATCTGTGTGTATGTGTGCGCGGCTCTTCGATATTGATCGATAACGAAAAACATTTACGGCTAAAGCCTCGTGTTAGATTAATGGGGATTTAATTAGAAAGATTTCGTTATTTTATCTTGTCTATACTTTTTATCAAAATATTTTACCTTTCGTGCAAATTAATTTTCGTGTAAATTATTTTATAAACTTTATATATATATATATATATAATATATATTATATATAATTTTATATATGTATAATATATATTATATATAACTTTAAATTGCTCTTTTTTTCATAATTTCTGTTTTATAACTTCTTTCTACTTATTATATCGTTTAAACGACACTACTTAAATTATAATTCAAGTTATATCGGAGATTGAAAAGGCTGAAAGTGAAGGTTGATCAACTCCTGGATTACACATCTCTCTCTCGAATTTGGAGCGTTTTTATTCGCGTCACGTTTCGTGAACTACAGAAGTCACAGTCCGTTTATAAAGCGACCTTTCGTGATACACACATATACACATACCCTCTACTTCGCTAAAGCGACAGATAGTTATATCGATACAGCCAGCTCGAGATTGTTAATTTTTTTCACTATAAGTTATTTTATATCGTGTCGACATTTAGTTAGTAATATTAAAGATTTAAGAATCTAAACATTGATCTAAAAATTTTTAAGAAATTACTTAAGAAAAAAGACAAAGGATTTAAAGAGGATTGAAAATTTTATAGAAATTCAACAATTTGGGCCTCTAAAAAATTGTAGATTTAAACATTGAAAAATAGTTCAGAAAGAGGCATTAATAATTACAGATATTCGTGGAAAAGTTTCGTCAGAATAATACTCGAAAACACACGGGAGTAGTATTTATTCTCTCATTTAATTTAACTTCGACATTCTTGTTAGTTCTCGATACTTTTGTGTCGTCAAGAATTCTAAAGATCCAAGAACTTTGCGTGATTTAGGTCGTGGAATCAACGGTGTAGATTTATTTGGCCCCCTACGTGAAAACTTCTTTCATTCTTCTTTTCTTGCGTGATAAAAAAAAATGTGCCAAGTCTGCCATTCACATCCGGATATTACATCTTCGGTATATTTCCAAGAGAATACACGAATTGGATTTTCTCAAAGCAGTCATATTCAAGTTCAATATTCTCACTCTCCCCCTCCCCCCCGCTCAAAGATATTATATTCATCGTTAAGAAAGTTGAACTTTTACTTATTTTGTGAAATATTAAAAAGTTGGAACTTTTGGTACTAGATTGGATATTTGATGTTGAAAATTAAAAAGTTAGAGAGTATGAAAGCGTCTTTATTATCGGAATAATTTACGATAAATGAAAAATATTCGAAAGAAAGACCTATTGCACACGTGAAAAATAAAGTTTAAAATATCTAAGAAAAATTTGACGTGATATTCGATAAAATGCTAAAAAATGGAGTAATTTATTTGAAAATAAATTATCAATTAATATTAAAAAACAAACTATGGCGATAGATGAAAGTTGAAGAATCGTCTATGAATAAAAATTAATTGCTTGTTAATTATGTAAATTTTAAAACGTTTTAGAGAGAAACTTTCGCGCAAAACAAATTGCAGATTATTAAATGTTACACGAACGATGGTAACTCTGTGTCGGTTCCATTTATTTCCTCGTTTCAACTACCCTTGTCGTGTCTTCCATTACGTCTATCAACCCTCTTCGGCATCGGTTCAGTAGAATACCAAAGTTGTAGCTTTCCCGTCGTCACTTATTGAAGTTTACAATTCTTACCGGACTTCTCGCTTGAGCGAAATTTGCATTCACGTCTTGCTACGTCCCGTGATTGCAATTTTCTAAATTGACAATTAAGTGAAATAAGAGACTAAAAAGTTGACTTCACTTCTTCCCTTTGTCCTCTCTACCGGGTCTTTGTCATATTATATCCCGTTTATCTATCCATCATCGAACCATTAAGACTTATATAAAAAAAAACCTCTTTTTCCATCCGGATGTCGATTCGCTCGATTTATCTCGTATTTGGCGCTTGTCCCGAATTTATCGGATTCTCGTTAACAAACAGGGCCGATTTTGGTAGGTGTAATCTCAACTCTAGGATATAGTCTGAATGGAATTTTAGGTTAATCGGGAAATGAAAGGGCTCCGAGAGAATTAATGCGCGAGCAATACAAAGCGTATACAACTAATGGCGACTAATACCGATAATCTAATGGCGAGTCTCCGTTAATGAACAAACGACGTGAAACTTCGGCACAGAAATGAATAGACTGATGGGGATAATGTTTATATTGTGGCTCAAATCGCAACTAATTTGGAGTAAGCAGAAATCTAGATGATTTTTGAGGAACTCTTGATTTAAACAAATCTTATAATAAAAAAATAAAATAATATTGACAGAAAATATTGAAAGAATTTTTTTCGAGATACGAGGGCGTTCAACAGTTGCCTTTAGAATCGCGGTTTAATCAACTGGATCCATTGTCATGTTTAATCTAGTGCGCGGCAACTAAATAATCCCACTGTATACAAAGTGTCCCGTTGCTGATATATAATTCCGAGGGGACGGACCCTCGTACGGATGGATTTATATATTGATTTATACAATTTATGCGCATTATACGAAATGTATTAACCAAACGTGATCGACGTGCGAATGAGTTAGCGCGACTGTTGGCCCCATAATTACACTAATTACATGTAGCATGCGCAGCTGATTGCATGCATTCAAATCTGACACCTGTCTGAAAGCACTGGCAGGCAAACCGCATATACAATCCCGGCATGCGTGACACACTCTTTGTATGTGTGCGATGATATAATATATTATTCATTCGCCGGAAACTCACGCTATTGTTATATAACTGTATAGCGCAGACAAACGGTTCACTGGTGAAAGTTCGAACGTTGTTGTATTATCGATTTTCGCGTTGTCCGTGGGTGAAATCGGGCCTTCTGTATGGCGGTAATGAGCTTTCAGTCAAGGCAAAGGTGAGAAATTAGTTCTTAGAAGACTCATTTTTTCACCTTAATGCGATCCTTACAAAACGTTAAATGGAAAAAAAAAATACTTTGATGACTAGATAATTGTTTGTCACATCGTGTTTCGCGGAAACAAACTTCGCTTCTTATTAAAGTTTACTGTAGAGTGAGTTATAATTCTGCAAATTTTCATTTGCCGGAAAAAGAATTTTAAATATCTAGATCGCCGCAAGGAAAGACTATAGCCGAATAAGCATGCAAAAAGTGCCTGTCGACGAGTTTTCAAATAATACTTTCTCATTGTAAAAAAAAAATTTTTTCTCAAAATTTCAGCTCCCCTAATTTTATTCTTTCCTGAGTTATCGAGAAAAATGTTATTTTCAGTTTTTATTTTTCTTTCCTGTAAATATTTGAGATGATCCCATATCGATTTTTCTCTGAATACTTATCAACGAAAGACGTAAAAAAAAAATATTTTTTTATTAATCTTGAATAAAAACTCGATGTTTTAAAAAAGACTAAAATTAACAAATGGCTTTTTTAACATGTCCCTTTCGAGGTTCAATTATCAAACTTTTGGAGAATATTCTTTTTATATGTCTCAATACTCTCAAATTTTTTCAATATTTTGGAGTTGGTGCAACATAGTAAAAAAAAAATAAAAATTTTTTTTTATTATTTTTTGATAATAGGACAGAAAATTATTTATTTTTCTTGTAATAATTATAATAATAATGATGAAATAATAGAGTTAGGGAGCTGAAATTTGAAGGAAAAATTTTTTTTTACAGTGAGGATATGACGGGCCAAATGTTATTTAAAAACTTGTTAGGGGCAGTTTTAGTATGCTTTACCCGCCTATAACCTTTACAAAAAATCATCCCGATGATCAAACAATAATCAAGCTATATAAATCATACTGTTTTTAAAGACGTTATTTTTCATACTTATTCCGCTTGAAATTTACGCGTGACTGACGAATACAGGTGCAAATTGAACGGAATATTAAATGTCATATTTCTAAAGGAGGCATCATTCGTGTACGTAGTACTCAAGGCGTTATTCGCGTTAATTATTTTCTTTTATTCCAAAAATAAATTGAATGTTCATCAAAGAGGTCTCGTTATTAAAGAGATCTCGTTATTAAAGAGAAAAATGACGAAGTCAGTGTTTGAATGGAGCTAATCGCTGTGTCGGGCTGGTAGAAAATTGAAATGGAAAGTTCAAATGCGGGCGAGGTACTTGGTGATTTTACTTTGAAACGAATGCAAAATTTTTACGAGTATCCGCAACGTGCGCTTTATTTTTACTTTTACCGACCACGTGTGTTTGATTCACACCTCGCTATCGCTAGGACTCAGGAAGCAGCTGGCTTTGATAAATGACGGAGTCAAGTGGTGCCACATGAACACTCGCTTCCTCATCGACTAAACCTACTTTTGCTATTTTACATCCGGCTCCAAGAACCGCATACTTAGCATTATTTGACACGCGTGACGAGAATATTTGAAACACTATATCCTTGTCGGAATTAGCGAATTTTCTGTTAACTTGATACAAAACAATATCGTTTTTAAATATTATTTAAAAATAAACCGATCGAGTTTGCGAATAGTAATCAAGACGAAACTCACTATGTACGCTTGTGCATGTGTAGGTGTATATAAATATTCGACTCGAAGAAGAAATTAAATCTAACGCATCATCGATAATTACAACTATATTTACGTAAATATTTTTCATGTAGCGAGTATTTGGATAGACTCGTTTTTCCGAAAGCAAGAGATAGAAATTCTTTTCACTTGCCATATTTCATCGATGATTAACTTCTCCTATGGCGATGCCCACAGTGTGTATGTATGCATTTTAATTTTCATTCTACGCACCGACCTACGCAGTCCATTCGACAACTTTACACGATACGCCTGTCACGGGGGAAAAATTATTTATTTCAAACCGAGAGAGCGAGAAAACTGCGAAACGCGCGCGCGCGCGTTTATTTAAAACCCCCGTGTCGTGCATTTTCTTTCTCATTTGTTTCGCCGAGCGCAACAATACGACCGAAATTAACCAACACGAAAATATGTTTACACGCTTGTATACGCGGCAAAATTGTATACCTGCCTTTCCACCTACCCTGCTTCTTTTCCCGATTCCCACGTCGCGTCGCGTGTATAGTCGATGTGGCGAGAGAAGAGGGTTGAAGCGCGAACGGGGGATAGTTTTGCTCTACTCACACGATGTATGTGTGGCGATCGAGTCGGAGAAGGGGGGACGTGAGCGCGCAAGGGTGGCTGCGCCGCGCCGCGCCGCCGTGATGAGATCGGCGATGAGGGTTGGAGGGGGAGGGGAGGTAAAGGAAAGGCCGCGGGAGGGAAAGGCATAAATGGGGAGTGAGACGCAGTCCTGTCGGGAGCGTCGCAGCGGGCGGACGCTCACCACTGGCGCTTCTCTCGCTCGCCTCGCGCGCTCTCTCTCTCTCTCTCTCTCTCTCTCTCTCTCTCTCTCTCTCTCTCTCTCTCTCTCTCTCTCTCTCTCTCTCTCTCTCTCTCTCTCTCTCTCTCTCTCTCTCTCTCTCTCTCTCTCCTTCTATCTCTATCTCTTTCTCTTCTCTATCTTGTTCCCCCCATTCTCTCTCTCTCTCTCTCTTTCCGACTCTCCCTCCCCCATCTATCTACCCTCTCCCCCGAAACCCAATCAGCATCGTCGGGCCTAGTTCTGGCGGGTGTCTCTTTTGGATCCTCGGAGCGGGCGTCGCTCGCTCGCCTGTCACAGGCAGTGTCCGATCGTACCCCTCCCCCTCTTCCTCTTCTGTCACCCTCCTTCCCGATCTTTTTTCACGATCCCCCCTCCCGCCTCCCCCTCCCCCCGTTCTCCCCGTATCTCCTTTCGATGAGCGTGGCGCGCGACAAGTTCCTCGCGAATCGCGGGATCCATCGTCGAAGCGGAGGCTGCGCCTTCAATCGATCTCTCTTCGAGACGACGACGATAACGACGACGACGACGACGACGACGACGACGACGACGACGACGACGACGACGACGACGACGACGCCGTCGACGACGATGAGACGCCGTGATCGATGAGCGTTGTCGACGGCGGGGGTGAAGGAAAAGAGGCGGCTCCGTGGAGGGCGACGATTCCGCCGCGGAGTTGTCCGCTTTAAATCGCGCGCGCGGAGCGTGTGCACTGGAAGACGCGCCCAGAGAGACGCGAGAGGACGACGGCGAAACATCATCGTCGTCGTCGACGACGACGACGACGACGACAACGACGACGACGACGACGAAGACGAAGACGAAGACGAAGACAAAGACGAAGACGAAGACGAAGACGAAGACGACGGCGACGGCGACGGGGATGTCGAGAGTATCGTCGCTGCCGATACGCCGGCGGTCGTGCCTCGTGAAACGTCACGTCGTACAGTTGAAAACTAAATTGTGCGTGTAAATTCACGCGTGTAAATATACACGTACCGAGTGTTCGCAGTCTACGACAGCTGATCAAGATCGTCGATCACTGCCTTCGTGTGTGAGGTAGATACCTCCTGCCGGTAGATCCGACGGAAATCTCGCACAAATAGTGTCTAGATCGACGAGGGCGACGATCTCGGGTCTCGTCGAGGGTCGTGTTTTTTTTTCCTTTTTTTTTTCTTTTCTTTTTCCAGTCGGGTTTCTCGTCGAATGTCAGATGATTGTTTTAACTCGTGAATTCGTGAGATATTTACAGTGAATTTGAAAAGTTAATCTGGGTGTTGTTGAGAAAGGAAAAAAAAATATGCAACGCGCATCGTTGGAGAAGTTTTCCTTTTCGTATTATTGAAACTGCGAGAGATTGTATTCTGGCTGCGACAAATTATTCCGTATACTGTTGGAAAAACGCGAATAGCAATATACTGTATATAGTAAATGATTATTACTGCCGCGGGAAATAAGGAAGGAACGAATCGGCATTTTATCCTCCTATTGGGCTCTTATTTTCGGGATGTTTAAATGGAGAGGCTGAAATAAAGATAGTAGAATGGAATAACGTCTAAGGAAAAATAAGGCGTAAATAATAAAATTAGCATAAAAATACGATCAGATGGAGATTGATAGAATTTTTTATTAAACAAAAAATCCTAAACAAATAATAAAGGAGGCAAAAATTATAAGGTAGGATAAAATATGTGTGATATACACAATCTATACATAAAAAATTTAATTAACATTAATAGACTAATGAGAGAGATTCCATAATACAGTAAAAATTATGCGCGATTAAATGATATATACGAAAATAATTGTGTGATAAAAAGCAGAATAATTTAACAAGGTTTTTGATGATACAATTGAGTAAATGGATAGGAGACAGAATAGGCATTAATTAATATGATTTACACAATCTGGCTGGAATAACGGATAACCGGATTAAACGTAAATAACATTAAATACGACAGGAAAGAGAATAGAACTAAATAGTATACAAGTATGTGTGTGTGTGTGTGTGTGTGTGTGTGTGTGCATGAAATATATATATATATATATATATATATATATATATATATATATATATATAATATATATTACTTAATTATCGAGTAACACAACAACAACTTATAGAATGCAACAAAAATAAAAAGATTTCTTTAAAAGATAAATCACTGGATGTAGAGTTTTGTGTGTGTATTATATTAAAAATAAAAAGAAATACAATATAATTAATGAAACTAATGTGAAAATGTGCTATGCACGGTGATATAATAATAGAAGATAAATGACCAAGTACAATGCACTAACTTTATGCACACATATAAATTCATTGTTCTCGTAAATTATAATTTATATTCTTCTAAATAATAAAAAAACACGACAATATTTGTAATATAAATGATATATCATATTTATTAATTTTATTTTTTTAATAAATAATCTAGATTTGTGTAAAAAAATATTGTCACATTAAAATAAATTTTATCTTTCTTTACTTAATCCTATTATAATAATATTCGAGTATATAAGAATGTAATGAGGAAGCAATATAGCGTATAAAAGAATAACGATGATATAAAAATTATTTACGAACTCCCGTTAATTTTGTCAAAGGCCTCTCAAATTACTCAGATCGAACGATGTTTTGCCGAATTTACGGTGAAATCCTTCTTGATCATCTCGTTAACTACAGACACCGAAAAAGCGAATAGTCTACGATAAGAAGGCTGATCGAGCAATATCACTGCACAAGCACACTGCCGTAAATCGCCATGGTTGGGCAAACGAACTCTTATTTCGCCAATCGCGGATTCATTGAGCCGAGACAATTTTTTTATTTTTTTAATTTTTTGTCGCTTAAAGGGGAGATTTTCATTTCACGTGCAAAAAGTACACGGACACGGTTGTTAAAAAAATAGTCAACACATTCTCAATTGCTTCTGTCAATTCAAAGGTGGTTGGTGCTCTTTTCTCGATTTCGAAAGAAATCCAAAGTCTTCTTTCTTTTCGCGTTTTAATTACGAATTTGACATTTCTATTATATTTTTCGTTTGACAAGAAATTAATAAAAAATGAAAAAATCATGAATAAATAAAAATAATTTGAAAGAAACTCATTTAATTGTGTAAACGGAGTAACACATAATTGTAGAGAAAACCACGGCTAATCCAGCGGAATAATTTTATTCAAATAACATCCAGATCTCACGTTTCCGGATAATTTCTGCGCATGCAGATTAATTCCATAGTAATACCGGAGCAAAACGAGAAGAGGCAATGCGGTCACGTGGGTCGACGAAGAATTTACTTGATTAAAAATTCGTCTAACGACAAATCGTGGCGCGCGTATGCGATTATTACATTAAAAATTGATTGTTTGTTCGTTGCGATGAAATTCTTGGAGCAGTTCACCGCGAAAAGGGATGAAAGCACACGAGCATCATGTGTGCGTTAAAATTGTTCTCGTTTTAATGAACTTTTCTACCTTCATATAGGAAGCGATCAAAAAGGGGTATACATTTTTTAAACAATATCAGCGAGTATATGTCCGTGAAATAGAGATAGGAATTTTTTATCTGCCGAATGGAGGATAAAATGTCAGAATATATCGCGGCGATATTCTCGTAAACGCTAACTGTCATGGAACTGTATGAAATTATTGTTCGCGAAATTGCGTTTATAAATTTTATAATTGCCATAACAGGATTCGATTGCGATCTACGTTAAGTTGTTGCAATGGCCTCGTCAGTTTTTTTTTTCTTACACCTAGAATTTAGAATCTTTGAAAGAAAAATTTTCGGATCGGATTTTTGGATATCAGAAATGATGATTAAATTCTTGATCTTCTAGAACTTCATAAGACTTTAGGACTTGGCGCGAATTATCGCAAGCTTCACATTCCTCGTATTAATCTTAAAATTTAGAGTTAGATGCTAAAATCCTTAATCGAGCTGCAAATTTTCTTGATCTTTGAAATTGAAAATTCCACTTGGAGTATTGATATCCCGAACTTTAAACGCTCCGATTATCCCTTGATTATCTCAATCTATTAGCTTCTCGGATTACTTTCGAAAAAAATCAACCTAACGTATATCGCGTCTATTAAACTTCTCCGTTTGTCGCAGCAAGAGTTTATTAAAGTTCAATAAAACGTTTCTTCTCAGACCTATACAATATACTAGCATTTTACTCGAGACTCGCGACGTATATACATATATATATATATATATATATCTCGGCTTGATTTTCCTCGCCGAAACGAGGACAATGCTTCTTCGGCTCGTATCCGACTACGAGGTTCGTTTTCATGGAAAGAGCCGGCCGTGTTAGCCGCCGCCGTGATGGAGGAAGAGGAATGCGAGGATGGTAGCAGTCGGCCGGCTTGCGGAAGGCAGCGCAGTCGCGAGGAGTTTCTAAGAGGATCACGGGGACGCACAATGTTTCTGCGATATCATCGCGATGTTGCTGCGGCAAGGACGTCGAATCAATACGGTGTTATCGGTAATCAAGTGCTCGCTGACAAGACGGCGACGTACCACGTCGACGTGACGGCAAACCATCCCCCCCGTCGTTAATTTTCCGGGGGGAAGCATTTTATTCGACGACCATATAGACTCCCCCTCCTCCCTTGCCAGAGAGAGAGAGTTTCCGTCTCTCCGGCGAGAAATCGGACCGCGAGTAGTGATATGGAGTCGAGGGTGAAACGAGGACTTGAATCGTCGGGACGAACGATCGCTCGTATGATCGCGCTTTAAAACTAAGAGTCGACTACACTCGTCGCTTCGACGAGGTTGCGAACTCCTCCGGGTTTGCCAAGACTCACGACATGAGCGACTCGACGGAGCCCGCGAGACGATCCCGCGTCGCGACGCGACGGATCGAGTTCGATCAAGTGCTTCTATCCGGCGACGAACAATCGGAGTTACGTGAAAGTGCCGGCGACACTCCGGAAACGGCGGATCTCACTTGAAGAGGCGGACGATTTATACGTAGATGTCACTAAACAGGTTGGTAAAGCGCGACGGTACCGCTCTGCGATTAGCTGACGACAGAATTAATGGAAATTAGATTTTAACATCGATTCTTGATCCTTTAGAGAAGAACCCTACGAAGGCTTTCAATTTTATTACAACTTTCTTTAGCTAATCAAATTAAAATTCTATTTAAAAGAAACAGCACTCCCTCCCTTGAGATTAGCCGAAGAATATACTTTTGTTACGCATTCAACTCTCTCTGTTCAACTCTGAAGTTTAACAAGGCATTCACTCAGTAGGACACTCTATACATTCTGTATACAATCGATTAAACTCGCTTACAATGCCCCTAAATGGATTACAATTTGCGTGTGATGAATGCGATTGTCATGTGCTCGATCGAGTGGTTAGAAATTAGGCTTTCCCGAATATTATCAGATCGCGCGGTACGCCAGTACATTAGATCAATTACTAAGAGATAATCTTACCCTACTTTCCTCTCCCACCGATCTCTCTTTGTCGAAAAACTTTCGCTTTACATTTTTCATTGAATATCGTCGCGGATGAAGCGATCAAGAGTACGCTGAGAATTTTCTTCACATTCCGCTGGTCGCATTTCGTGTGCGCGTGCTGTGTATGCGAAATCTATCAAGCGGAAGCGACGTGAAGGACGTGCAAAATCACCGTATCATATGCTTTGAGAGAGAGAGAGAGAGAGAGAGAGAGAGTAAAATCGCGACGTATGTAACCAGGCCAAATGTATGTGCTCGGAGAATTCGGGCAGACGTCGAAGAGACCAAAGGGACTCGCATATTCCGGCGGAATTCCAGTTAATTCCGGCGTCGATCGCAGACGTCTATTCGAATTTTCACCCCGAGCACGTTTGGCGCTCCTCAGCATCGGTAGAGTCGCGAGGACAGGGGGGAGGGTGGGGAGCACGGAGGGGAAGAAATGGCTTCCATACACCGTGCGAATCAGACAATTGGGACACTTTATCACTTCGCTTCACGGGCTGCATTGAGGATGGATGGCGACCGAGAATTGCGGGAGGAGAGGGCAAGAGAGAGAATGATGGTAGAGAGCGCGAACAGGGTCGAGAAAACAATATCGCACTTATTGACGAAGAGGTCGCACTTAGTTGGCTATCGCCAACTTGAACTTTACTAGAGTAAAATTATCCGTAACGTTGTTTCCTCGCAAAGAGAGAAATCGCAAAAGGATGCGCGTTCGCATTTCCTGTAATTTCGACAATGTGAGAAATTTTATCGAGTAATCTTTCTCTCTCTCTCTCCCCCCCCCCCTCTTTCTCTCTTTATCTCTCTCTCTCTCTCTCTCTCTCTCTCTCTCTCTGTCGGATAAAGTTTTATGATGGTAATATAATTCTTGGGTTTTTCCCTTTCTTCCCTGGTATATATATTTCTTGTTTTAAATATGAATTGTGTATTCATACGTACTTTTATTTCGTTAGATGCTGGCTTTTATGTCTGATGCTTCAACTTAATTACTTGGATTATTAAAATTTAATTTTGACGAAACGTTCGCCAAAAGGAATTTCAATTGCGTGACTTTTCAAAGACGTCATCGAGTTTACTGTGACAAATGTCAAAGTGTTAGAAGATGAATATAAATAAATTTTGGCAATGTCAATTGTAATATGTGCGAGAAAGCCATTTTGTTCTCATTGTGACATAACAATTAGATCGAGCGGAAATAATTAACTGCGAATGCGTCATGAATTGGATTAAGAAAATTACTGGAATTTTTCGAGATCGCTCCAATTCACTTCGTTGAATATTCTGCGTTCAATTGAAAAGGATACTTCTCATTCCAAGTACAATATCGTTCCGTCGAGCATGGTCTCTCGATTATCAACATCCTCGTGAAAGTTTTCTGCGTAATCGCGAGGTAATGGACATCCCGGTCCGGTTTTATTATCGCGCACTCGTTCAATGCTTTTTCACGCCATCAACATCGGAATTTTCTCGTTCGACGTACAAAGAAAGATAAATAAATGGCTGATGAATCGGTCCCCGTTTATTACAAGTGAAGCAGGAGAAAAATTCCGCGGGATTGGTTTCGTTAGAACTGAAGCGGGAGAGGAAGATTACAGAAATTGGTTTTACTAGAATTAAACCAGGAAAAAAATTAGTGATAATTGATTTCCAGTATTGAAGCGAGAATAGAATTATAAAGATCGCGAGTCTGTTAAATTCGACGTGAAAAAAAAAAAAATAAAATGTTACCGAGACTTTTTTTACAATCTGTATGTTTTACATTATCATTATAATCATAGTAATGATTGTTTCCTAATAGTACATATTAAATTGAAATGTAAATTACAACGCTCGCTTCTGTCTTTACGATTTTATTTATATTTTAGTATAAAATATTCTGATTTCTTTTCTCATTTGCATTTAACGATAATTATTTTTTTTTTTTTATGCTTTATCAAATTATTTTCTGTCATAATAATGGTTATCTCTAGAATGAAAAGTTATACAAATTCTTTAAACGAGTCTCAAGTATATGCTGCAAAATTGGGATTTTCTAAAGATCATATTTTACAGCTGTTTGATTAGAAGACATCTTTCAACAAATGTTGCAATTAATAGTTTTATTTTAATCATCTAATTTAATTTAACTATCTAATCGAGAATAATCCAACAATAATAGACGAAAGAATTTCAAAAGATATGAAAGTAAAGATTAGGAAATGTGCAGCTCTCTAGAAGTCTTGGAGAGAAAATCCTACATTTATATTTATTTCTCCGAGGTATGCTCGAAAAGATCCCCGAATGAAATTCTCTTTCACTATTATAGTATATATGTATAACGCGCAAGCCATGTAACTGCAAGCTAGATGAAATGGGCTGATGTAAATTAAAGAAAGTTGCAATGCATTCGTCATTTAATATGTGTACATAGGCATGATACATGTTTCAACATTTATTAAACTCTTAATTATTAGTTAAAAATTCAAAATTAAATTTTTATAGTTAATTTAATGTAAGTATTATATATTTACTCTTTCGCTTGTCAAACGCTGACAGATATCAAAGTACCAGAGTTCTGAATCACAGTGTAATTTTTATAGATGCGATATATTCGATTCGAAAAGATGTAAATATGTTTCTAGCGATATTTGATGCAGAAATCAAAAATTGACGTTACTTTTTTATCGTTGATTTAGTTTGAATCAGTTTTAACATGTGGTCTCAAAGAGAAAGAGAGAGGAAGAGACGAGATAATTTATGTGAATAGAAATTACATATTCTCAATGGGAATTTCGTCCATCGTGGTTAATTAAATTCTTCGACATGGCGATGCTCCAAAAAGCATTGCCATTGCGATTCTGCAAAGCGAAGTCCCGGTTGAAAGATGTGACTATCTGCGCGGAGTGAGTTACGTGAGTTACGTGAGTTCTCTATTAAAAGTGCTTTTATATACTCACTTCTGTGCGCGTTGTTCGCCGCTTCAGGAAAACGTAATTAAGAGACTGTCCCGCTACTTTCTTACATTAT
The DNA here is from genome assembly GCF_047496725.1 of Anoplolepis gracilipes. Taxonomy (NCBI): domain Eukaryota; kingdom Metazoa; phylum Arthropoda; class Insecta; order Hymenoptera; family Formicidae; genus Anoplolepis; species Anoplolepis gracilipes. Next base: position 2,635,089 of record NC_132984.1, on the reverse strand, counting down.
TCTTTTCGCGATTTCATCACTCTTTGAGGAACTTCATCGAAATGCCGACCATTTTTTCTCTCGTTCTATCAAATTATGCTATATTAGCGAATGTTGTATACAAACATGATAATTATACTGTCTGTAGTATTACACATAAAGTGTGTACAATCCCTGGAAAAACCTGGGAAACAACTTGGAATCCTTAGAGGATTTTTAAATAATTCTCTCTGATAATTTTACTCTTGTACTGTAAATTATAAATATATATCTATCTCTGTTTATATATTTAACGTCTTAACAAAATATTGAAATGCAGACTGTATTATTTATTTTAATTTTTAGCGATAAAAAATGAAAATGTTTTGAAAGTTAAAAAGTTTATCTTAATGAAAGCTATTCAGATTTTTTCAGCACATTTATAAAAAAAGTCTAATACTTGAAACTTTAGTGTTTTTCTCTCGTATGAGTTTTTCTTGTATGAGTGAAAAACATTAGAAAACGTATAGGATAAAAAAAAAATTGCATCAAAAGATATTTAAAATTTCTCTTTACTTGGAATTTTGAACAAAACTATCTGGAAGATAAGGGAATTTCTTTTTTTTTTATAAGATTTGGATTAAAATTCTACTATAGCTCTCAAGTATTCAAAACGTAATGGTTTAAAGGAGAAGCCATTCTGTGTATAATGAGTTTATGTTAAAATATTGAAAATTATATTTTACAAATTTAAAATTTAATTTAATTGAGCAATTTTTATTAAAGCAGCAACAATTTGATTAATATCGAAGGATAGTAGATATTAAAGTAGTAACGGTTTCTTTTTTTATCAAAAGGAAATTCAAAACCGCTCATGACTTTATACGATACTGTAGACATTTAAAGAATCCTCGTCTTCTTTGTCTTTCTGTCTTTCTAGCTCGCTGTCTCATTCTCTCATTCTGTTTGCCCTTGACTCGGGATAAACGAGATTAAAAATTTAACAATGCGACCTACGGACGATTGATCGCTGGCATTACGTGCGCTTAGCAATGGGCGACACGAGTTCTTCATCGAGAATGCTTTCGTCGATACCGCGACATTTATATTCGATTGTTGTCGCTCTTAGTTTATTTATTCTTATGTGCCGTTCTTTAAGCAACCGTTTTAAATCTTGATCGAAGGACCTTTTATCAATTGTAAACGGAAAACAGATTCAAATACTTCCTCTCTCTTTTTTTTTTTTTTTTTTTTTCCACAAAAATTTAACTCTGTGCAAAATCATTTCTTACCTTTAAAAGTAAATGACTTTTTTTTCGCACGAAAGCTCGCAGCTTTCCAAAGCCGTAATTGTCTCTTTTTTTGGTTTTTATGAAATTACTGACGATGCGGAAATGCAGATACGTCAGTTACAGAGAGCTTTTACACGACGCAATATAGAATGTACAAATGTAACTTTCTAGCTTTCCGTTCGCCGCCTCCCCGTGCTTTTGCCGTCAAAACTGTTTCACCGTCGATTACGTATCCGCAAAATCGAGATAAAAACAAAAAAGGAGGGGGGGAGGGGGGAGGGGAGAGGGGAAAATGAAAAAGGAGCAACAAAAGAGAGCGCGTTGCCAACGAAAATGCAATAGCTGGCGGAGCTCTCGGTTGAAAATTGCTTCTGCTTTCCCTACTTTTCCTATTCGAGCGAACGAGAGCGCCCGAATATTTTTCCCTTAATCCCCTGACTAGATCGGGGCGCACGCTCGCGTAAATGCGGAAGTTGGATGTCGTAACGCGGTCGGAAGACTTGAAGCTGTAAAGACCTAAGGGCGCCGTTGTAAGTCCGAAAATTTAAAGAGCTCTAGAAATCTAACGAGCATTAAACGAAAGAAAAGAAAAGAAAAGCTAGGAATCCAATCAATTTAAAGATTTGAAATTATACGAGGTGTATAAGGGGACCTTGAATCTTTAAACTCAACGGACTGAGAATTTTAAACCTTAACTCTTCAATGAATTTAAGATGCCCGATGCTGTTTGAATTTTTCACGCGCGAGCCAGGATTATAGAACGGAGGATTTCTTTTATTCCTCTCCTACGGAGGGAATCCCCCTGATATTTTGCGGGGGATCCGAGTTGTCGCAACGCTTTGTAATTATTTTTCCAAGCTTCCGCGAGTATTGTTTCAGAGGGACTCTAGTCAATAACATCTAGATCTTACAGCGCGGGGGACATAATAATCCGAAAGACAATTCAATCCAAGATAGGGGATTATCCGCAAACGCAAAAACAACGACGCGATGTTGGCGACGTAAACGAAATAGTGTGGAAAATATAACGGCGGAATTATGTTGGGAGGCCCGGCGCGCTTGGAAATTGCGATTGCTGTCTTTACATTTTCTCGGGCATTTTCCCTTTTCGATGTAATCCTCCGCCCATTGGCTCAAAGCCTTGCGCTGACCGGGAGATGATTCTCCGGCGTAAAGAGAGGAGATTCTCGCAAACATGTATACTTTATATCGCGTCCACATAACGTCGGCAATTTTGTGCAGCACCCGCATCCTTGTAAAGTGTGTTATGTAATGCTCGGTAAATAGATTATTCGTAGTTTCCAATCCGGAATCGCGTTATCTATTCTTTAATTCGTTTCTATTGCACGTGAGATAGTATCGTAAGCACTCTATTTCGGATAATTTGATTCCATGGCACTTTTATTTAACACAAATTTTGTTAAACCGTTACTACCTCGCTGCAGATTATTGCGACAGTTGAAACTAAAGAATTTATTCATGTTGGTCATGTTATACGTGCTGTCTCTAAATGAACATTTTTTAAAATCAGCGCTCGTTTGGGGTGCGTACGTGGTAACATTAATTAGAGTAATTATTTTAAAATTAAATGCATGTTTGAGAAAAATATTAAACTTTTTTTTCATAATTCTCCACTAATGCAAATATGTATTACATATATTATAGCGTACAATTAGAATCAAAGTAAAAAGAAAATACATAAAAAAAAGATCGAGCGTATATAATTAATTTTTTTACAGTTTTTACTTTATTACTGTACATAAAACACTGTTAATGATTAATGTTTAACTTCATTATTCATTTCGCGGAGCGATTTATGTAAATTTTTATTGCCGACAAAATTCTCGAGCTTTTCCAGTACATGGCGAAAAATTAATAAGCGCCAGTTTGTCGTAATATCTTCGTTAAATTCCGCGTCGCGCTTCGGTAATCCGTGTGACTATTTCCTACGAATTTCCCAAACGCAAAATGCTGGAATAATAATTCCTGAATATTTCGCTCCCTCCCTGTTTAGTTAATAAAGTCGTGAGTCGTCGACGAAAATCTCTCATCAAAGTGAAAGAGTCCTGGATTAATTCGAGACCTGGATTATCGGTTAACGATGACCTCATCGCGTGTTTCATATCATCACCGCGTATTGACAATCGACTCGTATCGACAGGTACGTTATGAGAGAAGGTATAATTCTGATTTTCTAACAAGCGTGCGCGAGACAAAATCGATGCTTTACGTCTTTGCAAAAATATTACGTGGACATTTTTCTACGACCAAGCAAGCTATACAAAATTTATCCTGCTTGTTATCTTTGAATGACTGGATTTGATTTGGAATTAAAATGATTTTAAACGAGAGAGATTGGAAAAAGGCTCGGGAAAGAAAAATCTGGAGACAATTGCAGCTTATTAAAAAAGAGTAATACATATTCTCCGCGACAGAGGTGGAGCAAATATTAATATGGGATATTCTCTTGGCAACGTTCCCGTTTTTCATCGGTAATAACACGGCACAATTTCTCGGGGAAGCGAGATATAGAAAAACAGAAACACGACCGCGGGTTTGATTTCGTCAATATTGATATGGACCGGTGACGAGAGGAATTATACGAGAGGCTCGGATTATTTTGTGGGAAAACACGACGACGTATGACTATGACAATCGGAAACTCGGAAAAAAAAAACCCTGGGAAACAGTATCTCATCGACGATTTGATCTTATCGATTTAATGCCAGACGAAAAACGAACGCATGAAACTTGTCCAACAAGAGCAGAGATAATGGTTATAATTCGTGATATCTGTCGAATTATTGGTCGCACTGATTATATTATGAGGGACTCTCCCCCCCGCTTGTGCAAGTACCGATCTCCTCCTCCCTCTTTGAAACCGTTATCTCGCGGTTCCATTAGAGAGATTATGTTCGCGAACATGGACAGATGGGGAGGGCAAAAGGGGAGGAGGACGCGTGTATGCGGTATAATCGCCGAAAACTAGAGCGAGAACCGCAGCTCCGGAAAGCTGCTCCGACAATTATCGTGATTCGTTTTCGGGTTCGTTTCGAACTCTATACATCGTGTCTACGACGATGCACGAGCAAAAGCGTGTTTAACGACGGCCGTTTATCGTCGTGAATTATTGCCAAGACAGAGTATATAGCTCGGCCAGTATTTCGCGTCGCGGAAATTTAAAGTGTCGGCGATCGGACCGGCTGTTCTAGTCGGAAATCCGATTGTGAATTTTACTAATCCTCTCGGCATGCAGTTTTTATTTATCGAGAGAGAGAGAGAGAGAGAGAGAGAGAGAGAGAGAGAGAGAGAGAGAGAGAGAGAGAGAGAGAGGTTCAAAATTTCTTTTGCTATTTTTTTCGTAATTTTTCGAGATTGTTTAAATGGGTACCACGCACACAAAAAGCCAAGGTATTTTTCGTCAATATAAAATGTTATTCTATACAAGTGCGAAAAATTGTAGGAAATGATTATTTGTCGAAAATTAATTATCTTTCATACAAACATATACTCTTGTAAACCTTCTCTAAAAAGTTATACTAATTTAAAGGGAAAATAAAAATTAGATTTTTATTTTTTTTTTTTTTTTTAATTTTAGATAAGTTGGAAAAAATTAAATTTGATAGATATTTTCCATTAATAAAAAGTGCAATACTTTTAATATTTTTTTAATCCTCCCGTATCGTAACTCAGGCAATTTAGCACCGTGTTATGCATGATAATGTATTTTATTTTTTTACTTGAAAGCTATTGAGTTTCGAAATAAATATGATCAAGCTTTCTAACGTACATTTTAAATAATCATTCCGTTAAAAGTTCAATTTTCTAATAAAAAATTAAATATAAGGGTTAGTTTTATCTCTTTATAATGATGCTAGGAGATTAAAAAAAAAAAATATTAATAAATATACTTTTTAAGTGTTCACCAAAATTTATTTATTTTTTTAATTTATCCAAGATTTAAGAAAAAAAATAAAAACCTAAATTTCATCTCCCTTTTTGGAAAAGTATAAGGGAAAGATACAAAAGGAGTATTATGTTTACAAAAGACTGTCTCTAATTTTCGACAAAAAAAAATCATCTAAAATTTTTCGTACTTATTTATAATCACTCTGCATATCGACTTTAAATAAATCGATAAATCCAGGACAAATCCAAGTTTTTCAAACTACTCGATAGAGAAATGTACGAAGGACATCTGCTAGAATCGTGCAGCTTAGGGGAGACGAGTGTTTGAGATTCGAGAGAAGAGAGACGTCAGATTTAATACTAATCCAAGGAGTGTAGGCGCACATGTGTGACAACTGAACCGCAAATACTAACCCCCAACCCCTACCTCTCTCTCCCTCTCTCTTCTCATCCCGTACACTTGATTCAACTCTCTCTCCTTCTCTCTCGGTTCTGTGTGCAACACTGCTTTCTTGCCGGCTCGAAACTATAATACCGGCGACAATGTACCGAGCCAAGTGTGAAACTCGAGTGCGAGATATCGAATGCTACACAAATACGCGCGAGACGAAGATCATATTCCCCCTCCTTCGCTCCCTCGAGTCTCCTTCTTTTTCTTCGTTTCTTCGCGGTGGCCGACAGTTTTATCGCTTTTCTCGCGCGAGAGAACGCTGCAAGTCGCCGGAAAGATTGCGGTTTCGCGAGAGAAAAAATTGACTTTATTAGCCGTCGACGGGCGGAAAAGGAAGCAGGATAGATGGAAGGTTCACATGCAGAGGAAATTAATACGATCCGATTCGGTGGGAAGGAATCGTGTTGCAAGAATACCATCTTTTTTAGAATAAGAATAAATTATAACACATTTCTATAAATAATAAGAAAACGAGAGAAAAAAAGACAAACGAAAGAGTGTCAACGAAAATTAAGTATAATGATTTCTCTTCTTATATCATTACGTCTAATATAAATTCAAATACCACACTGTGTAACAGTTAATTGGAAGGCGTTTTCCAGTTGAAATAATCCAACATGAAAGATCGATATGAACCGGAAGGGACGGAAAACGTCGGAAACGATCCGCGTGCCTCTTTATCGCGACCGCGAGTATAATCGCAAAGTGCGGGCGAGAAAGAGAGAAGTTTGTCGAGCATATACAAGTTTTAAGATTGCCCGAGCCAATCAAGCTTTGAATTAAGGAAGCCTCTCGGGATGGTCTCCATGACTACCATCCCATCCCCCTTTCTGTCCTCCCCCCAGTAACACAGTCTTCCTCCCTTAACCCCCCGGCTGGTGAGAAAGGTTACGAGGTCATGCTGCGCGAAATCTCTCTGCCGGTGCATTCCGGCGAGTATCTCATCAGAGCCTCTTTTCCTGTTGATTATCCACAGTTAACTAATGTCGCGCGGTAGCGAAACACAGGAATAAATTATGCGAAACCTCGGGGTATCCGTGGAAAGCTTATACTTTTTACCTTTGATTCGAAGAGCGTCCTAGAAGATTGTCATTTTTACATACTTTGTAATTGCGCTTTCACCCACTCTCTCTTAACAAAAAAAGTCTCACGTTGACGCAAGTGGGGCAAAAAAGGACGCATCTATCTCTCTAGCACCATCGTTGAGCGAAACTCACTCACGCAGACCCACGCTCTAACTCATCGGCTCGAAGACGCACTCTCTCTTTCTCTCTCATATAGAAGAGATAACACGTTCGGAAAATATAGCGGGGGATCGATAGGCCGCACATGGAGTTGCGTACGTGCAACCCCCATACACTGGTAGAGACAGGTGCATGCGCTCCATTCTGTATTCCGTTCTGTATTAAAGTGTGGTTGGCACACCCGGTATATGAAGTGAAATCGAACGGGAGGATACATAGACGCCGGCGACAGACTTCTATGACACGATGTGCTCAGATTTCTCCTTCATCCTGGACGAGAGAGGAAAAGCGACGGAGCAAATCGATCAAAAAAAATACTACAATAATCGCGGCGATATATTTTTTTTATATAGTGTATGTATTTTTTTTTTAGTTTGTATTTTTTTAAAATAGTGCAGTTAGAATTTGCGAGAATCACCGGTCTCGCATCATTGAAGAACATTTTCACGTTAATTAATCCGGTATCTTACGACACGTCACTCAAATAGTTTTATATTTCTCGAGCACTCGAAATTTGCAACGTTAAAGTAATCTTTTATTTTCGATATTAAATATTTTAATAATCTCTAAAATTTTGTTAAAAAATATAAAAGAGATCTTACTGTAACTAAACATATTTATTTTTATATATTAATAGCTTTTAGTAGGTATGAATAATTTAATTTAATGCTTTCTTTCACAAAAAAAAAAAAAAAAAAAAAAAAAAAACGATACAAAGACCAGATTTAGTATTATCTTGCCTCATGTAACGCTAAAAGTACAGTAGAAACACACACGTATTGAATCTTCTTGATTAGACCAGGTTTACTTCAAAATAATTAAGTCGCTAGCATTAGTACGAAGTCAGAGGGATAAACTATTTTTTTTTCTTTTTTTTTCTTTCAAAAGAAAAGTGAGTGGCAATTCTGGTCTTTCCTTTGTAAAATCGAAGTGAAATCTTTGCAGTTCATGCTTATTTTATGCCGTCTGAAAGCTCGCCTGAAGCGGAAAAAACAACAAGCGATAAAAAAAGGAACAACCGTTCCAATACTTAATGTCCCGGCTTCGCCGGGAAAAAAGTTAACGTGATTAGGAGCGAGCGCGCTTTTTTGTTACACAGAAATCCTATTCGGAGAGCTTCCAGACGAAGTGCTACAATTTTTGAATAAACATTCTTTTCCCTCCCCTCGATTCGCTCGGGGACTCGCGTAATATGGAATTTCGCGCGCACATCCGAGACACTCGTTAACTCGTATCGCCAGTTGGCTGGCCAGATGGAATAATTTCCATCGATCGAAACCAGTCTCGTGCCCCTCTCGGCAGCTTCGGCTGGAAGATTTTATGCGACCGCCCACGTTTTGCTCGATAAATCAGGACTACGCGGCCGCTATTAAGACGAGTCGTCCTGAGCTACAGCCATTTATTTCAAAGTTAGCGTGAGTCACGAGAAACAAAAAAAAAACGGAAAGGAAAGAAAGAAAAATCTTACTTTTCTCTCTGTCTCTCTCTCTCTCTCTCTCTCTCTCTCTCTCTCTCTCTTTGAACATTTTAATTTTCAGGTCTTAAATGTCTCTCGAAAGTCTTGGAAATATATATATATATGTATGTATATGTAACCTTACACACGCTATTTATGCACGTTCCTGTCACAAGCTTGAATTAGTAGTCTGAACTTTCACGAAAAGTGCGAGAACAAATGAACGAAATTTGCAAAATGAATTGCTAAAACGAGATTAATTTCCGCGACGCACCACGTGCGCCAAGTACATTTCTCTCGGCTTAATCGCGCTTGTTCTCGCTGTTGCAGCTGCGGAAGCCAGTGTCGACTCTCTCGATTCCGGGAGCGATGAAGAACAGCGGCGGGGTGGCCGGCGGGGGCGGCGCGGGGGGAGCGGCCGGGGTGGCCGCCGGATGCGGTAGCGCCGGGGGCGCCGGTGCCGGCGAGGACGCCGGCATCGCCCTCGTGGGTGTCCACACCGAGTATCCCCGTTACATGGACGAGCGCATGCTGGGCGGCGGCGGCGGCTCTCTCAAGGGCCAGTCCGGCGGCGGCAGCATCGGGCCCGGATCCAAGCACAAGCCCAACGTCGGCTACCGGCTGGGCAGGCGGAAGGCCCTGTTCGAGAAGCGCAAGCGCATCAGCGACTACGCCCTCGTGATGGGCATGTTCGGCATCATCGTCATGGTCATCGAGAACGAGCTGTCCAGCGCCGGCGTTTACAGCAAGGTGAGTGTTATATCTGAAGAGTATAATATAGGGTAAACTAGGGTATGATGGCCATAAGCTGTAATTTTTTCAATAATCCCTACATAGTGCGCTTTTTTAATCGTTATCAAAGATAATCGATATTTACAATATGTTTATGTGCATACATTGTTCGAAATAACGATATTGTGAATCTTATATCATAGTTTTACTTTTAACTACCCGCAAAGTTTTTCATTTGTCCACTAAAAACTGTTATAACGTCGAATAAATTACAGTTAAGCTATCGTAATCGACGTTAGATATATTATAAAGATATGTAAATTGTTATATGACCTATAATTTTTATTTTCGTTTTCACTATTTTTTTATAAATATTATGGTCATCTTTTCCTTAAAATTTGGATAAGATGGCCAATGCTTATGTTGTACTATTTTAATAATATAAAATTTCTATGAAATATTTTCCTTTCAATTTCGATAATATTACATAATTTAAGCTTCAGTGAAGATAATATGTCAAACACTATTAAAAAATAACAAAAATAAAAGTATGTTCTTTGCATTTTAAAAAACTATGGCCATCTTACCCGAGTTTACCCTAATATTCAGGAAATCGCGACAGGATTTTATTTTATGTGCTCTGTATTTTAATATATTATTCTATTTTATTATCTCTATATACGCATGTATGTAATCTGATTCTTCTCTCTCTCTCTCTCTCTCTCTCTCTCTCTCTCTCTCTCTCTCTCTCTCTCTCTCTCTCTCTCTCTCTCTCTCTCTCTCTCTCTCTCTCTCTCTCTCTCTCGATGTTTTTCGTATTACAAGGTACATGAGATGAAATTTATTTATTACGAGTTATAGATCGTTTAAAGTGGTCTACAAAAACGTGACTCGAGAGAATCGTGTGTATAACGGTTTGTTTTCCGAAAATACTTTATTCACAGTGGTATATAATATGAAATATAATATGACAAACAAAAGCACATGGATTAGAATTACTAACTTTTGAAACGACTGTTGATATCTTTTGTTACATAGTTTTCTAAAAACTTTTATTAATTCGATATTATAACAAACATCTGATTCAACATCTGAGTCTGACTTTCTGCGACTGTTGATTAGAGGGAAAAAATTGATTAAATCATCGTGCACGTTAATAGTGAATATTTGGATATAATTGACGTGCAAGGTTTCTCGACGTTAGCAACTCGTATTATCGAACGTCCAATTAATTTACACTTGACTCGCTAATAGGTGACTCAAACTTTCCCCGAGGCTTTCGTAAATTCGCTTCAGATCGCTCGCGTGAGGGAGTAAACTCGTCAATTCAAAAGTTAAACACCGAAGGGGCGCGGCACGATCTTGGGACTCCCCCTTGGTTCCTGTTTACTAAAATACCGCAAACATGACCGTCATTTGAACAATTCTCTATAGAATCAATGTTAGAAATGGTTGCAATCGGAAATTTGATTCACGAATTGAAACAGTTTTAGAAAAATGTACGTGTCACAAATTCTTTGATAATTTTACGAGTCTATATTTTACTCATTAAATTTTTATGTTTTCATATTCGAATATTCATTGATCGATATAAAGTGAATTTGTAATTATTTTGTCACTCGCCGTCTGTATAAAATTGATGACATTTTAATTAATTATAAAATACATGTTGACAGTTATATAATAAAAATTATTTTATTTATTACAAAGAAATTGAAAAATAATTAGTCGAAATTATTTTTATACAACACTCTGCGCACAATACACATATTATATATGTATATTGAATTTTTTTAACGAGAGTTTAGGGCATTCAGATATATCTATAAATATCGCTCGCAATCTGCACGTTTTGCTTATCGTGAGCTCTTCTCTCTCTCTCTCTCTCTCTGGGACACCCATGAATAAATTACAAGAGCTGCTGATAAATGATAAAGGCGCGCCATATCGAGTTTGAGTAGAACGAGAAGATCGAGATGGTGCTCTGAATATTTATCGCCAGTCGAAATCGTTCCGCGGCGAAACGTTAATTCATTCGCCATCGATCAGAGCCCTTGAAACCGCGTGAGAAAAGTGCAGAGCGATGTAGCCGCGTTAATATTGCACCGACTGGTCTGCCGAAAAGGGCAAACCGCGGTGGGATTTTATACTCGAAGGAAATTCCGGTTGATTTCTTTTTTTTCTCGAAGATATGTCGTGACCATTTACTCTCTTACCGAGTTTTTTTTTTTTTTTTTTTTTTAGTCACGAGATTGAATAAGCAGAATATTGCCTCTGGCAAAAGTATTGTAATTTATATATTGAATTGAGATATATTTCTCTTCTCTAAGATTCAATATAGATTACAAAAAATAAATGAAGATTTTTATGGGACCTAAAAATGATAAATCACAAAATATACAAGAGAGAGAGAGAGAGAGAGAGAGAGAGAGAGAGAGAGAGAGAGAGAGAGAGAGAGAGAGAGAGAGGAACAATATTTTAAGAATCTAAATATGAGAGGATTTTACTACAATATATCTTTAGATTTATATTGATCTAAAAACTAAAGTTCTTTTTAATACCGTCTCATTAATTGATGCTCTGATGAAATTCTTTAAAAAGCACGATTCTTCCTTTATATTTCGTCAAAGAAAACCGTGAAACATCCTAGACAGACATACATAGGTAGATCTCGGAAATCCTGTTGCCGACAGTCGTCTCGGCTCCTTTCAAACCCGAAAAGCTTCTTGCTTGAATGCTCGCGACGTGAGATGAAGACCTCCAAGACGCTGGCAAATGTATACACGACACCAGAATTTACCTTACCGTCACTCCGAACAATCCTTGCAGGATGTAGATTGATCCCCCCCTCCCATCCTCTCCTCCTCCCTTCTTCCTCGTGCATCGTTATCCTTTCCATCCCTCGGTCTCCCATCGCGAGGAATCAATGCTGTCGGGAACGCTCACGTTATCACGAATAACAGCTCTTTCCTTGTATGTACGACAAGCTTCGCCACGTGGATCTAAATGATATATCCTCAAAGTAATAGCAAGTTCAAGGTCTTGACAATCGATGAGACATCTATTAGAAACGGTTGATCAATGAGAGCCATAGAAACAAAGAACTCCAAGATATTTATAAAATTAAAAGATTCAGAAAAAATCTTTTGTTTCATATGTTTTTTAATCTGCTATTAAATATGTGAAATTTCTGAATTTAGAAAAAATGTTTAAAGGAATTTAAAAGAAAAATATGAATCGCGATAATTAAAAGTATCTCTCAATGAAATAATTTTGCCTTTTAATTTTCCGCAGTCAATATTTCTTAGACAATCAATAAAAATAATTAATAGAAAATTATTCGAACAAAAATCCAAAAAAGAGATTCGCTCCAATTATGTCGACCTTTTTCATATATTGAAGGTTAAACTCTCATTTTTTTTTTTTGTATCCTATTTTATCTCATCATTTAGGATAGTGAGTCGAATTGATTCACGTTGTCGGGTTAATGATTCGAGAAATGCGTGCGTTGTCGTCGAGTATTATAACTACGGTCTATCAAGACTCGTCGGGATCGTCGGTCGATAAACCTTTCCAATTTGCCACCGTGTTTTTTACGACGCTATGTCGAAGGACGTATGGTCGAGGAGAATCGTCTTCCGAGAATCCCTTGGTGCGAATTGGCTTTATTAAAATTCGTCCCGTGTTCGTCCGCAACAATTTTGAAACTTATGAACGTCCGGTACGCGGAATTTGAAAACTGGCTGTAGTAAATTCAAGCAATGGGAATGTTTCTCCGCAAATATTTCACCGATTTTCATCCGCACTGCGGAGACTAACTTTGAATGCAAACGAGGACCAATGAAAGGAAAAAAAAGTGATTCTTATTCATCTCAGGGAAATTAATGCCAAACTTGATAAAATATTTCCAGTCACGAACGAGGAAAAACTGGATAAAGAAAGCATGTGTAATGTCACCATCAATGGTTTTTAATAGTCTTCATAGTTAATTATAAAAAAAAAAAAAAAAAAAAAAAACCTTACAAGTTTAAAACACTAGTTCTTTTTATGATTTGACATGGACGTCTGCAAAGTTTATTTTTCGTTAAACGATGTCTCCGCGACCTTCGCGAACTTTATCGACTAAAAACGACTCGGTTGATGCGCCGGATATAACGAACAGATATTCAAGGCGACAAGCGCGAGCCAGTCCTCCCGTTATATACTACCCTCGGTATCGACAACCCGGTTCGATAATCGCGATTGCGAAGGAGGGCCGCCTTGACCCAGCCTATCCTTTTTCGAACGAGAAAGCTCGTCCCTAGGGTGCTTTCGGCCGAAAGCTCGCGAGAGTGTCTTTTCGCTCTTCGTCTCGATACGACTTCTGTATTTATTCCGTTTCAAATGGGGATATTTCTCCTGCGAGAATTTCCCTAGGGACCGCGAGAATTCCGTTGTTGACCGAGCAATCCTCTCCTCTTGATCCTGTGCCAAGAGCAGACCGACGGATTAACAATATCGATATTGCAAGCTCAAAGACAATCACTTCTATTCCACCCTCCTCTCCCCCGACTCTGCTATCAGGGAAGACCCGGACATTGCAAAATTGGAATATAATAATGCCAGAGGATCGGCTGGAAAGCGTCGTCCCCCCCCCCCCCATCATCCCCTCCCTTTAATTGAATTTTACGGAGAAAACGTCGGTGTTTGGCGGATGAAGAAAGTCGAAATTTATTCCTACTTGTATCATTTTATTCCGAATAATGCTAGAAAGGCGTAAACTCCCCTTGTAAATATCTCGGACTTGCTAGTCTTTTCATGTTCCTCATATTTCATCTCTTCTATTGAACCTCCGACATCTTCCAATTCATGAATTCTTAGAGTTTGTTTGATTTTTCTGATGGTTAGCTTCATATTCAAGTAAATGGCAATGAAATTGCATGCAAAATGCGATATACATATGTAGGGACGTTAGTTTCCCGAAATATTCGGATGCCGGCAGTTTAAAAACCGTCGAGCGATCCCGTGGTTCGCCCATGCACGCGCATGAATTGCAAATTCGGCAAGGCCTGAGAAATTTCGCGGCGACGCAAAGTCGAGAGGATCAACGCCGTCGTGTTGGTACCGAAATTTGTATGCACAGAAGCGATCGAATTATATTTGGCCGACACTCACTCTCATCTAGTATTCATTAATGTTATATAGCTACATATTGTCTTAATAAATATAACGATAAATATATAGGATTAACTTGTTGTAATTTTTCAAACGATCGAAAATAAAAATAACGCGGAATTGTATATTTTTTTTTTTCTATGAAAATTCTAAACTTTTGTTAAAACAGAATTTTAATTTAAAAGGATTAGTTACAAGGCTATTAAATATCGAAAACCAAAAAAATGTGAAGTACATTTTAGTTGAAAAATTTCAACGTCAAAAAAGATATTGAAATTTTATCCGGGGAAAAGTTTTCAATTATCATTCTCTTCTTCGAGGCACAAATTAAATAAATATAATATATGTATATCAATTTTCATTTCACCGAGAATAAATGAAAAGATAATGCAATATTTCAATCAGAAACTTATATTATACAAACATCTCCTCCGTGCGTTACTAGAACTTTTTTACCATGTAGATGACAGTTAACAAATGCCGGCAATTATATAAATATGAACAGGATTATTTTTCTCCCCTCATGCGCGAATAGGGGATCGATCGCGGTGACAGGCAGCGGTGAGGAATGATAAATTGTGCCGTCACGCCGTCGCAGAAATCCCCGAATGACCTCGATGACGTGAAGACTTCGACAAAGCGGACGAAGAAGATGGCAATTATGCAGCCGCGAGAATATAATGTCATTATAAAGTGGTACTGCGTAACGAAGGCGAAAGCAGGTCGGAGAGGGAAGCCCCGACGCGACGGGGCGGAATGGAAATGCCGTGAGTTAACTCGAGAGCTGCCACGATGAAGAAATGAAAAAGGAAAATAAATACTGTCGGCATGATAAACGTTTGAGCTTGAAATGCATACACTCTGCATTGTAATATCGCGTTCTCTAATTTCATTTTCGTCACCTCAAATTTTAAATGATGAAGCTGAAACTTTTCACGTTATATTCATTGCCCCTCATTTTTGCCACGATTATCGAGTATATTTTTTTTTTTATATGCAAAAATGAGGAATGATAATGTTGATCGTTTAACGCCGCTTTTTTTTCTCCTTTCTTTCTTTTTTAGAGCGCGCTATTAAGGGCTTACGACCCAGTCCTAATGCCTGATAGTAGGCTTTTATGCACCTCCTTTTTTTTCGTCGGCGACCTCCAGGCAGGATGGCTTGGACGTTACGGGCTTCGTGTGCCGTGCAAGGATTAGGGTTCCCCTCTCGGTATAGCGAGATAAAAACGGGTCAGAGTGCTTTCACCGTGGTGGATTAACAAATGGATCCACCATGTCGTTCTGCCGCTTTCTTGACTGCCATCAAGTTTATCGATAGGCTTTATATACGATCTATAAATCGCGCCATATTAATTTTTTTTTATAACTATATTATTATTTGCTTTTAGAACTTTGTATCTGTGGTGAAATTATTATTCTGTCTAGCTCGATTTGTCATTCTTTTCCTGGAATATAAATTATAATCTCATTGCTAACTTGATTAACATCAAATAAACTCTGAAGAGTTCTAAAAACTTTAAAGTTTTAAAAATTCGATGGTAATGTGGTTTCAGAAATTTTATCTCTCAAATTTCGAAAGATCCAATGAAAACTTTCGATTCGTGTACGCATCAAAAGTTTTTCCTATTTATAAAGTTTTACAAAATTCTAGAATTTTTTTGACTATTTTAATCCTCAGAAATTGCAGTCTCTCTGAAATTTGTTATTTCTAAAATAGCGATTTCCTAGAATTTTGTCTCTTTGAAAATTTGGATTTATGAAATTTGACGTTTTTAAAAGATTTCTGAGCTCGTATGAAATGATCGAAATTTTAAAACTTCAAGGTCTAATTCTCAGGGTCTTCAGAGAAGACCTCTTTCTCTGCGTTAATCAAGTCGAAATTGTAATTTATATATTGTCATAGCCATAATATATATTTACAGGGCTTTTTGCATATAAGAATATATTATTATTACATTCTTGGACTACGAAGCATTTTTCTTTTCGTTCTCTAAAGTCATCGCCGTTATTATTTGGCGCAGTTCCTAAGTCGAAGAAAAGAAACGATAATTTAGGAATGAGTGCTTTATGACCCGAGAAGAGGAGAGATTTCCCATGGAAAATTTCTCAGAAACTTGGTCGACGTTTATCTTCGCGTTCGCGTCTTGTCACGAGGATTAAGCTTCCCGTAATCGAGCTTTTCTTCGACGATAAGTTTCTCGAGGGCTAAATCCGCCGAGAAAGCCGATTCTTAAGTTACCATTGGCGCGGCGCATCCTTCTTCTCTCTCTAAACCGCAAACAGACTTTCCTCTCGGAATAGTAGTAATCGAGAGTGCACCAGCGGGAGATGTTGCAAAAAAAAAATAAACGATATTTCAACCGGTGCGGTAGCAGAATTAACGCTGGATTTTTTTTTCCGTATGCAGCAGCGTATTTATATTTCTCGCGAAAAACAAATTTTTTATAATAAAAAAAAAAAAATAATTAGTTTCATAATATTTTTTTAAAGGAATATATGTATTTCATAATAAAACGCATATATAAATTTGTTAAAATAATCTGAAAATTGTGAGCACATTTTCAACAACACTTATTTTATTCAACACTATTATCTTCTATTTTCCATCACATTTTTTACGAATATCGTTGAAATAAGTTTAAGAATATTTACTTTTAAAATATGATAAAGGGTTTATGTTACATGTTGTTTATTTTAAATTATCCGTATATCCTCACGTGATAATCGCACACTGAATCGTACATTTGTTTATTGATTTATCATCTGTTAGTCTTAGTTTAGAATCCACTCAATGTATTTGCAAATTCCCTGAAATGCGCAATCGTTGTCGCTTCGTTCACGCAAATTGTAACAAATCACGCGTCGCGCAGTGAATCCAAATGAAATTTCCGATAAACGACGATTTCGACGTGAAATTTCATTCGCCGGTTTGAGCGTCCCGAGAGCGAGAATAATTATTTTTCACCCTTGAGAGTCGTTTGTCGACATTCCCGAGCTTTGATGTCAAAAGGACATCTCTCGCGTGATGCAGTCCAGTTTCCCCAACAAATATTAATATTTTTTTAAGAGTTAATTTCTTTTAGATTTTTTTAAATTGTACCTTTTGAGAGAAAGAGAAAGAAATAATCTTTATAAAAATATCTAGAATCTCTCTATTTTCAGCTTTTTAATGTCAAACACTCGCGGTTTCTTTTAATCTCACAGAGATTTCAGAAACGATATGTCCTCCGAGATACTCTGATCTTTATTACACTTTTTACTTTCAAAACTATGCAGTGTTTTTATGTCTTAAATGTTTGAACAGAAACGAGAGAGGACCACTCTCTTTGCTATTTCAATATCTAGAAAAAGTTCCCTCAAGTCTCGTCGGTTTGGAAACTTTTAACTATCACCGAACTTTCACTCGAGATCTTTTCGATCAATTCGATTTCTCCGCCGACCGAACTTTGCCTTGCCATGTGAAATGCGTGTGCGCGCGCGCGAAGAATAATTATTTCCCTCCTTAAAGGGGTCGATTCCTCTCTCCCCATCTAGCGTCCTCTCTTTTTTTGCGAATCCTTTTTCCCCTTTGACGTCTTTCCCGTCGGATTAATTTTTCAGACGCGTCAGACGCGTCGCGGGTTCACTCAAATCTCTCTCGTCCCGTCTTATTTTTCCTTGTCAGACCTAGTTACAAAAAGACTCCTCTTATTAAGCGGAGAGGAGAGGTCGAGCGATGATTGCTTTATAATCTGCAACGAGGGAACGGGAGCGTATTCTCGTGATGTATCGCCGGAATCAGCCACGAAGAAGGGAAAACCCTGTCTGTGGCGCTTCCTTTTCATTGTTGCGGAAATTATGAAAAAAAGGCAGAAAAACGACTGGAGAAAATCGTGTTTTACTATTGTAACCACGCGAGTATTAATTCCGGTAATTAAGCTGCAAAGTCCGGAAACTTGAACGTGACGATGAGAAAATTATCTCTTGTTAGAGTCTCATTAAAAAAAAAAATCGTATTACACCTAATATTTCGTAAATTTGTGTATTGTATTTGTCGACGAAATATTTTATATCGCACGTATATAAAACGCAATATTCATGACCGCAGGTGATTTTTATCTTCAAAGGTGTGGCGCGCACGTGCGTCGAATGAATGTCCGACAGCTAAAGGCAACCTAAATTCAAAATAACTGACTATAAATAACCGTTCATGTTATAAATCGACGTACGCTTGTTCGAGGGATCAAAACACATGGCAGACCGATGATTCCGCTGTCGGATAAATATGTTTTATTGGAGAATTATAAAAAGAATTATAAAAAATTCATACACCTCGACGCGGCGTTAATGAAAAGTTCAAGTTTATCCGGTATTTTTCGTCCATAATATTTTATAAATCATTTTAAATCTGATTTCCCTTTGGCATCTTAGGGTTTTTCAACTTGAAAGGTTCTTGTTGCGTTGTCACATCAAATTAAAAACACTTTAAATTTCCATTTTTCATTATTAGGCAGATATGTTTTATATATAATTGTATGAAAAATTTTTCTTTCCATTTTTCCCATAATTTAGATGATTCCCTCGATAAAGGCAGTTTATAAAATTTGACAATGATAGACTATCATGTTTGTATTCATTGTTTGTTTTTTTTTCTCTGGTACTATGATACCATAGAGAGATCACAGTGTACTTCGTTTTTGGACAGAAAGTTTGAAAGTTCGCACATCGTGACACGTGTATTTTATTTTACGCGTCCTACTCCTCTATCGGGAACAAAGGAATCCGCTTTCGAAACTTGCGGCGTCCTGGAACATGGTTTTACTTTAACGCCTTTTTTTCGACAGACGTGAAAAAACGCGGTAAAGGTGGTTAATTTCACAGGGCGTGACCACACAAACGAAGCGCCGCTCGCTCGGTCGAAAGCACGACATGCGCACATTCGAACACGCACGAATAGATCATGCCGTCGCTATAGTAACCTCGTGCGAATCTGAAAGTATTCCACCAACATCGTGCTTGGCCTGTGTTTTATTCGCGATTTCCGCGATATTACGCGGTATTAGCACGCGCGCCGACGAAGGTATATATCTCGAATAGTCTGCCTCCTCTTTTTTTTTTTTTTTTATTTTTCCGGTCCATATCAAAGAGTCGGCCATTTGAAATGCTGATAAAAGCAAAGTTGAATAAAAAAATATGATATACGATCCGATACGTTTGATTATAACGTATTGCAATAAAAGCTTTGCATAATATTATTTAAATGAATGTTATTCCATATTTACTTGAAAATACGAAATGGCAAGGAAATATTCAATTCGAAGGTAGTCTCTTGTATAAATTTCATAAAGGGAAAACAGTTATTTTTTTTCTCTACAAAGAGTTTAGTTGTTAAATAATAAATGGAGAAAAATTCCGTAAATTATTTTCGACGGTAAAAAAAAAACTTTTTTTTTTTCTTTTTCATAAAAAATAAGAGAAAAAATAAAAATATCTCGTGTAAGAATCGTGTAAGAATTGCTTCTCAGAAAAGAAAATATATAGTCGATAAAAGAAACTTACATAATCACTGTCGACCAGTATTTCCGTACGAATGCGAGGAGAGCGGAAGCTAATATAATCGGCATCGGGACGTGCCGGCGCGATCTGAATGCATCCGAGAAGGATGCAGGACATCGTTGACGCGATACAAAGAGGAATGCCAGAATCGTCAGGAGGGTCGGCTTGGCACGACTCTCCATATTGCCCTAATCGATCGGCGAGCCTCTTTAAGGGGATGATCAGTCGCTTACAAGTTTTCATTACGAGGGAGGACAACCATTTTCACGGCTGCGAGAACATCTCGATTTCGGTTAGGAAGTTTCAGAAAAAAGCGAGAGAAAGCGAAACCGGCAAACTTTTAAAAGACATCTATCAAGCGCTTTTTTTTTTTTTTTTTTTTTTTATTCACGTCTTGACCCTGCTCAAACTTTTTCCAACAGGCCATCTATCGTTTTTTATTTTTTTCTACAAGTCTTTTGGATTCTCGCGTCGTTGGAGTAACGTGAAGTGACACGTGTTGCTTTTTCCCAGTATAAATAAATGGAAAATAAAACAAAGATAGATTTTATGAATAAAAAGTCGAACAAAAAAGGGAGTTGTTCTAAAGATATCTCGTGTAAAGATATTCCACTCTCTTAATAGAGATAGATAAACTCCGCATTATCTCTTAGATATGTACTACCGCGGGTGAGGCTATAATCAAGTTGATAGAGAATGGAAATGCGCCCACGCGATTTTCTCGGGAAAATCGGCCCTGTGAGATGCAATCGCATTAATTCACGTGGACCACGAGCGGTATAATCCTCCCCCTGTCTCCCTAGTCGGTAACGTTATATCGATGTCAGCCTTTGGCATCGGTGCTCGTAAATTTATTATTGCACATCATGGTTACCATGTGCGACATCGAGCTTACGATTTTCATCTTCAAGAGGCAATAACCGATATAATTGGATCATCCCATTGAAATATGTTTACGGTAAATTCAGTCGACCGGTCAGTTTGGAATAACGGATAATTGTAATATGTATATTTAAAATCGTGTTTGCAACGCAGATGATTTTACAAATAAATTTTTCATATCTTCGTATATACATATAGTTTTCAAATTTCTTACGAATCTGATCTTTGGTTTTTTTATTTTTGTAAAAGAAAAAGAAAAAGAAAAGTAAAAAAAATCTACAAATATTCTTTCACTCTTTTTATTATTAATATTTCAGCTGAAATATTTTGTTTAAGTTGTAAACATGTAATGTTTTTTTTTATCGAACATTCATTTCCATGACATTACATTTATCGAAGCTTCCGGGGAAGAAGCAAACTTCTTCGTAATATAGTAATGATTTTGAATAAATTTACGCGAAAGTCGCGACTACAATGGTAAGTATTAGGCACACGCACAAATTTTCACAACTTGAGACATTGTAACGCGCCGCATAATATCACGATAGCAATTTCACGTATTCACCTAACCGGCGCTATAGCACTCGTAAAGTCAACTAAGGTCGGGCGAAAATGGATTTCGCGTTCATATTTTATGGCGCACCTCCTAATCCCTTAATCCATTTATGCGACGACCAGAAATCTCACCCAACCAGATACGAAAGCTTCGGTAAAAGCGCTACAAAAGTTGAATAAAAATAGCGGTATAATTTAACAATGTAATTAAGTATTTAACAACGCTATTTTAACAAAACATTCGTGTATGTATATATATGTGTCCAGATTTTGTTTTATGTATTCCAAATTATCTTTTTTGCAATGAATAAAAGAATTCTCTCTTAATATCTCACGAATGTAATCTTGCGGATAGAAATAATAGAATCATTTAAATTTAAATATCTCCGACGAGATTATATGTCTGACATTTGTGAAGAAAATTTTGTCAAGCGAGACTAATATTTAAATCGACTTTTTCCCCTCTTGGCACCCCTTCCCTTCCCTTCCCTTCCCTACCCTTCCCTACCATCGTTCTTATGAGCTCTTAATCCTTTTCCATGTTACATGGTGGAAGAGGCTTTGCTCAACCAGCGACCTTATTGTCGTCGTTCTGCCGTAAAGCAGCTCGTTATTGCGACCGACGATTCACCTGACCGAAAATTACATAAATTGTTCTCATACTTACATCGAGTAACTACATATGTATATGCATGCAAGAAGTGGAGTCGGAGCCATCTTCCGACCATGCTGCTTGTTACAGAAGCGAATGGAGAGAAGAACGGTAGTTAGTTGGACAATGCAATATCGATGTCGTTCTCCAGTTTCGCGTAATCGAGTAATCTGTTATAACTTGTACCACGATCGATTTCAAAGGTCAATTTAACGAGATTTTGATATATAAGTCTCACAATACACAAGGATGCTTCACGTTGGACGGTTGGAAATGAACTTTGAATTGGTCAAAGAACTTCTCTCCTTTCAGATGATAGAGGTGGTGGCGTCCCTTAAAACGCTCTGTAAACTTTAGAATATCCGGGCGCGTATCTTTCAAGCCTAGCTTAAATTCGTTCAAACAAAAACAGATGCGTTTGACAATGCGATCAGATCAGCGGAAATTACTGTGTACGTAACTTGGAGCTCGTTAATAGAAGTTAACACGGTGCCTCACAGTGTGCGAAACTAAACAAACAGCGATAATAGTTTTGTAGGAATTAACCTTCACAAATTTCAAAACGTCAGGGAAACTGCAGTAAATTCAGGGACGTGAAATTGTCAGATTTATAATGTAATATAATCCGAAAAATTAACAAGGTTATCGGGAACTTTCGATTTGCTAGATATTTAATGATGTAAAAAGATAATTAATGATGAAGGAATCTCTTAGATTTTTTTTTCAAATAGGTTTTTCAAATAGGATAAATATTAATTATCTCTTTTTTGATTTTTTTGAATTTCTTTTTTGGATATAAAATTAGGAAAAAGGAAGATTTTTTTTTATAGACACTTTTTTAACCGCATCATGAATTGAAAGCTACAAATATTTTATTGTTCCACATGTATAAAGAATGAGCAATCAACGCGCAGTTAAATCTCAGAATTAGCGCTCAATTGTTCGAGTTGATTATTAATTCATCGATATATATGCATATATATGTTCCATCTGTAATTTATAATTCTTGTGATATCGAAATGCTAAAATAACAGCGATTGTTTACCTCAATATATTTTTCGATCTCGCATCTTTTAAAGAAAATCAACAGTTGTTACATAAAATAAATATAAAGTTATTTCACAGATACATATATTTATATACTAAATGGAACGTTGTTTGTTTCAGGCCTCGTTTTACTCGACAGCACTGAAAACCCTGATCTCTGTGTCTACTGTGATACTGCTTGGCCTCATATTTGCTTACCATGCCTTAGAAGTTCAGGTACGTACAATGCACATATCAAAGTATTATAATCGCAATAATAAAATAAGGGAACTTTGCATAAAAATCCACTAAATTTAAAAAAATGGAATGTAAAAAACACATCATTTTAATTCTTTCAAAAATCAAGAAATTATTCTATCATTCATTCGCTCACGTAATTTCTGTATAATTTTATTATTTTATATAAAATTTAACCGAAAAAATGATTATTTTTCCTTATATTGTTATAGATACACATTATTATTATACATAATTATGCAGATAATAATTCAATGTTTATAAATGATATTATTGCATTTCTATAAACTGTTAAACATAAACTACTATAATATAATAGTTATAAACAACTATGAATAGTTATAAACAAATTAAATTCCTTCAATGGACAGATAATTCCGGTGAAATTGTTTTCGCATTTTCGAGCGTATCGTTCGGAACAGACATTACGCCTCAGTGATAGCGGGATTTGTAACAGTCCTCTATTATACCGTCCGTTCGGTCGAGTTCGTGGGAAATCGGGAAACTGTATACGATAGCGTGCGTGTGATTTTGCAAGTAGTATTGATGCACCGCTAATGAAAGGCCAATTAACAAGGCGCGCGCGCGCGCGATTAAATTTTATCTAGTCGACGCGCAAAATCGCGCGCTTTAACATCGACGATTACAGACGGCGGATTATTTATGCGGCCGGGCCCCATGTTGCGCTTTAAATCTTTGAAACTAGGTAGGCAACTGAATGAGTAACGACATATTCGCGGAAGGAATAAATATGCAACGACCTTCGGTTTTAGATCAATAAGTTACGTCAAGTAAGAGCGCGAACTCGAAAGCTTGAAATTTGCAACGAGACATTTGTCTCGGCGAAGCCCACGGAATCTTTATTTTAACTTCTGCTCTCCGCTCTATAGTAGGGGAAATCTTCACAGAAATTGTGAATAGATCCCTTTTCTCTGTGACCCTCTTAAGATAAAAGTTTCAAGACTTGTCAAGATTGCACAGAAAGTGCGGAATGTATACCGGGATTGTTTGCTATTCTTTTTTTTTTTTTTTTTTTTTTTTTTTTTTTATAAGTACTCGAATACAATTTTTAGAAGACGAGAGAGATCGTTAAAGAGTTTTCAATTTATTCCTATTGAATAAAAAAAGTTGGCTGATGATCTTGATATAATAATGGCGGAGTTTGAGAAAAATGACGGGGCATTGAAAGCACGCGTGGAGAGAGATGAACCGGGGTAAGTGTTCATTATAATATCCGGCGAAGGGAAGTCTCTTTCTGCTGAGCTCTCAATTTGCTTCCGGCCTACGGTAGGAAGTCGTCTTAATGAGATACCAATGGCCGGCAGCGAAAGAAGCTTCGCAAAGCCGCGTAAAGCTGGAACGTTTAAGCATCAACTCAAATATTGACATTACGACGGTCTTTTAAATTTTTACACCCAAGACTTTCGTTATGTACCGAGCGATCTGCGAAGAAGAAAGGCGGTGTAATTTTGGTATCCGATTTCTCCGAGCGAGTCTTAAAAGAATGTATAAAAGTGTAAATTTGATACTGGGAAGAAATGTAAATGTTTGAATTTTAGAAAAAATAAATGCATCGTAGATTTGCGAGAATTTTTAAATCTTGCTTTTATCTATCGCAAGAGGTTTTAAATTTTAAATCAAACATTTTTTACGACAAATAAAAATCGTTAAAAATATTGATGAAGTAAAATTAACATAATACTCGGTATAAAACACTAATTCTAATAAATTTAGAAAAATTTTTTTTTTTTGCGCATAATCGATTAAAAGCCATAATAGACTCATTTTTAAGAAACGAATTTATATATTGTATTATATATATATAAAAATAAAGAAATCAGTTTCTCACACACATGTCAATTTTATTTGACGGTAAAACGGTGCAAAGGTCAACTCTGAATGACAGATCAAGGGTTTATTGTAAGTCTCTCTAGAATATTGAGGTCGATCGCGAAGTGAAAAAGAAAGATGTGATAGCTGCCAACATCCGTTACCGTATCCCAAATGGATAATTCCGACTCAATGTGTCGGAAAAACGTTCTCGTCAAGCTCGCAGTTGTCACGCGATGCAATTTCAACGCGATATATCGAACCTTTCCCCCTGCTGTCCCTCCCTTCCCTCCCCTTCGATATCGCGATAATATCTTTGCAAGAATTTGCCATAATGATTGTTGTGTTGAAGCAAGTCCTGTGGTTTTTCACGAGATAGAAATCATAATCCTGGGATTTTAATAGAACTTTACGCGTGTTTATACTTGTAAATTTATCACAGAACGCAATTTGCATGTGTTTGAATGGAAGTAAGTTGAGAAATAAAACGTCTTTTCACTTATACCGATTATTCTACAAGTTGCACAAACTTAGTTTAATGGATACTTGGAATTCGCAAAGTTAATTGTCGTTAAAAAAGGAAACTTTGAAGCAAGTCATTATTTGTTGTAAATTATTTAACAACAAATCACCCGCGCGCCTGAAATTCAAATTATTATAGAAACGAATTTAGGTGAACGAAAATAAATCGTTCCGTCTGTTATCTGTCATTTATCAGTTTCAAAGATAAATTCGCGAAAAATTATTTAAACTCTCTTTCAACTGCGGCAAACTATTGATCGCACTTATTGTCTATGATCTCGGAAACATTAGGAGCGGAGGTTTTCGATGATAACCAGCTCGGCCACTCCAAGCTGGCGCATGCAATCTTGGAGCAGCAACGGCTGGCTAAGAGCCTAATGGCCTGCTGACCTTTCGGCACCTGTTGATTGTCGTTTATCAAGGATTTGCATGCGCAGATTTGCCGATATTCCTAACCTGGCGCCGCAGAGCGAATGGGTCTCCCACGGGAAACGTCGCTGTCGTTCTGATCGATGTCATCTGCTGCGCAAGTTTCTCTCATCATTCTCTTCTCCGTCTACTTCTTGTTCTATACGTATCCATTGTATTTAGTACTTTGTACTAAATAAATCTGTTCAAATCCCGCAATTATCGCAGATTCTTGATACGTCAAATTTCTAAGATCCTTAAATGGAAATAATTTGATTCGATTTATTACAAATTTGATTAATCAATATTAAATTAATAATCTCAATTTTTTCCGGACGCTAGAAATAATGCGATTTAAATTATCGGCAAAAGAAATTGCATTTACAAATATGTTGTGAATTTAACGAACGTTATCTGTGTGTTTTAGAGAAAATTTGAGGAAATTCTACTGGTTGATGTTCTGTAAAAACAAAATCTGTGACATGTTCGGTTTCTTATTAAAAAAAAAAAAAAAAAAAAATGCTACACGATATCGTAATATCGTAAATCATAATCGCGTGCGTTTAGATTAAGGAAGTTGGAATGCCATGGATTTATGGATTCATAAATTATTGACGTTAAATCTGATATTACTTTTTTAAATTTTGCGGCATTTTTGTCGCTATAAATTGCCAGTATATCGATGCAAAATTCCCTTTATACAGTTTTTCTCGATGCAATGGATTCTTCCTTCTCTTGTCACGCGAAACCTCCTCCCTTCTCCGCCATTTTCCCCGGTCTCCAGCGGAGATTATTCTTCCGAATAAATGGACTTGCACCGCATTATACTAATCCATTCAGAACGCCCGAGGCGATGGCGGGTTGCATCTTTCGCGCCGGACGAGAAATACGAGCTGCAAAATATCCGCGATGTATCAGGCCGCGAGATATCGCCAGGATGTAAAAGCGCGCGATGATGGATGTATATCGCATCCCGCTGAGGATCTCCCCCGGACTTTCAGAACGGAACACAACTCCATTGTCGAAATTTGAAATTTTCGAGGTCCGACCCGGCTGCATCTAGGAGAGAAAAACTTGAGAGATGATTTATGATGTTGCAAGCATTCGGTGATCACTCAACAAAGGTCCTGGTGATATCAAGATACTACGATAATTTACAAAAAGTTAATAAACTGAGAAGCAAATAAATAATGGCGATATCAAAGGAATTCTTGAATTTACTATATCAAAGTTTTGTTAAATGAGATCTTAATGAGTGAAAAAAGCTGTTAGAATATTTGAATCGAGGGGGAAAATATAAGTTAAACAGATGATAAAAATCAGCAATGTCACGAGGATCAGTGACGTCGATATGAAACAAATTGCACTATCTCGAGTAACACGTATGTGGAAGCCTTTAAGCGCAAGTTGTTTAGATCTGGCAGGATCGTTACCGAGTTAAGGATGATTTGTTGCCGAAATGGCGGCGGCCTGTGTACGGTTACAACTAACTCTATGTAGCGAGATAGACGGCGATAAACAACGACGTACGTGTTGCAACGTTTTAATCACGTTTACGAGCAAGGCGGTCGGAATTCATATTAATCGAACGCTCTCAAAGAGCGAGCTTTCATAACGGAATACGCAGGCTTATTTGGTCTCGGTTGGTATAATTTCGCGCGATCGATACATGCACTCAAAAATCGCTTTGAACGTGCGCGCACGATGATACGATATATATGGATGGTACGGCATAATTAATTTATTCGTTTGTTAGTATTTGCTTGACAATCGTGCGAAATGGATGAGTGTAATCGACTTTTTTTCAATAATGTTCAATTCTGAACGAATAAAGATCCCAACGATTGATAATTATTACAATCGTGCATATTAATCTCCGTGTGATATTTATTACTAAAAGTTCTTTATTTCAATAAAGGAGAAATGCATAAGAAAATTTGAAAATATATTTTCAAGATAAATAATAATCAAATAATTGCAATTCATTCTATTATAATATAATATTATTATATTATAATATAACGCAAAAATTATTCGTAAATATTTGGTTATTCCTTATCTCGGAAACATATTTATATTTTCCAATTTTTAGATTGCCTTATATACATAATATAATAATATTATAGAATAATAATAATAAAAAATTCTATTTCTAAAACTTGAAAGATAATAAAATTAAATAAATTTAAAAAATTATGTTATATCATATTATAATATCTTTTTACTTATGTAATACATAATAATTGAAGTAATAAATTATTCAAATATTGTTGGAAAAATCGTATGCGACTTAAGCACAAATCTCTGTCAGTGCTGAACAGCTGATCAGATGATTTAGGTTGATGAAACTATGTGTACTTATATGTACGATCTGTCAATTTCTATGTTGGATGACAGTTGTTCATGATTGATAACTGCGCGGACGACTGGCGGATCGCGATGACCTGGCAGCGGATCGCGCAGATCACGGTGGAGCTGGCGATCTGCGCGATTCACCCGATTCCGGGCGAGTATTACTTCCTGTGGACGACCAAGCTGGCAAACAAGAACGGCGACATCGGCTCCAAGTGGGTGCCGTACGACGTCACCCTCTCGTTGCCCATGTTCCTCAGGCTCTACCTCATCTGTCGCGTGATGCTGCTACACTCGAAGCTCTTCACGGACGCGTCGTCGCGTAGCATAGGGGCCTTGAATCGCATCAACTTTAACACCAGGTTCGTCCTCAAGACCCTGATGACCATCTGTCCCGGTACGGTACTTCTGGTCTTCATGGTCTCCCTGTGGATCATCGCCTCGTGGACGTTACGACAGTGCGAAAGGTAAACTCTACTACTGCTACTGTATATAAAATATACAACATATATATATATAAGTTTTTCATCTCTTTACAATATTATATGACTATATAAAATTTCAAGATAAAGATTTACTATGTAATTATAGTTTCAAAATTAATCGAGATTTCTCCAAGTGTTTACATTCGATAGCTTTATACAACTATCGACATTATTAAAATAATCTGTACTTTTTCTTTGTTTTTCTTCGCGCTTTTTTCTTTTTCTAGTTTCTTGATTTATTCCCCGGTAGCCAAGCTTTTGAAAGTGTTTTATTTCTTTTTTTACATTCGCTCTGTCAGTAAAGTAACAGTAGTTGTCCCACATTATTCATGTCCAATTCCCAACGGGAGGAGGAACACTGACAATGCATTTTGAAATCATGTACAGTCCAATGGACGCGACTCATTTGCTTGCGATGATTGATCTATGACCTAATGGCGCGTCCATCCATCGCGAAATCCCGCGACGTAACCATAAATCTCGGTATCCTTGCGGGAGAAGAGGGAAGGAAGTAGGAAAACGCGTTCTCGATTAGGGTTGGTCGTTGACGATCGCCGTTGGAATTTAGTGATTCCTGGAGAGACCGGCTGATAATTAAATTCTCCCCGTAAATAGCCGCGCTGCGATTTCAGGAATAATCAATCTTTGCCTTGGCAATATCGAGGCGACGACCGATGGCTGCTTTCAAGGATCCCGTCAGGTTAGGTCTCGAAGCAGAGAAGCGAAGGAAAGGATTCCTCCTATCCATCGCCTCAATAAAATCTCCCGGTTCTTTTGTAATGGACGGGCCTTCACCCATCCACGCGTTTAATTGAAATATTTATCACTCTGCTAATGTTGATCTCTGCCTGTCCCGACATCCGGCGAAAGCCTTCGATTATGAGCGATTCTGTGTGAACTCGCGATCGACTGTTTCATTGTTTCACTTGAGGGGGCGATCATTGAAATCGTGTGCGCTTTTACATTTGATTTATCGCGTTCCACCTTTTCCGATAGTCGATTATGATAATAGTCCCGATAATGGTAGGAACATATTCAACTTCCCGACACCGTTTCCATTGGATGAATACGCGAGTACCGCAGACATCGATATCGCGCGGAAAATTTTGTTTGGCAAATTTATGAAAAAAGTTTTAATCTTTTTATACTTATTCTGTTTTATCACTCTAATCCTGTTATTTTTAATAAATAGCACACGCGCGTGAAATATTGATGTTTATGTAAAATTCTCCCAACAAGTGGTTGCATCAAGTAAATTTATTTAAATTTCTCTTTTAGTATTGATGATATTAAGTAAATATGTAAAACGTGTCACAATTATATGATTGTAAATTATTGTCGTATCATCGATTTATATTTCTCTCTTTATTACAATTAATTTTACTTATTATGTAAAAGTATTTTAGTTTCAAAATTTTAGATTATTAAATTTTATTTAATTAGCATTATTATTTTTGTTTTAAATTTTATATAAAATGTGTGTGTGAATGTGTTGTATACAATTTCTTCTAAATTTATTTTACAACAATGATACGTGATGCCCTCGTATTATTTGCTAAAGTAAACTAACTAATAGTATATGAAATTATTGAATTTGCGGTTGTACATTTGCATCTGCATTGAAAATTAAAAGATCAATTTGTTAATTTTGCTCTCACATCACCGTAAACGACCGCGGGCCCTGCGGCCAGTTTCACGCTTGGATTATGGGGTCGGAAATTGTTGCGAAATCCGAATAGTATTTTATTCAGTAAACGTCCACGCATACTACGTGACAGCGCGAATTTCCACGACAGTAACGCGATTTTCACGGTACGCATGGTCGACAATCACTCATGCAATCAATGTTGCTACGAGAATAATCCTGTTCCATGAGACTTTCATGGGATAGGAATAGATTGTTCGTCGCATCAAGTTTAAACGGGCACGTTTTCGACAAGTAAATAAAAAAAGTTTAAGGAAGTCGCATTTGTTACACGCTTAATTTCGAACGATTTTTCTTCACCTCCGATCGACTATATTCATCATCTCACACGACGATAAAACATTTACCGTTATTATTTAAAAACTTTTCACTGGCTTTTAAAATTTTCATAATATTTTCATCTTTCCCGCGGGAAGAGAAGAAGAAATGGGAAACATTAAAACACTGAAATTTTTAACATGATTAATTTATTATTTTAAAAGATTCCGATTTGTCGATTCGCAGATATTTTGACAAAGATTGAAATTTGTGAAAGATGCGGACGAAAGCGTCTAACGTCGACCGAACTGTGTAACAGGGTCGTTAAAACCATTTTACGACGCAGATTATGCCGCCCGCATCTTCCTCATGCTTGATAATGAATCTCACGGGGGGCATAATAACGCTATCATTCATGCCCCAACTTGCCGTAGTTGCCCTAATGCTTATCCCACGGATAGGAGATTGAACGCTGTGGCAAGATAGATATATCGAACCGCTATTAAGAAAGGACTAGCAAATTTCATTATTAGAAATTATATTTTCAAAATAATATCAAGAAGATTAAGCTCTTAGAGATTTATAAACAAGTTTTTAATATCAATTAAAAAAGTATCAATATACAGTTTTCTAGATTTTTATTGTTAGAAGAATTGAAAAAGGATTATTTCATAAATAGTTTTTTTTTTTTTTTCAATCGCATTTTCGTTTTTTTATTATTTATAAGTTTACGTTTTTAAGAATTTCAATTTCAAATATCAATTTTATAAATCAAATTATCTGCCCCGGAACGTATCAAGATTTTTAAAAGAGATTTTGATGATTCATAAAAGCAAAATATTGCGTTCAACCGTCGCGCGTTGCGCTCGTCGTTGAAATAATGCGCTTGTCGCTTTGCCACGACAGGTTCCACGACGAGGAACACGCAAATCTCCTCAACGCCATGTGGCTCATCGCCATCACTTTCCTGAGCGTCGGCTTCGGCGACATTGTGCCCAACACATACTGCGGTCGAGGTATAGCCGTCTCCACCGGGATGATGGTAAGGACAGGACGTAAACCGGCACCGTGTCGTGAAATTTTTTCCACCATCCAGCGTCGCTCGCGATCAGTGTCGATCATCAACGATGCATCTCCGAGGAGATATACATATATATATGATAAAACTTTGCGAGAGAGAAAAAGAAAGATTTTTTTAAAAAAGGAAGGCTTTTTAGAGAAATTATTTTAGAAAAATAATTGTTATATATATATATATATATTTTTTTTTTTTAATAAATAAGGCATTATATCTTTCCATATCACGAGCCGAAAAATATGTGAATTTTTCCGAATTGTACAACAATTATTCCGGCTAAAGTCATCGGTTACAGGCATCGTATTACCAATCACTATGGTCGTTAATCCTTACCGAGATTACCGCAAACTACGAGATATATATATACTGCATCCGCATGTCCAGACTCGCGGAACTCCGCAGGCATGTAACACTCGATGTAACTCCTCGCGTTAAGCACCGCGCCCGACCAGGGCTTCATTACAGGAGCGGACGACCGTAATAAACGAACGAGCGATCGATCGTGATTCCGATACCAGTAGTTGACAAATCGCTCGTCCCGATTTACACGCAGTGTTTCGTCCCGTTCGTGTTGTTCCTTTAACATGCTTACACGCCGTGTCTATGTAATTAAAGACGACGTAGGACACAATAAACGCCACGTCCGTTCGTTCCCACGGGAATGTGGGAAGTCGCTCCTCGTTATATGTACCTTCCTTCCGCCCGGCATCTTACTCGCACTTCCGCGAGTTAATCCGTAATTCCAGTTAATTCGTAACTATCTCCGAGTTGATAACCAACGCATGGCTGCTTCCAGAGATGCTAGCCAATTCCTCGAAACTTCCGCTGCGCGAGCACGATGGTTGTTGCCGGAAATCCGAACATATAAGTCACGATATGTTTAATAGTTCTCACCTCCCCTTGTCAGTTAATAATCTTTCTTTCTTTCTCTCGTGAACATTAATGCGCTGGTTGCGTCGCTTAAATGGTGCGAAATTGCTCAGTCTGAGATTCTGCCTGTTGACTGTTAATGGCAATCCCTCTCTTTCTGCGGAAATATTCTATTTTCCAACAAATAGTTTCGCAATCAAATTAATGAAACTAATGTTGCTTAAAAAAAGAATTATAAAACTAATAATGTAATAAAAATAGTAAAGTAAAAATGTGATGAAAATAGTGTAATTATGAGACAAAAATCAGTCTTATTATATTAGTGAAAGTAAGTTTCTTTATACAAAAAATATTTATAAATTACCGCTAACTTGACGGCAACCTGAAACTATAATCCGAGAGATTGCTCAGCTTGAGATTTTGACCGTTAACTTTTAATGGTAATCTCTCTCTTTCTGCGGAAATATTCTATTTTCCAACAAATAGTTTCGCAATCAAATTAATGAAACTAATGTTGCTTAAAAAAAGAATTAGAAAACTAATAATGTAATAAAAATAGTAAAGTAAAAATGGTAAAAATATTGTAATTGTGAGACAAAAGATTTACATTATTGAAAATAAGTTTCTTTATTGTATGATTAAAATTAAAAAAAATTATATAGAATGTTTGGAAATCACGGATATTTAGAAATTTCGGAAGCTAAAGAAAGAAAGAGGCAATTTTAAAATATATACGCACATTTCATGTGGAACAAACTCGCAGAAAATATTTTTTTTCTTCAAATTTTTAGGGCGCCGGGTGCACCGCTTTACTGGTGGCAGTCGTCTCCAGGAAGCTCGAACTTACGCGGGCGGAGAAGCACGTGCATAACTTTATGATGGACACGCAATTAACAAAAAGGGTAAGGCCACTGCTCTTCATGCATAGACAAGTCTTTACGTAGTATTTTAATAGAGCACAGGAGAATTTTTTATACTGTCGTAGAGTCGAAACTTTCTCGCGAAGCTATTCCAGTCTAGTGATGTAAATTTCAAGCAATAAAAATTTCAAATAAAAAACTTGCAAAATATAGCAGGAATCCTTTAATAGAACATCGTGGATTATAAATTATAGTATATTAAAGGATATTTTTGGTTTCGATAGAGAAGATGTTCGGTTCACACAGAGAGCACAGTAAAGCCGCTATATACCAATTTATAATAGCTTATATAATATATGGTCTTCACTGCTTTTACATCGATCGACAATCAAAAAATAGACATTTACTAGAGCTACAACTTCTTTACAATTGAAACTTTGATACTTAAACACTCACTGCACTAACAATTAGTAAGTGACTTTAAGTAGAGATATTTTTAAGTTTTTTGTTTGCTGACATTTTCGTGAAAAAATTTTGATTCTCAAGTGATATAATATTTTAGTTAAATTTAGTAAAAATTAGTGAAAGTAAGAAAAATAGAATTTATGTAGCATAATGATAAAATAATGTAAAATAGTATTTTCTTTTGTTTAAATAAACTGTTAAATAATCCAAAGGATTAAACTGAAAATTTTACAATAATCGGAGTTGTCTATTGTTGCAATGAACAACTTCAGCATGTTACATTATATCGTGAGTTTGGTCTATGCAAGTTTCTGAATTAAAGAGGGTAACAACTTTTAATGATATGCATAGCAAATAATAAGTTTCTAAAGTGAAACGAGCTATCTATGTGTATATCAAAGTATTAGTTATGTAATAGTAGACGCTAAGTTTTCTTTAACACTACTTTTCGATGGACGATAAACATATGCGATAAGTATCTTACCATTATTTTAAATAAAATCAAACAAATTAAAGTCTAATTTGCAAAATTTCCAAAAATCTACAAGTTAGATTTTCTTAAATTTGAACAGTAGATTCATGATATTTTTTTATTACAATATTTATTAACCGATCGCGACGAAAAGGATAAAAGATTCAAAAATACACAGTTTCTAAAAAAATAGTAATAATAATAGAAGGTAGAAGAAGAACGTAGGTTTTTCAAGACATACATAAATATATTCATCAACGGTATCCCGCAACAATCGGTAAAGCGAATTAAGCACGTAATAAGAGCATGATGGATATCACTCTTCATATAGAGCGACGTAATTTTCCGGTTGAACCACATAATAAGAAAGTATCCCACTGAATAAGGTTGCCTGGGAAATAAGCAGACTGCATGAAGTCGGTCGGCGAAGTTGCTTTGACCTTTAGGCAAAACAGTCTTCCCTTCGTCTTCCAATCTGAATTCTAACTTTGATACAGCGATACTTGAGACAGTGGAGTAAAGAAGAGTAAAAGTAGAAAAATCGTAAATATCGTACGCACGAAAAGAAAAAGTTTCCCTTATAAATTTATAAAAAGAAGGAAATTTAAATATGTATAAAAGCCATCTAAAAATCATTAAAAAAATTCGTAATACAGATTTACAAACCTATAAGTGTCTCATGTCGAATGAACGAAAGATTCTGAATCCGATAGTCTGTTGAAGTTCAAGGACTTGAAGAGCAAACACACTTCCATATGAGGATAAGAGAAAGCGCTCCTGTCAAAGTAGATAGTATCGTCGTATCGTCTATCTAGATGATAGGTCGAGACTTGAGACGAGGAAGTCAGTTAATGTATCATTGTCATCATGAAAGGAATGTGACGTCGATCGATTCAATCTCAACAAACTTTCAAAGAAATAAAAGGCAACTCTCGGCGAGTAAATCGTAAAGTCGATAATATAAGGCCTGCTTGAACTTGTGAGCACTTTCCGATTATTGTACGAAAAATTTTGACATTTCTGGAACACTTTGTAACAAGAATGAGTGCCATAAATTCGTCGCCACGTGAATTTTAAATTCAGAAATAAGTTTGAGACTTGGGCGGAAAATTAAAAGTTGAGAATACAAACTTGTGTTTCGAGAGAGCCTTGCCATTAAGATTTGAAAGTTAAAAGATATAATGGCACGAATACAAATACATAAAAATGAGTATAAGAGACATATAAAACTTTAAAGCGAGATCTTTCCGGATTCGAGAAATTTAAATATTAGTTATTCAGAATTTAAAAAGTATAGGAGAGCGGAAAAGCGGATTCTATCACTGTTCTTTCTTTCATAACGGAACAATTGGTGACTCGTTGCAAATCATGGCATAATCGATAGCTTGTGTCACGAGGGTTAATACGCACCTCTTTTTTTTTTTTTTTTCTTTTCTTTTCTTTGTGTAGAAACACAAACTTTCTCCATTCTAATATATTTCATCGTGCTTTTCAAATATATCTCGAGATGTTCGAAAGTATTTCTCCTCACGTGTTGCAAAAAGACGTCTTTAATTAAAGATGTTGAGATATAATTCCAATCCTGATGCAATTTAAATTTGTCGTATGTCTGGCAGTGAGTTAAGTTGCATAAGTACACGGTCGCTTTTCTCTCCACCTCTGGATCGAAGCCTTCAACTACACGGCTACTGAAATAATTATTAGCCAGCGTTATTTATAAACTTTGCAAATATCAAGGAGTGGTAACGTAGAGCTATACACATAACCATATCGACGAGTCTTTTTACGCCGCTCTAACCCTCGGATGCATATCGCTTTTTTCACGTCATTGCATAAGCGGAATCGATCTGATTTCATCAGCGGTAACAAAATAAATGTCATCCTCGAAACCCATTTTTTTTCCTCGACTACCGTATATAGTTTGCGAGCACGTGTAAATTTTTCCGAGCGAAAGGGAACTGTAATTTTAACAATTTATAAAAATTTGTGGAATCTTTTTAGAAAGTTTTCTCATTAAATGAGAATAAAGCAAAAATGTAATGTTATAATCCGAAAATATATATTTCCAACGGATCATTAATCATTCTTTGAGACAAATTATCCCCGCTGATCTTGAAAGGGTTAATTAACCGTAACATAATGAATACTGTCACAGCTAACGAGTTACGCGATTAATGGCGCAGTATAATGTTTACTTAGCGAATATATATATTTTGAATAATTCCACAGCGCGTGATGTTAGTTTTGATTAAAAATTTATAAACTGCGTGACGCATCGCCGTGTGTGTTGTTATTTCATCTTATATAAACAAAACTGTATAATACCTCAGGATACGACTTTTTCATTGCTTTGTCCAAAACAAAATTTTTTCTTTTTTTTTTTTTTTAATTTTCAAAGAGAAGAGAGCGAGAGAGATTTTCGATAAAGTATCGGCGATCCGCTGACAAGAGTCAGCTGATGCTGAATGGATTGACAAGGATGGTCTGCTCTGTTTGTAGTTGAAGAACGCCGCGGCGAACGTGTTGCGGGAAACGTGGCTGATCTACAAGCACACCCGTTTGGTGAAGCGCGTCAATCCTGGACGCGTGCGGACCCATCAGCGGAAATTCCTCCTAGCTATATATGCGTAAGTCGATATTCCGCACTCTCCGGTTGCGATAACAGAAATACCGTCGTGTAGGGTAGACTCTACACGATGTAGGCTGTATACGTAATTGCATAATTCCATCTCGATGCTACCCTCCACATTTCAGACTCAGAAAGGTGAAAATGGATCAGCGCAAATTGATGGACAACGCCAACACTATAACGGACATGGCCAAGGTAAGGATCATCAGCGCTAATGAGGGAAACCGCTTTTCTGTTTACAAAGCCTGATGCAATATTGCAACAGCGATGGAACAGGGATTGAACAGGATTAGCTCCTGAAAGCTTTTTTAGACAGAGTAGTTTTTTTTTTTATATAAATAAAATAAATTCTTGTTTTTCAAATTGTTTCCCAAATTATTTTTTATCGCTAGGAGATTTAACTTTATAAGATTAATAATACTCGTCTCAGTGGCGTTTATGGCACTTGTATTCCATAAATGCAACATTCTTTCTCGCATCGTCGCAAACAGATAACGAATATTAACACCGTTAACGTGTATAATGCCTAATCTGTACCCTGACAGACGCAAAACACCGTCTACGAGATCGTCTCGGACATGAGTACGCGGCAGGACGCGGTGGAAGAGCGTCTAGTGGGTCTGGAGGACCGTCTGGTCGGCCTAGAGGAGAAGCTGACTTCGCTGCAGGGTCAGCTGGAACTGCTGCCGGAAGAGCTGACCCGCTGTCTGGCCCAGCACGCGGAGCGGATGGAGCAGCGGCGTAATTTTCTTCATCCGGATACCGCGGTAGCCATGGCAGCTTCCGGCGGTGGTGGCGGCGGCGGAGGAGGAGGAGGAACCATCTCGTCGGGCACGAGCCTGGGCGTTTCCGGCGGCGGCGGCGGCGGTGGCGGCGGTGCATCCGTTGCCGCTCACCACCCTCTCGCCAGCCTCTCCAACTCCCCTCTCCTGCCGCATTCGCGCAGCGTGCCCAGCGCGCCCAGCACCATGTCCCTGCACCCGTGGCCGGTCAGCCCGGTCCTACCGCCCGTCTCCAGCCGGACGCCGCACCTGGTACCGGAGACCGGCAGGCATCACGGCCTCAGTCACTCCGCCACGGTGACCACCACGACCTCGCAGTCGGCTACCAGACTCACCTCCCAGGCCGGCATGGGTGGGTTAGGCAACAGCCAGGGCTCGGACACGTCGGCGCACAGCTGAGTCTCGTCTCTGCAGCCGCAGCACTCGTACTAAAAGGCCCGAGACGCCGGTTTCCGCGTAATCAGCAGACCGCGGCCGTGCCGCGACATTAATCGGTGATCACCGACATATTATATAATCGACATATAGTACTGCCGGGGTATGAAATTGTACGCTACGGTCGTACGTAGGTCGGCTGGAGGTTCGCACAAACAAATATGAAAAGATTCCCGTCTAGAGCGGTGTCTCCTCATCTCTACGTTGGCTGTGTCTATAAAAAGACAATTCATATCCAATTATCGGGTGATTCGCGCGAATTCATCGGTGTTTACACTGAAAAAAAAAACAACTCTTTATGATTCGTTTTTGCGCAGAAATATATATATATATGTAATTGTCGTAAATGCCGCGTGGATTACAAAAGAGACGCTGTTCTAAGCGAGAGTGTTGACTAGATTGATTAAACACGGCCGTCTGTTTTTCGTGCGAAACTCGTCTAAGGATGGGCCTTCTTGCATCCCGCGCGCACCTTTGGGTCTCTCCTCGAGGAGCTTATGCCTTCGATGAAATGCGATCAAGCTGGCAAGCGACGATTGCAACAAGATTCGAAATAGGAAACTGTGGATGTAACGACTGTCCGAACGCTATATATGTTTTTATCTTCAACAAATTTTCTGGAATATTTGAACGCGAAAGGAATCGACTTTCTATATCCATTTAATCGCCTACTTTAGTCAATCTGCTCGATTCCTTCCAATCTTCATAATTTTTAGCTAGTCAATTTTGACACAAGTACGCAATTAAAAGGAATCGGTTTTCCGTTTACAAGATAAACAATCTCGAGAGGCGTGATCGAAAGAATGAAAAATTGGCAAATTACACTTTTATAGAATAAATAATCGAATCGATGGATCGATTTCAGATGGACATGAAGGAGAGGAACTCTCAAGGTACGCGCGGCTTCTTCCACTAGCTGCGCGCTGCTCCCCTGCCCAACTTGCGTGCCTGAATAACTGTTTTCTTAATAATTAAATGTACATTCTCGACATACACACACATACACACATACAGAAAACTCTCCACCTTGTATCTCTGTATACCTTGTGAAGAGAGCGAACAGGGCATGACGTGTGTGTACAGGAAGCGTGTGCGGACAAGGACTAGCCCGGAGGTGAACCAAAGCTGGCTCTTAAAGCCTTTCGCGCGTAGTTCAGGTAAACCGTCCCTTTTCTCTCCCTGACAGAAGCGCGTTACAAAAGGACTACTATATCTGTACTTCATACGTCGCTCAGAATCTAGGATCTAATCGATCTAGATATTCGAGGTAAAGTATAAAATGATTTATATATAATGAATCGTTCGTATATGCATTCTCATTCACCGAGAGAGGCTATAAAAGTGCATAATTTACAATTTCTAGTACGTTCGGGCATAACTGGGAATCGATATTTTTTCTGGTTTAAGTAAAAGTATATTAGAAGTTATGGGTGTGTTTGCCATATTTTCAGATATAAAAGACTCGGGATTACATTTAATTAATATATATATATATATACATATACGCGATTATTCTAATATTTTTAATTCGTGAAGAATTGCCCTTAGCTATATTATATTTCACACATTCCTCCTCTCTATTATTTTTCCGCCCATTATATACATGTCTTTCTCGGCTTACATATTGACGAAATATTAAACTGATAGCATTGAATCGACAACGTTGCAAAATATTTTGTTTTTTTATATCGGACGGCGCGAAAAGCACGCTTTAAGGGCCGGCGCGAACCCAACGGGTGTCCAGGAAATAACAAATAGAGAGAGAATGCAAAGTGATCTTATCCGCTTTAACGTCCGTAGGTTACGTAGGATATTATATTGTTAGGTGTAATACTCTTGTACTCTCTATGGCGCACGGGTACAAAAAGCGGCTACGTTTCCACTGAAAGGAAGAGGGAGGGGTGGGAAGGGAGTGAAGATTTTTTATAATGGAACCGCGACCGCGCGAGGGTGGCGCGACGCAAGGGGGTTAGGCTTAATTAAACGAATCGACCAGACAATGGGAAAGTAATTATTTGTCAACGACTTTCCGTTCGAAGGCGTTCATCAGGCTTTTTCGTTCGTGCCTATAATCATCGCCATTCAATACCTCTACATATTAATTTACTGTCGCCCACATATATATATATATATATGAAAAAGTAATTTATTGTTCAAAGGAAAAAAATTGTGCTATATAGCTGTCGTAATTATCGCTTTTATCTGTTACTTTTTTTTACTGTTTGTTCTTATCAAAAATTAAATCGACAGCTAAAAGTTATTCGGCGAAGGAGAGACGATGAAAAGCCTGATGCGCCAAAGATACAGAGTGTCCCGGGAAGAACCGAATGCAAATTTACAATTGTCCCATTGGTCACATTGGATGATGGTCCAGATTCTGAAAAGACGTGAAGAATCTGGATTTACCGAGGGACGCAGTTCGGTTTTTTTTTTTTTTTTTTTTTTTTCCCGGAACACTCTGGTATAAGATTATTGCTGTAATTCGCAGCCGTAACGCAACACACACGCGTTTATTCTTTCCGACACGTTATTAGTCCCGAAGATGTTCAGATCTCGACGCATCGGCGCGAAGTGGTTTGCCAAGGTTTGCAACCCACGCAATCGCACACGACGACAACCGAGATTCTATCGAGGCTCTACGGGACGAGCTCGAACGACCCTCATCCCCTTTAGTAGTAAATTATCAAGTAATTTATCAAGAGTGTTTGCTGTTTCTTTAGTTGGATTAAGAAGAATTAAAAGGAACTTCTATTTATAAAATTGAATTTTCAAGAACGCAGGTGTTCGTAGAACATTTTTGAGAAACGTTTACGAGAGTGAATCGATTCCAATCTCGGATAATTTTATTTCTTACTTTATATTTAAAGCTTGTATCTATTTTTAATATTTTATTATATTTCATTTATTTTATTTATTTAATATTTCATTTATTTTATTTACTTAACACTCGATTGTCAGATTTAGGTATTTGACGTTTATTAAACGTCGTTGAATTAATTTTCTCGAAAGGGATAAGATTCGGTCGAGCCGCCTTTATCCTCGACCGTTCACAAGGAAAAGCTCACGCGGAAAAAGCTCACTAACGCGGATAAAGCTGGGACCTGGTTTGTCTTGTCCGTCATCGTTTCATTTCGAAAGCGTAGTTTCGCGGCTAATCGCAATGCGAAACGGGACCAAAACAGACACAATTTTCACAACGTTCTCATACCTCTCTCACCTTGTACTCTTTTTTTTTTTCTTTTTCTTTTTCCTTGCTCTCTTTTTCCCAGTTGGGCAGATTTTTCATCTAGATAAGAGAGTCGACTAAGAACTAAAAGAGTTAAGTAAAACTGTTCGATGATTGTGGTACTTTGCTATCTTTTAGTAAATTGGAAATTCACTTGGAGATAAAAGTGGTTTCCTTATCGAAAAATAAAAAAAAAAGATGCTAATAAAAACATTTATGCGTTCTATTATACGAGTAATCTTTTTACTCTTTTAATATTTTACAATCTAATAAATAGATTTTTCGATAGCAATCTGTTAATAAAGATAATTACGCGTACTAATATAATGAAAGAATTCATAGAATTCTTTTTTCACGAAGAAAAGTGTAGTAAACTTGTACCATCTATTATTCATTCGCTTACTTTTACGTTTCTGTTTATCTTTTCGATATAGTTGAAAAAAAATACCGATTAATTTATTTGAAAAATGAAGCATCATATTCTCTCGAAAGCTTTCTCGTGTCGATCGATACTTTGAGTTTAGAAAAATTTCCACGCAATTTTATCGCGCAGAATGAGTTTCTATTCGAATAGAAAGATTATTTCGTGTATGTAACTCTTTCATTTAGTCAGTCTCTTTATCTGAATGAAGTTTTTAGTCGAGTAAAACATCCCAATTTTGTTTTTCTTCTCAATTATCTTTAATAATCAAGTTGCTTGGATTATTTCAATTTTTCCTTCTTTCTTCAGTTTTTTTTTCCTCTCTTGTTTCTCCTACTATCTTTCTGTTTAAGCAGCATTCCTCTTTCGCTCGCGACTCAACGCACTGGACACGACAACTCTATGATATTTTTATATAGATTTCTTAAAAGTGCATTATGGTGCCAGGAAGACCACGCCAAGTATAAAAACGTAAAATTAAAACAGTCTCAATATCGGATTCTTAGGTGATAGATACCGATTCGATAATATTGTTAGTACGTAATAGGAAAAAAAGGAACGTGAGTACGTAGATGATTACCGAACTCTTCGACGTAGTGAAGTTACACATGACATCATGATGAAAAGGAGAGAAAAAAAACTATAATCGAGAAAAAAAAAATGCGTTTGCTCGCGAACTACATATATAGATGAGTGCATATACAAATACGACGAAAATTGATGACAAATTGATTTCATGTCATTGGATATACATATATGGAGATATTGCATAAAGTTTCTCTCTCTCTTTCTCCCTCTCCCTCTCCCTCTCTCTCTCTCTCTCTCTCTCTCTCTCTCTCTCTCTCTCTCTCTCTCTCTCTCTTTCTCTCTGCGTTGAATTTCAGTGTAAGTATTTATATTAAATTCGCAATTGATTTTATATATACTTTATTTCAACTAAAAAAAATCAATTAATTAGAATTTTTAATTAATTACATTTAAAATTAAATTTAGTGAATTTATATAAATTACTAGAGCTAATTATACTTTGATATTTTTTATTAGGAATCTGGATTCCTGAAAAATAAAATTAAAATTGTTAGAATTTTTCATACATATTTTATACAAAGTTTATAACAGTATCTTGATTTCTCTAATTGTAGAGGAGAAAAGATCGACTAAAATTCATCTTACACCCTCGAAATTTGACGCAGACTTGACGAAATATACGAGGTCTTTGTTCATCTTTATATTTATCTATTACATTTAGAGAAATTCCGAAATGTTGAAATCGTGTATAAGTATTATATTAGATTTAAATAATGAAATTTGAATGATTCAAACTTTAGATCAATGTAACTTTAAACAATTTACGAAATTGTGGTTCGGAATACGAGAGAGCAGAATGTTGATTCGTAGGAACTTGTAAAACTAACTTTCTTAAAACGTATAAAATTCGCGATTTTTAAAACTTTGGATTCTTGCGACATGATATAGGATCGGTTTCTACATTCTTTTAAATCTTGTCATTTTCAAATATTTTCCACTTCTTAATTTTATATACTATCGTTCGTTTTCGAAACTTAAATTTAGTGTGCACTGCGAAGCAGTGAAAAAAAAAATAAACGATTCCTCCCTTTTTTTTAACGCAGTTATCTCGATGGTTTGGAATAAAAAAAAATGATTAGTAATTTCTGTCGCGATGTGATGATTAAACATTATTAACATTATTAACGATTTTAAGGGCCAATCGCGATGCGAGAAATTCGAAGGTGTCGAAGACCGGAGAGCGGTGATCGATTTAAATCTTTACACGCAATTAATTAACAGTAATAAAAAAAAAAGAAATAAACGAGATGAAAAGCAGCAAAAAAAAAAAAAAAAAGAAGTTAAACGCACGCGAGCGCAGTCTCGGGCGAATTTATATGAGCATTACGGTTATTACTATCTATATTCGTTTCTGATTGTTATTGTTATGATTATTACGAATTATATCGTCATACACGATGAAATAACGATAGAGTTT
Organism: Anoplolepis gracilipes; assembly: GCF_047496725.1. Classification (NCBI taxonomy): domain Eukaryota; kingdom Metazoa; phylum Arthropoda; class Insecta; order Hymenoptera; family Formicidae; genus Anoplolepis; species Anoplolepis gracilipes. The sequence continues at coordinate 2,591,180 of NC_132984.1, read as the reverse complement.
TAACTCTCAGAGAGACACACTTTACGGAAATCTTATACCAAATATATTATACTTAGAGCGGGCTCTGTCGCCATCTAATTGTTACATAAAATGACCAACAACTAATTAATTAAAGTAAAAGTATTATCTATTAATCTACATAGGGTGACCTAGCGACCATGTATTAAGGAATCCTTGTTTTTAACGAGCCCTTTTTCCTCTTTCTCTCTCTCTCTCTCTCTCTCTCTCTTTCTATCTCTATCTCTCTCTGTCTTTCTCTCCATTTTGAGAGCATTGGAAGAACCCACATAAGACGCAGCGTAACGTGCACTGTTGTTATACTTGTGCTGTTAATACCGTCTCATCATTGTCTTCACCATATACAATTGATAGAAACTTGATTCGTCTCATTCCTGTTTCTATTCACTTCATTTGCATCAATTTATGGAGTAATCTGGGATCCTCAGGTACGAGAATTGGTTTCTTACGAACGTCTACTTGTCCGAAGTGCTTTTGAACGTTGCCAGACCCGAATTTTACAAGCACTACATCCTTACATCCGTGAAAACAGTTAGAACTAGAAGTTCTTCAAAGGGATCTAAAATTTCCTTTTTTTTTTCTTTTTTAGCCCTCTACAGTTTTTGAATTACGAAAATTTTGCAGATTTTTCGTCCGTCGAAACGTTGACTTGTCAAATTTCGAAATCACGAAGTATGAAAGTAATCACGGAATCTTGGAGTGTCATCTTTGTCATCAGGTGCATGACAAAGATGAACATGAGCAGCATCGAAAACGAAACATACATTTTTAAACGCATACGGGACATTATACGATCCGTCATAATTTTTTTCCCCCTCCCCTATTAAAATTCGATATTATATACCGTACGCGCAACATTATATAACGCGCCTATATTTACAATGTAATCTTTGCCATTGATATTGAGCATTATAATACACTGTGAAAAATTCGCCGTTACAGCTCCGTATTGTTTGCGCGACATACGATATTTTCCCATTTCTCCGCATCATGCACGATGATACTACGTCATCGATGATATTCACGATCTTGGAACAAAACGGACTATTATTAACGATTAGAGAAAGTTTCCTTCCTACACAGGTTTAGGGCAATAGGTCTATATATAAATATAAAGCATATACATATATATACCCAAAGAGAAAAACCCATATACATATATTCTAACTTGGCTAAAATATATAATATCGTGTAAGTTGTTATACTATTAATTATTAGTCTCTCGATTACTTTACGACGGCGGACATAGGGCAAGGCACAAATTAGCATACAAATATAATTACGTATATATACATGAAAAAAAATATATACAGAGATAAAGTAAAGTATATACGTATATATGAGTATAAACTGAAATACACACATTCGTTAGAGAAAGGACGAAGGCGCGCACTGTTTAAAAAAAGAAAAAAAAAGAAAAAAAACAAGAGGCATGCGAGTGCATCATCGCGGTAGAAACTCGTAGGGCTTAAAAAAAAAAAAAAAGTGGTTTTGATACTATACGAAGCACACACCGAGAGAGCGAACTTTTCTTACGACGAGACTTAATGATATTTTTTTAGACTCCGCTATAACGAATCGACTAAATTAACTTCGCGGTGAACGGAACTTCGTGACAAACCCCCGTTCGACCGGTTAACGCGTTCCTATCGACGACTATCCAGAGCCGATTTCTCCCACCTCCCATTTGATCAACTGTCGTCTAAACACACGTGTGGACTATCCCGGATCCACCTAAGATCCTTGTGACTTTATATTCTAGAGATTGTGGATCCTTGAAATTTCTCGACGAAGAATTCCGTGAGAAGTACGTTTAACATTAAAGATTCAGGGAACTCGTGACTCTTCAGAATTTTGTATCTTCGGGGATTCTTGAAATTCTCTGTTTAAATCGCAAACGACGCTTTTCGGATATCCTGGAGACCTTGAATTTAATATTAAAAATTCGAACAAACACGTTGAGTATTAAATTAAAAAAAATAAGACTCAGGACCGTGTTATATCCTGAAAGCTCGCGATTTGCACAACAATTAAGAAAACTTGTTCAACTTTTCAAACTTTGAATTTAGCAGTATATTATAACTTTGGACTTTACATCCTCGTAGGATCTCGAATCCTCGCAATTTAGATGTTTATTATATTCGGGACATATTACATTTATGAATTTTTCTTCAAAGTTTCAACACATTAGTCGTTATGTCAGATCGATACCCTGACGTATCCTATCAACGTTAACACTTTATCCAGATAATATCCGGTAGCATAATGTTAATATTATCTGCCAATCGAGATTCCAGAAAAGTATATGTAAAAATAAAATACGCTTAAAAGCAACCTGGAGTGTCTGTCTCTCGCAAAGTTTTGCTACATTTCTGAGATTTATTATAACGAACGTAGAAAAAAAAAAATACAAGAGATACTGCCCGCCATTCAAAAACGAAAAAAAACGCATTATATAAATATTTCTTTTCGCAAAGAGAAAAAATTATCATCATTGTGCGTAATTCTTGGAGAAAATCAAGTCGCAATTGTTTTCACGATTTTCTTAATTTTTGTAGATTTTTCTTTTTTTTTTTTTTTTTTTTTTTTTCGGACGTACTTATTTCTTCATATCATCGAATATATATTTTGTTCACACTCGCGGATATTGATATGTGTCGTTATCAACGATCCCCAGACTCCGATCGGTCTCCCCTATCAAACTCGTATTCGCGCTACAATCGATACTTTGACAACCAGAAAAATTCGCGAAGCGATCATCCTACCCTATAGGGACGTGGGGGATCCTCCCGAAAGAGACTCCTTCTACTACGCTGCATCTTTTGTGTATCCTTTCGATATCGAGCCGGCTCGCGACAGGTCGAGCTCACAAGAAAGTAGCACACAGGGTGTCGTGTTAATACTTTACATCTCGTTGTTCGAGGATTATATAAGCGCGATGTACGCGGTTGAAAGATGATTGTTCTCATTATAGTTATAATTATATATGTAATATAATTACATTTACGCATACATCACATATACAGGGTGTTTCAAACTTGGTGGCGAGTCAGCTTTCATCTACGAGTTCTTTGACCAACTTTTGAAGTTGTAAATGAAACGAAAAACTCGTTAGAGTATCGGACATTCTGTTATTTGATGGACCTATAGCTGCGCAATTATTAATAAGAAAAATAATTTTTAATTTGAATTTTGAAACTCTGTTGAAACTTACATCCTTATTAAAACTTATTTTAGAAATCTTGAAAAAAAGTTATTTTTAGAATCTATATCAGTGCGTATTTTGAAATTTTCTTAAAAAAATGCAGGTAATTAGAAATATATATAGATTTTGAATCCCTGAAATATTAAATAATCATTGTAATTGTGTATTTTTAGACTTTTGGGCTCTCTTTAATTTTAGGCATAACTTTAGAACTTACGAGCTTTTTAAATTTGAAAGGTGATCAGTTTCTTTAGACTCCTTTACGTAATTTAATTAGATAGTTTCTTAAATATAATATATAATTATAACTATCATCAACATACATATATCGAGATGTAACGATGTCGATTGTTGAAGAGCAATCAGGCATTTCTGTGATTTCTAGACTTGAACGATGTAACGACGCTGTTCTCGCTTTTAATTAACAAAGATTCACGCGGACGATAGCGCTTTGCGTTTGGATCGCCAAAAGAGGAAAAAAAAAAAGAAATCTTGGCGAAAAAAAAGATTATTTTTCATCACACTAGCCATTCGCGAGCTTGTGCCAATCTTTCCGCGAGACTCGACTCTTGCGATATTGATTAGAAAGCAGTTCTCGTCGATATACAGTTACTATTCGAATAGTCATACGAGATCTTTATTATAAGAAAATACTATTTCTGATCGAAAATTTCGCATCGATTATTTCGCTACTCTGATGAATTAAATGTTACTGTTCTATTTTTTTTAAATCGCTTGCATATAATCTTTAGGAGTTTCATTCGTCATAAAATTAACTTAAAATTTATAGCTACGTGCATTTGAACGTATAATTCTCTCTTATACATGAATTATATACAATAAACAGCGGCATATGAGTGATGGAAAATCTCTGCGTTAGGAAAAAAAATTTAATAACTTAAAAAAAAGTCGCTAATAATTATAATTAAATATAATTAGCATCAATACGGATTATCAGCGCATTATTATAATAAATGACGATTAATAGTTTAAGACGAGGAGGAGAGATGCTATCGTCCGCGTTGCTTTAAACTGAAAAAAAAAAAAAAAAAAAAAAAAAAAAAACCCACGCAACGAATCTTGAAAGTAGTCAATATCTAATCAATTCCGAGGATAGGATCAACTTAGGGGATAATTAAATGGAAGAGGAAAGAAGAGGAGGAGGGAAGTATAACCCCAGTAAGTTTATAATAAACGAGAGGATATATTTCGAAGAGAAAAGGAGAACGACAAGTATCTTCCATTATTAGACTCGACATCAACAGTGATTAAGAGCGTCGTGACAAGTAATTGCCAGTAATTGCGGGATGCGATTGTGCGTCAAGTATGTACATACGTCACGTGTATTTAATTATAATAGCGGCGACAGAAACGTAGCACATATTTTTAAAGGAGAGGAAATATACGAACGCCATGGCACTAAGCGATTTAAATTGCGATCCTGCGTTAAAAATAAGGCCCGGTCGAGATACTCTTTGAAAACTACTAGTGTAATTACGAAGCTGATCGATCATCATTTAACGAACGGGACGGAACGCGCATATGTAACTATTACGATGTCTATGAACCAACGCGTTTTCATGCCGAGAACAAATAAATTTGCAAGTCGGAAGGATGCGTTTTGGAGTTTTTTCTTATTCCCTGTATCAATCGATCCTTACAGTTAATAATGCATATAACAAGGACTAAACAAGAGTCATTAGATCAAAGGAAAATAAAAATGTTTCAATAGAGAAAGGAAGAGAGTAGAACGAGAAAATGGAAAGAATAAGTTGAAGGTTTCTCGGAAGATTCGAAGAAAAAATATATAATTTTTCCTTATCAGAAACTTTCTAATTCGTCAATATCAATTAATATAAATTAATGACCCCTTACAAAATATCAACATTAATAATTATTTCACTTTTCATGCAAAATAAATCAATATAAGTTTGATCAGTTTTTTTTTCACACATAACACAGCATTTAAAAAAAGATTGTTTCTTGTTATACTTAAAAAAAAGAAGAGAAATATAAGTAATTTATCACTTTGCTTCCTTTTGTACTTCTGCTGTCTTCGTTACTTCCTCTTGAATGCCCTTATTAGATATTTCGTTCACGTTTTGCTCATCAATATTATTCGCGGAAACTGTTCTCGACCAAGAACAACTTCGCCGATCTGGGGACTTCGGCATAGACCAGGAACTGCTGCGCGATTTCCGTCTGGGTGATATAGGTCGTGACCTCGCTCGTGTGACTTTGACGACGGAAGCGGATCTTCTGCCGCGTCTCTTATAACGCGTTCTGAAGCTGCCACGAGATTTGGAGCGACTCCTGGATCGCGATCTTCGTCTGGATCTAGAACGGCTTCGTCTTCTGGAACTTGACTTCGATCTACTACGTGATTTGGTATTACTCTTGTGTTTTGATCTGGAATCTGATCTTGTCCTCCTCTTGGAAATGGATCTGCTTGCCGATTTCCGGCGACCCCGGGACCTAGAACGGCTCCTGGACCGCGATGATTTGGAACGGCGTGATCGCGATCTAGAGCCCGATTTTGATCTTCTACTTTTGGAACGTGAATGGCTTCGTCTCGCGCTACGCGATCTGGAAACGCTCCTGGATACCGTTTTGGACCTCGATTTGGTTTTCGTCTTCGAGATAGATCTACTTCTCGATCTTCGACGTCCACGCGTTTTCGACTCTTGTCGCTCTGAATCTCGATCCACCAGATGCGTAAAATATTCATAATATTGACCATTGTACAAATAGGGATTAGTCAGTGCATAAGAATTCATGTCGTATCGAGGATTATATCTTCGACCCCTCCTCATAGGTAACATAGGATGATGATGAATCAATGAATAGCCTGGCATTGGCGGCCTCAACATTCCTCCAGGATACCTTGGCACCGATATTCTTAGCGCGTGAAACGGTCCTGTCGCGATTGGCATCATCGGCATCCTCGAATCAGAGTAGGAGTGTGAGTAAGGAAGATTTGTAGCGGGAACAACGGCACCTGCAATTAATGGCATGTGATATTGCCTTACCTCTTTTTATTTTACGCTAATATTATATTTTATATAATCAAAATTTACCAGCAGATGAAGATGCGCGATCGTTTCTAATAACGCTTTTGAGTTTTTTCTTGTTCGTGTCTTCATCTGTCTCTTCTCCAGCTGTGCTATCCGAACCGGAACCATCGTCTCTTTTCCGTTTTTTCTGAGATTTCTTTCGCTTTTTCTATAAACAATAGTATAATGTTACAATTTTTGAATATCATTACGTCGGTGTAAATTCTTAAATATCATTACATTGCGTACAACCAAAATAATGCTAATGTAAGATTAAACAACATACCTTTTTCTTCTTTTCTTTCTTCGCTTTCTTCTTCTTGGTTTGCTTCTCTTTATTTTTTTTGTCATTTTCGGAATCTAATTTATTACCACTTTCATTCACTTGATCATTTTTCTTTTCGTCTTTCTTTGTTTCAGTATTTACATTTTGATTCAATTTAATCTCATTATTTTCCACTTTTATCTATGATTACGAATCTCTCATAAATAACTTGTTTTCTTTTTTTAAACAATTATTACAAGTTTTTTGTTACTCACCTTTATCCTATCAAACAGTTCATCTAATAATCGTATGCTCTCCAACTGTCGTTGAGCTTTTATCAACTTTTTTTCTTCCCTAGCAATCTTCATTGATACCTTGTCCTCTTCTTGCTTGCGATATGTCGTGAGTACCTTCCGTTTTCGTTTTTCTTCTCGCTTTCGCTGTCGGCTTGCTCTCGCTACCAAATCTGCCTCCTCTTTTTTTCTATAGTAATCAAAGTAGAAAAGAAAAAATGATTTAATATCACACATAAAGGATAAATATAATTCTGTATGTATACACGTTTTTTGTAAAATATTTCTTTCTTATTTCAACGCTTACTTTTGTTCTTCTCGCCGCTTCTTTTCTGCCTCTTCCTTCTTTCGAAGTTTCTCGGCTGCCAAATTGTCCTGCGCTATCAAACGCTTTCTCTCGAATTCTCGATGCGATAACGAACTGTCGCTCATATGTTTGGTCTTGTCAAAATCAACCTGTATCAAATTATTTTACTTGTCAACAAATATTTCTTTTTGTAACGTTATGTGTTATTTCGCTTATTTAATCTAAGCTATTGCAATACATGTTTCAAATGTATGCTATTTGTCACATTATATTATGTTTACAATTTATAAAATTTTAGGTTCATGTTGCATACTAGAATTAATAGATGAGGTAAAAAGATATTGATATTACAAGCCAATGTATTTTTTTTCATTGAATACCTTTATTATCGCGATCAGCGTGTTCTGATCGTCCTTCTTCAGCAGTTTCATGCCACGCAGGGCGTCCATCGCCTTAACAAAATCCATGTATTCATTGTACTGTATGAATGCGTCGAAAAAAATGCCATCCTCATAGCTGAACTTGTGTATGTTATTGCCAAGCCGCATCCTGGACCTGTAGGGATCAGCGGCAGGCACGTCTACTTTTCTCAATGTGCCCCACTTCTTGAAAATCTTACAGATAAGTAACTCATTTGGAACGCTGGCACCATCTTCGACGAACCATTTAACCGGTAGACCGGTAATGTGGATAGTATCCGGCCTTTCGCCAGCCTTCAACTCGTTCATATGTTTTGCATCCCTGAAGTAGGAATCCCAGCTGTGTCTGGTCGGAAAGTCGTCCTTCGCCTCGGCCGCGCGGACCTTAATTAATTAAAGGAATAAATATAATTTTTCTGATATGGGACTCTATTAAAGTTGCATAATGTTTTTATACTTTACATGTTCCAAGTCACATCAACGTTAAATTTGATCAGTTGTAAAATATCAAGCTGCAGATCAAACTTAGCTTTCGTACCTTGAGAACATTGGGGAATCCAGTCAAACTCAAGCGCTGCGAGTCCAACCTGGCCAACACCTTTGGCAACCTGCAACGGTCCTGCAGGTCGCCCTCCAGCCGGATAAACTCCAGGCTGCTCTTGGCCACTTTTAGGGATGCAAACTCGTCTGGCAGGATGAGTGCGCGTATCTTCTCCATTACATCCCATGTTGATATTGTTTTGCCTGTTCATAGCGCAGTTAAGTTTCTGTAAGAAGCTGTTTCCTATAGCTGTTACAAGTGCTCGTGGCTTCGCACGGATCACTTGGAATCATGGTATTTTCTTCCATCAGTTGATTATTACATTATTCTCCTTTTGGTAGAGATTGTCCAAAGCACAAACACAAGTATATAATTGCGACGATGTGATAAACTTGTTGCAACAAATCCAAGACAATTAATGTCAAATCAACAAGAACATAGATAATATTAAAATTAAAACTCATCCGTCTAAACTGATTGCCAACGATTGAGTTAATACTAACAAAATGCTAAGCGCTGATAAAAAAAGATGCAAAATCATAGGTTTAAAATTAATATAAATTATTTTTGCAAGTAATATTAAATGAAAATTAAAATAATTAATATTATAAAGTGATTATCAAGAGAAATGTTATTCTAAATTTTAGTTTAAAACAAAAGTATAGTTATATGCGATTCCAACGCTGCGCTATACAATTTTCTTCGTATCGCAAGATACCGTTTCTTAGCTAAGAGAAAAGGATCAATAAATAGAGAAAAAAAAAAAGAAGACAGAGTGACATAAGGTCTGAACCTCATGGTCCAACCTCAATGGAGGAGGCCACCAGGATGTATTTGATTTGACGATGATATTTTTACCTGGAGTCTTCAGTTGGGGCAGACTGACCGACACGTTAACTTTGGCAAGCGGTTTCAGATAAAGAAAGCGCGGTGGATACAACGGCACAATGTCGCTCAGATCCCTACAGCTTCCAAATCGATTAGCAACCTCGCTACTGGGTTTTTCACCTACCTGCTTTTTGTCGCTCATCGTCGGCTAGGAAAGCTACGAAACTAATTAGGGAGGAGCAAGGCAATCGTTAATCTCAGCTGTGTTTAGATCCTCACTCTCTCTCTATATTTCTCGCTTTGCTTGTCTACTTGCGACAAGCCGGCGAGATGAGAACGCCTCAGTAGGGAGGTTGCGTCGTTCGATAATCTTCGCCAGGTGAGGTGACGACGATGCTCCGCAATCTGTCTCGGACACTCGCCGTCCCGTCACTTCTATCGCGAACTATCGCGGATGCATCGATTTTCTTGGAGAAGACGTGCCGTTTCACGTTCTCCTCTTCCTTATCTCCGCGAAAAGATCTGCTTTAATAAATAAAATACGTAAGAAGCTACACGACATGCAGACGAACTCGACTCGCGTCTCGCGTCTCGCGTCTCGCGTTATAAAAATTCCAGTTTCACTTTGACAGCAATGTCGCCATCGTTCAAATTTCAGGGACCAGAGGCAAGCTGTATCATCAAGTCTTTCGCGCATGCGTGGCGGACATCCAATAGCAGCATTGCAACTCTAGATTCTAATCGGAATGCGTTCGGAAATCCTACCCATCCTAGGGTAGAGTAGCATTTAAGGGGAACTATCGATCGAGTTTTAACAATTATAAAAGTTGTAATTTATACACATAAAATAAAATATGTTTTCTCTTCCTAAAATTGCATGAAAGAATATTTGTGAATTTTTAGAAAGTCTAGATAAAAAGTATTCGCCTGAAATAAATGTTTTGCTGCACAACATATTTTTCCAGGCGAATACTTTTTACTCGTATCTAGACTTCAAAGCTTATTTCTAAAAGTTTACAAATATTCTTTTATGCAATTCTGTCCCGAGAGAACCTATTTTATTTTATGTGTATATTTGCATATATATATATATATATATATATATATATAGAACAGCTTTTGGATCCCTTTAATTTTTATTTATTATTTTTATAATAATAATAATAATAAAAAAATAATATAATTATCTTTATTTATTATTTTTAATTTTTAATTAATTTATTATTTTTAATTTTAATTTTCAATCGGGAGAAGAGAGCAAAAATTTTCACGGTAGAATTTTTGAACGCACCTCTAGTAACCTCTAGTAACCTCTAGTAACCTCTAGTACTCCTCTCAAAAGCAGCGCCATTTGTTTGGACGCGTCGCAGAGTCGCTTTGCGTCAAAGGGCTTCGCTTCGGCAAGATAAAAAAAATCTGTAGGATATATTCGCGGGAGGAGGAGGTGGACGATGACGCGATTATGAGTGGAGATTCTTCCTTTATAATCGGAGTAGTCGAATATCATGCGAGCATCAATTATTGTCGCTTTCGCAAGCTAATAGCAACGTTAATAGCACGTTCTAACATTCGACGGTTGAACAATTACGTTTGATTTTGAGGAAAAGACATAACAACGAGTTAGGATGTCTCTGAGTGCCAGCGCGGAGAATCTTTCATCTGAGGGACAAGTGAGTGAATCAACATCTGATTGACGTCGTTGACTCTCCCACGCGTGACTCACACCTCCGGATCTATTTATTTCCTGTTTTTTTTTTTGCATGCATTTGCACCCGGCAAATTTTTTATTCCGGAATGAATGTATGCATCATGCGATTACAATTTTCTACAAAAGATATATTGTGTAATATAATATTTTATAATGTTTATCAGACTAGCGAGAGATGGAACATGTGCCTGGAACTGGCACTGGAGGGCGAGCGACTGTGCAAGACTGGCGACTGCAAGTCTGGCGTAGCATTCTTTCAGGCAGCGATTCAAGCTGGCACAGACGATCTACGGATACTTAGCGCGATTTACAGCCAACTAGGCAATGCATACTTCTATCTGAGTGACTACGTTAAGGCAATGCAGTATCACAAGTTGGATCTGACACTTGCCAGGAACATGGGCGACAAACTGGGCGAAGCCAAGTCCAGTGGAAATTTAGGTAACACGCTCAAAGTTATGGGCAAGTTTGATGAAGCCATGATATGTTGCAAGAGACATCTAGAGATCTCCAGAGAAATTGGAGATAAGGTATATACTTCAATATTATTTTTAAGTCAATCACTAATTAGAAGAAATTTATTCAATTTTAATAAAAAAGTGAAAGATGAGAGCATTCTTTAGAAATTGTATTTCCTATGAATTATTTATTCTTATTATTTCATCTTATATTTTTTTTTTAATTTTGTGATGCAGCTTAGCGAGGGAAGAGCTCTATACAATTTGGGAAATGTATATCATGCTAAGGGCAAACAGGCAGGTCGAATAGGTAATCAGGATCCAGGAGATTTCTCTGAAGAAGTTCGGGAGTGCTTGCAACAGGCTGTACGCTATTATGAGTAAGATTTTGATTATTCTATAATTATTTTCTATTATTTTTTAATTATATATTATCCATCATATTTTTAATATTTTTCACTTTCTTTAGAGAAAATTTGGAGTTGGTGAGAGAACTGGAAGATTCTGCGGCGCAAGGCAGAGCGTGTGGTAACTTGGGCAATACGTTTTATTTATTGGGCGATTTCCAACAGGCCATTTACTATCACAATGAACGTTTAAAAATTGCCAGAGAATTTGGCGACAAACCAGCTGAAAGGAGAGCCAACAGTAATCTCGGAAATTCACATATATTTCTTGGCGAATTTGAAAAAGCTGCGCAACATTATAAGTAAATATTACTTTATTGAATTAATTGTACAGTTTGATGTCTGAATACATGGAAAAATCGCTCAATTTTTAGGAGAACTTTAGCTCTTGCACAAGAGTTGGGCGATCGCGACGTAGAAGCACAAGCATGTTACTCTCTAGGCAACACTTATACTCTTCTACGCGACTATTCGGCGGCCATCGAGTACCATCTGTGGCATCTGGATATAGCTCAACAATTAAAAGATCGTATTGGCGAAGGACGTGCTTGCTGGTCACTAGGCAACGCCTATGCGGCAATGGGCAATCACGAAAAAGCGCTACATTTTGCGAATCTGCATTTACACATTTCGAAAGAAGTGGAAGATGAAATGGGTCAAGCTACTGCACAGATGAACATTAACGATTTACAAAAAATTCTTGGCCTGGGAAAGCATCAGCGGGAGAGAATCAAGGAGAATCTAATCACGCAACTATCTACAAATACAACATCGAATGTGCCGATAACAACCTCCCGCAGATATAGGATCAGACGACAAAGCATGGACAATCTCGATCTTATAAAGGTTTGCATAACAATTTTCTTTATTTTAAAAAGCGCTATTGTGATTTGCAATAAAACAAATTGAATTTTCTTTATTTTAAAAAGCGCTATTGTGATTTGCAATAAAACAAATTGAATTTTCTTTATTTTGAAAAGCGCTATTGTGAAATTACAATAAAACAAATTGGATTATAATTATTGGAATTTACTTCATTTCATTTATTTTTTATTATATACAGTATGTTTATTTGAAAAGTTTTCACCCTGTTTATTTTGTGACCGATTAATTTTTGCGAAAAATACCGAAAGACGTCAATTTTGTTTTCAAAGGGGACATATAAATATGATAAACGCAACGGTATTACTTCATCGCCTTCGCAGGGGTAGCTACTCCTTCAAAAACCCCTTAAATAGCAATAGGGGTCAAGTGGCATATCACTTTAAAGGTCTTTTGATAATATCTGTATAACCACGTTTGTTTCTTTTAATTTGAGTAAATATTTTTCGAGAAATCATACTACAAAGTTTCAGGTATAAAAATTTCATAAAAATCAGAAAAAAATTTTGATGCAAAGATACAATTTAAATAAATTTATTTATTTTATTTGGTATCTCCGCTTGAGTGGTTATCAAGATCTCCGGATTTAACTCCTCTGGACTTTTTTCTGTCGGGACACTTAAAATCTGTTGTTTTTAAAACACCAGTAGAAAATATGAATGATTTGTGTCGAATTGTACAGGAATGTATAGACGTTCCAACAAATATTTTAAAAAATGTTGGCTTTTAGAGTTTGAGAATCATCTTCATTATTGTATGCCACTTAACCTACATTGCCATTTAAGATTTTTGAAGGGGTAGCTACCCCTGCGAAGGCGATGAAGTAATATACCGTTGCATTTATCATATTTATACGTCCCTTTCAAAAACAAAATTTACGTCTTTCGATATTTTTCGCAAAAATTAATCAGTCATAAAATAAACAAGGGGGAACTTTTCAAATGAACATATTGTATAATTAATTTAGCTATATTTATATCAAAAGTTATTGTATAAAGCATTAAACTGATTGAGAAGTATGTAGAAAAGATTAATATTAGTTTTACTTAAAATATGTAATTTCATTTACTAAATATTACAATTAACAATTTTTCATCAGCTCACACCTGATACAAAGCAAAAAGATAAATCAGAAATTGTATCGGACAAAGGCAACAATGTCGCATCGCAACCGTCTCAGGAAGATGATAACTTCTTCGATCTGCTGTCTCGATTTCAGTCAGGTAGAATGGACGATCAACGTTGCGCGCTCAATGCGAAGCACAATTCAAAGTTCCGAACGATTACGTCAGAAGTATCCGAGATGGAGGATAAGTACGTGAAAATATCTATCGTAAATAGGGTGCTATTATTCAACTTATTGCTTTATATTTTTATAACTAATATATCTCACTTGCAGAGATGGCGAGGATTTGCTAGAATTAATCGCTGGAATGCAAAGTAAACGGATGGACGAACAACGAGTGACGTTACCTTATTTGCCAGGGCTGAATACCAATCAGGATGCCGATGATTCCTTTATCGAAATGCTCGTCAGATGCCAGGTTGACAACTAAACTTAACTAACACGCAGAAACTTTCATTATTTTATCGCAAAGTTTTATTGCACGCTCTCAGGAATCATATTTCATGTTGCTTATATTTTTTTCTTATGCACATGAATGGTATTGTCGCGTATTGAAATACATATTGTATTTGCTTTCAGAGTTCACGTTTGGAAGACCAACGGAGTCCTCTACCAGCTGCATCAACATTACAAGATGCAGAAGAGGAGAGAAGTCAAAGAGCCAACGGAAACGCTCAATCGGGCTCCACTGTGCCTGAGGAAGATCTATTTGCTCTAATTCAACGACTTCAAGCCGGACGGATGGAGGATCAAAGAGCTTCCGGACCAGGCAAGGCATGCTAAACCCGCTAAGACAAACGGTGACTTAAATTTCACGTTTTATTTGTGCCGAATTTTTTCGTCTTTACTTACTCTCGATTATCGATTCTTCTCTTGTTTATTCACTTATCATCGCGTAGGTCTATTATCTTAGTTACTTAATAGAAGATACTATCTGAATAGCTTGGTTCTGATTCAAAAACGCAACGATATTTTGTTGTGAGAACCAAACAATACTAACCCAAAGTGCGAAGACATTTTTTTAGATGTTAGAGAGAAAGTTAAAAGAATCAAATAGAAAATATTTCGTAGTTTTAAACGTGTATTCAAGCAGCTGATAGTTGGACAAGAGTACCTTTAATATTTATCACACTCGAAATTACTTTCTCTAAGATTCTACATATTTTTTCTTCTTTAGCCAAGATTTAAAAATCAATTTTTTTTTTAGTCTTCAAGTTTGCAAAGTATCGAAATAACGGATTTATCCGATTTTTGCACTCAGGCCTTTGATTCCATTCAAATAGACTTAATTGTGTATTCACATAGACTGTTATATCTGCAACAGTAAGTAATTGATAATCAATATTCTATAGCTTAGCGACTGTGCTAAAAGTATCAGTTGTGTGTGAAAGCATTATAGGACAATGCAATAAAGAATTACTTTTTTTCGTCTAGTGATAACTGCCGTTAGTATCTGGCTATTCGGTCGAACATTGAGTAATGATACGAAAGATATGTTCGATAAATAAATTATTTGTCAATCGTAAATGGGAACCGCAAAAATATTATATGTCATGCATTTGCAGATCTCTACGAACTCGACAATTTATGTGACACGCCAGTATAACTAGCACCGGTTTTAGTATTATCAAGAATTTTATAATGCCTGTTTTACACGAAGCTATAATTGCGCGCGCAAAACAGGCTTCTCAAACACTGCCAGTTTGAGGGTGCGAATTATTTTTGGACATTCGTTCGTGACTAAACGCGGAGGGCCTTTTAATGTTCGCACGTCCTCAAGAGAGATCATAGGTTTATTATTTTATATACATATATATATTTTTTTGTGCGCATTTTTCAATTTACTTCAATATATAAGGGACGAGAGAACAAGATTATTTTTTTAAAGAATATATTGTACGTAAACGTTACGCAGTGGATGAGAAAGATATTCGTGTACCGTCGAGTTTCACTATCTTATTGTTAGATAGCTCTCTTAATTGCTAAAAAATTGTAAATGAACAACACCAACAAACAAATCGAGCGAGGAAGAGTCAAAAAAATAGAGTGAATTCATAGAATAAGTTTTTTGATTATATTATAGTCAAAGATATTTTCAATTTCTAAAGCTTTTTAAAATCTACTTTTATGCAAGATTCTTTTTCATCTTCATTTAAATATCTTGCACCTCTTTTATCTCCATTATTAGTAGTCAATGAAAAAAATGCATCATCGGTTGCATCAATTATGAACACAAATACACTTTACTACTTGATTCATTCTCGCGCATACAAGATACTTAACTACTCTCTCCGCTGGATAAAATATTTTTTAAAAATTTTAGATAGAGGGGAAATTACGAAACTTTATAGGGAGAAAAAAAAGATAATGATGTGTGAATATATTATTTTTGCTTATACATTTAATAGGGCAGGAATTCCTAACGAATATCAGTGCCAAAGATTCTCAATGCTCTAAAAAAATGAATCTGTTGAAAAATGGAAAAAAGAAAGTTTATTGAATGAATCTCTATATTTGTTATACAAATAACAAATTATTCCTATATTTGGAAAATTGATTATTGTAACAAAATAATGATATTATTAGTGGAGACAATTGTCTATTTAAACTTGACCAAGTATTAAACGTAACTTATATTCATCTTCTGCAGAATGATAACTTCTTCCAAAGTTTCATTTTAATTAAAATTCTAAAACTTTGAAAAAAAAAATTAATATTTGTTATAACACTATATATCTGTTATTATCTGAACAGACTCATTTATGGATCTAAATTATTAACAAATGTGGAGAACGTATATAAATGTGGCGTGTTATCTGTTTTAATGATTAAATGTATATAAATGTGAGCAATTCCACGCTGATTAAAATGTTGACTTAGCGACGAACTGAATGGTAACTATGTTATTTACGCGCGCGTCAAAAGAAATATTGATAATAATATAAGTTGATAATTGATTCGACAAAAGTGCAAGAGTAGTGATATACTAATTATCGAATCGATGGATACTGAGCATTTTTTGCTATATATTGTTATGAAATTATAATTAAAGGAAAATTATGTATATACAAGGGATAACTTTGATTTTTATCGATCAGAGAGGAACTAAAAATATTGCTGAGACTATTAAATGACAAATAAATCATGCTGATGTAGGACTTTCATAGGTCTTTCGTAGAATTTTTACCAATATTATTTTTTAGAATATTTCTTAGAATATTTTAGACTGTAATTAATTTTACTTTATTCTTTTTTTTATAACAAACATTTATTATAGAGTAGACATAAGGATATAGGTTCTAATCGAGTTTTTGATTTATGATTACGACCGGAGGTATAACTATACATTCCATTCTGTCCATATAATAATGTTATAATATATAAAGGATCAATAAATATTTACTTTTTCCAGAAAAAATTGATGTTAATATATTAATATTTAGTTTTAATTAATTTAAATTAATATTTTTACTCCATATATATATAAATATGTCGTCTGAAGATGCCGCTTTACATATCATTCTTCTTATGATATTTTCTCACACAATATGTCAGAAAAATCTAAGAATAATCGTCAATTTGATGTAAATGCAACGTGGCCGGAATGGAAGGATTTCGATCTGAACAACGAAAAGTGGGGAATCCCCAAGGATGGATTATTCTTGGACACAGAATACGTCACAATGCCACGATCTTTGAAACCTGACCGCTGGATAAGAGCGAAGGATCTACAACGTTTGACTGTACTTTCACTTATGAACTTCAGATATAACACACGCATTTTTAATTAATACTACACATATTATGATCTTTAAGCTGTAAAATGTAACATATTTATGTTTAATTGTAATAACGTACTATTTTTATACATGAATTAGAGTCCGTTGACGATATACACGACGATCGTGTGTGTGGAATATCCTGATCTAATTGCAAACAACAAGCATTTACTGCACAGCGAGGTATTTTTCTAATTTTAAGTCGGCGTAAAAATTAAATTGTTGCAAAATAGTAATAATATAATTTCTTCGATAGTTTGTAAGATGGTTTATTTCTGCGCTCAAAAATTTGCAATACTGTGGTCGGGAAGGTTTGGAAGTCAGCGGGCAAGGCTCGAATTTCACGTGGGCCGAGGGCCATAGGCCCTGGTACGGCTGGATGCACGTGTATTCCTTGAACAAGGCTGGAAAGGGCGTTCAGCATCGACCAGTGATTAATCCGAACGGTGGATAGATTTTCGAGACAATCGATGTGGAAATTTTTAAAAATCTTTTAATAATTAATTGCTTCTCTTTCTCGTTTCTCGTATCGAGAAAAAAATGTTTTACAATAAACTGAGTTAGCTAAATAATAATTCGCTATCTTAATCAACACATCAGGCAATCTTTTTTTAGGAAAATACGTTGTAAGATTACACCATATGGGATGCTGGCGTCGTATTCTGATAGACGATACCATACCTGTAGATAAAGGCGGTAGACCTCTTTTACCGCGTACCTCCAATGATTTCGAGTTGTGGCCGATGCTTCTCGCCAAAGCATTGCTCAAGGTTGCTTCGTTGACCTGGACAGAATATCACGAGATTATCGATTTTCATCCAATCGCTTGTTTAACAGGTCTATATCCGTCATTTTATTCGCTGATGTCATTAAAAAGGGATAATGTTGAAATTACATACACTCTTTGAGTAAAGTGTATATTTTTAAATTCTTATTAATTTATAATGTGAGATTTGCTCTAAAATTTATTACTTGACAATCATTTCTTTTTATTAATTTTATCGACATTTGGAAAGATTCTAAACAAAAAAATAAGCTTTAAAATGTAATGACACACAGGCTGGATTTGCTTGACGCTAGACGTCACCCACTTGTCATTGCAAGACAAATGGGACTTCCTGATGAAATATTCTGAGCATTTCGAGTGGACGTCGCAAACTATTCGTGGTAACACGATTCCAGGTGTGTCAAACGTGCTCACGATTGTCGTTCCGATATTATAGAGTTCTATTTATCTATATTTCTGAATAGAAAGTTACACGAATAACGTTATGACCGACAAGACGAAGAGATCTGGAGAAACTTTGCGGTTAGTCGCCGAACCCGAGAAACCTCAACCGATCACGTTATTTCTTCTCCTGGCCGACACCCGAGAACTCGGGAACAAAGCGATACCTGGTCTATCACCTTGCTGGGATCACGTAATTCATGTCATCCAGTCACGCGACGTTCCTCTGGATCCCAAAGACGTAAAAGTTCAACTATCTTAAAAGTGTTAAAAATCACAAAAATCTAAAAATAATAATTTTCACGAAGAAAATATCTATTAAAAGAATATTAAGAGCATTAAGACATTTTTTTTTTTATTTTTTTCTGTCAAAAAAGTTTTTATCTGGATTATAATTGGCTTTGAAACTTAAATTGCTTCCCGAGGTAAAACCGCCATTAGCAAAGTGGAAACTACATCGGTGGCTAAAATGGGCCGTTTCGCAAAATGTAATCGATCCCACCGATTATTTCGTTCCGATTCGTTACTTGAGGGTGATCAGTCCTCTCGAGGAATGCGACGAGAGTGTTGTCTACATTTACGACGAAAGTGATGCCGTAGGAAACTCGAGCTTTTTAAACGAGATCAAGCAGTCTGATAAATCTGCGCGGAGAACGAGATCTCAGAAAGCATCAGATTCGTCTACCACGATGAAAGAAGAGGCAACGGAAGATGTCAGTCGATGGATTGACTTTAATATAATGGCACCACACATAACGGAAGTACATTTGTTTTATAAGCTCGAATATTTGCGATGCACGATTCAAGCGACGGGAAATATGTTGAAGACAACCCATTGGAATCGCAAAGCCGAGACTAAAATCGAGAAGGAAAAAATAGGTAGTTATTAGAAATTTTGTCTCGTGTCAAAATGTATAATTATAATAAATAGAATAGCTCTACCTTAGGTAGCATTTGTCTCTAAGCTGTCAAAAATATGATTCAAAGATGATTTAGCGTCTTTTAGATTTTTTAAAGACGTCTTTTGAAGACATTTTATGCTATCTAGGTAAAGTCTCAGAACTAACAAGATGAAATGCATAATTCTTTGTCTCTAACAATTTAGAATTATTTTCAGAATTTTACAATACGAGCGGAATTCTAAAGTCAACAAATAAATTATTGTATTTATTTTGTGACTCTCTGGAGAATAAATTTTTTCTGATTAATTTTTGGGCTGCGCCAAGAAAAGAAAAAGAGTCAAACCGAATGGATTATCTCATCTTAGAAAAATACAATTGGTTTTGCGGATCAAATCAATCAAATCAGACAATAATTATTTCTACGCTTGGCAATAAGTCAACTGTCATAGAACTGGAAGCTGGCAGGCAACTTTTACGAATTTACCACCGTTCGGAATCGGGTTTGGCGATCATTTCTTCCGATACGGATTTTTATCTTGGAAATCGAGCGACTGTGCAACAACAGATGACCGCAGAATCCGATAGAATCGAAAAGATATCGAGAATGATCAGCGATAGTCTCTGCGAAGCTTATCGATCATTTGGAACAAATAATTATTCAGTAATGTTGAAAAATTACTATCAAAGTTACATGCCCGACTCACAGCGTATTTTGATGAAAGAAGATAAAAATTTTACATCGCTGATACATCAGTTCTTTTTAGAAGAACAGGTCCGATTGATCAGGAAAATCGTCCCCGATAGCGATCTCGAAAACGTCCTTCGCTCTTTGAGAATATTTTTTCTGAATCCAGATATTAGACAGGAATACTACGATTTGACGAAAACTCGGACAACACTTCAAGATCCCGTAACACAAGAGACCATGAAAACATCAAGCTGTGTCTCTGATTACAATAAAGCGGCCACGATAATTCAATCCTTCTTCAAAATGGCACTTGTGAAAGGATACATACAGCTTCACAATCCCGATCACTCTCTGCATATGCAGGTTCGCAAGGAACTTTTGAAGATATCTGATTTATTCGATTTATCTATCGCAAGTCAGTTGCTGAGGAACGTCATCAACCGTCACGATAATTTGCACGAGCTTTATCCTTGTTCCAAGGATTTCACACATGTCTTGAATATTCAAGAATTCAAGAGTGTTCTCGAAAACATCGGGCACGAACAATGGTTCCCAATTGTCAGATTTGTCGTAAATACCAAGCCTACAGAGACTGTTTTCGCGACCTTGGAAGTGCTAATTGATCTTCCTCGCGTCGCATTGCGTGTCTTTGACAATCAAAACGGACACGAAATACCGCGTATCGTGAACCACGTGGCTCCAGCTCGCTATAAATATTTGCCGGACGGTTATACGGTGTTTGCTTATGGCTGGAACGAAAAACAACGTATCAGGGAGCTGGACTGGGCGATTCGCATAATCACCACGAAGGGAGAGCCTATACTCCATCAACCAGGTGAGCAACAGATCAAACCTCCCAAGCTCGCGGTCGATGAATTAGTCGGTATTTATGTTCCCAACATCAAGAATTGCATCTCGCGATGGATTCTGCGAGCGACTTCGGGAAGCATTGTCTCGATAAGATTGACAACCTCCTACAACTTGGCAAAAATTAGAATGAAAGTTACGGATGAAGGAAATAACATTTTGGCTGATGTGAGAGGTGGTTCCAAGATTTTATTACCTTTAATAATCTTAAAATACTTACGCAAGAGCAAAGATTCTAAAAGCAAAGAAAGAAACAAAGACTTTAATGAAGAATTTAAAAAATCAGTGGAAGAGAAGCAACACTATTATGTGGAGGCTTTCGTTCTCGACAACAGTTGGCCTCTTACAGATGCCGAGTGGGTGGTCGTGAATCAAGCAAAAACGATGAATGCAGAAGGCTTCAAAACGAAGACACAATCTGGGAAAATATCAAGATCAAATCCATCGACGACGAGAAAAGATTCGAAACAATTAAACAATAATCAAGTTCTAGAATCACCATACTGGATTCTTCAGGTTGTGACAGATGCTCGGGATGCTGTAGAGGTATGTACATAAAAATATCTGTTGTTTAAAAAGTCATTAATTTAATTACTAAAAAATTAATGTATTTTCAAACTTTATTTTTGTTTCAAATTTTCTTCTTGATATGTATCTGCACTCGTGTTAGATCTGTCAAGATAAGAAGAGAGAGCAAGAAATAACACTATTAAAAGAGTCTTGGTGGTCGAAGGATTCAGGTCGATTTAAACGGGGGAAGGAACTCCGAGATGCCTTCCTGAGTGCGCACGTCTTAAAATCTGAATCGCAAGCATCTTTAAATCATAATGAAAGACAATTGAAAATATTAGAGGACGAAGATGTAGAATTCTGCCTGTCACATGAGAGGACACATAGGACTTTGATACCACCAGGATTTCACCATCTGCCCGCTTTAAACCTGACGAAGTACGCGAAGGAAGACGAGATCGCGAGGCATCATTATACAAAAATGAAAACCAACTACGAGAAGTTGCAAAATCAATACGTCGTCGATGTCAAAGTCAATAGTGAAAGAAATTATTCTAGTTACCTGGAAAACTTGGCCGAGTTGATAAACAAACAACTGCAAAGATACGCAAAGTTTTTTAGGAAGAAGGAGGAAAATTTCTGGCAGAGGAGAACTCTGATAGACACCGTTTACGAAGCGAGGAAGATTTACATTGACAGTTTAAAATTCGAAAAAACGAAGGCTAAAGAAAAAGAGAAGAAGAATTGAAAAAAACTTTCTTTTGCCAAGCAGCAGAGATGTATATCAATAATTTATTTATCACGTTTTTGCGTATATTTTAATTCCATAATTAATCACCACGGCTAAAAATAAAGAGCTCCGAAGATAGATTGAACTATTAATCGTAATAAGCGTGCGGCTTTACGATGCTATTTCATAGCATCGTTACGATGTTCGCTAGCGAGAAGCGAGAGACGCGCTCGCTTCTCGCTTCTTGATGACTGTTCACGATCTACCTTTTAATGACGCTCCTCTAACCGCCCAAGAAAGAAGTAACGGCGATCCGCCTATTTTTCATCCGGGACCAGTCCACGCGGTCTAGCAGGATTATTATGAAACTGCATGAAGGGACATCCACATACGAGGGAGGCTGCTTCGAGATGCACAGCTGATGCAAGAAATTACAATAATACCGCAGCACTTCTCGCTAAAACTCCAACAAATCGTTCGTTTAACCAATGACAGAATTATTTTTGCAATTTTAATCAGACACTTAATTTTAGAGATTATTCCAATTTTCTTTCCACAGATCTTAATTTCAATATTTTTCTCTTAATTTTAATTTCCTCACACTTTTTTACGAGACCAGAGCCACGTCTCGATTCTAAAAGTCTTTTTTTAGAGTAAGTTCATTGCTTCTGAAACGGGAGTCCAGAAGTCGTCTATCGTATGCATTATACGGTGATTGAAGGTGCAGCTGCTGGCTCGAGATCGGCGGCAATCCAGCTAGTAATCACTGTCGATCATGTTTGTGTTGGGCGATCTCTCGTCTGTCGCGCTGCGAATTACAATCACGGCGTCTTATGCGAGTCGCGCGCGAGTATCGCGTATCCAGGTATTTAATCTCGGAATGCGTAGCTTTTAAGCCATTATTACATTTTGCCATTGCTTCAATTGTATTTTTAGATATATTAATCGATCTTTTTTCTTTTTTTTTTTTCGTAAAATTAAAAATTTATAATGTAACAATTTTTCTAGCAACAGGTATATAAAAATATTATCTTGTTATTAATAAATCTAATTAATAAAATATATCTTTGGAAACTTTTGTACTATGAAATTCTTAATTTACTGCAGATCGCGTTAAAGTATTGTAGGCGCAAAGCCTGTGCGTTTGCATTCATAAGGTTTTCGCGAAGCAATCTTTCATTGTGAAATAGTATCTATTCCGACATCTGACATGATGTCGAGCCGGAGTGAGTTCTCTACTTTGCATACGAAAGAAAGCGTTTGATTCCTCGGATAAGCCGAGAGAAGCGAGTAACCGCGTGCTTGACACGCCTCGCTTGCCGTCTGGAATTCGCATAAGAAAAGTCGAATTATAAAGCTCGGCGTACTTGACAATGAACAAAATGTAGCATTTAGAATTTTAAGTATGCGAAATTTCTATGACATCCTAGAAGAACACACAGATATTATCTTCGTTTAACAAAAATGTGGAATTATAAGAGTCCAATTATCACGTATAAAATACATTGATATCGAGGGTAGTTTTTTTTTTTTTTTTTTTTTAATCGAGAATAATAACCGAACCCACGTGGGTGCGACACGCCAGAGGAAGTTTCGCTGCTGATGAATACCTCGTGGACGCAGAACGCGGTGATTTTACCGTATTATCGGCCATCTCTCTCGAGACTCGCGCGAGTCGCATTCAGCATACCGAGTCGTGCTCGAATATGCTTTATATGCGTTCCCATTAGCCATGTGTATATATCTCGATTCTCTCTCTCTCTCTCTCTCTCTCTCTCTCTCTCTCTCTCTCTCTCTTTTCTTTCCTGTTATACAATATATATGCACACTATTGCGTCGCTGTTCACTATTCCCACCCGCACATCATTAGAATCTACCCGCGGATTCCGAAGAATTATGTTAAATTTCGCCATCGATAATTACGTAATACTTATCGACGTAATATATGAAATTTAAATAAAAAAGTCATTTAAAAAATACTTTTTAAGATTAGAAATTCTAAATTATATTCTCTGTTAAATATTACTTTTTTTTTTTCTATAATTTCTAAGCAATTATTAACAGTAAAATATCCGCATGTGTGCGTGTAAGTATAATAAATTATAAGTGCGTTACGTTTGTTTCACATAAGCAATCTCCGGAAGCGTCAGCTTATTTCTAAATTTGGTACAGACCCCAAAGGCCAATGTCATTCAGATTTCTCAATCGAAGCTGTAACCTCATTTGATAACGTCCGAATGAAACGCGACAGTGTGAGAGAACGTTAGTCCAACATTATACTTAGTTCCGGAATTTAAAAAAATGGTAGCAATTTATCTAACATTAGCTAGGGAAGCTTATAAAAATGTGTTAGATCGAACGCGTAGATCGAATATCATAGCTTTGCAAATCGAGAGACCGTTCCTTTATTACATAATTATCATAACTCTTGGATAAATAACTGGGTGCTCGCAATAATATGGATTATATAAGATGTAATGATTCTACATATAAGATTGTAATAACATTTTTATTAACCCGAGAACTATAATTATCAAAGATCATCAAATCGACTATTTAAACAAATATAAACGAAGTAATTAATTTGTTTAAAATTGTATATATATATCGTTATATTTTTTCCGCGAAATGAAAAATTAAACTTTCAAACTAATCTGCTAGTTGTAATTATTTCAATTTTTATATTCATCAGAAAGAAATTTTTATTTTTTTCAAGAGTTTGATCGTTTCGACATGGAAATATATTAAAACCAGTTTGAGGAAGAAGCAACGAAATTTTTGTGAGAAAAAGACAATTTATTTCTCCGACTTCTGCGCTAACTCTAAATGAATCTCAACTCGTCGAGCTGATCGTCGAAATAAATTAGTACCGATTAATAAACTGACACGAGCAAAAGAAGCTTACCCTCCCGACTTCCGCCAATTTCACGCAAATCGCATTCTCGACTGATGATCGATCGAGCATCGGAGCGCATCCTTTCGGAACGTGTACACACGCGTGCGTGTACGTGTCTTCACACACGCGTGGTGTTAACAGCCGAGTAGAAGGGGTGGGCCCGTCGTCATCGTCATCGTCTTAAGCTAAAGAGGGGGAGAAGGAGATCGACATCGACGATGTGTGGATCAGAGGAGGAGAGGAGAGACTGATACAGAGACAGAGAGCAGGAGATAAGGATGGTTGAAGATGCTGAGGAAAGAGAGAGAGAGAGAGAGAGAGCCCTCCCAGATGAGCCCTCTCCGTGACTCTGTAATCTGTAGCTCCAGTCTCGCGTCGAGTCCCGTCGAGGCGCATCATCCGTCTCCCGTGGGATCGATTTCGAGCGGGCCCAAAAAGATCGATCTCGGCCCGCCGGGAATCCGCCGGAAACCGGAAGGTGATCGCGGAGATCCTCAAATCCTTTTATGTTATTTTTCCGTTGGTGACGTGGGATTTTCACGAGTACTCAAAACCTGTACGTTTGGTGTTTGCTGTTTTTTGAATATTCAATTCGAGCACTTCTGCATAATAAAATCACAACGCTTTGTGAAGAGAGATTTAGAAATATTCATATTTTTCTTAAAGGTCTTTTATTAATTGTAAATTTATTCTTCTCTATAGATATACGCGAAACTGTTTATCAACTGTTTATCATTGCAAAATTTTAATTAGACATTATCTATTAAGCATACGTATGTGCCATAAATTTTTTAATGTATTTCATTAACATACGTCATTTTTTTTACAATGTCTGATTCAAATGAGCAGTGTTCTTGTTTCTCATTATTTTGCTTGAAAACTTTAATATTTTAAAATACAGATTCTCTACGGCTTTAAAGAAAAGTTTGAAAAAGTTTAAAATTAAAAAAAAAATCCTTTTTTCTAACTTTTGTACGATTAGATGTAGGAAGAGATGCGACTTTTAGATGATTGATTATTCGCGATACGAATCGAGAACTTTTCAATCAACTTGTAGATCTAAATTGGACGCGAAAAGTGATGACCTAAGCGAGCAATTTTTTAAGAGCGATCTTTAATTGCGGTTTATTTACGCGTGATCATCAAATCATATAGAACACGAGATTAATCGCGTGATTAATTTTGCGCAATCGTCGTCAACTCACGCGATGTCTCAAATGTGTTAACGTGAATATTTGCGAATAACCAGAGTTAGACTGCCAATAGTTTAAATATGTATGTCCGAAAAGGGTTTGAGATTTTTTTTAACTCTTCAGGAGAATTTTGTTTTCCTGAAAGCAGATTTTGTGCTTCCACGAAAATTTTTTTTTCGCCGACAATGAATCAAAACGAAAATATCTGGGAAAAGCTTTTCTTTTTTTTTAATTTTTTGCGAAAATTTTGTTTTTGCTAAATCAAACAAAATTTGCATTTCTTTAAGAAAAGGAATATTTTAGAAAAAGAAAACGTAAAACAAGGAATAAATTTGCGTAAGAAAATGAATAAGAAAAAATGTTTTCATTCATAGTCAAATAAAACTTTTTAAGATAAGAAAACGTTCGTTTTTCTTTGTCATGAAAAGCTGTTAATGGAGCCGATAATGTCGTGGTATGGAGTTTACGAGCTCATTCGTTACGACGGTGTATCTCAAAGCTGAAATGTTATGGTGTCGAAAGCTTTCATATTTGTTCCGCTTGTAATAAATGTGCGAATACAAAAAAAAAAACTCTTCCTGCAAAAGTCGTGCAAATTTAATTGAAACTTTACGACCTTTCATTATTTAACTGTTTTATTTAGATAATAAATTTTATTCTATTTAAACAAACAAGCATAACAACCTTTGCATAAATATGTGTATTACAAAGCTTAAGGATCGAAGTTTCTTTTTTGTTTCTAAAAAGAAAAGTCGAATTTAAAATCGATTTAAAATAATCATTTTACATTGAAAAAAGACTTTCTTTTGCCATTTTGTGGCAAAGAAATTTTTGTCTCCAAATGAGATTCCCTTTTGAAAAGAATGAAAAGGAAAACTTGACTTCTGTCAGACTGGTTTTAAAAGAACGAAAGTCTAGACAAAATAAACGGAAACAATCTATAAACCTTTGTAAACATTTAATAGAATACAATAGATTTAGGTAGCTATACTAAACTAATTATTATTCATTGTAAAATATAACTGCACAGTATGTTTATTTTCTTAAACACGCATTCACAAACAGCAAGGGATCGGATAGCGGATCCTACAATTTCACACCGTAGATTTTAATAGATGTCTATACAGACTGCGCCTTCGGTTCAACAGACACCATAAAATTAAACAGAGAGCATGCTTTGAGTCCCCGTTGATGTGACAAAGATAACTTTATCTGACATTTAAAAAAGAAAAATAGAATGATAACCCTAAAGCATCTTTCTTTCTATTTTTTTGACAATTGAAGATATAATGAACGCGCCGTCTATATATTATACGTTTATGGGTTTTAAAGGTACACCATTCGAATTTTCAGAAGAGATTTTAAATTTTTAGACCTGAACAGAAAAATGATCTGATGATTAAGATAGATTGTCTGAAATGTGTTACGCAACATTAATTTTCTAACAGACACACCGCACTGGTCTGTCCAGGTTTGAAAATTCAGGCAAAATATATATGAATGCTTAGGCAATTTCTTACAGCGTTTATATATTTAATTCGAAATATATTATGAAATTAAATAATAATCTTTAAATATATCGCGAGTGAATTCTTCACACACAAGGATTGAATTTAAAAATTACTTTAAATATATATGTAAATGCATTTCAATACAGAGCTAAATTATTTGCAGCAGTAGTGCAAAATTAATCGTAAACTGTCGCTTCTCACGCGCCGAAACACCAGTTATGGTGGATATTTATATCAGGAGATAGAGTTGCTTCTATCTCGTCGTACTAATTTGGCGTTTCCGCAAAGGCATCGCAGTCGCGCGCAAATTATCGCATATTGTATTTCTCAACGAGAAATTTACACGGTAAAATAGGACAAAACAAGGACGATAAAGAAAGAAAGAATGCAAAATTCTTGAATGATTAAAAAAAAAAAACCTACTATTTGCGTAAGCAGAGTATTTGCACAGCAGCATATTGTAAGGAGGCTGTAAATCATCATTTTATAGACGGTGGAATGATCGCGACGACTTGGAAAAATCCCTCGAGATCGATCAAGGATCATGCGCGTTAGATGCGCGAGTTGAGAGGATATTAAGTCGAAGAAGATAATCAGAAATAGGAAACTGCAAATTCCTCGCGCAGGATGTCCGCGTTATTTCTGTTAATAGCCTGGATCGTCCTGGCGTGTCGATTCATCCAGGACGGAGTAGCGACAGGTCAACGTTACACCCCGAGCCCTTCCCAGGACCTGGACAACACTCTGCAATCAGTGCCACCCGTCGGGTAAGTGTTTATTACAATATATTCGCGATGCAAACGATTCGCGTGAAACACTAACAGCCAATCTTCCGACCGACATGATCACAAAGTTGATATACCGTCCCGCAGAGAAACCTGACCTTAAATTTTCTTTATCCACGCAAAAAATCTGATGATTGACGTTCCAAAACACCAGGAAGTATATATAAAAATTATCGATATCGGAATATGTTAGTTTTACGTAATAAAAAGTCACATAAATATATATATATATATATACACGCACGTGTAAAGAAATGAAACGTCATCCGTCTTGATGTCCTTGGAGAGCCACAGTCGGTCACTTAAAAAGGTTAAATCGTCTGATGAAAAACGCGAGATTCTCGTAATAGGCCGGCATCTCGCTAGCAACGCGGATCTTCTCAAGAATCCGATGATCCCGGTCGCGCGTCCTCGGTGGAGTTAAACGGCGCGATAACACCTAATTGGGTTATCGGAGTGTTACGTTATACGCCGACGGCGAGGCGAGGCGAGGCGAGGCGAGGCGCGTTCAATTCTCTATCCAAGTAGCGTCTATTTTTCGCAATAAGAGTCAAGTTTCGCCGATAAAGTGCCGCGCGCGCGGCTCCGTTAAATGTTTTCGCGGTCGCGCAAATGGGATAATAAACGGGATTAGCTGCACACGTTCGTCCATTGTGACCAATTGGCCACGGTATGCGTGCGAATAGCGGAAATATTTCTCCAAGTGTACGCGCTAATTTATCTAGCCGATCTGTGTATTAATCTTCGCTTCTGGAGAAGCCCCGAGAAACGAGTTCCATTTAAGAGAGGGTCAGGCTCTATTCAAATACAAATAACGCCTGACCTAGTAAGAAATGATTTCAAGAGACGAGAAAATTGCGAACTTGCACATAATTATGCGAAATATGTTACAGTTGCAATCCGACGTGGGAATATATCAGTCGATCTAGTTTCATGAAATAATCTCTCTCTCTTTCATGGTTTCGACATTAATTTCCATCACTAATCTCATCGTTATAATATACTCTAAATGAATGCTAATCGTTTTATTAAGCCTCGGATATAAACTAATTCGTGCATCAAATGCGTTATATAATACCAGAAAATTATTTTGTCCAATTACATTCCTTGCATTATTTAATTATCACTTCTTTTTGCTCCTGTACAAGTAATATAATTGAAATATCTTTTCATCGTAATATAGAACAATTTTTCGAAATCGTAATCGCTAGTGACTCGGAATATGAATAAGTTTGTTTCCATATTTCTTTACGCACGTTCTGTGAACAAGAAATGAACATGAAATGACAAAGTTCAACGATTGCAGGGCAACCGTTATCTGTTATCTGTAATCTATTCGTTGATTACGTGCTTTAAAATCCTTTGTACGTTCAGTTTTACATCTTTATCTTTACCTTCTACCGATGCCAAAGTTTAACGATCCCATGTTTTGAGCAGGTCATTCGAATTTTACGATTAAAGTGTGACGTCAAATATACATTAAACGCAGATTCCATCGAAAATTATATTCAATTGATATTATGGTATTAATGGCATTCCTTTAAGCCTCGCCTGTTAAGTAACGCTACGAAAACAATGCTTTTAATTGCTTCTGACAGGACGCTCGTTAATACATCTTCATTAACGATGAGCTCGCTTAACCCTTCCGGTCGCGTATCGTCTTCTTTGTCGGTACATTTAGCCGCGTTTAAATCGTAAAGATAAATTGGACATCTTTTTTTTGTCAATACTCTAATGGCTTTTCTACTCAAACGATGATATATTAAATAATTTATAAATATAATTATATATTTATAAATAAATTTATATATTAATAAATAATTATATATATTCATAAATAAATATAAATAAAATATTCATAAATAATTTATAATTTATAAATTGAAATTTATGTAACATATGCGTAGTTTGTAGGTTGCCATTTTTAAATAACTAGTACAATTGAAGATATTTATTAAGAAGAAATTTGTATGCTGATTAATAGAAATAATTTTTAATTGAAAATATGTATTTGCATCTCTCTTGCATGTCCGATGACTAAAATTGCAGGATACATCGGGCGTAAGCTTTTTCGCGTTCCGCGAACGCTTCCTTCTCTTCCGCGCGAGTTGCAGCTGCGTTATCTGGCCGGCGTTTGATAAACGCGCGTCTCCACGTTAATAATTAATTAACGCGGACGAGCGGGCGCGATAAGCGCAACCCCGGAATACGAGACGCGCGTTCCGCGCCGCGGCTCTTTATCGTGACACGCACCGTTGTGGACGGACCGACCCGTCATCGTCATCCGGCGCATCTCCACTCGAGCGGTCGTATTGCACCGGCGATTCGTTGTTTCGCTGAATGATGAATGACGCCCTGCGGCGAGGCGCGGCGTGCCATTTCGATCGTCATTGATAACTCGGGGGGGAACCGAGCGCGAGAGAATGATCGATTGACGTTGGTTCGCGAAAGAAGGCTCTTCCAGGATATGAATGCGGTAGCATGGTAATCGAGACGCCATATATATATTCCCGGATATAATAGAATAAACGCTGATTTTTAGTTTCAAAATGTAAATCTTGAAATGAGATTATATTGCGTTAAACAAAGAAAATTTGTTTGAATGAAGACACTTTATATAGTTCAACCAAGAAAAATATATTCTTGCTCTTTAAGAATAATTTTCTTGAATGAAGGAGAAAAAAATGTTTGATAGAAAATAATACATGATCAAATCGAATATTATAATTTTCTTAGGTTTAAAATAATTATTTTATTCTTCAAATGACAATTATAGTATTGAAATAAGATTATAATATTATTGAAATTTAAGATTTTTAAATTTTATTTTTAAATATAATAGAATAAACGCTGTCACACCGAAAGGATTTTATTCTCGAAATGTACTTTATATACCTTCTTAATAAAGATTCTTAATCGATATAATAAATAAGAATACTTTCTTTTTTATGTATGTAATATTTTTTTAAATATCTTTTTTATAAATTAAGTAAAAACTGTATTTATAACTTGTCAAAATTTTTATAAATAGCAAAAATCCATTTGTAAAATTATTTTTTTTTATCATTGAGATTAATATAATCCCAAATATTAAATAATATAGTGATAAAATAATATTCCATTTATATGTTCTTACATGTTAAGAATATTTAAAATTATTCTATTTTTTAGAGGATTTTTCTTTTAAACTAAAAGAATCCTTTTAGCGCTTATTTTACACAGAAAAAAAAGAATATTCTTTTTTATTTTGACAATATCTTTAGTGTGAATCTTGAAATGAGATTATATTGCGTTAAACAAAGAAAATTTGTTTGAATGAAGACACTTTATATAGTTCAACCAAGAAAAATATATTCTTGCTCTTTAAGAATAATTTTCTTGAATGAAGGAGAAAAAAATGTTTGATAGAAAATAATACATGATCAAATCGAATATTATAATTTTCTTAGGTTTAAAATAATTATTTTATTCTTCAAATGACAATTATAGTATTGAAATAAGATTATAATATTGTTGAAATTTAAGATTTTTAAATTCTTCTAAGAAAATTATAAATTGTTGCGTATATATGAAACAATGAACTCGTTTATAAGAGTATATAAGTTTTGACACTTACTTTTTTTCTGTGTAGAGAAAGATATATTATAAAGATGAAATATTCTTAAGACGATAACATTTACTGGTCTGAATCTAGAGCTTCTGTTTATATTTCTGTTTATATTCTTTTCACTTTCACAACAATTCTTTTTTACATACATGTGTCCGGAGTATAATTTTATTTAAAACGTGATGCAATGTGTACAAATTCATAAATTTCTAAAAAAATTTAACTTTTTATACTGTTTATTTGAAAGGCAAGATTGGCCCTCATTTTAGTTATCTTGTTTAATATAGGACAAGGTAAAAAGTAGGATGTAAGGTCGATTTTAAGTTTAACAGGACTGTTTAAAATTACTCACGGTTAATTTCACAGATAATTTAAACTGACTTTAAGTCGCAATTATTACAGCAGGAAGTGAAGGAGCTCTCGATGTAGAAGTAGTTGGAGTCGTTATCGCAACTTTTAACGCAACTCCATGACGAGGTGTTTGTGATGCTTTATCAATTACCTGACACTCGTTTCTCAAAAGTTTACATTTGTGTTTCTAAGGCTTACATTTGCTTTTTGTCATGATAATCCTAAATTGCTGCTATTTGATCTTGTCCCTAATCGCGACGAGAAAGCGACCGCCTTTTGATCGTTCTAATTTTAATGACTCGCAATTCACGCGGCCTTTTCAAAGCCATTACAGCACGCTTTTAATTGAACTCTTACAAGCGACAGTTAACCGATTAAATGGGTTAATCCGCATTGGATCTACGTAAAATATCTAGATATTAGTCATTTAGTAAAGCGTTCCATTAATACGCTCGATAATTCTTCAACGTGTCAATGAATGATAATTAATTATTTTTTTCTAATAATAAAAAAAATATGTTATAAAAGGCCATAAAAAAGTTAATTTCAAATAAATATTCAGCAGCGCTGAAAATTCCATATATGGATAAAATTTTTTTATGTGCGTAAGCCTTTAAGGAGATCTTTTTCCTGACTGAAACCATGTTGAATACAATCAATGATAAAATTTTTTATCAAAAAGAGCGGCTTTTCAAAGGAAAGAATAAAGATTTGAAAGATTAAAAACAAAATACAGCCGACATAAAGCCATAGGTGGTCGCAAGTCGGAAGATTAAAAAGAAAAAAAAAGATTTAGACAAAAGGTGCAATCAGGATTTGGACAATATTACACCGAAAAAATTTTATTCTCGAAATGTACGTACTTTATAAACCTTCTTAATATTAATAATTAAAATATTATCTTTTTAAATATGATATTTTTTAAAATACCTTTTATTTATAAATTAAGTAAAAATTATACATTTAACTTGTCAAAGTTAATTTTAATAAATAGTAAATCTCCATTTTTTTAAATTATTTTTTATCATCATTGAGATTCATAATCCCAAATATTAAATAATATAATGGTAAGAAAATATTCCATTCAATATGAATATTTTTACATGTTAAGAATATTCGAAACTATTCTACTCTTCTTTAGAGAATCTTTTTCTTAAACTAAAAGGATCCTTTTGAGGCGTTTATTTTAGAGAAAGATATTACAAAGATAAGTGAAATATTTTTAAGATGAGAATATAATTTTTTCGGTGTATAAATGCGTGGAAAGAAATGTGAAAGATACGACTTAACACCCGCCAGTTATGGAAATCCGCGCAAAGATCCTAAAATGAAGATATCGGGACCGACGAACGGGTCACACATTGATTTCAGGGCTCGTTAAGCTATCATTACAGTCGGGTGTTAAAATTACACCCTGCCGAAATGCCACGTGTTGATCGGACCGCGATACAAGTTTGACGATGGGACTAATCTCCGGATCTTCATCTACATGTAGATTACATTAAACCTCTTGACCGCAAGACGATCTCGCGTTATTTTTTTCTCGTTTACACAATTATTGTTATTAATGCTCGAATGTCGCTGTAATTTTCCAATTATCGAGACCAGTTGTCGTCAATTTTAAATCCTCCGTCGAAATGACAGCTGACGTTTTAGCGGGATTTTATAGCATAGCTATAAGGAAACATGATAATAAAGTATTATCGTACGGAATAACTCACAGAGGAGAGAAATTTATTCTTAATCTTCCTTCTTGCAACGTGTAATTTAACATTCTCTGTTTTTTTTTTATACTGTTTTAGAATATATATATAAAACTTTGAAAAAATTCTCATATACTTGTAAAAACAACAATAAGTTTTTACCATCATAGAAATTGGATTGTTTTTTATTTATTTTTTATATAAATTTAAATCAGAGTACAAAAATGTACGTTTCTCAAAATCGACGAAGTTTTAAAAGAAAGGAAGAATTAAACAAGTTTCGAGAACTGTTACATGCGACACACGTGAAAACATAATTAATTGTTCTCTTATAATATTTAATTCGGCACAATTAAGTTAAAGGTGTGTTCGCTTCAAGAGATAACTAATTTTAATTTTAAGGCCCTAGCACATAAAAAAACTTAAGCAGTAAGACTTAAAAAGTAAGAAAAGCGACCAGTCATAGTTGGGAATGTGAGCAGCTATTTTGAACCTAAGCAGCGCTGAAAATTTCATATGGATAAAATTCTTATGTCTTAAACCTTACTGCTTTTTTATGTGCTTTAAGAAGAACTTCTTTTGAAAGATTGAATAATTAATCAATGTTTTGTCAGAAAGAGAGCTTTTTGAAGGAAAGAATAAAGATTTTTAAAGGTTAAAAACAAAACAAATGAAAATACCTAAAAAATACTAAAAAAAGATTTAGACAAAAAATAAGTCAGGATTTATGAAGAGCATAGGTACCAGGGTACAAGTTTGTCTCTTCAATAGTACCCAAGGCAAGCCCATGACATTTTGACGTCAAAATATGGTAAGTTGGAACCAAATATGACGTGATGCAATGACGTAAAAATGACTGAAAAATGACGGACTAATGTCACAGACCGATGACGACATTTCAAGATGTTAAAAAGACGTGACTTCATGACCATTTTAGATCTATTAGTGACGTTTTAATGACATATTTGATCATGAATCTTTTCCTCTAGCGTGAACTCGTGAAAAGTGAAAAATTCATTCACAAATATTGAATTCGTTAATGAAACTTTTCACTTTTCACGAGTTCACGCTAGAGGAAAAGATTCATGATCAAATGTTATGATCAAGTCTCAGATTATAAAGGAAATTCATGTTAGGGCCCTGAGGTATAGAAAATTGTGAATATCAAAATTATACATAAAATTGTTTGAATAATTTAAGATATTATAAAAAATTATGAGTTTTTTAGTTAAAAAATAGTAATACTTAGGCGATTTATAATAATGACTTAAGAATCACAATATTATGACGTTTTTTTACAACATCATTAAGACGTCACAAAAAAGACGTTTTAAATTAGACATTATTTGGTCACGTGACGTCATTAAACCAGAAATGACCAGTTTTCGACGTCAAATGACATGTGCTTGCTACTTGGGTATAAGCTCTACCTATGCGTACTATTGTTATGTTATTGAAGAGACAAACTTGTTGAAAGGTCAAAAATATATATTATATAGTATAGGATACTCGTTCAAGTAAATGGTCAAATTTGAAACATGAATTTAGGATCTCAAAACAAAAAAAAAAAAAATTTCTTCTGGAAGTGACCGCAAAAGTTCGTTCAAGAGATATTGAGTCCTTAGGTTGAGACAAATCCTCAAAAAGAGTGAAATAGTCTCGAATATTTTATTAATTTAAAAAATATATATTGAATGGAATAAATTTCTTATCATTATATTATTTAATATTTGTGATTATTAATCTCAATGATAACAAAAAACAAAGGAAATTTACTATTTATTAAAATTTTGACAAATTATAAAAACAGTTTTTACTTAATTTATAAATAAAGTATTTTAAAAAAATATCACGTAAAAACGGAAATATTCCTATTTATTAAGAATATCTATTAAGAAGGCTTATAAAGAATATATTTCGAGAGTACAATTTTTTCGGGATAAAATATGAGTAGTGCGGCACGTAAAAGAAAGATAGCTGAATTTTTTCTAACAACCAATTTCGTTTAAATAGTACGCTTGTTTCTCAAACTACACGATGATTTAGCGACGTAATCGCGTGTAAACACTCGCATCTCGAGCAGTTAGTGGGCCACTGTGTTTGTGAGCAGCAAGATTGCTTCATCGCACACGCTCTGTACGCTTTAATATCATCTTGCAAACATCCGCCTTACCGTGTGTGATGCGGTGATGATACGCACCGGGAGCGTAAGGTCAGAAATTAAACGAGCAGGAAGAATGATGCACGAAAGATGTCGGACACGCGAGAACAACAATTAATCTCTTCCTTCGCGAAACCAGCTATCGCGTTATCTCATCAGCCCTGCCGAAGGGCGGTAGAATGCAAGAGAATCTCTCCGGGAATCTTGGAAATTATATGAAATCTTGGAATCCAAAAGTTTTTCACATCTGCGAGATGTATTTTGGCTCCTCTCGCGAAAAATCTCACTGAAATCCGAGAATCTTTTTTTTTTTTTTTTTTTTCTTTCACGGGTTACAGAACTTACAGATGTTTTAGGGTTCAAAAGTGTTCTCGCGGACAACCCTGCGGACCGTGTTAGATAACAATCGCGCGTTATCTCTCTTCCTCCAACGCGATAAAGAATGGCGGGACGTGAGAAAGCCGCGGCGATGCCGCTGGCGTTTGCGCGATTACGGCGTCGAGAGGCCTAAGTGGCGGCATTCTATAGCAGCTGACGTTAATTACGAGGCGCCAGACGTGAATGGCCGCCTTGTTCCGAGGTGGTACTCCGGCCTCTTTCTCTCTTCCCAATCTTCCTTCTTTTTTTTTTTTTTTTTTTTTTCTTTCTTTCGCTCCTCTCTTCTTGCGCGTGCCACGATGTGCCGCGGAAATGCCGCGTTTCCGCCTGCGGCCTCTTCAAACTGGCGCCACAGGAACTTATGACTAATCATAATCTGGAGTGTAACTTTGGAAGCTGATTTGAAGAAACTCTGTTTAAAGTATTCGATTTATGAATTTCTTCAAAGAAAATGTAAAGAGTAGGCAGGCTTGTCCTCTACAACAAATCCATTTAATTGCAGGTGCATTTTTGATGTTGTAGATTATTTTTATTTTTTTTTTTTTTATTTAAATATAAATCATATTTTTTCTTTTAATCTTGCACCCTAATTTAATTTTTTAATTAATTAAAAAAATATATATCCTTTAGATATATTTTTACATATATTATGTATATATTTTTTATGCAACCGTGTGATTCCAAAAAAACTAACAAACATTTAAAAATCTAGGCCAAACGTATGCAGATCGAGATATAAAAACTACTGTTGTCCAGGATGGACAAAGAAACCGGAAACGGGCCTGTGCGTTATTCGTAAGTAAAAGTACAAATTACTCATTGTTTTTTTGTTAAGTTTCATGTAATATTATATAATTAATTTTTCTCGATTTATGAAAACTGCAACACAAGATAAAAGAAGGCAGAAGCAAAACTTATTATAAATTAAATTTAAGCTTTTGTAAAAGCAGAGTAACAATTACTTTGTTCTCTTCAAATTTCACATTGAATTAAACTGTATCATAATCAAATTATTACTGCAACTAATAGAGTTTAAAATATAAAGCAATATTAATTATATAGATTAAACCGGGTAATAAAATGAAGGGTACGCCAACCGAGGATCGAGGATAATAATTTACATCCTTACGATATTCTGACATGACTCGACCTCGCGTGAGGTATTCGCAGAATAGAAAGCGGTTATTAATATTGCGAGAGGAACCGCCTATCATTATATCGGTATTGCCCGCCGTCGATGATAATGATCGATGCAATTACGTAACGGACAAATAGGCATTTATGCGACACGAACGGCCGCCTCGAATGAAACTGGTTTAATGACCTGTTATGCGCTTCCTGCTGATCGCATTGTCTGGTAACGCGGTTGCGATCGAGATCGGCATTCCGTCAATTTCCGGGTGTCTAATAGCGTTATTAATTGTTAATTAATTTATGTAATTAATCTTATGAATTATATTGTTCGGCGATATTATCAAATTGAAATAAAAAAAGATTGTAAAGTTTTTTTATTACCAAAATAAAAAGTAAAGCATTATGAATATATTCTATAGCGAGAATTAATGCAATAACTATTTTATTAAAAATTGTTGAATTTAATGTACTCTTAAACACACATTTTAAATCTCCTTAATATATTGTTCATATTTTTTAGCGATCTGCGTAAGACGCTGCGGCTCTATAGGAAGATGTATACAACCCAATATTTGTTTGTGCGAAGGTGGCGTCGTCGCATCTTCCTGCAACGGACAAAGCAAAGGTGAGATATAACAACGAATGATTTTAATCCATTTCATAAAACTGACAATAATTATTAATAAACATCTTCAGCGCGATGTAATAATATAATATACAGGGTATTTCAGATTACCGTGCCAGCGGTTTTTCTCAAAAATGAAACGTTACAGAAAGTTACGGGAAACAATTTTCATTACTAAAATATCCAAAGTATTGGTAATAGTTTCCATTTTTTTAGACAAACCGCAAGTAGGTGTAACTGAAGTCAATTTTGAAATTTCAAATGGAAACGAGTGGAGTATTATTGTATTACAGCTTTGAAAAAGGAACAACTTTTACTAAAACTTAATTTAATTATCTCTCAGGTTTCGAAAAAAATGTTTGAATGTGTGGATGCCTGCAATGATGTACAGATGCATTTTTCTTGATCGCTAATGAATACTTTGCTCTTTGGTAATGAAAATTTTTTCCGTGACGTTACATTTTCGAATGGTCTGAAACACCCTGTATGATGGGATTTGTTAAAAATTAAATTTATTATTATTGTAAATTTGTCATCGATAGTCATCACGCACGAGACAACAAGCGGCAGCGATCGCGGTGAGACTGGTAGATGTAGGGTCCATTGCATAAATGGAAACTGTGTGGACGGTCGATGTCAGTGTCGCAGCGGTT
The DNA here is from genome assembly GCF_047496725.1 of Anoplolepis gracilipes. NCBI lineage: Eukaryota > Metazoa > Arthropoda > Insecta > Hymenoptera > Formicidae > Anoplolepis > Anoplolepis gracilipes. The sequence goes on along the minus strand of NC_132984.1, from coordinate 2,551,969 downwards.
ATCAGGGAGAATTTTGTAACGAACGTGAGTGAAACTGGCATATTATATTTATATATATAGATCGAAATAAATAAAATTAAATTAATTTCCATAAAGATAATTAATCGGAAATTACTTCAGCTATTTGCCGTGAACCTTGCCTCAACCAAGGAAGATGCATCGGTCCAGATCGTTGCGCTTGCATTTACGGCTACACCGGAAGACGTTGCGAGACCGACTTCAGGTAAGAAATCATACATTTTCGTAGTTGCATCGCGTTACACAGAGTTATGTTCCAGAACCGGGCCGTGTTACACCAAGGTGAGAAACGACCAATGCTTGGCAAGTCTTCCGAATGTGTTTTGCACGCGGCAATTGTGCTGTGCGACCGTCGGCAAGGGCTGGGGCCATCCCTGCGAGAAGTGCCCAGCTAGACTGGATTGCGAACAGGGTTATCTGAAGACCAAGCAGGGCCAATGCATCGGTATTTAAAAATCTGTTGTTTATAAAACACCAGTAGAAAATATGAATGATTTATGTCGAATTGTACAGGAATGTAGAGCCATTTCAGCAAATATCTTTAAAAATATTCGCTTAGAGTTTGAGAATCATCTTCATTATTGTGTAGCAAATAACGGAGAACATTTTGAACATTTAAAATAACATGTAAAATAAATAAATTTACTCTAAATTGTATCTTTGCATCTAAAATTTTTTTTTTCCGATTTTTATGAAATTTTTATACCTGAAACTTTCTAGTACGATTTTTCGAAAAATATTCACTCAAATTTAAAAAAAAAAACAAACGCAGTTATACAGAGGTTATCAAAAGACCTTTAAAATGATATGCCACTTGACCCCTATTGCCATTTAAGATTTTTGAAGGGGTAGTTACCCCTGCGAAGTCTATGAAGTAATACCGTTGCGTTTATCGTATTTATACGTCCCCCTCGCATCGAAAACAAAATTGACGTCTTTCGGTATTTTTCGGAAAAATTAATCGGTTACAAAATAAACAGGGTGGAAACTTTTCAAATAAACACGCCGTATTATTATAATTATTTAATTTAATATATAACAAATATGGGATGAGATAAAATTTTTCGCATTCTCTTCAGATATCGACGAGTGCGACTCGATTCCCGGACTCTGCCAGGGTGGAAAGTGCTTGAACACCCCGGGTTCGTTTACGTGCGAGTGTCCGGAGGGACAGGCGAGGGACCCTGATACCAACGAGTGCAAGGACAAAGACGAGTGCCAAGAAGAAGGCATTTGCGCCGATGGCCGATGCATAAACACGAGCGGTGGTTATTATTGTCATTGTAATCCGGGATTCATACAGAGCCAGGACCGCAAATTTTGCATCGGTGAATACACAATATTATTAATAAAATAAGAAAACTTTACTACTTACTTATAGTATTTATTTTGCATATAACTTTTGCAAATACCGTTTTATATTCTTTTGCCTCTTTTATAATTAATTTTAACTGACTAATTATTTCTCGGCAGATGGCAGACAAGGATTGTGTTACACGGCGGTAAATCGTAACGGGCAGTGCAAGAATCGGCTGGCGATGAGGTTGAGCAAGAAGGATTGTTGCTGTGGCAAAAATATGGGTCGAGGATGGGGCGACGAGTGCTTTATCTGTCCGAACCCTGGCAGTGGTACGTACACACTTTCGGAGAAAAAAAAAAATAATGTTACTTTCCTCGGACGATGTTAAATTAAATTCAATTTTAGTTCGATCTGTAAAGTTTGAAGCGCGAACTCTGACAATTCATCCGACCGTCCGAATTTCGAGATAGTTTGAAAAAAAAGTCTCGAGCACTTTTATGACAATTCTACAGGATCCACGTTATTACTCAATTGTAGACGATTACAACAGGCTTTGCTCGCAACTGCAGTCGATCACCGAGGTGAACGAGTGCGCGCTGCGACCGGACATTTGCGGCGACGGCAAGTGCATCGACACCAAAGAGGGCTACGAATGCGAGTGCTATCCGGGATTCACGAGGAAGCCCGGCGGCAGATGCGAGGACGTGGACGAGTGTCTGTTGGGTTACTGCCAGGGCGGAATCTGTCACAATCAACCCGGCAGCTTCACCTGCGACTGCCCGCCCGGCTTCGTCGTTTCCGGTGATGGCAGATATTGCACTGGTAAGCGATTGCTCTTTCTCGATGAAGGAACAGTAGCTTCTACGGAATACGAAATATATTACATGATACCGGTATATATTTCTAGATCACGACGAATGCCAAGACACCGGAATGTGCACCAACGGACATTGCATCAACATGAACGGATCCTTCAAGTGCGAATGCAACGACGGTTACACGTTGTCACCGACGAGGAATACTTGTATAGGTAAAAAATAATGTAAAATAAGTATTACACTGATATTATATTACATGAAAATTTGCGAAAGGTTTGTTGGAAATTTGAGAAATATATTTTGCAAATTATCGATAGATTAAAAATATCTGTTAGGCAAGAACAAATATTTCGGAAAAATATTCTGAAATCAAATATTTCTAATATAAATGATAACGATTCGTTCGAATCTTTATTATTTCAGACATCAACGAGTGTGTAGAAAATCCGCGAATTTGTCTAAACGGCCGTTGTGAGAACACGCCGGGATCCTATCATTGCATTTGTCAATCGGGCTTCACCCCTTCAAGAGATAACACTTTTTGCGTGGACATGGACGAGTGTTCCACCAGCGGAATGTGCGAGAACGGCAAGTGCGTCAACATGGAGGGCTCTTTCAAATGCGTCTGCGACTCTGGCTTCAGGATTGGTCCCGATCAGAGTCACTGCATCGGTATTGATTTCATCGATATAATTAACGACTTTGAAAATATTGAATTTTTAAACTCTTCAATATTTCAAAATTTTTAATAATTTACAGCTTTTGAAAAATTGAAATATTTCATTAATCCCTTGAGAGGGAAGATTTTGCAGAGTCAAATTAAAATTATTCAAAATTTTATAAAAAAAATTAAATGTAGTATAGAAAAATTATAGAGAACAAATTATTTTTATATAATTATTCATTATTATTATTATTTATCTTACAAGATATCGACGAGTGCATAAGTTCGCCCTGCCAAAATGGTCGCTGCATCAACACATTAGGCAATTTTCAATGCGAGTGTCACCCGGGATTCAATCTAGGTCCTGACGGCAGATCCTGTTTAGGTTTGTAATATTTATTTCCTACATGTGTGTTACATAATTTTTTTGGTTAAATTAAAATATCTATTTAAAAAGTAAATTTTTTTACTAGATGTTACTTTTATAAAATATTTTATATTATTTTTATAAAATATTTTTGTTAATCCTGTATTTTAGATAATTTCTCACACTTTTTCATTTTACGTATTTTTTAAATTGTTTTTTAAAGGAAATTGACTAATTGATTTTCTCAAAAATGAAAAAGCTCTTTGTTTACATGACTCGTTAAAACAATTAATTTTACATTAAATAAATCAATGTCTAGTTATTTAAAATTTTATTTGACGAAAAATTGAAAATAATCTTGTTTAACAAAAAATTGATTTTCTATCGGATGATTCTGCGTTGGTCAGATACGAGAAGAGATCTGTGCTATTCGGTGTACAGAGACGGCCAGTGTTCCAACCCGACCTCAACCGCCGTGACAAAGTCCAGCTGTTGTTGTTGCACGGTGATCCTGGGCCAGCCGTTAGGCTGGGGTAGCACTTGCCAACCATGTCCGTTTCCGGGTACTCCAGAATTCGACGCCTTATGTCCCCACGGTGCTGGAATGACTTACAACGGCGATGGTGAGTACATGGACGCTTTGCTCGAAAATTCGAATTCTTTGATGTTTTACAAAAAGAAGCTAAAATAATTTAAAAGTTTAAACACTCCAGAATAAATAAAAAGATTCCCATAAATTTTCAAAATATTTTAACATCCTAAAATTTAAGATCTTCGTTTTGATTCAGTGAATTTAATAATGCGAGTTTACAAATATTATTAACAGACATCAACGAGTGCGCCCAGAATCCCAATATTTGTATCAATGGGGGATGTGAAAATCTTATGGGGACGTATCGATGCATCTGCGACAATGGCTACGAGGTTGATGATACGGGAAAGATATGCAGCGATATCAACGAGTGTGAGCTAGAGGATTCTTTATGTAGTGGTGGTCAATGTCGAAATTCACCCGGTAGTTTCCAGGCAAGCAAATTATTTATTAATTACTTGACTATACTTATACGTGCATAAAAATTACTTATTATATGTATAGTAATTATTCTGTTATTAAATATATTAATATTAAATATATTAATAATTACTCTGTTATAATTAATTGCACACAAATATATTTTTTCAATTTTTCTGGCACTTTAATCTACGTGTTTCAAATTGATTTAACACTTTTGAAACGTAAATGTCATAATTGTCAACTGTGTGATTTCACTAGTGTATCTGTCCGACGGGTATGAGATACAACACGCAGAATCAAATGTGCGAGGACGTGGACGAGTGCGAGGAGTTAGGACCGGATGTATGTTTCAACGGCGTATGCATCAATACTGTGGGAGCTTATGAATGCGAATGTTCCCCGGGTTACGTTCTCGATAACACCGGCTACATTTGCCGGGGTACGAAATAGCAATTAATTTCATTAATTCAATTCTATTCTTCTAATTTTTTTTCTAAATAAAAATGGAATGATTAATAGATAAAAATTGTCTTCCGGACTTTTTTGGTTTCAGACAATCGGAAAGGTTCCTGCTGGACCAAGATGGTGGATGGTCGATGCGAAAATAATTTACCAAAACTGGCTTTACGTTCCGAGTGCTGTTGTTCGATCGGGGTAGCTTGGGGCAGCCCGTGCGAGCTTTGCGAACATTCCCTCTGCGAGTGTTCCAAAGGTTACGCGAAGGTGGATGGCAAAGATTGCGCCGACATCAACGAGTGCGAGCTCAACAGCGGGATCTGCAAGGGTGGCGGTACCTGTGTCAATACAGATGGCTCCTACCGTTGCGAGTGTCCCCCTGGTCTCACCTTAGATGCGACGCGTAAGCTAGTGGCGATGTGTCATATAGATACTTGTTGCTTTCTCGCAAAAATAAAAAATCTATAAAAATATATAAAATATGTACATATTTATAAAAATATAATAATTTTTGATAGAATAAATATTTTTCAAGTGTTGAACCCTTTACTTCTCGGTTTCAGACACCACTTGTATCGACACTAGGCAGGAAGCGTGCTTCTTACAATACTACCACGGTCAGTGCACCAGTCCTATAGAGGGTCATTTCTCCAAAAGTCTTTGCTGTTGCTCCATAGGCCGTGCGTGGGGTAGCGAGAAATGCGAGTCGTGTCCCAAGACGGGTACCCAGGCACACGCGGAACTATGTCCACGAGGAGACGGCTTCACCGAGCGTCAGGATATTAACGAGTGCGTCGAATTTCCGGGAATGTGTGTGAACGGCAGATGCAAAAACACGATCGGCAGTTATAGCTGCAGATGCAATCAAGGCTTCGTGCTCGACGAGCATGGCGTCAAGTGCAATGGTAGGTGATGTTTCAAAAAATTGGAGTCTTGAGCTATTCAGATGTAAGGGTTTAAATCTACTTTCGACTGTTATACTGTCCTGAGAAAAATTTTTAAAAATAAGATGCAAGTAGAAATTAAATAATTAATATATAAAAGTAATTAATTTATACTTTTAATTATGCGCAGATATCGACGAATGTCAGATTACGGATGATGTTTGCGGTAACGGCACCTGCAGAAATACTCCCGGCAATTTCCAATGCGACTGTACCCCTGGCTATCGCAGCAATGACATTATGAAGATTTGCATGGGTAAAGTATAAAGTAAAAAAAAAAATTTATTCATATATACGTCCAGGCCTGGAAAAGGATGGGTCAAAGTAACGTTTACCGTTCCAAAGTCAGACGTCTTATGGCGAATACTCTACTCTAATCAGACAATTATTATAATATTATCGCGATTCCGCGAAAAAAGAAGGAAACGTGAGCTTGACAGGACGTATATATATAACCGTTTCATTAAAATCTTTTAAGGGGATGCTAGTCGTCCCGTATTATCGACTAAAATCTAACTTAACAATATATTTACTTAACATAAAAGTTTTAAAAGTGAGAGAGAAACACCTAATAAAAACATTTCAGTATGAAACTGACTGTATACTGAAGCATCCCCTTATTTTTTCAGAAAAAGCTATTTTTTTAACGCGAAATACTTTTCTTTTTAGACATAAACGAATGCGAGGAGACGCCGGGTCTGTGTCGCGGCGGTACTTGCGTTAACATCAAAGGAAGCTTTAACTGTCAGTGTCCTCCGGGACACGAGCTGGGTCCCGACAAGCAAACCTGCAAGGATATCGACGAATGCTCAAGAACCAGCGGTATATGCTCGAATGGCGTTTGCGAGAATATGATGGGCACTTATCAGTGCATCTGCGACGACGGTTATCAGCAAACGGGCTTCAGGTCTCACTGCGAGGATATTAACGAGTGCGCGATCAACAACGGTGGTTGCGAGGACATTTGTCTGAACACGCCGGGCAGCTTCTCTTGCTCCTGCCGGTGAAGGATTATTATTCTCTTAGAAAATCTAGGCTTAATTAATTTAAAGCTTTTCTGATGTATTCACAATTAAAATTTCTCGAGGATAGTAAAAGAATAATAATTTCTCATATTTGGAACAGCACCGGCTACGCTTTAAATCTAGACGGACGTACTTGCGTGGATGTGGACGAATGCAAAGAAAACCCTCGAATCTGTAATGGAGGTAAATGCAGAAATGTACCGGGTGGCTACACGTGTAATTGCACGAACGGTCTGTTGCCTGGAAGAGACGGTGTATCCTGTATAGGTAAATTTTCCTTGCATCCACACATCATTGGTTTATTATATTTTTGAAATAATATTTAATAATTATAATATTATTAAACTGTCAGATGTCGACGAGTGCGTGATGCAGCCGCAGATATGCGGGTATGGCGAGTGTTATAACACGATAGGTTCCTTCAACTGCCGTTGTGAGGAAGGCTATTCGGTGAAGCCAGCCGAAGGACCAGCGTGCACCGATGACGACGAATGCCGACTGAATGCCTATTCTTGCAGCGAGTTCGCCGAGTGTCAGAACACCCAAGGCTCGTACGTATGCACGTGTCACGATGGTTTCACCGGGAACGGGATCGAGTGCTGGGATATCAACGAATGCTCCACCAACAATGGCGGCTGCGACTCCAATGCACACTGCATCAACACCGAAGGGTCTTTCAAGGTATGTATCTCGAAGACTCCGCGAGACTTGCTTGATGTATTTAATCGTTTGCTCAACCTGTCAGAATTAAATTTATTATAATTACATTTTTAATCGACGATATTTATAGTGCGTATGCGACGCTGGTTTTCGCGGCGATGGGTACAACTGCAAGGACATCGACGAATGCGCGGAAGACAGTTCCCTTTGCGAAAATGGACACTGCCTGAACTATCCTGGCGCGTATCGATGCGAATGCGAAATGGGCTTCATGCACCCGGACGAGCGTAGCGAACAGGCGTGCGTGGATATCAACGAATGCGAGATGTTTAACAATCTGTGCGTCTACGGCCGCTGCGAAAATATCTTTGGCATGTTCCGCTGCGAATGCAACGAGGGCTACAAACTCGACAATTCCGGCGGCAATTGCACCGACGTGGACGAGTGCGAGAGCCCGCAATCCTGCCAGTACGGCACTTGCATCAACACACAGGGCAAATATATCTGCAGATGTCCGCCGCATCATGAGCTAGTGGAAGCTGGAAATGCCTGCGTCGGTAGGTAGATTCAATTAGAATTATAGATTTCTAAAAAAAATTTCGGAATTCTAGCATAACTTTTTTTCGACGCGTTTAAAAGCGGGGAATTATTAGATTTTTTATTTTCTGAATTCTGATGAGATTTATAAAAAATCGAAAAGCTATTAGATATTTGTCGGTTTTCAGAAATCTGGAAAATATAGTTTACCTAAATATTTTTATATTTCAAATACTTTTTTTTTCTATTTCTGACTTACTATCGCTCATACACAGATAGACGCGAATCGCTTTGCTTCACGGGCTACGAGCATGGCACCGGAAAGCCCCAGTGCGTCTTTGAAGTAGCGTCATCAGTGACGAAGGCGACGTGTTGCTGCAGCATTGGCACTGCCTGGGGCAATCGTTGCGAGGAATGTCCGCGACCTGGCACGAAGGAATATGATCAATTGTGTCCTAGCGGACCGGGATATAGGCCGAATCGTGTGACTGTCATTCTAGAAGACATCAACGAATGTATGGAGCACGAGAATATCTGTCAAAACGGACACTGCACTAATACATTCGGTAGTTTCATGTGCTCGTGCAACGAAGGCTTCATCCTGGACGATTCCAAGACCAGCTGTATCGGTAATAGAAACAAACGATTCGGGAAAATTCTATGTTCCAGTTTATATAACTTATGTATTCATTATAATCCCTATAATGCTACATATTCTCTATTTTATACAAAATTGTCTTCTTATAATTTTCTTTTATATATAAAGCTTCTTGATTTTTTTAATAAAAATTTTTATACTTTTTTTTATATATTTCTTCTTAATTTAAAATTTTTTTTATTATTATTCGCGTTTCAGTAAGCTATTAAAAAAAATTATTGCAGACATAAACGAATGCGCGCTACATCCACGGATATGCGGCGTTGGATACTGCATTAATGATCAAGGAAAATACCATTGCGAATGTCCTGAAGGATATATGGCGATGCCTGGAGGAAGTCAGTATATATATGCATCAAATAATTTAAGAAAAATATTTACCTAATATTTATTTTATTTCATTATTGAATTATTGAATTTATTATTAATTATTATTTATTATTATTTATTATTGAATTTATTACATTATTACTTTGTAACGCTATATTACTGTGAAAAAATTACATATTAAATTCTAAATTTCTCTCGAAGTTATAAATAACTGTAATACGTTTGTCTTCTTAGAGGAATGCGTTGATATGAGGAAAGAAGCTTGTTATCTTACCTACGATTCTGGACACTGTCTCAATCCCATGGTGCAGCCGCAGACAAAAATGTTATGCTGCTGTTCCATGGGAGCCGCGTGGGGCAGTCTTTGCGAGAAATGTCCCGGCGAGAGAACACGTAAGTAATATATACTCAAACGATTTTCATATCTCGAGATAACGATCAATCGTACGATCTTTTCACAGGTGAACACGAGATTCTGTGCGGACTGGTGCCGGGTCAGATCATGAACCCGATCACAAATCACTCCGAAGAGATCGATGAATGTGCCCTGATGCCGACCATGTGCACTCACGGTCGATGCATGAACACGCCCGGCAGCTTTGAGTGTCAATGCGAGCGCGGCTACGTTTACGACCAAGATTCTCATCAATGCATCGACGAGAATGAATGTCTACAGGTGCAACTTTCAACAAAATTAAAAAATTTTAACTAAATCCTAATTTAATTAAAAAAAAAAAATCTCATTCTTTTCTTGATATTTTAAAGCAACATTTGATTTGATTGTAACATGTAATAATAAAATTGTTGAAATATATTTTTATGATAATATATATTAAAAATAATACATTTATATTTTATGTTGTTTCTATTTTTTTTTTTAGATACCGAATCCCTGCAGCGGAAACGCACAGTGTATTAATCAGCAGGGTTATTTCGAGTGCGTGTGTCCAGCTGGTTACAAACTTGGCCCCAGCCAGCGCGATTGCGTCGACATTGATGAGTGTTACGAGCGACCAGGTATTTGCAGCAATGGCGCGTGTAGCAATCTGCAAGGTAGCTTTCAATGCGTTTGCCATTCCGGATTCTCGTTGACTCGCGACCGAGACGACTGCGTCGACATCGATGAATGCCAGCGTAATCCGAATATATGCAACAACGGCACTTGCATCAACACCCTGGGCTCTTATAAATGCCAGTGTTATCAAGGATTCAAACTCAGTCCGAATAACGATTGCGCGGGTGAGTTGACAGCTGCTTCTTGATCTCTTTATATTTTTTTTTTATGATATTATTTAATAATAATAATAGTGCAATTTTTTAATAAATTAATCTCTTGTGTATCTCGGTTATACAAACTCGTTTCAGATATCAACGAGTGTCGAATAATGCCGTTTTTATGTCGCAACGGTCGATGCCGAAACACGATCGGCGGCTTTGTCTGTGAATGCGCGGACGGTTACGTATTGGCTCAAGACGGTCAGCACTGTCGTGACATCGACGAGTGTCACGAGGTACGTCGTGCAGATTTTGACAGAAAGAAAACATATTTCGAAAACTTTCGAAAAATATAACAAACGAATTAAAAATATTTTTGCAAATATTATATATATATATATATATATATATATATATATATATATATATATATATATATATATATATATTTACATGTATCAACGCGTTCTTCTAAAATTAATATTTTTGAATTGTTGCAGATACCGGGATTATGTCCGTCTCCCGGAAAATGTCAGAATCTGATGGGATCTTACATATGTAGCTGTCCACCAGGATATGAGCTGGACCATACCAGAAGAAGATGCGTCGGTTCGTTTAATGTTTTAAAATCATATTCTCACATCATATATATGTAACTTTTAATATGATTTACATTTTGTTTAATCATCCTGCAGACGTGGACGAATGCTTGGAGACGGAAGACATTTGTGAAAACGGTCAATGCATCAATACGGAGGGCGGGGTGATCTGCGAATGTCCGGTCGGGTATCAGTTAAGCGAGAAACCAAACTCGCTTAAGTGCATTGACGTGAGGGAAGAGCAGTGCTATGACAGCTACAGACGAGGTCAATGCACCCTCCCGCGAGAAGGCGGGGTGACCAAGAAGCATTGCTGCTGCACGATGGGCAAGGCTTGGGGCCGCTATTGCGAACAATGTCCGCCGGAAGATAGTGGTATAATAAAAGATATTTTCCCCAAAATAAAATGATTCTCTCAAAAAAAATTACAGAATTTAATTTTAATTAAATTATTTCTAATTAATTAAGGATTTAATTTAATAAACATAGAATTAATTAAATCTTTTTTTCTTTTGTATCAGAAAAACTGTTCGTATTATATTATAACTACATTATAATTTACGTGTATAAAATATAAATCTTTAGAAAAATATAATCACGTTTATCCAGAGGATTTCAAGAGGCTGTGCCCGGAAGGACCAGGACGGGATGACACTGGGATTGATCTGAACGAGTGTCTGTTTATGCCGGATGCCTGTCTCAGAGGCGAATGCATCAACACCGACGGCTCGTTCCGATGCGAGTGTCCGACCGGATACGTCTTGGACGAGACTGGCAGACGTTGCGTGGATCACAACGAGTGTCTGGCTGTGCAGAACATTTGCGGCAACGGCACTTGCCGCAACATTGACGGTGGTTTCGAATGTTCGTGTAACGACGGTTTTGCACCGGGTGCCAATCAGGTCTGCGAGGACGTCAACGAGTGTCTGGAAATGGGCAATCAGTGCGCCTTCCGATGTCACAACGCTCCGGGCTCTTTCCGCTGCATCTGTCCGTATGGTTATACCTTGGCGCCTGATGGCCGCCATTGCGTAGGTAATTAATAAAAATATGTGTTATTAAAATATTCAATTCAATTCTTTATATTTCGTAAAGTAAACTTCTGTTTTAGAATGTTGCAATTAAATTCAATTAAATTGAAACTAAATTTTGCGCGCTTTATAAATTAAATTTATACTAATAATAAAGGTATATTATATATTAATAAAATTTATATCAATAAATAGATGTCGACGAATGCGCCACGCCGGCTAATGACTGCAGGTTCCAATGCAAAAATCTCATCGGCACCTTTATATGCATCTGTCCGCCTGGTTATCAAAAAATAGGAATGGCCGATGAGTGTAAGGATATCAACGAGTGTGCGATTAACTCTGGTCTCTGTCAACACGGCCGTTGTCTCAATTTAGAGGGAAGCTACCAGTGTTTATGTCACGATGGTTTCGAGCAGAGCTTGGACGGGAAATCGTGTATCGGTATAAGAAACGAGCAATTAAATTACTAAAAAAATATTAGCCATTTCACATCTATCCATTTCTATCTAATCATGTATTGATATAATCAGATCGAAGAGTCGGCTATTGTTTCCTGCAAACAATCGGTGGTAGATGCACCGCCAGGACGTCAGAACTGCGTACAGTCACCAAAGCGGATTGTTGTTGCACCATGGGAGCCGCATGGGGACCACACTGTGAAATTTGTCCTTCGAGAGATTCCGAGAATTATAATGAACTCTGTCTGGATAAAGGATTTTCCGTCGATGGACAAGGTATATACAGTCGGACTTCTTATCCTACGACAAAAATTTGAGAGTGGGGGTATAATTCCCCTTTCGCGGCCGTAGCATGAGAGGATTTTTTGTCGTAGGATAAGAGGTCCGACTGTATTGCGATATTTTATTTATCTTGTTATTTATTTGCATTATTTATCTGTAGTTGATTAAGAGTTTCACTCTTCATCGATATAAATTTATATAAATTTTCAGACATCGACGAGTGCAAGACCATACCCGATCTTTGCAGAAATGGTCTGTGCATCAATACTCTAGGCTCTTATCGATGCATCTGTAATAAAGGTTACAAGGCCGACAAATCTGGCATTCAATGTATCGGTAAGATCTCCTCTTTGATTTATATCTATGAAATACACTACGCACAAAAATATAGGGAACACTTTTTATATGTCAAAAAATGGGCTACATTCAAACTGTTGCAGTTCGGTGAAAAATTATCGTAGAAAAGTTTAAAAAAAAGTATTTTGAAGCCTGAAGTTTTAACTTTAACGCGCTATCGATAGTTTTAAAAAATTTGTGTATTTTCCTTATTCTATGCTTTAAAAGAGAACACACTGTTTTGTTCCTTAAAATTATGTATCTTTGAAACTCTGCAGCTTGATAAGAAAAATTCTCTCGATGAATTCAAGTCAAGTATCATAAAGAACAATGTTTTATCTCTACAAAATGCTTTTTTTAAAACTTTCCTACGTTTTTTTTTTTATCGAATTACATGACTTTGAAACTAAACCTGTATTTTTCAGATATATTGTCGATACTCGATGAAAAATCATCGTAGGAAAATTAAAAAAAAAAGCAATTTGAAGTTTAAAGTTTCAGTTTTAACGTGCTATCGATAATTTAAAAAAAAATTGTACGTAGTATACCTATATGATAATTAATGAATTGAAAACTAAACCACGTGAAATTATGCAGATATTAACGAGTGCGAATTAACGCCGAAGCCATGCAAGTACAACTGTCAAAACACCGAGGGCAGTTTCATCTGCTCGTGCCCGTCTGGTTTCATCTTAAATCCCGATGGTATCAGCTGTAGAGACCTGGATGAATGCACGACAGGAAATCACTTGTGCCAGCAAAGTTGCATAAACACACCAGGAAGTTATACTTGCGGCTGCCAGGAAGGTTACAACCAACAAGGAGACGCGTGCCATGGTTTGTCTATCCCTTAATTATATTTTCTTCTATATTTTATTTAATGTTAATATATAATTGGATATTTCCGCTGTCCGCGAAATATTTAGCTTTTTGTAATATAATTTTCTTTCAGATATAAACGAATGCGAACAATCAGGTGTTTGTCCGAAGCCTGGGAAATGCATTAATACCTTAGGTAGCTTTCAATGTCTTTGTCCAAGAGGTTTTAAGTTGGACCATACTGGTAGGTTTTGTACTGATCATAACGAATGCGCGGACGATTCTATTTGCGAACATGGGTGTCAGGTTAGTAGCCATTGTATCTATTCGTTTTGATTCTTTTTTAGTATTTTTGTAGTATTGATTGACATACTACAAAATAATCATTCTTTACTGCCTTAAAATTTAAAATTTTAAGAAAAATCTTTTTAAGAAAGACCTAACTCACTGACAAGATATTATCATAGCTTGTTCCTACCTAACTTAAAAGCTCAACATTTTTTCTATTGTTATTATTTTTGTGTTATATACTATTACTATTACTGTTACTCTGAATGTACGGTTATTCTAAAGCTATTGTAAATATTTTCAACTCTTTCAGAACTTCATGGGCAGCTATCGTTGTGGATGTCCGGATGGATTTGTGCAACATCTTTACTATAATCAGTGTATAGATGAGAATGAATGCAACGGCTCACCATGTGGCGATAGTACTTGCATCAACACGATTGGTGGTTACAAGTGCGGTTGTCCAGACGGTTATCAATTCGATAATAATTTGGCCATCTGCGTGCAGGTATATACAGGGTGTTTGTTTATGGCTTTGGCTTTAAGTCTGTTACAAGGTGCATGTAAATAATTTTTTTTACTCGTGATATTTTTTAGATATTAACGTCATCTTCATTTTTTAAGTGGGACCTCCCTAATTTTTTTATATAAATTAATTCCTCTCAACATTCTGTGTAAAAAGTTATAGGAATCTGATGGCCAGAATGAAATTGAACAGTTTATTTCATTTAATTTGACATAATTTTACGTATACTATAAAGTATTGTGTAATACATGTATATACTGTGCGTTTTGACAATAGATGTCAAAAATTAAATAGGAAGGGCATGGTTACCATTAGTGTGACGAAGACAGCTTTATTTGATCAAATCTTTTCATTTTAATTATATTTCAGAAACTGAGATATTTTACTTTATATCTGTTATTTTTCCAAAGGTAAGTGCCGGATGTTTTGGTAGTCCTTGCGCTTTTGGATGCACTCCAAACGGAGGCAGCGGATTCATTTGCGGCTGTCCCACCGGTTATCAGCGAATAGGACAGGTTCGTTCTCTAATCCTATTGCACGTTTACGTAAGAAAACGTAACGAGTTTAAAATGACTCGAAAAAAATATAGAAATATTTATATTAAAAATTTTCCGCAGGGTCACTGTCTATCTACGATCAATCCCTTATCTCAAGGACGCTACGACGAAGATATCGGCAACGTGCCAACTTTCCAGATCAATTCTGATTCTTATCACATACCGTCGGCCGACGACAAAGACAAGATAATTTCCACGGAAGGATGTTTCGCCTGCAA
Organism: Anoplolepis gracilipes; assembly: GCF_047496725.1. NCBI lineage: Eukaryota > Metazoa > Arthropoda > Insecta > Hymenoptera > Formicidae > Anoplolepis > Anoplolepis gracilipes. Next base: position 2,536,845 of record NC_132984.1, on the reverse strand, counting down.
GGTTTATATATAAATTTATATATCGGATTTATTTTTTCGATCGCGGAATAAATGAATAAATGTATGAATAATAGAATAAATGATTTAAACATGGATCTTTGAATTAGATAAATGGAAATGGACGGCACAGAAGAGGTACTAGAACTAGATCTGCGGACGAAGAGACGAGGACAAGGAGAAACAGAATAACGAAGAAACGTCGGAACTTTAGGCCAAAGAGGCATCATCACGGGATGGAGCACGTGCTTAAGATCAATCTACGTCAAACGAGGCATCGTACACGGATTATCAAGCTGCAATCCGCCATCAAGGTAATTTTCGCTAATAAAAGATATCAGATAATTTTAAGGGAAGATCTATTCTTTTTAAATAACTCCAATTTAAAATGAGCTGTAATTTTATTGTCATCTCGCAGGGCGAGGACATGAATTACATTATCGCGCGAGGCAACGATGACGGACACTTTGAGATCATCAGGAAACACGGCGTTTCCGCTTTACACTTCCGGCATCGGCTGAAAAATTCCGGCGAATTTCACATAGTGATCCACGGTCGTCCCGAAAACGCGACGGCGACGAGAACGGAATGGGAAAAACCGCTGACACTCACAGTCCATCTGATAGTCGTGGAATGAGATCAATGGTAGAATCGAGGATAATCGAATTACGTGAGAAAACACTGCCCGACACTGCGCGTTACGCTTTTTCTTTAGTCAATTCTTTGAATTATTTCAAGCTACGGTAAAGTATTAAAAGCATCGGGAATGCCAACGTGAAAAGGATTGGCGTGAATTACGGTTTGCAGAAGAACAAGATATATGCGTCTTGCTCGTTGAATTAATTTTTAAAGTAGATCAACGTGATTCGAAATACAGGAGAACGTTGAGCCTTAAAACTTTTGTGTTCACCCTCGCGCATAAATCGCATTATTTAACTGCCAGATAATAAATGTTTTATTTACAAGCAATAACAATTTTTAAGGACTGCCAGTTTAATTATAATACCATCGATACATCTACACTGCCAATATAATTAATCGAGTGCCTTTATCTGTTTTGATAATCGTTGAATTTTTATATTCGCTGACTTACGTCGACTCGCGTCAAAACAATTTTTATGACAATTCACAACTCAATGCGCGTTGTAACGTCAAAAAACGTAAAAGCGTTCTTTCGATATACTGCCTATACTTGTTACATAATACAATTTGATTAGAAATAATAACACGCTAGAGATGTACAAACGCTAGATTATTATACTTAGCTTTAAGCGAGCGAACGCACGTGTAAACAGAAACAAATGTAGCTTTATATATTTATAAATTTTAGTTCGGAAGAAATGCGGCACGAATGTAGTTTCATGTATAATATCAGCACTGTTGCGCTGAAATTTCAAAGAGAATTCGTAGATATATCGCCGATATTGTATACGATCGCTTGATTATACATTATTACTTCGTGCCTATTACATAGCAATTTTAATTATGTATAATATTAAAGAACATGCCAGAATTGGTATTATATATATTTTATATATAAGAATGTGAATAAAGTTTATTTAAAACGGCTCCTTTTCTTTCTCGTAGATGACATCTTCTGAAATCTTCAAATACCTTTACCGTCGCATTTATTGTTAGATATAGCTGACTTTAAATAAACTTCATCAATCATAATTTTATCATTCAAAAACATGGAACGTAAAAACGTATTCTAAAAAATGTCTTTCTTTGTAAAGGAAAAATCTAGGAATAAAAGATAAATCGAAAAGATTTAATCTTTGAAAAGAACTCCGAACTTGTAAGTCATGTCGGTCGCATAAATTTTTCCAGGATGCAGTATACTTGATGGAAAATAACCATCATTAAAATAGTTTCGAGGCGATAACGCAAAGGCACCATGACGACGGTAGGGAACACCTTCTTTACCATAAATTTCTATCGCTTCTCTTTTCGTTTCGATTTTTTTCATCTGTTAAAAATATGTAATACTTTCAATAACCCTCAAAAAATATATTTAAATATTGTATCTTAAGAGAAGTAATAGTATTAGTCAATTTTAGAGAAAAATCAGAGTTTAAAGTTTAAATCTTATTTTATCAACACGGGGGTTTGAAACATGACTAGTCTTACTGATTTTAAAGAATTAATTTCTGTATCTTGACAGCCTCCCCAGTCATTATCGTTCAAATCAGGAGGATAAACGAATTCGGGATTTGGTAATTCATTGCCCGTGTAGACTCGTAATCCAGGATGATTCGAATAGACTTCCAGAAATCGTCCGGAAGTGGGATGCAAAATTCTATGTTATCACCGGCAAAATAAATCGATTGAAGAAAATACAAGTAGGTCAGAATAAAGGTGAATGAATTACCGTGCGTGAAAACGGTAGCACCAGACACTGGGACTATTAATGCACAGATTATGGTTGTAACCGCCACCCGATATGTCGAATAATCGACGTTGATTCAATTGAACTGGTAAACGCAGTTCGAAGGGTGTACAATCGACCGGAGATATCATACCGATTGGTGATTGCTTCTTAACGTCCATGGAAATCCAACTGTCGGCATTGACGGTGAGGACATGTTTTCTCAATTCCTTCGAACCGGTGCCCTACAATCGAATAATTTTGATTGATTATCTTAAAGACAGAGAACTTTAAATAAAATGATGTTAATTAAAAAATAATATATGTATGTTTTGAACTTTTAAATTTGTATATAAATTTTTTGATTTTTGTTTTCTTCTACATTTTCAATTTCTAGTTTTTTGAAAGAACATAATAAGCCTCTGAGAAAGAAAATGGAAAAGAGTCAATAATGGCGTTTTTTGCTTTTGCAGAATTAAAAAAAAACAATTTTTGTATTGTGTGTGTATGTCACCAGAAATGTCAAAAATGACGTTAAATAAACTCAGGTTTTTTCGAGCTTTTTTTCTTATCCAATAGTTATTTTTGACATTTTGATTTTTTAGATTATATGATTATTAGGAATGTTAAAAAGATTATACAAAGAAAAATTGTTTTTAAATATTTTGTAGGACAGAAAAAATATAAACTTTATTCCTCTTCTTTCCTATATGGTAATTAAAAACTAAATTAACACAATATTTATTTCCTTGATTTAAGAAAATTAATGTTAAGCATTTAAAGTTTAAGGTTCAAAAAGAAAAATATAATTCAAATATATTAATTTTTATATATCGAAGGAATTTCGAAATCTTCACTATATTAGATGAAAATATTATTAAATAATTAATTATTAAATAACGTTTCAATGAAATTAAAACTCTATGTTTAATTCTTACGTGTCCGGCGAGATTGAATAAACAATAATTAGTGACATCGATGAGGGTAGATTTAGTGCTGGTGGCGCGAATATTAATGTGAAGCTGATTATCGTCCGTCCAGGTGTATTTGACTTGCGTTAACACGTCACCAGGATAGCCTTCGCTATCGGCTCGACTCAAATGCGACATCACCTCTTGTCAAAGAATACAATATAAAACGCAATAATTTTTTGATAATTTGCAGTCGGTTTTAAAAAGAATAAGTTACATCCTACCACTTGATTATTCACTATCTGCGAATGCCAATTAACATTGTCAAATGCGACCGTGGCATCGTTAAGGTGATCTTTTTTAGTCTTGTCACTAATTGTCAGAGGATAAATTATATTGCTGAAATGCATCGGAATATGATCGGCAACGCGGCCGATAATGCTTCCCATGTATCTGTTCTTCAGATATCCTAATTATTATATATATTAGAAACGTAAGATAAAAAGTCAAACGTGAAATATAATATTTAAATAAATTCAATACTCTTCAAAAAATGTAGATTTATTTCACCAAAAATTTTATATATATAATATGTGTATATATACCATCCATATCATCAAATCCTAAAACAACATCAGCTAGTTTTCCATTTCGATTGGGAATTTTGATCGACTGAATGCTAGCACCCCAAGATATCAAACGAACAGTTCCCTTATTTTTATTTGTCAGAGTGTACCTGTGAGACGCAACGTTCATTTCAGAATAAATCATCAGTTAAATAAAAATTGAAAGAAAAGTTTCTTATCTAAAATTTGTGTGTAGCTGTGATTCGAAATAAATATTAATTTCCAATAAAATTATTAATAATTATACGCAAGTTCAATTTTGTTCTCTGGATATATCTTATGGTTAAAATCCTTAGCGTGTTTAATCAATCTTAGAAATCTTACCACTAATGTCAAAGTTAGAAACAAAAAAATACTTAAAATACTAATAAAATATTGATTGATAATTATGCATATTAGGAATAATCGAATGTGTGGACAGAAGAGAAGCTGCAAACCTATTTTTTATTTTAAATTAAACTTAATTGAAATTTTTAATAAAACTTGATTAAAGTTTAAAAAATTTTTTTATTTTTAGTTTCTAAATATAATGTGGCACGTTCTGTGATTCACTTTTTAGGTTTAAATAAAAAGACTCTAGTAAAAAAAGCCGAAACACAAAACTATTTCAGTCTTAGACCAAAAAAATGTTTTTCGAATATTAATCAGTCAATTCTAAGAAGCGTCGGGATATATATAGGTTTCTTTTAAGCCGTTCATGCTGAAAGTGTCAGTCTATCTTTTTTCACCATGTATAATGAGCAACAAAGATAGAATCATCATTCTATGTTGATGTCGTCTATAGGGAAGGAACCATCAGTCTTGCAATACCTTTTGACAATCTCGAATAATTTTGAAGATTCCGTACCACGTGGCCTTGGCACGAATCCGAACCCATCCTCTTGGATCAATGTATTTTTGAAAGACATGATTTAAAGTTTCGAAATTGAAATTTTAACAATTATTCATTTTTCTCTTTACGTTCTTCAATTTATTATAATCGTAAAAGGAAGTCTAATTGGAATTATCACATTGAAATTTTGAAGAGGATTTCGAAAGAAATGTCTAACTTACAATTTGATACACTGAAGTCGGCAACTTCGAATGTATGCCTTCAAACTTCTGTTTCATTGATGCGAGATATCGTCATTTTTATACTATCCTTGACATTCTTTCAATATTACGAAATTAGAAATTAATCTTTATTTAATGCGTAATCAAATATATACATGTATCCAAAATTTTCTCCCTAATTATATTTTAACGTTTAGAGATCAAAGCAAAATTCAATGTTTTTAGAATATACATATTTTAGTGTCTACTTCCCGATATAATAAAAACAACATTTTTATTCGCGATATTTTTTACCTCCGTTTAATTTCCTCTACGTAAAGATATAGAAAAAATATTCCGAAAGCATATTTCAATCCCTAATTCCACGTATTGTAGGTATCCATGTCCCGCATTTGACAATTCCTCCTATTTTGTCGCCCGAATATTCTTGATATTTTTTTTTTTCAGCCGCAAAAAATCGCGATGTCACCGATTTGATTATTCCGAAAGATACGACACCTTTTATCGTCGCAGTCCGCGCCGATCGGAGTCTCGGCTCTCCCGGCTTTGGCCGCGCTTCGGAACAGTCGATGGAAATAATTACATTAATGGCGTCGCCAACAAGGGAGAGCGAGAAAGAGAGAAAGAGAGCGAAAGGAAGAAAGAGAGAGAGAGAGAGAGAGAGAGAGACCAGCAACCCCGGGCGCGCTGCCTCCTCGCTTCCCTCCTCGCTCTCGTGTGTCGGAAAACATCCCTTCGAATGGGAGCGGAGGCACCTCGGCGGAAGCGTAACGCTCTCTCCCACCCCCACACCCTCGCTATCGCCGCGAGTTATATACAGAATAGCGCGTTCCTGCACCCTCTCTCGCGCGAGGCAGCGCGAGCGAGCGAGCCCGCGCGCGCTTTCTTCGCCGACAATGGCGTAATGCCATTCTCGACGGCGGTAACGCGACAATGGTGCCGCATCCCGCCGCTGCAAAGTAATTATCTTAATGTTCTCTGACGAGCCAGTACGCGGAATGGAGACACTCGTTGGAAACGACGACGACGACGATGACGACGACGACGACGACGACGACGGGGACGGGGACGCCCCGTCGAGGGGTTGGTGGCTCCCGAAACGTAGATTCGTCCTGCGACAATCCGCACCTGTCTCTGGGAAACGATCGATGTGCGTGTGGGTTATATGTATGCGTGTCTGAAAACCGCGAATCTTCGCGATGATTCGCTCGTCGCGTAAAATGACGCATTAATTATTATCTTTTAGGTCAGATTGAATGGAAGAGCGCGGAAATTTAAGACACAATAAAAATAATCGAAAGATTAAAAAGGATGCATTTTTTGACAATCATATACTTTTCATATATTTTGTTCATTGCGCTTAAAATTATAAGAGTATCAGCGTTTTTGTATATCACATAGTATATAAAAGTGAACATAAATATCGTTTTAAAAATTTCTAAAAAAATATACAATTTAACTAAATGATCTATTAATTAATTTTGTACTTTAATTCAAAATTCAAAAGGGAAGGAAATTTAATTTTTTATTTTATCTCTAATACATCATGTTGTTATCAACCTTCACATCGAGAAGTTTTATTTGTGCTCTGTAACAAAGCCTGAAAATTATACAGGAAAGAATGAATGAATTTTTCTATCAATATAACGTAACGAACCCTTTAGATACCTTTCATTTTTGCAACTGCAATCTCAAAGCGCAATTTATACGTTTTGCGAGTATAATCACTCGCGATTGATTATACGTGCGGAAAATCATGCAGAATCCCCAAAGGCCTCGATAGAAGAGAAATCCATAATTCCATTGGTATGTCTGCAAGCGAGTGATCCTTTGTCACAGGTCCTAGATGGTGATAAAGGAGGGTTACTGAGCCCGTCTTGATAAGAGAGAAGAAGAGAGACAGAGAGGGAAAACCCGCGTTTTACCGTGACCATGCAACGCTTGTATTAACCCCCTTTCTATTCTCCTATTTTCTCTCCCCCCCTTCTCCCGCTCCCTCCCCCCCCTTCTCTCTTGCTCGCTCTTCTCTTTCCAATCTCAATTAGTCATTACGTCTCACAGCATAGGCGATGCCCTTCTCGAAACTCCCTCTAGAGTCCGCGCCTGGTTTCCGCATTAATTGCGTCTCGACGACGCTCGCACAACCCCCAATACGCTCCCCTACGCCCACCACCTTCTCCTTCTATATAGGGTGTTTTCGAAAGGATTAGTGTCGACGCCACGAGCCGCATAATTCGACTAAAACCCCTTCTCCACTCGGAGAAATCAAATCGGCGACTAATCCGCCCTTAACTCGGCGTGTATGCGCTTGAATCGGAAGCTTTCCAAGAAACGCCGGGGCGATATTTTCCCCGATAATGGCCGCGCGTTACGTATCAACGACGTCGTTGATTTCCGCATCTGCAGAGACGATTCGAACTCCGGCTGGCATTACGTCAATTGGCGGATTAGCATTTTTTTTTCTCACAAAGTGAAATTTATATATAACGGGTTTCTTCGGGGATGACAAACGTTAGGAGAATACAAATGCGTCCCTCGCCGAGGAGATTTATCCCGCACGAGGATGCGCTTTTTGGATTCTCGCAAACTCGCGGCCGCCCGCCCGCCCTGTCCCTTCTACCTCTTGCGGAAGAAACACCCCGTAGATCGCGCACGTGTATCTTACGCACGCGGCGACGTTTTCAGCGCGCAAGTCGCACGAACGGGGTTCCCTAGGGTTGCACTTCGCCGACCCTTTCCGGGCTCTCTTTCTCCCCTTCCCCTCTTTCCCGTCCACCCGATCCCTGCCACACCGCTGGATACAACCAACCATCCACCCACCTACGAAACCGGGGAGGCAGTCGCTAATTACGCAACGCGTTCGAGCGTGTTCTTCGGGGTGGCGACGTGGCACCGCGATGGAGATCCGGATTTCTCTTCTCCCTCCCCATCTCCCTGCTTCTCTCGCCGTTGCGCCCGCACGGGCTTCGGTGAACCTGCTAAGCTCTCCCTCTCTCTATCTTGTACCCCGTTAAGCTGCGTTCCCAACGAGCGTTAATTGTAATAATAATAATAATTGTTATAATAATAAAAAATATCGATCATTTATTATTTTTAAATTCTATCAGCGAAAAGTTTATTATGTTAGATATTAATATTATTTTAAGTATTATTATTATTTTATATATAAATTATTATTATATATTTTATACATGAATTATTATTTTAATTATTATTATACACGGTGGGTATTATTTTTTATACATGAATTATGTATAAGTAAAAAATGTACAATGTATTAGATGATTTTATTATATGTTGTTATAAAATAATTTAACGATACATTAGTTTGGGCCTTAAAATTGTAAATTTCTGGAGTTTGCAACGCATTTTTGGAAAATTTTAAAAGTATAGTCGAAGACATTATAGTTTAAGATGTGTACTTTGAAATCTTGCAAAATTCTTCAAAATCAATTATTGCGGATGAAGCTTCATCCTCCACACCATGACTCTCTCATTCTCTTGCCTTCGCGTGATCGCTCATAATCAGCCGCTCTCCACCTGCTGCGAGTTCGTAGGATGGAGTTTCCATCGTCTACCGGTTCCTGCTGGCTTCTCGCCCCGTCGGTCGAGCAGCCAGCCAACCGATTTAATTTGCAGGATCAATGTGTCGGGAACGTTGCGTGGATAATCTCGCGCATCCGAATTACACGGTCCGCGTGCGATCCGCGCGCGCGCGCGCGCGCGCGCGAAGACGTTACGCGTCGTGTCGAGAGGATTATTATTAATTAGCTCACATGCTAATTGCTATCTAAACGAGATCATCGAGTATATAGATTTTTGCACGGAATCGCGATTCTGAATTTTGTCAACCGAATCTTTAGTCATTTCTCGCAAAGTTTATTTAAATAAATAAATAAATAAATAAATAAATAAATATATATATATATATATATATATATATATATATATATGCTTATGTCAGTTTATCACACAAGCGCATAAATTTACTCTTGGTCAATAGATAATTGGAGTCTCAAACACTGGGATTTTCGGCCCTTCTGTTTCTCTACGTCTCTTTTGGATTTGAATCTGGAATATGAATTCTAAGAGCGATCATTAACGCGAGGACGAACAATTTTCATAGACGGGCACGAAACAAGAACGCGTGAGTGGAGAGGAGGAAGGGGAGGAGAGGAGACAATATATCGGACGGGCTATACTTAAATTACCTAGGAAGCATTCATACGTGGGATAAGCATTGTCATCCCAAGGGATTGTCTCGCAGACACCTCACGGGCACGCTTTATACTGCGCGAGGGGGGGAGCGCCGCACAGGGGGTAGAAGAAGCCGAAGCGGTGAGAAGAGGAAAAAGGGGGTAACGCGAGGAGGGGGTGGAAGAGGAGAAACCTTTATTAGGTAGATAAGCGAGATGCGAATGCGTTATATAGATGCCCACATCCTCGTTTTACTCACTTCAATGCCTAATGGAATTGAGTTCTTGCAAGGGAAAGAGCCCTCCCTCCCCCCTCAATCCCCTCTTACAATCCACCTCCTCGTCGGCTGGGCAGGGAAAGGAGAGGGCGGGAGAGGACGACGGGCGAGGACATGAGATAATTGGTATTTTGTCTCGCCGAATCCTTTGTGCTTCGAGTTTTAATTGACTTCGAGATTTTTCAATACCAATTTGCACCCGACTGCATGCGGGCAAGAATGTGTGTATATATTCGCGCATGTGTGTATGTCTGTGTGTGTGCGCGCGTGCGAGATATTCGCGGAGAGGCCGGCGGAATGGCGACCACGTCGCTGGATTTTTTCCGCGACGGAAGAGATGCGCTTCTCGTTTTTTCTTCCGTCAACCTTTGTCGATGCCGCGACGAGGGTGGGTTTTGTTTTTCGGGGTGGCGCAACCCGGCGAGATAATAAATTATTAGCTGACGGACTTGCTGTTCCTGGACTTTTTTATCCAATCGTACCGAAATCGATGATGAAATATTTCGACCTTATAACAATGTGTATTGACTTAAAAAAAATACTTCAATTATATTACCCTCTTTTCTGTTTTATTGCTAGCATAATTGTTACGTTCACGCTAAGATGTGAGTTTTAATTCAATGCTAAAATTTTTATTTTAACAGCGCGGAGTCTCAAGTAAGATCGCTATTAGTATTTGTTGACGATTACGAAAACATAACGAGATATAGGGTTGGGAAGTAACGCGTTACTTGTAACAGTTACTTTTTTTTTAGTAACGAAGTGATAACGGCGTTACTATTTTTTTTCTGTAACTGTAGCGGTAACGTAGTTACATTTTTTTAGTAACGGTAACGAATTTAACAGTTACTTTTATCGTTACTTTTTATGTATATGGAACTTATTTATGACATATTAGATTTTCTATTTTCATATATTTAATCTTGAATTATCAACAGATATTCATATAGGTCCGTGCTAACATTTTTGTAAGCGCGTTCTGAATACCGACCGTAATTATGAGAGTACAAAAAATATATATCGTGTATTTGACTATAGTTATAAATTTAATGCAAACTAAAATTTTTTTTTATTTATACTTTGAGTGTTTTAAAATTTTTTCCTTATTATTTATGGTTTTACAAATTAAAAAAAAAATTATTACAAAGGTATATTTCTTATTTAATTTTTAATCTTGTTTTAACATTAAAAAAGTAACGAATAATTATTTTTTAAGTAACGATAACGGTAACTAGTTACTTTTTAAAAGTAACTTTCCCATCCCTGACGAGATATTAAATAATAATAAAATAGGAAAATAAGAGATGTTATAAGCGTAGTAGAAGAATGTCGAGTAATAATTATAATAAAAGCACAAAATAAGACACTAATACTAATCGCCTTTAGAACAATCGACGTCTACTTGTTTGCTGAACGTTCTCTGAGAATCATGAAGGAGAGGATGAACGTGAGACGAAGAAACTATTTGAGATTGGGAAAAAGGGGCAACCACACGAGAACGCACATATTCTCTCCTTTCGTCGCTTTTCATTCTCTCTAATCCAAGTGCTCTGTCGTCAAGAGAATTTTTTGCATTGTACTCGCAGATTTCCCAGGAGGGTAACCGTCAGATTTCGCTCAGCATTGTTTTACGAAAGCGGTCGCCTCTCCTTTCCCTCCCTTCCTCCCTCCCTCTTCTCTCTCTTTCACTTTCTTATGTATATGTAAAATAAATAGGGTCGAAATTCACTGTGGAGTTAACTTCCGATTGATTATTCGTCGACAACGGCAAAATAGAAAATAAGTGTTTGTTAAATTATTACATATATCACTTTAAGGGGAGGATACTATAAAATTTGAGAAAATTTGAGAAAATCGATTTATATATGTATATATTAGACGTTTAAAAATTTTCGGATTATTATAGTATTTCAAATTTTGTCATATTAAGCAATGTACAGATTCTATTATAAGTATAATACACAGGTGATTTAATCGCGTCACTCAATCGTGTGATTAAACAGGTTGAACTCCGATTTTTCATGTATTGCTTCGATTCATTATTATATTTTATATTATATATCAAGTATGATGTTTATTATTATATATCATATATATCGATTATATTTCATTATTATATTATATTTTTTGTTAATTTTATTTTTATATTTATTATATTTCGGTCATCATATATCGATGATGTATTCGACCAATAGCGCAAATAAGTCGCTCGTGTTTTTGCAGCCTTATGGTATAGCCTAAATGCCTAATTAAAGGAATATCGCGTAAACGAAAGTCTTTCTTCTTCTATCTTTTTCTATCTTTCTTATTTTTAACAAAAATTTCACTTTTAATAAAAGATAAATAGAAGAATAATCTATAAAACATCAAAAGCGAGACATGTAAAGATAGGTTAAGAAAGTTTATATAAGAAAATATTTATAAAAGGAAACATCCCCCCGTTCATATGGCCTTTTGTGTTCTTGTGAAAAGAATTTTTAAAGCGATTCCATCATTGTCACCAAACGACACTCGCGATGGTGAACTGGTGTATGTCTGTTTACGTACAAACACCATTGCAAAAAAGGTGGGACAAAGAAGAGCGCTATTGTCTCTTATCACTCGCTACTACTAACACGATTTATGTTAGTTACACCGTAGATATAGGAATATCCGTTATATCCTGTCTCGGAGAAGAAATATTTTCTTATAAATTTTTTTAAATATATTTCTTGTATTATTAGAATTTGCAGAGACAAATTTCGCATTTTAGTTCTAAAAATTTATAATAAATAAAATAGGGACTCGGGGGAGGAGGAAGGGGTAATTACCTGATTCGTGATAGTTGCCAGTTAACAGCACATTTTTGAAAATTTTATTTCGACCTTTTTTTTCAAAGAAACTTCTCTGTATGTTAATAAAAAAATGCTGATCAATCATAATATCATAATTTTCTTATCATTTTTTTCATATTTGGCCGAAATATGACAATAACGGTTCTGTAGTTTATAGCTGACCGTGATCCTTAAAATATATATATTCTTTTATATCAGACGCATTTATATTTTAATTTATTTTTTTTCTTGTCACTTAAAATTATAAAATAAAAACATTATATTATTATATAATATATTATTTACTTAACATATAACTAATAAAACAAAAACTCATTATTTACAAATATTTACATCGTTCCAAAAAAAGAATCGTATATTTGTATATATTCATTAATATTAAATAATATCCGAGTAAAAGTTTTAAAAATAAATTAGTCGAGAGATTGTTCTGACTCTATTTTGTGAAAAAAAGAAATTTTATCATAAACTTGAAAATAAAGATACAATGAAGATATGAAGGATATAAGGTTTTTCATCATTCATTTTTCAGTTGTCTGTTATTGTTATCCTTTACCTTACTCGTAAACATTTCACTGCGTAAATCAAACTTTCAACAAAAAAAAAAAAAAAAAATAAATAACAAGTCTCTAAAAAAAGAATTATTATTATAAAAATAGTAGAAATTGAGTGGATTACAAAAATTAAATGAAAAATAAGATTGTCTCAATCCGAAACAACTATCCGATAAGGTGAGAAAGAGGAAATGAAAAGGGAGGAAAAGCCAAGAATCCACTTCCCCTTTTCGATAAGAATAAATACGCGACAGTAATCGCACGCGACAATTATCGCTTCGCGGTGGCAAACGGAATTCCCCGCTCCCCAAACAATATATAATAACGACCCCGCTCTATACACACGCTATTTGTACTTCATCATATCGAGGTAATCGATAATAATAATTACAATCTGCGCAAGCGATATCTGAATCAAGTGAACCAGAGCGACATAGTGCGACGGAGCGACGACGACCAATCGAGCACGAGGGGTTGAACCTGCTTGAGTGGGGGTTGTTGGATCGTCCGGTCGACCTTCGACTACACGCCCATGGTTCGCAATGAGGATTTGCAACGGGTGCAACAGAAAGGGAAGGAGAAATAGAGAGAGAGAGAAGTATGAGAGAGGAGAGAGAGAGGAAGGAACAGAGAGAGCAGTCTAACAATCAGTAGGTTAGAGACTGCTGTACCACTCGGATCGAACCAAACTAACAGATTTTGGGGATATTCAGAGACTCTTCAACATCATTCAACTTGGAAAACATCTGTAATACGGGCCGAACAGGTATTACCCATATACAGCCGAACTTTGCTAACTCGAATCTTAAGGGAAGAGAAAATAATGGGAATTATTGAGTGTTTTGAATTACCAAGTTTTCGAATTACACACTTGGTTATAATTTTTTTAATACAAATATGTAGATATTTAAGTCGAATATTTTATATTTATAATTATATTTATAATTATTACCAACTAAACGCATTTAGTTAAATTAACGACTTTTTTTTCTCAGTGTAGAGATGTGGAAAAAAATTTAGCTTATCTCTATAAAACCTCTGTTTTAACGAATTTATTTTATCGCTGTGTCATTTTAAATTCGCCGATTCAAGAAGCTTTACTAGCAGTGTTACTGACAATGAGACTGGTTATTGTCATACATTTAGTTGTTTTAACGAACGGATAGAGAAAAAAAGGAGACGAAGGAGAAAGAAGCTGAATCTTTTTATTTGCAAAATTTTTTTATTTCGCGTTATAAAGGTTTTATTAAACAAACTTCGAAATATAAAAGTCAAATAATAATGAGCTCTAAATCTCGAAGTAGTTCGAATTGTAGAGGTAAATTAAGCTAGTTGGTACATTCAAAAAACACTTCGAGTTAATCTCCTATTTTTCGTCGAATTATAGAGATTTTCGAGTTAGCATTATTCGATTGTATAAAATAATGTATTAAATAATATAAGTCAACTTCGAAATTAACGATAAGGTAATCGCCTGATGATCTTGATATTTCAGATTCAAGTAAGTATCCCTTTTTAAGCAAGATTTTAAAAAATGCTGTGTCACATCATCCGTTATATCAGTTGGCAAGTCGGAAGATATTAATACGAGAGTAAGTAATAATGACTCGAAGAAAAAAACAATATTCCAATTATTCGGCTATCTTTTTATAGCAAAAAACGTTGTGCGATAAATGAGACGTAATGATATATACGTAGGCATTGCAATATAGTACGCAGTATACGCTTCAGGTTCAAAAAAATTGTTTTTTTAATTTAAAAAGAGTAATGTTTTCATTAAATTCATATGAAGACAATTAACTGGCCTAGGAGTATGCATAAAGCATTTCCACCTCCCGGCCAGTGAAACAAAAAAAAAATCTTCGGAAATATAACGGATGACAGGATGTTGAAAGATCGCTATTCTCGAGATATCGCTGCTGCCAGGATTAACTTTGGGGTACGAATCGGATAATTAGGATGATGGAAGAATATTGCACTCGAATTTAAAATAAAAGAAATATCTTTATTGAAACTAACTGAACTCGAAAAACTCTTAGGCTACTCTGTACGAATTCGCCCTTCTCGAAGGAGAGTCCTAATCTAGAACGAAGAATTAATTATAATAAATATCCTGAGGAATTGAAAAGATTATCGACATTTAATAAAGATAGCTACTGCGTGGCGAAGTCGCCCGTCAACTCGGAGAAGGCCCTTCGAGTCTCTGAAGGGGCTCAGTTTGATAATGGTGCTGCTCGCAGGCAGCTGGGTATTCCGATCCAGTAACTTTTTAACTTTTTTTGGATAATACACATACCGAAAGGGGAAATCGAAACAACATTTAGGATAATAATATCTTTATATTTTATCTATATAAATAATCTTATCTATCTCTGATCTTCTTATTTTTTAGATCTTTTATTTTTATTACAGATATTTATAAATTTATAAATATCTGTAATAAAAATAAATGTTTTAGGAAAAAATAAATATAAATAAAATAATTAAATTAATAAATAAATAAAAATATAATACTTTTATTATAAATAATAAATAATTAAATTATATATAGAATGACATGTTTTTAATTAGAAAAATACTTACCTTTGTGACCACTTAACACAGAGGGTGATTGAGAAGAGGAATTTACATATGTAGGAGGGAGAGGTAATACAGTAATTGATTACGTTTTTGTAAATGATAAGATACAAGATAGAATTTCAAGTTTAAAGTAGAAAGCAAGGTGGACTCAGATTACATGCCCATTATTGTAAGCTTGAAAGAAGAGGAAAATGAAAGGAGAAAGGAAGATATAGCAGGCGAAAAGAGAAGAAGAGGATGGAACGAGGGAAAAGGAAAGAGAAAAGGAAAAACGAGAAGTAAAATAGTAGATAAAGAAGATAATATCCTTCAACAAAGAAGCAAAGGAGATGTATAAGAACAATAGGTTGGGAAGCAGAAACTGAAGAGACGACGATAGACAATTTATGGGAAAAGTTGAAGGAATTAGTTGAGAACTCTATGATATATAAAAAAAGGAAGCTAAAGAAAAAAGAATTGGGATACAGAGGCTGGTGGGACAGGAGTTGCACGAAAAGGAAAAGAGAGGTCAAGCGAAGATACTGCAAATGGAGGAAAAGTAAAATTACAAGAGAGGAATATCTGGAAGACAAAAGAAACCGAAAAGAATTCTTAGAGAAGGCAAGAAGAGAAAAAAGAGAGGAAGAGGAAGATGAATTAAGAAGCCTGAGGAAAGAAGCAGATGTATGGAAATACATAAATATGAAGAAGAGAAAAAGAGAATTAAAGGAAAATAACATAGGCAAAGAAGAGTGAAGAAAACATTTTATGAAACTATTGGATGGATCAGAAATAAGTTTAGAAGAGGAAAGGATTAATAATTGTGGTAGTAATAGAGATAGTAAGAAGAAAGAAGAAATAGAAGCAGAAGATGAAGAGCTAGAAGATGAGGAAATAGGGAAAGCTGTGAGGAAAATAAAATTGAAAAAGGCATGTGGAACGGATGGAATACCAATAGAAGCATGGCGCTTTGGTGGAGAGGCGGTTAAAAGAGGTCTTGCTGATCTAATTAGGAGAGTTTGGAAAGAACACCGAAAAAATTGTATTCTCTATTTTAGAAGAATTCCTTCTAAAGCTTTCCTCCAATAAAATATTCTAAAAAATTCAGAATATTCCCCTCTAATGATCTTTTGTTAAGAATAGTATATGAAATAAAGAAAATATTCTTAAATTATATCATACAAACCCTATTTGCGCTTACACCACTAGAGGGCATAACGGTATATTTTTCCCGTAGATAGAAAAACCTCTCGCAAGATATAAGAACCCCAACCCAAGAGAGCTCAGTATCGGGGCTCTTAGCCCTGAAGATGCAAACTGCAACGTTTGCGAAACGTCATTGCGTGCATTACGCTGATTAATCACGCGGCATTCATCCGGAAGTCCCCAGTTTAGACAATTCTAATGGCCACGAAAGCCTTAAGACTAGAAGTGTATATATATTCTTACATATTAAGAATATCTAATACTTTTCTATTTTTTAGAGGATTTCTGTCTTTAGTTAAGAAAATCCTCTTGGCGCTTATTTTAGAGGAAGATATTCTAAAAATAAGTGGTATATTCTTAAAATGAGAATATGATTTTTTCGGTGAAGGAAAGTTACCAAAAGAATGGAAGAGGAGCATAATAATGCTCCTCTACTATACGCAGGTGCGTATATTGCTCTGTGTACTTCTGTTTATAGACTTGTATTCTTATATCAAAGTTAAAAGAGACACTGAAATGGACACATACATACATACATATATACATATATATATAAATATAATATATATACAAACATGATGATAAGATATACTCGGCAATGAGAGCCCATGCGCGGATGTTGATGCGTAAGAAATTAATTCTTTTCCTGAAAGAATTTTTAATTAGTGCACAGAGCACATATTTTAGATTCCCATTTTTGAGAACTCTAAAAACCCTACTAAACCCCCCTAAAGAGATGTAGACGAGAAAAAATATCGGGGCGAAGTCGCTGATATTAAATATTGGAGCCGTATATATTTTCAAATTATTATTATAATATATATACATATATATATATATATATATATACATACAGTAAGAATGACTTTAGGAGGAGATGGATATTATATAAATATTTATAATTCTTGGCTGAATTGTACCAGCATCTCAGTTTTATATTAAAAAATACGCGATTTTAGGGCAAAATAATTGTTTAAAAATATTTTTAATTGTTTTTAACATCAGAACTCTTTATGAAATTAATGTACATGACCAAAACTATAGTAGAACTGTTTTAAAATATACAGAACTGTCGAAAATCGACCGGCATCTCACATTTATGTTGGAAAATATGAATTTTTTGGGTAAAATAATTGTTTAATCGTCAGAACTATTGACAGGACGTGTTTAGGCGATAGAACTCTTTTTATTCTTACTTCCCCGTAATCAGGTATTTGAAATATGGTGAGATGCTGTGAAGTATTGTCGGAAGTTAACATCTCATTTTTAAAAATTCGATTTTAATAATTAATTGGACGGAACTATTGTTAAAACTTATCAGGAACTGTAGAACTATGCTGGATGCAAGTAAATATAAAGTTTATTTTTGAGATTCTAACATTTGAGATGCTAACTTCACACATCCCCCTTCTTGGCTGAATTGTAAAAGCTGAAGTAAATAAATACTTACTACATATATATACACATATAATGATTTAAGAATTTAAATATAAATATATACATGTAAAAATACCACACATAAATATTACCTATTGACATTAAATTTAAATATATATATATGTATATGGAGGCGAAGCGTGGCACAGTTTTGAGTATATAGATATGGAGGCGGAATTGCTTTGTTTCCTATAGACCGAAAGTGTGTCCAAAGTCTGTGCGAGAGAGAAAGGTAGATATAGAGTGATATCCGTCCTCTTTGCGCATACATCAACATCGTAACTTGCACCCTGCACTACAGTTTTGACACTTCTGTACTTAATGTACGAATTGTATGTTGTGTTAAATTATTGAGATAGATATTGTTATTTGCTCAAATTATAATATTGTATAATTCGTACTACAAAAAATTTAAAGGCAATTTTAATTACGAAAGTATTTAACGAGGTTTGCCATTCAGTATTTAATAACGGCACAATGATAGAACATATATTGCAGCAAGATATATTTGATAACCATAGAACGGAACTAATTAAAAGCATTATTACAATTTATATAAACTTAAGTTTGTTCCATGAGGCCAAGTGTGCTACGGATTTCATACACAAAAAATATACTAGACGTAAGTTTACAAAATTAATCCATTTTAATCATCAATAAAAATTGTCTTATATATTAAATTGTATATATTAAAATGTATTTATCCCTTTATCATCCTAATATAATAATCCGTTTACCATCCTATTAAATCAATAATGCATTTTATATATAAATATATTTATATTCTAATATAATGCCATTTATAATGCTTTGGCATCTGTTATTCATTTCAGCTGAGATAAACATTAGTTGGATTCTTAAAGCTCATATATGCTTATTTTTCTACAATAAACGTTACGTTTACTATATATATGTAAGATTAAAAACGCATTATTTAACATACTGCATTCCTCAGAGCACTGTTATTAGAAGATCAGTTTTATGTGCGCGCGTGCGACGTTGCAGGCGATAGCGGCTAGATCATACGACACAAGTATCTAGCATTGTTATTAACAAAAAAGTATCGGTTCACCGTTGTGTCATTAGCGGCTAGATCATACGGTGCGAATATCTAGCATTGTTTATAACAGATTAAAATATTGAGAAAGCACGATGAATCAGTGCAGTCTCTCAGGGCAGTCTGTATCCAGTTGTCATTCTGTGTGTACACCATTATATTATACTCTATATTCTCAATAAATCCTTTTCTTAGTTAATAACATATTTTTGTCCCCCATATATTGTATAGCGAACTTCAAACGAAAGTTTATTCTTTGTCTATTGTAATCGATTTTTGTGCTAATATTTTAAGAACTAAGGCTTGTTTTACAATAGATGTCGAATGTCTTATAAGTTGACAATCGTATTATTCTCTAAAGTTAACTGTAATATTAACTCTTCCAACTTACAACAGCTGTTGTAGAACCGGCTAAAACTAAAACACTTTTAAATATTGTTCTTTGAAAAATGAAGTTTGGAAAAAACCTCCGGCCATTATTCAATTATTGTCAATACAATGCCACCAGTGTTCCATCTAAATATTGACTATTATCGCATTAAATAGTTAGCATTGGATGCATTTAAAAGCACAATCGCTCATTGAGCGCTTACTAACCTTGTGTTCGCTTTTATGCTGAAAGCATCATTCTATCTTTTTTTGATAAAATAAATATAATTACTCCGCTAACTCCGTTTACTTGCGCATTTATTCCTGATCTCGGTGCATATATTTAATAGATAAAAAGCACTCACTGAGCGGCTACCTGTAAGCGCTCAGTGAGCGGTTGTGCTTCTGAATGCATCTATATTATATTTAAATATTTTGTAGTGGCTATACTAGTTTAGGAATCAGGAAATAAGTTAATCCTTTTGGAAAGTTTTATATATTACAATAAAAAATATTGATCGTTATTTTAATATCAGATTTTTGCTACTAATTTAGATATCAATTGAACTTAACAACTGTAGCTATAAAGCTCGAGACATAAAATTCATTAATCTTGGAATACTTTTTCCTTGACAAATTATTTTTTCGAAAAACACATAAAAGATAATTTAAACAAAAAGAAGAAGAACTATTGAGAAAACTATTTTATTTTTCTACTGATTTTTAGTTTTTTTTGTATTTTTTTTTTGTTAAAATTAAAAATATTCCGCTGTGAAAGTCTTCAAAAATATATTATTAATTATTTTCATGAAAAGAAAATATTATTCTTTCATTTTCCGGTTATTGTTATTGCAATGACGCAATTTTTTAGCCTAAGAAAAAATAAGAAAATGCATAATTTATTCTTTACGTATAATTTTTTTAAAATATTGAGCGAATAAGTTGTGGATATACATCCCGAAAGAAATATCTATGAAATATTTCATTAATGTACATTTTGTCACATTTATAGCATCTTTATAGGATGTTCTGTCCCATGCCAATTGGGAAAGCGCTTAATGAATACATAAAGAAATCTACACCGAAAAAATGGTATTCTCTATTTTAGAAGAATTCCTTCTAAAGCTTTCCTCCAATAAAATATTCTAAAAAATTCAGAATATTCCCCTCTAATGATCTTTTGTTAAGAATAATATACGAAATAAAGAAAATATTCTTAAATTGTACCATACAAACCCTATTTGCGCTTACACCACTAGAGGGCATAACGGTATATTTTTCCCGTAGATAGAAAAACCTCTCGCAAGATATAAGAACCCCAATCCAAGAGAGCTCAGTATCGGGGCTCTTAGCCCTGAAGATGCAAACTCTAACGTTTACGAAACGTCATTGCGTGCATTACGCTGTTTAATCACGCAGCATCCATCCGGAAGTCCCCAGTTTAGACAATTCTAATGGCCACGAAAGCCTCAAGACTAGAAGTGTATATATATTCTTACATATTAAGAATATCTAATACTATAAGTTAGATATTAAAATCGCTAGTATTTAATTATAAACAAAGGGTTAATTAAAACGACCTGACTAGCCAAAATTATTCAATTTATTCACACGACGTTTCGACCATATGGTTGTGGTCCTTTTCAAGTGTAACTATAAAGAAAATATATAACGGATCACAAATTATATGGATACAATTTTTACCGGATTAAACACAAACAATACAATATAATGTCGTTAAAAAACTAGTCTACTCACACGTAAATTGAGAAAGAGAAGAAAGAATCCAATGGGACATGTTTAAAAGTAGAACTTAATGATGGAATAATTAAATATGTCACTTAGTTTATAGTTACACTTGAAAAGGACCACAACTATATGGTCGAAACGTCGTGTGAATAAATTGAATAACTTTGGCTAGTCAGGTCGTTTTAATTAACCCTTTGTTTATAATTAAATACTAGCGATTTTAATATCTAACTTATAGTATTAGATATTCTTAATATGTAAGAATATATATACACTTCTAGTCTTGAGGCTTTCGTGGCCATTAGAATTGTCTAAACTGGGGACTTCCGGATGGATGCTGCGTGATTAAACAGCGTAATGCACGCAATGACGTTTCGTAAACGTTAGAGTTTGCATCTTCAGGGCTAAGAGCCCCGATACTGAGCTCTCTTGGGTTGGGGTTCTTATATCTTGCGAGAGGTTTTTCTATCTACGGGAAAAATATACCGTTATGCCCTCTAGTGGTGTAAGCGCAAATAGGGTTTGTATGATACAATTTAAGAATATTTTCTTTATTTCATATACTATTTCTTAACAAAAGATCATTAGAGGGGAATATTCTGAATTTTTTAGAATATTTTATTGGAGGAAAGCTTTAGAAGGAATTCTTCTAAAATAGAGAATACCATTTTTTCGGTGTAGATTTCTTTATGTATTCATTAAGCGCTTTCCCAATTGGCATGGGACAGAACATCCTATAAAGATGCTATAAATGTGACAAAATGTACATTAATGAAATATTTCATAGATATTTCTTTCGGGATGTATATCCACAACTTATTCGCTCAATATTTTAAAAAAATTATACGTAAAGAATAAATTATGCATTTTTTAATTTTTTCTTAGGCTAAAAAATTGCGTCATTGCAATAACAATAACCGGAAAATGAAAGAATAATATTTTCTTTTCATGAAAATAATTAATAATATATTTTTGAAGACTTTCACAGCGGAATATTTTTAATTTTAACAAAAAAAAAATACAAAAAAAACTAAAAATCAGTAGAAAAATAAAATAGTTTTCTCAATAGTTCTTCTTCTTTTTGTTTAAATTATCTTTTATGTGTTTTTCGAAAAAATAATTTGTCAAGGAAAAAGTATTCCAAGATTAATGAATTTTATGTCTCGAGCTTTATAGCTACAGTTGTTAAGTTCAATTGATATCTAAATTAGTAGCAAAAATCTGATATTAAAATAACGATCAATATTTTTTATTGTAATATATAAAACTTTCCAAAAGGATTAACTTATTTCCTGATTCCTAAACTAGTATAGCCACTACAAAATATTTAAATATAATATAGATGCATTCAGAAGCACAACCGCTCACTGAGCGCTTACAGGTAGCCGCTCAGTGAGTGCTTTTTATCTATTAAATATATGCACCGAGATCAGGAATAAATGCGCAAGTAAACGGAGTTAGCGGAGTAATTATATTTATTTTATCAAAAAAAGATAGAATGATGCTTTCAGCATAAAAGCGAACACAAGGTTAGTAAGCGCTCAATGAGCGATTGTGCTTTTAAATGCATCCAATGCTAACTATTTGATGCGATAAATAGTCAATATTTAGATGGAACACTGGTGGCATTGTATTGACAATAAATGAATAATGGCCGGAGGTTTTTTCCAAACTTCATTTTTCAAAGAACAATATGTTTAAAAGTGTTTTAGTTTTAGCCGGTTCTACAACAGCTGTTGTAAGTTGGAAGAGTTAATATTACAGTTAACTTTAGAGAATAATACGATTGTCAACTTATAAGACATTCGACATCTATTGTAAAACAAGCCTTAGTTCTTAAAATATTAGCAAAAATCGATTACAATAGACAAAGAATAAACCTTCGTTTAAAGTTCGCTATACAATATATCTTTTATTTTGTGAATAGGACGAATCAATCCATTGTATATGTCGATTGTTAAGACCAAAATAAATCGGCTAACCAAAGAGAGTACCAAAGAAAAAAAGATTATAATATTCTTTTATACCTGAAAGTGGTATTTGTTGGTATTTGTCTTTTGTTATTTTATCTTCAAAAGCATTCTATTCAAGCGGGGGCGTCCGAAATAACCACGTTCGGGTTGGACACTACACTTGTCCAATCCGAACGTGGAAAATTGTATTCTCTATTTTAGAAGAATTCCTTTTAAAGCTTTCCTCCAATAAAATATTTTAAAAAATTCAGAATATTCCTCTCTAATAATCTTTTAAGAATAGTATATGAAATAAAGAAAATATTCTTAAATTGTATCATACAAACCCTATTTGCGCTCACACCACTAGAGGGCATAACGGTATATTTTTCCCTTAGATAGAAAAGCCTCTCGCAAGATATAAGAACCCCAACTCAAGACAGCTCAGTATCGGGGCTCTTAGCCCTGAAGATGCAAACTGCAATGTTTGCGAAACGTCATTGCGTGCATTACGCTGTTTAATCACGCGGTATCCATCCGGAAGTCCCCAGTTTAGACAATTCTAATGGCCACGAAAGCCTCAAGACTAGAAGTGTATATATTCTTACATATTAAGAATATCTAATACTTTTCTATTTTTTAGAGGATTTCTGTCTTTAGTTAAGAAAATCCTCTTGGCGCTTATTTTAGAGGAAGATATTCTAAAAATAAGTGGTATATTCTTAAAATGAGAATATGATTTTTTCGCTGTTAGGACTCTTGTTTTGAGCCTCGTTCAGCGTAAATATAAAAACGTGATAAAAGGAATGAAATCAAAATTTTTAATATATGCGTGGGATAAAAATAAAATAAAAAATATAATAAAACAGTATACAAAATGTTACAAAATCAGAACATTTTGTGCTTATTTGAATATTCTCTGCACATTTTTTAAATATTCTGGAATGTTTTGGAATTTTCTTGGGATATTAATTTTGGATTTTAGGAACTTTTATAAATATTTCAGGTTCCTAGCGTTTATTGGGAAACCGATAGAAGTAGTTGTTACAATCTTATTATTAATTTTTCGTATTTTGCAGGTTTTATATTTTCTCATGACAAAAACTTGAATACAAATAACAGATATTGCGGCAAACAAACTATGATTTACAAAGAAAAGATGGACGTTATAAGAATATTTTGATACATAAACATTCCAATCACAAACAAAATAAAATATTATCAGAATATTTATTGAAATATTATTAGAATATTCTGAGAACTTAATAATTAATAATAGATATTCCAATAATAACATTCAAAACAGTCTTAGAACCATATAAGAATAATTGTTTCCGAATATTCTCAAAATGTATGGGAATCATCTGTTCGAATATTCTCTGAATATTCTGTGCTGTCTGGATTAATATCGTTGGAAAAATTCGAGAATTTAAATTCCAACATTTTTAGCACTTTTCATCTGCATTGATTATTAAAAAATTCCATTAATTATTAATTCTCGGAATATAAATCTGTGTTCCATTTCCTATATTTCAAAATTCTTGCATTTTGCGTCGCTATTCGCTGTTACTGTTTCGCGTAGGGAATGCAATTTTTTTTTAAACGACCTCGTTTGCCGCGCGCACGTTTTAATTACGTTGTGTACTAATTATATCGCCTCTTTGTAAATTGCCTTGATTAACGCTTTTCCAAGCGATCGGCTGCGACGTTACTTGTTTCGCAAAAGCGGAAAACGCAATCGTTTCAAACTCCTTTTTTCGGCTGGCTTCTATTAGGCTGCAGAAAGGCTTCCAGTTTTCCTTTTAGACCTCGCGGTATCGCGTTCAAACGTTGTCGAGGGGAACATTTGTCCGCCAACGTCGTCTCAATTACTGAAACTAATTTAATTAACTAATCACCGGTGGTTCAGGTATTACGCGTACGCGGAGAGAAACCTAATCTAGCTTCATTTCAAATGCTCTCAAGTCGGAGAAACGTAACGTGATTAAAGATAATACAAATATACTTGAAAGATAAAACGGTACATTAAATCTAAATCTAATCTCAATTAATAATCTGAGAATGATAATTGCCGTTTTTGTTTTAAAAAATATACTGTTTTATAAAATAATTAGAGATTATTCATCTTGTATTAACTTGTGTTTTTTTAATATAAATATAATTCATAGTTGCATATTACATTAGTATTGATATTATATATATATTAGCTCTTTATGCCCATCTAATCTCCAATTATTTTATTATATCTAAGAGCCTTGATTTGCAATTTTGATATCATTTTATACATAAAGAGATATGTGAATATATGGAGGTAGGTGAATAATTTTCTATAATATTATATATTTTGTTTATTTTCTATGAATATATTTTTTTTCAAGCTACAGTTCCATGAGTAGTCTCATTGACATAATAATAATAAAATAATATATATGTATATATTGATGATTGCATAAGTTCATGCCCAATTTTCATAGATTGCGTTAATTTACTGCATAGAGGAACTCTGGTGTTTTGTTTAGTTACAGTATCATTTTAGTGCCAGACATCGTTCAAATAAGTCGATTTGTACGTAAGAAAAATTAAAAAAAATGGAGAACGAAAAGGTGCATTTGCGGCATGTAATGCTGTACGAATTTCGAAAAGGCGTGGGTGTTGGGCCTGCACAAAAAACATTCAAAGCGTTTATTTGGACCGTGCTCCTACTCTCTGCACAGTTAAAAAATGGTTCAGCAGATTTCAAAATGGTGATTTCAACTTGGAAGATCAACCCCGCTCTGGACGGCCTTCTAACATTGATGACGGCATTGTGTGTGCCTTTGTGGAAAAAAACCCAAGGATTTCAACTGAGGAGATTGCTGAGAGGCTGAACATTGATAATTCGACCGCGTTTTTTTTGAGAAAAACGTCCCGTTTTGGCCAATCAAAGAGGCATCATTTTCCACCGCGACAATACTAGACCGCCCAACAGACGCTGCGAAAACTACAGGAGCTACGATGGGAAATTCTCCAGCACCCACCATATTCTCCAGATATTGCGCCATCAGATTTTCATCTATTCCGGTCTTTGCAGAATAGTTTAAATGGCAAAAATCTTACGTCCGAGGAAAGTGTCAAAAACCACCTCACAAACTTTTTTCAAAAATGGAATCGATAAGCTTGTTGATCGCTGGAAAACAATTGTAGAAACGAATGGAGATTATATAATTAATTAATAAAACTGTATTCTTTAAAATTTAACTTATTGAAGTTTATCTTTAAATCGGGCACGAACTTATGCAATCATCTAATATATATATATATAAAGGAAACTTTAAAAAGTGTATCCACGCATACACTTTTCACGCATAGAAAGTCTATGCGCGGGCATAGTGAGTTCCGCCCCACTGCGGGGGGCTCCACTTTCAAAAAAAATAACCTAACCGAACCCATTTGTTGTGTAGATAAGAAAGTATATGTGTAGAAAGTGTATGCGCGGATGCAATGGGACTATATTATATATTATGTTATAATTAATATTGTATAAGGTTTAGAGTCTTTATCGTTGTTTTTCTCAAAAACTATCACTCGTATAATAAAAATGGATAGGATATAAAATATGTGTATTTTGAAGAGACCTACAACTTTTATTTGAAACATTTTTTTAAATTTTCAGTATTTGATAAAATAATTGCAAAAAACAATTTAAAAAAATTTTTATAATTTTTTAGTAAACAACGAGCGACGGCTAAAACCTTTTAAGCGTTACTCAGGACAGTGACCTTGACAACATATGTCAAGATCATTGACTTCTGAAAAAGGGGTGACCTTATGTAAATATTTTCCTTTTGTCTATGATACATAATTTAGAGATAAAAGTATATTTTCTTTTTCTTAAATATATTTTACATTTCTTTAATGTATTCAATGCATTTTTTCAATCAACAGAAACGAGAATTCATTTATTGCAGTTAAAATCAGTTAATTTTTTCTCTCAAATCTGCCAAAACTTTATTAAACTAGAATATCTAAAATGCGTAGCTAGTACAAACATCAATTTTTCGCAAAGAGAAATTCAGAAAGATTTAAATGAAATTTTTGTTGGATCAGAATGTGAAAAATATCTTAATAACTTGTTGATGCAAGGTCATGTTGATGTAACCGTTCGACAGAATTGTTTGCAATTTTATCTAACTGCTGCAGAAGAAATACATAAAAAATTGTCCATAACAAATGAATTTTTGACAAAATTACGAATTTTTGAATTATCTATATCTCTATTCGGTAATAGTAGACATACTTCGTTCCAACATGTTTTTTTCATTGCAAAAACTTTTTGTGGCCTGAATGAAGAATCTTTAAGAAAAGAATGGCTTGCATTACCAGAGGATTTAACTCTGGAATGAAAACAAAATATATCAAAATTAAATTTCGATGACATGTGGAAAGGAATCTTGCAGTGGTAGTTGTCAAACAATACTTACAAATATTCTAATTTAAAAGATCTTTTAAGTGCTGTTTGATCACTTCCTAATTCAAATGCAGATACAGAGAGAACATTTTCGATTTTAACTGATTTAAAATCTAAAAACCGAGACAAACTCTCTTCGACCAGTGTTGATGTTACTTGTGCAATAAAATCAGTATTAAAAACGAGAGGCGAAACAGCTGTAAATGATATAATATGAAAATAACTCAACAGCATTTGTTTTGTACATCGTCGAATTTATGTGAATTCTGAATTATGAATCGAAATGAGAATTATGAATCATGTACGCATAGTACCAAGAACCAATGAAACTTTTTACAATAAAGTTCAATAATTTCAATTCTTATATAGTAAAAATGAAAAAAAGAAATAGTACATAATTTAACAAACCCTATTTGCGCTCACACCACTAGAGGGCATAACGGTATATTTTTCCCTTAGATAGAAAAGCCTCTCGCAAGATATAAGAACCCCAACTCAAGACAGCTCAGTATCGGGGCTCTTAGCCCTGAAGATGCAAACTGCAACGTTTGCGAAACGTCATTGCGTGCATTACGCTGTTTAATCACGCGGCATCCATCCGGAAGTCCCCAGTTTAGACAATTCTAATGGCCACGAAAGCCTCAAGACTAGAAGTGTATATATTCTTACATATTAAGAATATCTAATACTTTTCTATTTTTTAGAGGATTTCTGTCTTTAGTTAAGAAAATCCTCTTGGCGCTTATTTTAGAGGAAGATGTTCTAAAAATAAGTGGTATATTCTTAAAATGAGAATATGATTTTTTCGATGTTGCAATTGGGTTTTGAGAGAGGATCAAATCCACGTTATATTCATGCTTAAATATTTATGATTCAAATAATCAAGTGTTAGTTGCAGATAGTATAATAAACATATTTTTATATAAGGTACAGTTTTATTCTTTTTATAATTATTAATATAATTAATTTAATTAACTTTAATGTTGTCATGTAAAGTCTTTAATAAAATATAAATTGCGTCCTTTTACATTTTCGGCACTTTTCTGATAAAATTCGAAGTTTTCACAAAACGATGTATTGTTTAATTCGCAAAAGAAATATAAATTAACGTTTAATTAAATATGTATACCTATTATATATTAGATATTCAAAATAGTAATCTTGTACTGATAAAAAAATATAAGTGAAATTATTATAATTTTACTATAATTTATAGTATCCTGAGGCACCAAGCATATAAAATAGTGCTCTTTACTAAAAGAAACTAGTTGATGTAACGTTAAAATACAGTTTGTAAAATCATAATATTTATTTCGTGTAACTGTATAGTTATGGTTGTTATTACTCTAAATATATTGTTAAACTAAGTATGAGATTGCAAAGTACTAATAATAATATAGTAACACTTTCCATTATTAAAGTTGCGATGACTATATACGAATAGTTAAATTATGTACTATTTCTTTTTTTCATTTTTACTATATAAGAATTGAAATTATTGAACTTTATTGTAAAAAGTTTCATTGGTTCTTGGTTTCATTGATTCTGAAAATTGTATTCTCTATTTTAGAAGAATTCCTTCTAAAGCTTTCCTCCAATAAAATATTCTAAAAAATTCAGAATATTCCCCTCTAATGATCTTTTGTTAAGAATAGTATATGAAATAAAGAAAATATTCTTAAATTATATCATACAAACCCTATTTGCGCTCACACCACTAGAGGGCATAACGGTATATTTTTCCCTTAGATAGAAAAGCCTCTCGCAAGATATAAGAACCCCAACTCAAGACAGCTCAGTATCGGGACTCTTAGCCCTGAAGATGCAAACTGCAACGTTTGCGAAACGTCATTGCGTGCATTACGCTGTTTAATCACGCGGCATCCATCCGGAAGTCCCCAGTTTAGACAATTCTAATGGCCACGAAAGCCTCAAGACTAGAAGTGTATATATTCTTACATATTAAGAATATCTAATACTTTTCTATTTTTTAGAGGATTTCTGTCTTTAGTTAAGAAAATCCTCTTGGCGCTTATTTTAGAGGAAGATAGTCTAAAAATAAGTGGTATATTCTTAAAATGAGAATATGATTTTTTCGGTGAAGGAAAGTTACCAAAAGAATGGAAGAGGAGCATAATAATGCTCCTCTACTATACGCAGGTGCGTATATTGCTCTGTGTACTTCTGTTTATAGACTTGTATTCTTATATCAAAGTTAAAAGAGACACTGAAATGGACAGATACATACATACATATATACATATATATAAATATAATATATTATTATTTAAAAGGAATTCTTCTAAAATAGAGAATACAATTTTTTCGGTAAAACGTTCGTTAATCTTAACGTTAAATTTTACATAGATTTTTGTACCAAATAGTCTTTATATTTATATCTAAGTTTATTGAATTATATTGTTGTCCTCTTCTTAACGTTTACATAAATATATATATTTATAAATAAAAAAAGTATATATATATATATATATATATGCTTTTTTTTATTTTCTTTTGTATCCGCCTTTCACTTTAATGTTTCTTAATATCTTTTACTAAATAATTTAACATGATCAATTTATTTTACAGCCGTCACCCTTGTAATTATTTACATTTCTCTAACACAATATTCCTCATGAAACTTTTAGAATGTTCGAGATGTACGGTTTCGACGCGCAATAAACTTTGCGCGACATCGAATCGTGATGGCGATTGCCGTACAAGCGAACTTCTTGGCTTTTCTGCGCCTGCCAAAACTCCGCAGGAAGGTCCCTTTATAAGGCGCGCTAAATAATTAAGAAATCCACTTAGGTTCCACATTCATCAGGCCGATAAGCCGCGCCGGAATCGACTATTCTCCGCCGGCAGAATTAAGTCGTCGGAAACGGACAATAGTTATCGAAGAGAGACCCCATTCTTAGAAGCCTTTCGCGGTGCCACTTCGAGAAAAACAAGCCTTTCCCATTTCCGACAAAAGTCTCAAGCATCGGCTTGTCCGCGCTCGAACGTCTCCGAGAGAAGTTTCCGTTTCTGCGCGATTATACTAAGACCTCCATTCATCATGATTTGATTCCAACGAGAATTTCCAGTTGCGCGATTAGAAATTCGATAAATTTCGCTTAGACTCACCGATTTATGTATATGATGCATTTGTCGGTGTAAACATGTATTTAATCCATTTCTGATCAATGAATCTAAAGTCAAAAAAATCTGCGGATGTGCAAAGACACGAGGACGAATACAGTCTTTATATTCTGGTCGACAACGAGAATATAACTTTCTGTCGTGTATTTCGAAACATTCTGCAAGCTAAAGAAGATTCAAAGGGAAGTTCTCGAGGGGGTGGTTAGCGGCGAAGAAGAGGAAAAGGGGATAGTCGACGGAATGGTACTTCGCGGACACTACGCAAGTTCCCTTTTAGAAAACATCCCACTGCCTCTTGACCCCTCGACAGGAAGAAGCTCGTGAATGTAAACCCTTTAATGGTCTCGGAAGCTTTTTGCCTTTGCCTCTTCAGGAATATGCTCGCCCTGAATGCGCGACGCGATCATCAGTGACATTGGATGTTTAAAAAACTTGAGACTATGTCTTGTGTCTCGTTAAAAAAAGAATTTTATTTGTACGATTAATTTAATCGGCTTCATTAAATTCTAGTAACACGAGCCCCGTCTTATGTTCTACGAAAATTTCGAATTATTTCGAAATCTCATAATCTAGAAATTATCAAATTTATCGATCTTTTAAATGACAATGGAAAAATTGACACTTTTAAAAATTCACAACTTTTGATTTCATCTCTTCTTATTATAACGAAATTTCTAAAATAATATATCTAAGAGCGATGCATCGTTTGCTTTTTTTCTTAAATGTGTTTGATGAAAATAAAATATTTTTTTCTTTATGTATTTCTTTTAACTGACTAATATGATCATATATATCATTTATTGTTCATGCTATATCTATGTTTTTCATTATATTTTTAGCACTTTCACGTTATACGACATATTGTCATACATATGTGTGACAATTGACAGGTTACCCAGGTAGCAAGCACATGTCATTTTGACGTCGAAAACTGGTCATTTCTGGTTCAATGACGTTACGTGACCAAATAATGTTTAATTTAAAACGTCTTTTTTGTGACGTCTTAATGATGTTGTAAAAGAACGTCATAATATCGTAAATTCTTAAGTCATTATTATAAATCGCCTAAGTATTACTATTTTTTAACTAAAAACTCATTTAATTTTTTATAATATTTTAAATTATTCCAACAATTTTGTGTATAATTTTGATATTCACAATTTTCTATATCTTAGGGCCTTAACATGAATTTCCTCTATAACCTGGAACTTGATCATGACATTTGATCATGAATCTTTTCCTCTAGCGTGAACTCGTGAAAAGTGTAAAGTTTCATTAACGAATTCAATATTTGTGAATGAATTTTTCACTTTTCACGAGTTCACGCTAGAAAAAAAGATTCATGATCAAATATGTCATTAAAACGTCACTAATAGGTCTAAAATGATTATGAAGTCACGTCTTTTTAACATCTTGAAATGTCGTCATCGGTCTGTGACATTAGTCCGTCATTTTTCAGTCATTTTTATGTCATTACATCACGTC
Organism: Anoplolepis gracilipes; assembly: GCF_047496725.1. Taxonomy (NCBI): domain Eukaryota; kingdom Metazoa; phylum Arthropoda; class Insecta; order Hymenoptera; family Formicidae; genus Anoplolepis; species Anoplolepis gracilipes. Next base: position 2,504,623 of record NC_132984.1, on the reverse strand, counting down.
ATATTTGGTTCGAACTGACCATATTTTGACGTCAAAATGTCGTGTGCTTGCTACCTGGGTTAAGTATACTCGATCGTGTAAAAATTAAAAAAAATATTCAAAGGATACGTATTACATAAAAATGTTCCAGAATTATCGACCGACATCATTATCTCTCTCTCTCTCTCTCTCTCTCTCTCTCTCTCTCTCTCAGTTTAAAAGTGAAAGGAATGTAGTAGTCAAATTAATTAGGAATAACAAGAAAGAATTATTAAAATATTATAGATTGCAATAAGAGTGACCCCACAAAAATATGGAAAACTTTAAAAGAGATAATGAAAGGCAAACCAATACAAGAAAAATAGAAAATATGGATTTTATAATATTAAGTGACATGAATGGGTGCAATATAGCTAATAAATATTGTAAAATCTATATTTTCTATTTTTCTTGTATTGGTTCGCCTCCAATTATTTCTCCTAAAGTTATTAATATTTTTGTATATTATTAATAATATAGTTAAATCTGTAAATGATGAAAAGGAATTTTGTATTACAAATAGCTGAGAAAGCTAATAATAAAGATCAGTCAATCGATCAATCAATCAATCTATTCGCCGACACTCGATAAATCTCGTCATTATCATTCATAGTTAAATTCTACATCAGCTTTGATATAACATGACTCAAGGTTTTGAATGGCGCGTCACTTCCTTTCTTCCCTTTGTTCGACTGCTATTATTTGTTACATTTTTGTCTTGTAACGACAAAAGCACTAGTAGACAAAAGTACTGATCTTTGCCTTTGTAAAAATGCTTTTGTATATTTAGGAAGTTTTGTATATTCTAGTCACACGTAATTTTTTTTAGCCAATTTTTTCGACGCATGCAGTCTTAGGTACCCTTAAAGGGAAGAAGTTCGTTTTTGTGTCCCAAAGTAAAGGAAAAAAAAAAAAAAAAAAAATTTATTATTGTACAGACCTAGAAGTCAACTTTCACATTTTTAGAAACTTAAAATATATTGACGTTTGATACCTATCAAAATTTTGCGCCCTTCCAAATTTTGCATCCTACGCTGAAGCGTAACTGCGTGCTCTCTTGCAACTGTCTCCGTGCACAAGTGTCGAGTTTTTCGAAAATTTTTGGCCAATATTTATTTAAAACAATGTTGAAGGTTACATTACTTGCGTTGACCAAGAGCTATGCTTAGTTTCTTATGGAAATCAGCATCGAGTCTAGTATTGAGACATTGCTAGAATTGCATAACATTTAAAAAGGATTAAAAAATATAATGAACACACATGTAAAATAAATCTCCTGAGTGCTAGAGCTGTCTACTATGATCATTTACCACTGATCTTCTCTGATTTATCTGCGTCTAAACTTCAATTAAGCAATTAAAATCTTTCGTTTCGTACTTCGTGAATACTTTCCCATTGATTAATATATAATTCATGACTGTTCACTCGGAGCCTAAACTGGACATAGTTCTAAAATTGTAATTGTGATTATGGAGACTCTGATAATAATAAATCGTGTATCAGCATCAAAACACCATTAATCGAATCGGTGCTGATTTACTATGCGGGCCACCGGCACAAAAAAAAAAAAAAAATATTCGCGCTCGTTAAACGCCGAATATATGACGGTGATATTTGCCGATGTCAGTGGATAGCGTTGAAAGACAGAGATACATCAACGTGGGGGAAAACGAAGAAGAGAACGATTGCGGAGGGTTGGCGAAGCGAGGCCGAGCGTATGTTTTGTCTGCGACGGTGGGGCGATGATTGATGACGCGGTTAATGATATTTTATTAGATAGACACTTTAGAGGGTCAATAGACAACGCGAGTGGATGAATAATAACTGCATCGCGGCGACGCTTATTACAATTACTCGGTGATGTTATCTCGATGTCAAGCTTGATTCTTCAATGATGACATCTATTTTATTTTTCGCCCGCGTATCTATCTTTCTTCTTATTTAAATTTAAATTAAAAAAATATAAATAAATTTTAATATTAATAATTTAGTGAGAAAATAAAATTTAACACAATTATTCTGAAGTGGTGAATTAATTATCAATATATATCAATTGTTAATATAATTGAATTTGTTCTAAGAAACAAAAGGTCCCTCTCGATAATACGTGACAAAAGCCGTATTTTCCGGATTATCTTATCAGCCAGAAAACTCATCTTCTCGTATAGTCGGTAACGAGCTATAAATATGGATTTGTGGGGAAAAAGCAAGAGATCGCCATACAATCGGGATTACAATAGAGCGGTGATAGTCTTTCTTAATATCACATTTACGATTATTTGGCTTATTAACACTCGGCTAATTTACTAGCTGGCTAGTTTATCGAGTGCATCTTCACAAACAATAAAAATTATTATTATATTTCTTGAAATGTAAACTTGATGTTATTAACAGAACATTTTATTATAATTATTTTTGTACATTGAATTATTTTTTAATAAATAAGATGGAAAGTAAGAATATATGAAAATGAAACTCTTGTGACAGAGCAGTCACTGTCAATAAAATTTTCCAAAAACTGTCCAATATATAAATATAAAAGAAATACCCGTCTTATATTATTCCTATCTAATAAATACTATCTATCATCTAAAAGCCTGTCCTTCGTTTCTGATTGCTTTGAGTTTCGTCGATTAATAACGTCGAAAAATATATCTTGATGCGAAACAACGCGATCGCATTCCGCGAGACGAAGCCGCGATAGCCGAGATAGGCGTCATCCAATTAGCATTAATTACCGATTTCTTTTTAATTAGTGGGCTCGCCTGAAATATCGCACATATCATTTTTCGCACCGCCCTACCAATCCCTTCCTCTTTCTCCCATCCCTCGCCCTCCCCCTCCCCGACGAGAAAAAAAGAGAGCCGTATCACGTTATCGGATATCAAACGAACGCTTTTCCGCAGAATGATTTTCTTTACGAACGATTCCCGTGCTCTTCGGATGCGTGACGCTATCGCGATCCATTGCTTCCGATCGCTTAATTACGCAGCGATTGCGACGGGTAGATTTTAATTAGCGATCGTTAATTATCCGCATGTCCGACGCAGCTAACGCAACCGTGTTCTTATTGTTCGCAATTGGCGCAAGCGTCCCTAATTTTAATTTCAAAGGCTCGTGTAATACATATATATCGTCCCTCTTATCTTATTTAGCACTGAATGCGTTAATTCTTTCCGATTATGCGGATACATGTTTTTAAAAAGGTAGCTATTGATTTAAAAAATATGCATCTTTTATGGTTGAAAACGTGTTGCTTTCAATCTTTCGGTATTTCGAAAAAAATTTTTTTTTCTAAAAAAAAAATCTTTGAATCTATGATACATTTTACTCGAATTATTAATATATAATCTCAATATTATAATAATTAAACTTTTTGATTTATCTTTATAATATTAGATTTTATATTTTACAAAATATTATTATAATCACATATTCTATTTTTAAAAAAGATAAAGAAATTTAAAGTAAAAATAACTTTTTGTCACGCTTTAACGAACGCAATGTGTTTTTTCACATTTGAATATGCGTGCGTATTTATATAAAATTTTCAGTACATATAAAAAAAGGATAACATAGATTATTTAAAATAGAGTTATACAGGGCTCTTTTTTTAAAAATAATTTTCCTATAATTTCTAGCATTAAAAATGTTATTTATTTTATGCTATTTTTTAACACAATAAAAGAACAGAGTGGAGAAAGTAACTTGTAACATCTTGTATAAAATATATGAAACAAAAATGTAAATATTTAAGAAAAATACTAAGAATAATATCTGTAATATTTATTTTCGTTAATTTAAGTCGAGTTGAAAGATCAATTCCAAGTTAATTACCACGAGACTATGTACATTGTAAATAATTTGTACACTCGTATCTTCTCGCGAGAATCTTTTGTGACGAAATTAACGTGGACAAGGACAGATCGCATGAGATTAGTTAAAGTAAACAGTTGGAGCGAGAAGCGATCTCAGTTGAGATGGGTCTACAAAAGCGATGGCTGGGCCGCCGCTACCGAAGCACGGTACTCGCGTGACTGAGCAAACAAGTGGCACGTCGGGAATGTTTGTTAATGATAATGACCATTAGAACGTTGGTCTGGACCGCGGGCTGGATCCCCTCGCGATGATGATTCTTTCACTTAGCGCATCTCGGTGCGTCCGTCGAAAGCTCCCGTCTTATGTTTGTTCGATGATAACAAAAAGGACACTTTGTCCCTTTTTTTTTCTTCTCTCTCGATTGCCTTCTCCCTCGACTGCTGCTGCTGCTTCCGAAGGAACAGGAATTGTAGCGATCGATACGTTTCTCTTTCTAGACAAATATTTTCATTAACTACGAGTCCGAGTCCGAGTCCGTCTGTTTATTTCAAGCTCACACCTGTCATTTGAATCTTTCTCATCGAGGATTCGTCCGTTTTGGCGCGATTGACACTTTCTCTGCTTCGCGACTTTCTCACGATTCTTAAAGAGACTTTTTACACGAATATTATTGTGTGATAAATCGTATCATTAATCAAAAGATGATACGACTGAGGTATATAAGTGCGATTATAAAATACAAGAAAATACAAGGAGTTTATTTCAATTTATCGCGTTTTGTTCTTCTTCAATTAAAGTATAAAAATTATTTGAAATTTAGAAAATATAATAATGGTTATATTTAATTTTTAAGTGGATTTTAAATTTAAATGTAAAAAATTCGAAAACGTTAATTTTTTTGAATAAATACGTATTTTTATTGTCTTCTCGATAAACTTTTGTCCGATTGGATTTTTGATATTTCCAAAACTGTTAATGAACGTATTAATATATCCGATATTAAAAACAAACTTTAAAAGATTTCTAATTAGTGAGGTATTTCTCGTAAAACTTTTGTCACTTTCATCGTCGAAATAAATTTCGAGTCAAGAAGCGTCGCTTCGGTCGCTTATGGAATTTGTTGTGGATACACGAGATCCCACGGGGTCCTCCCTTGTCGCCATTAGTACGTGACGAATTTTACACGTTGGTGAGAATTACATTAGAGAGAATGACTCGCGAAGGCCCTTCTTCTTCCTGCGCTCATCAAAGGGCGCTCACTTCCCGGACGCGTTTATAAAAGTCGACGAAATTAATTCCGTTCTCTCGGACGGTCGGGAAGAGAAAAGAGAGAGAGAGAAGACGTTGTCCCTTTTGCCTCTATTTACTCTCATTTATCCTCGCAACACAGAGATCGCCGCGCGATTTCTAATCCGCGATATAATCCGGACGATTATTCGTTGTTAACGCATGTCGTCGGTTAACCATCGGCGTTAAGTGGAAAATTACGCACCTGCCCGTTGTCAAAACCAGTCTTGGAGATTAAACGCTCTTGGTGCGACGCGCGACGCTATTTACAAACTGGCTTCACGTCATCCGCGTTTCCACAGATTTTCTACCGAGTCGAGGAATATATAATTGAGATAGCCTTGGCAATAATGTAACGTGTGTATCTACGTGCGATTGCCAATTGAAAATCTACGCTTCTCTCTTCCCGTGTAAAATGAAATATTTTTCAGTGTCGTTTGAGATTTTGTCAAGTTTTAAATTATAAAGCTTTCACTATTGAATAAATTCACGCTAGTATATATTCGGATATTTAAATGAATATTAGATAATGCATTTGAATGATTTATTATTATAATTATAATTATTATAAGGATATATTGTAATTCAAATTGCATTCATAGCAATGCTAATAATTAATTCAGCTTTGTGTCTGAATTTGTCTTTGTCTCTTCCAAGAACCGTCGTTTCCTAATCGAGTTAGGGGAATAGGATTCCCTAATGGCAAACCGGAGGTGTTAATGCGATCGAGTCTCGCAAACAAACGCGTCATTAAATCTGCCGTGATGGCTTCGCGGAGGCTTTTCGAGGACGAAGATGACGACGACCACTGTCCGTGCGGACGCGCTGCCAGCTTGTGCACGCGTGTATATGTGAGGGGGAGGGGAAGGCAACCTTGCCCCGTCCGTGCATAAACAAAATGGCCCATAAAACCTCGAGGCGCTAATCCGCGCAGAATGCCGCCGCGAGGATATTGTCAAACCCTCCTGCGGACCCGGTCGCTCCGCAGCAGGACCAGCTGATTCATACGGCCATATTTCACGTCTTTATGCATTCGCGAATATTTCAGGCCTCGCAGGCCGTGTCGGCAAGGGAGGACGGGGGAGGGGGGAGGAGGGGAAAGAAAGCTTCGACTTCGGGTACATTAGCACTGAAGAAAAATTTCCTATTAAAAATCTATCGAAGAGTTGCCGATCATCTTGATTAAGTTTCTTAATCATTCGAATTAATTATTTCGACTATTAAATCTTAAATTTTGATGAAATAAAAGTCGTTTATATTCGCAAAGAATTTTTTATCTTTAATTGTATTTTATTTAAAAAATAACTCAATTAGAAACGAATTTAATTCTCTAAATTGACACATAAGTAAAAAATAATCTGTCATAAATGAATTCTCTTTCTAACTTTTGACACACAATTGTAAATACCTATCATATAGCTACGATAATTAAATTTCAAACACATGGTAAATAATGTCAAAATTAGGAGATGATTGTCGATATACGCGTTTCGTTACGAAATAAGCTAAACTGCTAGTTTTATTCACACATGCGTATCAAACTGACCCTTCGATGCAGCAGCCGCTGATCGTAAAAAATTCATAGGCAGCCGGCCTGCCGCGCATTCCGGTATCCCGTCAGGAGATACAATGATCGCCGGTCCCCGTGTCCTAAACTTCCAGTCGATTGAATCACACTGTCTTATCCAGTCGGGAGCTGGGAGCCCGAGAAGGGACGAGGAGGGGGAGGGGTGCCTGCTATCGTGCGTCTCGACAAACGGGGGGCATGTGTCGCATAATGCAACCGACTATTGTGCCCGATTCGGAACGATTAGGAGCCACTAAATAGTCCGGACTGATCCACTCAGGCCGAGACGAGTCGCTTCGCCTCGGAACACCTCACTTAATCCCACAAAAGCGAACGCATCGGATAAATAAGCACGAAAACGAGGGGGGACGGAGATCGGCCGTGGAGAAAGATGATGCGACGAGAGAGATAAAAATATAACTCCCTCTCTTTCTTTCCGTCGATGTTAAAACATTAAATTCTGAATCAGGTAGTTCTCTCTCTCTCTCTCTCTCTCTCTCTCTCTCTCTCTCTCTTCAACTTGTTGATTCGTTTTTTTAATTGCTAAAAATAAATTGATAAAAATATCATACCTACCGGTCAATTTTATAGGCCGTCCAAGAATAAATATTTTCCGAGAGACAGATAACGAAATCATCTGTTCTTCATCTCCTTGCGTTTCTCTCTTTTTTTCTTTATTTCTATTATTTACATATGTAAATCCATTCGTCATAAAATTAAGGACGTCAAATTGATTGAAATTATTGTCGTCAAGGGAAAGAAGGTGATACGGTGCCTGAAGAATTCAAGATCATAGTCAGACCGCCGGTTCCAGCATCATGGAACCTCGGAGCCTCCGCTAATATCCACACCAGCAACAATCACGGATTAATGGCATTGTCCGCGCGTATCTACTCGAAATGTATGAACGCGCGCAGGTCTCTATGGCTGTATATACACATACATATACACAAGCATATAAATGCGCCGGTGATGCATCAACAATGGCGAGTGGGCTCTGCTCGGCGACCCAACGAGGTATTACCGGGCGAACAAGCATGCAGTTTGTCCCCCATTGTCGCCGCTCGATACAGTGGGAATAACGCACCCACCCCTGCTCTGTATTTGCAGTATTCGGTGCTCGACGGTGTCCGTCCGCCCGCTGTGTTTGCCGTCGCGCGGATCTCTTCTTACCCCGCGTTTATATCCGATTTCAAGTCGGCCATTGTCCCCGGGCGTTGTCATTGAGCTTGATAGGTGAATACAATCGTCGTCGTCGTCGTCGTCATTATCGTCCTTCCATTCTCGTGCGGCGGAAAGAAAATTTAAGTATTTTGCGATACAGTGGTACGATCTTATTGCTTAGTCGTGAAAAGAAAGCAAGGCGCTGAAAATAGTTGACGAAAAACATTATTTATTATCTTAATGAATTTGTCGACGCATTTTACTTTTTATCTATTCGAGAAAAGCTTATTGTTTCGAAAAGCGATGTTGTACGAAATTAGCTTGGGAAAAAGCACGGAGGAGAATGAAAAAAAGAGAAAAGTAACGTGCAGTAAGAAACGAGGGACGCGCGAGGGGTACGCGGTGCCCCATAGGTGTACGCAATCTATGGACAATGAGCGCCGGTGCGCGGAACAATGCGGTATACAAGCGACGTCACAATGCAAGGATCAGCGAAACAACGAACGGGTCTCACTGCGGATTACAGGCAGATGCGCGGCTCTCCCTGTAGCGGCCGGAGGCCGGAGGCCGGAGTCGCTCCTCTCCTCTCCTCTCTCGGCGAAAGCCGAAAAATCTCCCTGATTCTTCGTTAACTCCGCAACGACAAAAATTTAATGACAATAGCGAATGACAGTAATAGCGGAAAACGCGAATCTCAGTGCGAGGCAAGGTTTCGCCGTCATGCGCCGAATCGAATATTTCTCCATGTATCTCCTCCGAATGGCTCGCAATCTCTTGACGACGACGATGGCTAAACGAGGCCGCCATTGTCAACGCGAGAACAATCCTCAAAAGACAGTTCGACAATACCGCTACTTCTACTCCCTTCCTCCCCGCCCCTTGCCGCTCTGCACATCCCGCGCGGCGAAATCACCTCTCTCTCTTTCTCGATCCCCGAGGCAATTCTGTTCGTAATTTTGTTCTACGCCCGTCGTCTTCGGGCGGCCGACAATCGCCAATAAGCCGCTCAACTGAGATCCAATTTAAACCGTTAATTACTACAGAGCTCTCGGTTCATTGCCTCCCCCACCCTCCCGTCGGTCCGTTCCTCTCTATCATCATATCACTTCCTCCAGCCACCCTCTCCGCGACCGCGTCTATCCGGTCCGCCCCTATCTCGGCTACCATCCGAGCGCGAGCGGGGAATGGGAGGGAGGGCAGGGGGGGAGAAGGAGGAGGGGGAGGGGGAGGAGGAGGAGGAGGAGGTGCGGGAGGCACTGTGTATTTTTCCAATTTAAAATCCTATCTCTTAATTTCCTACGTGTCACCGCCGCGTCTGGGGATTTTTACGGAAGCGATCGTATCTCACTGTTCCGCGAACGGCTCTCACTGTTCCAATGCGAGAGCACCGCGTGCGCGATACCGATTCTATCTAGTTTATTTTTTTTCTTTCTCTCTCTTTCTTTTTTTTCCCCTCCCTCCTCCCCCTCCCCCCCCCCCCCGGTCTTTACTTTCTCTCTTTCTGACTCTCTCGCTCCCTCCCCTCTCATCTTTTTTCAATCGCGTTTGATGCGACGCGCGAGGGAAATTGTGCGGAACGAACGGCTCTTCCATCTTGACGTTCTCGCGATCGTTCTCATCATCGCCGTGACAGTGGGTCGAATCCGCGCCATTACGTTAACATGGGCACGCATTCATTCGAGCCGTTCAGCTCGAAAGTGGCATTTACATGACATTCGCGAATGCGCCGATTGAAAGTGACAATTTACATTTTAGGAATTTTGGTTCGGCGAATAAAGAAATTTTTTTCAATTTTCTGTTTAAGCTTTATCATCAAATTTTAGATTCTTGAAATTTTGCAAAAACATTCTTTCTTCTTATCATTTTGAAATAAACTTTCAATTCGATAGTCTTTCCCCCTTTTCGCGTCATCACCCTTCTTACATTTCTTCATCCGCATGTGACTTTAGATCTCTTAATTAGTCGTGATTTGAAAAAGTCTTTGTTTTATGAAAGAGAGAAATGTAATTGCCCGGAAGAGGATTGCATCCTCTTTCGATCAAATCGCCTTTTATTATCAAGATAAACAACGATCCTCTAATCGGTAGTTTATCGAAAATTCTCGATAGCCTTCCACGCTCTATATATTTGATCCGACCATCCCGTCCGATCTCCAATTCTTCGCATTCTCCCTCATTCTTTTGCGAAAGAGTCGACGCGGTTCTGTCCGCGAAGGCCGACCATGGAGTTCGCGGCGATGACATTGGCGAATTCCATGGACGGAAGTGAGGCGGGGAAGAGGAGAAACTCGGTGAACCGGGAGCGGTCTCGGAGAGGCTGACAATTAAACTCAATCCTATACAAGTTGTTTTTCCTTTGATTCGCCTCGCTCGCCCTCACATGACAATTCCAATTTAACCCAGGCAACCTGTCTTCCCGCTTTCGATCAGCCCCGCCGCTCTTTCTCGCCGTTCTTTCGCCTGTACCCTGTCGCTCTTCTCTCTTGCGCAAACGGGACAACGATGACAACAACAACACTGGAAAGGGTCGGACAGACTTTTCGTCGTTTCAATCAGACACGACCGTCCTCCATCGAGGGAGAGTGGAAGGAGAGAAGAGGCAGAGTCGGTTTCTGCTCTCTCGGTTTCAGCCAATTCGTCGGCTCTCTCCCGAATTCAATGCATGTTTTAATGAAACACTGCTGGCCCGCTGCCCATTGTCAGCGCCATTGTTGCGTAGATGACTGGTCGATCGAAGGCCCCTGTGCTTTTGCACGAAAGCCAACCCTATCTTCCCCTCCCCCCTCTCCCTCCTGTCTCGTGAATCGAGTTGCGCTCGCTATTTTGGAAAAAATCCAAAACAAGAATTTAATCGGACGTCCTCTTTAATTATGCTTAATCTTTACGATACACATCTATGTATTCTGACATACGGTACACAAGCGGTCATTCGTGAGCTTGACCGGTTTTTTTGCTATAACTTTGCTTTGAATTAATTTTTACATTAATTATACGTGAATTAAAAGTATAGAAGAAAGTATAGGCCACATGATCAGTTGGCGCTTCTCTCTCCTAGAGATTCTTTAATTAACAGCGTTAAAACAAAATGACGTTGCGCATATATTGGATGTACCGTAAGATTTAATATAAATAACGAGAGATATCATAGCCTGTCACGAGCTGATTTAAGATGGATAAACAGTTAATTACAAATTTAAAAGATAACAAAATATGTAGATCTTAATTATAAATTAATGCAATTACAAATTTGAAAGATAATAAAGTATGTAGGTCTTAATTATAAATTAATGCAATTACAAAATTGAAAGATAATAAAGTGTGTAGGTCGTATTTTCTAAAATTGATGCAATACGTTTCGACGCTTACTTGCGTCTCTTCGCGTCAGTCACTAATTTAAACCAAATGAAAGTAGAAACGTTGTGGATAAAGTCAAACCATTTTGGTCAGCCGACCGTGTCACGCAAAAAATCATCGTTCTAATTATTAATGGAAAAATTTTTTTGTTCACAATAAAGTGACGAAAACAATCTTGCCGGACGCAGGAATTATATATTAAGAGTTAATATATTTTCGATTAACTGCGGAAGCTGTCGAGAAAGTTGTGTAAATTCGAGATTACGTTCGAACAACAAAAAATCAGTTTCACGCAATTCTTAAAATACGAATTTAAATCTTAAATATATTTAAACTCTTTCGATATATGTTTTTAAATCAATTTCACTGCACGGTGTTTAACGCGTTACACACTCACACATGTTACAACGTTACTATAATGTCATTACAATTAATCTGCGATTGTCGAGCGGTGAGAGAGAGAGAGAGAGAGAGAGAAAACGTTAATGCCGCGTGACGAGCGGAGAAATAATCTGCTGCCGACGCGCGGTCTCGATTAATTTAATTAACATCCCCGGCCGACAATAACAGGGACGACGGCGCGCTACTGTTTGGCTCGCTAAACGCGACCATTTATTTAATTACGCCGCTTTGTCGTATCACGGCCTTCGTCGGACCTGTCTCTTGCCTTTTTTTTTTTTTTTTTCTTTTTTCCCCGACACGACGCTCCCGTTCGGATGGAATGCCGAGCGCGGATTGGCGGTGATAAGATACGCGGGCCTTTTCAACCACCGGCGAGAGAGAACCATTGACGCGCGGCGCGCCGACTTTTTTTTTTCCGTTTATAAACGCCACGGACGGAGAGGAGGTGGCAGGCCATTGTTGGGGTATCATCGGCCACCCTCCGCGGGAAACGAGAGTATGGCGGAGGAAGCTCGTTTGTTTCATCAGCGTTGACGTAGCTCGCCTTTTCCATCCGTGGCGGGATTTATATTCATGCGCGCCAAAGCGCGCACCCAGTCAGTACAAGCGGCACAATAAAAATTCCGACGCAAACTCGTCAGTAGTGAATGACGAAAGGCGACGGACGACGACGTTTTATCAGCCAGCGAGCGAGGATGAGCGACAGCACGCTTTGATTTATACAAATTTATCTTCGCGGAAGTTTCAGGCCCCTGTAGAATCTCGACATTTTTCAAAGTCGGAATGTTGGGTACTGTTAGACTTTAGACACTTAATGGTCCATCGAGGCGACGAGGTCCATACATAAATAGCAGATATTAGTTTCTAATTTTCCACGTTATTATTACTTAAAATATCGTATTCTAACAACTATTCTATGCAACTAACTGTAAGCGTAAGACTGTTAGGAGTGCATTGCAAGTGAAAAATAATAAAAAGAATAATTTAATATTTTTATGAAAATATTATAATTATCAACACTTTTGTATCTTATCGCTTTTAATTGCTTCGATAAGAGAGAAATTTCTATTTTCAGGAGTAATAAAAGATAAAAATAACAAGAGACGGATTTGAAATTTCTACCAAATAAAATTTTTTGATTAATTCGTTATAAATATTATATTTTATGTGTATTTCATATTTGCCTTTTTTCATTTCCGCAACATTTCTCGTGAAAAATTATTCTCAATGCTCGCGTATCAATGTCCTCTTATTGAATTACAAATTCTATCGGGAATTATTTATAGTGCCACATTTAAAGCACAATTGTCGCAATCTAATCGAAATATTGATTTTTTCATAATACAATATTCGATAATTGTTTACCTGAAGCATACAAATCTTCAAATACATAATATACATATTTTGTGATCGATCAGGAGATTCAATACATAATTAAATAAACTGAACGTAATCGCATAAAACATAGTTTTAATAGTGATATGTTCTCGAAAGAATTAAATTTTACTTTCTTCAGGTGTTAGCCGAGTCTCAAATTTAAAAAAAGCCTTTTCTCCATTTTTTGTTTGATATAGGCAACCCTGATATATCGGGTGCCGACACAAAATATCTATCAATGTCCAGCGGTCGGTTTCTTTCCATCAAGACAGCATGGCGTGTAAGTGAATAAGAAACGCGAAAGAAGGGCGATGATGACGAATAAGAAAGGAAAAGTTGCACCTGGCATCTAGATTCTAAGTATCGAAGACTATGCCATTATATCCGGCGACAATGGATGAAAAACATGCCTTTGCACAAACTCGCGCTCACTCTTCTTTTCTCCTCTTTCTTTATTGCCAGGGATAATGTCCTTTTATCCCTCCGCGGGTTCTAGGACTCGTTTAGGGACGCGGTTTATTGTACGCGGACACTTCGCTGGAGGCTCGAGACTTTGAATCTCTACCTTGCGGTCCTTCTTTGGTCTTTAAATTCCGCTGCGCGGAACGCGTCATGAAACGGTCACGTCTGGGATTCACCGGAATTCCGGCGAATGGTAGAGAGAATCTCCATCGAAAAACGGACTTGCAGGACTCGTTTCAATTGTGCGGTCACGATTTGAACGCGATAAATACCGTTATTAAATCATCTCACCTTTGTATTATCATTCGGTCAGTTCTCACGAAATGAAATGGCATTTTAGTTCACCGGAATCATCGGTTGATGATTCAAATATTCCTTTTTTCTAAATCGAAAAATACTATACTTGTTAAAAGAATTATGCGGAAAATACTTATGCACTAATTCATAAGAGTTTTTTATGTTGTGTATGTGTATGTGTATATGTATATGTATATGAATGCATTTTTTTCAGTCAAAGGCAATACTGTCGCAAAACTTTTTATGATACTCGTATAAACGTGCTTGGTCTTTTTTTTTAAGCAAAATAAAGTCATATCTGTGTTGTTCCGGTAAAAGGATGTAGAACACATTATTTCGTGACTTTCGAGATACAAAAGGAAACCATTGATCCATTTTTTTTAGTGACACCTTTTTTAGCTTTTTAGTATCTATAAAAATATAATCATATTTTTCACATCTATATTCTTTGATTTCAATCCTTAAAATGAAATAATTATTTTTAAAAAATCATTATTTTAAAGAAAATTATTTTTAAAAAATCATAAACGTGTCAAAACTAATAATAAATTGAAATCATCAAAGAATATATACGTGAAAAATATGATTATATTTTTATAGATACTAAAAGGCTAAAAAAAGGTGTCATTGAAAAATGAATCAATGGTTTCCTTTTGTAGTATCTCAAACGAGACTTACTAAGTGCCACTTTCACCATTCTCGGTTACCTCTAACCTTAGGTTGAACCATATCTTCGTATCTACACATACACAACATAAAACTCTTATGAATTAGTGCATAAATATTTTCCGCATAATTCTTTTAACAAGTATAGTATTTTTCGATTTAGAAAAAAGGAATATTTGAATCATCAACCGATGATTCTCTAGAGAATATTTTCTATAAAAAATTTTAAAGAAAGAAGTTTTACTTAAAAAAAAAAAACTACTTCTTTAAAAAAAAGTATTTCAAAATCATAAAGATCAAATAGTATTAATTTATGACACTGTATAAATAACGCTTTGTATTATCCAATTTTATAATATCATTTATTTGTATAGCCAGTCATATTAAACCATAACTTTACTAAAGCCTTTATTATTTATAACTATCTCCTTGAAAACATCGAGGTTTTGTCTTACTATGAAATCCAAGGTTTCATTGTAAGCGGCAAGTTGAAATTTATACGACTTTTGACCGTTTCATAATAAATATTAATTGACATTTTCCTCTTCTTTTTTCTCTAATAAATTGAAAAAAATTGAAAAATAGAATATAAAAACTAAAAAAAGTAAAAAAAATTATATATTTTGAAACCGCAAATGTGTGTCTGACATTAGCTGGTGCTTACATGACGTTTTATACTTATAAGCTCTAGAAATTCACTGCACTTCACATTTGAAAGGATAAAGATTTTTTTCTCTTTAAAGAAAATTGTAAATCTTAATTTGTATAGACACTACTTAAAGTTGATGAACTCTTAACTTTCTATTAGTCACAATATTCAATAGATACGTTTAGGCTACAATGTATCTATGCGCAACACTTCTGTCAGGTCACTGTCCTTGTAGAGTTACATTTGCAGAAACACTTATTATCGTGTTAAAATCGTCGTTTTATCTTTGACCTAACTGAAAGTTGAACAACAGAACACAGCCCTTTCTTAATAGCATCTTTTCAAACATAGCCTAAGTATTCTCTTATTTCGATTGTCCCTCATATCTTACAATCAGTGTTATCAAGGTCCGGCTAAAATACCGATTTTTTTGTATTTTCTTGGTTTTGAATGGAATTATTGCTTCTTTCGTTTTCTTATTTATTTGTTTGTTTTATATATATATTTTTATAGTAATACTCTTATTTAAATTTGTTTATTTTTATGTTAGAACGCTGAAAAAAATTATTTTACACCTTTGTAAAAATTGTTTAAAAATAAACATTATTTTTGTCACCCCCATTTATTTTAAGCCACATTATTAACATTTAGTTTTTTATCTATCTAATACTTGTCTGTTTGTTTTTCTTTTTTTTTTTTTTTTTGTTTTAAGAAGCAGAAGGAAATAATAGGAAAATTAGGGTATGAGATAATCGTGACTACTCGTGGATTAAAAAATATCGCAACTAACGAAGAGTTAAGAAAAGGGATAAACTATATAGATATAACTTTAAACTAACTATGTTACAACATACAACCATAATTTATAATAATTGTTCTATTCAAAAATAACGAATCACAATCGCTGGCATCTATTTGCCAACCAGATATATTTGTTTGAATTTAATTATCTTACGCGCAATGTTACAGGGAATTCGAAAATGTTACGCTACAACTGAATGTAAAAATGTATCTAGTTTGCATTTTAATAGATATATTAATAAAGCAAAAAAAAATATACATTTATATTTTAAAACAAAAAAGTTATTGTATATGTGATAACTAAATAAAAAGATGTGTCACATTAATAAAAATATATTTACTTTCTATCATACTTGGTTAAATTCAGAACATACAGTCTATTTTTACTCTAATCCAATTTTTTTCTATATTTATTCGTAATCGGTTTGTTAAGACCAGTAACTCTCACTTTGGCAAAGTACTTAAAAGAGGAAAAAAGGAACGACGCGATTAAGAATCATCCTTTCCTCTCCCTCCATAAATTAACGCGCAAGCTGCAACCCTCGCGCACGACGAAAGGGTTGCTAATTTCTCTAATTTGATCGCCAACCTCCGGCCAGTCGCGCATTATCAAGGATCGGATGCGAATTTAAAATTCAGAACTCTCTCTTTGCATACCACGCCACACCACGCTGCTACAAAGAGCAGAAAAACGAAAGAAAGAGAGACACAGAGAGAGAGAGAGAGAGAGAGAGAGAGAGGGGAGGGAAGAGGGAAAAAAGAGGGAAAAGGGTTAAAAAGTTGTACGGAGAAGGAAAGAAAAACGTGGCAAACGGCGCGCATTTCGCCGCCAGACTTCAAACGCTAATTGCCATTGAAGAAAGGTGGTGACGATAGTTAAATACGCGCGAGAACACGCGGGGGTGTTTAACTAGACTCACCCCTCCTCCATTCACGCAGCAAAACATACGTGAACGTGCGCGACGACTTTTCGAGCACGGAGCGCGTTCAAAGCGCGCGGAGGTAAAAGGATTGAGTAATTAATTATGACGGTGGGAAGAGACGCATGGTAAATTATACGGTATTATGGCCACAATTCTCCATTTACTAATGGATATAATACTTGACAACGTTCGACACCGCGTCGGGATCACGTCGGGAAAGGTGACTTATTCTTCTAACAATGAGAGGGGAAGAAACTCGTTGTGTCTCTGGCCACTTTATATTGGCCTCAAATCTTACAATAAAAATTAAAAGGTAAATTATTAATAAAATAAAATAATAATAAATTATGTCTACATAAAGTATTTGATTAATAATACAGTATAATTTCTATATTATTAATAAAGTAATAAATTATTTCGGCTGTTCTTCCGAAAAAACCGCCATGCTCCGATTCCGTTCAAATTTTGGAAATAGGTTTTCTTTTTAGATAGAAAAGAGATATCTCAGAATCGACTAAAATGTTTCTTCATTAGATTCTAAGAAAAATGACATTAAAACAAAAAAGTTTGTTTATTTATTACATGTAATTTTCGCACATCATGTATATATACACATATATATATATATATATATATATATATATATATATATATATATATATATATACACATACAATATATTACATATATATTTTACGAAATGTGTATACGTTTCTGTCTATTCTTTAAGCAAGATTTTATATTGCAACTTCTATGCAATACTGTCAACTTTGGTAGTTTCTGCACTCTTAAATTTTGTAATTTTTTTATGTGAGAAGAAACGGCCGTCGGCGAAGACTCTATGCACTCTTACCTAAACGCTCTTTTTTAACATGTACTTTTTGTTAACGTCAATATCTATCTATTCTAATTAATGTTATATAAATTTCAATTATGTTAATATTGAATTTTTATTGGTTATCTAAAAACTATTTGATAGGAATCGTAGAACTGGATAAGTATCGTCTGGAAATATGTTCAGATAATAAGCGAGATGAAATATGTGTATTCAGGAATATAGTGGAGAAGGTACCTACATGTATATTATTTATTTTCTGTATAAATAAATTAATTTCTTTTTTAATAATTTTGTTTATGTTTTTATCATAAACAACGGGCAATAAAATTTTTTAGTAATTACTTTGAATGGCGTATTTGATAATATATAGAAGAATTTAAGTTATTGTAAGTAAGATTACTCAAAAAAATGATCTTGCAAATTCAACAAAAATTTTTTAAGTGTAAAAAATTAACTGGAACAGATAAATTTTTAGCAAATAATGTGATACTGCATATATTTTGCACTTAATTAATTTAAATGACAGAGACAGAATTTATATCTGTACTATTAGTGTAATTTAGACAGAAAATTTTTCTGTGATGCCTATCTTTAAGGCTTATCGTCAAGGACAATTACATTTGTGATTAATATTTGGCAATGGCATTTAAATTTTCTACAGGTATTGCTAGAATATTGCTGATATAAATTCTATACGTCACAAACAATATTCTAACAGATACAAAAAGTAGCGATAAATTGTAATTGAGACATTTAGAAATCTATCTACATTAGTAAAATATTTTTTTGAGTGATACGTTTATATTTAAGAAAAATGAGAAATGCTTTGTAAAATTGGTTAACTTTTGAGATCGATGTGAACTTGGCGCCCGATTTTATAAAAAGAAAAAATTAATAATATAGTTCGATTGTACCTCGTTTGTACCTGTTTGTACCACACTTATTTCGTTTGTACCTCAAAAGATTCGGAAATATAAAATAATCAAAAAATGGCCAGCGCTCGACTTTAAGATATTTTAATTTCATTAATGCCATTCGATAGAGAATCGTTTGTACCTGTTTGTACTTCTTTTTATTTTGTTTGTCCCTCAACCGGTTCGGAAATAAGGCCATTTTTAGTTTTAGAGTAACGCTAAACCGGTATTTCCGCTATTTTTTTAGATATCGCGAAACGGCCAACGGGGATCATTTTTTTATAATAAAGATATATAATATATAATGATTTATAAATTTAATTATATATATATATATATATATATATATATATATATATATATAACGAATTGAAAAGAGATACAAACAGGTACAAACAATTCTCTATCGAACCTTGTTGGCGCGTTTCGCGATATCTAAAAAAATAGCGGAAATACCGGTTTAGCGTTAACTTTAAAACTTTAAAAATGCTGTAATAGCGAACCGGTTGAAGTACAAACAAAATGAAAAGAGGTACAAACAGATACAAACGATTCTCTATCGAACCCCGTTGGCCGTTTCGCGATATCTAAAAAAATAGTGGAAATACCGGTTTAGCGTTAACTTCAAAACTTGAAAAACATTGTATTTCCGAACCTATTGAGGTTACAAACGAATTGAAAAGAGGTACAAACAGGTACAAACGATTCTCTATCGAATGGCATTAATAAAATTAAAATATCTTTAAGTCGAACGCTGGCCATTTTTTGATTATTTTTTATTTCCGAATCCTTTGAGGTACAAACGAAATAAAGTGTGGTACCAACAGGTACAAACGAGGTACAATCGAACTATATTATTAATTTTTTTTTATAAAGTCGGGCGCCAAGTTCACATCGGTACCTTTGAGTCGGTAAAAATCCTTCTAGGATACTTGTTTTCTATGTAAAAAGACCCTATTTAAAATGAAATTTGAACAGAATCGAAGCGTGACTGTTTTCGGAAAAATCGCCATTATTTCTATAGATAAGAGACTATACATAAAATTTCAGAAAATTTAGAAAAAACAATGAATACGTTTGTCTATTAAGTACTTTCAGTAAAAAAATACTGCAGCATTTTTCTCATGAAAATATTATAATACAGATATAATGACAAAAAATAATATTTAATATTTCGAATAATACTTAAAACTATAAGCTTTTTATACAAGAGATTTATATTTTCATAATTTAGGGTTCTACCGTGGTAGCCTTTTACGACAAACAAAATACGGATACTAGATCCTCTCTCGTTGTTACCGCACAACAATTGCGGTCCATACAGGATGCATGAATTTCTGGAGCCGCTTCTAGTAAGCACCGGCGACAAACTGGACTTCTAGCGTTAGGTTCGTGAATAACGAGCCAAGCATTGCTGCAACCGTAAACAAAAGATAGAACTGCGGGACATTGTATCTCGCCGCGATGCACGCAACTATCAGGCGTTTACTTAATTAGAGCGACACAGACTGTGCGCAAAATCAGCGAGGCGGGTGTCGTTGCAACATCGTGGCAACGCGTTGACTCGCCCCGTTGGATTCAGTTCATGGCTCGACGAGTAGAAAAAAGTAATTGTCAAAGTTCTTTTAAAAGCGCGCGTGACAGTGAGTCGCACTTTGCAGGCGAAAGTGGAGAAGACTTAGCACAGAGTATCTTATTACTTACAGTTGTGGACAAAATTAAGTAGACAGGTAAAAAATAAGTGTATATCATATTTTTTTCACAAAGATCTCCGATAGTCTTCGCATTAATATACACTACTCAAAAGAAAATAGGGAACACTTTTTATACGTCAAAAAATAGGCTATTTTCAAACTATTGTAACTCAGTGAAAAATCATCGTACGCAAATTTAAAAAAAAAGCATTTTGAAGCTTGAAGTTTCAACTTTAACATGCAATCGATAATTTAAAAAAAAATTTTATCTTCTCAGTGCTATCCCTTAAAAAAGCGCGCATAGTTTTTTTTCTTAAAATTAGGTATTTTTGACGCTCTGTAGCTAGATAAAAAAAATTCTCTCGACAATCTCAAGTCAATTTCCATAAAATACAATGTTTTACCTACAAAATGCAACAAGCTTCAAAATGCTTTTTTAAAAATTTTCTTACGATTTTTTTTGGCCGAGTTACATGACTTTGAAGCTAAACTTGCGTTTTTCAGAAAAATTGACGATACTCGGCGAAAAATCATCATACAAAAATTAAAAAAAAAGCATTTTGAAGCTTGAAGTTTCAGCTTTAACATGCTATCGATAGTTTTAGAAAATTTTTTTATCTTTTCAGTCTACCCTAAGAAAAAGAAACACTGTTTTTTTCATTATATATTACTTATTTTTGACATTCTGCAGTTTTATAAAAAAATTTTTCTTGAAAAATTCAAATCAATTTCCATAAAATATAACACTTTACCTACAAAATGCTTTTTTAAAAATATTTCGACGATTTTTTTTGGCCGAGTTACATGACTTTAAAGTCAACCTTAAATTTTATTGAAAAATGACATTTTCCGCCGGCATTAGCATTACCCAATATGCACCACGTGGAGGTTGCCGGTCGGATTTTGCACATCACGTGAGCGTGCGTGCGTGTATCACAGCAGAGATAAGGACTCCGCAGTATTTAACGACTGCAAACCCTCTCTGCTGTGTGTATATGTGTGTTTGTGTGTGCGTTTAATATTGTGTATTTCCTTCTCTTTGCTCAATTACCCCTTGTAGACGCTCTCTCATATTTATACATCTCTCTATCAAATTCTGCGGAATTTCGTTCCAAATTTGTGTTAACATGTCCGCTAAATCATTTAAATTTTGCGGCTGTTGATCGCGACGTCTTAATCGTCGTTCCATTTCGTCCCATATGTGCTCGATTGGATTTAAGTCCGGGCTATTAGCAGGATGGTCCAGCAAGATAATATTGTGTTCTTCAAGAAAACGGCGAGTTATGTTCGCCGTATGAGGACGAGCGTTGTCTTGCATAAATATGAAATTGCGATGTAAACAACGGATAGGCAAAACGTGAGGTCGCAGGACGAGCGTCATTATCGTAAAGGTAATGATAAAACCGAGAGGTGTATAAATATGCGAGAGCGTCTGCATGCGGTAATTGAGCAAAAAGAAGGAAATACACAATATTAAACGCACACACAAACACACATATACACACAGCAGAGAGGGTTTGCAGTCGTTAAATACTGCGGAGTCCTTATCTCTGCTGTGATACACGCACGCACGCACACGTGATGTGCAAAATCCGACCGGCAACCTTCACGTGGTGCATATTGGGTAATGCTAATGCCGGCGGAAAATGTCATTTTTCAATAAAATTTAAGGTTGACTTTAAAGTCATGTAACTCGGCCAAAAAAAAATCGTCGAAATATTTTTAAAAAAGCATTTTGTAGGTAAAGTGTTATATTTTATGGAAATTGATTTGAATTTTTCAAGAAAAATTTTTTTATAAAACTGCAGAATGTCAAAAATAAGTAATATATAATGAAAAAAACAGTGTTCCTTTTTCTTAGGGTAGACTGAAAAGATAAAAAAATTTTCTAAAACTATCGATAGCATGTTAAAGCTGAAATTTCAAGCTTCAAAATGCTTTTTTTTTAATTTTTGTATGATGATTTTTCGCCGAGTATCGTCAATTTTTCTGAAAAACGCAAGTTTAGCTTCAAAGTCATGTAACTCGGCCAAAAAAAATCGTAAGAAAATTTTTAAAAAAGCATTTTGAAGCTTGTTGCATTTTGTAGGTAAAACATTGTATTTTATGGAAATTGACTTGAGATTGTCGAGAGAATTTTTTTTATCTATCTACAGAGCGTCAAAAATACGTAATTTTAAGAAAAAAAAAAACTGTGCGCGCTTTTTTAAGGGATAGCACTGAGAAGATAAAATTTTTTTTTAAATTATCGATTGCATGTTAAAGTTGAAACTTCAAGCTTCAAAATGCTTTTTTTTAAATTTGCGTACGATGATTTTTCACTGAGTTACAATAGTTTGAAAATAGCCTATTTTTTGACGTATGAAAAGTGTTCCCTATTTTCTTTTGAGTAGTGTATATTAATGCGAAGACTATCGGAGATCTTTGTGAAAAAAATATGATATTATACACTTATTTTTTAATTAATTACATAGAGTAAAATATTCAAAATTTTTAACGCAAAAAATTAAATACAACTAAATCATTTTTGCTTAGAACGTAGAAAGAAAAGTGCGATGATTTATCCTTTGTAAGGTTTTATTCTTACTGTCACATTTTCAGACAAAACAGAAAAATCAAGGACAATACATATATCATTCACACAATAGAACTGACAGAACAATTGAATTTCGGCTATACAAAAAAAATTTTTAAATGAGAATTCTTAGGATCCTTGAATATAATCCTAGAAAAATAAACTGCGCAAAGAATAGAAAAAACTGCAAAAGATTCGGGTTCTTTAAACAACCTTGAAAGTATTAAAGAAAACTATGTACTTTATACATGTAGTGAGCGGTGCATATTCGAAAAGGAATGAAAGGAAAAATATTTTAATAGTCGCTTCTTTGGGTACGACTCAAATTTTGGGGCTAACAAAGCCGACCAATCGTGAGTGTCAATATATGAAATAGTGTCGGAAATGCGCTTTAGTGTCGGAAATGCACTTTAGTGCCTGTTCCTTCTCGATTTTATCTATAAAATTTATCTCGGAAGCAAAAAGTTTACTACCTGAAAACAAGATTTATACATGACGTAAAAATCTATTCGCATTGTAAAATAAAATAGAAATTTTTTTACAGCTTTTACATTTTCTTTCAGTTTAATCAGGACAGAAGAATTAGTTAATGATTTGGAAAATCAAGAATCGAGAAACAAAGAGTTAGGAAAAGAAGAATTGGGTAACGAAGAATTTCCAGAACGATCTTTTGGGTTCTTTTTGGAATTCTGTGGTTTCTGCATTTTTTTGTCAAGATCCTAGGTACCAAGCACATTGGTCCGATAATCATGAGAAATCAGATCCCAGGCCAGGCTTTAATTTAAATTAAAGAAAAGATAATTTATATTTATATTATATTTATATTTATATTTATATTTATATTTATATTTATATTTATATTTATATTTATATTTTTCTTTAATTTAAATTAAACAGCCACACAAATTAAATTAACAGCCACTCAGAAAATTCCATGTATTTTGCAAAACGGCATCTAGCGGTATTTAAATTTTGTTTAGAAATGAAGTGGAACTATCCTTGAACACATTTAAATCGTAAAAAACTGTAATACTTTTAAACATTTTTTTGGAAGTTAATAGTATGCTGAGCAACCCGTATGTATCGTCTATACAATTGAAAGTTGTTTCAAAATATATTTTCAACGATTATTGATAAAATTGTTATTAAGTCACTTTTATTGATCTCAAAATATGTATCGACATATAGAAAATATAATTATTGAATTATTAGAAAAATATAAAAAAACTAAAATAACAATCAGAAAAATCAGAAAAAGAATCTTAAAAATCACATTTTGTACAACACACTAAACGATATACATTTACGATATATTTACATATAATACACGAAATTATTTTAGATAAATAAAATTATTTCAGAATCATCACAGGAAACACACTGATGGACCACAGGAGAAGCACTGACATCCACGAGGAGTGCTAGAGGATATAGTCAGCTGACTGGTCACCTGTGGGTCACAGCACGAAGGAGAGAATGAAACGAACACATGTCCAGAATGGTGGATGAGAGACTAGCTAAAGTCGTGAGGAACGGGAAGCCGAACAATTGACCACCAAGGCGCCCACACAAGCGATGGATAGATAGCTGGATCTATATCTCAGAAGGAGAATCAAAATGGGTGAAACAAGCCTTTAGGCTTTCGTAAAGAAGAAGAAGAGAAGAAAATTATTTCGATAATCTACAACCAATTTACTATCGGAATTTATATATAACAATTTATATATATTATTTATAAACATAAATGTAAATATTAAAATTTAAAATTTTAGGGTGAATGACGGCTATGTGTTAGTCTTCGATCCATTGTGCGTCGGACCGGCCAGGCGGGGTATGCGTAAATGCATTTTCCCTCTGTCGCAAAAAAGAAAAAAAAGGTAGCAAGCACATGACATTTTGACGTGGAAAACTGATCATTTCTGGTTCAATGACGTCACGTGACCAAATAATGTCTAATTTGAAACGTCTTTTTTGCGATGTCTTAATAATGTTATAAAAAAAACGTCATAATATCGTGATTCTTAAGTCATTATTATAAATCGCCTAAGAATTATATTTTTTAACTAAAACTCATTTAATTTTTTATAATATCTTAAATTATTCCAACAATTTTGTGTATAATTTTGATATTCACAATTCTCTATACCTCAGGGCCCTAACCATGAATTTCCTCTATAACCTGGGACTTGATCGTGACATTTGATCATAAATCTTTTCCTCTAGCGTGAACTCGTGAAAAGTGAAAAGTTTCATTATCGAATTCAATATTTGTGAATGAATTTTTCATTTTTTCGTCACTAATAGGTCTAAAATGGTTATGAAGGTCACGTCTTTTTAACGTCTTGAAATGTCGTCATCTCTGACATTAGTCCGTCATTTTTACGTCATTACATCGCGTCATATTTGGTTCGAACTGGTCATATTTTGATATCAAAAATGTCGTGTGCTTGCTACCTGGGATCAAAGCTACGAAAACTTTGAGAAACCGCTATTAGAGTGTTCTTGTTTAATTTTCATAGATATAACAAGATAGAACGGCATTTTTAGCGCGAATAGCGTTTCTCTGAACTCATAAGTCTCCTCTCGCGAGAAACAAGTTATATATACATAGTTTTCGTGGCAGGTCCTACACAGAGCATATTGCTTTCCGTGGGATTGAAGTGCTCGTAAAAACAAATGCTCCCTTCTCTCCTCTCTCCGACCCTTCTTGAAATTAGAACGATTCTTGCGGCTCTCTAGCGCGCACGTTTGGAACACGTACAAAACATGTACGCGGACGCATACCAGCGTACGCTCCTCACGCATTACATTCATATACATGACCCTCTTCGCGCGATATAATGTGTCCTTTCTCTCCACCTCCCCTGAAACTAACACTGCGCATTAGCATGACAATAGCTAGATTAAAAAGGAAGGGGTGTGGATGCAGAATAGTTGTGTGTGTATGTGTGCGTATACACGAGGGAAGGCGGACGAGCTGACATGTATAGGCGAAACAGAACGCTTTACGAACGACCCAAGTTTTTAACAGAAAGAACGACCCTCTTTCTCCTCTTTTCAGGTGAACCGATTGCGCGCGTATAATCCGCCCTTGCGCTCTCTGTGCGCAGAAAATCGATCATCTACCTGATCCATCGAGACGCGGCACAATAAGATTCTGCAGCTCAAGCGTCTCAAAAATTGTAGGCTTGCTCTGCACTTTAATGTGTCAAATATCAAATTATATAAAAAAATTGACGTAATTTCAGTAATCACGATGTTGAAAAAATTTAAAATCATTATATATATATATATATATTGCAAAAAAAATTTCTCAGATATTAAAAATGAGAAAATATTTCTAGCTGCAAAATTTTTAAGTCACAGCGTTTTAAAACATTTCACCGCACATTTATAGCGCCTTTAGCTTAAAGTACATTTTTGACTATCATGTCACACAGCATGCGAATTACTCGTTTATAACGGCACTGTGATTGGTTGCCGCGCGGTCAATTACACGCCATAAGATAAATTTACAACCGCATGATAAATTTCAAAAGCATCTATTCTATTTCGAAACACTCGCGACTCACGTTCACGTACTGCATTTATTTCCCAAACTTTGATCAATATTTTCCAATTCACATGCATGATTATGTACTTTCATACTTTTATTTATTTTGTACTTTTTTATTTTTGTACTAAGTAACTTTTCGCAATTTATATAGACTTCACTTTACACACTGATGCACTGTTAAGATAAAGAGAATTTTTAAAGTGCCCAAATATCATAATTATTGCTGTGTAAAATCTCTATTAATTGTGAGAAACTCGATATACATCAATTTTACTAACGAAATCAATCATATAACGTTGATCAAATCAATTAAATTTGTCAATCGTATGGTATAGTTATTACACACAGAGCGCCATTATCTTGTTAAAATGCACTTCCGACCACATTTAGCGGCGCATCTATCGATATGGCATAAAGGTGTTATAAATGTGTGAGCTCAGAATACGGGTCCTAGTTTTTAAACATAAACTTTTTGCAACCAGAGAGTTAAACTAATCTCGTGTAACTCTTAGTCTACCTGATGCTTCTTTAACCGATCTATCGTCGAGAAACCGCGTCGCAGCGCGCGCATGATTAAATAATCCGTGAAATCGGCCAATTAAACGACGCGATTGTCGAGGAGCTCTCGAGAGAGGTAAAAGATCAGACGAAGAGCTTAGAAAAGCAACCGACTCTACGAGCCCTTTGATGCGAGGCGCAGCGACGCGTGCGAGGATCAGCGTCGTCGACCCCGTTGCGGAAAAACCGCGAGAGTGGAGGCCAAAACGATCGAGCGGATGACGGGAAAGGGAGAGACGAGGGGACCAGGGATGTCTCGACCTAATTCGAAGAGACAGTGATCGCGGTGACATCCCGGAAAGCGATACGCAATCCGGCGAGCTCGTGTGCGGCGCATCTGCGGATCGTGCACACAGCGAATGGGTATCGTGGAGAGTTTTTTTTTTTTCTGCAGAGAGGGGGAAGGTCGAAGCCAAGAGACCGAGAAAAAGCCGCCGGGAGCCATGAATGACATAATTGAATTTCACGCCGCGCCGATTCCGGTCGCTCCGATCGCCCTCGATCTACAAACCGAGAGACTAGCACATCGTAACTTCAAAGTGTATGATATAGTTTGCGATTGGGGGGCGGGGGGGGGGGAGGGGGGCAATATTTGAGATAATTTTTGAAAAGAGATGAACCGATCGTCGAATTTTCGAAGGTGCTTCGTTGATTTCGGATGATCGCGTCGCATCCGAATCGGTTTTGGCGGAAGGTTTGCAAACAGGCGTCACTCGCACATCCACGCCATTAACCATCCAGCCGGGGTTACACTACACTTACACGATGTGTGCAAGGAACAAACGCAGCGGCTGAATAGTGTTTCGTATGTTCCGTCATTGACTGTAATAGCGGGGTGGAACCCTCAATAGACGCCGCCGCGTATTCACGGGATTGAACGCGCGCCGTGAGCATTTAGCGCTCTCCCATTGTCCGTTTGTCCGGATGTCAGCATCACTCTCCGATTGGCGGAGAGTGATGCTGACATCCAATCGCCATTGAAAATCGTTAACTGTTGACTGCGAAGTCAACTGCCCGGTCATTCGCGGCTCCTCTCCCCGTGATATTTCTGCATCTTTTTAAGGGAAACATGTATCCAACGAACTTTTGTGCCACGTGGAATGTGAGAAAAAAAATACTTCCGCATTACGTGCAACTTTGATGATTTTATACAGAAGGTTCGTCTTTTAAGAATCTGGCATTGTTTTTAAATTATTATCGAACAAACAAAACATAATACACTTATAAAGTAATGTTCTCATTTTTGAATAAGCTTTGAATTTTTCAAGCCGTAAATCATACACACACAGAGATTTCAATCTAATGGTTACAGTTGCGTGAAACTCGTAATTTTCCCACGCAAACGTGTGACGTTTACACGTAACGGTACACCGTCATTCGTAATAGTGTCCGCGAATGGTTGTCCATTGTGTCTCGAGTGCACGATAGTTCCGCTTGGGAAGTAGGTGGGTCTGACCTTGAGTCCGTTGCTCGACCGTGCGACAAATTCGCGTCGTACAATTCTGCGCACAGAATTAATACCAAAATTAATCGCGACGTGTGCTAATTAAAAAAAAAAAAAAAAAAAAAACAGTTTAATCACCCCCGTGGAAAAAAAATTGAGAGACTTGTCAAAGAAATAGATGCGCGATTAATTATTAAATATTGGCTAACAAATGATCTGTCTTTACTAAAGTTAAGTCACTTACAATTAGTCATGATCACTTAGTGAATCACTTAGTGATCACAATTTTTCAAGATTACCTACAGGCAATCTCTTCGAGATGAGTCTGATGCGTGCATAAATTATTCAAGATTCGTCGTTTCTCGCGATTGTTTATACCGCGTATAAGAGAGCGCGTCTCTCTCTCCCCGTATCGATGGAATCGAAGGGTCGCACCGTCTCGCAATTGTCACCATCAGGATCTCCGCGGCCCCGCCACAATAGACGGCAATCACAGCGGGCGCGCGCGCGCGCGCGCGCACCACACAGAGTGTCAAGTCTCCTCTAATTGTGCGCCCTCCACAATGGCGACGGGAAACGACATGGGCGTGCAACCTCCGTCCATGGTAGCGTCTAATGGCCTTTGTATCGCATCGATTAACGCTTGCGGATGACATTCATAGCCCTTTCTTCCTCCCCTTCTTCTCCCTGCCCGGAATATTCGTCGTGCCGGGGATCCGACTCTGCCGGTACACCTCTCGCACTGTCCGAGGCTCCCTGAGAAAAAGGGAGCGAGAAAGAGAGAGGAAAAACGCCTCGACCAAAAACACGCAACTCCTCCCAGAAACATTCGCGAACTGGTTTCCGTCGTACCCTCCCCTCTTCCTCTCCTTCTGTCCCCTGAGGGTAAAGGAAACGGGATACAGGGGAGAAGGGGGTGCGCATCGGAAACGGGGTGAACAATGAGAATTGAGTTTCATAACCAGAGGTTGCGCGGGCACAATGTGCCGAAATTGCGTTACAACGAGGGTCCGGATTTATTATATCGACGGCGACGGGTCCATGACGGACAGGAACGTGAGGAGGGAAAGGAGGAGGTACGACATGTGTTTTCTCGCCATGCCGAGGTTATAATTACCCTTAGAACTCATGTACACATTACACGAAGAAGGCGCTCTGAGAAAAGGTGGGAGGGGTTCTCCCGCGTTTCTCTGGTACCCCATCGATATAGTAATCGCACCGTATTTTCGCAACTTGACGAACACGACCTCGAGGAAATTTGTGTGAGATCTCTATCGCGCGTTCCCGCGGGTCGAGAGAAAACGAAATATTTCGTTGACTTAAAAGACACGAGAACGTTCTGCTTCTAAGTTTTCTCTCTCTCTCTCTCTCTCTCTCTCTCTCATAATTAATTAAATATAATATAAAGTTGTAAGATTTTCAGTAACACGATACTAAAATTTGTAAAAAAAAAAAATATATGATAATTATTTTAATCTTTTAACTTTAATCTTCCGTCGGAATGGTAAGCCTTTTAAGACTCATAGTAAGTCCAAATTACGTTATTTCCATTTTTTTTTACTCCGATTTAAATTTATAAAAAATAAGAGGCGTTTTCCAGTAAGCGACGCAGACGATACAGTGTAACACAGTGTCCATTAGTGTAAGCGAGACACAACAAATGTTCACACTAATGAACACTGTGTCGCCTGTGTTACTTGCTGAAAAACGCCCAAGTAAAATACAATTTTTGAAAAACTAAAACTGTTCACTGTTCAGAAAAATCAAATAAAATTTAGTCTACTAGTAAAAATAAAAGACTTAGTGTTACTAGTAGGCCAATTTTTACCTGATTTTTCTGACCAGTGGACAGTTTCAGTTTTTCAAAAGCAAATGGTTAGTATGAAAGAGAGAAGGACAGACCTTAAAGCGTCTAAAATCGGAGACGTGACCTACGTCTGCCGTCTGTCTGCCGTCTATATGTCCCTTTAATGTGTCCATTGTAAAAATTGAAAACCTACTTTGTACACTAAAGTTCATGGAAAAGACTTAGTGTTACCTGGCCAAAGTTACTACAAAGTAACTACAAAAGGTTTTTAAAATTTACAAGGGATTATGTATAAGACGAGCCATTAGGCTAGTGATACTATAGGATAACAATTTACAAAATATTTTATAATATTTATCTCATTTTTGTTTTTTAATGGCTCATTATATTATATTTGCTGAAAACTGGAAAAAATCAAGATAAATGCTGTATAAACGTGTTTTGTAAACATGCATTAGTGTATAATAAGGCTCAACTAAATTTGCTATTATCACTTCCATTGATATTTTGGTTTGAAAGTTTGTTAAAGTAAAGTAAAGTTTACAAAAACTCGAGTACAATTGTCAAGTCACACTTTGTTATATTATACTCCGACACTTTTCTGAAAGGTACATTGACAATGTAGAACTTTTGTTCTGTTGAGTGACGGTCACCCTGCACCCTGGGTGGCTTGCCTCCGTTTTTTTTCTTTTGAATAGATGCGATCTGAACTAAAGGTAGATGACCGATACTTCTTTTTCAAAGTGTGAGAAAAAAAAAAAACATAAACCACTTATTCAATGTAGATATACATGCGCTACCTGAATTATTTATCCTTTTTCGACTTTCAACAATGATTTTTAAATATTAAACATATTTTACGAAATTAATTATATCTATATTGGCTAATTAGCCGACGTAATTTTCTACATGTCATATTTTTCGAGCTTAAAACTATACAGAAATGCAGATTTAAATTATACATATAATTAAAATTCATGGATTCTGAGCTCTTACATTTATTTTTAAATTATTATATAATAAAAAAATAATTTCGATTAGATATATAGAATTTTTCAAAAAATTATATTAATATTCTCTTTTATATAAATTCTTAAACTTTAAAATATCGAGAGATCTCGATTTTGAATTTCCTTTCAAAATAAAAAATTTAAAGTGCAACTTAATTCACATTACATATGCTAAGTAACTAACAATCACACTATTGTTCTTGTAATTAGACGAAAAGACAAAACTTGCCACCTTTCTATCCTTTTAAAGGGATACTTGAAAAAAGTGATACTTGTTTTGACTACTAAAGTTAGCATCATATTTATCTTTTACTAAATTATATGCCAGACGGTCGGTCATTGTTACGTCTTGTTCCAGTCGTGCGGTCAGTCTGACCGCAAACCAACAATTCTGCAGGAGACGAAGATGCGTTATATCGCCAGTCATTTTAGCATTTTAAAAGCATTCCTGAGCTCCTCGATTTTTGCCATGTCGCGATCGTCATCGAGTCGATCGGTCCCGCCGCAATCAGAAGGGTACTATCCTGATTAAAGTAGCCCGATAACGGGCTGAATCTGCGTGTCACAATCGATTTCGCGCCCACGCGATGCATACGAATTAAGATCATCTCCTTCCGCTGCGAAATGTCCTCCTAATATTTAAACATATCTCCCTAATTCTCTAATAATTACAATATTTTCGACAAAACTTTAGTATTGGAAAAATATAGAATTGTCAGAGGAAAACATTAAATATGTTATTTTTTAATTATTTGAAATCTTTGTTGTTGTCTCAATATTATATAAATATATTCATACTGAAGCAAGTATGTATTTTCGCGATTCCACTCGACTCTTTCCCGAGATTTCGCGAGAGGGAAAGAGATAGACCGACATACAGTAAAGCCGTGACGATAATTAATTCCCATCTTTGTCCGAAGTGTCGCCGGCTGTAAATGAGGTTCGTGCGGATACCGGAAATGCATCTAACTAGACGCATCGAGCAGACGGTTACGAACCCGCTCGGTGGTCGATGGGGTGGAGGGAGAGAGAACAGGCGCGGGGAGGGGGTGGGTGGGTAAGGGAACGCGCGATGCACCCACTTGTTCCGTAACGGGGTATAATATATAATGAACATATCAGATGGCCGCCGGCGATGTCTGCCGGGATTACATATTTGGATCCTATGTTAATGCTGTGCGCGCTCCGCCATACATCAACGACGGCGTTATTGTGATTCGGAGATTGAATGCTCTCGCGCGCGCATCCGAAGCCGCCGTCCGTCGCCGCGACTCCGCTCTCTCTCTCTCTCTCTCTCTCTTTCTCCGGAGAGAGAGCGGATCGATCCGCACCGCTCTCCGGTGTGCGACGCATTGTAAAATACGGCCGACAGTCACGGCACCCGCATCTCGAACGAGGTCGATAAAATCGGACGCGCGGGAGACCGCGCGGATCCGAGGGATGCGTGGTGTGGCGCGTGTGTGTGTGTGTGTATGTGTGTGCGCGGTGTCCATCCGTCGCAGAGTTTGGTGAGACTTTGGCGTGACATTATTATGCGCGGGCTGTGATTCGCGTCGATGGAAATTCATCGCGAAGTATTTCGGAGAAAATACAACAAAATTGCGTGGCGGAAGCTTTTGTAGAAAGAAATTAAATGAAGGAAAACGTAAAGAAGGGTTATATGTTTATTGGGATTTTAAGAGTTTACGAATTTTTTAACATTCCAAACTCAAAAAGTTAAGAAGTTAAAATTTAATAAATTTATAAATTTAGCTGCGGCGGATGAGGATAATAATCGAATTTCAAGAATTATTACCCTCTTACGTTTTAAAATCTATAATTTTAAAAAGGCTTCACGAGTTTATCTCATATAAATTAAAAAAAATTAAAGAATAAATTTAGAAAAATTTAAAAAGAAAAGTTCCAAGAATAGCTATTTAAATATCCAGACACTTGTTCATTTCAGAATCTCACTTATTCACGTCAGAATATTACTGCATTTGCAGCACTATGCGTGAGAGATAAAAGAGGCTGCGTGCAAAGATGCGTGAAGAACTTTCTCAACGGTCTGTACTTAACATATGCATAAACGGTCGAAAGGGGTCTTGTAAGTCGCTGGAGCTTCGCAGGTGAAGCGAAACAATAGGAGCTGATGGCGTTTGATGGATATAACCCTGTGACCCGGCTAATAAGCCATGGAAAAATAAAGAACGACGACGAACAGTCTTCTCGTCGTTCGCCGCACCAAAGAAGTGAATTCAGATTGGACCGCGAAAATAGCCGTTCCGTCGTAACGTGATTGACGTAATAATTATAAGTATCATTCGCAAGCGCGTTCGACGAAATCGCGTAATTAATACGGAGACGTACGAGGGAGGGTTGTCCAAAAAGACGAGCAATAAATATGGCATACCACTTGAAAGATTTTAATTTCGAGTTTCGATATTTTGAATCTTTAATACACCGAAAAAATTGTATTCTCTATTTTAGAAGAATTCCTTCTAAAGCTTTCCTCCAATAAAATATTCGAAAAAATTTAGAATATTTCCCTCTAATAATCTTTTAAGAATAGTATATGAAATAAAGAAAATATTCTTAAATTGTATCATACAAACCCTATTTGCGCTCACACCACTAGAGGACATTACGGTATATTTTTCCCGTAGATAGAAAAACCTCTCGCAAGATATAAGAACCCCAACTCAAGAGAGCTCAGTATCGAGGCTCTTAGCCCTGAAGATGCAAACTGCAACGTTTGCGAAATGTCATTGCGTGCATTACGCTGTTTAATCACGCGGCATCCATTCGGAAGTCCCCAGTTTAGACAATTCTAATGGTCATGAAAGCTTCAAGACTAGAAGTGTATATATTCTTACATATTAAGAATATCTAATTTTTTTTCTACTTTTCAGAGGATTTCTGTCTTTAGTTAAGAAAATCCTCTTGGCGCCTATTTTAGAGGAAGATATTCTAAAAATAAGTGGTATATTCTTAAAATAAGAATATGATTTTTTTGGTGTATGCATAACTATGGACGTATATGTATATAAATCTTTTCCTACACAAAAATCTCTATAATTTAATCTTCTTACAATATATTATGTAGAATTTTATTTATAGATATATTTATGTAAATTATTCTATCTTCAACTGATAATATTTATTTTCATCGTGTTACTACAAACAATAAATAAAAAATATATAAAATATAAAAAAATTAAATAAAAATAAAGAAAATAATTACTTTCATTGTAATAATCGTCAATTATATTAATAAGACCTTTTGTCGTTTACTTTAAGCAGGAACGCGCGATTTCTCGTGCAGCGCGGAAAGCAACGTCGATCCGAAGAAGGAGAATTGAATGATATGCATTGAAATGGAGGATCACTACAACCGAAATAACGCGTGGATCACCTGCCAAGATGCATAATGCTGGAACAATCCGTGGGCGTCGAAGCGAGTAATGCTCGCTGCTGATCGTTACTGCTCTTTTTGCCGCCTCTTTCCTCCCTCGTCTCACCATCTCATTTCTTACTTGGTTCATTCTCGCGTAGTGCTTTTTTCTCATTCGACCCATTGGGCCCACCCGTGGCGAGTCGATCACCGTGCTCATACGCTCGACGATTTCGTTGCATTTCTAAGCAAGGCCCACAGGAAGACCGCGCTTTTCAATGGTCGGAGGGAATTCCAGAGAATCGAGACTATAAATATTAGAACCGAAGATGTTAGAATTCAAGAGAGAGCAAATACTCGATGCTCCGAAAACTCGAGATTCTAAATACCGAAACTTACGAAGATCGAGTACCGTTAAATAAATTGTGCAAATGTGGTACAAAAGGCGATGCTACCATCATCGTTCTCGTCCTCGTCCTCGTCCTCGTCGTCGCCGTCGTGGATCCCGATGGTGCGGGCCGCGGGAATACTTTTGACTTTCGAGAAGAGAAAAACGACGAGCGGGAAGAAAGAAAGGGAAGAAAGAAACGCGCGCGCGCGGCGCGATTCAATGTTTTTATTATATCTGCCAACTCACTGGCCGTTCGTGAGAAAGCCTTTGTGACGGACAAACGTGGCCCACAATGCGTAAATTAAAAATCGACGAGCCGCGCCTGTTTTTCTTCGGAACGCCCCGTACTTGCTATATTTTGTTTCCTGAAATAATTCGCCCCGTCACTTCCTGCCGACGTCGTCGAAATTGCGTAGCCTATGACGTTGCTCACCGTTGAAATCCTATGAAAACTCGCTCATCAAACTTGAAGAAGAAAATCTTTCGAAGAAATTTTATCGGAATTTGAATTTTAGCTTCCACTTTTTAAGAGCGCAAATTTATTTTAATCATCTAACCGTTAAATTGATTAATTTTTTAAGTTGTCAATTTCGATGTACACATTATTTTAAATTTCTGTAAATTCTGAATAAAACCTGTAATGCCGTAATAAACTGCTATTAGCATGCAACGCAAAAGCAATAGTTTTAATGCTGTTATAAAGAATTATAATCGAAAGTAAACTATGTCAATCTGGACATTGTGTGACAATGACCTCGACTCACCCTATCCGCAATTTGAATTTTAGCTTCCACTTTTTAAGAGCGCAAATTTATTTTAACCATCTAACGCTAATTGTAAGACTTGAATGTTAATTTAATAATTATCAACTAGATTTTGTGTCGTGTAATTTATGTAAATTGTTTAATTTTTTAAGTTGTCAATTTTGACGTACACATTATTTTAAATTTCTGTAAATTCTGAATAAAATCTGTAATGCCGTAATAAACTGCTATTAGCATGCAACGCAAAAGCAATAGTTTTAATGCTGTTACAAAGAATTATAATCGAAAGTAAACTATGTCAATCTGGACATTGTGTGACGATGACCTCGACTCACCCTATCCGCAATTTTACTAGGCGTGGAGTTCTACGAGCACGAGCCATTTGTGGTTCTACATTAAACCTACAAATATCCGGATAATTTAATTTAATTTTCAAAGAATTTGCGAAATAAAATATTATTTATATTATATATATTATCAAATTATTTGTGCCCGAGCAATCCGAGAAAGCAAATAATTGTAAAAAGTAATTAATCAGATCTTCAAATTATAATTCAATCAATAATAAATCTGAAACTTACAGATCTAATCTGCTAGATTAGAATTACATTTTACAATTTTTTCGAAATAATAATTTTATAATTCTTTTATGCAGAGTACGTTTAATTAGCTTCTCTCACAATCAACTTATTTTATTACAATACAAAAGCAATGTGTTTTTCAAATATCCTCGAAAATTCTGCTGCTATTGGTTGTTTTATGTTTATTTACTATTTATTTTAAACGTCCAAACTGTAACGGAATGAACGGATCGAAAAGTATTTAACAAATTTAAAGAATTTACATTTTATCCAAAATAAATACAAGATTCTAATTCACATTCCATTCTATCCGAAAAAGTGCAAAGAATTCAGCCACTTTCTGAAAGCCTACAATAAGATTGCCTTCCATTGTTCGTGACGGCAAGCAGTCTGGCAGTCTCTTTTTCTCTCTTTCCCTCTCTCTCTTTCTCTCAACCTAACCATACATGGTTTGTAGATAATCTCATTGTTGGTTCCCGCGACTTAGGCGCGGCCAGGACGCAGATGGCTCGATATTTACATTTTATCGTGCGCGTACCATGCAACGAATTCCGATAATTTTATAATCCATGATCACGTAGCGGCAATCAAACATATCACGATAATCGATCTATGAGACACGTGGGATACGAAGAATTCGAGGACTAACAAAGACATAATTATATACTGTCGGTGATTCACAAAATACTCGAAATCTTTAATTCCTTTGGATTTTCGATACCCGCAAAATTCTTATAAATAATTCTTTTAACATACCCCGCAAGGGCGTGTTTACCCTGTGTTTCTTTCTATGTTTGGAATTTTTGCGACTTTAACATTCTAGAAAATTTAAAATAAATAAAATAAATTAAAATAAAATTAAATAAATTGTATCTTTCCTTCTCTCTTTTTTTGCATATTTAAATCTAAATCTACATAATTCTTCTCTTTGAAACTTAAAATTTTTAAAACCACCGAAACAAGAGGCAGTCTACACGCATTTTGTGGTGCACACACGTGCAGCCGCGGTGCACTTGGAGACTCGCGCAAGAGCTTCTCTCTAAAAAGTCTCTCTAATGCAGTCGCACGTGTGTGTAGTAGTACCATGAATCACGTGTCGTTCCCAGTTGACTCAAGTTCATTCGTCGGACGCCGACAATAGCTTTGTGCCGGTCGTCCGGTTAATGGTGGATACATAATGTAAGACCGAACGGGGAATAGTCGTTGTTGCTCTCTTCGAGGAATGCTAATATGACGGACAGTCGTCCTCGTCCACCTCGCCGAGGACTGGGCCCTCGAAACCGCGAAACGGTCTTACATGGTGTACGGGGTGCTCGTAAATTTCGGGTGAAACTCGAAAGAGAAAGAGGGTAGGGGTGAGAGAGAGTTCCAAGAAACGCAATTTCATATAAACACCTCGTTATTTACGAGCAATCCTCTTATACTCTTCATATATTCGCCTGGCCAAAGGTTCCAAAGAGTTGTGTGTCGCGAATTGTCAGCTTGTTATGAAACGTCGCGAATTTCAACGGCCAGATGCGTAAATTAATTTCGACACTGAAATATATGAAATGTAAAATATTTGTAAAATTCATATCTGTAAGAAAAAAAAAACAAACGTGTTGAACTACACTACAGGATACCGGTTTGTTTTAACTTGATTGTAAATTAAGAAACGTGTGCTCTTCAAAATTCGAAATATTCTATTTTAAGCACGTGATATGCATATATGATATCGATATATATAGCTTCTAATCTTGAAAATTTTAAATTCATGTTTAATTTTAAATATATAATATATAATATCTAGCATGTTTGACACTTATCTGTCAAACTTTGAATTTTTTCCATAACTAACTATGCATCCTCTTAAGTTTGGTATGTTTGAAAATTTCCATTATCCTGCTGCTTAGAGGACGGAATGAAAAGCGTATTGTTAAAAATGTTATTAAGATCGAAACAATACAAAGTGTTCTCGGAGCAAGTAGAAGGACTTCTCTACTCTCGCAATGCTCGAGAGCTCGCAAACCGATTCTCGATTTCTGTTCCCGTTGTTGGACGGGCACTCTCTCTCTCGATTTCCCTCCCCTATGTATAGCTCTTTTTCTCTCTTGCGGAGCGTTAATAAAATAACATACAACACGCTCGACTTCACAGGACCGACCAGTCGCGTTGTGTATAAAAGTCATTAACGTATTCGGCGGCCTCGCGCATTTAAATGATGCCACAATAGTGCTATTCGCGCGTCACAATGGCGAGCATATACTCGTTCGCGACGCAATGGCGTCGTTGGTTCACTTTTGACTTGACGACTCGACAGGGTGAGAGAGAAGAGAGAAGGAGAGAGAAAGAGATAGGGAGAACAAAGAAACACAATACCAGCATCGATACTGATCTGTCCATTTGGCATTTTTCTTCTTTGCATCCAAAGGAAATTTCAAGCGATATTTTAAAAGTACGTGGTTTTGTACGTTTGATTCGTGCGAAATTCTACTGTAATTGTGTGTTGATCTGTTTTTTTTTTTCAAACTCTTTGGAGCTCAGCTGTTTTAGAAATGTAAAGTCCGTCAACATAATCGCTTTAATCTTTACAGAAAAAAAATCTTTCTTTTTAAATAACAAAGATAATCTTTGCTTAAATCTGCTGTGAATTCTAAGATTTCTAAGATTTTCTCTAAAAAAATAAAAATCAACATAGAAGCAATTAAAAAAATATTTTTTTTAATGTAGAATTAAAGAAAAATATTTTTCGTCTCTCTCCACCAAGTCTCTCTCTTTCTCTTTCTCCAAAAAAAAAAAAAAAAAAAAAAAAAAAAAAGAGAAAAAGTCAAATCACACGTTTATTAATTACGTGTTAAATAGAAAACACTCCGCACTTTTCGTACTCTTCCTGCCTCTTCCTCTATCCTCTTTGCACAATACGCACCTCGGGTTTAACGGTCTCGCCGGTGCGCAAGAGGTACACAAGAAGCGCAGGTACTCGACTTTCAATGACCGCCCCTGCCCCCATTGTACCCGATTTCAAAAGGTATAATTACGCTCACCTATGCCACGCTCGAATATCGCCGGGTTTTGTCCGCTCGCGTGAATTATCCTCGGTTCGATCGCGTCAATTCTCGATAAGACTCGCTTTTTATCCAGACTCTCCCTTTCTCGTCCCGTTTCTCCCTCCCCCTCCTCCACCTCCTCGCTTGTATACCGTTGTTCATTGACGTTCAGGGTGGAAGTTGATTAAAAGCGGAGTCTCGGACAGGGAACTAGTTTTCTGACACGCTTGTAACGCAACGCTTTCAAGTCGCGATACCCTCCTTTCAGATTTCTGATATTACAGGAAGAAAAAGAAAGATCTCCCTTGACTTCCTGCGGAGATAACAGGAAAAGACAAAGAGAGAAAGAGAGAGCAGCTTGCAATCGATCTGTTCTCAGAATGCTTATTATGAGTAAAAAATATTGTCGATATTAGAATTTAAAAGAAGATCTGCAATTCAATACTTGTAACTATTAAATTTTCCAATATCAAAATCTATGCTTTTCGAGCAAAAATTTTGAAAATTGCAAACACTCGGAAAATTATATATATTAAAAAATAAAGAGAAAAATTCGAAGTGAGAGGTGAAGCGCGTGAAACGGGAAAATCGAGTTCCTTCATTCCAGTCCCATTTTAATTAATGATACGCGGCACGCGGCGCGCGCGCGCGCGCGCGCGCACGCAAAAGGAGAGTTTTCACCAACAAGCGCGACACATCTGTCCGGGTTCACAAATCATTTCTGTATTGTAAAGCGTTGTGAGCTATGGCGCAACTAGACACGAGAACGGGGCGGTCGCAATTATTCATATCGCTCGAACTAGTCCGATCGAGTCCGGTCGTGTCGGTCGTGTATCCTCTCGAACCACAGTCCGGACATTAAATCCGTAGAGATCGCTCGTAAACGTCAGCCCCCGAGTGAGTTCACGTGCGGTTCTCGCCCCGTATAATAATGACTTTCACTGTCCGTCGAAACAATGCCAGTTGTACCACGAGATACGCATCAACCAAATGTAGAAATAAGTCTCGTTTAAAATGTCTCATTTAAGGTAAAGAGAAGTATTCGCCATCAAATGTGTCGCGATTTAAATTCCAAAAATGCGTATGAATAAAAATGATATACATTATACATGTATGCCTGTACCTGTAATTGTATTTAACGAAATTAAATGATAAGATGAGCGATGGAAATTCGCCGACAGATATTATCAATCAGCGAATTTTTCCGGAAAAAAAATTACAAAGTGTTGCGTAAGTAAGCATGTGATTTTTTTTTTTTTTTCTCTAAAAACCAGAGGATGAGAGAAGATTCACTAGGGTTCGCCAATGGGATTTCGGTATACCTGCATTTCCGTAACATTTTGGAGTACAATGGTCGCCGAGGAAATTCGCCGACAATGAACCCTCGGGAAACGATTCCGCGGTTTCGCACAGTGGAAACACGCATTCTATGAACCGAATGCCACTTTGAACGCTCCGCTGAACGTTGTCGAATGGCAGGTGCTCGTCTCGCCGCGAAAGCCCATTGAATAAATACTTTTCGGCAACCCACTCCGAGAAGACCGACTTGCGTCTCTACGCGAATTTGATCTCATAATAGCGTTGCTCTCCCGACAAATCTATCCGCGGATTTTCGCGAACCACGAGCGCGTCAGATTATTATTATATGTCGATACAATATCTCGCGGAAGATGTTGAGAAATTTTCAGAATTTCACTGAATTTTAAAAAGGTCGGAAGCATCGAGTAACAAAGTCACGTCAAACTTTCTATTCATCGTATGTATAATTATACATATAATAAAGCAATCAATAATATATCAATGTAAATTTATGCATACATTTTTGTTAACCAATTCAAAAAGTTAATATATGCATTCGAAGGAGATTATTTAAAGAAATGAAATTTTTACGAAATTAATAGACTTATAAATTTTTTTCTATTCAATATTAAAGAAGAAAATAAAAGAGAATAAAGGAAGAATTAAAGAGAAAAAGGTGATAACAAAAAAAAAAAAAAAAAAAAAAAAAAATAGACGATCATTCAATAAAATCACTCGACCATAAAAGATATGCCGATTAATATTTTTTGTTACGCATTGAAAGCCGAGTTCACTCAAAATTCCTACGAGCGGAAATGGAGAAGAAAAGAATAGAGAAGTTATCCTTCTCTCGGTACAGTCTCATTCATCAAAGCCATAGTATAAATAATTCGGCCTCCCGATGCAGTTAGGCAGAACTTGTCGCGCGTGGACGAGAAACAGAATCCTACAGAAGATCAACGTAATCTTTATACAAATCAGTAGGTTTGTTAAGGGGTTGTACCCCTTAAAAGGAAGATCAACCCGGTAATACCGGGAAAAGGGAGGCGGTAGGGGAAGAGAGCGCGGAGGGGAAAAGAATAACGAAAAACTGGAAGGAAGAAGAGCTGTAAGGGCGATATTGATATACGACGTTCGCGTTATAAAGAGAACCTGATCCCGACAGCGGACCGCTCATTGTCCGGCCGCGATGTATTTGGACAGTCAGTTGTTAACGGCAATGAGACCGGCCATTGTGGCGCCCATTCGCCGTGGACAATCGCCCATTATGGCGGTGACTGCCTTCCGTCGCGCGGCTCGGCCGTAATTACATTACCTACCCGCGTTTCGCATCACGCCGCACCGGATCCGCGTTAACCCATTGTTGCCCGCGAACGTGTCTATGGCTGTCCGCGAACGCACCCATCAACTATCGTCCACGCCGAAAGAACGATCGATTTTAGCCGATCGCCCAGTTTTATTTTATTACCGATAATAATCCCTTTCAATGACGCAGATTTTTCTTTTAGAAGTATTAATTTAGTATTACAATATTATTCTATATTTTTTCTTGATAATGTACAATCATCTTAAAAATCTTGAAGCAAGTATTGCGGTATTATACTAATGATATTGATTCTTGCTGTAGCTTTTTCGAGCTACCTTGATGGTTGATGTTTATTGCCAGAAAAATTTTTCAAGATAAATAATTGTTGAAAAAAACACATTCCTGTCATTGAAACAAACTAGCACGGCGTAAGAAAATTATTTTTAATTATTTAATTACAATATACGTAAGTTAATCTGAAATTTGCAATGCTTTTTCTTTCGATGATTTCTGCAATGTGCAAAAATTAAAATGTTGTTGTGCCTCTCGTATGAGACACTGTGCTGGCCAGAGAAAATGTTGAAGTTCATTTTGATGTTCCTCAAACCAAGACTAAACTTTTCGAGCTGTGTGTATGGGCACATCATCTTGAAAAATGGCATTATTGTTTGGAAATAATATGTGGATCATAGTATAAAGTTCATCATGTAGAATATTTAGGAATTTTAGTAGTAGATTGTATATTGACACGAAAAATGTAACACTACGCCTATGAGAGGCAACCTGTCTAGCTTAAACAGCCCCACCAGACTCGAAACGTCTTCTCTATTTATTGTCAGAAAACCTACAAAGTCTAGAAAATAGTTGAAAATACTTGACAACATGAGAATCATAGAAATTTTTTTTTATTTTTCTTTTATTTCATGAAATCATGGACCTGTGTAAATTTGTCGATTAATCTGTGATATATTGTTGCGACATACAATTTAACAAAATTATTCTGTTCCTAATTTATCCCCATTATCAAATGGTCGTTCTATATTAATTTACAGTTTATAAAGTCTTTCAAATAATAAAAAATGTTATCCGAATTTCTTGAAAGGTAAATAAATTACATATATATGTGGATACATTTAACAATAAGACGAATCTAGAAATTTATTGTTATCC
This sequence comes from Anoplolepis gracilipes, assembly GCF_047496725.1. NCBI lineage: Eukaryota > Metazoa > Arthropoda > Insecta > Hymenoptera > Formicidae > Anoplolepis > Anoplolepis gracilipes. The sequence continues at coordinate 2,461,532 of NC_132984.1, read as the reverse complement.
AGTAGAAATATCAATCTCTTTTTAATGTACAATAATATTAAGTCTTACTAAATATAATCACTCTCTTTTCGACCATACTTGAAATATATAATTATTATTTTTTGAGATATTTAAAAAAATTATTAATATTTATTAATAATTATTAATATTTTAATATAGTCTCAAGTCACTTCACTCTTTATTTTTAATTCTTTAATATTTCTTCCTTCTGTCAAAATCTGCTTTTATATCTATTTAGAATGAGCTTCGTCATGATGATAACTGTATTAGGTGCTTTCCATTAAGTGACACAAGTCGACACAAACATCATCTTGTCTTTTTTCAACATTCAGTGACAACAAAGATAGATTGACGCTTGTCTAATTAACTAAATGGAAAGCATCTATTGTTGAAACATGAAGAAACAAATCTTTTTCTCAGACTCTAAATATTCGTAAAATTTCTAATATGCGAACGAACGACATTCGAGATCTGATATTACAAATCGAGAGATGCGTGACGACGTGAGATTACATATTATACACAAAGTTCGAGTGGACAAATAGCCGAGAAAATCTCGCGTGAGATCGGACAAACGGCGAGCGGGATGCTGTGGGCCGTGTTTTTTTTATTAATCTGCGACAGGGCGAGATGAGATTGCGATACTGTCTTCCGTAGACAAGAAGACCGACCATTGTCCGGCTTATCGCGACGAAGGTGTCCCACACGAGTGAAATCATCCACGAAACAAAGGGACACCAAGGTGTCAGGAGCGTCGTAGTCGCGCACAATGCCACAGGTATCCAGCGGACGTAATATAAGTATAGTATACAAAAGAGACGGCGTGTCTATTTTTCTTTTTTTCCCTCTATTCATAGGATTCATCGCGCGACTGTCCTTTATCTTCGGTCAACGAACGTCAAGCTCAAAGAATCGACAGAGGCCACGATATCGAGCCGATCGATTTGTGCGTACAAAGCATTGTTTGCGCGATCCCCCGATGTCTTTTCTTTTCATAACGACACAGATATTGATCGACGAAGTTCGGAAAAAAAAATTATACTTTTTCCTGAGACCGTCAAGCTGAAATGTTCGATTCTATTTCATTTTATACCGATATTATGCTATTTCGATCTACAGTATTTTATAGATTCTTTAAAGAAACCCCGGAAATGCTTTAATTTCACACCACGACGTTGCTTTTTTCTTCGTCAGCTGATTGTCAGACTAGTTTACCGCCTTGATCTGTTTGCGCGCGAGTGACATCTCTTAAACGTTCTCCGAGTAAAAAGATCTCTGTTAATCCATTTAAAACTATCCTAAGCGGTCGACGATTTATGCTTGGCTCGAGAGGATCGTGCTCGTAAGCATCTCGTACCGACCAGACCCAAAGTGAGCCACTCTCGCAGCTCGCACGACGAACGAACGAAGGAATAAGAAAAAGAGAGATAGAAAGAGAAAGAGAGAGGATATCTTACGAGTATAGCGATCTGTATATGAATGTGCCAACTTTTTTTGCGGCCATACGATACATGATACTTTAGCGGGGCAACCGGGGGTCCGCGAGAGATCGAGGCCAGTGGACCATGGATCCCACGAAGAGAAGAGAGGCTAAGGGTTCTTCGCTTTTCAAGCTGATTGGAATGGAAAAGAAGAAGAAGAGGAAGACAGGAAAAGAGAGAGAGAGAGAGAGAGAGAGAGAGAGAGAGAGAGAGAAAAAGAGAAGGGCGGTCGACTCGTTACCGGCTCTGAAGAAGGGGTTGGATATCCAAACCCTTTTGCCCCGATCGAATCGAGATAACGTCTGCGCGACTTGATACGTTGTACCGGCTCTTCATGACACTTCTATGTCGGTAGCTTTTCGCCCCTCGTCCCTCGCGAAGACAAACGGTTAACTACTGTTTTTTTTAGGAAATATATTATTTTTAAAAAAATTTCAATTTTTAATCGATAAAATTCATGTATTGTACTTATAATTTTTTGTTGTTGTATTTATTCTAACTTTTTGTACATATAATAGAAACTAATAAATTTTGTTTGTATCTTGATGTAAAATAACATTTTAATAATATAAATATATTAATAAATAAATATCATAAAATAATCTGCGTTTATGGATTACAGATAAAAATTGAAAAATTAAATAAAAAAGTAGTAATGTTTTACATTTAAGAATTATTTTAAAATTATCTTGAAATATGAAAAAAAGATGATTCTCTTTATATATTCTTCTTCTCCCATTTTAATATATTTTTAATTTGCTTTCAATGTATCGCTACTTCTTTAAAAAACAGAACAATGAGAGAGATCATGATGAGATGCTCAAGAGAGCATGGTACCTCCTCGACGGAGAGAAAGCCAGATGGTCCTCGCTTAGGCTCCGCTCGCGCGTACAATCATCGCGAAAGAGAGCGCGCTAAAGACGAGGAGTAACTTTTTCCGGCGCACCCTTCCGCGTTATGTTTCCAAAACATCTAATATCTGCCACCCCGTCGAACATCCTGAAAGGTCCATCCGCCTCTTCTCGCTCTTCATCCGCCACCCTGTCGTCGCATAATATCGATGCATCCCTGCGGCAACCGTAAGTTTCTGTTGCGGATCAACGAACAACCGAGGAACTCCGTGTGCACGGTATCCCTCGCAAGACTAGACAGCCCGATTGGCAGGCGTGAAGAATCGCCGCACAATGCACGGGGATGCCTCGAAAAATACCATCGATCGAACGTAATGGCCGAGATATCCTGAATGAATCGTGCGCGTCCCGTCGAAGGATTTTCCGGAAAATTACGCACGCTTGTGGTGATGCAAACGTTTGCCTCCTGTAATCCATATCCGCCTATCGAAATACGTGTGCACTTCTTCGAAAATAAGAATTTTAAATACTTATTTCTCAAAAGCTTGAAGCAAAAATCCTTTTAATTTTGTTAATTTTTAAAATCGTGTTGTAGAATTACAAATTCTTTTTATTTAGGGTAAACTCGGGTAAGATGGCCATAGTTTTTTAAAATGCAAAAAATATACTTTTATTTTTGTTATTTTTTAATAGTGTTTGGCATATTATCTTCACTGAAGCTTAAATTACGTAATATTATCGAAATTCAAAGGAAAATATTTCATAGAAATTTTATATTATCAAAATGGTACAACGTAAGTAACTTATTCAACTTTTAAGAAAAAGATGACCATAGTGACGGAAAGATGGCCGTAATATTTATAAAAAAAATAGTGAAAACGAAAATAAAAATTATAGATCATATAACAATTTACATATCTTTATAATATGTCTAACGTCGATTACGATAACTTAACTGTAATTTATTCGACGTTATAACAGTTTTTAGTGGACAAATGAAAAACTTTGCGGGTAGTCAAAAGTAAAAATATGATATAAGATTCGTAATATCGTTATTTCGAATAATATATGCACATAAACTAACCAGCCTACGGCCATCTTTTCCATATGGGCATCATACCCTAGCTTACCCTATTATATATATAAATTATTAATTTTATTTTAGATATTATTTATATATATATATATATATATATATATATATATATATATTCAAATAAATGTTATGTCTTCTATTATTATAACTTATATACTATATTGTACTGAAGAAAAAAAATTATTTCTTATTTCTTATTTAAAAATCACAATTAATTTTAATTCGAATACTAGAAACACCTTGAATTTAACTCAATTTCCCTTTTCTCTGCTTCGAGTTCTAGAATTAAAATATCTTCCACATATGTTCAGAATTGGTTACAGGTTCGTATCGCGCCGACGCGATTAATCTTATTATCTCCCGATCCCGATTTATATATTCGGCATTCCAATCTGCGTTTATACCGCGGTTCGAGGAGGCCGTAGGATGAGAGAAAAAGAGAAAGGAAGATAGACAGAAAGAGAGACACAATGAAAAGGAGAGGCTTGAAACACACACGTGCGTTCCAACATCATCGGTCCGGTCGCAGGACCGTGCATTCCGATGTCGTAGTAATATGCAGTTGGACGGGTTCCCGGGTTACCTTTTCTATTTTTATACGCAGCAGCGCGCGCACAAACCATCATCGGTCCTTCTTCTCCCTCACGCCGCCCTTCCTTCTCCTCCCTTCTCATCTCGCGGGCCCTAGAGGCCTCTTCACAGATCGTACACGTTATACACACGAGAAAGTGCCGAGAAGGGCACGGCTGGTTCGAGGCAGACAGCTTGGTGCCGATGCCGAGCAGCGTCCCTCCTGCTGGGCAAAGACCGCAGGATTGCCTTTACCACCGAGCCAGCCTTCGGACCCTCCGCAAGTCTCCGCAGGTCTCTATGTGTAATGTGTCGTCCAAAAGGCCACCAACTTGCGACCAAAATAAACTCGCTAGACACAACACTTATTAGTGCTTTTACACGCTGTAAAAATGATTACGCGGTTGCTTTTTTTTAATCACAGAAAAAAGAATCTCGATAAAAGATTGCTTCGCTAAATTACATTTATTTATTTAAGATAAAAAATTGTATAAGAATGCTGGAGTGCGGCAGCTCTCCTTCCTCCACTCATGTCAAAGATGGAACATTGTTATTATGATAGTGTCAAGAAGGATGAGCATCGAAGTGACCAATGGCTCGGGAATTCGTGTTCTAATATGCAGATTGCACACACTTCACTGTCTATAGAGGAAACGCTCCAGAGGTATTCTACAAAACCTCTATAGACATCTTCAAATATATCTCATCTCATGTTAGGAAAATATCGATAGCAAATAAGACAGCTAATCTTTTTTTTGCGTTAAACTAAGAGAATTACAAACACATAAAAAAATGTATGAGAAAATACACGAGAGGATATAAATGAAGAAATTATTTAACGACGATGCAATGTATATAAAGTTTAATCCTAATCCTAAATAAACACTCTTTATGTGGCTCGCGGTTCACGATGGTTTACAAATTGTCTCATCATAAGAATCTTAATTAACGCATAGTTGTAGCATTACTAATTCAATTAAAGTTGGGTTTCGCTACTCTAGTCATTGAATATGTAAAAAAAAAATAATTAATATAATTAAGAAAAATATTACTATTTATAATTCAAAAAATTTTGTTTCAATTTTAATAATTATAAACACTGGGATTTCACAACTTTGTTTTATATTCTATGTCGCTTGACATGAAGCTATAAAGGTAGATTTGAAATTAAAAGAAAAATAAATTGTCAGAAAAATGTAAGTGTAACTTTTAAAAAACCAAAAAAAAATCACCTCGAAGCTTGATGAATCATAGCGAAGGATCGCATATAGTGAGTGTAGCAACCTTGGAAGAAATGTGGTATTCAGAATAGACGGTAGATAATTTTTAGATCTTTCTTATTTTCTTTTTTCCTGCATTTATTCCAAACTTTTTTAGAATTTTATTTTTTTCTACAACCCTAATTATGAAAAGGTGTCGATTAGTCGATAAACGCCCGTGTTAAATTGCATTAAGAATTACATTTTTATTACAATCGATACATTTTTAAAATTGCACCAAAATGTTTAAATTAATATTATCTTTTATAAAAAAAAAGATTGAATTTATTTTCAAAAAGGTGAAATGATTCAACTACTTTAATCGCGAGAGTGTCTCAAGATTTGCTACATCCATGTAGCGTCGAACATCGCGCGTGGAAACAAATCGGTGGAATTTCGATGGAATCAGTTGATTGAAACTTCCTGTTCTTTTTGCCAGACTTGGGACCGCGAATCTGCCTGGCTATTTAGACAACGATGGCCGGCCTAACGTACGGCCACCGCACAATGTACAATACGTTAACCGTTAAGCTGACTGTCTTCTCAATTCCGGGGTCTGTGTGGTCCGCCATTGAGTCTTAACTCTTTGATGCATCGTGCACATATTCATTCGCTCTCGCGTCGCACAATGCCCATAGTGTCCATACACACGGCATTGTGTGACCCGTGCGCGCCGAGCGTTAAACTCTCCGTTATACGCACGCACGCACGCACGCACGTCGAGCCGCACACACGCGTGTCCGTATCGGTGTGCGTGAGCTCATAATGCGTGCAATAATTCACTACAGGTAAGATATAAACTTCACAATTATCTCGGAACAAACACGATAGAGATTACGAGGGATGCGTTTAGTAAAATCAAATCGCTGATCTTATTGTCAGATCGACTTATTTCTCTTCTTTTAAATATTATTTTATATATTTCTATTATTTTATATATTTTATATTATTTCATATGCTTGTATATATATGTGAGATATAATTGCAATATAATTGCTTGTTAATTGCGATACACTTGAATTTTTAGAAACGCCCGAGAACTTTAGAATCGTAGAATTGATATAAAAAAAATTGTAAATTTTTTGATTAATTTTACTTGAACTCCTTAGAGAAAAGTCATTACTCATCCTTGAATAATAATTCCACAATATTCCTCGCTTCCTTCTTTTCATTTAATTTCAGAGGCCGAGCTGTCACTCATCTCACTACTCGTTTCTCTCTAATCCCGTTACACTCGTTTTCTTCTTCTCATTCTCGCAGTCCCCCGTAACCTAACCGATCTCACAAATTCGATTCGCCGTCGCGAATTAAAACCCATCCGTCTGACTGGCACGCGTATCGCGGCGTAACACGGCGGCTTTTTATCGGTAATGAGATCCCGCCCGCGCTCAGCATGCATTATTCCTTCCTTGCAACGTGAATTAAACGAGGCGTCCGTCGCGCCGCTACTTCTTTTGCCGACGATGAAAAATGAACGCGGCCGAATTTCCGAAACTCGCCTAGCCCCACCGTCCGAGCTTCCGGAAATTAACGACTTTAATTCCGGTCCATTAACGGCACGCACGCGCGACGACACGCGTACGGCGCTCTTCGAACATTATTCTGTGCTTTTTTGCGAAGGAAAAGAATAAAATATTCTTAAAATTGATATTCTTAAACATTAATTTTTTTTAAATAAAATATATTTTTATTAATAAATAAATCAAATATATATTTAGTGAAAGGTAGCTGGAAAACGATTTATACAGAGAAAGAATTTTGTATATAACATAATTCAACAAATATCGAAGTACTTGATAAAAAAATTATTACAAGTATCTTGAAAATTATTTTATCTACAAATACCATACGATAATTACAGGTAATTTACATCCTCTTACCGCGCATTAATTTTAGATAAGGTGAAAATTGTGTACGATACATCCTAGGGTTAATTTAGCCTTAGGATACTATTCTATCGCATCCATAGATATGAGATGACGAGGAGAAGTTTGTTCTCGCATCGTAAATTTGTTTGACAAGAGGAACCGCGCGCCACTTTCGTCTCTCTTTCGATATTTCTCTCTCACTTTTTATTGCCACGTATAGAAAAGAAAATGCGTAATGTTAGTATCTAGCGGCACATTAAAAGTGGCTGTAAACCAACCGTTAAATCCGTTTTGTGTTTTGTGTTTTTGACCGACTGTCTCGAAACGATATCTCAGAGATCGTACAACCTGGCTCCTGGCTCGCGGCGGAAGTAGGTAATCTTAAAAATGTTCATTTGTCCATATGCAATGTCATAAAACCCTCTAAAATTCCAAGCAAGAGATAACTGGTCAATTTACACGCCGAAAACGTGTACAAGAGATGAAAATTAGTTTGACAATTCTATAGAGTCACGGGTGGATGAATAATCATTTAAAAAAAAATATATTAATTTAAATATAAATCATTAATTTAAATATAAATGTTAAAATAAAGAATAATTTTTTTGTGATTAAGTGATAACAATTAAAGTTTGCCAGTGTAAAAGAGGGCTCTCTTGCAACAGTTACGTAATTGTGTTAATTACAGAAGACTGCGCGCGTTTAATGATTCAATGCGAGCGACGTCAGACGTTTTACGGGCGCGGGGACAACATATTGTTACGCAAGACGAAATCTTTTTACAACGAGGACCTAACGAGACAAGAGAAAAAGACCTCGCGATGACGCCCCGAGGGGCGACGTCGATTCTTTTCCGACCGGAATATTTTCTCGTTTTTTCTCTTCCTCTCTCTCTTTCTCTTAAACGAGAACGATGCCCAAGTCTCCTGAAAGGAGAACGCGAGGCTCGCATAGGGAAGGAGGGAAAACCGGACACGGGGATCGCACATCGCCGTCACTTTTCGGACGTGTTTCGGACAACACGCACACGGTTTGGCGCGTTCCCAAAGGCATCGACGGCGACCCCCTGCCTCCCCTACGCGATTTCACCCCGATTCTGATGCAAATCGGGGTCAGTTACGGCGATGCGTGCCCTCTCCTTACCCCCACGACCATGACTAGTACCGCCATTGAAATAACATTAATCTACTGCGGCACCGAGCGGTTGGCACGTTCGATAATTCGTCTCTCCCGTAGGTAGCTGCAGCAAAGTCTTTGGCATTTTCTCAATGGATCGACCCTCCTTAGCGGGCCTCATTGTCACTTGTATGCGTGGCGACCCGCCGACGAATAAATTACGCCCGGTCACCTCCAGTCGAGTCCAATAATGCGCCGCGCGCGCGATCGAATGAAGCTCGAGAGTGTCGCAGTGCGTAATTTTAATGCCTATTGTATTCGAGACATTTTTACGATAACGTGAGATATTACGTGAGTTATTTCAAATTAAATTCAATACCTCGCTCTATTATAATATTCGTATAATATTGGATTTATATTTAGAATTCGCTAAAAAGAAGATAAGCTTTTATGTTGCGATATATTTCGATAAGATAAAGTGAAAATTAATAGACGCGATTATGATTTCTTCTATCGATGTTGCAATGATCCACTTAATCGTAAAATCGAGCGTCTAATATTTAAATGACTACAAGATTAGTCGTCGCAATTTATAGAAATACGAGTCTTGATATGTTACGTACATCTAACGCAAATAAAGAAGAAAAAGAAAACGGAGTAGCGAGACGCGTTTAGCGAGAGCGGCTAAGTGGAATTTATTGCAATCTCGACAGTCGCATTACCGAGCATTATACACGAGCGCACGCGTGTACCTATGCTTAACAGATATACGCGTTATGCACGCATGCACGCAAATACATAGGTATATCCCGGAGGTGGAGTAAGAAAAGAAGGATTTATGAGATATACCTTCGGAGACAGATTCTACAACTACACTGCGGGACAGAGCGGATGACCTATGAAAGGACCAAAAAACATGAGGGAAAACAAAGTTGCATATATCATGTAAAAACTAGTTTAAAATTTAAAGATTTACAAAATATGTACATAAGATATTTAAAGAATATTTAAAGACAAATTTTCAAAACAAACAAGTATAATTTTCCAGATCTTTTAATGTTAGGCTAAACTAGGGTACGATGGCCATACCCTAGGAAAAGATGGCCGTAGGCTGTAATTTTTTCAATAATCGCTACATAGTGCGCTTTTTTACTCATTATCAAAGATAATCGATATTGTTCGAAACGATATTGCGAATCTTATATCATATTTTTACTTTTGACAACCTACAAAGTTTTTCATTTGTCTATTAAAAACTGTTATAACGTCGAATAAATTACAGTTAAGCTATCGTAATCGACGCTATAGACATATTATAAAGATATGTAAATTGTTATATGACCTATAATTTTTATTTTCGTTTTCACTATTTTTTTTATAAATATTACGGCCATCTTTCCGTCACTATGGTCATCTTTTCCTTAAAAGTTGAATAAGTTACTTACGTTGTACCATTTTGATAATATAAAATTTCTATGAAATATTTTCCTTTGAATTTCGATAATATTACGTAATTTAAGCTTCAGTGAAGATAATATGCCAAACACTATTAAAAAATAATCAAAATAAAAGTATGTTTTTTTGCATTTTAAAAAACTATGGCCACCTTACCCGAGTTTACCCTATGGAAAGGATATTTTATGCGTTCAATGATATTTCTAATGTAAGAAAGAGGGACTCACGCAATTTCTCCGTCGTAACTCTTACGGGCCGGCCCATAAAACCGAAATTAATCGCGTCAAAACGTCCATTCGAGCGCGAGCCTCCCGCGAATAAAAATTCACCTCCTCGATCCCACCTGAATATTTATGCACTCCTCTTTTTTTTTCTCTCTCTCTCTCTCTCTCTCTCTCTTTCTCTCTCGACCATCTATTTCCTTACGAGCTTACAAGTCAAACGACTCGCTTTCGTTCGTTCTCGCGGCATTCGTGACACACAAAACACCAAAAGAATATATTACGCGCTCTCGTTGTCTGGCATAGCTTTCTTTTCGGGGGATTTTTTTTTTTTTTCGGGACTGAAGGCAAGAGAGAATTCAATCGCGTAGATGAAAGAGAAAGGAAACGAACAACGAGGTGAAATCTCACGATGACGGCGGCGGCGGCGGCAGCCAAGAGGACCGTTGAAATTTTGAGAAAGGTACGGATTCGTATTGCGAAGGGGTTACGCGGATTTCACACGGACCCGGAAAAAGGTGAAAGGGGTTGGCAAACTACTCGAATCTCACCTGCCGCAGGCAAGATGACCGTTAACCTACCGTAAACTTCGCACGTTAAGATTCCGTAGGGGTCCGAGAAATAATTTTTTGATTTTGCGTTGGGGACGAAGCCGAACCCTTTTCCCTCCTTGGGAAAAATTTTTCATGTTCAAAGGTGATTCGTAACGATCGGCTCGTATCGAATCCGTTCGGTCGATAGCGCGAAACGGAAAAGCGTTTCGTCCCCTCTCCAATTTAAGGTACAAATTTGTTCCCAAAACGAACGATTGTGTAAACAAATTATAAGAAAAAAAAGAAAATTATCCAAGAATGCGAATTTCACAATCGTCTATGTACATAGGAATAATGAAAAGATTTCGTCAGATTTGTCTCGATTCATAAATCCTAAGAATGCACGCGTTTAGAGAAAGAGCAATTATTTTTATACCCTATTTCCTCCGCGTTTTGCTTTGTTCCAATGATTTACTGGAAACCACGTGCTTTCGAAGAAAACGCACCGTAAGTCCCATGGCATTTAACGGCCGGCCAGAAGGATAAACGCGTCGCGCGTCGCGGCCGAGGACGAAGCGCGCGATTCGCAACACGCGATATATTCCACGCTCCTTTGCATAATACGGATCTTATAAGGGCACAAAACGCCGTTCAGGCCACGCCGCGGCCTGAAATATCACGCTTGGCCTGAGCTCAATGGGCCTCACATATAGTTTACGAGCACCGTGTCTACGGGCGCGCGGTCTCCTTTTCCAAGGGACACCCGATAGAGGAAACCTTTGTCGGGCCCACCTCTGTACGTCCACAACTATCTCTCTTTCTCTCTCTTTCGACTTTCGCGCCGTGTGCGCGGAGAACTTTAATAGTGGAACAGACACTTCCCGAAAGAAAGAATGAAAGATTTCTAAAGATATTACACGCGTTCGTGTCCAGAAAAGTTAAAAAAACCACAAACGCATGTCGATTATCTCGAATCTATTCAGTCGTTTTGTCACTTACTTATATGCTATCGCGCTTTGCGTCGATTGTGAAATTTTCTTTCGTGTAAAACAGAGAGATCCGAAACCAAATTTGACAAAATTTATAACACCGAAATTGTAACCGAACTAATAATATTATTTACGGTTAACAGATTTTTTTCGGTTCTTGATCTATATATCTGTTTAGATCTGTTCTTTATAGTTGAATCAATATGACTTAATGCTCGATTGAAAACGCTTAATTTTTTAATGATAAGTTTTTAGAAATATTAGTTTGGAGTGAAATAACATTATGCTTTTTTAGATTTTTTAACTGTTCTAAATTTTTTATTATTATTTAATTATTGTTAATTATTATCTCTACGTCTCTTATACCTTAATTCTCCTATCTGAATCCACCAAATTAATCACATTTTAGTTTATCTTTTACACATGTATATGCATAAAATAAAACATTATTAAATAATATAATTTTTTATTTTTATTTCTCGTCATCTGCAAATGTACAATTTAATAAAATAAATATAAAAAAAGTTTTATTTTATTAAATTTATCATTAAACTCTTTAAACTCTTTCCGTACAAGTAACTATAACTGAAAAAAAAAGTTTAAAAAACCGTAATTTTTTCGGCTCCGGTTTTGTTTACTGGTGAAGAAACCGAAACTGAAATAGAAACATTTATTCGATGTTTTATTAAACCGTAGCCGGAACCAAACTAAAAAAAAGCTTTCGATCCAGGTTGCTGGTGTAAAATGATATGAGTAATTGTAAAAATTACGATTCAGAAAACGAAACTCGAGAGGATTAGGATAATACTTGTGAGAGATGAACCGCGGCCTCGAGAAGTCCTCGGAGCGAAAAAAAAAATAAGTTATCTCGAGAGCTCTGGTCGCAATAATGGATCGCTGCGCCCCGCGTCATTGATAAGGCACACAATCGGAGATTCCATTAGAAAGTATCAGGTCAGAGAATACGAGGGGCGAGCGAGCTGGATAGAGAGGACGGCGACGGAGAAGGGGTATTGGCGAATTCGGACACGGGCTATCCATTACGAATCCGCCGGTAGAAAATTCTGTCCTATCAATCTCTCTACTCGTTTCCTTCTCTCCTGCCTTTTTATAGAGCGTACGCTATCTCTACCCGGCTATCTATCCATCGGCCGGGATGTCCGAGAGCACGAATCAAGCGTTAATGCATGCCAAGTGCCGAAGAGAAATTAATAGTCATCCGCGTTCGCTGCCTTTCTCACGCGTTTTTCACACCGTCCGGCCAGCCCCTACCCCCTCGTCGGTTGGAAAAATAAATTCCAGGATGAGCTGGCGAGACCGTATCAATTGGGATTGCTGTCTAGTTTGTGGCGAGAGTGTGTTTATCCGTTTCGCGAAACACAATTTCGAACTCGAGTAATCAATTACATATAATTACAAACAATACGTCGCAATAAAATTTAGGAAACTAAATCGATGAATTTTATCTTAATAATTATAACAATAGTTTATTTCACGATTTATTCCTTAGAAAAAAAAAATATTTTTCTTGATATTTTACATGTAACATATGTCTGAGAATTAGATTTAATTTCAATTATTTATTTTTGTCTCTGTTATTTAATTTATATCTTTAATTCAAGTTTCATTCAATTTATTTGTAACGTTCTAAAAAATATTATAAACGAGTAAAAAATTACTAATCATGATTAAGATTTCAATGGTTTTCACACCATAATGGCAAATTCGTTCCAGGTATCCTACATGTATTGATCGCGCTAAAAATTAATAGTCATCCTCTAAGTGTACTTTTGTGGAATTTTATTCAAGTTTCCCACGAAATCGTAGGTCATCATTTTAAGTGACCACTCCATGGAAGCAAAGATGTGAAAAGGAAAAATGGAAAATACCTCTACCTTGCGAGTAAATTAATTTCTAAAAAAAATGTAAAAGCAGAAATATGTATCCCATAATAAATCATCTGATCGACACCACATGATTTCGCACAAATTTTGAAATCCTCAAATCTTTAACACAACATATTTTATTTTTTAAAATCTTTTTAAAGTCTCATTCTTAGTTTTGCCAAATATCATTCCAAATCTTTCACATCATCAAAGATTTTCATTCTTCGCGACTCGTTAGCCGAAACACAAAGCGTCAGTTTTTTATCTCGCGGTGCGAAAAATGGGAATGAGACGCGCGATAAAAGAAAAAGCTCCAACAACAAGGGCGAGAATGACACGAGATGCCGGATGCGGGAACGAGAGAAAACTGCGGGGACAGAAAAAGAGAAAGAGAGAGAGACGGAAAAGTTGTCAGATCTCGCGTGTCTCGCAATTGGCGAATAGAAAATGACGACTTTCTACGGCGCGAGGCGCATAATTACACGATATGTATGATACGCGCATTACCGACATTACTACATTAATGACGTCGTATACATTACGTTCTGCTCGTATGTATTATGTATAATGAGATGTATCTCCGCGAAAACGGCGACGCTGATGAATATTACAAATAACATTTGGATTTTGCGCATTTCCCATCCCTCTCTACTCCGTCACAGTTCTCGTCACTCGTTTCCTTCTCTCGGCTGGAAACGCCTAACCGTACCTGTACGCATATTATACACCAGGGAGTTTCTTCCTAACCGTATCCCAGCGCATCCATCCATTCATCCATCCATTTGTCCGCGTTCATAGAAAGGACGTCGCCGCGCCGCGGAAATTCCGAGTCTGCCGATTTCTATATTGCGGCGACAAGAAAGCGTGCACGAGCGCATCACCATAACGCGCATAACTTTACGTCCCATAAACTCGTAATTAGACACCGCGCTGCCCGAATATCTTTCCTGTTTCTCGCAAAAGTTTCAAAATCTCGCCCCCTCCCTCTTCACGTTCGTCGGCGTCTCGTCTCTTCCAAGGTGCATTTTCATGCTGACGCTTGACGCTGGCGCCAAGCCAGTCATTAACAGTCACGTGGTACCAAAATCTTGATGGAAGGGATAGACGCAGGGTCAAGTAAAAAAAGTTTATGTTCAACTTAAAAAAGTTGTCATCATCAATATTTCCGTTTAAATGGAAAAAAGACAGAATTCATTCATCATTGATATAGAACCTGATGATGACAGCGATGAAAATAATAACAAGCAAGTTGAAATAAACAAGTTATTGTTTATATTAAAATATATGTTTAGTTTAATTCGAATATTTACTGTACATAAATAATTAAACATATTATTATCATACTATTATCATATACATTAAGCAATACATGTACATGTTATACTCTGTACATCACTGTACTATAGACTATTCACTTGATAATAATATTAATTTTGTTAAACGATATGTCTCTTTTTAATAGGTTTTATAATTTCTTGTAAATAAAATTTTGCGAATAAATGTAACCTTATAATAACATACCAGAAAATTTTGTAAGATAATATCATATATTATATAAGTGGATATATCGTTAAAAAATTACAAAATAATATTAAATGTTATACATGTGCGGTCAATTTGATTGCAGCCAGTAGATCATAATTATGCACATAGCAATAAATTTTCAAAATTCTTAAACTTTAGTAAAAATGGTGGATTAATTAAACCTTTCTCAAGTGTATATAAAATTATAATAACCATCGAACGTTTAATACAAATATATACGATTAATTTGACTAATTTACGTATTGATTATTTAAATATGAAAATTTTAAATAAAGTAAAATGTAAATTAACTTTAGATGCAACTATATTTCCAAATTTAACAAACTTTAAAATTTGGCAGTGCGAAAAAAATCACGCTTTGATCATGAAATAAAGCTCGATCCGATTTCTATGAAAACATATTTAAATAAAAAGCAAAAATAATAAATAACTTGAAGATATGTAAACATTTAAAGATCACTAGCTAAATTTTATTATGATACCTTCAATTTTGCTCATTATCGTTTAATAATTTTAGACAGTATCATTTGACATCGTTCATCGTTCGGTTTCGGACTCATTCTATATGACTCTCTTTTCCAGAGAGCATATAATACTAAAAAATGACGAGAGAGTGTCTTTTTTAAGTTATCTTTTCGATAAAGCGAAAAAGATATCTGTAAGACATGTAAAATTTGCTAACGTAACGTATATGTAATTAAAACGAACAAATGTCTTAAAGAAAATGTTATAAGAAATGATTAAAAGAGATTAAAAGTTTTAAAAAAGTCTTTTAAGTAATTAAAAAAATGTCTAAAAGTAGCCTTAAAAACTACTACGAAGGATGTCTAAAATTAGTCATCTTTTAATCGTCATATAGACCTGACTTAAAAATCATTCAATTCGTGTCATGGCTAGTTTTTAGTCATCCTTTCATCAATTATACGATCTGTTTGAAAGATGTGTTTGACAAAAATATGTCCAGTTTTAATAGTCCTTTTAGACTTGATGCTGTCTAGATTTTTTCCAATCATGACACTATTGGAGTATTACTCGTGGACGGTTTCGTAACGTCGAGCCATCACGACAAACACGTCGGGCACGAGGATCATCTGCGGCGTCGATGACGCGAGTCGTAAGGGCCACACAGGGTCCTAAACGCGTCGGTTCCACGCGTTTTCGAGCTGTTGCCGCGCTAACGAACGACCATAAATAATACCGTTCCATACACACGGCGTTGCTGCGTACCCACCAGGAGAGATGCCGGTTGATTTATTGCCGCGAGCATTCGCCGGCGTGTATGCCGAACCTGATTGGTGCTCGCAGGTGTTGCGCGTTCGCGAGGAACATGCCGGCCACGGGGCTGTCAAGTCAACGTGTTCCCCTGTCATCCGGAATCATCGATCGCGCATCCCCCTTCCTCTTCTCCCGCGGCATTTTTCACGCGCCAAGAAATAATCGTTGTCTGACATTTGATTGGGTATCCTACGTTCCTTGGGCGCCGAGATTCCGAGCATTCCTGCTCTGTATTTAAAAATTTTGCAATTTTCTAGAGCCGCATTTATCGAAGAAAAAGAAGAGAATATATTTAAATTAAAACAAGAGCATATATATATATATATAAATTTGTGTGGTAAATTTATTTTTGCGAATTAATAGAAACGCGCGCAACACACAGTGTTGTTGCGCCATGACCGCGACATGTTCTCGAGGCGATACTTCTCGTTGCATCTCCCGCCGGTCCGTGTCGGCCAGTCGGACGGTGTTTGACGGGCTCCGACGGCTGTCAGATACGTCGCGATAGTGTCTAACCGGGCACTCGATCGGATCTCGGCGCGAGGGAACGATAGCCGCTAATGTAACGTCGCAGGCGAACAAGAGGTGCCACCCAGGGCGCCGCGATAGCAGGAAGAGAGAGAGACTTCGCGGGCTCCGTTTTCTCGTCAAATGACACACGCGCATCTCAAGCAAGCGGCGGCTCCACCATCCACCGCTTGGCCGCTCAAAGCACGACACGAGAACATCCGTCGTGGCTGTCGGGTCCATCGGGACACGCGTAATATAAACGATCCCGCGAATCAAGACGCATAATGACGGTGATTATCGCTGTGTAGGCAAGCAACGGCTTGTCTCTCGGAATTTCAACTTCTAACTGTAATCAATTGACTATTTTTAATCGATATAAAAGCACTGTTCTTTATAGGCAATAAGATGTGTAAGCATCGATATATGTAAATATGATTGTATGACCATGAGATTGCGATCGATAAATTGAGAATTAAAAAATTATTGTTATACAACGTAGTTGAAAAAATAATTAACACGTTATTAAGCGCCGCGTCAGTCGGTGATCGACAAAACTTAATAAGTAGTATTCTAACATTAAAAATAAAAAGATTTAAAATTATGAACAAAGAAAAATGTATCTACTATTATTATTTTTTTTAATTAAAAAAATTGACTGCTGTAAACAGAAAAATCAACAAAAAATGCTCGGCACTTAACGTGTTAAACGTTAAACGTCAGAATGTATGTTTTTTTAGCGTTATATTGTTAATTAAAAATATTCATTACAATTTTAATTCTCAAACGCTTATATCGCATTTACCGTAACAAAACACCCGAAGCTGCCAATCACGCGGGGCTCCCGCCTCGAGATGCGAAAAGTCGTTTCTAGTATTCTCCCCTCGATCCCTCATTCACCTGGATCAGGATCCGAGCGACAGAATCTACTTTGCCGAAGGCCGCAATTGAAATAACATTCAATAAACATATCGATACACCGGGTATCGTCTCGTACAGCTTAACTTTCACGAGTGAGTGAAAAAAAGAAAAAAAATATGATGAAAAGGGAGAGAGAGAGAGAGAGAGATTCCGTAGAATGGATTCGCCAATAGGAATTCCATACAATGCTAATTAAGGAAAGGGTTTATTCCCAGCCAAAGGGCACGAAAGGGAATTTGTAACACACGTGGATCACAATAAGAGCGTTTATGGGACACAATATCTTGTGCGTCCCGCAGGAAGGCCCTCCTCGCTCCCTTTTCCCTCAGTTCCCCCGTTCCTCGTCTCGCCGCAGAGTTATCCTGTTTCTTCAGGACAATACAATTTCGCTTTTTATTGGCGTGGAGAAGCGTAACGGATCCTGACGAGAGACGGCTCTCTCCGCGACCGATTTCCGCGACGATTATCAGAAAATATTATTTCTGCATAATCGATCGGGGACCGTGACACCTGGCGAATAAATTCCGAGACAATAGATTCGGAGTTGTCATTGGCAAAGGCGGATCTTGAGGTGTCGAATTACGATCCGCGAAAACGACTGGCAAGATCGGAATCTCTGCTCGCATCAGCGTGAGAAAAGAGAGATCGATTTTATCAACGCGATTATGTTCAAAGACATCGTTGTACCTGCATAAAATGAAAGAGCAATTGCAACTGTTACATATTTTTTTTTTTAGTATATATGTTACGTCCAGGTCCGGAGAAGGGATATAGGTCGGAAGAAGGATGTAATGATTATACCGTTACCAAAATCAGACGACTTATAGAATAATTCGGATCGAACGAATCACGAGGATGGAAAAGAAGGTAAACCATGGTTCTGTCGCTGTTGTTCTACTTTTCCGAAAGCGGGAGTTATATTAATACGAAGGTTCGTTAGTCAGAATGACATGAGAGTGACTCTGACGTTAAATTCTAGGTTCTGATTGGTGATTACATTATTTTCACATAATTAAAATTAAATGAAATTAAATCGCTCGAAGCTCGAATATCAGTATCATATTTATCATTATGTTGATATTTGATCCTTTAGTTTTATTTATAAAAAAAGATCGGTGCTATTTCATTAATCTTTCCTGTATTTTTCCTCATGGTATAGTCATTGAAAGATAATAAAATGTTTGAAGAATTATGTGACGAAAGAGATAATAAGAGAGACTTATTCGTCGAATAGTTTTTCTATATCACTATCATAATTGGACGATTATTATCGCGACTCCACGGAAGGAAGGTATAACGTGAGACCGACAGGACGTAACATATATAACGAAAAGAATAATAGAAAATTGCAATTTTTTAATCGTGATTAAAAACTCTCAAAGAAATTTGAAGTTTTTTAGTATCTATAAAAAAATTGTTTCTAAATTTTTTGGTCAATGTGCATATTTTTTTTATTTTTTCGATATTTCCCCAGTTTGTCCAATATTTTTAACAGAAGATTCACAAAGAGTGCAAACACCGCTCGTGACGGACCAGCCTCTCTAGATTTTCTGAGAAGACGCCACTTGCGGTTTAACACGCTATTTGAGTGATTGTGTGCGAACGAATGAGCGAAAGGGAGGATCATCTGTCGAAGGCATCGGCTTTCGTCGCGAAGAAGACGAGGGAGGAAAAAGCCGCGAGAAATAAGGGTGTCGAAAGTCGCGGGGCAAGGTCGTCCCCTCTTCGTCTCTCGCGCGAATACGAGTATACAAGTGTCAAGAACACGTGTCACCAGGATGCTCGAGCACTTTAAAAATGTCATCGAAATTGCTCCTCGCTTTACAAACTCACGCAGATAGCGAGATCTACTAATCATTACGATAATCTGTGAGTCAAATGTCAATCCCCCTCATTCATCCTTTAAATTTGCAGACGAATTAAACGTATCGCGATAAGAAAATTTTTCATCTACTCTGTTACAAACTTAATTCTGTCTTGTCACTTTAATACATACTCCTTACTAAAAAGAAGTAAGCTCTTTTGTTATGCGGAATAATTTACGTTAACGCGAATTCGCTTATTATCTCGTTAACTCTCCGTCCGATTCGTAAGTATATGAAAAAAAAAAAAAAAAAAAAAAAAAATCATTCGCCGACAAACACACGAACTTCTAACGTTTCTCCGCGATTTTCTTTCCCTCGATCGAGACGCGGAAGACAAAGAGCGACAGGATCGGCGGATAATTTAAGTATCGGCGCAAACAACATTTTAATTTAAATCCCTGGGCGAGCCGTCATTGTGAAAATCGGGGCGCACGGATACGTAAATAGATCATCTCGACCACCGCGCCGGATAATTATCCGTTTTTCCGGGCGAGATCTGTTTGTCGGGCACTTGTGCAACCCCGGTTCTCTCCCATCGCATTTTCCCCAATCTCTCCTCTCTATTCCACTTTATCGGAGCGGTGATCACTTTTATTCCGAGTTGGTTCAGCGGGATTCCACGATAGCATTGATTAAGATATCCAACGACATCGACACCGACGACATCGTCGTCGACGCCGGTTCTTCTTTGATATCTTGATTTATTTTCCCTTCGCGACGCCCCTCACAATTGTTCGGCGTCCTCTCTTCGCGACTTCGGCGCAAATTTGCATTCGAGATTGATGCGAAGCCAGGAAGAAGAAGAAAAGGAAGAAAACGATGACGACCCGCCGCTCTCGAAAACGATGCTGACGTAAATCGGCTAAACTCGACGTTTAATTTACTCTCGACGGGAGTATATCGACGACGATTATTGCGCGGATTGAGAATCCATCTTAAAAGAGGGAGAGGGCAAGCAACGAGGAGGAATTCGTAGCGAACAATGGGCGAATTTCTCGCCACCGAATAGGAGCGATTTCGTTCGCAATCATGGTACTTACTCGACGTAATCGAAGAAAACACCGAGACATCATTGCGTGAGAGACGTTCGAAAAAGAATGCTCCGGTAAATACCATTCAACTTTCGTGTAATCGTGTTTACCAGATTTGACTCGGTAACTTCATAGAAGATTGCTTGAATAAATTGCTTTTCATCCTAATAATGTTTATTGTCAAAATATCATACACTTTTTACATTTAACTGTAATAAAACGCTTCATATTTTATCCACCTCTGTAGCATACTTTTTAAAATTGAATTAGTGAAAATGTTACTAATTAATGCAATAACACATAAAAATGTGTATTTCAATGAAAACACTTAATCCTTTGTGCGCTCCTTTATATATATATATATATATATTGTACATGTATGTTTTATTGTTTGTAACAGTAAGATTTTATTGAAAAATTAATAATTAATAATCCATTGTAATAATCGTACATATTTGCAAGATATAGTTTTTAAAATTTTTTCTACTTATTTATTAATTGTTACTTTTTGAAAGAAACTATACAACATATCTGAAATGATATAGTAGTATAAATAGTATATATAAATAAAAATTATACTATTTTAAAATTGACGATACGATGTGATAAATCTGCAAAAGAAGAGTTAAATGTAGTTAAATGTAGATATTTCTGCAAAATATATTATTATAATTTTATATTTTATAAATTATATTTTATATATATATACGTATATAATAATATAATATTCTTGTATATGCAATTGTATATGTATACAATAATATAATATTGATTATTAATTATTAATTTTTCATTAATGCAATAATAATATATTGATTTTATTTAAGAAACTAAAAATGATAAATCATAATTGTACTTTCATTTATGACTGCAAATATAATGCAAAACCTATATACATCGTATATCTCTTTTTACAATTTTGCAATGTAATAATTAATTAAATTTGAAAATTACTGAAATTTTGATGATTACTGTTATCATTTTTAATACTATTCGTTTTATTATAAATATTACAATATAGCGCGCAAGTTTTTAATAACTCTTAACTGTGTTGTCCCGTCATTATTGTTTCAACACAAAATACACAGTTCGCACTTTAAAACTTTTCCTCGCGCAAATCTTTATCATGACGGTCATTACAATTGGGCGGTGAGTCGCAAATTGGCAGTTCATCGTGCACGCGTGTGCGCGTGTGAAATGGCATTCGCTGCGAAATCAAAAACCGATCGGACGGATTCGCGGGCATTGCGAATCGTAAATCGATTAGCAAAAGAATCGAGCACGTGAAAGCAAATTGGAGGGCTTGTTTACTCGGTTCACCAAACCGGATATTCAGCAGGCCGTAACAGCGTAATGGCGTGTAACGAAAACAGCAGCATGTATATATCGCGTTGACAGATATATATATATATATATATATATATATATATATATAATACACAATGTTTTCGGACGCGGTACAACGATCGCACAAAATGCACTACGCGCTGAAAAACCGCAGTGCACAATGCGAATATTTTAAAGTAAATATTGCGAATCTGAGGAATGAATGCTATTTAATTCCGCACCAATCGTTCATGATGTCTCAACTTTATATTATCAAATAAAAAAGAAAGAGAAAGGGGGAAAAAAGAGAGAGAGAGAGAGAGAGAGAGAGAGAGAGAGAGAGAGAGAGAGAGAGAAGTAATATTTTTTTATAAATGACAGTTATCTATTAAACTTTAATAAAGATTTTATATTTATATATTATTTTTACTAGTAAATTATCATTATTCTTATCTCTCTCTCTTTCTCTCTTTACAAGTAAAATTATGTTAGGTAAACTGCAAATATTACGCTGTCGTAAGTGTTAGGAGAGAAGAAAGACGTTATAGAAAGACCTATGTACATTGCCAGATTTCGTATCCCAAAGAAGGAAAAGCTGCTTTTTTTCTGAGGGGATATATTCTTTAATAAGCTATCTGCCATTCACATCCCGATCTCCCTTTTTCAATTTTCATTGATGCTCGTGAGTAGCATGTTATGCATGAACCATTATCTGTAAATCCATTGATTGATTCTCTCTCTTGTGAAAACCTCTTTGTGTCAATAAAGTGACATGACCTAATAGCAACCTTGCAAATGCGCAAAATAATTTTTCTGACAATTGAATTTATCTAGATATAGAATAATATGGAGAATAGATAATGTATTTTAAAAACAAAAGAAAACCTATTTCTGAATATTAATTTTTGTATATAAATATTCTTAAAATAAGTAATCTTTACATTTGCACTTTTCTCTCTTATATCCCTATTATATATTTTATCACAAAAGTATAAGATTCTATGTTTTAGTGAAGAAAAAGATCATTTTAATATTATATATAAATTATGATTTTTTGACACATTTTTTTGTTTAAAAAATATCCGATATCCGCATCGACAATATTTAGTTCGTAAAAAAGTTATATTTCTTCGGAAAAACTTTTTTATATATTCTTTATATAATAACGCAGATCAATACAGAGTCAGATTTTGCATTTTTTACTCTGAAAAATTTATAATAAATTGAATTCGAATTCAAAGAGCTACGTAACTCGCGATCAGCAGCACATTTTTGGAAATTTTATTTCGACCTTTCTCTCAAAAAATCGCTCTGTAGCGACCTGCGGACGATCGTACTGATTACAAATATCACAATTTTATTAAGATTCTCTTTATATTTTGACTGTAATAATGTTATTGCGAAACTGTAGTTTGCAGTCGGCCGATAAGAGTCTTCACAGTGGCTGTCGACCCTTATAATATTATATAATATTATATAAAAGTGTACGTTCAAAATTCATGTATATGTGTGACGCTGAAGATATTCCTGCAGTGTGCATACATATTACACATACAAATATAATTCTCTTGCTCGCAATTTTTAACAGACTTATATTAACAATTAATAAAAAAAATAAAATATTCATTTCGACACGGTATTAATATCATAAATAAATTCAATGGGGTTTTTGAGAAAGAGAGGGTTCGTTTAAAAGAGGCTGGCACAAGACGCATTTTTATTCACGCAAGCCGCTCGTAATCTTCATTATTGAAACATAATTTACGATACCATTTAGCAACAGTTATGTCGCTAAAGAGACATACTGATGTTTAAATAGCAGTGAGTACGATCCGGGATTGGTTACTGTAATAAAAAGAGGTTCTTTTATCGAGATCCCAATAATATTATTGATCCCGAAAGCTGTCGGAACGACAAGAGTTAACGAGTCAATCGCATTTCGACATCGCTTCGAAACACGCCTACTAATAAATAATACTTTATTACTTAGTTCGTTCTGCCAATCGCTCGTGCTTCTGCGGGCATATTAAATTAAATCGGCGATATCGAAATCGAAAGCCGGTTGTCACGCCTCGTTCGCCAGCGATATCGTTTATTAAAAGTTAGTTCACACACGACGCTATACTCTATTCATTATTTATTTTCCTAGCAAAAGAATAATTTTTGCGTTAATTTATTATGCATAATTATATAATTAAAGTGAATCGTTAAAAACTTAATTGATGTATTAAACATTCTTAATTTATTTTTAATTTATTATAAAAAGTTTAATTCCTAAATTTTGAGTCTTAGATTTTTTTATATCGAAGAATAAAATTGTGTAACAATAAAATAAGAACCGCATTGGAAAAGTATCTTATAAAGAAACGCATTGTATAATTCAGAACTCAATGCAAGGATCGCGATCTCAGTCAGCTAATAAATCGACTCAGTATCACGCCCAGACTGTGGCTGATTCGGATGGTAATGCGAAGGGTGCGACCTAATATATAGTGGATGGCAATAATAAGCGTCTCCAACGTGGGTTTTGATGTCAATGGCACCGATTTTTCTCGCGAACGACGCATTCGATTGTCAGCGGGCTCGCTTTGAATTTCATAACCAACTGACTGTTACACACATTAACGGACGCTGATGACATCTGAATATGCTACTCGCTTTCAAAAATCATTTATTTAAATTGTTAATGCATCCAACATTGCGGCACTTACGGGAAGAGACTCGAGTAAATCGCTGAAAATAAGGTAATTTTCGGGAATTTTTTTAGAATGGAAAGGATTGATTATATTTTCTGGAACTTTTAATGTATTTTTTGTACAGGTTTTTAAATATAAAATTTTTTTTTTTATTGGAATATGTCTATTTGCGGAGTCATAAAACTTGGTCTGGACGTATTTCAATCAAAACAATTTTTTTATATTTAAAAACATGCATAAAAAATATATTAAAACAATTTTTTTCTAAAAATTTTTCAAAAGTTATCGATCTACTTGAGTCTCTCTTCTTAACAACAATTCTCTGTTCTTTTTAATTCTTCTTTATCGTTGATTAAAGCAGTAGAGAGAAAATTTCACCAAAGTTACAAGTATTTAACTGAAGTACTTTCTTTCACTTCACTCACTAAAAACACATTTTGCTCCTCCGTCTTTGGTTACATTGATTATGATAATAAAATTTCACTAAAAATTACTAGTAATTATATATATTTATATCAGTAGTAATCGTAATATACTATGATACAATAGTAATATCATATATAGTAATATACAAGGCGTCCGATAAAGATTGAATCAACGCTCGTGAGCAAGTAGATCGCATTAAACTGAACATAAAAGTCCTTTACCGTTTTGCGATTTTCGCAATAATTATTGAGAAATTAATTAAAAAAGATCAATTAATTCGTCAAAATACTCGTATTAGCACGTGGCGAGAAACGTCAGCTCCAGAGATATGCATTTTTCAAATAGATGCATTTAAAATAGAAATACAAAATGTAAAATGCCTATTTTGTATTTTGTATTTAAAATATATTGTTTTAAAACCTATTTTACATTTCTATTTAAATAGGTTTTATTATCTATTTTCTATTTCAAATGCATTTTTTATAAACAATACTACTAAATTACTAAAAATTTAATCAACGTGGCGTTTTCTTAGCGTTCATTGGCTACTGCATGCGTCGCGTTTTTTGCCGCGTACATTTCCTATGGGCAAGAGGCCTAAAACTGTATATTGCAGGATAAATATTTCTAGCGTGTCGATTGGCTGTAGGGAAGAAAATTCTTGAGTCTCTAGAAATTCTCTATTCTACAACCAATCGATGTTTTTAAGTTTATTAAAAGTTTATTAAAAAAATTAATATAAAAAATATATGCATGTATAAATAAATAAAAAAATATAGAGATTTTAAAAAACCATCTTTATTTTAGAAAACCATTTTATAAATGCCTATTTTCCATTTTCTATTTCAAATGGGTGTCTGAAAATCATTTTACATTTTATATTTTCAAATGGAAAGATTCCAACTATTTTGTATTTCAAATGAGTTTAGATACCCATTTTGAACATCTCTGGTCAGCCCGCTGACCGGAAACCGGCCTTAGCCCGGGTCTACAATAGCTGTAGTAAGCCTTAAGTTGTAAGAAATGGACCAATCATATTCATTATTCTTCTAAAGTCAATTGTAATTGGTTAATTTCTTACAGCTTAAGACTTACTACTTCCGACTCTATGTAGAACCAGCCTTTTAGGCGGTCGCTAGGAGCACAGCGAGTTGGCGGTTGACGTTTCTCGCCACGTGCTAATACGAGTATTTACACGAATTGATTGATCTTTTTTGATTGATTTCTCAATAATTATTTGCGAAAATCGCAAAACGGTAAAGGACTTTTATGTTCAGTTTAATGCGCTCTACTTGCTCACGAGCGTTGATTCAATCTTTATCGGACACCCTGTATATTTAAGAACAGTAAGCTTTCCCTATTTATTTTAGATTACTATTATTCAAGAGAAATCCTTGTATACAATATTTAAAATGAAAAGTATGTACAACTAGTATCTGAATTTAGAATATTATACTTTTCTTAAGAAAAACCTATAAAAAATAAACACGACTCTTGATCAAACTCAGACATTTTTTGAAACAAAATATATTGCTATATTAATTAGTAACATTTATATAATGATATAAATGTTACTAATTAAAACACTAATTCTTTCAGTGAAATTTTACTCTGATTTGCAGTGTTATTTATAAGTAGAACCATTCTATTCAATGATAATACACAAATAAAAGATAATGGTGATAAGAATAAATTATTGGCATTTATAATATGTAACTATGATGACGATTTGTACGATGAAACGCACAAGAACCTGCTTCAACAAAATCAGTGGGAAATTGGCGTACGAGCGATTTGACACCGTCTATTCAGTTTTCGATTGGTGCAGCGTATACCATTTCGACGTCGCGTTCTCGTACAGAGAGAACCGAGGGTCCACTGTCATGCAAAACCGCGACACGAATCTCGAATCGTGATACGATTGCCATTCGCGCATCGGCGGCGCTCCTGAGGGGAGAAAGCACGAGGAGACATCACACCGCGGGAAACGGGGATTCGAGAAATCGTATCGAGTCGAATCGATGTTTCCGTCCGGCGCAATGTAACAATTTCGCTCGATGTGACGACAGCATTCTCTCTATTTTTTCTTTCACTCTCCCACACACACGGCAGCAGCTGCGATGTTTAAGCGGTCCGTTGAATTTTCATCTCTTTTTCAAAATTGAATCGGCAACAGCGGAAAATAATTAATCAGCTTAAGTTTCAGAAAAATCACGGATATGTTATTTTTCTTTAGAGCAATCGCTGAATGACGATATATTTATAAAATATTCAAGCAACGTTTAATCTTTCAGATTATTACGAATATATATAAATCGCTGTAATTTTATTTTTATTTTAATTCACTTTTACATGTCCAACGAAATCGATTCTTGAAATTTTTTATAATGGTTTTATTATAGCCCGGGGGATAAATTTGATCTTTCATTAATTGAATCTAATTATTCATATTACATATGAATTATGACAGTTAATCCTGTTCATATATATATATATATATATATACTTTTTATAAAGTAGTATTAAATAAAAAATGTTTTAATTCTTGTTATATTGGAATGTTTGAATTTGAATTTCCAATTTGTCTCCTTTGCAAATGTGTATCACGCACTTGTCGTGCCAGGTCGTTGCAGCGACCCCAGAATGTGCAGGCGACCCTTTAACGTCTAGGGATATTTTGGATATACATAAGGGCAGAGCAAGGCAGGTAATGCAAGACGCACGCTTACGAGGCTACGATAAAGGATCGTATGAATAATTTCTAATCGGCCGTTAACGTTCCCCCGTTGCTTAAGTAATTCGATACGCGCTCGCTCGCAGGTCGATCGTGTGCCAAGTCGGTTACACTGGCGACGCGCACTCTGGCCGAAAAGGCATTTTGTTATAATACGTAAGATTCGAGAGCTCGCGCTACAATTTCCAAGAAAAAACAAGAAAAAAGTGGAAAATTTAAGGTACAAAAAATTATGTATCCTGCATCAAGCTTAAATTTTCCAACTTTAATTAAAGTATCTCACCTCTTTTTTCGTCGAAATTTCTTTTTTTTTCTGGTAAACTTTTAAAGCGGCAGAATAAAAATTATAATTATAAATAAATTTTAACGTAAAGTTAAGCCCTTACTTTTTAAATTTTATAATTTTCATAATTGTGCATTGTGCTATATTTGTGCTGCTTTGCGCCACAAAGCCAAATGCAACACTATTGAGAATAATGTAAAATTCAAAAAGTGCGGGATAGACTATTTTCTATTTCTATTTTTAAATTAGATCAGAAATAATTTAGATTATTCCTTTTGGAATGAGGATCCCTCCCCTGCCCACGTGTTTACTAAAATATTTATTATTTTAAAAATATTTATTTTTATCTATTTTGTATTTTTATCATAAATTAAAAGCGTAAACAAAAGAAAAATAAAGCTTCTCCTTATAGTTAGTTGACAAACGTGTGGGTGGGGAAGGAACGGAGTTCTTGCACTCACCTCAAAAAAAATAATCTCATCTAATCTGTTTCTGATTTTAATTTAATTTTTAATAAAATTTAATTAAAAATAAATTATTTTAAATTAAGTTTTTTTCAAGGAGGAGATACAAGGAAAATGGTGGAGTTCTTCAATCATTCAATTATTAAGAATCATATGATATAAAATAAAAATAAAAATGATCCATGAGGTGTAAGTTAATCCATTTACCCAATTAATATAAAATTATTAAATACTTTCTCTAGGGTTCCGCTGGCGCCTCCTGAGTCTGCAGCGCCTCTCAGTTCCTCTTCTCAGGTCATCATAGTCGTCATCGGGATCATTGATGTCTAAAAGTTCAATTAACTCGCGAAAAGTTTACATAAAAGTTTATTACATAGTACATAAAAAAAGACACGCAAAACTTTGCACATTCCCGAAATAAAAATTAAAATTCGACGGACAATGTTTTGTCGATCGAAAGATTCCACTACTTACTATCCTAAGTTTTGTCATACAAATGATAGCATCGCATAATTGAATAACAAAACATCAAGACTCATAAATATATAAATACCAAGACCATAGGTATGCTAATCGATTTGTTATCACTTCGAAACATATTTTTCTGTACCAAATATATGTAAAGTTTTATAAAATAATTTTATGTTCTCCGTTCCTAATTGATTTTTTATTTGATTATTATAATTTATTGTAATTTTTAGTTATTAATGAACGAGTTGGTCCAACATGGCTTTTTATTATCTAAATTATTCAATTCATGTATTTATTTTAGATTTTATATACCAATGAATTTCCATTTCTTGAATTTTAATTTGATCCGTCGATTTATACTTTATTTTGTTTTCTCAAATTAGAAATAATAATAATAAATTACATATTGGTATGAAATATTTAAAATATAATGTAAGATGTAAGATATATTTGATATATTTTAATAAATTTTAATAATATTATTAAAGAAATAATTATATTATCTCCCATCTCGATAAATAAAAGAAGAATTTCCCTATCAATTTTTTCTTCAAACGAACAATAGTCGCGTAATGTACATGTATTTTCTTGGATAAATAATTATCAATTTGATATACTTATAAATCGTTAATTACAAAAGTTATGCGGCTTTAGTTCTGGAGATATTTTAATTAAAAATACGCTTAACATAAGAAATAAATATTTGAAATAAATTATTTGATATTTAACACAAAAATGAATGATTTATTTAATATTCTCAACGATATATTAGATATTTTCTGTACTCTTTAACTCTTAAACATAGAAAAAGTATCGAAAAATATATAAATAGCTTTGTCGTTAATATTATAACAGCTTAAGGGTCTACCGGAGGCACTGTGAAGACTCCTATCGGCCGGCTGCGAACTACGGATTCGTTTTTGTCGCATTACAGCTAAAATTTCGAAAAAAATCGCAATAAAATTATGATATTTTTAATCAGCAACATTGTCCGCAAGTTCCTAAAGAGCGATTTTTTGGAAAAAAGATCGAAATAAAATTTCCAAAAATGTGCTGCTAACCGCGGATCAGGTGTAGCTGCTCCTTGAATTCGAATTCAATTTATTATAAATTTTTAAGAGTCAAATTGCAAAATCCAACTCATTAGGAACCTTCCAATTTTTATAATATTATTATAAGTATATTATATATTATTAAGTATAAAGAATATATTAAAAAAAAATTCATAAAGAAATATAACTTTTTCGAGGCTAAATACGAAAAATTCGAATATGACTATCTGTACCTAAAATACAACTAACGAATCGATGTTGGTAGCACCGCTTGCTAAGGAGAGACAACGATAGACAATAACGTCGTCTTTGTCTCTCTTGAAATGTAATGATGTTTGTACGTATACAGACATACACCAATACATTGAATAAGAATTCATTTCTCAATGTTGATGACAGTGACGCTGGAATTTTTTCGTCAGTCCGGTAGACCCTTAAGATTAATATTACAACAGCTAAAAGTCGTGGGAAAGTCTTGGACTTCTCGTCCAAGATTCCAAGAATATAAATTTCTATTATTTAGAGTAATGAGTTATTCAATTAACAAAGATAACAATGATTAAATAGTCTTATTTTCGGTAACTAAATTTTCCAACTATTTTATTTATCTTGATAAATGATGACTTAATATGTAGATATTTTTCATCTCTACTAGATAGATAGTTTTGTAGCTTTATGTAGAAGAGGAAAAAAGTGGAGAAAAAAAGAAAGAAAGATAAAGAGAAAAAAAGGAAGGGAAAAGAATATTATTACATATATGTATTTAAGAAATTCTGTTAGAAATTTTTTTTTTAGATATGCGTGATAATTCTTTTGTTTTAATCTTCTTTCTTTAAAGGAATTAACATGTTCCAATCAAACTCATTGATTTAAATCATCTTCTGTTCATCTATCTCTGTTTTTATCGTCTCTTCTCATCTTAAAAGCTGAAATATTCATTCTCAGAAAAATATTTTTTCTACGCTTCTCTTTTTTTATCTGAATATATTCAATAGAATATTTGAATAATTTACAAAGGTTAACACCATTTCAATCGACTCCCCATTTTTCAAATTTATTGAAAGGGATTGAAGTCAACACGACCAATCACATTTGATTCTCCCTCCCTTTCAACTCTAATTGCTCAATTTCTTATCTTATCTGTCCAAATTTTATTTTAAGATAAAAGCATGGAAAGTTTAAACATGAACTATGGATGTACTATACGTAAGTCAAAAACACTGTTAAAAAAACCGCTTTATATATTATAATTTATGTATTATACGTCTATGAGCTTAGAATAATTAGAACAGAAAAGAAAACAAAAGAAATGGAGAGAAAAAGAGATAAAGACCAAGAGAGGGACGGAAAGGAGGAAAATATATCTATTATTTATATTATAAAAACTTTTTTTAAAAATATTTTTATAAATATGTGATAGTTTTTCTTTTTTTTAATTTTAATTGTATTCCATACAAATTCGATTTTTGAAAGAATTTCTGCATCCATGAACGTTAAAAAAAAAATCTATAGAAACGGATAGATATTCGACATTCCTCAAACTACTAGAGTTTATTGATTTATAGATTATCTCGCTCTTTTATATTACCTTTGCGTACATACACATATTTGACAATCTCCAGTAAGGACACAGTATCGGCGCAAATCTACCAAACGATCTAGTCCGACTTAAATCCCCCGGAAATAAACGGATTACTCCGATCGAGTCGCATCTGTCGAGGTAATAAAAAAAAGGTAAAAACACCGGAGAGAAAGAGAGAAGAGAGAGAGAGAGAGAGAGAGTGAAACGCTCACGGGAAATGCTTCGTCCAGTTGCATTTATACGACCGCGACGGTGGGCGGTTCTCGCATACTTGCAACAATGCGATCGGATTATCCAACATCCTCTATATGGATCGCTTATACGATATATATATAGGGTGATGTGTAACTATGCGTTTGTAAGTCGCATTAAAAGCGGAGCATGTTCCATTTTTCCGGTATTACAATCCGGTATCACACGGTAGGAAGAATAATAAGAAAAATGCGAGATGTGACGAATCTATGAAGTAGATGGTAAAATGTGTAAGATAGAAAAAAAAAAGAAAATAAATGTATATGGGTTCGTTGGAAAATTTTTATGCAAAAATGCCACGAGGAGAAAGATTTTCACGCGAAAAATTATTTTTTACTGATCATTCACTCTGGTGCACTTATTGTTCTAAATTCATTTCTACTTCCGGCACACCGTGTATGAGCGAGTGCGCGAAACTTTAAATCGTCCACGAGGGTAAACCTACCCTACAAAGGGGAAGTTATTCTCTCGTAGATCTCGTATCTGTCTCGATCCTCGCGGAAAAGCGTGCAACGATCCGGTAAAGTTCTCTCTTTGTGGTTCTTTGTAGTACTTTGCCGCCGCTCGGATTTGGCCCTATGTACTCGTCGTAATCTTATTTACCAGGAGATTCACGGAGATCCCGACGTATCCTACTCCATGGGAACGTTAATTTCATTGCGCCGACAATTCGAGAACTTTTTCAAATCTGTAAATGCCCTGTCGCTCCAAGTTTTTCTACAAAATATAAAAAAATCTTATGAATTTCATATCTAATTCTTTATATTGGTAGCACATAATTGAAAATGAAAGCATCTTGGAAAAATACATCTTTCAACTAATTTGAGATACCTATGCGTTTCATCTCGATGGAAAGAGAATTTCAAACACATCAATTGTTTCAACACTATACCATATAATTATTGTATATTAGTCTTTGGGAGAAATAAATCGGTGAGTGTTAATAACGAGTGTTCAAATTCGTTGACCCCACTCCTGTCCGCGAGTTCCTGGACTCCTGGTTCTTCATAGTAAATCGTGTGTTCATCGGTACATGCTAGATGGGATAGTGTTGCATCAGGATCAAGGCAGCCACGTGTAAACTTTAAACTCTTTCGTTAAATCTAACTGTGGATTCGATCAGTAATCTTACAGTAACTTTTTAACGTTTCAACAATGTTTTTAAAAATAATTTGAAAACAGATTATCTAACAAAAGATTTTTTTTTATTTCTTTTCTCATAAACTAGAGAGTGCCTAAATAATCATAATTGAACTAAACTGATTGAAGGTACATAAAAAAATAAAAAAAAAAAAAAAAAAAAAAAAAAAAAAAAAATAGAAAGCACACACAATTGTAGAAAATTTTCACACCCTCAAAAAAATGATCTTGCAACTTCAACAAAAATTTTCTAGATGCAAAAAGTTAACTGAAACAGATAAATTATATCAATTTAAATGACAGACACAGAATTTATATCTGTACTATTAGTGTATAATTTAGACAGCAAATTTCTGTGATGCCTATCTTTAAGGCCTATTGTCAAGAACAATTATATTTATGATTAATATTTGGCAATGGAATCTAAATTTTCTAGAGGTATTGCTAGAATATCGCTGCTATATATTCTATACGTGACAAACAATATTCTAACAGATACAAAAGGTAGCGATAAATTTTAATTGAAACATCTAGAAATCTATTTACATTAGTGAAATATTTTTTTGAGTGCAAGACTCTTTACTATTTGCAAAATAAATACTCCTTGGAAAAATTAATGAGCGATAGCATCGACAGTTCTGCAACGGACGTCTGCTGTCATAATCGATTTCTCGAGTAAATACTCGAAAGGAATCTGCGCACCCCTCGGCATCGACGGCATCGAATTACGATAGCCGGGCGATAGCCCTGTGTACGAATAAAGCCAAGACAACTATATCCACGCCAGGGCTTTTTCAATCCTCCTAATCTGGAAGATGTTCAGATAATGTCAGTCAATTGGCGATTGACTGACTCCGGAGGACCAACTCCCTTTTTTTCTTCAGTATACTATTGTGGGAAAATGTAGCAGGCAATTGTCTACCACGACCCGTCTTTTGTACTGTGCTAAATGATAGCAGACTCCTTCAGGGACAAAACACAAAAAATGTTGTAAAGGATCCCAAAAAAAAAGAAATATTACTTCCGATCAATTCTATTTATACTCTTGAACAATTATTTTCTTTCCATCAAATAAAAAATGATCAAAGTTCTTCCAAAAAAATAACACGATCAAATCTCTCTTTCTCTTCTGTCTAACGTGATTAATGCAAAAATCATGTAAATTTTTATCTATAATAACTTTGTTTCGTGCATTGTATCGTACACTATTGTTGAATCGAATATGTCTGCGTGATAAGTTTTTCTTTCGAGGTAGACGTCAGAACGAAATGTTGTGACACCGAAGCAGGAGGGAAACGGGAGGGAGGAGGAGGGACATTGGATGGCGCACTGTGGAAAGCGCGAGGATTTATCCGCGAATGCCGGTTTCTCGCAAGCCGCGATTTATTTGCCCGGGCTAAAAGCTTAGAGACTCCCGCTGCCTATTGCACGCTGCTGGGAATACCAACCGGTGTATTCTATGTATTTGTGTCCTCTCGTATTCTCATCTATCAATTCGACAACGCGTGAGTGTCGCCGATCCGCGGTGATTTGCACGTTTCGCCGCCGGAGAAACGATTCTCTACGATTTTGTCGCGAGGATACTCGAGAGACAGTTCGTCACCAGAAACACAAACCTGACTTTGAAAATTCTTGCAAAATTTTCGAAAATTTCATGGAGAAGAAGAAAAGAATCCTTGAAGGTTCTTTGATGATGTGATGACCGCGCGGCGACAAACAAAAGCACCTTGGAAGAAGATCATTCGGTTGAAAGTGCCGCGGGATCTTTTGCGCATCGTTGCGCGTTAAAGGAGGCATTATCCTCGCAGGTGTATCCTCCGTTGTAGTGTATTCTCGAGAAGCGGACACGCGCGAACATATATAGTAGGCCGTAAGAAAGAAATCCCGGATAATCTCCGAATTCGGGATTCGCGCGCCAGAATCCCTCCTTACAACAGAACGGCTACCGATCACCGCCGACACAAGGCATACAAGTACATTCATACCCGCGATCTGAACGGCAAGGGTCCAGCTCAATTCCTCCGCGAAATTAAGCCTATTTCCGCCGGAAGCCTTCTTTACAGAATAGCCCATCTCTTTCGTCCGTTCGATGCTTATTCATTTCTGCGATTTTTCGTCGGCCTTTCAATTCGGTCATTTTAGATAGACATGCAGGATGCATATGTTTTATATGTTTTATTATCAATTCAATTTTTTATAAATATTTGTCCTCGTTATAATATACATTTATTATATTGTTAATTTTGTATCTCAATATTTTTTCCGAGTAATGACCAATTAAATGACCGGCTACACAAAACACACCAACAATGCCGTCACTCTCTTCCGGTGCATTAGTTTGCCTATAGAGGCTCTTATTTAGCCGCAGGATGATCTCGGCACAATTTAACGAACAATCATATTGAGTGGGGCCCTTTTGTAGGTACAAATTCGCATGTAAGTAGGTGGCGAGAAGAATCCTGTCCCGTCCCTGAAACGCTTTTAAAGGGCTTACCACTAGCATTAGCCGGGCATTAGCTCTCTCTCTCTCTCTCTCTCTCTCTCTCTATCATTTTCTGACCCCTGTTCAGTTTTGTTCCATCGTCTAGTACCTACATGCCGCCAATGTTCTGGGATTTGTCGCGCTTCACTGTTATTAATTATTTGCGGCTAGCTCGGCCAGAACACAAGCCCGGGTGTTTGGCTCCCTTAAGAACGATAGATCGTTCCTAACACTGCAGCAATAATGATATCAGTTTGTATATTATACATACTATCACGAATAAATCACAGATTCTTGCAAAACTATGAAACTTGCGTTTATTTTTATGTTAAAATATAACATAATATTAATGTTACTATTTAACATTTGTTTAATATGTTAAATTAACAGAAAAATTTCTGTAGACTGTTTGGAATATGCGATTTGTGTTAAATTTAATACAAATTTTCTAATCATGTGTTACTCGGCAGTTTTGAGGAAAAATCTGTCATTATTAGTTGTTATTTAAAAAAAAAATCAGACATATAAATAAAATTTCGATTGTACACAGAGAGCACGATTTGTTTGGATTTATTTATTTTATTCAAACAACATTACGTCATATGAAACATTATCTTTATTGACTGGAAAAAGTATTATTTCATTGAATTAAATAATATTATATGAGATACATGTTATTTTAAAAATCCAATAATCTTATTAGTTTCTTGAAATAAATAGCTTTTTCCGACTATGTCAAGCATAAATTTTATTAAATTTAAAGAAATTTGTCTCTCTGTGCAGATAAAAAAATAAAATATTATGGAATAAATATGAAAAAGAATATATATATATATATATATATATATATCTTTTAGTATATAGAAACATTTGAAATAACGTCAAAAAAATGGCATTTTTTATATTAAGAGTTTTATATTCTACATCAGGTATTGTAATAACAAAATCGGATATAATCTTAAAGTAGAAGTTTCATATTACATGAAAAAAATTATTATAACTTTTTGCATCGCAAAAAGTTGAATTATTCAGAAGAATCAAAGTGACATATTTTTGTTACCTTTTTTCTTACAAATTACTTGATTTTGCGTATGTTTTGAAGGAAATAGATAAACAATAATTTCAGATAATTAAAATTTTTCTCTTTATTATAAAATGTACACATTTTTATAAAAAAAAAACGATATATTTTTGGAGAAATTTTTAATAAACCTAAAAAAAAAATTCGTAAACTTTTAGGAAAAACTTCAAAAACTCATAAATTTTATAAAAAAAAAACTTTAAAGAACTTTTAAAACTTTTAAAAAATCTATAAACATTTAGAAAAAACTTAAAAAAAATTCCATAAACTACTTATTTCGAAACAGTTAGTACACATTGGGTATATACCGGGGTAGCTAGCGGCGGACTAAAGACTAAATAGCGATCGCTTACACTGACTCTGCTTTAGTGTTGCCATGACATGGTGCGAGTGTAGAACTATCTCTGAAGTATACTTTTGCTAGATAGCGCAAAGTCTAAACTCAATTTTTTTTTAACGTGCAGCATTAAAAAAAGAACGGGGTCGAAATCTATCTACCCTGTGTACTGTAAGTGTTAATGATCCTTTTTATTGTAAAGAGAATATAAACGTTGCATTTATACCTGTTGTTAACTTGTTGACTTCACAAACACTTCCAAGAGATGAGGATGAAAGTCTTGTTTATCTCTTAAGGCGCGCTTGGATGTTGATGCCGATATTGTTAGCCAATTTTGTTGCAATAAAATTGTGCTACTAGAATAAAATTTAAATGAAAAGTTACATGCAAAGAGAAAAACTTATGAAGATAGAATTACTTCTTCAAGAACCTAACCATCTCTTTCTCATAGCTCTTCGGCAAATATATTTCATTAGGCGTTAACATCTTTAATCGAATAAGTAATATTGAATAGGGACTTGCTGTTGGAGAACCGCAGGCATCATTCTAATCGGGAGAAATTATCGCCTGTCACACAGCGCGGCATATCTTTCTCTCGCGCAGCCGAGATTTACACTCGGGGCGTTATTCAGCGAAGAACCCGAGGGGTGAAGGACCCTCTGCCCCCGGTCTGAGCGATCAGGAACCCCTCGAGCGACCTCGAGGGTGGCGTGTCTCTCGGCCCCTCCCGAAACAAAACATATTGTCCGAATTTAATTGTGGACAGGGTGCATTAGATATTCATACGCTGCGTGTTCGGCGACGCGTGCGACGATTCTAGCACGTGCGTGTCGCGTCCTGGTCTCGTCTCGTCGAGGGAATAAATCTTTTTCGGGATAAACACCTCGCGCCCTTCGTGTCTTCCCGGACTCCGGGTGTCATTTTCTTAATCATTTTGAAAGCGACGAAAGAGACATTCGAAGTGAGTCAATCCGATATTAAAAAGCTAATGATTTCTCGCAAATTTAATGAATAATTCTGAAAGTAATATAAAGCCACAAGAATCTCGAAACTATTCAGGTAATTTCAACAATTATTTCTTAATTATAAATAATCTAATAAATCAAGATGTTATGTCATTAATCGGTGATTAATTTATGAATATTAACTCA
Source organism: Anoplolepis gracilipes (assembly GCF_047496725.1). Taxonomy (NCBI): domain Eukaryota; kingdom Metazoa; phylum Arthropoda; class Insecta; order Hymenoptera; family Formicidae; genus Anoplolepis; species Anoplolepis gracilipes. The sequence goes on along the minus strand of NC_132984.1, from coordinate 2,423,586 downwards.
ATCTTTACAGATAGCACGCGCGGATTGTAGAAACAAATTGTATTATCAATAAAGTGACCAGATGTTTAGTGCCTCGATGCGGGACGGTCCAAGAAAGGAGAAAAAAAAAATCTTAATAAAACACGTGTTTACATTTTTATACATTTATTAATGTATATATAACTTCAGAAGAGAAAGAGAGAGAGAGAGCCAACAATAGAAAAAATATGTTAAAAAGTTGGAAAGGTTAAATCTTTCTCTCTCTCTCTTTCTCTCTTTCTCTCCGGGACAATTCGTCTGGTTCACTTTAGTAACTGTAGTTACTCTACGAATGACGTAGATGGAAGAAAATCGTACACAGATAAAAGTAAGTGTCAAATCAAAACTTATATACTCATATAAACGCGTTCATATATAATACGCAACAATTTATAATCCTTTTAGAAGAATTTAAAAATCTTAAATTTCGACAATATTATAATCTTATTTTAATGTTATAATTGTCATTTCAAGAATAAAATAATTATTTCAATAATTATTTTACCCTAAGAAAATTGTAATCTTCGATTTGAATATGTGTTATTTTCTATCCAACATTTTTTCCTCTCCATTCACAAAAAAATTATTCTTAAATAACAAGAATATATTTTTCTTGGTTGAACTATATAAAATGTCTTTATTCAAGCAAATTTTCTTTCTTTAACGGAACATAATCTTATTTTAAGATTTACATTTTGAAATTAAAGATAAGAATATTCTTTTTTTCTGTGTAGGGTTAGCAAATCGACTACATTAGTGACGAGGCGATATCCAAACTCGATCATCCCCTTCGACCAAGTACCCTTATTGGCACTTGGGAATAAACAAGAGACGATCAATGGGCCATAAAGGATGGAATCGAGTGTCCATATAGAAAATATAGCTCCATAAATATGCTCGCAATTGACGTCACTTTGCAATGCCGTTATTATCCTTTCCTGCCATTTCGTAGAACGATCAATTCGGAATTGCGCTCTTTATATCCTAGAAAATAACAAATCGCAAGAGTTGTACGTTGACTCAATTATAACATAAAGTTAACGCTCGAATTTAATGTAATACTTAAAATTTAATAGATATAATTTAAAAGAATCAAATTTAGGTAATGTATTTCTTGCTAAAAGTTAAATTTATCTTTATAATCTCTCTTTTTAAAACTTTTAGAAAAATGCAAATCTTGGATATTTAAAACTTGATTAATTCTTATAACTTTAAATCTTAAATGTAGATAATTTTAAAATATTATTTTTCTCATTTTTTTCATTAAATTAAATCATTTTATAAATTGACTGTTTCTTTTCAACACAAGGTCATTAAAAATTATATCCCAATGATAATTAAGTTTATCATATTTGAAACAGTAACTTAAATATATAATTATTTGTCCAATTTCTCGATGTCTTTCATCGATACTTGGTTATCTTCACTGTGCGGAACCATTGCAGTTGAGTTACCAAAAGGAAACACCCATGACCTATTCCGGTTTAGCTTTCAACCTTTTCCACTTCAATTATTGTCATAGCCGAAGCACAACGCTATTGCCGAGCGAAGTACTCGCAAAAGGGTTAACTCGCTACGAAGAAAGTACCCCTACCTTAATGTACCCCCATCGCGCGAAAAAATTCCCTCCGTGGAGTCCCGCAAAAAAAAAAAAAAAAAAAAAAAGAGCAAAACGGCGAGAGCTACCATTTTGTTGCGTTGTGAAACGAACACAATATCCTACCAGAATAAATGCGAATGCAGAATTGACGAAGGAGAGAGCGGGAGAATATAGAATAATGGTAGGGGAAATATACGGAGAAGGAAGCAATGGTAGAGCGGTTCGTATCGACGGGGGAAGTCGCTTTCTTATTTTCATTCTTAGCCAGCATTCTCTCGAATTCAAGTCCTGATACTAGCACCCACCATTCCGCTTTCGTCCCACCTTCATGATCCTCCCTGTCTCCCACTCTTCATGGGCTGGGTTCGTGAAAGTGGAGGTGGTGGCAGCAGAACAGTTACAGAGTTCTTCTCTCTTTCTCTCTTTCATCTTCCATTTCTCTTTTCATCTTATCGACTCCTATTTTCGATTTGATCTAGATTCAAATTCAGAATGTAATTTGAACGCCAAGAAATCATCCTTCTAAATTAATGAAGAGTATGAGCAAGATGAGTTCCGCAAATTAAACATCCTCCAAAAATGAAAAATTATCAATTGTATTAACAATATTACAATATTAACAATAATATTAATTCTTATGATGATATTAACATTAATGTCAATGAAACATGATATCAAATTTTCTTCGTTTGTTTTATCATCTTCAACTTCTTGACTCTTCTCGATTCGAGACAAATCCCGAAACGGTAATCGATAAAACGAGAAAATGATGATCACTTGAAGGGTTCGCGTCGCAAAGAAGCCTCGTGCTTCTCATGATCACGATGCAGGCCTATCGAGAAAGTACACGTAGTGCCAAAGTGAGACAAGCGGAGAAACAGACTAGCTGTATGTAACTGACCTTACTGGCCTTTATTGACAATTTTGCCACTCAGGCCAATCAGAATACCGAAAGGTTCCACCACGCCTCCCAGACTACCATTGGCTCATACCAGTGAGTTACCATGGTCACCAGAACGTGCGTACAAGAGGGGATCACCAGAGCGCTGCTGACTCAGATCCGTACCTCGTACCCGAAGCATTCCGAAACTGACATCCGCGAGATAAGACCGCAGAGCCGGTCTCTGCCTCTTACCGTCGCGATTACCTGAGATTTAAAATTGACAACAAAAATGCCAATATAAGTATCAATGATGAACTAACTCATCAGTATCGTGTCACGTGGCGACCACAAAAGAACTTGAAAATCGTGATATTATATCACACACGGGACCCATATGTGTGATATAATAGTGAATTAAGAATTTAGACATAATAGTGAATTAAGAACTTTGAGCTGATCAAGTGCATAATTATTAAAGTAATTAAAATAGTGCAGTGACCCCTTTCCCTCAGATATTGTCACGTTCTCCTTGTGATTAAGTTGTTAAGTTTTGTGAGACGAAAGTCTCAATCACGGCAACAAAATTAATCTGGAATTGCATAACGCCGCCAGCTTTATGAGGTGAGTTTATTAGAAAAATGAACAAGTAAAAATAAATGATTCGAATCGAAGAGAGAGGTTTAAAGGTGAAAATTTTCTCAGATCTTTCACAAAAGAGCCTAAAAATTTATCTCCAACATCTTAAAATCCCTTTTCATAACTTTTCACCTTTTGATTCTATGAAACTGAATATTTCATAGAATCAAAACTGTTGTCACAAAACTTCTCATTCAAGGAAGATTTATGTGTCCGATTATAATACAGAAAATTTTTCTCACAAGATAATATTCCTAAATTTTTTTGTTACCAATCATTTTGAACATATTGAATAAAACATTTTCTCAGAATTTGTCATTATTTCTTGAATACAAAATCTTGATATATTTTTAAAAAATATAACATATAACTTATGTTATGTAATTACACATATACATACACGCACAAAGTGGTGAAAGTTTAAACTTGTGAATTAAATAGTGGAAAGTATCGTGCGTCGTATATTTTTAATCATCAAAAAGATATTTGTTTAATTTGCATCATTAAATGATTTTAACGCAGTAAAAATTAATATATAAAACTTTAAAAATAAAATTCTGATCCTTAATAAAACTATTGTTTAACAAAAAAGAGCTTAATAAAATTCTTAAAAGAAAACACTGTTGTAACAATAAAGATCTGAATCATGGAAATCTAACACACAAAAATACCTTTTAATAGAAATTATACATCGTTTTAAATGTTTGACATCTTAAACTTGATTCATAAAAAAATAAAAATCAAAGAATAATCTCTAGTAATTGATTAACTTTTAATATTTTTAAAGCTATATCAGTTCTATATTTCAACATTAATATCATAAAAATTAATATCGTAAAAAATATTAAAAATGTTATGTAGAATGATTCTCTTCAAATTGTAATATTTTCAACATTAACATTAAAAATTACGTAAATAATCAAATCTAATTTTCTTAGATTTCTAGTTTATCTTTTAGAATTACTATAATATATCGTTAGCTGTTTCGTATTAACAAGATAAAGTTTTCATCAATTTTTATTAATCAATTGACTTTAATTAAATCTTCCATTTATCTATAAATAAAAACAGATTTAAAAAGAAAACAACCACGCGTGTAATGTAACATTCAAGAAACTTTGCTGCAAAATAAACATTATTTGATTAAATTAAAAAATTAATTAATTCAAATTTAACATTATTTGCTTTGATTATATCACGTAATTAACGACTTGAAGAAAAAGTTTGATTAAATGACGAATAATATCTTCCTATGCACTGTCAAATTTCTCAAGGCAAAATTGTCTTTCGACGTGTAATTCTCGAAATATAAAATATATTCAAACCTAGTAAGTCACGATCGTGCTAAATTTGTTCTAATATTTTTAAACGTAAACAGGAGCAGGTCTATCCAATACGTTAAATTTAATACATTATCGATTTATCGCGCGCGGACCAACTTTCGATCGTTTATACATTACATAGGAGACCTTTTTCACAAATAAACGTGACGAAGCAACAAACTTTCGATCGTTTGTTGTATTATATGCAAAGTTTCTCCACAAATAAACGCTTTATTGTCAAAACAGACATAAATTGCGGTTTGCTGTGCATCCCCGGCTCCTATCAGTGACCCGTACCTAAACATTCAATTAGCACTTTCTAATCCCCCGTCGCTTGGGTTGTCAACAGCCATTACTTCCAGCATCTTCTCGGTCTCAGTGAGTTCTACCCCCAAGAGAAGGATAGAGAAAGAAAGAAAGGGAGAGGTGTATTCTCTCAGAGAGCACCCCAAACACCACGATGATGACGGGGTGGTTGTTCCACCCTATGCAACTTCGCCTAACCGACGTATCTATTAATCCGTCCTGAATGACACTCGAGGGTGGCATTCGCTCTCTCGTTGTTCCCCTCCTCCTCCGCACAGGGGTGAACCTTACAAAATCGTAACTACCGCTCCCCCTCTCTTTTTAAACCCTCCCCCGACCACTACAAGTTTTTTTTAACGAACGCTCAAGGAGGATTCAACACGATAATTGTATTAGTTCGAGAAGCTAGAATTATCGGAGTAAGAAGAAGAGGGACAGAGAAAGAGAGAGAGAGATTGAAAGAGAAAAGGAAACGAGAGGGAGGGAAGTGAGTCGTTTGCCGCACCCTTTGCCGCAGGGATGACGTTTAGAGTAAAGGATGAAGAACGAGAGAAACGCACGGAACGTGCCGAGATTGGTTAATGGCTTTGATACGAAGAAAAGGATAAGATTAATTTGCTTATGAATTGTGGAGCAAACGAATAAGCAATTATGTACCGTCGATGCTACGAGGAAAGGACCCACACTCATCTCACTCGACCCCCTACGAAGCCTTTACGACGATACAGTTGCGGTTCACCGATCAAGAATTGTTAGTTCTCATAATTGCACGTAAAAGAAAGCAAGAAAATGAGAAAGTGGTTTTGTGTATATGTGTGTTACTTGCTGATGATAATTATCGTAAAAGATATATTTTCCTACTTAAAATATTAGAATTTAAAAGAATTTAATCATAAACATTAAAAGAAATAATATACAGATTGAAATCAAATTAACACTTGATATGTACAACTAATACACACACACACACACACACAGCTAATTTTTATACCACAACTGATTTTATGTTATAACCCTCTGAAAAAAATGGTAAAAGTTACGTACGCACAAAAACATGCTCATTCTCTTAACAATGTTTTAATAAAATCTACCCAGTACTCGATTATTCTTTCGCTCTGACATTAATCGAGCATTCTTACGTCCCACGGGATTAATGTGTGATCCTTGGATTGACCGGACTAACAAGGGCTACTCATTGGTAGCTGTCTTTAATTACAGAGCTGGCGGCAACATGTGCGATGGCTCCTTCACAGAAACCCTGCGTAGTATGCAGGGCATGACGGGGGCATCACCACCGGGTGCCAGTGTCGGTGTCGGTCCCATGGGGGTCGGCCTCAACAGTCCGCTCGGTCCGGGTGGCAAGAAAGTGCAAGTGGAACACATCAAGCGACCTATGAATGCCTTCATGGTCTGGTCACGTCTACAGAGACGAAAGATTGCTCAAGAAAATCCTAAAATGCATAACAGTGAAATCTCCAAACGTCTCGGTAAGCAGATGTTAGCTTTTGAAGTTGTTGCTGCATTTTTAGAAATTAATTAAAATAATTTAATTTATCTTATTGGTAAATACTAATAATTAGTACAGTAACATAAATTAAATTGTTTTAAATAATTTTTAAATACTTCGAATATGTTTATTTGTAAATTTTTTTTATATTTTTTTACATTTTCAGATTTTGAAAAATCATAAAATCATCATCAAATTTTGAAGATTACTAAAACCTGCAAAAATTGTAATTTTACAAAAATTTTTGCAGGTTTTAAAATGCTATTTCAAACGTCATAAATTTAAAATCCAACAGAGATATTATATTGCAACATTTTAAGATCTTCAGAAACTAAGAGTGAAATTTTTTATTTTCCGGAATTTTAAATTTTAATGTTCTTATCATATTCATCCTAATATAAATTCTAATGGTAAGATTAAACAAAATTTTTTAAAATAATTTTTTTTAATAATAACAATATTTTAGAATATAATGATAATCGCATAGTTATAATTGCTGATGATAGTTATATCCTAAAATATTGTTATTATTAAAAAAAATTATTTTAAAAAATTGTTTAATTTTACCATTAGAATTTATATTAAGATGAATATGATAAGTACATTAAAATTTAAAATTGACAATATTGTGCGAAAATGCCTACCAAAATACGTTTTATTCACGATTTTGCAAGTCGCCACTCGCGCTGAATAATTCGTCGAACAATCGGGAGTATCATTTTTTCGCGATCTTTTTCATCAATTTCTTTTTACAAACAACTTCGCGCACATGTTCCCGTGATTCAGCGTCAACGGAGAGAGATATTCCGTCTAGTATTTCTGTTAAATACCTCACAGTCGAGATCAACAAAGGATCTTCCGCAACTCCCTCGAGCTTCTTTATCTGTCATTTTCTCTTCGCCTCGCACCCTCTATCCCCTATTTTTCGTTTCCCCGGCGACGACGAATAAGGGAAGCGTCTCCTCCTCTTTCTCCTCTTCCTCCGCCACCTCTTTCTCGGTAAAAATGATGCGCACGCTCGAACCTTCGATGTGTACACCCCCTTTCTATTTTCCATCTTCCTACTCTCCCCGGCCCATCTTTATTCTCCTATGCTTCTTCCTCCGCGTTCTCTCTTTTGTCGGCGCGACACTTTTCCGTCGCTCTTTCGCCGCCGAGCATATTTTTGGATGATACACTACATTGCAACACTTACGGATTTTGTCCCTTTCCTCCCTGCCGCGGAACTTCTACAGAGTGTCCCATAATAATCATATCGTCTTCTCGTGCGTGTGTAGGTAGAGGCTATACGGTTATTATCAAATATTCTGTAAACGTAGTATACATTATACGTATATAAGGGGACACAAAATTCCGTACTTTCTCAATGATGATCGGAATTTTAACGGGCGGACGCGTGGAATGTCACGTTTCGCTTTTTTCCCCACAAAGATATTTGGAAGAATGTCGTTTTATTTCCCCATTGATTATATGAATCCCTAGCCTAGCCACACAGGAATTCTAAGAAGCTAGCGAAAAAAATATTTCGACATAATGTAAGGATGTTTGGAAGCATTTTCAAAGACTTTAAAATCTTAAGTCGGATATTGGACTCTATTTCGAAAGCAAGGATATTAAAATTCTTTGGCCTATCACTAGAGCAAATAATATATAGAAAAATTCATTTGTACAAGATAAATCAGTCGATGAACATAAACGAGGAAGATTCACCAATGAATCGAAAATTTACTTGGAACAAACATGGAAGCATTTAGGATCGCAGGAGATAGAGACTAATGAAAATCTACGATCATGGATGTGTGCAAAAAAATCCGTAATAATAAATTAAAGTGACTATCTATGACTATACACATTATCAATATAAGTATTAACATTCAGATGTTTTTGGAAAACAATAAGTGTAAGTTCTGTTGAAATTTCTTTAAATGTTAAATCTTCATAATTTTCTATAATAATCTTTCATGTGGAGTTACTCCGTACTTCATATGGTAGATTCATGCCCTTGAATCGTATTGTTATAATAGGTAACGAACTCTCAACTAACGAAACCTTAATTTCTTTTGTTCTTTAAGGGGGGCGGGGATTCGGTCTAGAAACCTGATTTTTAGACTTTTTTTTGCAAATTTTTTATAAAAAACGGATAAGATCAATTAAAATAAAAGTTTTTCCTATTTGTTAAGCAACTTTTTAAGTATCTTTTAAAATTTTTTTTATTAAAAAATTCCAAGAATTAAGCTGCATATAGCAGTTCTTCTAAAAGAAAAGTAGTTGCACGGTGCGCACGATTGGGGCCGTTCTGCTTATCAGAAACAAAAAATTCAAAAAGATTCTTAGATTATACGAGTTTGGGTATCGCTCGAAGTAGAATTATCAAAAAATATTAATTTTTTAAAATTCTACAGCCCTTTAAAGACGAAAAAAATAGCCAAAAAAGTAAGACTTATTTTCAAAGTGACGCCGTTTTGTTATTTTTGCATATTTTTTAAAAATCCTACTTCTTGGCGCTCTTAGGGACAAATCCTTATGATTTTCAAAGAGTGCCTACCTTTACATAATACATGTCAAAATTTCATCATATTTCGACCATTAGTTTACAAGTTACAGTTGTTTTAGTGACGCTACTTTTGATATTCCGAAAACAATGGAAAAAAAAGAATTTTGTGTGTTGATTAAACATTGCTTTTTGATGGGAAAAAATACCGTTCAAGCAAAAGTTTGGCTTGATAAGTGTTATGGGGATTCTGCCCCATCGAAAGCAATGGTCGAACGTTGGTTTGCTGATTTTAAACACGGTCGTACAGACACCGAAGATGCTGAACGCTCTGGACGTCCAAATGAGGCTGTTATTCCAGAAAACATAAAAAAAGTGCACAAAATCGTTTTGGAAAACCGTAAAGTGAAGTTGCAGGAGATAGCTGACATCCTAAAGATATCAAAAGGCAGTGTATTCACCATCGTGCATGAACACTTGTCTATGAAAAAGCTATGCTCAAAGTGGGTGCCGCGCTTGCTCACAGTGGATCAAAAACAGCAACGCGTCGATGATTCAGAGCGAAGTTTGAAGTTGTTTAAGCAGAATAAAAAGGATTTTTGCGTCGATATGTGACAATGGATGAAACATGGATCCATCACTACACTCCGGAATCAAATCGGCAATCAGCTGAGTGGACAGCAACCGGTGAAAACCGTCCGAAGCGATCAAAAACGCAAATGTCGGCCGGTAAGGTTTTGGCCTCAGTGTTTTGGGATGCGCAAGGAATATTGTTCATCGACTACGCTGAGAAGGGAAAAACCATCAACAGCGAATATTACATAGCGTTGTTGCAGCGATTGAACGACGAAATAAAAAAAAATTGGCCTCAAATGCAAAAGAAAAAAGTGATCTTTCATCAAGATAATGCACCGTGTCACAAGTCAATGATTACAATGGCCAAATTGCACGAATTGAAGTTCGAATTGCTTCCACAACCACCGTATTCTCCAGATCTGGTCCCCAACGACTATTATCTGTTCGCAGACCTCAAAAAGATGCTCCAGGGAAAAAGATTTGCGTCAAATGCTGAAGTCATAGCCGAAACAAATGCTTATTTTGAGGGTAAAGACAAATCGTTTTATAAAAAAGGGATTGAAATGTTAGAGCGGCGCTGAAATAATTGTATCACTCTAAAAGGAGACTATGTTGACGAATAAAATCGAATTTTGCCAAAAAAATGTGTTTTTCTTAGTTAACCTCGGGACTTTTTGACCGATGTGTTAAGCAAACCTTACGAAAATGATTAACTTAATATAGTTTATTATTTTTCTCTTTTTTTCAGTTCTGTCATTGTAGTTTCAATATCCCAATTGTATCAAAGGGATTCCTTCCCCGTTTATAAATAAATAAATAAATAATTCTTTTATTTCTAGATTATATTGAGACTGTAAATTTTTGAAGCTTTGGTATTTTAATTCTGTGATTCTTCAAATTTTGGTTCTTGAATTTTTTTCACTAGTTATAAATTGGAATTGAAATATTTAAAATTGGAATTAAAATCGGAACACTTAAAATTTAACATTAATCCATTCAACAGTGGATTCTAAAACAAGTGAGAAAAGCTTTTCTTTTCGGAATAGACACTTTGTGTCGTCGGGATGCAAAAACGGCAAAAATAATTCCGGTCTAAAAGTGTGATAAAGCAGCCTCTAGTTTTATTGCATCAATTAGTAGATGGCGATTCACTCGTTTATCTTCGCAGCCGACAATTTGCCACGTTTCACGACGTTCGGAGAACGTTTAAGGGTGTGGATCCTGAAGGGAATAATCGCGGTGCAAGAGACGACGAGAAAGGGGTTCTTTAAAGTGAGTGCTCTGTCGGGAGACGCTTAGAGCTAATCTAGTTATTGGACCTCGCTGTAACGTTCTTGTTGTGCAAGTTGCTCGTCCGAACCTTGCCCCTTTCCCTTTCGTCTTCGAGATTCCACTCCAACGAATGGCTTAAGCGTTTTGAGAATGATGGCAATTTTGATCGAGATAAAAAGGTCAAGAAAAATGAAGTAGAGAAATAAGAGATTAAATAAAAGATTCATGCCATTTTTTTACGGGAGATTTGAATAATATATTGTAACTAATATACTATTAATAATGTATATTACATTATTTTCTGATAGATTATCAAAGTAATCAACAGGAACTGTAAAGTTGAAACTATTAATGACGCTGACGATTATAAAGGAATTATTGCAAAAAAAATTAATTTTGAAGTCTTTATAGAAACTAGACATCACAGGCGCAAAAAACATCCAAATTTCGTAATTAAAAATCTCAGATCGACTGCGAGCCGAAGAGACACTTTTATCGAGAGGCATCAATGATTAATAAAAATGAGTTAATAATGATAAAAAGTAATTTTTGAATTTAAATTCAAACTTTTTATTAATTAGAAAAAGAAGATGTACCATAATTTTATTATGCATTATTTTTTTCGTTAATCCATTATCTTAAAATTAGACAATAAAAAATGATGCTATTCAACTAATCATATTGGTACACAATTCAGTAGAGAAAGATATTAGTATAATCAATTTGTAGTATAGTGTATAACACCAGGTTATTCAATCTATTTAAAGTACTACATATTTTTTTAAAGCTTCACGATATTGCTCAACTGTGTTGAAAGCCGTAATTTTAAACAAAATATTTAACCAAATTTAACCAAAATGTTTTAAAAAAATGCAAAAACCAAAAATGAAAAGAAATTGACAAGCAATTAGAAAATTGAACTCAATTAGAAAGATTAACAATCATATAACTACCCAGTTAGTGCAACTTATCAGCAGATTAATCAAAAAGACTTAAAATTTTTGGTATCAAATACTATTAGCCTCCGCATTAAGCTTGTGTTTTGTTGACAAAGCTTAATGACATAACCCGACAGCAAATTGGTGGTTCCTACATACATAAGAGTGTTAAATATACACTCTCAGCGCATGTTTACAAAAAAAAGTCCCAGCTTTACTTACTAACTTGAATACTTAAGAAAAGAAGAAGTATATCAAAAACTAAAAAGCTTCGATTAAAATACACTAAGAAGTTCTCTGAAAGAGTGATTCTAATTAGACTAGACATCACAGGAGCGCTATTCCTTTATATAGTCACATACGCTATAAATTTGAATTTATATGTATCTCTTTCTCTTTCTCTCCCCCCCTTTCTCTCCCCCCTCTGTCCCTCTTTCTCTTTGAATTATATATAATTATATATATAATTAGAGAGGAAGGAAGAGAAAGAGAGAGAGAGAGAGAGAGAGAGAAAGGGAGGGGTGGGGTGAGGGAGAGGGAGAGAAAGGGGGAGAGAGAGAGAGAGAGTTTCTATATATATATATAGAAAATATAGACAGACATAATAATGTATTATAATGATATATAATACATACTTATAATACTATATGTATATATTTATATAATATATTCTAATATATGTCTATATTTATTTTATGTATATATATATATATATATATATATATATATATATATATATATATATAACTTTTATTAGTTAATATTATATATCTTCTCCTTTTTTGCTCGTCTTTTTCTCTCTCTTCCTTTTCTCTCTGTCCTTCTGCTTCTATTTCTTTCTTCGTTTATTTGTCCACTTTTTCTTTTTCTCTTTCTCTAACAATAAGAATATAACAGAATTTCATAGAAATATTATTATATAACATAATATACATATACATATACATAGAAAAGGGGCAACAATGTCAATAACATGCCTTTTTTAGAAGAGGGATAATCTTATTTGATCTTATTAATTTTATTGACTTTTCTATCATAATTTTGATAGTCTTGCCACAAGAGTTGCAATGAGATTTCACTTCATAGTTTCTCTCTCTCTCTCTCTCTCTCTCTCTCTCTCTCTCTCTCTCTCTCTTAAAGCCATCTCCAACACAATATTGTGTCGTAAAAACACACATACGCGATGCAAACACCCTCGAGAGAGAAGTTAACAAAGAGGACCGAGAGAGGGTATATAAACACATGAGAGAGGTAGGGAGAGCGCGGGATTTAGAGAAGCGAAGAGACTCGGGGGAAGCTTTCATCGTAATGAAGTATTTCTGCCGCTTGCCGAAGCCTTGAAGAGGAAAGGCATCAACTTCTTTCGAGCGCGTTAAAAGAACGACTTGTCTCGGTCTTGCAATCCCCTTGGAAACAGGATGCCCATCTGACGATTCTAAAAGACAATCTGGTTTAACTCTTTAAACAACCAACATTAGTTCGTGAAATTGTTTGTGTCACTAATTTTAAATAGTAACAGCTCGCGATTCTGTACCGAACAATCAAAATAGCATTGCTCGAAATTAGTTTCTATGTTTTACAATAAAAAAAAAAATAACGAGACGCGGTTTTTTATTTTTTCGCTTTAATAACAAAACTTGAATATTTAAAAAAGACCTAAATTAATATTTATTCATATATTCTAGAGCTACCTTTTGCCCTATTATGTGATCGACTATCATGACAGACAGACATGCAGCGATTGACTACGGTCTTTTTTTTTTCAAAAAGCTCGAAAAAATAAATAAATATTGCACCGATGTGTATTCGATAAGATAATCGACATAAGATACAAAAATTTATATAATAACATTGTTTCTTGAAAGTATATATCTGGGGTTCTAATAAAGATAATATAATGAAACTAGAATTACACTCTAAGACACACATCTAGTAAAATAGCTACTTTAAGCAATAAAAACATCATACGTGACAAATTCGGAATAGTGTCGTCGTGATAACATATAATAAGAAATGTGTTGATATAATACGCGTAGAAATTTGCATTTTCGATGTAGTAAACGATAATATTTCGAAGAAAGTTTAGAAGAAATATAATTTATTTTTTTGAACTTTACAAATACACTTTTGTATTTTTTCCATTTACTTTCTTACAATTTACACAGACACTTTTATGATTATTGACTAACAATAAGACTCGGACAGACCTGGTTATTATATTATATATTCTATACAACTTATCATTTTTTACGGAACATTGTAATTTTATTTAACATCAACGTATAATTAAAAAATATAAACGTGACACATGTCGGCTGTGCATTTTATATTTTCGAAAAATTGATAAAGAACTTTGGAACGATAATGACGTTCAAACGCGACTTGCCGACGGCTTTTTGAGAAACAGCATAAGTGCAAAGATCAAATCTAATATTGAGAGAAAAGATATTACCGTGCCAACTTTCACAAATCTTTCACGAAAGTAGATCTAAATCGTTGATCCGCGAAATCTATGAGTGGAAATAATTCGCTGTGAATCTTCCGACGCTGCACGCTTACCTATAGAATCGCGAGGACAATGACGTTCGTTGCGACAATGGTGATACATATATAGGATGTTTCATTTTTATTTCCCCGGGCAAATATCTCAAAGAATGTAAAAGCTATAAAAAACATTTTAGTCAAAACTATTTGGTGGCGGACATAAAATGGTGCTGTATTAATTTCACTTTAGATAGTGTCGTCAAGTTCAGGGCAAGATCACTTTGAATTTCTCACATGGAACCTCCTATCTTTTATTCCATATTTTTATAACTTTTCTCGTTTTCAAAACATTATAATGTTATTTACTTCGAGTCAGCCGTTTCGTCAATGTTATTGAATTTTTCATGATGAAATATTGGTGGTTGTAAGCCACAAAAGTAATAAGTTCAAAGTTACGTAATAAATAATTTTCATATTTGACTGGCTTACAACAAACTAATAGCACTATTTTATATCCTCCTTTAAGCCAATTTTTTTGGTCTAAAATGTTTTTCTTTTATATTTATATTTTTTTGAGATATCTGCCTGAGGATATTAATAAGTTGAAACACTCTGTATATATGAAACACGTACAGGTACACGTACGTGCGTCTCCGCGTTTTCTCCCGTCTTCTTTCACCCTTCTCACAGTCATGATTAAAAATGATCGTCCCCGGGTTTGAAGCTTCCCGCTCTCTTAAAAGCTTCTGTCACTACTTCGAGTCGCCCACCGGTCGCTCTTTATGTCACAAAGGCTCGGATTCTCTGCTCCATTTCGAGACTTATGAGTAAAATCTGTTTCCCCAAATGAATTTCGCGCCAAGCTTAGCGCGTAAAGGATTGGGAAAGATTAAAAAGACACAGGAGTGAAGTCCTCGCGGAGTTTTGTTTACTTGAAATTTCGAGATACTAATAAGCTTTGAATTACAGGCAATTAAATATGAAGAAGCTTTTCGTGATCGAAAGACATAATCAAACATCATAAATCATTGCAAAATTAGAAAATTTCAGATATTCTTTCAGATGCTTTCTCTTTAGAATTTTAATTTTTCTCAATGAGATTTTTTCCTTTTTAAAAACGTAGATGTTAAATCTATCTGTCTCTCGTTAAGATTTCTAAGATACGAAATATATTAAAATAACAGAAGATGCTTTACCTTTCTCATATTCAATGTAATGAAGAGACAAAATACCACGCGGGACATGAAAGCTTCATATGAAATAATATTACGCAAATATTTTGCAAGATAATTGTTAACAAAATCATAAAAGGGATATACTGTATGAGGTCGGGTTTACGCTGAAGATAAAACAATGCTGCAATACGTCGCGAAAAAGGCCTTGAATCATCTGTAGCGTGTAATACGTATGCCTCGGAGGCATTTTCTTAATGGGCACGATACGACGTCGGTAACGAGAATAACGGCGTCATTGTTTCGCGCCATAAGAAAAGGTAAAGGCTATTAGCAACGTGGCACGCGAAGAGGACTCAAGATAGGATTTCCTTTTTAGCCGTGTCGCTTTATTTAACGACGTAATTATACCGTACGTTAGCAAATGAATGTATTTAATGAAATTTCGCGCTATTATCGAGAACGCTTACCCGATGATTTATCCGATGTCTGTCTGTGACATGAACAAGAATTACGTATACACAGTATACGAAACGCTTGTCGCTTATTTAAGGATATTTCAATAAACATATAACGTATAATAATTGTAGGCCAAGAAAAAGGGACATGTAATGAAATGCCTCGAAAAACGTTCGTTATTGTAGAGTAGCATTTATATTGTTTTTTGCAGTCTCGGTAATACTTATCTACTATATAATAATACCATTTCCGTTCACAAGAATCGATATGTAACCATTGCAAATCTTGCTTTTAAAAAGAAGACTAATTAAGTTCTATTTTTTTTTTTTTTTTTTTTTTTTTTTTTTTTTACGTTAATATTTTAAAATATATGAATGTCATTATAATGTACAATTTTTTGTTACGTATGCCTTCTTTCAAACTCTTTTTAACAGATAATGTTACTAATTAGCAGACTGAAACTTCATTCGCCTATTTTAATGAGCTCCGTTTGTTGAGCGGTGTATTTTTAACACTCAACATATTTTCTCACGTAATCCTGACGACGCAAGTTCGATTTCGGAGCCCCAAGTCGCAAAGTCCCCCCCCCCCCCCGCGCCAACAGGAAATGCAGGAAACGTTTTCCAATTTCCACGTTTCATCGTCGGGGACAAGTCCGGGAAGGGTTGGAGAGGAGGTGGCCGATCGATCGACGGTGCAGTAGCTGCACCACCACCCCTTCGTCTCTCACCATCTTCAACTGTCACGCTTCGAACGATAAACTCTTTCTTTTGCAAAAAAAAAAAAAAAAATTCAATGTTCACGCGAAAAGTTATAATAGATGAAATTACAAAAAAAAAAAAAAAAACCATTTGTTTCTTTGCGCGAATCTAGGAAAGAATAACAAACTGCTCGAGATAATCGACGAGGCAATTGACGTATTCTTTATCGGTCCTTTAGCCGCTATTGGTCGCGTCACAGAAACGAGGACGACGTCACGGCCACGCCGTCCTCTGCCCTCTTTCGTCTTCCTTCTTTCCCGGTCCTCCCCTCTGTCTCCTCTTCGCCATCCTCGTCCATTAATTAACAGGCTTTGTACTTTTAAACGATGTTAAATAAACGGCATTGTCCGCCGACGAAAGGACTGAAAAGCGGGTGCCATTGTGCTTTAAGCTCGCTCCTCATCGTCCTCGTCGTCCCCGTCGTTGTCGCCGTCGTCGTCGCTGTCGTCATCGTCAACCCCAGAAAGAAGGAAAGAGAAAACGAAGGAGTATTGCCCGCGAACGCCAACTTACTAATACCATCAGTACCTGGAAGCCTTTGTTCTAAACAAATACGTCGAAACCCGCCGCCACCCCCGTCGCTCTCTTCTCGCCATTTCCCTCTCTTGTTCGATCGTGCCACCTGCCTTTCAGACGGGAAAACGTGTATCGATTGGATAAGCCGTAATATAAATGGAGAGTACACAGGGCTACCCCTTTTGCGCGACCGGAAGTCGCCTCGGCTTTTTGATTCCGAAGGCAAATTCACGCGGTTCGTGAGTCGTCAATTTAGACCACTATTTCTCAAACGACGGAAACTCTTGAGAATGTTTTTACATAAAGCAAAAAGGACAACTTTACCTTCTTATTTCACCGTCAAAGGTTTTTAATCTTTAGAATAAATGAATAGATAATAATATTTCTTAAGAATGAGAAGAAAAAATTATAGAATAATTTACACCCTTGTATTTACATACAAAGAGCTCTCTTACGGAATTTAATAATTAAAATAAAAAAATGCTGAGTCTGATGCAAGCTGCAGTATACATTTCTAGGATTAATTAAGTCGAGAGATTTTATTTGTCGAGAACAGTTTCGCGTTATCAGCCTGCCATTGTCTCGATAGACATGATTCTCGAACTCATTCAATGCTTGCCGATACCTTTTCTTTGGGGTTCATTGTTCGCCACCACGTATCCGTATTGTCCAATAGTGCTGTTGTTACTGTTCGTAGTAGGCAGCAACAATGAGAAAAACAAGGGATCTGTAGGGTTCACTGCGAATTCCCGGCTTCCGACATTCTTATCAGCTTTTATCGTGGACTCCGAATTCTCTTCTCTTCCCTCTATTCTTTTCTTTTTCTTTTTTTTTTTTTTTAACTGCAGGATCTCTAACTAAAAGTAATGTCGATTATCTAATAACTTTAAAAACTATATTTTTGAATTTTTATTTAAATCATTTAAAAAATTTAGTCCAACTGTATTTATCTTTATTGTTTTTTTCTTTGACAATTTTTTTCCCGCGTTCAAATGGAACTTTGTATCGACTATTCAAAATATTTCTTCTTTTTTTTCTCTCTTTTTCAGTCTGCCGACGATTTTTTTGCTTCTGACTACGTGTGTAATCCTGGTCAACACATATAAAAGGAGAAGACATGCTCGAGAGCTATTAAAGTCCTATTAAAGTAAAGAGTGTGAAAATAATTACTTTTGGTGACTTTACAACCGGCTTATATCGAGCAAATCCCTAGTTTTGAAATAATTAAACTGCAGGTGTGTTATGTAATTTATTTCCCAATTCGCATCAGAATATGTCAGATATATTCCAGAAATATCTCAAATGAAATGTTCGGATGTTCCATTAATGTTCCAAAAAATATTCCTGAAATCTCTGGTTGACACAATGTGAAATATTTCTAGAATATTTTATCAGAATATATGCTGAGAATATTTATTGTCTTGTGTTTCAAAAATCTTACAGACATTCTGTGAACATAAAAATTGATAAAAGTAAATATTATAAGATATCGTTAATTTTATGTTATCACTGTTGTATTTAGACACATAAAAGTATCAAATACTTATATCTGAAATAAACAAAATATGAGTATGTCATATGTTTAAGTGTATAAACACAACGAAATTAACAATCTCTTAAAATATTTATTTTACGATAGTTTTATCCTAGTATTTTTATGTACGAAATAATAAAAAGAAGTCTAGATAGATTTATTAATTTTTATGTTTAGAAAATTTATAATAGCCAATATTTTACAATTAGAAAAACATTTTAACAATTTTTTTTTAAACATTTTATATTTATCATAAATGCATATTATAAATATAAGTAATATAATACATAAAGAACTTTTTTAAAGTTTCCTTTATATACATATACATATATATAAAGTTGGATTTCTTCTTTCTTGATTGAAAATTCAATCAGAAATTCAGATTATATATATGTAATAAATTTCTGACTGAATTTTCAATCAAGAAAGAAGAAACCCTATTGGCATGGGACAGTCACAGAACGTCCTACAAAGATGCTATAAATATGACAGTGGGAATATACAAAGTGTACATTAATGGAATATTTTATAGAATATTTCTTTCGGGATGTATATCCACAATCTGTTCGCTGAATATTCCATGTATACTCTTAAAGAGATGTTTTATTATTATGTTGATGGGATTATTCCTCCGGAATATTAATCATGATATGTTAAAGAACGTTCATGTAGGACTACATGTGTAACATATCAATGGAATACATTTGCAACTTGCTATACTTGTGAATCAAATATTTTGTTTATTTTTTATGAATATATTTTTTTTCATTATTTTATTATTATTATGTCGATGAGACTACTCGTGGAACAATTGTAGTTTGAAAAAAAATATATTCATAGAAAATAAAAGAAATAAAATAATGTATATATATATATATATATATATATATATATATATATATATATACATTATTTTATTTCTTTCAAGAGCTTTTTTCGACATCGTCGGTATAGCGAAATCTCAGTGAAATCAATCTTCAGTAAACACGAGCTTTCCGGCATCGCGACGTCGACATCTCGCTGCGGCGGCCATTGTTGGCGGCGTCGCGGTGCAAATCCCGGGGGCGCATTGTGCCCCTCGGCGTCGGGGGGTCGGTGCGTCGCGCACCTCGCTACTGGTAGGTTCCGTTTCCAGAATACCGGGGCTTCGCGCTTTGTGCGCGCCTCGGCGGTCTCGCCGACAACAAGTGGTAATTAATTCTGCGCAAAACAATCAGCTAGCTCGATGAGTGGGGGTAGAGAAGCGACGAAGGGGTTAAAAACGTGTCCAATGAGTCCCTCCGAGAGCGTTTAAATGCGACGCGAAAAGCCACAACGCGTATGACAATTAATCGTATAATTTTAAATTTAGAAATTTACATTATATATTACTTATCATGTATATATATATATATATGATAGACATAATAATAATAATTTTTATATTTTCCTCTTTTCGTTAAATGCGGCTTAATCTTTTATTTAGTTGATGAATAACCAAAAGTAAATGTAAAGACAAATACGAAATATTAATATTTGACAATCGATGCCGCGATCGTCACGAATGGTTTTTGCATTGTTGTAAATATTTACGAGTCAAATTGACGGAATGGACGGTTCTCAAATATTTATACTTTCAAACAACCGTTATTAATCACTATTTAATAACTAGATACAATTGCAAAAAAAGACATTGTAACATAAAATGGAACGAATTATCCAGTCGATTAATGATTGAATATGAGAATCATATTTATGCGACGATAAATGCAACTGATGTACACATTTGCGCTCTTATTGTTAATCGTAAGATGAAAATTGTGACAGGCGCGGAATGGAAGCTTCTTACGGAAGATGAAAAACGTCCGTTCATCGACCAGGCCAAGAGGTTACGCGCCCAACACATGAAAGAACATCCAGATTACAAGTATAGACCGCGAAGAAAACCCAAGACCCTGCGAAAAGAAGGCTATCCTTACAGCATTCCGTATCCAAGTGTTCCCATGGACGCTCTCCGAGCCGGTAAGTATTTTAATTATTAATTTTATATGTTATATAACACAGAGCTGCACAACTTTTTTATTAAAGCATGATTGACTTTTATGGCCGATAAGGAGCAACTACTCCACTTTCTTTTTCTATTTTTATTTTTTTTTTTTTTTTTTCTAGGTTCTTTAGAGGGCAACATGATCATTACACCGAGTACAAATACACGTTACACACCTTACCACTCTTATGTTGTTTATAACAACAATATTACAAATATGCCTCATATATATGCCTATAATTCTTGCTCGTAGCATAAATATCTCGGATCTCGCTTGCACAATTTATGTGATTTTATTTATTTTAATTATAAAAATGTAATAATATAAAAGGTACGTTTAAAGAGACGTTACCAGTTCTTTTTTGTTGATGATGGTTGCATTTTATTTTTTTTAAATAAAAAAATGAATAAGAATTTGTTTCATGTAATTTTCCACGTGTTTATCTGTCAAGTCTTGCAGCGTTGAAAAATTTTACAATTAGTTATGTTTAGAATAGGCCGCTTTACATAAAAATAGAATCAAAAGAAGACTTAAATTCACAATTTACTGTATGTTCTTTAGCTAAGAATCGATAGACTGTGAGAATCGCGTCATGATCGGTCAATCATGACGAGTTGAGCAACCATGATATAACATTATCATATGTAATTCTAAATATCAAAATTAAATCTCTTTTTTTAATATTACATTGCGACAATATATTTCTCTCTCTCTCTCTCTCTCTTTTTCTATTAATAATATTACTAACCATTTCCATTAATAATATTATCAATTTCATATCATATATATCTTATCGAAAATATTTGCCGCTTTTAAACGTATAAAAAAAAAATTGACCTTTCCGACGGGAATCACCTCGTTGCACCGCAATGCAGCGAAGTGGCGCGTGGAAATGTTGTTGCAAATATTGCATCTCGCAGTTGCGTAAACACTCGTGCCGAACACTTGCGACTACGCGCTGACGTCACGTCACGTCTGGTTAGTTTATTGTGACAATTGAGCGATCGTAATGGAATCGAGTTCGCGTGCAAAAGCGTGTAGAAGAACACGGAAAATGCGCGGTACGCTACCAATTTGTTTAATTAACGCCCGACGGAAACGCGAATGCATTATGCGCGCTGAACGCGGTGCGATTTGTAATTTAATTATTGCAATCTTTCTTTTGACGTGCGCTGCAACAAAGGTGACAACACACGGACGCGTTGTCTGCATTACTGTGCAGTAATACGTGCATATTTTTCGTATATATAAACAAAACACATCTCATCCACTTATTTATTTGTTACCGAAAGTGTATGGATAATTGCATTGTTAAAAGTAACGAGTATAAACAAGATATTTTACGAATATCGCAATTCGTTTTTCGAAGCATAGATTGTTCGATCAATTGGTAGTTGGATCGTATTACTATATTGTAATTATTTAAAATAGTTCACCGTGGTGCTGATATTAATTAATCGTTACCGTCATCGTTGATTTATCTCTCAAATTATATAACTGTATTACATTATCCCTTCAATTATTACGTTTAATTATGAATTAAATCATACTCTTGCAATTACAATTATTTCCATTTATGATTACTATTCCGACTTGAGATTATTATTGCTTTTAAATAATATATACATACATACACACACACACACACACACACACACACACACACACACCATATACACATACAGCGTTTTAGAAGATTTAAATTCAAAAGTGTATTTTCTCTCTTTCGCAGATTTGAACCGCTTTCATAACGCGTTTCTATTATCACAATTATTCTTTACTGCTATTATATTTTTAACGTGAAAACGATAGCATTCGAATATTCATGTCACATTGTATATTGCGCGGCCGTATTCACCTTGTAATTTATCGTCGTCGTGTAATTCGTGGCCGCGAGTGTAGGCGAAAGTTTAAGGATATCTTTCGAGAAATTATTAATTCCGGCAATGGTGATGTCGCGATTAAGGCTGGAATTTATCCCTCGACGCCCACGCGATCTCGCCGCGAAAAGCGATCGGTAATCTCCGATTTATCGGACGTGGAGACTCTCCTACTTCCCATTTATATCTCCTTCGTGACCTTCTCTCTGCACATTTCTATTCAAGCTCTCGAGTTGAAACTCCTGCAGCGTTTAGATAATCAGAAACGGGAAACATACAAAACGATTCGCACTTTTAGCATACGAATTTGGAGAAGAGAAAATTTTGCTGTATTAAAGAATCAAAAAAAAAAAAAAAAAAATGAAACGGTCAAATCCTTTTAAATTTAAAGTACTTCTTACTACTATTATTGTGGAAATCATTATCCGGTTTATGTTTGTGTACTTAACACACCCATTAATGTAATATCTACACAGCTATTAACTTTGTTGAATCGACATTTGCCACTATAGTCTTTCCTTCAGGTAAAAACACCTTTTTTGTTCTATTATTCGTTTGAAAAATCGTATTTGTCATTTTCTTTTCTTTTCTTTAAAAAAGGGCATCTTCAGTCCTTTTTCTTTTTCTCAATAGTTCCTATTCTGGATATTTCTGCAACTTCTTGACCAGTGGTAGACGCATAAAACGAGCGCGTGGGTTTGGAATAAATTACTCGAGTTTCCGTTTCGGCACGAGGCCTATGCCTAAGGATTCAATTTGAGGACAAGCTTCAAGCGCAAAATTTCAGGACAACGCGCGAAATCGCAAATTCTCATGTTAATTCGAAATCCTGATCGCGACTTACAATACTTGTATTATTAACGTCAACTGGTGCGACATACCAGTTGACTGGATAAACTTATATTCGTCATAATCCCATAACTTTTAAAAACAAAAAGTTGATTAATTATATATAAATATAAATTTAGACGCTTCCAAAGAAAAAATTGAGTTATTAAAATATTACAAGACTTTTATTAAAAGAAGGAGTATTAGGTTTTTTTTTGTGAAACAATATATTGATAATTAAAAAAGAAAAGAAGAAAATGCAAAACACGCTGTCCTCTAAAGTTTTTTAAATTGTCATCAGACTACATACACCGGGGTGACTGTCCTTTTTTCAACTAGTGAGACAGATTTACGATCGCGAGTATCTCTATGAAGTCATGTGCTTGTAACCCCCGGGCGTGACTGCTGAGTCGCGTGGACTTTCACATAATACTGCAGAAGCTTAAGACAATTCGATAAATAATGAACCTACGACATATTTATGCGCTCGCGTGCCTGAGTGCAATGAATCCAAGAACGAACACGATCCGCAATGTACGGTCCTACAGCACCGAAGGAAATTATTCGACGGTTTATTCCAGCGCATTCCCCCCATTTCCCTTTTCCGTTTTACTCCCGTGTCTTCGCGATATCAAGTCAATCTACAATGATAAAGGGCGCGCGTGCTCAAATTAAGAAAACAATTTTTAAATATGTAGATAATTTTAATTACACAAAGTTTTTTCACAATGCTGCAAGTTGCATCTAATAATATTATGTTTTTTAATTCTTCTTATTTCCAAAGTTTTTCTTTAATAATTTAAAATTAAATTAAATAATATACTTTTGTTTTTTTTTTTTTGTTTTTTTTTTTTTTACAGAAAGACGTCACAACTTTAAATTTATTTGTAATATGATGAAAATAATGACGAGACAACAAGATAATTATATTTCTTCGATAAACGTAAACATCTAACAATAAGAGATCGTTGAATCCACACAGTGATATAATACGTAATCCCTTATGTATTTTTTATGAGTACGTGAGAGACTAACATAAATTATTCGCAAGTTTCAAAACATGAAGAACGAGATGCGCCGAATGGAGAAAACGACGTCGTACGGTAGAATCTTTTGTGTTTGCGTTTGAATTATTATGCGACGGGAGAGAATTGCGACAGACGGTCACGACGCGCGTAAAATATTTAGACTTAGTAATCAGGTTGCGACTCCCTCGCGCCTTCGTCCGGCATGGAAATTCAAAATTACGTAATCCGGTACGAAGTGCGAAACAATGAAGACAATAGCAACCCAGGAACGGCAAACAAATCTCTGCAAACCGAGGGGACTCGCGCGTACCAAGAACCCGATTCATCGAACATCTGTTCTCGAATTTCTACAGGCGAAAAAGATAAATCAAAATCGACAGACGTCGTAAATAAACTCTACCACGTTCGATTAACTCTAATTAAATCGAAAAGGCAAAAGATTGATACAAAAAAATCCGATAAATACGTTTTAACGAAGTTACATGAAAACAGATATTTAATATTTTTAATCAACCGATTTGATTTCAAATCAATGTAAAGAGAATTAAAATATATTATCGGCAAATATAAAATGTTAATATAAAATACAGCTTTGAAATCAATAAATATCCTCTTATAAAAATATATAAATATAAATTTCAAAATTATAAAAATATATCAAATCTCGTCTCTTCAATTCACATAAAATTAATCTATTCGCAAAGTAATTAATATATAAAGTGTACTCGTTTGTTTCATAAAGTACGATGAATCGGGAATGCCGGTAAAGGTGTTGCGGGATTTTTTCACGTCCAGAAACGAATAGCATTTCGATCGCCGAAGCGCCCATCTCGCCTTTGGCGAGATCTCTTCGGGCGTCATTGATGATCATAAATCTCGGAGAACTCAACGCCAATCATCCTCCTTCGGGTTAGCTTCGCTGAAACGAGGCGAATGAGCAACATCTCCCGGTCGCTATGGTCCTCACTCGACAATAGGACTTGGTCGAAGGTTTAGTCGATGATCGATAAGCCACCCAGTACACATTCTTGTCCCTCCTTCTTTTTCTCTTTCTAAACGCACGGCAAAACATGCAAAACGGTAGAAAAAAGAGCCAGACACGTGTTAGACAGAGAACCAGATATCAATCTTCATCGAAAATAGTCGATGATCATTAGCGGTCATTGTCGATACCCAAAAGAAAACGCGTTTCTTATTCTAAAGCAAAAGCGACCGCTCACTATTTCCTAAATCAACATCTCTATTTCTTATTTCGTTATTTTCGGTATTTCCGGCTGAAGAAACTACAGTTTAAAACATTCCCTATACTAATACAAAGAATAAAAACATGGTAATAATACCCATGTGTCAAGAACGTGGATACGTTAATTTCCGAGACACATCTTCTTCAATAATTCCATAGTCATCATAGAGGGAGAAAAAAAAAACGTCAGATACATATTCGAGCTCGAGCGGCCAACTTAGGGCTAACTGTAAAAATACTTCCGCTTGACATTCTCTCATGGCATACAACCTCGTACATTCCTGACGCTTTAATTAACAATCTCCCACAGGATCACAACACAAACACTCGCGGCACGAAATATGTATAATTATTCTTGTTGTACCGTCGATGTTTACATAAATGCAACTTGCACGCAATTAATGTATCGCTCGGAAACGACGCTCCGTAAATCACCGCTATCTTATCGATATCCGCGTTGTTAACATTATAGGGATGGCTGGTAGCATGGGACAAGCCGGGATGGGTACCTATTACGGCCCTGCGGCTGCTTACGGTTCCCTCTCCGCGGCCAGCATGGCTGCGGCCGCGGCAGCGGCAGCACAACAATCGGCGGCCATGTCTGGTCTCGCGGCACCTGCTCAGGTAAGTCGATAATTCTTTCATGTGATGATCAATATGTGTGTGTAGGTGCGAAGCGCTCCGATACAACGCTTTTCGTGTCATGTTACGGACGTAGGATAAATGCACCAGTGAATGACCGGTTAATTCTCGCTTCAACGCTCGCGCCAATTACTAATTGATCGCATCCGCGCTTCTTTAATTAAATGCAATTATTTTACGGATTTTCTTACAAAAATATATACAGCTATACAGTAATACTCTTTCTACCATACGTACTCGCATAGATTTTTCGGCAAACGCGTTTACTAATGTTTCCTACTTTAATCGTGAGATTAGTGATACCAATCATTTTCTCGACAAAATATTCCTTTTTATCTTTTGAGAGAAAATAGTGAAAGATTATTTGAGAAAAGTGATTATTATCGTAAATATCAAATTACATACATGTATGTAGATATTCAACCCTCTGAGCGATCTCGCTAATTCTTCTCGAGATATTTCTCTTTAATTCAACAGTGTTAACCCGTTGACATTTCGCAACGCCACAAAGTCACAATCACAATCACAAATCCATTTATCTTGGAGACAATTGGCGACTGGACGTATCGAGTCCGCGAGACAGATCGTCGGGCGCGTAAATAAAGCGAAAAGTAGAAGAAAAAGAGAAAGATGAATTGCGGGCGAGAGAGGAAGAGTCGATGGTGGCAAGGGGGAGGGAGAGGAGGAAGGATGAGGGTGGAAGAACGGAAGGTAGAGCAGGAGAGAGGATGAGTGTAGGTACGTTTCATTCGTTGTCGCAACAAAGGGGCCCCCGGGTGGC
Organism: Anoplolepis gracilipes; assembly: GCF_047496725.1. Classification (NCBI taxonomy): domain Eukaryota; kingdom Metazoa; phylum Arthropoda; class Insecta; order Hymenoptera; family Formicidae; genus Anoplolepis; species Anoplolepis gracilipes. Next base: position 2,396,682 of record NC_132984.1, on the reverse strand, counting down.
TTCGCAAACAGAAACCGGAGACCGTGGTCTGTATATGAATTTCCGCAGCTGGCTGCGGGGAGACAAACAGATAGCTAGTTATTTCTGCATTCAGCGGCTGAATGGCCGACGCGTCTGGAACGACGCACCGGCGCGATACAAGCGACCATTATTGGCGAACACCGACGGCGAGCGGCACGCTCGAAGAATTCCAACGTTATCTTCACGCCCGGCCGAGTTTCAGCTCTTCCTCTCGCCGCCTCGGCTCATCAGCACCGGAAGCGCAATCAGCGTCGCCAACGAATCCGATCGCGGACACTCCACTCTTACGCAATATCTCACCTAGGTTCTCAAAGTTTCTCAGAGAGAGAAACAGCCACTCAAAAACAAATAATCCTGCAACTTCGACCAAAATTTTCTAGGTGTAAAAAAATTCACTCAAACAGATCAATTATTAGCAAATACACTGTGATACTACATATATTTTGCACTTGATCAATTTAAATGACAGAGACGGAATTTATATCTCTACTATTAGTGTAATTTAGACAGAAAATTTGTCTGCGATCCCTATCTTTAAGGCCTATTGTCAAGGACAATTATATTTGTGATTAATTTTTGCCAATGGGATCGAAATTTTCTAGAGGTATTGCTGGAATATTGCTGTTATAAATTCTATACGTGACAAACGATATTCTAACAGATACAAAAAGTAGCGATAATTTTTAATTGAGATATCTAGAAATCTATCTACATTAGCAAAATATTTTTTTTTAATGAGAGAGAGAGAGAGAAATTTAAAGAAGAGAATTAATAGAGTTTCTGTAAAGATGCAATTTTCCAAGTTGCTAAATTTAATTTTTTAACTTTGATTTGACGGATAAATTTTCTTTCAGTTACAATTGACAATGTAATAAAAAAAAAACGCTCAAAAAAGTATTTTGCTAATGTAGATAGTAGATTTCTCGATGTCTGGATTAAAATTTATCGCTAATTTTTGTATTTATTAGAATATTGTTTGTCACGTATAGAATTTATAGCAGCAATATTCTAGCAATACATTTAGAAAATTTAGATCCAATTGTCAAATATTAATCACAAATAAAATAATCTTTGACAATAGACATCGAAGAAAAATTTTCTGTCTAAATTACACTAATAGTACAGATATAAATTCTGTGTCTGTCATTTAAATTGATCAAGTGCAAAATATATGCAGTATCACAGTATCTGCTAATAATTTATTTGTTTCAGTTAATTTTTTGCACCTAGAAAATCTTTGTTAAAGTTGCAAAATCATTTTTTTTTTAGTGAAGGAGAGAGTTAATTGAATGATAAGATTTGCTGGCCGCGACTGATTCTTATCGTAAATTTCGTAAAAAATTAATCTTAGGATCGATGATTAGCGATAGGAATTGTTGGCGGGGGGGGGGGGTATACCCTCATAAACGGATCTCTCTCGGAAGCAACGAGTTCCGAGAGTTTTTACAAAATGTTGAAACGTCTGAAATATCGAGGGCCACGGCATAATATGCGGCAATGTAAGGGAGTTGACTTTCTCGTTCTCTATGCTCTCTCCCACCGCTTCGAGGCCATTTGGAAAATAAAGTGCGCTCATTCTCTTTCGTTCTCGACTTCGACGACACATGGCGCGAAAGGAGAATGCCAGTCTTTTGTGAGCGAAAACAGAGGCGAACGGTATATGGTGTCATTGTCCTCTTTAGCAGCGACATCGCGTTGGATAATTAAGTCTCCTAAAACGACGGCTTAGATGAAGACGGAATAAACTATCACGATAATGACGAGCGTAGACACATTTGAAAGTCCCATTTAACACAATATCGATGTAAATTGCATATATAGTTATGCACACTATAACGTTCTTGACTTTATATTATATATTGTAAAAAATTTACTGCATTTTAAACATAATATCGATAAAGAATTGATGAATAATTAAATCCAACAATTTATTTTACTTACTAAATTTATATAGATAGATAATTTGATATGCAATTTAATATAATTTCTCATATATGTAATACAAGCATATATACGTGATACGATAATTTAACGATTAATGTGATAATCGTCCAAGTTGTGGCGATCGGGTGAATTTTCATGCAAATATCTCAACGTCGCGCGGGCAGAAGAAATTTTTTAATTTCCGGACAGAGTGACGCGATTCTCGCGAATCGCAGAGAAGGGAAAAGGGGGCGAGAGAAACCGAGCGCTTGTAATCAATTGGTCGTAGCGGGCGGGAGAGACTTAGCATCGCTAAGACTGCATGTAAATCATCCGGACAAAGCCGCTTAACGATCCGACAAAGGATCCCGCACGGTCCTTCCTTCGGCCACGAATTATAGAATCGGCAATACGCGCTATTCCCTCTTCCCCCTTCTCTTCCCAGTTCTTCTCCTTCTTTTTATAACACCGGTCATCTCTCGGAGCCCGTCGTCCCCTTCTCAACTCGCGGCAGCCCGGTCATCCGAACGCGCTTGGTCCAACGCGACGAAATTTATGACCGTTTGGCAGCGTTGTCTTCGACATAGAACAAATTTCCGGACCGAGTCGAGTGGTCCGGATCGACCGATTTCGCGATTCGTGGCACGCCCGACCGAATCGAATGCGTCGACTCTCGAATTTGTCGTCTGCTTTTACCCATCGTAGTATACATTTTTCTAACGTTGGATCTGCACTCGAAATGCAAAAGTTTCCAAAGACTAATAACGAGGCACCGATTTCTTTCGATTTTATTAGAATTGTCAATACTGTCTGAGAATTAATAAATTTTATGAATAAATTAAATGTCCTCCCTTTACATTTATATTTATATTTAAACTTGATTAACACAGGATGATATAATTAAATATCTATATTTGCAAAGGCTAGACGGTTCCCCGTTTCGTGTTTCAGGTGGTGAGCTCGATGGACGCCATGAAGTATTCCATGGAAGCTGACAAGTATCGCGCCGCTTATATGCCACCCAGCACCCTGGCGATGAGCATGTACCCAGCGGATCCCAAGTACCTGGACTCGTCCAATGCGAAGACCTATTTGGATCGAAGCTACTTGGATTCGGCGAAAGCGTACTTTGAACAGTCGAAGCTGTACATGGATCAGAAACCGGCCATCGCCGATTACAATCGATCGAGTTACGAGCCCAACAAGCTCTACGAGGAATCCAGCCCGGGTAGCGTGGTCGGCGGGAACGGGCCCGCGAGATCGCCGGCCGCCGAGTCGCCGGACACGAGCAAGCAGCACGAGAGGACTGAGCAGGGCTCGTCTAGTGCAAGCTCGACATCGACGTCGTCGGCCGCGAGCCCCGGGGCGACCCTGCCCGCTTACTATCCCGGACCGGTCCAGGCCGGCGGCCTGCTGGGCCCGCAGATGAGCCAGTACGGCGGATACCAGACGGCACCGGCACCGGGAAACGAGTCTTTTCGCCGGCCATTGACAGTCATCTTCTGACCCGACAGAGCGTAGTTCTGATCTATCCTCGACGAGCAGCTGCTATGACGCCTGACTCACGACGGCTGGATCGCGACGGCTAACGCAGATTTCGCGAATTTGACGAGGCGAGATGAAGAAATGTCATCAATCGCGCCGACCGGAAGAAACGTCATCTTCTAACGAAATCGAGATTTTAATGTATTTTCAAGAAGACATATCTGGGAAAACATCTGGTGTCCCTGTATCGTCTAATGTGGAATTTAACAGAAAGTGAAACGTTTTGTGAGAGATATAGAAAAACTTATTCTCTTCTTGAAATAAGCTTTTCTCTGTTTTACTGGATGGATTTTCGCCGAACTTTTACGACAATGTGTCACCGTTTCCTCATCATAATAGTTATCACAGATTTTAATAGACTTGCAACGATGAAATCTTTTTCTCAAGAGTACTCTCAATTAGTAGAAGAATTCTCGAATTATCTTTAAAAAGTCTAGCAATATTAAAACGAGTTCAGTGCTATTGATAAATGAAGATCTTGATAAACGAATCAATTAAATAAAAGTTGAAGAAGTGGAAAAATATAGGATCATTAATAAAACGAAGAGATATTAATCTTCAGAAAATCTTCAGAAAATTACTAATGCAACAATTTGACACATCCGTCGAGGTTTAAAATCCGACAAAATTTCATTGAGCGACCAAAAAAAGGAATTAGATCATTTCCCGGTTGGCCATATAATCATCGCATCTCACTTTAGCAGCGAGATTAAAATTGACCAACGGACTATTCCAAGAAGCAAAGGACGGATTAACGATGATAACGTCGTTACGATTGACAACGAAGACCGAGAGGGTTTCCGCTGTTTTGATATCTGAGTTCACTGACTAGTCTTAACCGAGACATGTTATAAACACATTGTACATAGTCCTTGTGTAAATAGTGTAGCAAAAACTTGGCTTTTGCGGCTTATCCGTAGATTGCGAGAATCCGCTTTCTTACGGTCTCCATCCTCACGTATGAGCATAGCCCTCGACTAAGAAAGGAGTACAAATGGAATCGTGTGCATGCATGGTGTCCGAAATCTGTCGCGAGTGGATTTCGTTGGGAAGACGTAAGCATCCTCTTTGTTTCTTCTTTCCTTTTCAACTCTCCAACTGATTACAAAGATATATTATTCAATCTATACACGGAGAAAATTTTATATTAAAAATTACTATGGTATGTAGTAACTGTGGACCATTAGAAACATTCCAAGTTAAAAAATGCTATGTAAAACTGTAAAAATTCACGTAATTTACGTAATTACGTCACACAGTTATTATATACCATAGTAATTTTTAATATAAAATTTTCTCCGTGTAGCATAACCAAGCTGAGAGAGTCGCACGGGCTTGATTAATAATAAAAAAATGTTTATATATTTTAGAATTTTAGAAATTACTTTCACAAAATAATATTTTAGTTGAGAGATAGTAAAATTTTATCGTGATTTTTTAATTAATTATTAAATTAATATTATTATTAAAATCAAGATAATGTCACCAGTCCTGTGAGTTGAAAAATCTTTTATATAAAACTCTTAAATAATTACTTAAAAATTGCTTAAATAAAACTTTTTATAAGAAATTGCCCGGGAAAAAAAAGTTTATATAAAATTGGCATCATATGATATATGATATCATATGATTTTATTTAATTATCATATAATATCATATATGACTATACTTGGTAAGACATGATCAGATTGACTAAATCCATATATGGCCAACTTTTTTTCCCGGGTGCATTCAACTTTTTCTTATAAGTGCGTTTTATTTTATTCTCGGCATAAAATTGTTGCGATAATGTAGCTCTTATTTAAAATAATAATAAGTTTGAGATAAATATGAGATTTATTTTTACGAATGATAATAATGGCAAAAATATTTTCTTTTTATTAAGAATGTATTATAAAAAACAAATAACAAAAGCAATCATGATGAGATAAAATTAAGGTAACTGTCCCAGTTGTAAGTCATGTCCCAATAGTCGGTCACTTTTGCTTTTTAATTTATTTTATTGAACAATTAATGATTTAACATATTTATTATAATTAATTATTTAAAAAGAAACATTATCACGCCATCTATTAGTAAAATATCACATTTTTAACTTAACTATAATATTGCAAAAAAATTTTTAAAAGAATTTTTAACTGACGAGGCTTTTACTTAATGTGCAGCGTAAATGTCAACAGTCAAGAAAGACTAGATATTTCGTGTAAATGAAATAAGTTTATATTTCTCTAAAGAAGAAGAGGTATATTGTTTCGTATTGCAATTGGAACAAAAAAATTTATAAGTGACTTACAACTGGGTCATCAATAGATCATAATTAAAATTTAAATCATTATTTTATGTACAAATAAAAATCTTTTTATTTTAATTAAATATAATAGCTAAAAGTTCAGAGAATTATTGTGTAAAATATATATTCGACTTATTATACTCTTTTTTAAACATAAAAAAAATCGTAATCAATAACTTTAAATGACTTATAACTGGGACAGCTACCTTACTTAAAATAGATATTTATTATTAATTTTTTAGGATAGCTGATATTGTTTCTTAGCGTTTTTTTTTTTTTACAAAAACGTTTGTCTTGATAACAAAATACGCAGGAGCGTATTTTAATGCGGAATATTTTAAAAATAAGTAACCAGTAAGAATCTGAAAAAATTGATCGAAGCAATTAATTATAATTCTTGTTAATTTATTGACATATTCCCAAAACAGAAATATGTCTTGGGGACTGTTGGTTATTTTTGATATGTTTTCGCTTTACGGTGTCGATCAAATCGATTTTGCGAGGGGAAAAATAAGCTGCAGAAAATATCTCGTTCTCAAAGAGCGAGACCTTCCTGCTATACGACGTGTAACCTTTGTATTCGTATCGTTACGATGAACCTTAGGCTGTATCGATTATCCGCGATATAATATTACAAGCGACACAAAAGTAAGCTATAAATATTGTACCGTAAATGAGAAATAAACGTTAAATATTATCCTTCGAACCACTACATGTGTTGACATATTTCCCTTCCAATTTTAACATTAATCTTCTTAATAGCATTTAATTTATCTAAATAGTCATTTTTTAAGTAATTTTCTTGGTAAAAATAGAATCAATTATTTATATTGATAAAAATCTCTAAGGATATTTATATAAGAAATTTTTTACACAAGATGATCTCTAAAAAAAATAATTTTTATGCTTTATATTTATACGCAGATCAATAAAAGATTAAGAGACTATGCGTGAATGGCGAGGATGAATGAGTTAAAAAAGCTAGATTTTGAAAAGATATATTATTCCTCGCTAAAAAAAAGTTTATCTTGGCGCGAGTCCGATTGAGAACTGGCTAGTGTAGCCTCGTTTCCATGCGGACCTATTCGTTATATTTCAAAGAAGAATTTACCTGACTGAAAAACGTAAGGTGTTTTCACAGTTTTGTAGGGAGCAATCGTGAAGGTGCCAAAGTATAAATGGCTCAAGTTTCCAAACGGCAGCTCACGCGCACGATTACAGCTGCCGTTCTTTCTAAACCGACAATGGGCAACACAAAGGTATGGTCGAGAAACCTATTCTTTTTCTTAGTCTTTTCCAAGCTTCACCCAAGCGTCGAGTTTCGATACGCATTGTGCATCAAGATGCACAACGCGCGGTTGCGACTTATTTCAAATAACGGGGCGAATAATTTTAATTTCCAATAATAATAATAAATTTCTTACAATTCATCCTTTTTGATCACACATACAAGAATATATATATATAAAAACATATAATATTAAAAGTATTCCTTAAATTTTAAACAATATAACAGAATAACAAAGAATTTGTCTATATTATTTATTGTTGCAATGTTTATTGTATTTTCAATTAATCAAAAAATAAAAGATTTATAAATTTTAACCTGCTTTAATAAATTACAACCTGCGCTTATATATTTTATTTATTGAATCCATTTATTTATTAAATCTTAAAAAAAATAAACTTGAAACAAAACATGATGATACAGTATCATCCATATTTGTAGATTCAATAGAACATATTTACGATACTATTTACATCTACGACCGATCAAGCAAAAACTGTAGAAAATGTTAAATCTGTAGAGTTTGAAAATTGCAAGGACTTACAAAAATTAATTTTCGCGATTTCTGTGTAAATCACTATACGTTTCTGATTATGTAAGATAATAATATGGTTATAAGCAAACAAACAAGTGCATTAAAATCTTACTTTAATACGAATTCCTCTTTAATGCAACTGAGAATGTTGCAAGATTAGTGTTCACAAAACAAAAGTTCGAGGAAAAAGACTGTACGAATAAAAACGTTCGTGACAAGAAACCGAAAGATTATCAAAATACGAACAAAATATAAAATTCATTCTACAATGTTGGAAATTAATAAGCCTATGAATATGATAAAAAAATTGAAAGAATATCAGAAAAATATGGTCTACATATTTCGAAATATTCATCGAAAATGAAACAATCACTTTCCACATGTTTCATAACAAATATTTTAAATATTATTATTATTATTATTATTGTTGTATTATCATTTCATTTCTTAATGTCTCTGATATTAAAAAATGCACGATCATGCGTTAATATTTAATATCAATTTTATCCATTACATGAAATATAAAAAATATTAATTTTAGAATTGATATTTAAAGAAATTAATTATTTGCACAGTTATAAAGTCAGGTTTTTCCACGTAACAACAAAGTTATATGTAAGGTTAGGGAGCCATAAATTAATAGGGAGCCATAAATCTCTGTCTTTTTATATATATATGTACATGTATAAAAAAATTATGCAACACGTCATATTAATATTGATACAATTCACAGCGTGTACTTACTTGACGTGGAACTCGGCTTCACTACCAGAAGTTGATCTATAAAACAATGAAAACAAATTAATTTTATTAATTTACTTTTAAATTAATTAATAAAAAGCAACAAAATTAAATTAGATTAATCTATACATGCAAGAACTAAATTTATTATCTCCTCGATGGGTTGAGAATATTAATGGAGGTACATATCCCACTTTTTATTAAACATAATGTATTCGATCAACAATGTTAACTACCTGTCAAGACGCGATGAATACATGATTCGACGACGCTAAATCATCTCGAACAAAGGTGAATAATTAGTCACAAGAGTAAATAAATGGATTTACTCACCACAATTTCCTTCTCGCTCAATCACCGTCGTCTCTCTCCTCCGAACATTCATTCGCATTCTGATACAGATTACTTATTCGGAAAAACGCGGTTAATTACAATCGATCGATCGCGACTTTATATGCTCCGATAAATAACGTGGAAGGAGATCGCGTATCACTCCCGATTTCCGTGATATGTAATATGTACACGACTTTTTCGAAATACGCGGCGCATCAACTTTGCAACTTTGATAAGAATGCAGGACGATCGAATTAAAACAGAAAACTAATCCTTTCTACTCGTTATTTCCGATGAGCTTATATGTCACGCACACTTTAAACAATTACAATAACGCGTGACACTGTTAAATCGTTCCTAGCACATCTCATGATGCTTGCGACGCACAGTGGTCCAAAATTTAAAAAAACTGGCCAAAAAGTATTTATCTAATTTATAATATAATAAAACTATGTATATATGGATTTTTAAGAGATCTTTTTATATTAAGAAAGTTATTATTTTAATTAATTAAAAAAAATTAATTTCTACAACAAAATATACCAAATATATATGTATAATAATATATTAAAAATAATGTGTAATATATAATTAAAATTAAAAAATTAATCCAATACCGATATAAACTAATATTTTTAATATTTTCTTTATTCATCTTTTATATGAAGAAGATTTTTTACATCAGGATTAATTTCTTTTTGTTTTATAGAACATTTTTGAAGAGAAGATATTAATGGATCAGAAGTAAGTAATAATCTTTTACATAAATCGTTGTTTGTATTAATTCTATATGTTTTTCTTGTATAATGTTCTCTGTATCTTTTAATATTTTTATATTTAGTCTCAATTGTACGAAATTTTTTATCATTATGTAACATCATATTATGGTCTGGTATTTTATAACGAGCACCTATGAGCATCTGGTTCTTTTTTTATTTTTTTCTATGTATCGTAAGCATTGTTATGAGATGAGGAAGAATGCGTCACTCCGCGTCACATTTTTTATATTAATAATTTTATTTATATGCGTTTATAAAATTTTCATTATTTAAACAATATATTAAAATATTGTAAACTAAATATATAAATATAAATAACATATATTGCATTTTCCTTTACAATATATGTTGGAATAAGATCTTATTAAGTTGTCATTCAAAGGAATGAAGTTTATAAAGTAAAATATTGTTGTAAAAGACAACGCGCGATGTCATAGTTGTAAAATAGTATAGAACACGTGCATAAAATTACCTGACTTTAAAGAAATATATCTACATTACCAATGCATTTTTATAAAATAGTAATTATAGATATTCGTTGATTGATTCGCGGAACATTTCAGATAATATTCTATATGATTTAAAGAATCTACTAAAAGCTTGAAAATATGATTTTTGGACCACTGTGCGACGGTTCTCACTCGACTTACGAAAATACTATTAACACATCAAAAACGCGGAAAGTTTTCCGCGGTACTATAACGTCACGAGCCTCGTCGCGTTGAAAAAAAATAGACGATAAACATATTAGCAATAAAAATAGCACTATAATATACAGTTGGAAAATTTGTATTTCTTGTTAAAAATTTTGCTGGTTAAACTTTTTATGTTAAAATTTAACACATTTACTTGTTAATTTAACATATTACTGTTCTTTTAATTCAAGTCAAGTGGTAAATTATTATTATAAAACAATTAAAAAAGAACGCAAAAATAACACAATGTGCACTTAGCTTTGTGCATCGATTATTTTGATGTGATAAAATATCATAATTGACAATGAGTGAGCAAAGCTATGCATACGGTGACATTAAGTGATATGAATCTAATACTCTGATCACACAATACGATAGATTATGCCACGCTTTCGATATGTATGGATCGCGATTCAAACGAACAAGCAAGGCCGTCTTAATATATAGAATATATCGACGGACATTCCGTCGTTTATGCGATACGTACGGGTTACGGGATTTCGTTAATTACAGCTGTCCATGCTAATTAATGTGATGCTCCGACTGCCTGTTGTGTACAAGCAAGTCTTCAGGAAGGAATCTGGCAAAATCGGCGCAACAATTATCATGACAATCTTACAGCATCGTTATTAAGAAAGTTTCAAAATACAAAAATATAATTTATTTTATTAAAATATTTTTTTAAATATTTAGCGTGTAGATTTTTACACAGCTTTTTATAGCAATAGCTTTCACATGCTATACGTGAATAATTATAAAATTTTTTTATTCATCGCTCAATGTAATATATGTAGTTATAGCTAGCTAGATAAAAAACTACGTATATTTGTGCCTGTATATCTGTAATCTACGAGTAATCTCGCATGATAAAAAATTATCGAATATAGATTAGTTATTCATTTTCTAATTGATTTTAATTTTTTAAATTTAATTTTTTTAGTTCTAATGGTTTTTAACTGGTTACTAAATAATTCATTAGGTTCCATTTGATTTTGCTGATTTGGTCCTGCCAGCTTAAGAGAGCTGATATTCTTACATGTAGTTTATCATAAGAGTGTAGTTAATCAATTATGTTAACACAATTGCTAATTATAAAGATTATAATTAGCTAATCGTATTTTAAAGAATAATACGGTATATACGAAGTACGCATACCTATTCCTTCGAATATCGCCGTACATATGACAAGAGCAACAGCGCGCTACGTCTGTAAAGGTCGAGCGCCGAACACTGTGTGACGATGTAAGATAACAAATTCCTTATGCCTATAAAATAATATACGTAGATATGCCGAATATCCTTTGTAAAAAATAGTGACGCGTCCTTGTTTGTATCCTTGGTATGCGTGACGTAGGAAGACACGGTATAGGACATAGTGGGGGAAGGCAAGTGGGGGGAAGGACCGCCGCGCCGCGTCGCGCAGAAAGCAGAGAGACGAAAAAATGATTATTGTTCAGCCAACGCTGGAGAGTTAACAAATACGTATTCGACATACAGTCGGACCTCTTATCCTACGACAAAAAATCCTCTCATGCTAAAGGGAAATTATAACTCCACTCTCAAATTTTTGTCGTAGGATCAGAGGTTTAAGGGGAAGATTCCGGACCGAAAATGTCGTAGGATAAGAGGTCCGACTGTACATATGTCGTTTATATCAATAAAATTTTTCTACCTCATTGTCAGTAGCTTTCGATTCTTATTTTGAACATTTCTTTTGCATTTTTTTTACATTTTGGTTAAATATCTTGTTTAAAGTTATGACTTTCAACAGTTGTGCAATCGAAGACTTTAAAAATATATGTAGTACTTTATGTACAGACATCTGATATGTTGTACATAATACTGCGAATTGGTTATACTGAGATATCTATCTCTAGGTTTATAATACTATGTATATGTATTTAAAAAAATATGAAATTTTTAAATTACGGTCCTCAACGCAGTTATGTACATGAAAGGCTTTAAAAAAATTTTTCAGTAGTCAAAACATTTTTTCAACTTTGTTTCTAATTGGTTTTTAATTTTCCAATTTGGTTTTCAATTATCATTCTTCTAATAGTTTCAATTTGTATTTCCGACAATGAAATGTACAACAGTATCCGCAATGAGTTTCTAATATTTTGCTCCGTTACTAATTATTCTAATTAGTTATTAATTTTCTAATTAATTTCAACTTTCTAATTAAGTTCAATTTTCTAATTGGTCTCCAATTTATTTTGGTTTTTTAATTTTTTTTAAACATTTCGGTTAAATTTGGTTATTATCTAGAATTTGGTATTTTAAAAGAAAGATGTCTCTTTGAATTAAGAACATAAATTTACTTTAAAGAAAAATCAAATTATAGATTAGGATGAAGAAATGTTTCTTCGATTCTTTCCTTACATTTGTATTGTAGAAGATAATATATCAAGAAATTCATTCAAATTTCGACTGCAGTTTTATTGTTTGCGATGTATTTGGATCATTGCAAAGGTAAGCCTTGTTCACATAAAACCTGAAAAATAGAAATCCATTTTACTTTTCTTTACTTTTATTGTTATGTTATTTGGAAATGCCTGGGTGCTCTTGCATCATTTGAGATGGGCTATTATTCAGAATACACAAGGTGGTAAATAACGTCTTCAAAAATAAATTTGTATGGGTTTTAGTTCTGACATCCGGCCCCTTAATCGGAATGTCATTGTGTAGTTTAAAAATCGGACACAACTCTGTTTGTGGAGACGCGTAAAGCATCCAATGGGAACAAAGCTAACAGAGGGAGAACCTATAGATACATTGATCTAGCGATCCATCTACTTGTATATAATTCTACTGGTTTTGTCAGATAGATGGCAAGAATTTTACAAAGCTTTTTAAAAAGTTTGATTAATATTTTAATAATTTAGCAAGTAAAAAGAAATAATTGCTTTAAAGTGTCAATTGGAATATTGACATATAATAGCATATTACATTATAATCTATTAATAACAATTTTATATAAATATATTTTATATAGATGTAAAAAATAATTGAAAATTAAGTTTGCAAATTTGAAGTTGATATTTTAATGAAGTTGTGCCGTTAAGAAAATGAGAATTCGAAATAATTCGCACAATCGTTCACACTAGCACGATCTTGATGCTTTTACTATTCGTGACGTGAGTTATTCTTCCTTATATAATCAATTTAATGAGAAGTCGGTTTTAATATTTTCTTTTAATCAATAATTATAAAGGAAAATATACCGACACTGATGCTGATAAAATGTGTATAATTTGTATTTAATTTAATAACCAGATTACTATATGTATATGTATAAAGGAAGTTATTCTAATACTTTTGCACAGCATTCAAAAGTAATCGAGTAATATTATGTTGATTAACAGAATTATAATAATAATCGATAAACATTCGCATATCTTGTCGAAAATTTATCCTGGCATATATTAATTTTATTAAACGTGCAAACGCATCCGGTCATTGAATCTGTTTGTCAAGAAAATTTGACTAATTGTAAATGTAATCAAATTAATAATTATTTTATTAATACATTCCCCAATGATTCCTGTAATTATTGAATGACAGTAAAAGATAATCAGATAATGTCAAAATGCTGATTAACAAATTACAGTCAATAATTAACGAAATGTGTGTTTTTCTCTCACATTGCCGTTTTATTAGCAGAGATTGATTATTTTCGTGACGGCAATAGAAATGTGATAACGTTGATTAACATATTATGAATTAATAATTAAAAAAAAACAGACTAGATAAAAAGTTTCAAAATGAAAACTATTTATAAATACGCTTTCAACAATAAATAAGTTTATTTATTGGATAACTTGTAAATGCGATGCTTTAAATGCATAAAATGCGTTTCAGTGATTTGGAAACTTTTCTCAGTATTAATACCGAACAAAATTAATCCTGATAATCCGAGCATGTATTATTAATAAATAAACTTGTGTCATCAAATAAGTATTAATTAATTTGTCAATAACCAATGACACAGCAGCCCCTCCAAATAAATAAAATAATATATAATATTTTCAATAATCCGATTATATATTTTTCCAATAAAATTAGCTTCAGTTATTTGATGACGTTACCAATAAACAAATATAATTTAGTTTCCCTGAACACATTTATATAATTGATAAAACTGATACTGCATGCATAAACGTGCATTTTCAATAAATAAATTCATTGGTTACTTGTGTGAGAAACACGCTTGTCGAATAAATAAAATTATCTTCAATAAAGTGATCGTGCTATTTCAATATATATATATATATATATAAAATTAATTTCATCTGGCTGACGCTTTTCCAATAAACAAATTTTACTTCAAACCATTGAGGCCTAAGCTTTTCTGATATTGAATATGATAAATACTGATGGCTCTCTTGAAAGTACGTTTTCAATAAATAAATTTATGTTGATCACACAAATATTAAATTAAATTGTTAAGAAAAATTTATGTTTTCCAGAGTTAAATACGGAATTAAATACAGATTTATGCGATTATAAGTTTATTCCTTGTAAGATAATACATTTAATAATTAAAATACAAGTATGGGTTGTATCTGTTGTAATGCGTTTCAAGTTCAACAAGAAGTCCATCAATCTCATTCTGGTTCTGCGCCGATTTTTGATCGAAAATATCCGTTCACTTCATCATATCTTGTACTTTGCATATTAATATCATTGCGTACAGATACTTCTTACGCTCGCCAAGTCCGCGCAAGTTAGGCATTAACCTGGCTAATGTCTGCATCACCCTAGAGGTCTTGTCTTCCACGTACGCAAAGTGTTTGATAAAACTTATCTTGCTGTCGATGATGATGCCAAAGTACTTTATTGATTCACCTATTGTTATGATGTCTCTACCCACCTGGAGTAAGTGAGGCTGCGTCGGTTTTCTTCTTCTCCCATAGAAGCCGATCGCCTCAAAGTAATGATTATTAGCTTAATATAAAGTAGTTAGCTCTTAATTGTTAGTTTGTACTGTCAATTTTTAATTACTTTTTTAATTTATTTGGTGAGCAAAAAATTCAGAGCCTAGATATCTCGAGCAAATAATATGGAAAACATTCTGATGCTATAATGCAAGCAATTTTTTTAATGCATTTTGTTCTTAAATGCCACATTTTGTTCTTGGTATCTTCTTAAATATTGGATCAAAAAATATTTTTGGAAATAAAAAGTAGAAAAAAAATAACAAATAATTGGAGTATTATTAATTTTTTTTGTTCGACTTATGTACACGTTATTTTTATAATGGCTTCGTAGCTTGTTAGTCTTAAGCTATCCGGTCTTTGGAAACTTTTTAATAAGGTTTCAGCGAAAAATTATTTTTAAAAGCAAAAATTGGCAAATTATTTTTATACATAATTTATTATGTTCTGATAATTTGGCTATAAGATAGCTTAATATACCTAATAATAGTCAGAAAAATATATATGTAGATTAAATATAATTTTAGAAATAAATTGTTTCATGTAATTAATAAATTATCACCTAATTTCGAGACAAGAAATAACTCAGTCCGTACTGTTTGTCGAGTAATTATATTCGATAGAGCGACACAGGTGCCGTTATTTAGAGAAGTCAATCGTCGCCGGTGGTAGCAAACCACTAACGGTTGTGTTGCACAAACATTCGCGAAGGCTTGCACATAATGATTGCAAGCTACCAACTATAATCGGTACTGCTCCCTGTCCCGCAAGATTCGTGTTTGCGTATCGATTGCATGTATGCACAGACAGAAATCATTCGCAACGTCGGTATTCCGATAATGCTGCTATTGATAGCTACTACTACTAATTAATTCAGAAGTTCCTTTCCTATCAATTCGTATTGATCGACATCATTTTAATAAAATATTTAGCTTATATAGTTTTTTTTATCACAAAGCGTTTCTTAAAGGAGGTCAAACATAGGGATCCATCTAAAATGTAAAATTTCTTTTTAACATTATCTTGTAATTTGACGATTTTATTCCTATTTTGCACTCTTTGGAAACCTCGATAACTTATCAAATGATTTCCATTGCAGTTTACATAAATGTATTTATTGTCAAAAGTATAATTTTATATCTATTGAAAGTATTATACATTTTAGCGATAAGCATGTCATAATTATCAATTGATATAAATTATATATACATATAATAACTAGTACATATATGTGTGTGTGTGCCCATACATCACGCATACTTTTTTAAATATGTTTCATGTTTTTTTTTTTTTTTTTTTTTTTTTTTTTTTATGTACAGTTTTTATGTGCTTTTTTAAGGTATGTAATCTTATGTATTTCTTCATGCAAAATTCACATTTATGTATGATTTTTTTCGTGTACGCTTTCAATATGTCTCTTCACATTATTTTGTCTAGTAAGCTTTTTAGGATAATGTGGACATTTTATCTGTAACAAAAAAAATAATAAATATTTAAAACATAGTTTTTAAATTATTTATTTATTTAAACTTATATTTGTAATATTTCGAATAAAGCTCAATATTTACAAACATATAACTATCGACTTGGCAGTAAGAGCCATAGGCGGATGTTAATGTGTAAATTTAGAAATTAATTCTCGCGAACATTGAACTGTGCATATTTTACTTGATGTATTTACCCAGTAATAGTTTCTCATTTTTGAGAATTCTATAACCAATTTTTTCTCGTTTTCTTTAAGGGGGTAGAGAGGGGGGATTTTTTCCACCCGCGTCTTTTACTTGTCGGGCGACTGCTCTTACCACTTATATTTGTAAGTCTTTATTATATTTTTATCATATTATTATTATTAAAATATTTTTCTCATTTACCATTCCTGATGTGAATGCGTCACTAGAGTCTGACGATACATCACTTTTCTTCTCTTGTTTTATTTTCTGGAACATAATCTAAAATACATATAAATTATGATAGGTTTGAAATATTCACAATATTATTACTAAAATATTTTCCTTCCTTACCATTTCATCACCTGTTGCTGCGTCATTATCTGAAGATTGTCCTTTCTCTTAGTCTTTCGTTTTCTTGTTATCTGAATTTTTCTGCATTACTGAATAAATAATTTCATATATTTTATTTATTGTTATATATTATTTTATTGTTCTTTTTTATATTTTATATAAAAATCATATACACACTTACATACCTTCTTCAAGATATTTAATGTATTCTCCTCGTCTCAGTTGGACCTCCTCATCCGAGAAGGATACAACATCCTCATTGGAAGAAAAACATTTTTTTAACAAATCCTGAAAAAAATAATAATAAAATTGTATTAATCTCACATTGCATTAATTACACATTGACGGAGTACAAATATAAGATTAAATAAATTGTAAATTATATATATGTACGTTATATATTAATGGGTCTATTCTGTAAAAATGCTCTGTAACGCTGTATCTCTATAAACTATAATAATAATAAATTATTATACAATAAATTATTAAATAATAATAATAATTATAATTCTATAACTATAATAAATCTCTATAAGATGTTGTATAGCTCTGTAAGTTTACAGTGACATTTTTCTCGCCATAAGCGCTACATTTAGAGATTATATTTGTTCTCCTTCAACTTTAATAGTTTTCAAAACGCAATGAATGATCCAAATTTTGGAATATTTTAAAATCAATATTAATATTATTCAATATCAATATTAATATTAATATTATAATATTATATATATATATATATATATATATATATATATATATATAATATTATATATATAATATATATATCCGTATCTTCCGTAATTATAGTGCAATGTAAGCTACATAGTTTAGAGATACAGCGTTACAGAGCATTTTTACAGAATAGACGCATAAATTGGTTTTGGCTTCACACGTATCTGATTGTGAGTTCATTACTATTCGTTACCAGCTTGATATAGCTTTTGATGCTTTTATAATTTTCTGTTTGTGATGGTTTTTTGTCGAGTTTCAACGGTTTAATAATAGTTCAATTTTTCTTTACTTACCCAGTAATTATGTCCTTTTCGAAAACGGCCACTAGAAAATGATTATTGAACATGTAAAAAAAAATGTATTATTAAATTACATATATTCTATATATATATCTAAAGCATATACATATAATTTATGTGACATATATAATTATTTATTTTACCACACCACACGAAAATAAATAATTTTTCTTTTTCAAATTTTTTTTTATTTTGTATGATGGCGTCCTATTTTCTTTTGCAAAGGCTAACATTGAAAATAAGTCAATGTTATCTACCACAATATGTTTTCTTAATGATTTGTTGATCGTTTTTTCTATTAACACATTTATAGTTGTGTCGTGTAACATTTCGTTAGTGGTGCATTATATGCATCCAGCCAATATCTTGATGCGAAATATCTTTCAAAAAATCATGTGTAAATCTCAAATTATAAATGTGTTTAAATTTATTGTTAGACGTTTTAACGTCCTTAAATTTCCTTCCTCAAATATTTGGTCATTTTTGTCTCCATTCCTATCACCTTACGATATAATTTATATATTATTGTAAAAAACAATTTCAGAATTAATATAAAAGTATATATATAAAATATAACTTTTTTGAATATTTACTCTTTGTTTTCTTTATGTTAATAAATTATTAAATTTGTTGCTAAACAATCGGACGTGAATATATCAACAGATACGAACGCGCGACCGTCGGTTAATTTAGATCGTGCTTACAAAAGAACAGCGCATCTTTAAAAAAGGGTCTCGACAGAAGCCCGCCATTATCCCGGATACACAGGAATACACTGTAGGTGTAGGGGTTGCGGCCAATCGAAAAGGAGGGTGTCATTGTTACGTGTCGCGCACGCGAGCAAGCCGCGCTTTTAAAATCGCGCAGTCCGAACGAGGGCAAAGGGGGGTCAGAGAAAGGGGTGCGTGAATTGAATAAAGTAACGATCCGCAACGGGCGACCGCGGATCCGCGTTATCTGGATGCCACAGATTGGGGTTTGCTTGGATCACCATCCGGGCTGATCTATTATATAGGGGGCAAAGTACAATGATAGATTTTTCAATAAGTGGAGCAGTTCTGATTCAAGTATAGATGTTGTGGATATTTCAATTTAGATTGTGTTTGTTTTTACTGTGCGATTACTATCATTATAGCTCCTTTATGAATTTCTTCCGAATTTCACAGTGTTCTTTCGTGTCAAAGGTCTGCCAAAATTTTCTATTTTTATTTATCTTTGAAATATTTGTTTTTCTTAAAGTATTTTTATTAAGTTATTTCTCTCAGTTTTTTATGGAAATAAAAAGATGTTTATAATTCCACGGTCACTGATGTATTCATTGATGTTTTCTTTATTTTCTGACATATTTGGTATAATTGTATTCATTATATTTTTATTTACCATTTTTTGCAAGCTTTTCTTTCCATTATAATATCTAATAATTTTATTATGCGAAATAATAATTATTTTATTTCTATTTTATCTGATCTATTTCTTGATATCAAATAACAATATTTCATACAGCAATTATGCTATTATTATTGGGTAATTCTACGCATACTTTCCCAATTCCTGATATCCGAAATCCCACGCATTCCAAAGCAGGTCGGTACTAATGAAGTCGTGAGAGGTTGGTCAGGAATGGTGACGCGGTCGAGCGCATTTTCAGGCAGCGGGAATCAGAAAAGGGGAAGGGAAGGTAGATGATTTAGATTCCACCTAAACGATCTGTCTAAGCCGGTCTGACGGCCCAGCGCAGGTCAAGTTCATCGCCGTTCACTTGTATAATGGATTTAATGAGAAGGTAGCCACCTCCGCGCGCATCCCGAGATGTGTCAGGAGTTACCCGGGTCGGGACAGAGAGAATCCTGTATCCTTGTTCACGCTTCCTGCTCACGCACAAGCACGCATGTTCGACGAAAGGGCACTTGAGATGATCCTTCTGGGATCAGAAACAATGGACGTGCCTCTCGAGAGGATAACGACGAGGTGAAAATTGTCAGTTTGTCGTTCTGAGGGGCGTGCACGAGAAGGTCCCTAATCACTGTTCGCGCGTCTGATATCTTGTTATCACTCACCGCGAGCTACTGTATAAATTACAGCCTTTTTTATCCAGTCACCGGTCAAATTAACAATGCTGCCTCCGTGACGTGTAACTATTCATTACGTCTTTTGGCGGGGAAAAGGGGAAGATACTCTCAATATGACATGAACTCTTTCACGATAGAATGTTTTTGACAGGGATAACGAAAAAAATGATTGAAAGCATTTTTATTATACACACAAGAGCTTTTTTTATGTTATACTAGTCGTATATATTTAAGCGAAAAAATTCAAATCTTTCAAACTATTTTCAAGACGGATAAGTACTGAATTTATCAAATAGATATGCAAGCGAATGATATACTCATTTCAAATAAAAAAATGCCTTTTATTCAAGAAGATAATAATAAAACGATAGGAATATATGCCGACTTTTACTTAAGAAGTGTAATCCAATTTATAGACGTAATTTTTTATAGTTTTTTAGAATGTTGAATATAATAGTATCAGTTTTATTTGTGTAAATCCATGGAAAAATGATCAAAATTCGTAAAAAAGTGAAAAATAGTTATTTTGGTCCATTTAAAACGAATTTTGATCATTTTTCCACGGTTTTAAATAAATAAAATATGTACCATCATATTCGGCAGCTTGAAAACTATAAGAAAACATTTATAAATTACATTATATTTCTTAAGCAAAAGTCAGCCTATTTTATCCGTCCTTCTTAAAAATTTTAGTGCACAACTAAGAAACTCATTATAAACTTCAAATATATTTGAAAAAGTTTTATTGAATATTTTGATGTCGCAATATATTACTATATAAGTTTTCTTTTTGCATAACCATTGCATAACAAATAACGAGCAAACTGGATGCCATTATCTTATATATCTTTGATGAACAAATTCTTTCGAATATTTTTTAGTTTAATTGTGGGCTTATAACTTTGAATAAATAATAAATACAATAATTTTAATAAAATAATTTTATATATAATTACATGTATGAATTATTATGTATTATTATTTTTAGCCGACTTGCGCTGACGACGTACGATAAACTGTCGAGACAACTGGATACTTTCGCCGAGCTCTACGTGTATTATAAACTCAACATTTTTCTACGTCATGGGTTGAATATATATCTTATAATTATAATTATAATTATAATTATAATAATTGTATATTTAATATAAAATGTTATTTGCTTATTTCAATTATATTCACGTTATGTTATATAATATATTATAAATTATAAAACATATTTTATATTTTATTTTATTATTTATTATATGATATATTTCGTAACAATTTTTTGTAAATTTTTTTAAAGCTAATTTGCAAATTGTGGAAAAATTGAATATGAGTAAATATTGTTTTACGCATAATTAAAAATTATGTAAATAATATCGTGTTTAATAATGTATTATGATTTCTATAATTTTGACGATTTAATAATTGAGTGGAATTTCTGGACGAAATTTACTTCGAAACTGTATGTACTTTACCTTGTGTTTTGCGTTTTGTGAGGATTTTAGACCTAACCTTTCGATAAATTCTGATAATATTTATTTGGAAAGCAAGCTAAAGAATACACATCATGTTGATGTCATCAATATAAAGAAATTTTCCATGGTAAATGTGACTTTACGTAATATTGCGTGTTTTGAATCAAGACTAAATTAAAAAAATTAGACTTTGAATAAATGAATAAATTAAGTAAATAACTAATTTTAACATAATGAAAAAAAAAACTGTTTATATAAAATATTAAAAAATTTTTTAAATATTAATTTTATCATATTGCACGAAAATATTTAAAAAGTGAGTAATTAATAATTTTGTTATTACAAAGTTATTATTATATTAATTTAATTACTCTAGAGAATAGATATGCAGATAATAGATGTATTAAAAAATTTAATTATACCATTAACTCCTTGGTTAAATTTGTATTATTAATTTGTATTTGATTACTAAAATTTATTTTCCGGACTCCCCTAAGGGTTGTCGGTGTTCTTTATTTAAATTACAATTATATATATATTTCCCATTACAATATCTACTTCTACTTAATTCCTACGAAAATTTACCAGTACGAAATCATTATTTTATCAGATTACATTGTTAAATATTCAACTACATCGTAGCACCTGGCTAATATTGAAAATCTTGCAACGGTTAATTTTAAAACATTACATTCGCCCGCAATCGCCAATGTTTCTTTACTTTATGAAAATATACACGCGAGATTTATCTCAGATTTGTCGTCCCCGTTTGTCATTGGATCTTCGCGAACATTCTCGACGATCCAGGAAAACACTCGACTTCTCGACACGGAACGTTAACCAAAGTCCTTGATTCTGTTGGAAGTTCCGCTCGGCGATGTTTTCTCTTCTTCCCTCCTTCATCTAGTCGGACCCTACGATTCGATAGCCCTCAGGTATCCCCGCGTGTCTCCCTCGCGACTCTCGCGTCCGTAGTTTTGCATTATCCCCATTACTGCTGATTCACACGTCCTCCTTTGTGGCCTTTGTGAACCGCGACAATGCGCGACCGGAGTTCTCTTCCTCCGTCTAGCCGCTTCTTCTTCATCTTCTTCTCTGTCGCGTTCTTTTTTTTGCGTCACGAAAATACGAACGGCTCCGTAAGAGCTGGGCGGATGACAAACGACGGCATACCCCATCGACTCGATATAATATGCACCGGTCGAACTTGGTCGAGGATCGCTTTGACCTCGTCCTAGTCGATCCGTTTCCTCTCTTTTTCTCGCCTTTTCGCCCTACGCTAAGTGCCCGGCGGTCAAGCGGGGTGCCTTATACGGTAGCATTAAAATGAAGAGGATGGAGAAAAGGATCGAATAAAAGCTATAGTAGCGGACTTATTCACACGGGCAATATTCACACAAGTCGGCAATTTGTAATAGAATTGTATAGTTTAATACACATTTCTTTTAGTTGTCACGATACAACTTTCTCTGGATTCACATGTGATTCTGTGTTGTTTAAGAGAGGTCCAGTCTAAGACAGGAACGTTTGCACATTAGATTTTTTGTCATTATTTTTATGCAATTTTCGACAATTTTATTTTTCATTTTAAGTTTATTATTTATGTGTTACTGACTTTAAATTTATCAATCCGCGAACCGATTGTATGTTTAGTTTTTTATTTAGTTTATTGCACATTTGCTATTTAAGTCCGGTTATTATTTTTTATTTTTCATCGGAGCCGTCTTGATTAATATTGATTTCAGGATTAGAACTATAAAAAATATTATCATATTTTATCTATCGGTTATCATCTCACGAGATATAACGGCTATCGCAATTGGACGCCTCCGGCGCAAATTATCGGACGTATAAATCAAATTAATCGACTCGAAGTAGTCCGCTTCCTCCGTTTGAGCTCGAAGCACCTCGCTTCACCTCTCTTTACGGGGCTCCAGTCGCGTTCCAATTAAGCCACCTTACGTGAAAGTATCTGGTGATCCGTCGCATTGTGGCCTCTTTGAAGTCGGCCCGGTCCGTTTTCGGATTCCGGTGGAGGAAGCGGGGCTGGACGGGCAGGTCGAGGAGAGGCCTCAGCGGGAATAAAAGGTGGCCGAATAACACCAGTGGCCTGCGGTAGACACCCACTGAGAGTTATTAAACGACCTACAATGCTTGTTGCCGCGTCACCCATCTCTACCCGGCATCCGTGCGCGCCCCCGGCATCTTCAGAAGCCGTAATCAAATTCGTGGGGCGATAATTCGACTCGAAGGATTCTTTGCTGCAATGATAGAGAGAGCCACGAGATCTCCGCCGGCTTTTCTCTCGCTGAATGCCGACTCTGCACTTTGTGTTCGTTCTCCGCACGTCGCAGGTTCATAAGACCTGCCGATCATACGCGCTACGGACCAATCAACAAAGCAATTGACGAGTCTCACTCTCTCTCTCTCTCTCTCTCTCTCTCTCTCTCCCTCTCTTTTTTTCTTTCTCTGTTTATAACTTTACTTAAAAATTACTGACCGACGTGGTACGTAATTATAGAAATTTATGTCGCTTTGAGCGTGCGAAAATCTGTCAATTATTTTGGGTTTTTAATACGGTTCATTATTTTAAAAACTGTTAAGAATCGCTCTCTCATAAATAATAATAATAAATGATACAATTCATTATTTAACATCGACTTGTTATAAAAATCATTTTTTTTTTTTTTTTTTTTTTTTTTTTTTTTGTGTGTTCTCTCGATTTAGTAATTATATTTATTAATAATCAAATAAAACAATGTTCAGCTTAAATATTATTAATTTTTAACTTTAGTTCAAAATTTATAAAAGCGTACCTATTTATAAATTTCAAGGTTTTGAAAAAAAAATTGGCGGATGCAAAAAGTTTAAAAATTTTGCCATCCAAAACTTATTGAGAATAATACTTTCAAAATTGCAAGGACGCAAAGATTGCGCTACTTTTAGTCAAGATTTCTCATTTCATTCGACGCGCGACGTAATATCGAATTAACGTCGTATTAATAATGACAGTTAGATGATACACCGTGGACTTTCGACTTGTGTGTGCGTCCCGTGTATACCTGAATAAATTCTCCACGCCAGGTAGTCGGGAAGGAGGGGAGTAATTCGTTTTCTCTCTTTTCGAGGACAACAATTACCAGCTAATTCGGCCGTGCGATTTCGAACGAAAGGATCGCGACGCCGAAGGACGACGACGATGACGACGACGACGATTTCCAGGTAGAATTTAATTCGATACCGGGGGAGGGTGAGAGACAGGGAAAGAAGAAAGAAAGAAAGAAAGGTGCGGGGACACACGTTCTATTCTCGAATTCGACTGCGACAGCCGTAAAATGGAGAAAAGGATGTATTGTGCGCGCGCATTATGGATTAACGTGGACGATGAACAAAGAGAAAGTGTGTATGTGTTTGTGATGCACACGTGGGATAATATCCTTTTGCGAACATCGCGCGATATCGACGTTACTAATGCCGTATCTGTTAATTCTGCCTTTATTGCCAATGTCGGTTATTATCGGATATTTTTGAAAAGCATCTTATTCGTGGCCTCTCTCGAAATTATTGCGTTTCAAAATGTTCCGAAAGCCGATTATTGATAGGCTTAACAAGATTTGAATCAATCGTCTTCCAATAACTTTAACTTTTACATCTGCTATTTGCTCCTTGAACCCGTTTATTATTTTGTTTATTTGATTGATGTACGATATTACTGTGCGCGTTAAATTATATACTTTTTATAATATATCAAATCAAAAATTTTAACATAGAATCTAGTGTGAAAATTTTTAATACAGTTGACATAAATAATAAAATTAAAAACTAAATAATAAATTGCAAATTGCATAAAAATAATACAAGAGACAAGAAATGCGAGTATAACGTAAAGGTTTCTGTCCTAAATTAGATTGTCTTGTAAATGATATGTAAGCGTAAAAAATACGGTCAAAAAGTGGTTTAATACAAACTGCCTTTTTGGCAATATATTTACAAGTAATCTTAAGATTTAACATTTGAAAAAAGAATATTTTCTACTTTAAGTTAATTAAAATCAAACAACTTTAGATATATTGACAATTTTTATTGTAAAGCTATGTTTTCGCATTTATAAAACTTAATCTACATACAATTTTATTTTCAAATATGTTTCGTCTATATAAAAACAAATTATTATACACAACAATTTTCATTGTATTCGCTCAGAAAAGGTTTCAGTTTATCGATCACTCAATTGTTTATCGCAGGATTTGTCGATCGGTGTTCCTTTCGGGAAAAGGGTTGACTCAGAAAAAAGGAAATAATATTTCGCCTAGCGCCCCTTCCGGGTCGTCTCTCTCTTTATCTCCCTTTTTTTGCATTCAGAGCATAAAGGACTAAGGGTGGAGGAAGGGAGGAGAGATCCGGAGCAATGAATGAGAAAAAAGAAACTCAATCGATCGCGACGGGTCGAAGGAACTCCCGATGTGTCATTGATCGAAATGGAATCATCGGCATACGTTTTCTTCGGCGACAACAATGCCAACGCGCTGATCGTTCAGAAGGGCTCAAAAAGCGCAGGTAATGCCTGTCGTTGTTTCCTTTTCGTGTTTCCATCATCGGAAGTGATTGACAAACGATTTTAGGGCCAACCACGGTTACCGCTATAACCGCGATTTCTTATTTAAATAAATTGCAATTTGCTGCAAGCATTAATAAACATAATTGTCACTAATTACGAGAGTCAAAAATCTTAGAACGATAATATATTAAGCCCGCGATTTATATTTAAAGTTAGCCTTACAAAAATTGTCCGTATTCTATTAAAAACGAATTAACACGGATTAAAAATATTCTAAATTTTTTGAACTAAATAACAACAATTTACAAATTGGCTGAAATGAGGGCCCAAGTTCCGTTATTAGTGAGCGCACAGATTTATTTATTTTTATTATTAAATACTTGCTAATCTAATCATCCAAAGCGAAAATAGGCGTTTTCGGCTAAAATAATTATTTAAAAAATTATCCAATTGTTTAAATCGTCGGAACTCTTTGGAAAAGCATTGTACATGCCCGGAATTATACGAGAACTATTTTTTACATGAAGCCGAACTCTTGAAAATCGATCAGCGTCTCACCTCTATATATATAGATAAGCGATTTTTTTTTGCAGCTATTTGAGAAATGTTTTACTTACGTCTGATTTATATTTAAAAGATTATATTTTTATGTTGTACAGATGTTTAATAATTTCTTGTGAACAGAATGTTTGGAAGATGTTGTAAGATTGTTTTGATGCATACTGAAATCGATGTTACATAACTGTTTTCAAGACGTTTTTAATCAAATGTTTCAGTATCGTTTAATGACATAGTCTTCAACGTTTCTATTACACTTTTCTAAAATGTTTGTAAAATGTTATTGTTGGCAAAAGATTAACCAGGTGTTTGCAACGTGCTACCAAACAGTTTTCCCAACAGTAAATATTAACAAAACTCTTCATAAACAATGTAACCATCAATAAAACTCTTTATAAACACAATCTTACGATAAAAATTTTCGCCAGGGTGACTGACATTCTATTCACAACCATTAATTAGTAATTAATTCTTTTAATCTCTTACAAAATCACGTCGTGAAACATGCATTGCATTTTGCTTTCCTATTTCCATGGATCCCGTGATGCATGAAAATTCATGACATTGAGAAAAACATGAAGAAGAAAATACAAAATTAATATAAAACTTTAATCTGCTACATAGCGAAATCTATTGTAAAGTCAATCAATGGATGTGCAACTGTAAAACGTGTTTCGTCAAAAATTCTACCCGGTGGCGTGATTAGTTCCGCGATCGTAATAGGTGGTCTCGCGCCGCCAATTTCGGCGGGACAGGCGGCGGCCTCATAATCGAGAATCGAGAGTATCGTTTAAACAACAGTCGATCGATCGGCCAGCAGAGGTTCCGTTTCTTCGACGCGAATGGAAGCGGCCCGTTTTGTGGGCCTTACTCGCGATAATAATAACACAACAACGCCATTCTCTTCTCTTCCCTCTTCTCCTCTTCAATTTTCTCATTTTCTTCGTTCTCCGTCACGATTCTCTTCCGAGGCAATCGTGACTGTGCGCTATGATTGTTCGATCTCTTTCGATCGTCCGCGTTCCCAGGTGGCCTATACGACTACAAACGATACGCGCGTACGCACCCGGTATACCGGGTATCGAGACAGAAGGAAGCGAAGGCGCGTCTCTTCCCTTCTCTCTTCTCGTCCTCCTTTTTATTCCCGCCTTTCTTCTCGATAATGAACGTCCGGGCTACCGAAAAGAGCGCATGACATATGGTTGCCAAAAGTGGCTACCGGCGCGGCTAATATCCCCGCGAATCGCTATCAGTGAAACTACCGTTAATCGGCGATTTTATTCTGCCAGAATAATTTCAAATCGAGAGTGTCGGATTATATTCTGCCTACTCACGTAAAAAGAAACATCTTCCATTGATATCATTCATTTAAATTATAAGGAAAAAAAATTCGCATTGCCATATAAATTGATCTAGCCTTAACTTGTAGACAGGGAATTATTTAATTCTTCTTATTTGCCATTTGTCATTATTATAAACGATTCGCGATACGTTTGTACTCTTTAATCATAAATATGATATATGAATTTTAATTCATTAAAAGTTTCGCGAAATGTTTCGTTAAATTTATGAACAGTAATATATTTATATTACACGTATATCTGTCGTAGCCAGATTACAAAATCCCTCTTTTTATAAAATGCCTTTATAAAGTTTTATAAAGTGCGGCCATATTCTTAAATCGTGGTTAGATTTGAAATATTTTACAATCTGGCTAAGAATTTTAGTCTTTTTATAAAATGCTAACAAGCGATTATCCGCCAAATTATCAAATACAATGATTTTATATACCTATCGTTTTAGATTCTGACTGGTTCATTTCAGTCGTTTTATGCAAACATTGTCTTTGTTATAAATAAAAAATGATATGCAACAGCCGTTCGTCATGCTACCGATCCTTGTTCAAATAAGTAAACATTTTATTTTTTATAAAATTTAATAATATTATTAATAAGAGTGTTTATTAAAGATTTTATTTATAACCGTTAAAAATAGTTGTTTTATAATTAATATAACAAACATTAAATGCTGTAGGGAGCAAGGAGGAATAATAAATTAAAAAGTAGTAAAATAAAATCTAACTAATAATATAATTCACAACTATAAATAAATTAGTACAGTAAAACATATGAATTAAAAGATGAACTATATAGAATAACTAGGCGAACGTTTATACGAGCTCAAATTTGAGCCTTCTTCAGCGCAGTAAATTAAACGTAATGCAAATCTTTTTATTTATGTTTTTATTTTATTTATGTTACTTTTTATAAAATTTAATAATATTATTAATAAATATATTCATATAAGTTTAACAATTTTCTTATTTACTATTTGCCACTATTTGCTCCTCAGGCCTATTTTTTATTTTGTTTATTTTTAACAAGTATAATGAAATGTAAAAAATATTTTTTCCTTAGCAGCATTATAATATATATTTAAAGAACGCATTCTCTCTCAAATTTACATAAAATACAGATAGAACCGTGAATATAATGTGTAACACATATTAAAACTAAACTCATTAATTCATATAACACACGAGTACACACTTTAAAATACACCAACAAATAAAGAGTTAATCGAGCTCGTATTCGACGAGGGCGTGCATAATCATCTTTTGCCCTGCTCATCGCCCCAGGGGAGAAAGAGAAAAAGAGAGAGAACGACGGGGAGAGGGAGCGGAGAAGAAAGATCGAGGGACACTGGACACTGGAGTTTAATTTAGTATCCGAGTGCATGCGGCCTCGGTATAAATATTTTTATTTATCCAAATGACGCGCCGGGCCGCGGAAATAAGCCGGTAATTTACGTTCACGGACGGGGCGGGTGCTCTCCGGTGGGAATTTTTGGGCGATTTATGGGATTCCGGCGCGGTGCGGCCCGGCGCGGCCACGAAAGCGGAGAATTAAGGAGGCACATTGTGCACGGTGTCGCCGGTGGCGAGCGAATCATCCGATAAAAACGCGGATTAGGATGCTCGGTGGAAACCCGTCCCCCTCTCCCCCTCGTGTCTTTCTTTATCTCGCTGCCCTTACAATCTTTGTTCTTCTTTCTTTAATCGAGAAGAGACACGACTTTTGCCAATAAGCAATCGGCATATGCGTGCGTCAGGAACGGAAACCAATTACGAACAAAACCGTGGAATATATTGTCAGGATTAGAATCAAAGACTTGTATATTTTCGGTAACGAAGCGTCTTGATTTATTACGGTAAGAAATATAGACGCGGCACGCGCTTATGTTAATCTGCACTGTGCGATGTAAACTTGACGCGCTCGGTTTTATAAAAGATAAAAATTAATAATATATAGTTTGTTTGTATCGCACTTTATTTTATTTATACCTCAAAAAGGAAAAAAAAAAATACAAAGTGATTAAAAAATAGCATCCAACTTTAAGATATCTTAATTTCATTAACGCCATTCGATAGAGAATTATTTATACCTCTTTTCATTTTATTTGTACCTTAAAGAAAAGTACAAATCAGTACAAACAACAATTCTCTATCGAATCGCGTTAATGAAATTGAAATATAAAATTAGGCACTAACCATTTTTTAATCACTTTGTATTTTTTTTTTACCTCTTTGAGGTACAAACTAAAGTGCGATATAGACTGTATTATTAATTTTTAATTTTTTTTTATAAAATTGAGCAAGTTTACATGGGTCGTACGCGTTTAAAGATACGTCTATTTAAAACTTGCAACGAGTTATATATACACGAGGAGATATATAATTTTATTGTTTGCACACGTGATTACACGACGCGGACGACCGATCGAGTCCGCCATGTTGTAATGCCGTTTATTGAGAGGCATGTTATCTCGGACGCATATACGTAATTAAATTGTTTATACGAGCGATTACAGCGTGCGTATAGCTTGTAAATTACCGGCGCGCACGTGCGATTGTCGACAATTGTGCACATATACATGAATGCATGTGCACGCATGGATGCGACACGGTATAAATTCGCGCGCTCGCACGCGCACGCACACGCACACGCACACGCATATATGGTCAACTGATATAACACGTGTCGAGGCACAACCGTATCGCAACATTATGCGACGGTGACGCGTCGCGTTAAATTCGCTCGTGAATCTCGCTCGTCTGCGCTCGTCGGAAATTTATTTGTCGCGTTTACACATGCATCCGCATTGTGCACGCCTAATACACGCGCGCACGCGGGTGCATTACGCGTTTCACGGGGATGATGATCGGGTTAAGCTCGCGGGCGTTGCATTCAAAACGGGTATTACATTCAGCAAGAATTTATCTGTCGCGATGCGCCCGTTCTCTCTGCATTGTTATTATTAATATCAATACAAATTATTTTTTTTTTAATTATATTAATTCAAAATTAATTTTTCATTAAATTAATGGCATCTCTTTGTAAATTGCGAATCTTGTTACCTAAGCAATTTTGCTTCTCTTTAAGTTTCTTGTTTCGTTAATGGGGTAGAGAAATTTTTTTCGCAATTTCAGCGTTCTAATGACAGTTCCGTTTGCAATATATATATATATATATATATATATATATATATATTACATATATTTAAATTTAATGTCAATAGGTAATATTTATGTGTGGTATTTTTACATGTATATATTTATATTTAAATTCTTAAATCACTATATGTGTGTGAAACGTAGAAGGGGAGATTCAAGAGAGACGCAGAGTGAACCTGTGACCATGATCTTTAAGGATGGGGGTTGGTGCGTACGGAGAGCGTACTTTTTCCTCGAAGAGAGAAGGAGAGAGATAGATAGAGATAAGGGAGGAGGCAAGGAATGAACAAATTAATAAATTAAAAAGTTGCTTACCCAGTTTCTTCGACACAGCTCCATGGCCTCCACAGCTCTTTGTTTTCCATTCTGTTTATGGAAACTATCTTTTCTTTGTAGAAACTATCGCTGGAAAAAATAAATTACATACATACATATATATACATATATATAAATATAATATATATATATATATATATATGTATACATATGTATATATATATACAACTAATTATGTAACATGAAAGGCTTTCAAAAAATTTTTTAATAGTCAAAACATCTTTTCAACTTTGTTTCTAATTGGTTTCTAATTTTCTAATGTGGTTTTCAATTTTCATTTTCTAATGGTTACAATTTATATTTCCGACGATGAAATGTATAACAGTAAATGCGTTTCTGATATTCGTTCCGCTACTAATTATTCTAGGGTAATTAAATTAATATAATAATAACTTTGTAATAATAAAATTATTAATTACTTTACTTGTAAGTTAGCAAGACCACAATTTTTTTTTTTATTTGATACAAGGTACAAATTTATTTTCGGTGGTACAAAATAGTACACGATGCGTTGAAAATTGTGCTCTGGGTAGAAAACTCTGCTGAATTGTGTACCAATATGATTATGTTGAATAACATCATTTTTTGTCTAATTTCAAGATAATGGGTTAATGAAAAAAATAATGCATAATAAAATTATAGCTCATCTCTATTTTCTAATTAATAAAAAGTTTGAATTTAAATTCAAAAAGAACTTTTTATCAATATTAACTGAGTTTTATTAATCATTTATTCCTCTGATAAGAGTGTCTCTTCGACTCGCAGTTAATCTGAGATTTTTAATCACGAAGGTTGGGTATTTTGTCATTCATTTTGTTTTCGATTACAGTCACAATACCTGATCAAAGATAGGACCGTAAGACTAACAATAAGATAATAGTTTCTCTGCCATATGGCGTTTTCGTCGATATTTTTATTAGCGCGTCTAATTACTTTTCCTCTTTTCCTCTTTCTTCTCTCCCTCCCCCCCTTCCTCCATCCCGGCCCTTCCTCTTTCTCTCTTTGCTTTCTCCCACATTACGCGACGATTCGATTCGTCGTTCCTGAATGCCTGTGCCCTGTACTCAATAAGGCGCACGCTTACCGTTATTCGAAGGGGAGAGAGGAGCCCTTGGCTTGCCTCTTGTCGGTAATTATTCGCCAAGTGGTAATAAATTGAAAGCCAGGCAGCGATAAGGCGGAACCGGGAACGCGGCGGTTGGCTTCGAATGCTGCCTGAATGCTACGAAAGAGCGCAGCTTTTTTCCGATCTAAGGTGTCGCCTTTAGGTTTGCGAGGGGAGGAGGGAAAGGTCCCCGAGGAGCTCCGAATCAAGAATTTCTTCCATTTGCGTAGAACTTCGATAGAAGGAATAAAAAATCTAATCCGAAATAAATATCTCTCTTTTTTTTTTTTTTTTTTTTTTTTTTTTTTATAATATCAATGTAATAATTTTATTAGGTTTGTTTTTTGCGCATTAGAATTATTTTTTTTTTTTTTTTTTTTCAAAGAGATAAATATGAAGAACTTTTAGAATGCTTTTATTTCGTAAAAGCGCTTTTTCTTAATTACTATTTCAATATAGAATGTACTAATTGCTCTCTTTATGCATGATCTCGATTGATTTGATCCCAGTGTCATATATCTTGATTTTTGCAAAGCCATTTTGCATCCCCCCAAGATTTCCTGCAATAATAGACATTTGTTTGCCGCGTATCGCGATTCGCACCGATATGGCAGAGAGAGTTTTATTTTCTCGTCGGATTCTATTCTTGCGGCCGGTCGGTCGCCCGGAAAATTCACTCTTAATCGAATTATTCTGGAGCGAGCGCGCGATAAGCTGCGTCCCTGCGCACGATACTCGCCTGAATGCGTCTAACTAAAGGCGGAGAGGCCGACGCCACTGCGGCCGCCACCGCCGCCGCCGCTGCCGCCGATCAAGAGAAATGGTTTTGGCATGCAGATTCGAAGCCAGTCTGTCTCCCTGCTTCCCTTTTCACCCACCCCCTCCCCTCCTCGTCGCCACCCCCGCCCATCCCTTTTTGCGACCCTATGCAAGGTGTTTTGTACTCGCATGCGAGCTCGCCCGCACGGAAATCCGCGACGTGTCTCGCTTGTAGCACGGCCGTGGGCGTGTAACGTAACACGCGTGCAAGTACTGGCTCGAGTAATATAGCGGCATTTGAATTCGTCGGAATATATCGTGACGTCGGTTCTTTTTTTTTTTTTTTCCTTTTTTTATTCTGGTTCGATCGCGTGGGTTTCCACGGCGATTTTGTCGCCGTTCGATACGCAACGCAGTCAGCAATCAGCTCATGAACGCGGATATTGAAAAGATGGACAAGGAAAATTTAAATCGAAGTTTGATTTCTAACATTCTTCTACATTTTACATCGTCCCCCTCTCTCTCTCTCTCTCTCTCTCTCTCTCTCTCTCTCTCTCTCTCTCTCTCTCTCTTTCTGTCTCTCCGATTGCGCATCTAATTTACTTAACAAATGGAAACTAGCCGTTTCAAAAATTGATGAAATTTTATTCTTGTTGAAAAATGAATGCTTCAGTCATGATCACAAAAGTCAGGACATTTAACGTCACGTAAAAGTGGGCCTTTAAGCAGCGAGAAATTAATTCTTCTTTCTTGGCTGAGGCGGCGCGCGCTCGCATTTTCAAAGGAGGTCTTTCGCCGACTCGGGAATCTGTGAATTTTCTTTAAAGCACGCGAAAAGTCGAGCAACCTTCGTTCGACGCGGCGAAAAAGCCAGGGAAAGAAAAGAAATGGGGGGGAAGGAGGAGGGGGGGGGGGAAAGGAGAAAGGAAAGGGGAATTGCGCGAGTCGAGGAAAACGGAGAGAAGAAATTCTCGGCGTCCCGGAAAAATGTGCATTGTGTGCACGCACGAGGGCAACTACTCCCTTTTCCCTCCCCTTCTTTTCCCCTTGCCATTCCCCTTGTCCTATCCCTATTTTTTCCGTTTTAAGAGGAGAAGGAGGGACGAAAAAAGAGAAAGAAGGGGAGGACAAAATTCCGAATTTTCGCGGACGTTTCGCTGTGAAAGGATCGCGGAGTCGGTTGCTCGCTCGCGTTTTCCGATGAAAGGATTTTGCAGCGAAATCCTATATAATAGACCGAGATTCTCGTATTCGTAAATAACGCGTTTACGTTAAATAAATCGCCAGCAAACATTTAAGTCTCAATTTAGAAATAAAATTTTACATAATAAGTATATGTTCCAAATTTCATCCATTTCTTTTTTCCTTATTTATGGATTCTCTTTATTTCATTTGAAATAGATTACAATATCCTAACAATAATGTCGAGCTATCGAGAGTTTCGAAAATTATAGATAAGCGAGAGAATAAAGATGTAGAAAATTTTATGAAAGAAATGTCAAATCTTCGTCACATAATTGTAATACAGCATCTGAATCTTTCCAAGTCCTAACTAAATAAATATTTAGAAGATTAAACACTGTGCAGGTGCATTCGCTCAGTGTTCTCGTAGACGCGAGGCAGGTCGCATTATCGTCCTTCCTTCCTTCCTTCCTTTTCCACGAGTGGAGTAGCGTTGAGCTTGATGTATGGCTTTATAAATGGCGGATTTACATATTTTCCGCGTTTAAACGCGACCGTCGAAAACTGGCACGTGTACAGCCTAATCCCCCTTGTCGAGCAACGAAAGCAACCAGGGAGAATCGTAATTATTAATCATTTCCTTCGCATTAAACAGCTTGTATTAATTTCATTTACAAACTCAATATACTTGTTAGTATAACACTTGCTTAATTAATTTAATAATTTATCTGAAAAGCAATGTTATGCAATACGGTAAAAGTAATAATTTTTAGTGAACAGTATTTAATTTTAAAATTGTGATTCTCGGCCAAGATCTCCTCCGACTATTCGATACAGTTTCTCGATTATCGCTCTATCATTCTGTAGTAAACGCACTTATCAGATCTCGTGAAAGTTATAAAAAGTGAGGAACGAGCTAGCGGCGGTGCTCTCTTGGTCGGCTTTACGACGCGATTTTTGCGACAAAACGTTCCATTTGCCCGCTGTATCCTCAATGACGGTGACGTCTCGATTCTCCACTTTGCTCCTCGAGAACGCTTGTCGAAAGCGGAAACTTCGGTGCTTCTTCGACATAACGACCGAGAGAACTCCCGATCGCAAACGAGCTCTCGCTGAGAGAGAGAGAGAGAGAGAGAGAGAGAGAGAGAGAGAAAAAGAGAGAGAACGCGTTCTTCCGGATCATTTCCGCGAGTTAACCGCAGAGCGAATCTCTCGAAGCTTGCCATCTCTCTGACTTGGCATACAACCGGTTACTATTCACCCTGTCGACGCGAATCTCGCAATTATCGCAAAAAATAGTAAAAAGTAACCCCATCAAAATCACTTTTATTGGAGTCGATTAATAATATTTATTTATCTCCCTCTCAGTACTTTAGTAGTTTCCAAATACACTGGAACCTCGAACGTGTGCATCGTATGGGGCTCTGACACTCGAACAAAGTTACAATCTTTCCTCTTAAATTCAAAGTCGTAAGAGAGTATTGTTTTGTCACTTATTATTTGATTTACATTTATATAAATTTTTTTTAAATATTGTAAAAAATACCTTGAAAAAAAAACAATTTTAACCTCAAGTTTGTATAAAAATTAGAATGTATCAGAGATTTTTAAAATCTCATTTGCACAAGTAATAAAATATATGAACTTATGTAACATTGCAATCTTTTATCAAGAATGAGATTTAAAGTATTGAATGTAAAAAATGTAGAGAAATTTATTTATAAAATAAATATATCATCAATTTTATATAAAATTTCGATAATACATTCAAAAATCAACACGTATTTTTATAATATACAATATTATATTTATTCGTAAACTTTTTCAAGCATAGTCTTCTCCGTTGCAATTCCTAACAATTTTTACATGATAAGAATATCAGTAATTTTGCACTCATTTTGTTATTCGCCAAATCTTTAATAATTTGAAAACATTGATAAGTTTGTATATGAAATATTTCTTTCAATGGCTTATATAAAAAAAAAAAAAACTTTTATTTACGTTTTCAACAAATATTAGATTTTAATTATAAATTTTAAATAAATTTTTGATAACATTTTATGATATCTTCAATTATCTATCCATTAAATATTTCCAATTTTCATCGTGGTTGTCTGATCCATTATTTTTATTTTAGAAATATTTTATTTGGTCAATATTGTTCTGTTTTAATGGTTGAGAAGAACCGTTACAAAGATCTACAGATTTTTCAATAGATTTGTTTTTTTTTTCAATTTTTGCAAAACTTTTGTATGAATTGAAAGCAAATCCCCTAACATGGGTTTCCATAACTTATTTAAAGTGAATGATTGAATATTTTGCCAAATATTACTGATTAAAATGATGCACTTTTTTAGAGTAAAATTTTTCAAAAATCATCATTAATTAATTAATTAATTTATTTATTTAAACGGGATATGAATCCCTTTGATACAATTAGAGATATGTAAATACAGCATAGGTGAAACAAAAATAAAACAATAGTAATAAGTATATGCTACAGAGAAAAAGAAAAAAGAAAACTCTTACTCGCCAATTTTCTAATCTATTTTTAAATTTACAATATTTTGTTAATTAAATAATATTTTTTACATTTAATTTGATTTAATTTTCTTAAAATTAATAAATTTTTAATATTTCGAATGTATAAGGCTCCTAATATTTACAAACGAGTACCTATCAACTTAACGAATAAAAGTCATATTTAGCCCCGATATTTTTTCTCGCCTACATCTCTTGAAGGGGATAAAGAGGGGTTATAGAATTTAAAAAAATAAGAATCTATTTCTTGGTAAAATACACCAAGTAAAATATATGCCCTGTGTTCAATTTTCGCGGAAAGAATTAATTTCTAAAGAAATTTAGGCATTAACATCCGCGTATGGCTCTTATTCGCAAAGTTAACAATTTTTTGTTTGTAATAAAATTTTATTTAAGTTTGATAAATTTTTTTCTTAATGGAATGGAATGTATAAAATAGATAATATCATTATTCCCTTATTTTATCAAATAATAATTGGCACTGTTTTATATAAAAATTTTAACAAATTTTTAAAAATTTAAAGGCAGAGTTGCAGATACGTGACTCGCGTTATATCGATTAGGTCGCTTCAAGCGACGACGATCCGTCACGTGGTACGTCCGCCGATGGTGAAGACCGAATCTGCATGATTCTGCGCTCCGCGCAGATTAGTTCCAGAAAATCGGCGTCAAAAAAAAGGTCACGGTACGTCAGCGTAATTAATGATCCGACCGGTTGTTTCAGTCCCCAACCGAGGGAAGATGGCTCTTCAGGGTCGCTTCTTGCTTGCGTTTGCGTGTTTCGCGGAAAAACATCGTTTACCAGCGTGAATCGACATCGGCGACACGTGGATCGAGATCATCCTATCCGGTCTCGCTTAATAATGCGTGTACACAAAAACATCGATCAGTCACTTCTATATCGTTCAATATGAAAAACTGCACAAGTATATGTTTCATTTTAGATTTATAATTGATTAATTTTTCTTCCATATATGTTTTACAAAGTTATGCAATATTCTTAAAGATTTCTAATAATCTATAACAATTAATTGGCCTGTGTGAGGGATAAATACATTCGAATCAAGACACTACGAATTTCTGAAAATCTAAACGTCTGAAGCTCTTTTGAGAAAATTTTTGGATTTCTATTACTTCTCGCATTTAGTAGTCTTTTCATATCCGGTTCCATAAATACAATCTCATAAATGAAAGATCTTTATGACATTTTATTAATGACGCAATTTACTCTTTCCAATCTCTCTTTATATATTTATTTATTTATGTAAACGGGAAG
The DNA here is from genome assembly GCF_047496725.1 of Anoplolepis gracilipes. Classification (NCBI taxonomy): domain Eukaryota; kingdom Metazoa; phylum Arthropoda; class Insecta; order Hymenoptera; family Formicidae; genus Anoplolepis; species Anoplolepis gracilipes. The sequence goes on along the minus strand of NC_132984.1, from coordinate 2,358,183 downwards.
AATTTCCTTTTGATAGAAATATAGACAACAAGACATAAAAAGAGATGGCTGCATTCATAAATTTACAACATTTCTTATGATACGTTTAAAAGAATTAAGACATGAAATAAGATATCAATAAGAATCAATACTATTAGACAGCTCATTACCACATATAACTAGTCGATTTAAGAGTTTAAATTTCCCATATGATGTTCGGTGCAATTCTTCATGAAAACCCTTGCTGCTTCTGAAAGACCTAGCTGGAATGTAGAATTTAATTTTTTTCAACCAAGTCCGGGCAAATAATAAGACTATTTATCTACCTTATCTTTTTAATAGATATATCGCGCGAGTAATGAATGCAATTTATCCCGCGATGTTCTCGCAAACACGGGCGATGAACGGATAAACACGAATTCAGTTCTCGCGAGCAACAAGCCCGTCGCGAGATGCGCTCGCGACAATGCGACACAGTTAGTGTACAACGTCCGATGAACAACGTGGGGGGAGGGAGGGAGGGAGGGGGGGGGGAATGCAAATGTCGGTGTGCCTGCATTATATAATGACACGGAATGGATTAATCCTACGCGATGCGGTGGCAACTCGGTCCGGGATAATAGATATGCTTTTTCTTTGTTTCCCGTGCTCGTAATGGCCGCGTCTCGCAAGAAAACGCGGAACACCGCGAGCATTATGCAGCCTCGTCGAGAATAAAGTCGGGCGAATACGGTTTTCTCTCTCTCTCTCTCTCTCTCTCTCTCTCTTATCCTTTTTCTCCATCTCATGAGATACACACATCGGTGGCTTTTCAAACTTTTTCCCTACCGGATGCAGAAGCGTGGCGCGCGATCGGAGACAGAGGTTCATGAAGATCCGAGGGTGCCCCGCTTACAATGCCGGCTGTAAAAGGCGCTGCTCTTTAAGGAAACTCCGGCCACCGCGTATTATTGTATCACAAACATTTGATACCGTACATTTTTCTCTGTTAAAAGAAGAAGTGGTGGAAAAAGTGCATAAAATGAGAAGGATTTTTATCAGGACATCGTGAGATCGTATTGACGAATAATTTTTATGATTATTCCATGAAGGATACTGTATTCTCTTTGAATCCATATTTTCGACATACAAACTATACGAGAGAATAAAATGGTTTTTACTCGATCTTATTTATGACATTTGCAATTCGTTAAAAAAAAAAAAAAAGAAGTCGAACTAATAAATTCGCAGCAAAGTCTCATGTGGTGGGATCTCTCCGAGATAAATCGCGTAAGGTCGCGCTGCGAGTTCACAAGAGGCAATAGAATCGAGGTGGCCGCAATCGAAAAGATCTCTGTTCGAACTCTTCTTTTCTCCAGTCCTGGGAGGGTCTTCTTAACGACCGTATCAATTCGCATTTTCTCCCATTCACGCGCGTCCTAATCCCCCGACTCGACGGCGTTACGCGTCTTGTGTATCGGCCGTTTTGCCGAGACTTTTATGCTTATCGCCGATACCTACGTAGGGCATAAATCGTGCTCTCCAGGGTTGTCTCGCCTCGCGCGCGAACGCATAACAACTACGGGAAATGTACGAACGATTTACGCGATGCGCGCGTCTTCCCTTTTCTCTTCGCGTTATTTAAGCGAAGTGATTCCGTTCGAGCACGCGTGCAGATTATTATCGCATACGTACGTGTGCGAGCGAGTTACGCTTAAAATAGATATTCATGAATATGGATACTGAAATTTATAACATGAATAAATTTTTATTTTTCCATATAAATGTGAAATATTTTCAAACTTTTAGAATTTTTTTATAGTTTTTTTTTTTTTTTATGAAACACATACTAAATGCGATGGGGAGGAGAAAGTTAGCACCCGGACATAAAAATTCTTCCGCAGTGATTAGAGTCCCAGGCTCTTTTTAAAAAGTTTTAATGTTCTTTAATAACAAAAGAGCTCTGGCAATTAATATCCATTACACAGTTGGAAAATTTATGTTAAATTTAACACAACTCGCATTAATATTATGATATATTTTAACAGAAAAATAAATGTAAATTTCATAGTTTGACATAATTAATAAAAAAAAGTGTGAAAATTTAACAAGAAAATAATGTTAAAATAACATGTTACGTATGTTACTTTAACATTATTATAATGTTACACGCGTTAAGATCACGTTGAGAAGTGACGATATTAACACACACAGTCACTCTTATATTATAGAATAAACTCAATATATTTTCTGTAAATTTTAACAGATAAATTCTGTCAATTATAATTCGAAACATATTTATAATGTAAAATTAAAAATATGTGCACATTGTGTGTTATTTTCACACTCTTTTTCAGTTATTTTAATAATTTAACAGTAGACTTGAATTAATAAAACAGCAACATGTTAAATTAACAAAATGTGTTAAATTTTAACATAAAAATTTTAACAAACAAAATGTTTAACAAAAACAAATTTTTCAACTGTGTATAGTAGCGTTTAACATCAAAAGCGAGATTTAAAAAATAGCTTGCTAACTTTACACTTGATATCAAGATTGAATATTCTGAACAGCTCATTTGCTTTGTTTTTAATGAAGAACAACATTTTGAAATCTGAAAAATGCATGTTTTTTATGAGTTATTTTTGAGACATACATTTATTTAAATATTATTAATTGCATTAAATATTATTAATATTATTATCAAATAAATGAGGATTTAAATGTGTATATATTTTTGGATAACAATAAAATTTTTAGAACACTTGAATTTTTGTTTTTATTACTAAATATACATATTTAATTACATTATAGCAGCCTGTAGAATAAATAGTTTTTATAATTTATATCGTATAGTTTCACTTAAATATATGGAAATTTAAAAAAAATAATATCTATTCCTTTTTCACCCTAAATTATACTCATTTTTTTATATAAATTTTAAAACTTTTTGTTTCAAAGTGTGCCATTTTTACAAAAACTATTATAATTTAATTTGTTTAACTGAAACTACACTAATTTGTCAGCGCGATGCAAACGATTTATCAATGCGTTTCATACATGTCAAAAATTCGTATTACTGTATCCGTTGCAAATTAATTACTATAATAATTGATTATGATTCTTACGCTAAACACATGTAAATCTGGCGAGTTTTACAATCACTAAAAAGACTCCATGAAGATATTTGATGACGATTCCGGTCCTGTGGAAAAACATCGAGTCCGGCAAAATCATGTTTAATGGACAAAAGACCAAACTTTCTGTGAGTCGCCCAGAGAATATATAACGCGAATCAACGTGGTGGAAAACAAAATGGAGATGCTATCCACGATCCGAAGAATGTAATTGTCATCGAATTTGATACAAGGAACAATTGCTTGTATCATTAACGACAGCTCTCCTCTTCCTGTTCTGATCGTTGCCGATACCATTGAACATTATGTTCGAGTTCCTGCCCTCGATCGCTCGAGTAATTCCAGGCGTCAAGTGCACCAACGCTAGTGAGTAGATCGAAGACACCGAGTATCAGTTCAATCTCCTGTAGCCGTATACCAAGTACAGTTTGAGAGTACCTAGATCAAGTTGCAGTATACTATTCATTATCAATACATTTAATTTCTTTTAAAGCTCGCAAGTTATTAAAAATCACTAATCTCAAAGTTCCTTGGAAGTGTGAGTCATCCTTCTTTGCCGTTGGCATTAGCGGCAATCACGAGATTTTACATCAACCAATCACGGTTGTAACATATTTAATAAACGCACACCTTTGAAGAAGCTGGGAGTAACCTCATCACCAGATAAAAATGACAATATAATCGTCTCGTGGAGTGTGAGTCGTCCTGTGATTGACGATCAGCCACACAATTTCTATTACGGAAACAATTTTCAACAAGCAGATGATTGTGGCATTGTCGCCAACCAACAAATCTATTATGAAACATACTTTCCATTGAAAATCAAATACGGCGGAAAGTATAATATTACGGTAGGGCATGATGTCGAAAATGCCATACTCGTCCAACTGTTTATTTATGTGGCATTCAAGTCAAGTTATCGTCCTGTACGACAATAAAGACTGCCTAATATTGGTTAATAATATTAATTAATAAATATTAGTGATTGTGGCACAGTGTATCTTCTTCTGTGTCGAAGAACCCAGATTCAAATCTGATAAAAAACTTCAAACTCATTTGATCATCACCTCTCGGAAGACAATAGTAAACTGCGGACTGCAGATATATATAGAAAGGTCACCAGCTTCTGACAAGAGGAAAAGGAAAGAAAAATATAGTGGCAAACCGGATAATCGGTACATCGAGATTTTTATCGCTGACGGATCGACAAAGATAAATTAGTCGACAAGACCGTCTTCTTGACGACCGACGAAGGGTCCATCGCCTTATCATTACAAGGAAACGGTTACGATATACATCACGTTTGGTCGTGGAAAACGGATACCAAAGTCCATTGAGTGAAACTTGGAGCACGCAATTTTCAGGCGCGCAATGATAATGAATACAACAAATATTATTCTCTCTCATCATATTCTCTCTCATCACATTGATCTGTTTGAGCGTCTTTACGCTGGATGTAGTGTATTTTATCGCCAATAGTCATTACAACACAAGCTATCTTCGCAGGCACAATAAATGATTTAGAAGAAAATTTAGGAATTACTTTAAAAAGAATATTTACATGTTAACAAATTAAAGTTGTGCTAAGACACTATTAATATGATATAATTTTGAATATATACATAGCTAAAATTTTATAATGAAAGAAGAGAAAGAAAAAGACTTTTATAAAAATTCTTGAAACTAGATAAACATTGTTAATGTAGTGTTACTTGCCGTCATAGTTAACAATTAGTAGATGACAGGCTTAGGATAGCTACATAAAAACTGTTCACACCATTTATATACGTTGTAGAAATACGTATACATGTATATATCACAAACGATCAAAATGATTTTCTGCCGTGTAGAGAGGCCATTGCATAAATTGCTTTTTTAATATAAAGAAACCAAGACAGCTACAGTTAAATAAAATTTATCGTCTAAGAACGAAAAAAGATGCCACCAAGAATGGCAATTATATAGTAAATATTTTTTATAATTCACGAGATTGTAAGATATTTGCGATATTTCGAGATTTACACATTTGACGAGACGCAATTTTAATATTGCATTTATACGACTTGTATATGTAAAACAACTTTTTTTTTTAAATCTGATTCGTTGATATGAAAGTGAGTTCTTAGTATTATTGTATGAAAATTTTTCTTATTGAAAATTATATAAATATTTTAATAAATAAGTCTACAGACAGATATAAGTTTTTTACATATAGCAAGTGTATGACCAAAGCAATACTTTTTTCCTTCGAGTTCTTTCTTCGAGTTTTTTGGCTCGCGCAATCTTTATAATCGTCGCAATTATCATTATCAAGCCTATAATGTAGCATTAAAAAAAGTTTTTATAAGCGCGTTTTTATCTCGAGGAAAGAGAACTTGATCCTCGTATAGAGGCATACTGCAATTAGTGTAAGAAAATATTTTAAATATTAGATACAACTCGAATATATATATATATATATATATATATATATTCTAATAATTATATACGTATATTAATTTTGTAATAAAAGCGAACGCTGAGCGTTGAAAAATTAGGGATGCGATTTAAATATAATGCTAAAAATTTTTTTTAATCTTAAATTTATTAAAAAGATATTAGATATTCGATAAATATTTTGTACAAATAAAATAGATTACATTTTTTTCTATTTATGGCTCTAGCTATTGTAATTTCCGATATATCAAATATCTAAAATCAGTATATATTTTTGCGAGAAATTTTAAAAATTACAAGTTCTAATCGCAAATTCTAGTTCTGAATTTTACTCGATAGCCGCGAAAATCACATGGCTTTAATTTATGCATATGTATGCGTACATATTTATATATGTATATATTTAATAAAAGTATATTAATTTAACAAATTTGATGTTTCAGAAATTAATTAAGGTCGTGCAGTTCTCACGACTCTATACTGGTCTTATCAAATGTAATTCAGAACTTGAACATTAATCGATTAGGACTTGATTACTTTCAGAACAAATTAAGAAAAGGTAGGGTAAGGAGAGATTTTTAAGAAAAATCTCGAATTAAGATTTATTTAATATTGATACAAAGATCAAGAAATATCAGTGCACAATAATCAGTTTCATAGATAACTTATTTTTCTATGAAACTGGCATAATATCATTCGCATCTGTCTCTGATAGCCCGTGAAAATTAGAATTTCTATTAGTTTTTTAAATCTTATAATATATAATTATTTTGTAAAAGTATATTAATTTTAAAAATTTGATATCTCGGTAATTCTAATAGTTTGGGTTATCATACATTCTTAGGATTATCTTCGTAACTCTTACTACTAACTAACCAAATTTTGTGCGGAAACTATTGAAATTCCTCAAAATAATTTCCGCAGTGAGGTTTAAAGTCGAATAACTTTAATTATTATTTGAATCGCGTTAAGCATTAAATAATAATTTGATTATGTTGAAAATTTTTTAATAAAAATATTAACAATATATTCTGAAATTGTGACAATAGGAGCCAAAATCTAAATGTCATGAAACGGCAGAGAGATTGTAATTAGTTATCAGAATGAATTCGTATATAATTTTTTTTACGTAATATCAAAAATGTTTTTTATCAGGAACTTTAGTACACTTAAAAACAAAGAAAATGAACTGTTCAGAAATATTTGATTTTAAAATCAAATGTAAAGTTAGCATTCTATTTTTTAAATGCTAATTATAAAGATGTTAATCGCCGAAATTTTTTTGATTCTGTAAACGGGACACACGATATTTGTATTTTTACATTCTACAGTTTATGGATTACTGAAAATGGATCAAACATGGCATAGAAATGTTCAATATAATTTAATAGTGTATAATTACAATTAGTTTATTGTTTGCATCCATGCTCAGCTCTTACTCTACCTGTTTCTTCAATGCTTATATTTCTTATTAAAGAACTCTAAAACTCTTCAAAAGGAAAAAATGAAACTCTAAGATCTCTTTTTCTTGAACTTATCTGAAAGAGACGAAGATATAGTTTTAACGGAGACTAAAGTTAACCGATGTTGGAAAAACGACTCGTAATCAAAACTATGATATTTTTTTATATCGAAATGCTAACTCGACACCCCCAAGTATAGTACTAAGTTCTCTTAAAGTCAAAGGTGTGCGTAAATGAAAATGAATGGCGCGATAAATTTAGGACTAATAAATCCGACAAACGACTTTTCACTCGATTCTTGGAAATGAAAAATGTCAAATATGATTCGACGAAGCCGTTAAAGTACCGGCAGTTTCATGACAATAGTAACAACGCGTACAACACATAATCTGGCAGAGAACGCGTCACGCGCGCGTGCACGCGTGCTCTCTCCGCGCGTTATATCCCCTCACCCGCAATCCGACATCCGACGTTCGTGCGGCAGGTATGTATATTCACTCCGACACTCACACATCCCCGCGGATGAAGTCGTCGGACGTACGTGCATATACACGCACACACGCATACACATGTATATATACACTCGCAAAAAGCCAGCAACCATTCCACCAAGTTACAGACGCAGAGCCTGTTTGCAGGGTTGAGTTGATACAACATTAACAACAAGTCGTTAGATAGATGAGGTACGCACCGGGGTTTGCTGTTGAGTGTAGGAAAGGTAGAGCGGGAAAGGGGGAATATGTAGGTGGTGGCTGTGGAGACGCGAGCAACGGATAACACGTAGGAGGAGAAGGAAGGGAAGGAGGAGAAAGCAGGGGGTTGCGAGTCGCACAGGAGGCGATGTCGAAGCTGTTCGCCTACGCGGAGGGTGGTGGAACCCGGAGCGATGTGGAAAGGGGAGGGAGTGCAGCGCAGGAGAGGAAGAGGAGGAGGTGGAATGACGATGGAGGTGGAAGAGAGAGTGCCACAATGGTCGCTATGGTAACGTCGCGCTAACGCTCAGAGAGAGAGAGAGAAAGAGAGAGAGAGAGAGAAGAGAGAGATCTGAGGGAGAAAGGGAGCTAGAGAGAGAAAGAGAGAGAGAGAGAGAGAGAGAGAAGCCTCCGACTCAGGGACTCTATTTCCATAATCTGCCGCTTTGTCGATTCTGAATTATGCGACTACGCTCCTCCCCACCCCCGCCTCCTTTCCTCCTCAACTCCCTTCCCGCACATTGCGTTCCTCTTCCTTCATCCCCTTACCTCCGCCGTTCCCCTTCTCCCTTCTGCGACGGCGACACCGTCTCGTTCGCCCCTGAACCAAGTATCCGATTATTTGCTCGAAATCGATTTCACGTGTTCGGCCCGCTTTTGCATTTGTACAAGCGCGCCCGTACGACGAACATCGGCCATTGTGCCCTCGACGTCATGGGCGTTTCGCCCTTCGGGCTTGTCCTCGTCCTTATCCTCGTCTTCATCCTCGGATTCATTGTTGCTCACCTTCCGTCGACGCCGTCGATTTGTGACGATCGGCATCGAATTTCTGCTTCGGACTTCCGTATGATGAGGAGAAAAATCTCTCTTTTCTTTCTCCCGATTGTTTGACTTTATACCTTGCGAGATCAATCAGATTTATAATTCTTCATGAACCTTTAAATAGCATCCTCCCATTGTTAAATCTTCTTCAATGTACAGGACATAACTTTTTCACCTTTACAGATTATCATATTTCAAGCTTTTCAACTTATGGATTCTCGGTTTTTTTCTTTATTTCTATTTTTAAATGGTTAAAATATTTAATCTGTTCAAAATTATTAAGTAATTATATTTTCTAATTTTTTAAAACAATGTCATATTCTTGAATCTCTGGTATGCTAAATAATGTATCTCTCATTACTCTTATATTTTGTTTCTGTGAGTCCTAATTATCTTATATAATTAATAAGAATATATAAATTGTGATATTAATTATTAAACTTTAAGGGAATTAATAAAGATATTATATATAATAAGAAAATATAAATACACATTGAATTTATTATATAAGTGTGTCAATTAAGCTTATATGTTAAACTTTTCTTTACTAAAAGGAATTAAATAACGACATATTCCTTTGGCCTAAAAAAAAAAAAAAAACAATAAACGGAATAACCACCTTTGCCTTTTTCCCTTCAAGCAATATCTTTCGTTAGTTACACCATCTGGAGGCGTTTGTTAATTCCAAGGTAATTAGTTTAACGAGAGGAACGGAAGAGAATTCGATGAAACGCGCACGTTGGAAAGTAGTTCGTTCGAAGAGGGCGGCTTTTCATCGTCAGTTGAATTTCCAGCAGCTGCCCATTGTTCGGTCTCCATTGTTCTAGTATCTCGAGGGCGGCGCTTCCCTTTGTCTCCACCCTTTGTACCTTTCCGTGGCCGGATCTCTCGCCTCCTCTCGCGCCAGCGCGAGAGGACGATGATGCCGGGCGAGAGATCGAGGGAGAAAGAGAGAAAGAGAGAGAGAGAAAGACAGACGGGGGTTGGGGTGGAAAAGGGTGGAGTACAAACGCGGGTAAAAAGGATTCCGGAAAGGGTAAGAGACGGCTGGTCTCAAATCGGACGGAACGTCACGCTTCTGTAATTTTTTCCCTTCCATTGTCCCGCGGGAATGCGCGATCCTAAAATCGGAACGCGCGCTGCTTCGTTAATTAAATTCGGAGGTACAAGTGTGGCAAGGCTGATAAAGGCAGTAGAAACTAAAAGTAGATTAAAAAGTTTGAAGAAACTAGCGACCCGTTCTCGCTACACAGTTCTCCCGACATCTCTTCAATTAACGTTTTCATTAATGAAAAGCGTCATTTCGAGCATCAGGGTGATACGTACCCTTCCTACGGCACTGATAGTACATATGTATAGCTGGAGTTTCTCCTTCGTGGCATCAACACTTACCGGTGTAGGTAACAGTGTACCACGTATTTCGAACACGTGTGTACTCGACACACACCAGTATATACGTAAAAGGGGGAGCAGTGTGTATGTTTGTCAGGATCGACGTGAGAGGACATTACCATATCGCTAGGTCGTCCATTGTCGAGATCCGGTGTAGGATTTGCATTGGATTCGCATTCGGCCACGAAAGTGGATCGCCGCACTTTGTTCTACGAAGATGGATGGCGGAGGCTTTCTCTCTTTCCTGTGTCCGGTGCACGGAAGGATCGAGGGTTTCACTTTTCGCGAAAGAAGGTCGGAGGGAGGCAGAGAGAGTTGCCGTCCCGATGAGATCGGGACAACCTAACGCTATCATAAATTCTCTAAATGTTATCAACTGCATTCAAATTGTTCGCAGAAGCAAAAAATGCAAGTTTCTTTATCGGAAAAAAAAATTTTTTTGTTACAAGAAAGAAATGTCATACAATAAATGTATATTTTATTTAATATATGTATATATATTTTTTTCTTTTTCATTAAGTGCATATTGAATTTAAAAATAAAAGTAAAATTGAATTATTTTTAAATTGTACGAGTCAGAAACAATACTATTTATATAAAGAGACACATCGGCACAAAAGAGCAGGGACTTTTTATAATCAGTGCATAACAAATGTGTGGAGCTCTGTTATAAAACTAGCTCGTAACCGCTCATAGTTTCTCGTAGTATTTGCAGAGTTCGGTGAAGCTTCTCTCAGTTTTTCCCTCTCTCTTTAGCTTTCTCTCTTCTAGTATATATTTTTTCGCGACGATATAGAACCGCGCGCTCTCGTGAGGGGGTGAAGAGCGAGAAGGGGGTGGATAGAAGGCCGATACAATACCGGCCTCTCCCGCGAGTCGACTTTCCTTGATACATCGCCATTGAGCCATTGTCCGCCTCCCAATGCCCGAACGAAGGACTCCGAGGACGAAAAATTCAATTCAGCTTTTAAATTATTCTCCCCCTCCCCCCTCCCCTTCTCCCTTTCCGACCGTGGGGCCGGCTTTGGAGGACGGAAAAAAAAAATAACGTTGGTTACGTCGCTCGTCGTGCACTCCGCGTCGACGGGGACAATCTTTCCCCTCCCCTCATAATCGTAACGAGATCCATTCGTTTCCGCGAGTGTAATGAGACGTTCCGGAAAAGAAATGGTAGACGAACGAGAAAGAGAGAAAGAGAGAACATCGTGTTTATCCCGCTCTTGAAGAAGTCATTCTTTGAATCGATGGATGACAATGTCATTGAGAACTGTCATACATTTTCTTATACATACTTTTGTTTTATAGACATTAAACAAGCTTTGATTATTAAAATACCATTAACTCTATATGTAAGATTGAGCAAAACTGGGCTTACAAGTTCAATAGAGTTAATTTAAAAAATCAAAGCATGATGGAAGATGAAACATTGTTGACACTTTATGATATGTAAATTTATTTCCAATGTTTTTCGAATTTTATTTTATTTTTTTTTTTTTTTAATTATTTGTCGAGAATTGTATATTCAACAGAAAGCCTCTAACTGAATGCTATTAACGATTGAGATCGCGAGCCAGCGAGCGCTATTTTACGATTGCAGGAAGACACCGCGAAGGGACCGCGATATCAGAATGTTGCGGGTATAAAATGGGAGATGATTAAAATAACGAGACTAGAGGCGCGCGGAGGGTGTCCTTCAGAAATCCCCCGGTAACCGGGAGGGGAACACGAGGAGTCGCCGAGCGACGCCGAGAGTCGGGGGTGAACATTGTGCTGAAACAATGTGGCGGCCGACGCCCCTGGTACCTACGGTACGACATCAATTGACGCGCCCGCCTCCCCGAGCCACCCTTTCACCCAGCTACATCTATCCCCTCCGTAGATCAGGGATGAAATTCCCGCAGGAATCCCGGTAAGAACGGTGACGATGACGTCGTAGCCATCTTGCTGAGCGTCGATGATCTATAGACAAACAAGTACTAAAAGTACTGAATATAATTGATATTTTTTTCTCATTAATCGAGAGAAGAGCGTGACTCGTATTAAGAAAAATTAAATTTCTTGAAATTTATTTAAATCTTGTTATTGCACGTACACATAGAGAAATAAAGTTTATAAGTATTTCAATTCTTTTTTTTTTGTACGCGCGCACGTAATGACTCTTCTATCTATTCAGAATTTTATTATCTTGCGGAAAAAAGGAAAATGCGTTAACTATCGCCCTTGTTTCCGCGTTTCGAGTTATACGTCAATCCATCGTTCTCTATCTCTGGCTTCCTCTCTTTTCTATCCTCTTTCGCTCTCGCTTCATCTCCCATCGTCTCTCTCTCTTTCTCCCTATCCGCTGTGTTCTTGGTGGGTCCTGGCGAGCACCCCGCTCCATTATGACATTATGTTCGCAGCATTGTCTACCGCTGAATGCCTGAACGTTGGGTACATTGTAGCGGCACATTCAAGCCAACCGTACAACACTGCGAACGCTAACTCGTTATCGGCCTGATAGGGAGAACGTGAGGTACCCTACCCGTCCTACCTAGCAACGGCATCGTCTACCCGGGGCTGCCAGCGCGACAAATTCCAAAAAGCATTCGGTATTTCAAGAGCTTTAAATTTCACATATTAAAGTCTCGCAAATTTTCAGAATTTCGGATGTTTACATATATCAAATTTTATACAAAATCAGAAGTAAAGTTTGTAATTAAAATTGCGTAAAGAAATTATCGTGATCACTAATAATAATAATTCGCGATATTTAATATGTACCTTCATCCGTTAAAATTGTATGTAATTTTAGGTTGAAAACAAGAGATATAATTTATTTATTAATTACTAATTACAGTTTTATACGTATAGTTTGATCGACTCAATATCAATCACTGACGATTGTGTCTTTTAACGCGTCAATTCTCTTTCTACAAACCCTCGTAAAACATTTACGATGTTTTTATACGCGCTCGGAATTGTTTGCGTTTTCCTCGATCGAAAATCTTCGACTATCAAGGTTTGTGTCTCTCCCTCCCCTCCTATTCCTCCCAGCATTCTAAGGGTACGGCGAGCCTTTGGCGATACAATGGCCGTCTTATATGACACCGAGGGATGACACTTTAAATTTAATTTAAACGCGGTATTGTGCCGCCACCACCGCCATGGTCGTTGTCGTCGCCCTTCTGCGTGAGCAGAACTGCACTAGTTTCAATGGGGCTCTCTCTCTCTCTCTCTCTCTCTCTCTCTCTCCCTCCCTCCCCATTGTAGTTTTCATAATGCGTCTACGCTCGCCCTCTCGTTCCCTTGGTACCCTTTCCCCCTCTATCCTTCTTTTGGAACCGCGTATTTTCTCCCTCTCTCTCTCTCTCTCTCTCTCTCTCTCTTCGCGTTGGATTTTTTCTTGCTTACCCAGAAGACTTTTTTTCGTAGGGCGATGCGATTCTGTTACATAAATATTGGCTCGATTTCGAAGCGCACACCCTTTTACCAAACCCTCTCCCCTCTCGCCGTTTTTCGCTCTTCTTCTCCGCGGAAAGAAGGAAAGGGGACAAGGGGGGGAGGGGGGGCGATGGTTGCACGACGCGCGAGATTTACGCAAACTGAAACGGCATGTCGCGGATCCGTTGAAAGCTGTTTAATGTCGATAACGTAATTCGAAATCGAGCGGGGGTTACGTTCGGGTGCGCATGAGTGACATAAGCGACTGCCGTTAAATCGTCCCGATGTAAAACGTCGCAGGGAAACTTTAAAGATTAGAAACTTTGACTTATCCGAAACTGGAAGCCGCATGACACTTCGTTCCACAAATGGACAACTATAAAGATCGGGATTAAAAGAAAATTTCTACAGCAGCGATCCATAATGCGTTTCTTTTGGTCAGTCGATTGAACAAACGTGATAAATTATGCGGGAGCTTTTCAGACGATTCCAACCCCATGTGCTACGCTGTCTCGTAATATATTTGTACATAAATATATGTGGTGCGCGACGATAGTCGACAAAAACTGACGGTGCATTGTCGAACGCGGAATGGAGACAGTAAACAACTATTGTACCGAGCACAATGTGTTACTCTGTCAGTTCCATTCCTTTTTACGTCGGAATCGTGTACCTGTTTCCTGCGTTCCCGCCTTCGCCATCCTCCACCTTCGTCGAGTACCGTCGGACAAATCGGTTGCCGTAACATCGATTTCTTTCGCCGCTCGACGATTTGTGTGTGTGTGTATGTATATATATATATATATATATATATATATATATATATATATGACATTTGTTATTAAATGGATTTAAAAAGATTTCATTTCTTAAATTTAATTTAAAAGTTGTTGATATTCTATATAACTCACATTTTTGAAAAAGATTTAATATAATACTTAAATAAAGAGTAAATATTAATATTTGGTTAATAAAGTGAGCTTTTATTTATCCTTGGGATTTTACGGTTCTGAATCCTAGAGAGTAACGTTACTTTTACCGTCTATATTTATTGCAATTTGAGGATTCGGGGGCCTGGCAGAATATAGATCTCACTGTCGGAAAGGGAGGCATGATTTAAAAAAAGTCGTAAATTGGCATAGATAATAGGCGGGTCGTGTCGTTGCACCGACTGTTATATATACCGAGGTCCCGCAAATACGGTCCCATTTTCACCCCGTTTCTGACAAGACTACGGACATTTTTAGGATCGGAATTTATAACCGATTTATGTGCTTTGCTCCCCTCTCGCACCCGTCGCGATCTCGTGCGCGCTTATTATGTAACCGTCCCGAGCAGCGATTTATTGGCAGTTCGTGCTCTCGGGGTAAGCAAAGGGATGCGTTGTTGCGTCGGCCCAATGAGAATTGCATAAGTTTCCTATTACCATATTGCTCCACATCGCACTGTTACGTATGTTTCGTCAGCGACAAACGTTAATTCTTGTATAACAAGTATTAAGATTTGTAAATGGCGCGTATTTATCGAAATATTCAAATATCAAATGTCAAAGTTTGAAAAATTAAATAATTATAACATCCTCGAATCTTAATATTTATTCACAAGCGAAAATTAAAATTTTGCAAATAAAAAAATATTAAATATTTTTAATTCTAAACACTTAAGAAATTGAAAAGACTAAATTTTTATATAAAAATTGAGGGATATGCGCTCGTATGCGCTCGTATGCGCTCGTAGCGCTTCATGACAAAATGTCACGCAAAAAAGTTGTAATTATTAACAGAAAAAAAATTTTTTTGTTTACAAAAAAAAGACTAAAACAGTGTTGGCGAACGCAGGAATTAAGTGTTTAATAGTTACATAAAAAAATTAATCGCTCACAAAGTCTTCTAAGAGAAGAACCCATCGCAATGACTCGATGATACAATCAGTTTATTACTTGTTAACGCTGGTCGAGTTTTCAGTATAATGGCAAAATTTGTTATTGTCTGCTCGATTTATAAGATGAGGAAGACATACACAAAAAATAAACAAAACATCACAAAAATTTCAACAGTGGGAAATACATGCTATCTAATGATGACAAGTCCTCTATTTTATTTAAACTATTTTTTTGTTTTTTTTTTTTTTTATGTAAATCATTTCCGAAATTAGCCTTTTATAAATAATTCATTTGTTATAATAAAGTAATTATGCCTTATTATAGGGCTTCGGTTTTACATACAATATTTTTATTCCAAATAAAATATAACTTTTGTTTTAAAGAAAATTTAAATTATCTAATTCTTAAAAAGTGTTATAAATACTAAGACTAGTGTTTAATTTTTTTCTAAGCTAAGGAACTATTTTTGCTTCAATAGTCTCAATTGACTTCTACTGACAGCTAATGGCATGCAGTCTAAAAATATAAATAGAACAAAAGGAATTATAGACGACACATAATTCCACATAAATTACTTGCGCCGTTCAAAGCAAACGGGATTCGTCTCGTTCGAATCGACTTTGGTAAGCGTTCCGCGTCGCGGCCGGAAAAGGCAGGGAACAATAGCGGCGCCGCGAACACGGCGCTGCAGACCACTAATTATAAATCCATTGTTACGCTTATTTTTTCGCCCGACGTCACTTCTACTCGCTCCTAGAAGGCACAAGAAACGAGAGAGAGAGAGAGAGAAAGAGACGGAGCCGCTATTCTGTTCGCCGCCTGCTAGCCGTCGTAATGCCGGTATTGTCTCGCTATTGTGGCGACATTGTCGCACGATAAAGCGCGAAGACAAAGCCCATCTACAAAGGTCCTCTTTCGCGTAACAAGCTGTCTTTGTCTTCCGGTTTACTCCCCATCTTCCCGCCGTCTTTTTCTTGTTTTTCTCTTCTATCTCTCACGGAATGAACCTATTTCAAAGATATTCAATTATATTTAGCTTCTATCTCTCCTTCCTTTTTCTTCTTCTCGATTGTTTCGACAACACATATGTATTTTTAAAAACGTATATAATATATACCTTCTATAAATATATTTAAAGAACTTCTATATTAGTATATAAATTATTAGCGGCGAAAAATAAATTTGTATTATAATTATGTCGTATCTGTTTCTTTTGACATTACTAATTGAATAAGCTAATAATTTATTTGGCATTTATTCCCTTCGAATTTGGTGATCAAACTACCCACACAGCACATGTAGATTCTGAGCATGTTTTAAGAATATTTTGAAAGTTTATTGCGCATATTCTAAGAATATTCAAAATACGTACTGCGATATACTTTGTAAATATGTATTAAGAATGTTCCTATTTTTGAGAATATTTCTTGTATATTCTGAGAATATCTAATAGTGTAGTCATAGAATATCTTGAGTATATCATTAAAATATTAGACACCTACATATATATATATACGCATGCACATATACACACGTGCACACGCATACACGCAGTTTGTCAAAACTTGCGAATCAAAATAGCAAGAATATTCTCGAAAAAGTAATAAAAAATTATAAATACTTTTTTATTACTTTAATATTTTTTCATTCTTGCTATTTTGATTCGCGAATTTTTGAAACAGTCACATCATATATGTGTGAGTAAATGTGTAACACACACACACACACACACACACACACACACACACACACACACACACTCTCCATATATAGCAGTAACTTGGAATAAAAAGTTTTGCATATATATCTATAAAAAATTCATATATTATTGTATAACGTACATTATATATTATATAATTCTATATATATATATATACATATACTTACATAATTCACTAATCAATAACATCAATTCTAGTTTATTTTATGATTTCTATATTGCCCGTAACTTATACACATGTGTCTGATTCATTAGTAATGTGTGTAATTTTTGACTCATTATTAGCTTCTTACATTAGTTCGATAATGTACCAAAGGCATAATATATTTCTTCGATACATTATCAAAATAATACTAATATAAGAAGCTAATAATAATTCAAGAGGTTTAGTCTTAAGCTAAAGGTAGAAAAGGATAATCATATAATAATTCTGATATTAATATGTATCGATTAAAAATCTCAATCCTTACCCACTGTACTGTAAAAAATATATTGTGACAAATATTTCTATCAGAATAAAATAAACTACTACAATATCATACATGTAATAAATGCAGTAAGTTTATTATTTTTATACATATACATGGAAGAGCATCTTTTTTCAACTTTCAAAGAGAATGTATCAAATCATAATTTTGTCCCTTAAAATGTTTGGAGCAAATAGCTGCTGTTTTCGGTAGACTATAATTTTTTAAATTCAGTGCCTCAAGCCATTTATTTTTTTCTCAACATCTTTTGGAAAACTAAAAAGAAATAATTTTTTTTTTTATTATAAACTTATTATCTATTCTATAATAAAGCAACACATTTGAATTTTTAAGAACTTTTTTGTTATCAATTTTAGCGCTTTAGTTATTAAGGATAATTTTTAGAATTCTTTGGAGGGCTATCAGAATTCTCGATAGAACTGCCGATTTAAGAAAAAAAAGTTCTACCCCTATTATCGATTTTTAGAGGGTTGAAAATTTTTTCGAAAATCGCAGTTTTTGTTAAGAGTTCTGAATCTAAAATAGATTAAAAAGAAAAAGTAAATATAAATTTACGATAAAATATATAAACCACAAGTTTTATTCCAATTTTAAGGCGATACCGAACTTACCGATCAAGTTCTAATCTAACAAAAATTTATAAACATAAAATAAAATAGGGTTTTTCCTCCCAGAATTGTATGAAAGAATATTTAAGAAATTTACTTTTAGAAATGATCCCCTTAGAACCTTAGATAAAAAGTATTCACCTGAAAACAAATGTTGAGTAAGAGTAATCTGTAAGAGATATCAAAAGTATATCCTGAGAATGTACGGGGGAATATACGAGAAATAAGATACTGTATAAGATATTACAAGTATATCCCGAGACTATACGACAAATAATATACCATATAAGATATTATAAGAATGTTCTGAGTATATTGATAGCTCGCGCGAGAGAATCATCGCCATCACTGGCGAAGTGCGTAATGAGATTATCGGCCAAAGTGGCTGTTTCTCGCACCGGTTGGCATTCATCCGTAATATTGGCCTGTAATATACTTCCACCCTCTTAAGCGGACCGCGGGCGCGGTTGAGGCCACAAAGCGGCTTACTTACCGCGGCTTCGCTTTTCAGCTTGGGAATCTCGAGAGCGCCTCTACATTCCGGGGATATCTGTATCGAACGCGGTCACTCCGTGCGATACATTGCTGAAGAGAGGTGGATTTGCGCAATTCGGACCTGACGATAACTCCGTTTGATCTCTGACAAATCTGAGGAGCTTCAAATATCACTGTACAAAACTTCCGCGAGATTCCTTTTTTCCACCGACTGATTAACATTCGTATTACCGGATCTGATCGATAACGCGAAAGTAAAATGGAGTGGATTTTATTCTGCGAAACTCATAACGGCGGACTAAACTTGTCTCAACCTTTCTCGCGTCCTTTCGTAAACTTCTCGTCCTGAAGATGTAATAAATCGGAATTACAGGGAGCGTTGAAGAGTACGGAAACAATATTATATGCATCTATTTCCTCCTCCTTCCCGACATCGAAAGACCCTTTAACGTTTTATAAATTACATATAAGACGATTTTATCTCGCGCACAATCTCTGGAAGATCAAAGTTCGAATATCCGTTGTAATCTCGTAACGCATTTTTCACGCCGTTTCTTCGGAAAACTTTCGCTTGCGATTGCTTCCGCTTTCAGACTACTCTGGCTTTTCTTCAGCTTGAAAACTCGGTAAGCGAAAACGTTGTTAAAAATCGAATGTGACATTTTATTCATTTTTCGCGTTTCTCCTCGGCTATCTCGTTCTTTAGCTTTCATATATTTTTCAATCGTAGATCGTTTTTCGTTTTCATTGACCGTGAACTTTGAAATTTCTTACAATGATTCGTAAATCTATTTTTGGACGATATTTGAGAGTATGTAAAGGCACTCATCCCTATTACCCCTATTTTATGATGTCATAGTTTTGCTAAGAGTTTTGAGTTACTTAGAACAAAAAGAAGAGTTTTTCATTCTTTTTAAAAATAATTTCATCCAAATAAATAAATATTACTTGAGAAAGATTAATATACTTATTATTACAAATTTTTTATTTACCTGCAAAAATCTTTGAAACTTTAAAACTCACTAACATTTTTTTCTCCCTTTATTCGTGGCGTGGCCGTTTTCTTCGCTTGTTTTTCTTGTCTGAAAATAATACGCACACCTGCGACAATAAAGCGATGATGAAGGTGCATCGAACTCCAAGTGCATCTCAATGCATAATGTGAAAAGAAGGAAGAATAAGAGAGAGAAAGAAAACGAATAAAAAAAAAAACAAAGTTATCAGGAAGAGTGCGAGATATGGCAGATGAGCATGAGAGACGAGAGACGGCACGGCGGAAAAACAGATGCCAGGGGAAGTTTTCCGACGAGTAAAAAGAACGAGTCCGCGGCCGGCACTTGTGTCAATTGCCGGGCGCGCTGTTAGCTTAACATTTCCATTGTTCGTGAAAAGGAACGCGGGTCGAGTGCTATTTGCTCACGAATAGGGACACACGGCCGCACTTCTAATTCTATCGTCCGTCTCTTGCTAATCTTGCGTATGAAAGGTCGTTTGTTTCTCGTCATTAAAATGCGACGAGAGAGAGAGAGAGAGAGAGAGAGAGCTGTTATTAGTTAAAATTTTCCTTAAAAAAATTTATAATTTATAATTATAAATAATATATCATTCGTTTTTTAATAAAAGATCTAAAAAATTAGAATATAAGAAATAGATAAGATTATTAGATAATTATTTAGATAGATAAAATAGAAATTGCCTTGTATATATGTTAACCAAATGGAATTTGATGGATCGGAATACCCAGCAGCACCATTATCAGACTGAGCCCCTTTAGAGACTCGAAGGGCCTTCTCCGGGTTGGCGGGCGGCTTCACCACGCTGCAGTAGCTTACAATCAAAGACATCCTATCATCCGTTATATTTCCGAAGATTTTTTTTTTTTTGTTTCGCTGGCCGGAAGGTGGAAATGCTTTATGCATACCCCTAGGCCGGCCTAGGGGTTATGTGGGACTGAGTGCAATGAGGACGGAGAGCCGCCGACAGAAACTGCCGGTCAGACAAACCGTCCCCGTTCTTGCGCACTAAAACCACCCTCTCCTAGGGGGGGGGGGAGAATTTTCAGGTCCTTCCCTCCGCCAGGCAATTGCCTGTCTGTCACCTTGTGCCCGAACCGCGGAGACACGGTCGCATTACTACCGCGACTCGGATGGTGCAGCGCTAATCTTCCGTCCTCCCGGTTGTTTCCTCCCCTAATGACGCCTAATTACGGCACTCCAAAAGAGAAGCGGGGCGAGTTCCTCGAAAATAGATAAAAATTCTCTTATATCTGTCTCATAACTATAAACGACAAAAAATATTCTTATACATTATATATTGTACAAATATAGAATTTGATGAACTTACTTTGGATATAATGATTTCATTGCTAATACTAATTTTTTTATAGGTTGCTGCCCTTAATGTTCAAAATCAAACATTCGGAGAAGTGACTGAAGAGTCAAACACATTTATTTATACAAAATTTGACGGTGTTTTACACTTAGGTCATGAAAATATATCAGTTAAGGAAGTGAGGCCTGTTTTCTACAACATGATCAAACAAGGTCTAGTGTCACAACCTGTTTTCAGCTTCTATCTTAGTCGGAAGTTCGTATCTTCTTCATATACATCAAAAAGAGTGTTTAAATAAAAAAAATGTATATATATATATATATATATATATATATATATATATACATATTAAAGTATAAAAAATGAACAATTATTAAAATATAAAAAAGAACAATTAATGTAATAAAAAATTGGTTTCAATAATCGAACGAATAGAAATTGAAAATTTAATAATAATTAAAACGAGATTTTTTTAGGAAAAATTTATAAATGGATCAAAGTAGTAAAATTCTAATTTAATAAAATTTCTAAAGCATAGGAGTTGCAGATTAAATATCGAAAAGATTAATCTGATTGCTTGTATCAAAGTTGAATTGAAAATAAAGATTAAAAATAAGAGCAAAAAGGCTATAGCCGAGTAAGATGGTAAAAATGCTCCTCGCTTTAAATGGTGGGAATATATAGAATTATTGCACATATAAAGAGAGAAATATTGCACTAACAGTGCAATGCGGGACGTGTCCAAGAAAGCAAAAAAAAAAAAAAAAAAAACTTAATAAAACACGTATTCAGATTTTTATACATTTATTAACATATTTAACTTCAGAAGAGAGAGAGAGAGAGAGAGAGAGAGAGAGAGAGACAGAGAAAAGCAATAGTAAAAATATGTTAAAAAGTTGGAAAAGTTAAATATCTCTCTCTCTCTCTCTCTCTCTCTCTCTCTCTCTCTCTCTCTCTCTCCGGGACAATTCGGTCCAATCCGGGACGTCTGGTCACTTTACCAATTAATCAATTTGTTAAATTGTTGATTGATTTTTTTTTAATTCAAGTTTTGAAATTTAAAATCTTTATATTAATAGATTTATGTATTAATATAAGTCATAATTGTATAAACCGCGATTGATTCAGCAAAATATCGCGATATATAGAAATGTTGAATCCATAGCTCCTCTGGGTTAGCAAAATCGTTCTTGAAACCAGCAAAGAGACGATTTCACTTCCAGTTGTATCCAGACGCCTCCGATCTGAAGCACCTGCAGCTACTGTGTTACGTCTCCGACGTGCACGGAGCTGGGGAATGCAGGCGACGTAGGAGGGTGTTGGGAACGTGAGGTGGAAGGGTGATGTGTGTCGCTGGCATGTATGGAAATGAACGGGGACATTCCGCCGAGTTTACACGAGTTCACAGCTCGTGAAGAACCTTTCTCCCTTACTTCCTCTTTACAACGCTTGTTTTTCTTTTTTTTTTTTTAAATTCAAAGTGTTTGCCTCTCGTGGATTTCGACGATGATTAGATACTTTCGGTCGGATAAGATTTCTAGGAACAAACTTTTATGCTTCAAATCTTATGTTAATCTCTCTCGTCCTTTCACTTTTTTTATTATTATAATATAATTGCACATTAAAAAATTTGTATTTTGTATTTTGATATCTAGACTCTTTTCAGCGTACATGTCTTAAATGTGGGAAAAAAATCACCCCTATATCCATCTCGCTAAATCTTCTCGAGTAGAAAACATTCTTATGTCATTGGCGCGAGTCAGATGAGTGCACCGGGTACAATGCAGGCGTATATACGTATGACAAAACCAAGGGACGATACGCGTCTCGGGCGGTGAGTTCTATTTGCCATTCGTGCCTGAACAAATACTGATCCTGCCACATGCCACGCATCCAATACACCCCGGTTACATGCAAAACGCAAACATTTATTATCGCACGAATTAAAGTGTCCTCCGGCTTTAAGGAGTCCACAGAGTGTCTTCGTCCTGAGAATCTCTCCTTCGCAGCTCCCGCTTTCAGGATCTAATGTCTCTTTCGATTTTACAGTCTCCTGCAAATTATAATTGCATCAAAAGTTGTAACGCGTTGTAAAAATTTGCTTAAATTATGCATCGCGTCTGCGAACCTGGCACGACATTCTACAAATATCAAAAAAATACTAAGAGTTCTAGATGTATCTAAAATCCACTTCTTGCGGAATAATCATCAAAGAGTTATTAAACCAAAATTTTGAATTTATAAGTATATCGAGCATCTCTTGCAATATCTGAAAAAAGTATATAACATGTAAACAGGGCACTAATTGCAAAGGAAGAAATGAAAAATTATATAATTTTGTTTGCCTATAAAACATATATGAGTCACTATTATTTTTTATGAGGTTACACGTTCAACAAATTTATTAGCGTTAAAATTATAGAGAAAACATATTATGAGTAATTGCCAACCTCTTTAGCTGGTATTACAAGTTCTTCAGGACACTGTTGCTTGACAAGGCAATCTGGGAATTTGTTAAAACTTATGTTAAAGCATCATAAGAGAAAACAGCTTTTAGGATGACAGCAAATCATGTCTTTGTATTTATATTTGTATTTTATCTATCTAAATAATCTTATCTATTTCGTATATTCTTATTTTTTAGATCTTTTATAAATATCTGTGATAAAAATAAATGTTTTAGAAAAAAATAATTAAATTAGTAAATAAAAATATAATACTTTTATTATAAATAATAAATAATTAAATTATATAAAATGACATGTTTTTAATTAGAAAAAGTACTTGCCTTTGTGATCGCTTAATGTAACATGATAGTTTTAAATGTATAACGTAGCTCAATGTCTCGCGTTAGCATTATTTTACATAACGGAAGCAAACGCGTTAAAAATGCGTTATGGTATCTTAGAGAATACAAATTTCTAGTAATAAATTGCATAACGTTAAGATATATTTATAGAATACAAACATGCAAAATATGCGTTACGAATTATTTAACGCATACGTTATAAAGTTACAGAATAGACCCAGCTCTTCTGAAAAATTTACATTACACTTATCGTGCAATAAGTACATAAATCTATATATAATGTTATTAGTAGATTTTAATTTATATTGAACCTTACCGTGGAGATTGCGCAATCAAAACATTTTAAGTTCATCCATAAAAAAAGAATTATTTATTAAAATTCTCAGGATTACAAATTATTTTATTTAAACGTTCATCTAAATGAAATATTTGATTAAAACTTACAAAAGTATCTATTAATTTATAGGAAGCTTCGTCATAATGTTTATCAATTATTTGAGAAACGTAACTTCGTAATTGTCTCGCACATTTCATGCCCGTTTCCATAAAGTTTGAGTATTTTTTATCCTTCTGTTCGTTCTTTTCACCTTTTTTCTCGTGTTCGTTTTTCTCATTTTCCTTAGACATCTTGTCAAAAAGTTTCTTTGTAGAAGACCACCTAAAATTATAATAACAATATTTTAATAAACTTTTGAAAAAACTATATACATATGTAAGGCTATAGGATATAATTATTATATATCGAAAGTTTCATAACATAGGGGCGTAAGCCCGAAACCACAACTTTATAAAAATGAGAAGAAATCCCTCTCTAAAAAAGGCATGTTATTGATATCGTCATCGCTTTTCCGCGATGCTGATTGGTTGTCTCGGAAAGAAGAAAGAAAGAGAGAAAGAGAGAGAGAGAGAGAGAGAACAATAAATAATTTGTTATATAATAATTAGCAACAAGGCTATTACGTAAATAAAATTTTGTCTATTTTATTTGTAATTAATATGTCATTAGAGATGGGAGTTTTGTTGTCCTCTTGAATTTTATTTCATTCTACTTCATTTCATCGCATCCTTTTGCATACTTGATCGTTTCAATTTGCGTTTCCTCCTATTAAAAAACTTGACGCTCGTCGAGTTGTTCTCTAATGCCATTAATCTCGTTGCTATCCTGCCAATGTTTTCAGTTAACTTATGAGTGTTCGCCGTCCGACGTGCGTAATTGTTGGCAAGGTTACGAGCCGCACGATGACAAGCCCGACGATATATCGCTCATCCACCCTTCCGCGCCGCCCGTCATCCATTACGAAGCACTCGGCCTTACCCTCGCCCACTCACCGCGAGGAGGTTCAACGACGGTGCTGACGTTTCACGGATGACGGCGTGCACGCGCTGTGCCTCGTCGTCGCGACGCGATCGCACTAATGGGACCCGAAAGTCAGTCGGCGCCACGTGTCCGAGTAGCACCGATTTTACCCAAAGGGTCCAGACGAGGATCGACTAGGAAATAATTGTAATCCTTCCCATCTCGACTTTTGCGAAACTTATAAAGCAAAGAAAAACAATATTCTCTTTTTAAAACACACTGATAGAGAAACCAAGCTGAAACGCGAGATGCGGATAATACCTTGAAAGTTTCTACATATTTTAAAACTTTTGAAACATCTTGTACATGTAAATTCGTGAAAAAATAGACTTTTGAAATTTGAAGAAAGTTTATATCTGTCGTAGCGAGATTACAATCCATCTTTTTATAAAATGTTAACAAACGATCCGCCACATTATCAAATACAATGATTTTATATATTGTTTTAGATTCTGACTGGTTTATTTCAGTCATTTTATGCAAACGTTGTCTTTGTTATAAATAAAATATGAAATGCAATAGCTGTTGTCATGCTGCCATCGATCATCTTGATGTCCGATTAATCTGTCCGATCTAGAATTAAGACAATTATCTCTCACGATAATATGCAAAATTTTTTATTATTAATGCATGATTCCTTTCTCAACATACAGTTTGGTTAACGTTATAAAAAGTATATAAAAAAATAATATAAAATGTACCAATGATACTCCAGCAATTAAACAATATTGTTTTAGAAAATATTCGCAAGAAAATTGAAAATTAATAAAGGAAAGACATACATATATGATGTATACAATAATAAATACGATATATCGATTCATATAGTTTAATACAAAATAACTTGGTAATTTCAGTGACGTATCGCGTCGAAATCAAATTCGAATTGTTCTAATCTGACGTTTGAACGCGCATCAATCTAATAAATGACGCGCGAGCGATTCCCTCCTCTTACGCGCTGTTGATTACATCGATTCAGACCTAAATCGATTCACCGAGTCTTTCGATCCGCATCTGCCTTCGGTTGCGCCGAATTCTTCATCAAGGGAGATCAGACGCGTCGATTTTCCTTCTAGTCATCATCCTCTCTCTTCACGATCGTAGCGGCGATCCGCACGATCATGCCGCATCCACACGGCTGGATTCCCGAGACTGAATTTCTGTTCGCTTGACCGAGTCGCATCTTAAATCACATTCTCGAACGGATACACCATGTGGCTAATGAAGCTTAAGGCGTCAAAAACATTCACCTATTCTTAAAGTTACTTGAATGTCACAAAAAACATTTATCTTTGCATCATGAGTTTTATTTATCTCTATAACAGAATAGGAGTACGTTTAATATAACTTATGAATAAATTAAATACACATATAAAATAAATATTCAAGAGAATATATACATATATATATATTAGATTGCATAAGTTCGTGCCCGATTTAAAGATAAACTTCAATAAGTTAAATTTTAAAGAATACAGTTTTATTAATTAATTATGTAATCTCCATTCGTTTCTACAATTGTTTTCCAGCGATCAACAAGCTTATCGATTCCATTTTTGAAAAAAGAGCTTGGTTTTCCTTGAAAAAAGTTCGTGAGGTGGTTTTTGACACTTTCCTCGGACGTAAGATTTTTGCCATTTAAACTATTCTGCAAAGACCGGAATAGATGAAAATCTGATGGCGCAATATCTGGAGAATATGGTGGGTGCTGGAGAATTTCCCATCGTAGCTCCTGTAGTTTTCGCAGCGTCTGTTGGGCGGTCTAGCATTGTCGTGGTGGAAAATGATGCCTCTTTGATTGGCCAAAACCGGACGTTTTTCTCGAAAAAAACCCGGTCGAATTATCAACGTTCAGCCTCTCAGCAATCTCCTCAGTTGAAATCCTTGGGTTTTTTTCCACAAAGGCACACACAATGCCGTCATCAATGTTAGAAGGCCGTCCAGAGCGGGGTTGATCTTCCAAGTTGAAATCACCATTTTAAAATCTGCCGAACCATTTTTAAACTGTGCAGAGAGCAGGAGCACGGTCCAATAAACGCTTTGAATGTTTTTTTTGTGCAGTCCCAACACCCACGCCTTTCCGAAATTCGTACAGCATTACATGCCGCAAATGCACCTTTTCGTTCTCCATTTTTACAAATTTCTCTTACGTACAAATCGACTTATTTGAACGATGTCTGACACTAAAATGATACAAGACACTGTAACGTAACTAAATAAAACACCAGAGCTCCTCTATGTAATAAATTAACGCAATCTATGAAAATCGGGCATGAACTTATGCAATCATCCAATATATATATATATATATATAGAGAGAAAATAAGAAACGATCAGATTTCGCTTACTTAACATTTTATTTTAACTAACGCATCAAAATGACAACGGCAGCAAAGAATGAATTTCGCGTGCGTTTAATCAAAGTATAAAAGATATAAATTCTCACACAAACTTCGTCTGGGAGTTCCAACAATGACATTTTGCATTCGAACACTTCTAATTTTTACGCTTGGTGTTGGTCGGTCGAACGGTAATGTAAAAGTCAACCAAGAAGAATTATTTGTTGATATTTAAACACTTGTAATGTTTATGTTCATGTTGGTCAGTCAATCGATGTTATGCATCGATATTATCACTTCGAGTGTAATAAAAATGAGAAGGTAAACACTTTTTTTAAACTATTGATAAAATATTAAAATTTTGTATTCTTAAATCACATTCGAAAATCTTTAGCTAGCACGCAACTAAATAATCTGCGCATCCTATCTATGCTAAACGACTGCGCAATTTTTTGTGCTTAACAATAAGCTCAGAATTTTGAAATATTTGTTGCAACAGTTGTTGGATCCATTCAGCTGATTTTATTTTTATCTACACATTTTGACAACTATTAATCTCATCTGGTAGATTTATTATTAACAAAAGAACAGATGAATGTACTTCCGTTAAACTTCCGTTAACTAAATTTGGAGTTTGTTAAAAATTGATGATAATGCTTCGTATAAGTGCTAAAGCTTTAGAGCCTACCTACAATTTTGCGACAAAAACTTGGATTAAATTAATTCTTTTCTTCTCTAAAAAAAGACTCTTAAAGAATGTCTACAGAATTAAAGAATGTTTGTGTCTTTTTATTAATTTTTATAATCTAATCCCGTTGCTCCTCATCTCGTTTGGTTTATGAGATTGCGCTAATTTAAAATTCAGATTAAAATATATCTACCAGAAACTTGCCAAACCTAACTACCGAGATATAATCAAGAATTGAAGACAATCGTGCAAACAAACACTTTGACAAAATGTCAGCATAACCCGCGCTTCTCGATATTTACATTCACGTATTCCGGCGTTTTCTCGGGGGAAAATGGGGGCGACACATTTTCCCGAGAAGATACACGGTGTCCGTGAAAAATCACCGAGACACGCGACATAGCGGGTCCCCTTCACGCACGCCGAAATCGCTATATCCGCGATACTTATAATAGCGTTTCTTCTCTCCCCCCGTACCGCCCTCGCCCACCTCCTTCCATCTCTCTGTCCCCGCTCCCGTCCTCCGACCGCTCTCTTTCTGCTGATGTAATTTATCACCGCTCATAACAAGGAGCCGCAAGTTTGTACATATTTCAGTCCCGCGGCCACCCACCCCACTGCTCTCGTTCTGCACCCCGTTATTCTCCCTTCCTCTTCCTCTTCTGCCTTCCTTTAGCTATCCTCTCTCTCCTCTCGACGTCTTACCGTCTTTCCACTCAATTTTCAGATAGCAAATAAAACAGAAAAAAAGGGTTACATTTGACTGCATTCAAGCGCACGCAAAGAATTATTTGTGTGTTATTAAATAAAAGTAAAAATTAATTATAAAACATATTTTCTTAATTATTATATTTGTGATAATTAATCAAATTTTATAAAACTATTACAGAGGAAATGATTAAATGTAAAAATTAGAAAAAAAGTAATAAAAACTAATAAACTAATAGCTTTAAAAAGTTTAACAATGCGCCTGGCAAAATAGGGCATCCATCGTGCAGCAGACACCGTCCCCGGCGAAAAGGGTGGAGAGCGAATGGAGGGTTGCAGGGAGGAAGGGAGGGATGCCGAGTAGAGACGTTATTATTTATACGCGCCATTATATGTCAGCCGGGAGTCGCGGGAATATTGTTCAAGACATCCCGCGCATACATTACGTGCGCAAGCGAAAAAGAGGAGGGGAGGAAAGGGGTGGTCGTCGTAGCATGGCAGGCTTTTATTACCGCGACCACTTATTTGTTAACATAATATACACATTATGGGGCGGTGGCTCGACGGTAGCACGCGCCATCCTGTCTTCAACACGATGAAGGGGGCAGAGAGGAAACTTCGGAGAGGGTGGCTTTTAGATACGGTGGACGATTTTTCGCGTGTTTGTCCCCTCTTCCCTCCTGCGGAACCACTTTCGACCTCCTTACGAGCGACGAATTGCGTTAAACGAACCCTTCGCTCTCGATGACCCCAAAAGTCAACGACTATTGTCTCTGAGTGAATTCATAACAAATAAAGTCATTTAGCAGTTAAAGATTTTTAAGATATATATATATATATATATATTTAATTTTTAAATTTTTAAATTTTACAAACAAATGCGACAATATTAAACATATTTCTCGAATTAATAATATTGCGAGATTCTTCGAAATGTTCTTCTTGATTTATGCGAACTTAGATTGACGTATAAATCAGGATCAGGATCGATAAGTTTTTCCTACGTTTAGCATAAATGTGAACGACAACGGTGATTCGTCAGTGGTCCATTCAGGACCTTGTCCACCCCGCTCTCTCTCCCCTCCCTCCCCCCGCTCCCTATCCCCCGCGAGTAGGGGACAATCCGGGCCGAGGTTGAGGGAGATATGGACCATGAAAAATCGCAGAGTCAAAACACTGTAGTACGATAATCGTCAGAAGCTGCCAAGGATCACGAATAAACATTCGTTATCCTTGCACAATAGCCCGCACAATGGGAACCGGTTTTCGCGCATGCTTATGATATATTATGGGAGAAAAGCGGAAACGTATGTTTTTATCCCAGTTTCCCCCGTTTAGTGGCATTTAGTTCGCTCCACTGGCTATCATTTATTTTTCCTCTTCCCCTATCAACGCGAGCTCTCACCCTCGTGACTTTTCGTCAT
Source organism: Anoplolepis gracilipes (assembly GCF_047496725.1). NCBI lineage: Eukaryota > Metazoa > Arthropoda > Insecta > Hymenoptera > Formicidae > Anoplolepis > Anoplolepis gracilipes. Next base: position 2,328,013 of record NC_132984.1, on the reverse strand, counting down.
TCTTTCTGCCGCGCATCGAGAAAAGCGCAACTACTAGATTCTTAAATCTTTATATTACAGCAAAGAATCTTCATTTCTAAACTCGCAGACTTTTTTGTATACTACAATGATACTAAAGAGTATTACTACAACAATAATAATACTTTTAATTATAATAATATTTAGCATACGACGCTGAATGTTATGAAATATAATAAATACAGACAGTATTAATTAAAAATAATAAGATTCAAAAATGTTTAAAAAATGCATAATAAATATTCTATACATAACATACCGGATAAATAATTATTTGTTCTTTAAGGATAACTCGCGACTGTACTTTCACGTAAGAATGAAAAAACTTGTTACATTGACATTTGTCTATCTTCATGAATTATTAAATAAAGACAAATAAATTCTGTTGAGACTTATTTTTCAACATAATTGTGCCGCTGCTCGCTACTGTTCTGTTTATTTTATAACAAGAATCGCCCGGCTCTGTGAGATGAAACCGCCGCGTTCTTCTTTTCGCGACGCGACAAAAACGCGAGGGTTGTCCAATGCTATGGGGGTGCGACGTTATTAAGGGCGTTCTTGAAGGCGAAATACGATCGTCGTCGCGACGTGATTCCTCCTTCGTGGATTTTAAAGGCGCGGTACAATTGTACGAATTGGAGTAACAAGAAAGGTCGAAAAATGCGATGCTAAAAGATTAAGCAGCTTTAGATTTCGAGATGAAAGGATTTTTTTATAACGTATCAAATTAATCAAGATCGTCTCGATTTAGCAATATAAACTGAAATTATATCACGAATTATATTAATCGACAAAAAAGCAAATAGTTTTTGCGCGCAACAATGTACGACTATTTCGGAAATGAGAAGATTAGAGGAATATTATGCAAATCGGGCAAAGCGTCGTTCACCAAATTAGGATACCAAAATCCTATTGATGAGACACGGCTGTCTGGTGTGTTCGCGAATTAGTATTCCCCATACCCCTTCGTAGCTTGCACGGTATATCATATGTCGGACAATGGCCAGATAATGCCATTACGTCCCCGTTAACAGCCATAATATCGAACGACAACGATGCCAACAGCTATGTCGGCTACGTCGAATGATAAATGTCATCGTGAAGTGGAATAGCACACTCTTGCATTAGGGTGAGGGAAAAGGACAGAGAATGTACGCTTTGCATGTAACTAGTTTGTCAGGTACCCTACGCTAAGCCCACACAATTGTGATTTATAATTCTATTTTATATAAAAAACGATTAGAGAAATTCAATATTTAAAAATCTTAAAGTCAGGAGATAAAAATATTCAAGAGCAAAGCTTCAACTATTTTATGAATCTGAAATTATATTAAATGATAAAAAGAATGGCATATTTTTATAATATATTATAATCTATAGAATTTACATGATCTTATATTTATATTTTAATTGTATATTCCATTCTATATTTTCCCATTTATTTGGTCGAAAGTTTAATTTGTCAAATTAAATATATTCACGTATAAAATAATAAATGAAATAATAGATATATAAAAGTACGTTTAATAAACTTATTTATACAAAACAATCAAGAATTTATATCGTGGCTAGTATACAATTATACCTATTAAATATTGTTAAGAAACAATATTGTTTTTTATCAAGAAATTTAACACCACAATTAATCTGCAAAGAGACACTCTGAAAATCTAAATAATATTTACGACAAGATAATAAAGGTCGTTTGAAATGTTTTTTAAAAACTGTCAGTTTAGTTATAAGATTTAGTTATAAGATTTCTCTAGACGTGTTTTTCTACTGTGTTGGTTTTATCTTACTACTATCTCATATCAACGAGCGAAATGTTTAATTGTTTTCACGTTTATAACACGTTTTATTACATCCTTTATTTTATTTGAATATACGTATTAATTAATTTTGTCTTTGATCGATTTTATTATATTTTATTGTCTGCACTGAATTTGTTATTAATTTTGTATTCATTTGTAACTTTTGGCTTTTAGTGACACTTGAAAAGGACCACACAATCAGATGGTCGAAACGTCGTGTTATTAAATAAAGGAATTTTTTGGCTAGTTTGGTCGTTTTTACTTATTCTGCTGTCTTTTAATCAAATACTAGCGATTTTTATCTAATAACCTTAAAATTGTTAAGAAAGTATTTTAAATATTTAAAAAAAATATATTTAATAAGGCAGTATAAATTTATAAAAATTTTAGTATATAGTTTTATACTATAAAATACTTTCTAGTTGTATATTTATATATATTTGTTTGCAAACATGAATATATGTTTTCAGCACATAAAACATTATTAGTAAACATATAAATTTAGCTATCATATGATGTAATAGATTCAATTTTGTATAGAAAATGATAATTTTTGGCTTAAATAATTGCGCTAAAAAAATATCATTTTTTATTATGTGATATATAGAGTATATATTAAAATTAAATAAAAACGTTATATTTCTTAAACTTGGCCACGCAAACAAACATATAACGGTTTTTGAATTTATTTAATCATACTAACAATAAGAATCAAGTTACATCAATTTAATAAACTCTTGTAAATCAGATATTAAATTGTATACGAAGAGTTTCTCCTAGCACAGTATCTCCTGACTGTCACTGAACAGTAGCACAATAGCGTTCATTGAATTAAAAATGGTACAGTAATAGCATCATGATCATCCGTGATTCATAAATCCGCAGATCCGTGTATTAAGCCGTCCATAAAACATCCATTTAATCCGGCATTAAATCAAGTTCACGCTCGAGGGTGATCGAGCTAGAAAAGTCGACCTGGTCGAATAGTCGACGTCCACATACGCGTCGCTGGGTCCGACTCGGTCGGATCCACATACGCGTGCTGTAATAATATAGGATCGGTGTTGGTAGAGGACCTGCTGTATTGTGCAGCTGCATTCCACGATGCCACGATGTTTCTTCGACTCTATCCTCCTTCTTGCCCCTCCGCTCTCTTCTGCTTTCTCCGATCGCGTTCCCCATATCTTAATTCTCTGCAGCAGTATACGATCTAAGGAGAGGTTTCACTATTGTAACGAAAAGTCATCTGTCAATGTTGACTTAGCGACGTCGAACTAATATTTGTCTTAAATTCCGTCAATTTTCTTTTTTTTTTTTTTTTTTCTTTTTTTTTTGGTTTTACTTATTTTACGAGAATGAAATATTAAAAATTAATACATGATGAATCCACCGCATTTGTACGAATTGACTAAATAATTGATTAAGAAAATTATAGATTTTTTCACATGCAATGTTTTTACGAATTTTTCCGAGATTATCACGCACCAAGTAATAATTTTATCAATTAATATAAACTTTTTTTTTTATATCGAAACTTCTTTTAATTGCACTTTCTCGAAAATGGAAAAAATCATGATGAAAAGTTTCGACGAATGGTTCTTTGTTTGTTTACACTATCGGATATCGAGAGAATCGTTCTAGAGAATCGTTCTAGAGAGAAGCAAAAAATTCTTAATCGCAATAGAGTGAATCATCTCTGAAAGAAATTGTACTGAGAGGGGACTGAGGAGGAAAGGTGGATGAAAAGCATGACCCTCCGATGAGATGGCTTAGCTAATTCAGAACTTCTATCACATCACTTTGGAATCGATATTTTCGTTCGTTTTTGGTGTCCATGTTCTTTGAGACATATCTATATAATTAAAATATTATAATTATTATTATAGAGATCGTACATTAACGATTAATATAAACTAGATTAATCGAAGATCGCTTAATTAACGAAGTCAATTAATATGATCGAAGTCAATTGAAAGTTAAATTATTTAATTGACAATTGATATAAACGAAATTAATCGAAGGGCATCAATTAACGATTAATACAAGTTAATTTAATTGAAAGTTTTTCAATTGACGATTGATATGAGTAAATTTTAATTAAAAGTATTTCGATGAACGATTAAAACAAACAGATTCAATCGAAGACAATTCAATTGACAATTGATTTGAACAGAGATAATTAAAAATTATATAATTGACGATTAAATGTAACAAATTTAATGCGACTCTTTTCAATTAATGATTGATTTACACAAATGGGTATAATTTCTATCGGTACTTTTTTACACACACACACACACACACACACACACACACACGCGCGCGCGTGCGCGTTAATATACGATCTCTAATTAATCTTTTTAAAATTAATCGTCAATCCAAAAGACTTTAATTAAATTTGTTCATATCAATTATTCCATTTTAAAAAATTTAATTGATATTTTGCAAACTCTGGTGTGATCGTATGGAGGATCCCTCTCCTTTAAATTTACCACAATTTCTTACAATTGTTTGTAATTTAAATGTATTCTTTGGGGAAGAAATAATTTTGGGATTGGTAATGGAAAAATAGCTGCTATCAGTAGTCTGCCAACGCAGGTAACACATGTATTAAAAAATAAGAATGTTGTGCGATGTTTTAAATAGAAACAGGAATATAAAAAAACAAAAGAGGATTTTAAAAAATTGTTATTATAATTATTCTTTAATCGCATCTACATGATTCTTATTTTAATTACATATGTATGCGTATTTTTCATATTTTGGCCTTTTTAGATCCTATGATACATATATATTTTTTGTTATAAATTAATAATTAATTAAATTTCCAATTTATATTAAAGTGCTTTGTACACAGAGAGAGCGATTTGTTTGGATTTATTTATTTCATTCAAACAACATTATGTTATATGAAACATTATTTTTATTGATTGAAAAAAGTATTATTTCGTTGAATTTAACAATATTATATAATACATGTTATTTTAAAAATCCAATAATCTTATTAGTTTCTTGAACTAAAGCTTTTTTCGACTATTTCAAGTATAAATTTTATTAAATCTAAAGAAATTTTTCTCTCTATGTATGAATATATAAACAATCAAAAAATATCAAGATTCTCGTTGGATAACAATTATGGGATGCGATTCTTCGAATGAGTTTGGCGCCCCCTCTTTCTCCCTCCCTACGGTGAAATATTTTCACCGGAAGCAGGAAGAGCCGCTAAGCTAGACGAGATATCCCGGGAGGGTGACTCGGCTACTGTCCTCAATACTCTTGTCCGTAATCGATTAGGTCGCGCGCGCACGGGCATGGGAAGATTTAGTAACTGAAACAGATGGGGAGTTTCGGACGGACGATGTCACCCCTTGTCTCCGGTAGTCATTAGCCCTGGCCATTGTGTATACCTGACGAGGCCTGCCGTGAGAGACCGACCGGTATCGATGGGTGTGTAAAGTTAGCACCCCTATGCTACAAAATCATAGTTCTGTTAATAGTCCTGAGTTATTCAGAACAAAAGGAAGAATTATTGATAATTTTTCATATATATATATATTATATACCAAAATATTATAAGCGCGCACTACGCGCGCGCCCTTTCTTTTGCGTGTTTATTTGTGTGTATATTTATATTGTGTTGTACACATACATACAACACAAAATATATATATATATATATATATATATATATATATATATATATACATATTATATAATCATAGACTAGAAATTATTATATAAATAATCATTATTATTTTACGTGTTATATTTTAATAAATAATAATGAAAATGTTTATATATATATTCAATTAAAATAAAGCTCTCTTTAAATTGCTAAAGAGAATATTATATATCTTGATAATAATTTCTAATCTAATTTTTCGATTTATAAAAAATGCAAAAGCTTCGAACGCGAATATATTGAAGCGTTAAAGCTTCTTTTCCGCAATGTTAATTGTTTTTTTTATGCACTGTGATTTGCTTCATTCGCGTTATATACGTACGTCATATATGATATATACTTTTATGATACATGTACCTTTCTGTATTTGTCTCTTCATTTTCTTTCTCCTTTTCTTTCTTTTCTATTCTTCATCTCCTTTATATTATATAACCTATTATATATAATCAGACAAACTGTCAAAATTCGCATAACAATTTGACAGTTGCAAGCAACACGATAAAGCAAGTCGCAGCGCACATGAACAAGATATCCAATTAGCATTGCAGTCAAAGAGACCTCAATACTTTAATTAATTCGAGTTCAAGGTTTTTAGAAAGGGATATGAATAAAATTTCTCTCGAGTACACTTTATTTTCCAACTTGTGACGTGTAATGGACATTATGGTGTTTTAAATTAAATATACGTAAATTTATTTATATTAACCATTTGATTTTGATAAACAAAATTATTTTAGTTTCTTTCCACATCTTTATTAATACATTGCATATTAATTTACCCAACAATAACAAAAACAATAAAAAAATTAATTAGATTTTTCTAAAGTTAGAAAACATTTCCTAATAAAATTGACTATATTAGTTTATTATAGTTTTGCTACATGACTTAATTCTATCATATCATTCAGCGCTTTGTACTTACATTATAAAGACATTATATCCGCATTCTTTACAGTTCCTGACATGTAAATTATAATGCATTCAATCCGTACAATCATGCGCACGTGTCTCTACTATATACATAATATCTATATATATATATATATATATATATATATATATATCCTTATTCCGATTTATATATAATATATATATATATATATATATATATATATATATATATATATTCTGATTAGAGCGCGCGCACGTGTAATATGGGTTGCAACGCGCGTGGGCGCGGATTGTAATCATTTGAATGCTGTGGTATCTCGAATCTCTTTCTACATAAATCATTGATTACATGCGGGCATAACTGTGTCTATGAAATTGTATTGCATTCCGTATATCGGCGTCAATTGCTATTCGTTTAGCCGTCATTTAAATAGATTGTATCATTTATTTATGTTATGAAAATTTATGTAATATGTAGTATTATGCTATTTAATATGATTCAAAGTCTAATTTCATTATTATTATGGACGAAATTATTTTCATATATATATATATATATATATATATATATATAAAATTTCTCTCAAGTACATTTTATTTTCTAACTTATGACTTATCGCTGCAAACTTAAATGCAGACTTGTAAATTGTATTCTTCTGTATAAAACCAAAGCTAATGCTAGTCGGTTTATTTTTCTTCAGTCTAGATCTTTTATATAAAATATTTTTTGACCGCTTAACTGCTACGATAGAGGAAAAATATAATCTTCCAAGCAATACGCACATGCTAACAGCGCCTAAAAGTGCTAAGATTTTCACTAAATAAAACAATAAGTAACATGTTTGCAATTTTTTTTTTTACAATAATTAATCTTTGTGACGTTTAGTGAAACTTACCAAGGTCTAAAAAAAAAGTTTAAATCTATATCCATAAGCTTATTAGTGATATCCTCTCCATCTTAATATCTGAAAACCTAGGCTTGATCAAGTCTAGCATTTTCTCTTTCAAAGATTTTGGTAATTAAAGTCCAGATATTTCTTTAATATTTTATTTTCTATTTTGAACCGTTGTTCTTTTTCTTTGGCAAATGAAAGGTAAAGTTTTGCTATTAAGTTCCTAACATCAATCCTTGTGTGTAGCGGTGTCTTGAATCGTCGGACAACGGCCCCCGTAATAAGAATAGATGGCTCCTCTCGATTCTTGAATGGCCGACTATTAGCAACGAGCCATGCTGGCGACAATGAGGCCCGACAAACTGATAAATTACGGCACGGGTGTACCCGCCGCTGCACCGGCCGCAGGTAAATAGAATTAATCACACTATAGAGGGTACACATCGAGCAACCGGTACTAGCGGCAGCCGCCCTTCCCCTCTCCCTCTCTCTCCCCTTCTCTCTCTCTCTCTCTCTATCTATCTCTCCTGCCTTGTATCGGCATCGGCATCGAAGGCGGCTGTGAGCTCGCAAGAGAGACTACCGGCCAATATAACAACGTGACTGTACGGTTTTCATGGCCCGTCATTCTTTTCCCTCAGATCCTCCCCCGCTGCCTCTTCCGCCTCGATTTTAGAGGATGAACGGCGTTGACAGCGCGCGGCGTTGGCATTCTCCTCCTCATTGGTCGTTCGGCTTCTCTAATGAAGTTACCTTGTTGCCCGCGGCCTGCCGCCTCTGTGATATCGGTGAAATTAATGGAAATTGCATATAGGATTCTGCCGACAGGTGTGAATAAAAAGAATATCGCCGACGTTCGCGGGAAGGGTTAAACTAGGAAATCTCAAGTGAAATGTTGTTTACGTAATGAAATGATTGTACGGGTCTGTAGATAGTACTTTCAAAGAAAATCATCGGCTTGTTATAGATTAATTTAATTCAATCTTTTTTAAGTACTATATATATATATATGTATGCAGCAAATACGCTTTTACAATATGAAGGAGACATATCCTGAGCGGCAACAGGAAGGAAGAATATATCGGAAGAAAGTGCACGTTAGAATTTGTATTGAGCCAGATTTCACCCTCGCGCCCATGAAGAACGGAAACTGTGACTGAATAGAACAAAATGTCTTTTATGCCACGTCGCGGAAAAATAAAAAAAACTATTTATTAATGATTGCGGGGACGATATCAATTTGTTGGGGTCTCTCGGGGTGCCCTCCCTTTCCGCGCGAATGTCATCCTCAGGTAACATTGACGCAGATAATTCATGGTCATTTGCGGCTTTATATAGGGGACCGTATCGATCACTTTCGATTCGATTTTCGTGCGATTAGCTACGGCGTGTCTAGGAAAAGGTGGTAGCTTTCGCTGCGCGCGACGAAACTCTTGGATTCATGACGTTTTTTTTTTTTTTTTTCGACGACGCGCATCCTTCAATCTCGAGCCTCAACAAAAGGAAATCGGTGGAAAAACGTGGTGAGAAGGGGATAGGATCGCCGCGCGTACAACCGCCGTGAATTGCGATGGATTCGGCCGATGATTGATTAAGAATTGATCACACATACCTTTGCTGTGAAACATAGAAGAGCACCGAATTAATTCTCGCTACGAATCCCGACATTGTGATACCTTAAGTTAGATTTAATCAAGTTGAACTTTTCTCGTATGAATATTTTATAGAATACTACAGGATTTATATAGCGATGGGAGAGATAGGATTTTTTAATTTTGTCATAATAAAGTATATATTAAAGTTCAATCAAATTCACGCGCATTTAATCGAATTTTCGGAAAATAAAAAAATTACACGAATTAGACATAATCGAAAATTTTTATATGCAAAATCGCGAATATCGGCTAATCATTCTTGCAGGAGAAGGGCGGGATTATTCATCACGCTTCTCCGACTATCGAGTTTGACCCTTTCCCTCTTCGCCATTTTGACTCGACCTCTTCGTTCGCCAAGAAGCGCGGCTTTCCTCATCCACCTCCTCTTTTTCCCAGTCGTTCCTCCCGCTGTTCCCTTTCTCTCCTTGTAGTCACTCCACCTCCAAGCGCGAGTTCTCCTTCTCCTCATCCTCCCCCTCCCCCTTCTCTCTCTTCTCTCACCGAGGTTTTCCTTCTCTTCCTTCTTCTCCTTCTCCTTCTCCGTACTTCCTCCCTTTCTCGAGGAAGCCGACGTCTTTTTCTTCCCCGGGGCTGCTTTATAAGACGACAAAAGAACATCGCGGCAGAGTCAAGATGGCGGTGGGGTTCCAACGCGGTCTCTCGTAACCCACCCTCTTCCTCCTTCTTTTCCTCCTCCCTTCTCCTCCAACTCCCATCCGCGCCATTGTTGCCGCGAGCAGGAGAGACAAAATGAACCCGATTGTTAGTGCCGGGCGGCATCATAATGAACGCCCATTCACCAGGAGACACCAAATGAGCTCCCGCATCTTGTCCCGCGGCTTTGTCCGCGATACTTTTAATTCTCCGCTGGCCCTTTGTCTTCCTCGCAGGAGACTGCCGCTATCTCCTTTTCCCGCCGTCTTTTTCCCGCAAATCCCTCCCGCATCTTTCCTTTCCGCATCTGTCTCGTGTCCCTCCTTACTAACTTTGCCTCTCGTCGCGGAAAACGCGAAAAAGTCGCGCTCAGAAGAGCGCACCGGTATTTATTGTCCGTCTTGCACATTGAAAGGGCTAAAGGCGATCACGGCTAATAAGGGTTGGATTGAATTAAACGCCGGGTGTTACTTAATCTCCGAACAAATGCCCAGATAGCGAGAATTGAAGAAACTGCAAGTTGATCAACAGAGGTAAGAGACTAGTGAAAAGAATTTTGTTTAAATTAATTTCATACTAATCGATGATATATATATATATATTAATGTTAATCTTACAAGAGGACCTTATGCTTAAAACACCCCGTAAATTTATCCGTTTATCTATTTGTATATCTACATATGTATTTGTGTATCACTTTGCGCGAGTCGCACTTTGCCACAATCTTGATCCTTGGCAAGGACCAGGTACATTCCTCGGCGGGATGTGCGTGCAGTGTATTTCCTCGTCACGAGCAGGACGAAAGGAGAAGGAAAATATTATTGCTCGATTCGCGCGTCATGCATAAATGCATCGATCGCGCTCTCGCGTTTCCTCTCGGTTCGCACTCGTCCCTTCTCGGCGGCTGAGCAAACAACGATATCCATAATATTAGAGTCACAAGCAACGGGTTATTAACTACACATCTCCTTTCTCCGTTCTTTGTGTCTCCTCCTCTCTCTCTCTCTCTTTCTCCCTCCCTCTCTCTTTTCTCTAATATATATTGATTAATTTTCCGAATAGGAAGAAAGATATAAAATAATGTCGACGAAATAGTAAAAATTTTCAATTGTTGAAAACATTCGTCATTTTTCTCCATCTAAATTTCTCCCTCATCAATATAGCTTTTTGTTTTAATCTGCGGAAAGATGTCGAAAAAAAAAATATTCATTGATGTGTAATATTATCGCTGTAAAAATGAAAGAATGTGAATTATTTTACAAAATTACTTTAGAAATGAATTTAGACCGAAACAAATTGTCGAATAAGTTTAAGTTCATTTTCTTCGTGATTGACGTACACCAGAACGAATATTAGATAATCGATTATTCGTTTATTCGCGATAAAAAGCCCGAGATAAGAATTTTGTGAAAATTATGTTTGTATTATATGTATAAGCACTTAATTTTATCGGTATATTTCTTTTTTTTTTTACACTCAATAGTATATCATGACTTGATTTTCTCTTCGAGAAGAACGCATGACCGACATGACGTTATCACGTGCAAAGAATCACTTGTTAATGATTCCTTGTACACTCTGGGCGGTCGGTACAATCTCTCTTTTTTTACACACTGCCGATCCCATCGCGTCCGCAGCTAATCTTTCATTCGAATCATCTCTCTGGAAGACAAAAACTCTGTTTCTCGCGGATTTCTTCGAACGAAAACGAATGACAGATCAGAGTAAAAAAAAATTTATCGATACCTCCCGTCGACTGCTATTACTTGGTTAAGATTAAAGTCGTTGCGAGAAGACTTTAAAAGTCTTTGGGAAAGAAAAAAAATTCTAAGGTCGTCGATTGCAAAACTGATGCTCGATATGTACGATGTTAGGTTTCAGAATTAACTGGGGCCGTCTCGTTTTCTTGCAATAATCGTGATATTATATTAATTTTATATGCCGAGAATACTATTATTTCATACAAAACATTAAAAGTTTAATCTCAAAATAACTACATACATAGGTTCAATTATACAACGTAATGAATACAATATTTATCTCTTGCGCGTTATCTCACTAGCGTCATCTTATCTAGATCGCATCTTGATAAAATATAATTTATATAAGGATATTAAAGATATATTAAAGAACTTAAACACTAGCTTCTATCTCCCTTATCCTTGTTTATCACATAAAAAAAAAAAAAAAAAAAAAAACAGTGTAGAAAACTCAGCCATTGACACACTAACAGCGATCAAACGTCAAAAATCGCAGCTTGATTTCGTACAATGAAATTTTCCCTCTCCGGTCGCGCGGTACAAAGGGCGATATTTTGTAAATCTATCGGAAACACGTTTTGTTCGTCACTGTTTATTCGTGCGTGCATGAGATTCGCCGATCACGTAGAGAGATTTACGATCCGCGGCCAAGGTCCCATAATAAGACATTGAGGGGCAGGGAGGGATTTCTGACGCGAGAGTTTTTCCACCGCATCTGCCGGCGCATTTTTCTCCTCCCTTTTCCCTGTGCAGATTGCTCAATGGACCGACCGGCCGGCCGGTGGTCAATTTGTTTGAATGGACAATGACAGTCCCAGGCGCGCACAATGGCGTTGCTGTCAGCCGCATAAATCGGCTGCTGCGAGAGATGCCGAAGCCAACGGTATATATCGTACCAATCTTGGAAAATGCGACGCGAACTCGGAATCGCACGAAATGATCAATTAACATAAGAATTTCTGAATTTTTTCGACTTACGTATAGTTTTTTTTCTCTCGAAAATTATAAAAGAAAGATAATTTTTATTATCGTCTCGAGAACTTTTATTATTATATTGCGGATCTTTAGGATTGAGATAATTTCGTTAATTCATCTTATTGTCTCTGGCATAGAATATTTATTATAATTAAGTCACTCATATACTTACGAAAAAAAAAAAGATGTAAACTAAACTCTGGAAATTTTCTTAATTTCTTATTTTTTTTTTTTTTTTTAATTTATATTTTTATCAAAGCTTTTAAAAATGTTGTTTATACCACTTTTGGCGTAAAACTGTAAATTCATTTATTTCGAGCGCGTTTGATGGTCGGTAGAAAAAAATTAGCCAAGTTTAATCAGCGGTACGCGGGATATTTTACTCGTTTACACACACCGGAAAACATTTTCGCAACGGGCGGGAGCGCTTGTGCGATTTGTGCCGCTTGGATTGTCTGCGTTTTTTGAATTGCCGGTTCTGCAAACGCGCGTGAAGCGTTTTTCGGTAATCAAGCGCGGAAAATGCGGCTGCTCGGCCGATCCCCCGCTTCTTTCCCCTCTCGGTTTATTCTCGCTCGTTGAACGACGCTGTTCATTGTCGCGCCGACGAATAATGAAATTCAATTAATATAACGAGCCAATTAAGCGCGTCGACACACTGACACGGTGGTCTGGCGCGTGAGAAGAAAAAAAAGAGAGGAAATTCCCTTGCCGCGCGTGTTGACACACGACGGCATGCATGTGTCTCTTTAATTCGGCGCGATTCACAAATGTAGAAAATTCGCCGCGCCTCAAATCGAATAATTAATCCGCCGACAAATTTCCCTCTGTTTTCGAAAACTTTTGCTCGCTGCGTGATAATAGTTGCGCGAATAACGACGGCAATGGTAATGATAACGAAGGGAAAAGCCGGTATTAATGAAGTAAATACAACAATGGTAATTGAGTTCTCTTCTCGCAATTTTGCAACTTAGTTATTGACAAAATATATTTATTATTATTATTCTCTTCCTGTTAACTCTTGCTGATAACGTATCTCTATTTACAGACAATTTATTTAATTAAACAATTTATTAAATTAAAACTTTAACGAAATCTTTATGATTTATTAATTAACAGTAATGTATTAATGAGTCAAAATTAATATATTCATGATATTAATGAAAATTGTGATAACGTGTACATTTATATTTGTAATTTAAGCTTTAAGTTGATCAATTGCCATCTTGAAAGAAACTTTCAAAGCTGGCTCGACGTTTCGGTTGAGATCGATAACTTCGACGTCAATGAAATAATTTCTGAAAATACAGTATATTCTTATATTAAACATTTTCTCTCATTTCGATACAATTCGAACATCAGACCACAATAATTTGCAATATTAATATATTAAATTAACGTTGCTTGAAATCAATTTAAATTCACTGCGACTGACTGCAGATATTGCTGTATCCACCGTCGAGTAAACTTGTTGCCATATGTCGATGTACAATACAAACACGACTGTCGATAAAAGAGATACTTTTTGATAAATTTCTGTTGAGAATAAAATCTAATTTTCAATTCGAGTCAACAAATATATAACGCTCAAATGTCATAAAGTAAAATAATTTTGGAAAAATGTAATAAATTTTTTTTAAATATTCTTATTTATATATTCTTCTTTCAAATTTTATTTTCCCTTCATGAAATGAACAAAATATTAAGTACTGTAGACAAAATAAAAGTATATAATTAAAATCGACAAAATAAGAAATCGAATATGAAAGTATATGAAAGAAAAGACATAAATTGGCAAACTAACGTAAAGGTGAATTGAATCACGTCCTGCTATATAGAAGCGAATATATAGTTGGTGTTTTGAAAGGACGAAAGACCGGTCAGTAGCTGGACAATGGATAGAAACAGGATTTAAGGATTCCGATAGCCCTGTATGGCAGATCCGAATTGGATCCGTATTAGTTACAAAGGCACAAAAGGTAGAGCAGATCCGATCGTATCCTCGGCTATCGAGCAGGACCGAGTTAAGATGCAGTAGTACATCAGTTGCTGTTGCTTAGGAATACCGAAACAATCGATAATTAATCATAGTTTTGTATATATCATTATTCTATTTATATATTATTATTAATCTATTAAAATATAAATATACATAGATATTTATATTTATATTAGATGTTATATTATATATGAATATATATATATATATATATATATATATATATATATATATATATATATATATATATATATATTATATTTATTATATTTTCTATATTTTTAAGGAGTTATTTCGTCCATCTCATTTTAATGTATTTTATTTCATGGGATATATTTTTGGATTATATTTGGTAGAATTAGTAAGCGTACTCGTATGCTTTATAGAATTCAAGATATGAAATGGTTATATGTAAATATTATACGTAAACATGTAAGCTGGAAGTCATCGTGAGCCGAAAGGCAAGGATTGAGAAGAAATAAAATAAAAAAATATATATAAATATCATAAATTTTAACATTGGAACATATTATAAAAGTTATATTTTTACTCTCTTTTTAAGATACATATATTTGTGTAATTTTCTATTATACATTTAAATATAATAAATGAAAAAGAGAAAATGAGCAAAAATTGATATAATGTAAAGTCAGTGTTAACGTGATACAATTTTATACGAATCCAGCATTATTGAATAAGCTTTTGTATAATAAATCTGTATAAATCCTAATCGAATCGCAACAGGTAAATTTTGTCGCCAAGGCGTTTGACAACGATCGCGATCGTGACTGTATAAAGGGCGGCGAAGAATCGTGACACGCGAACGTAGAAATTCATAGTAGGAGCAAACGACTGCCTGGTAATTCCTAAACGCCTAGCCCGTATCAGATAGCGCCTCTAATGTTCCTATGCGGTATCTGCCGATTCGCTTCATTTCCGCGACGAAACGTGTATGAGGCATTTATGCGCGTCGTCAGTTTCTCGATTTCACTATACAGCAACTTTATCTGCGGTGAAAGAGACAGAATAAAGCCCCTCCCTTTTATCCGATTTATCTTATATTAGTCATTATGACCACATTACATCTACTATTTATCACTTATCACGAGCCGTCTTATCTCATAACGTTGCTTTATTAAATAATATATTATAGTCTTTCTCTCTCCTTGAAATTCAGTACTTGAGATGTAAAGGAAGGTGTAAAAAATGCTTGGAAAGGAGACTTTATTTGCCTTTTTAGACAATTTTTTTCCTAGCTGATTTATTTTGAAAATACTTTACATATATCTATAATTGATTGCATTTTGATAGTTATTTTCGTAAAAATAAAAGTCGTTCAATTTTCGAAAGATCATCAATTGCGTCTATTACCGCCATTATCCTATGTGATTGCATTCCACCGTAATATTGTATTCTCGCGCGAGAGAGTAAGGAGCAGTTATAGTATTTCGGAAGGCGAGCTGATAGCGATCGCAATAACGAGAACTCGGCAAGCAATTACCTATGTCTGCCGTAGATTGCAATAGTAACGCGACTGATTCTTATATTAAACGCACACCATTATCGTAACTCGGGCTCTCTCGCCCGAGGATAACGGAAATGGAGTCGCCGAGTTCATTTGCGCATACCTTGTTCAATAATTCGAACGCGTTGCGTCGATTAAAAGTCTCAGTGATGAGAAATCTCAAGCACTTGAATTTTCAAAGCGTGTAGCTTGCACATTTTTGCAATCTATATTTTAAATAAACGTCAACACATTTTACAGTAAAACGTTGAATATTTTTCTTTTAACGATCTTTTAAGAAATTACGTTTGTTAAAACTTCGAAAATTTTTCGACAAATTAAATAGATGGAAGCGATATTTTTTTTTTTTTTTTTTTTTTATAATTCCAAGAGAGAGAAAGAAAGAGCTTTGTCCTTCAATCGCATGCGGGATAATTCGGTAATCCGCGGAAGAGGCAATTTTCGCATAGAGGGGCACCGAACTCTCTTCCCGGATATAATACAATAATATAAAATTGTCCTTTCTTTCCTCTCGACCGAGGAAAAGGAAAGTTCTTTCGATAACGTTCGCCAGTGGCTTAGCGCGTAAAGAGACGCGTTATTCTCGTGAAGGACTGAAAGGCGCGGATTCGAAGGATGAGAATAACCGAAGAAGATTCGCCAGAAGATAATTCGCGTTGTGCAAACACGTGGCTACTTACGAGCGGTGTACAGCAACGCGATCATTGCTGAAGAATAAATAAAAAGAAATTTGGCGTAATTATTATTAATTGCGATTAATCGACAACAAAGTGTTTTTAAACTTTTAATTAGAATTGAGGTAATCTTAATTGCTAAATTATATACATGTATATATTTGTCTATTTCTTTTTATAATTTTTTTCTTTAATAATTGACTTATAAAGAATTTTATCGTAATTAGTAATTACATTTTGTAAGTGAAATCTTCACGCGTTTGTTTATGTAATAAGTTTGAAAAAACATGGCACAACTTTTGAAAAGATTGCTAGCATTACGTTATCGATCATGTTAGAAACGTTCGCTCTCGAAGTCAAATAATCGTTTCTCTTTCTTTATAAAAAGAGGGGACAAACTGTTTCCCCGTTTATCTTTCCCACAGATAAACCTGCGATAACGTTTTCACTTATCGATACTTCCGCAAATCGATTCCATGGAAGTTTGGTTGGTGGAGAATCGATGATTTTCGGAAGTTCTATCAATAATATTATGTATGATTTATTATATGTTTTTTCTTTTTCTTTCTCTTTTATAACATATTATTTTTTTTTATCCAAAGTAATAAAAATATAAAAATATAATATTGCAAGAATGAAAAATAAAATAGCAAAAGAGAGTAGAAGAATGAGAAATAATTCGTTACAATATCACAAATCATTATTACTTTTATTTAGAAGATAGAGAAAGTATTTATCGAGTCGGTTCGCCTTGTATCGAGTTTGGCACGAGAGTCAACTAGAAAGGGTCGATCGAGTCGATAATTGGAAAAAGGGCCGTTGTCACAGACAGCCATTCGCGCGTATATACAGGATTAGATTGATAAAGGGCTTATTTGGGCCCTTTGCGAAAAACTCGGCCATAACAATAGACGCGTTTATGAACGCGTACGTTCGATCGAACGAGCGCGAAAAATTCGTCGCAAATTGAAGACTAAAATAGCGCGTTAATTTAAAAAAAAAAAAAAAAAAAAAAAAAAAAGTTTAGAAAACGATAGGAACATATATAAAAAATTGCAGGCGATCAAATTGTTCTAAATTAACAAAATTGAATATAAAGTAACGACGAAATAAGTAGCTTGGATAAAAATTTTCAAATATTTCCAATCACATATATTATCCCATATACGATCCCAAAGCGACGAGCAGGTTTTTCATTGTTGGTATACGAAGAATACAGACTGAGGCAAACGAATGCTCGCTTTTTCGAGGCGTCGCTACTTTCCGGACTAGGAAGTGGGTGAAAGGTGGTAGCCGGGGAGGGTTGGTTCGAGGGGCGGTTGGCAGGATCTCGATATTGCTGCTTGTATACCCGAGGCAACCGGGCTCATATCGAGCCACGACAATGTCCCCCCTAATGTCGACAGTCCGCCATTGTCCTCTATTGCCTGGAGAGAGTATCTTTGCCGCCGGGTCGCGTGCACGGAGTGCGGCAATTATGCGACAGTGTTCTTTAAAGGACGGAATCGCGTGGCCATTTTTTTTCCCCGAGCATCTCATTCGATTTTAACTCGCTCGGGTCGGTCCGATTTTTTTATCTGGTGTACATTTAATAAAAATCAGAAGCGTTAGATATATAATTTGTACAATTCGAGTAAGAACATTTTCCAAGAGCGAGACGCTCGGAAAACTCGTCTTAGGTGGTCTTCTAAAAGGTGTAGAGGATCCATCCTGATTTCGATTCGGCTTCGCCGATCGGAGGATCCGTCGTCTCGATATCGTAAGAATAGATCCCCGGGATCGTTAGTACACGGCCTTGTCCGTCAGGAGAACATTCGTACGTCGAATCAGCGATCGGCCGACACGCGAGTCCATTCCTCACAATTAGCGGCGATTCACAGCCGCACACGGTTTGCCACCCACACACCGTCCGCACGGCCCGCGCGGATAATTATTTTCCGATTATTATTAATAGTACGAGAGAGAGACGACGTGCAGCCATAATCCCGGGGATATCTAGCGCGGCAGGGGAAAGGGGAACGGAGATGGCCCTTCTGACAGGACTCGAGCCGCGAGGTCGCGGCCTCCGGATGCCTCGACTCTTTTTATGTCGATCGGGCATTCGTGCGTGCGAGACACCATGTATATAATATATATATATATATATATATATATAATGGACGTTCTGAATGATTCCCGTACGATGTACCGCCGCGTCATGTTCGCACAATGTTTCTAAAGTGAATATGTCGGCCTTTCTGCCTACATTTTACGCTTGTGTATCCTTTCTTAACTTTTTCTAATTAAGATGAATGAAAAAAATCTGTCTTGTATAAAATCTATTATAAAATTTCTTTAATATTTTCAAACATCTCGCTTCTTTTCTTTTTTTCTTCCTTTTTTTTTTTTTTTTTTTTTTTTTTTACGTTATTATTCTCTAGTGAAATTTCCAAGTAAAATCGCAACCACAAACAGATCCCGAAATCCCGACTTAATGTCAAGGGACACTTAAAAGTGCACTCGGTCAAACAGCGAATAAAGATTAGTATACGTGCGTCGCCGGGGGTAGTTCACCCCCGCAAGCCCTCGATGACGTATTCCAGTCACACGCGCGTCCCACTCCGTCCCGCGTCGTCCTTTTTCCGCGCGATGTATTCACGGTATGTAACCGGGAACGGGACTCTATAAAATACTACCCACCCATCGCCCTCGCACTCCCCCTCCGTGCCCTCCCTTCCTCCTCTCTCGCGCTATCCCCACGATTTTGTTCGGCCGAATAACTTATTGTGCGCGCTCTATTTTGATATGTCGAAGGCCGCGCACTGAATACCGAATGCCGGTATAGATTCGTTCCAAACAAAACGGAATTCGATTTTCACCCGGCCGCTGGAGAAACGATACACAGAAAGAGAGAGAGAGAGAGAGAGAGAGAGAGAGAGAGAGAGAGAGAAAGAGAAAGAGAGACAGAGACAATCGAGTCTCGTTTATGACGAGATTTATGACGCGATCCCATCGCGGAACTTCTTGACGCCGTGTACAGAGTGTCCCACAACCCGTTGTGGAATCATTGTTTTTTTTTTCTTCATATTCTTTTTGACAAAGCTACAGAGAGAGAGAGAGAGAGAAAGAGAGATAAGGATGCTGTTTAAAATGTAATCAGTACTTTCGAGAGATGCTTTTTAAGTTTGCAGACATAGTTTTTGTAAAATAATATATATAAAATGTATCGTAATAAGAAAAAAACAAGGGTTGATTCCTCGACATTATTTTGCAATCTCGATACACACAAAAAATTGAAATTTTTTAAAATTAAATACAATAAATAAAAAAAATTATAAATTAAATTGTTTTCATTACTGTTTATACATGAAAAATATTATTTTTGATAATTAAAAGTATATCAAGAGCGACTCCGCATTTTTCGTTAATCAATTTACTGTCACAAGAATCACTCTTTCTGTCTCAGAAAATATAATTCAAATACATTAACGGCATTAAGTATAAAGATGGATGCATCAGCCTGAATACAAGCTGCAGGCGCGTAAAAGGGATGACAAAAGTCCACGGCGCGTTGCGATTAACTGAAACAACCGACTCGACAATGGAGTAATCAGTGAGCTTTTCGACGCTACTGTCGCCTCCTCTCGACCACCCTCTTGCCGTTCCAACCCCTCTCGGCTTCTGGCAATCCCTTCCTCGCGGGGCGCGTTTGTTGTCGCTTCAGCAATCACTACGATCATGTCCTGCTCTGTCATATTGTATTGTTTTCGCCATTACACACTGATTTTTGCGTTTTGTAAATGGATGAAACTTAAGTCATTAAATAACGAAACGTACTTTTGATTGAGCGAAATAAAAACGGTATCGTATGATAAAATATTTATCAAAATTATGTAAATGTACTATTGTATATTATTTTAAAAAATAAAAAATATATTTAGATAACACAAGTTTTGCTTTTGTTGAAAAATGTAAAATATTTTCAAATTTAAGATAAAAATATTATAAATGAAATAATAAGGCATATAAAAGCAATTTTTAATAAACTTATTCGAGTATAAAACAAAATATTTTCATATATCAAGAATCTACACTATTGGTAATAATATACAAAAGTCGTTCTCGATCTGAGCGAGTTGCCTCTGCTTTATTATTCTCTGAATTTATTTTTTATATTTTAGTTTTTGACAGTTTGAACATGTACTTTGGTGTTTATTAATGCATCTCTTCTTACGTTATGCACCGTTTAGAAGGCTTCTTACATTTGTGGGGATTAGTTGAAATAGGTCACTTTATTTGTAATTTGAGGAATATGTGTGTATTTTAATTTTATTGTCAGTTTTTTATTATTTATTTTTATTTTTAATTTTATCTCATATAATTATTTTTATATTTTTTAATCTTTGAAAAAGGCTCGAAAGAAATCCAAAACGTTTGGATTATGAAATAAATAATTAATTGTGTTATTGTTTCGAAATTATTTCATACTCTACATCCGCGTCGGCTCTTCGTTGCCTAATTTTGTTTTTAATTGTATTAGTATACAAAAGAATAGAATTATATTAAATGTTAAGAAAAGATAGAAGCGAACGTTTCAATACAATTTTTTAGACCTTCTCCAGCGTAAGCTCAAAATATATAAAAATATTACGAACAAAAATAAACATTAATTGCACTGTATAAAAAAAAAAAAAAACATAAAATAATTACTTTCCTAAATTTTATACAAAAATTTATTTAGATTAGAATTTTGAAATCGTGTATCCCCTCAGAGTCCTTTTAAAGTATCACTCGCCAATTTGTGGTTGATTTCTATCTTTTATTTCTATCGTCTATCCCTCTTCGCGTGACAAGGAGAACAAATACCGTTATCTCGGGGTAGTATAATGAAGGATCATCTACTCTCCGGAGTAGATAAGCGGGCGCGATCAGCTGTCACGCCGTCCCATTATTAACCGCACAAATAATTCGCTCTCCAACGGTGTCCGTCAATGAACGAGATACAGCGATCTGCTGTCGTTCCGGGGTGCCTTTATCGGCCCTCGTCTCTTCGTCATACATTCTGCCATTCACGGGGCGTGAACGCCTTTTATCGCACGTCGACGACAAGTAATCGACGCGAGGGGCGACGCGTGTCTCTTTTCGGCCAATTCAACGCCAAATCGACACGAAATTCCTTGTATATATGCTGCCCAAAATAATTAGATGATCATTTTATGTCATTTAGTAAATCTCCGACGCTTCTCGGGCAAAAACTGGAGCTGTAACAAGATGATCAGTTGCAGATAAAAGATACTGATTGTTCCACAAGGATTTAAATTACTTTCAATTACATGTTACGATTTTTATCGTAGATTTTAATTGATAAATTCTGCAAACTTTCTGTTTATCAACTGCTTAGTTTGTTTTTAACTTGAGAACTGTGCTGATTCAGTCATTTCGAAAGAATAAATAATTCTGTGACATAAAATCTGCAAGAAGAGTCGGGGAAAGGGAAAAACACGACGAGGTGGGCTAAGTGATTTTTCGCGATGCCGACGTCACGCACAGATGAGGGGAATAATAGTGGGCGGACGGGTTTCACGGCCTCTGCCTCTTTCGACGAGCATGGGGGTGCCACGCGACCGCTGATTATACCATTCATCGACTGGCACGGTCCGAAAGAGGGTTGCGAGCGCGTAAACGCCGTAACATCTAATATACTCGCTTCTCCTCCCTTTCGTATTTCCCCCGCCCGTTCTTCGATCCTGAATGCTCGCTCATCAATGAAACAATTCTGTTCTCAACTATCCCATCGTCGGCTCCTTAAGACCCCCTCCCCTTCCGTCTCTCGTTAATTAGTAACTTCCGTTTAGGAAAGCAAAACTATTGTTTGTGAACATAATTTTTTTTAAGTGTATGTTATATTATATTTGCATTGTCATAAATCTCTTTAACGATTGGCCCGTGAATCCGCAGTGAGGCATCCATAACGGCCAACATAACAAGAGAAAAAAAACAGCTTTATTTAAGGTAAGACACTTTAATTTTTACTTATTTAATATAATTTAATATAATTTTTATTAATATAATTAATATAATAAATTTAATATATATTTATTAATATATTTATTTTATTAATAAATTTAATATAACTTTTTTATTGTTATTACAAAAGATAAAGAATATCTTTAACATTTCCGGGAAAAAAAGTTGGCCATATGGATTTTGTCAATATCTGATCATGTGACCAATTTTATATGGACTTTTTTTCCCGGGTTTTTAACAATTAACAAATAATATAAGCTTAATTTATAACAATGTCAACTATAGTCTAACAATAATCAGCTATATATATTATAATTTCTATAATATTAAAATTAGTATTACTGCTATAAAAAATCATTTTAGTAGCATTTATTTTATATGTTCTTTCTATAAAATATTAAAGCAGAAAGAATATTAATTAACTTTTCAATAACATTTACATGTAATTAAAGAAAAACATGTATGCAAAAACATCTCCAATAATAAAGTTACAAAGAACAAATATATAATTACTAAGAAGAAAATCAATATTTTATTATTTCACAAAGAATATCGTTGACATTGTTGCTTAAGTTATAGATATAATGGCAAAGCGAACAAGAGAAACAAGAATGAAAGTCAATATATGCCACGGAGAGCATACTACTCTCCCCTCTGGGGAAGCTGAAATTATGGAAAAAGTATGTATAAATTGTTTGTGATATGTATATAAATTGTTTGTTTTATGCTTTTCATATTTTTTATTTCTTTAAGTTTTTGTATGCAACATATAATTTAAAAATTTTAGAAGAAAGAAAAATTTTTTATAATTATTCTTTAATATTGTATTTATAATTTATTAATTCTTTAATATTTGTATTTTAATTTATTAAAATTTCAAAGTTTTAATGAATTAAAATACAAATATTAAAGAATTAATAAATTATAAATACAATATTAAAGAATAATTATACAAAATTTTTCTTTTCTTTCTTCTAAAATTTTTAAATTATATGTTGCATACAAAAACTTAAAGAAATAAAAAATATGAAAAGCATAAAACGTATCACAAACAATTTATACATACTTTTTCATAAAAATCCGATATTATTTTTCCATAATTTTAACTTTTATTAAAACTTTGAAATTTTATTAAAGAATTAATAAATTATAAATACAATATTGAAGAATAATTATAAAAATTTTTAAATTATATATTCACTGAAAAAAAATATTTGTGTAAAATTACATAATTATGCGGGGGTTTTTTTCCGACCCAGCATAATCATACAATATTGCTACCCACATGAAAAAATATTACATTATTATTATGTTGTTATAGCCTTGTATTAAATACTGCAAAAATCACAACAAAATTATAACATATGTGATAATTTAAATATGAAAATGTCACTTCCATAAAGTTCTCTTTTTACGAGCAAAAAGAAAGTTTTTATTTCATTCAACAAAAATGTACGTTTTTTATATGTTTGAAAAATTTATTCATTTCTTTAAAATTTCGCGAAACTGTTGAATAAACGCAAACAGATGATAGCGTCAGTTTCATAAATTTTTAAGAGTATTTCTTGGTCTTATATCTCATAAGATATATTTATATATATCATAAATAAAAAAAGATAATAAAATAAAAAGATACATATAATAAATATATAGATATATATATATATATATATATATAATAAATGTATATAAGTATACATATATATAATCTATATAATTGAGATTCTAATAAACCTCTCTTTACCCGCCTAAAGAGACGTAGACGAGAAAATATTAATCTCTTGATTATTCATTTCTTTTATTTCTTCAGTATAACATAAATTCACTTTTCTGCGGCAGATGAATATTTTTGCCTCTATTCCGGAAATTCAATGGCGATGGCGCACTTTTCTCTTTATGGCAATCGAGAGATGTTGTCGCTTGTACATCAGCCCCTTTTGTCTCGTTTTATGTCTTTTCTCTTTATCTTTCTTTATCTGCTTAAAAAGTAGTCGACGATCAAAAGAAAGTTTGTCGGTAATTAATTTAATCAAGTACTATTAATTTGATCAGGGAAAACATCTAATCTGTCGACATAACTTATCATTAATAATTCTTCTTGTGCGTGATATATGACTTTACGGAGAGGCTGTGTCCAGTACGATTTCTCATTCTGAATCCTATCACTTTCCGAGAGTAATGACAGTAGTTGCTTGAAAGTTTCGGAATCTGTCATTGCTACCCGGTGTTCTATCTTCTCTTTCGTTTTTATGCAGCCTCGTAAGGTAGATTCCTCTACCCTTTCGGCACGCGTTTTGGCAATCTTGGTTTTTTTTTACCGTATTTTAATATTCTTTCAGTGACACGTAATTTTTTTTTTGGAGACACCGTTTTTTTTTTTTAATTCTTTTACTGAGCTAACGATTTTTCTTGATTTGAATTCATTATAAATATTTTTTTTTACAACAATAATAATAATTGTGTTTAATTTCAATTTTTTTCTGACCAAGGGAGCTTTCCAACAAGACACAGTGTAACCATAGTGTCCACTAGTGTGAATGAGATATACTGATATGTTCTCTGTCATACTAGTGGATTATATTGTGTCTGCTGAAAAGTTCCTCCAATATTAAGTAGATTTCCTTATATTTGCCAAATAAATTTATATCTTTCAATTAATTTAGTTAACGAGTACATACTTTAGTTAATTATGTACTAATTTGATTATAGTGTGGATTTCGTTGCACAACTCGTTTAGCAAGAATTTTCAAAGTGAAGAGAGCTGGCTTGACGTTAAACTAGCTCTACATAATAAAAAAATATATAGAATGTTCATTATGAAATATTCATCATAAAAGATATAATTAAGATAAAAAAAAAGAAACAAAAAAATATATAACAAAGGTAAAATACTTATTACTTTTATCATTCGAGATGTCATCCAATTTTCCTTCCTTGTTGCATCCCGGCCAGGATTTTTTTTCCCTCTCATTCGTACCGCGAAAAAACACTACCGCAGCTGATAAGATTTATTATAAGATTTGTCTCTTACGTTCGCTCTCTACGCTTGTGTATTTTCGCAGTGGACAAAGCGAGAAAAGAAATTTCTCGCTTGATGAAAAAATAGCGACTGATCGATGAACACATCAGCAAAATGACATATCGCGTCATTTTGTTTCCAACTCTTTATTTTTCTCAGTTTTATTATATCAATATATAAAATTCTATAAAACTCGTATTGATATTATTATTTTTTCATTGTGTTACTTTACTTTTTAATTAGACATTTTTATTAAAAAATATTAAAAAATTCTTTATAATCATTGTGTTTATATATACTTGTTGACATTGATAAAGAAATCTCTTTTTCTTTGTTAAGGAGAAAAAACAGTTTGTGTATATATACATATAAATGATAACGTGTTTTATCAAAAAAGTTTATTTTGAAAATATTTTGTGTTGTTGTTATCAGTATGAAGAGTTCAAAGTTTCCACAAACATTTATGAGTCTTGTAATTACATGCACTCGAATGTTTTTCCGCTTCCCCTAGCTACTATTGTCTTTGGAGATACATGAATGGACTGCATGCATCCGATTGACCGGCAACGGAAAGTGGAAAGATCAGAAAGGTAACGGCGGCACGATAATCCGCGCGTCAAACGCACCTACGCCCTCGACCTCGTTGTCTTCTCTTGAGCGTGTATTCGAGCCAGGAGGGGACGGAAAGAGAAAGAAAAATAAGGTAGAGAGAGAGACAGATCTCTCTCCACCTGTTGCACGAGCCCTCGTAACCGAAGACCGCCGACATGGCGGACTCACCCGCCAATCGACAATCGTCCATTGGCCCTGGGAAATAGTGGGAGCTGTTATACTGCGTCTGATTGGCTGCAGCCAATCTTTCCTCCCCCGCATCCTACAGGAGCCGTACAACACTGACAGAAGCCCCTTCGTCGTCCCACGGGTTCACCCCAGATGTGCGATCCATGCTACGAAAAGTTTCTGTGAGAGTTCTAATCAGTATACCAACAGGACTCGTGTTCATCAGACATCAAGTCGGAGCTCTCCTCCCGGATTGAAGATTTGTGACAATTAAAATACTGAAGAGCGATTTTCTTTATAATTGAATGAATTGAATTTCTACTTAATTGAGGCTGTGAGATTCTCCAAATCAAGAAGATGATTCACGACAACCTAGTGCTAATCAGTAGACAGCCAGTGTCTTCCACCTGATCAAGTCAATGGTATTCGATGCATTGTTGGCAGTATAATTTTTTCGAAAACGAGTCCGATAATTGGAAGATGTAAATGTGCTTGCCAAAACAGCTGATCGTCTAAGAAGTGCACAATACTTTTTTAAAAACATCTTGGGCTTTTGAAAAATGTACGATTTTTTTCATATATTTCATATGAAATTTCATGTATTGATATAATAAAACTGAGTATCCTAAAAAGACCGAGAGAAAAATAAGGAGTCGAGAACAAAATAATGTTGCTGATGCGTTCATCGATCAGTCTACTTTTTTTTAGAAACGTTTATTGGATCGTCAGTTGAAAAGATTTTAAGAACGTTGCCATCGATTGCGACTGTGACATATAAGTTTATCTTTGCAGGATACTATTAAATCTCCGCATAAATAGAATTATTTTTGGGAAATAGGTTTCTCCCAGGTGCATCGAATCTCTGAGACTTAGAAATATCTTAAAATTATAAACCTTCAAGATATATCTTAATGTCAACGTTATATTCATACAGTGAATGTGAATTAATTTAAAAACTTGGAGAGAAAAATCATTTAATTGATCGCACGATCACACACTCAGAGTTAATTGCCATTAGAGCGATGACAAAAAAATATTTAACACTCTGTTAAAGTTTTGAAAGGAATTTCTGTAGAAATTTCTAGAGTTCTAGAGAAACGATAAATTAAAATTACGGGAAAACATAAATTAAGAAGAGCTTCCCAGCCTTTAGTGACAACAAAAACTATATTATACCTGAAATACCTGGAATTTTTATACCCGAAATACCTGGAAACATCTTAAAACGTATTTGTGTTTAGGATTTAGTTTAACAGAATGCTATTCATAGAAAGTTACTTTACCCACGCAAGATAGGCACGATCTGTCAATCAATCAATCTGTCAGAAAATGTTGTGTATGCTCGAAGAAGGTAATTAAAGACCGAGGCTCAACGCGAAGAAAACGACTCATGGATATGTCGACCAAGACTCTGCATAACGAGCATATTAAGCGGCCGATGAACGCCTTTATGGTGTGGTCGCGTGGTCAACGTCGCAAGATGGCACAGGAGAATCCAAAAATGCACAATTCGGAAATCTCGAAGAGACTCGGCGCCGAATGGAAGCTGCTGACCGAGAGCGAAAAGCGCCCTTTCATCGACGAGGCAAAAAGATTGAGGTGAGCTTACGAAATACGTCAGAATGTATCGAATAGAAACTGTTTGTTTCACACGTCAATAATACCTTTCATTTCTGAGTCAGATATTTTTTAATGATGTCCATTTAATCACTATAATTTTGTCACTTAAAAAGTGTAAAAAATGATAAATAATATCCTTCATAGAGGATAAAATGTCAATATTTTAAAAATTATACGTTTTTGATAGATTTTTATATAAAGTTACACATATATAATAAATTATATACATATATAAGGTCAGAAAATTATTTTTGTGACACAAACTGCTTCTAAACGAAAATTGTTAACACTTAAAACAAGTCTTTACAGCACACATATTTTTTAATCTAATTATTTAACAATTTTCAATCAAAATACATTTTATTTTTTTTAATATGTATCATTTCGTTATCATAAAAAAACTGTTGACATCTTACTAAAAATTCTTTCATCTTATATTACAAAATAATTACGAGAATTATATTTGTCTAATAGATATGCATTATTTTAATAAATCGTGATATAAATTCTTATTATTATAATATATGTTAAGAACTCTATTTTTTTTTTCTATTCTGTAACATATTAAGTTATAAATATAAAGTTTAGAAGATTGGGTAATATTTTGCGGTCTTTTTCGATCGACGGACGGTTTTTTTTTCTAGCGACACTAATTGCTTTTTAGTCGCAAATACTTGAGCGAGATGATTGCGTTGATCGGAGGGGGGTCCATATCAGCAAAGTTGTAGGGATCGAAAACGGCGGGAAAACGCGCCACGCGATCGTCCCGTACTTCATAATACAATACATTGTTGCCGAGGATCTTAGGGGCGTGCTACATTGAAATAGGGTGAGACGGGGCCGGTATTTATAGAGCGGGGGAGACGAGCTCTCTTTATTACCGACCCTGAATATTTAATCACTGTTATGAGTTTATTTAGCTCGCTGGAGCCGTGCGTTGCCGATTTTTCGAGCCCGACGCGCTCTTAAAACAGCCCTTCCCCCCTTTCTCCCTTTTAAAAGAGATCCCGCAATCTCGCGAGAACGTTCCTCTAAGAGTCCTCGTAACGTCTTGTAATTTTGTAAGCCTTATTGAATAACATTTTGCAATCTCGTCAAAAGAGAGATATTAATTTTATGAAAACATTAGTATGTGTAATAATTATATTTCACAGAAACTTTGAAAAGCATTTTGATATTGTCCCGCCTTCGCGATTGATTAACTTTTCCAGAGTCGAAACTATTGTCAGATATTTGATGATTGTGTGTTATTAAAATAAAATGACTTATTCTAATTAATCAATTTATGACATTCACTTTTTAATAAATAATTTAAATATTGCATGAATAATATTTATGAGATGCACTATATATTTGATATTTTTATTTCACACGTAATATTTTAGTACATGTTCATTATTAATTATTTTTTATTCTTTTTATATTATAAAATTAATTTTATATATCACTTTACATTATATAATTAATTAATATAATTTTTACTTATTTCCTTTTTACTGAATAGATTTCTTGAAATAAGCGATAATGCTAAATATTTGTGCGTACATATCATTGTCTCTGGAGAGAATTATGGCGACGAGTCTTCATAATACATATATATAGTATTCAATAATTGAAATAAAAATCTCGAGGTTAAAGGAGCGGGAAAGGAATAGGTTTGCGCAAGGTACGTGCAGATTAAATTTGAGAACGATCTCTCCCGCTCTCTCGCTTCTCGATCTCGTCCCGGGGAACAAGATTTAAACTGATTCCACGCTCTAACCCCGTGCCCGCGTTGCAAAATATCCCGACCTCGATTTACATTCCTCCCCGTCGGGAGAAAAAAAGGAGGAAACGGAAGAGAGCGAGGGAGTCACGGGCGGGATGTTTTGCGATGCCGTTGAAATTTTTTAGCGACACCGCGAATACGTTGCAACATCGTCTTAACTCATCCGTAAATAAATTGCCGTTGCATTTGCATGCAAAAGATGGGCGGCGATCGCGTCGATAAACGATAATTAAACGCACTAACGCACCTCCCTTCGTATGCGACGCAATTTGTTACATCTCGATTAATCCTTTAGTTAACTTAATTGATATATCCGAAGAAAGGCTCATTGTCAGTTTCGATGTTCTCGGCAACGATTTATATTAATTAGCGTATTACAAATTTTTAATATCAATCTTCTCTTTTTTACATACATGTATTAGAATTGTCACGGCACATTCAAGATATGAAAATCAATTTTTCAGCGATATTCATCTCTCTCACGTTTCACTCGCTAGCGTACAAAAATGCAAACAAAAGGCCATATTTTTCTATCGCAAAATTTCTGGAAAAGAAAGAAAATGAGAAGGACCAGTAGGTGTGAACGGACGAGAGAGGGGGTATGGGCAATCCGAGGGAAATTTCGACGCGGACGTGTAACGGCGAATCCGCTTTTCTGGCGGATGGCAGCGACGTCGGCGATGAGAAGGGCGGCGGTCGTAAAATAAAAGGGGGGAAAACGCGAAAGGGGTGCGGCGGAAGGGGGTGAGGAGAGGACGGGGGGGACGGGATAAAGTCGTTCCCTTGGAGCGGGCGTCGTCGGTCGTCGGTAGGAGCGCGGGTTCCCTTGGACCCGCGCCGTCACTGGCCCGACGTAATCTGTCCGTTCGTTCACGGCGACTCACAATGTGGCCCCCGAGATAACAAATAAAGCCCCATTGTCGCAATTGTGTGGATTTAAAAGGATTTGCCCGGCTTCTCCGCACCACCGCCCCGCCCCCGCCCCCGCCCCCGCCGCCGCCACCGCCGGTCGCGTTCAACGATTCCTCTCTCTCTCTCTCTCTTTCTCTCCCTCTCTCCAACTCTCTATCTCTCTTTCTCGACCCCGTTCCCCGCTTTCAAGTTTCAACCCCCTATGTGTGTTCCGCAGCCTCTTTCCGATTTCTCGCTTCTCTCGTCGTGGCGAAACGGGCTTTTTCACGCGCTTTGATGTAGCATATGAACGTTCTTTTGATATCGCGTTGAAAAATCAATTGATATGTGATTATGGTCCATTCTGATTTCATTAATCGCGAAAATTTTATGTTGACTATAATTATGCGATAGATACAACAACGACGAGATAAAAATTACTTGTTTAGCTGAAAAGCGGCAGGCTGAATTTTTTTAAATCTATAAAAATTTATTTACTTCAAATTTGAAAGTTAAAAACCCAATCGAGCACAAAATAACAAATTATCAGTTCTGTAATAAAAAGAAAAAAAAAAATAATAAATGTAGAAAAAAGAGAAGATACATGTGTGTATCATTGACTCTACACTGATATTTCCCCGAAATAAACTCTTGCAATATGAAACACGATTAAGTGTTCGTCTCCGCGAATAGCGCTTTCGGTTGCATGGCATTCCAGTGACAATCGTAACTAATTGTTATTGTTCCTTGTCGCGACGCGGTGAGCTTATGTCGCTATGGGGGATGATATAGCGCGTTGTTTATCGGCCGCCAGGTGGGCGGTGGTCGGAATTGTAAAGATTACGGCCGATGTTTATGCATTTATGCTGAGTTATTGTCGGCGCGGCTTTACCGATGTTTATGCTGATTTACGCTTTGTGCTATCTGCCGGGACACATTGTCCCCGGAATTATTATTCCGCGGTCGCGACGGCGTTCGCGCTTCCCCTTCCCTCCCCCCCTCACTACCACTTTCCACCGCGACATCCCCTTGAAATTTCGAATTTTGTGCGCGAAAAAGTTTCTCCGCCCACACTTTCTCCGTCAATCGAATAATCAGCGCGCGGAATTCCGAAAGAATTTCGCGATTAATTTATTTATCGTTCTAATTTTATTGCGACAGACAGATTTAACGAAAGGATTTTAAATCTCTCACACAAGATGGGAAAAAAAGATTAATCTTCTTAATAATATTTAGTCAATTTTTATAATAATATTTTTTTTTTTTTTTTTTTTTTTTTACAAAACAAAATATGAAGATTATTATTTCGAAATTATATATAAAAAACGTGGTGCTCCCTTTTGATTCCTGAGATATGAGATTTTGAAATATTGTAAAAATTTTTAAATATTAATATTATTAAATTTTATCATTACATATTTTTAGAAATTCAGTCATGACCTTAACCTTGACATACGTTTTCGAAATTTTTATCACAAAGTAAGCGCGTTGGCGGGGAAAGGGCTTTTTACTTTACTAAAAATATTTAACAATATTGATAAAACTCATTCACTGTTTATCAATTATCAATATATAATATTAATACAAAATATCTAAGGAAAAGCATTAAAAGTATAAAACTTTAATTTGTTATATCTTTTCTAAACGAATGTCGTCCCTCACTTGATTTTTGCGGGGAATTATTCAGAACAACATTTCCTACAACATATTTAAGTGACGATAAAATTGATTGGATATAACTTTTTATGCAATTTTACAAAAATTATGACAGATCACATATGTCTTCAGGAATCAAACGAGAGCGCAACAAAATTCAAAAGCTGTATATTATATAGGAATCTGTAACATACGTATAAATATAAAAATAATCCGAGCTGTGTAAGTTAAAGTAAACATTTATCGACTTTGCTTTTGCGAAATATATTATTTTAACGGCGCAAAATTCTATGACGTTATTGTCCTCGATAGTTCGCGGGAAATTCTTTCGCGACGTTGTTATAAAAAAGTGTGGTGCCCACGTATCTCCACAATTCTCCTCTCGTCCCTTCTCTCTCTTTTTTTTATCTCCACGAGGCATAAATAAGCACTGCGTTTGTGTGCCTCTTGGGTATATAATGGAGTATTATGTGTCGGAGATACCGCTGCTCCTTCCTCTCTTTCTCTGTCGCACGAAGACGAGGACGAGGTATGTGTATACAAGATACTTTAGTACAAATATCTATGGTGCCCCGTGTTGTATCTCAGGGACTGCGATAATACGTCCCATTGTATGCAAGTCGGCGAGACCACAGTTTAGTAAAATTGTAAGAAGGTAGTTATTATTTCTACGATAATCAATAATCGCGTTGCAGCGTAAACACGATAAAAAAAAGTCACAAGAATCATATCGTACTTTGTGAATGAATATAACATAAAGTCTCAACTTACTTCACGATTAGTTTCACTTCTCAAGATATTTGTAATTTTACAATATTTCTGAAAAATTAATTGATTCTTGTAGTATCACATATTAATGTTAACAATTTTGAAAGATGAAAAAATTTAACGTCTCTAAAAAGGTCGATTAAATGATATATTGATATAAAAATACACGCAATTTTAACTGTAATTCTTCTGGAAATTGTTAAAGTCGTGTCATTAAAATTAAGGCCCGTTAATGACAAAGTTGTTGCTTCGAGATTTAACGACTCTTGCCATCGCAGGATGGTCGTGGCATTATGTTGTAGACCCAATGCAGGCTAAACTACCACCGCGTTTCCAGTTGCGAAACTATTCAATTAAGCCGTCTTTCGAAAAGTGCTTCTGCAACCCTTCTGGACTATCCCTTACCCCTTACTAACGTATATAACGATTCAGCGGCATTATCTATCGTAACAACGAGCCTCCGCGAATTTGCGTCGAAAAAATTGGGCGAAATAAAATTAAAAGGAGAAATTAGCAGTAAAGAAACAAACTTTTTTTATGAGAATGATGTAAAGATCTTCTGTACATTTTTTATTTTAATTCTTAAATATTTTATACTTTATTATTTTTAATTTTAATATATATATATATATATATATATATATATATATAAAAATATCTATAAAAATTATTATTATTATATTAATTAGAGTGATTAATGACATCAACGATAACACAATAACAATAAAACATATAAAAGAAATACAAATTGATTTATATAGCGCAATATTCAAGAATATCGTCCATCTTTCAGAGCTCTTCACATGAAAGAGCATCCCGACTACAAATATCGGCCACGCCGGAAGCCAAAGTCTTTGGTGAAGAAAGAGAACAAGTTCGGCTTCACGATAACGCCGTTAATATCGCCCGGCGATGGTCTGTCAAATTTACCACGTGGTCTCCTGCCGCCATTGGCACCGCCCGCACATCATCCATTGATGTCGCACGAGGACTTGAAGATCCCGCGCTTCTTCCCACCGTTCCCGTATCCGCTCTATCCGCTACAACACAAGCTCGGTGATGATTTTAACGGCGGCAAGCTGGCCACCGATTTGGCTCTTCAGGCTCTCTACAGCGGCGGCACTTTCTACCCGAGTCATCAGACACTAGCGTCCTGGCCGACGGGCTTGTCAGCAGCCACTTGCTTGCAACCCAACTGCAGTTGCCCGAGTCCGCCAAAAGAGTCGAAAAGGCCATTTCCACCGTCCAAGATGGACGATCCACCCTTTCCGAGCCCAGCTAGGGCCGACGACAACGCCGTCGTCGCGGAACGGGAGGAATCCCGGTACCGGAAGGTATCGCTCGAGGAAGACTTCTCCACCGCCTTGGAGAGGCATCATAATCATCATCATCATCATCATCTTCATCAAGAAGATCGCTCCCAGGATCGTTTCTCTTCGTCCTCTTCCTCTTCGCCGCCCACGGAGCAACCGGAAAAATCTTCGACGACGACAACGTCCTCGACATCGAGCAGCAGGGTCGACAACGCTCCGTTTTCCGTTCAGAGTCTGACGTCGAGCACCGGGAGTTCGAATTCGGGCTCGCAGCGCGGACACATCATATGAAG
Source organism: Anoplolepis gracilipes (assembly GCF_047496725.1). NCBI lineage: Eukaryota > Metazoa > Arthropoda > Insecta > Hymenoptera > Formicidae > Anoplolepis > Anoplolepis gracilipes. The sequence continues at coordinate 2,293,362 of NC_132984.1, read as the reverse complement.
ACCGCTTCCGGTTCTCCCGGATCTCAACTTCCGGGGGAACCTGGTGCCGGCCACGTGGCCGACCGCTGATTGGTGGAGAGTGGCCCCGATGCTCTCGCCGATTCCCCAAACGGCTGTCGCGAATCTCACCACTGGCGTCGTCAAAGAAGACGTTGGCCACTTTCAGGACGAACAGCAGATGAACGCGACAATCGTGTCGAGATCACCGAGGAGCGGCGTCCACGTCGCCAACGTGCAATGATTCGATTGCAATAATCGACGTAGGATGCTTGAAATTCCTCATGAATATTTCTTCCAGATCTTGCAATCTCGAAGATAAACCTTCTGTCTCGAACATGCTGTTACGGGACATTCTCTTCTTCAAAATCAGAGAACTATTAAACCAGTCGTTTTATAGCTTGGACATTTCTTAAACGTAATCTACAACTAGTAAAAAATCATTGTATATAATTGAAGTGCTCTCCCCCCCCCAAAAAAAAAAAATATATATATATATATATATATCGATCGTGTATAAATAAGCTACGAAACGGGAAATAACTTGCGCGATCGCCAGAACTGCATTTTGACGAACGAGAGATAGGAATCGATAACTCGCTACGGCCCCGAAATCCCACAAAGGGCGGCCGCAAAGGGTCCTTTCGACCAGATCGTACACGCGAAGCTGGATACCAGAGGAGTACAATTTTGATGAGATAACCAACCCTCTCTTGCGTGCCACATATTACGAGACGGAGGGGGCGGTGAGAGAAGAGAAAGAGAGAGAGAGAGAGAGAGAGAGAGAGAGAGAGAGAGACGTCATGGGGGATGGACACGGCGGGAAAGGAAAGAAGAAAAAAAGCTCTTCTGGCGGAGGCAAATCTCTTCTTTGGAACGCGGCCTTGCGAAATAAGCCAAACGTTCTGAATGCTAACGTACGAGACGCGACGTACCCCCGACGACGCCCCGGTTTCGTTGTATTCGAAACGATTTTCGCGACGAAAGCATCGATACGGCGAAATGGGAGACTGACGCGCGTGGCTGACTGCTTGGCTGCAAAGCAGTAGCTGAATTCTTTTCTAATATATTATATACAGGAAAAAAAAAACAGAAAGACATTTCCCCGAAGGTTGTCGAATATATCTCGCTCTATTTTAGATTTAAAAATTGATTTTGTTAATATTAATTAAATTATCCTGAATAAAAAGCGTGAATAGAACTTAGCTTTATTTCTCTAAACGACGAATTCAGTTGGACTGTATAAAGATTATCGTTCATAAATTTACATTGTAATTAAAAAAATTAATATGTAATTAAAATAATTAATACTAAGAATTATTAATTATTATTGTTTAATAGCAATAATAATAATTTGTACTATTCCAATTATCTTAATGTTTTAATTATTTACTGAGTATTGAGATCAAGTCACTAAGCTTTTATTTTTATTAAATTCAACAAATGATTCTCCTTGGCTCTCGTCAACTGTGGAGGTTTATTTGATTAATATCTGCGAATTTACTCTGTATGCGAAGTTTTAAATTGCGTCCGCTTGAGTTTCGATTACGATCTTTATATATTTTAAAAAATTATGTAAATTTAGATTTATATTTATGTTTATTTATTTATTTTTTTCTCTATATTTAAGTCAACATAATATACATATTGCGCTGAAGAAGGCTCAAAAAGTGGGAGCCCGAAACGTTCGTTACTCAATTTTTAATATTGTTAATTTATCATTTCTAACATATAAGTGATTTATCGGTTTATATATTTTATACTTTGGCTTATTGAATTATAAACTCTTTAACTTTTTAATATATTATGGTTCGATTTGACCTATGTCCTTGCTCTCTACAGCTTTATGACAGTTTAATTTTTATTTAAGAGAGAGTTTTTTATATTTTATGTTTATTAAAATTATTTATGTTTATATTGTAAATTTATATACGATAAGTGCGTACCCGTGTGCGTACTAATTCATCCAACCGAATTTGCTATAACTACTTTGCAGAGCGTTATTTAGTATTGTTTATACGAGTTATTTGTTAATATTTCGATTTATTTGATGGTTTAATTTACATGGAAATTATAATATAAAATATTGTAGACCCGCATAATCTCGTTTTGTTATTTTGTGAAGATTATTGTTGACTGTTAAGGCAAGTTGTAATATATTATCGCTCATTCGTCGAGAGAAATCCTTCGATTAACTCCTTGTAGAAATTCCCGCTAACAATAAGTATCTATCCTCTCTAACGACCGTAGCGAGCACAAGTTTTGCATTAGCGTGTACCCTAAAAACGGGGAGTAAGATACAAGTGAACGTAAATTATATCTATAGAAACATATAGAAACATATCTTCTGTCTTTCTTCTTCTCATTTTCTTTCTCTCTTGTGCGACATTTGACGACAACACAATAGCGACGCTTCGATTAATTCGAATTAATGACACGGATGCGTTACATTAATCATCGTCTCGACGATTACGATACTATTGTTAATTATTGCTGTAATATATAATGCAACGTTTGTAAATAAATCTTGATTCGAATTGTGAGAAAAATATTGTGCCCTCATTTCCTCGCACCTTTCACGAGAGTATACATATATATAATTATTTATTAATATATACATTAAGGGGAGGGGGAGGGGGATTTTTGTTTATTGGTAATTTTTTTGCTGTTTTGTAGAGTTGTAGTCGAATGATTTTTGCGTATATATTTCCAGATTTCAAATCAAATCGGAAAGACGAGATATTAACGAGATAAAACTGCAATATCTATATCTAATAAACTTTGGTTTATCGCAAGGCTAATATCTCATGCGAGCAAATACGTGTGTCTCTCGCTATCCTCCAAGTTGCGAGGAAAGCCGCGAAATTAATCGGAGAGGGCGAGGAAAATCTCGAGGGCAAGGTAAAGTTTCCTCCGTACTTCTCTCTCTCTCCCCCCCCCCTCCTCCCTTCCCCTTCCTCTTCCCCCTCGCCTCTCCGCGGAACCCACGGCTCGTCGTGTTTTATTTCTGATAGCGACGCCTCCGTCGTCGCCACGAGGACATTATCGCCACCGCAAAGGACCCTTTCTTCCCCCATAAAGGCAATCATGCTTTCTCCGCGGCGAGATAACGGCGAGAATGGCGGCCGGGAGACGTTTCCAGCCGTGGCGGGGCACGTTTCCTCCTTTCCCCTTGACAATCAGTAGAATTTTGCCGCTGCTTGCGATCGATCTCGCGAAGAAATTGATAAATTCATAGAGATTCTTAAAAAAAATATATGTAGAAAATTAAAATTATCGTATATATATGCCTACGTTGCATATTTAGATCTCTTTCTAATGAAGAATATACATAAAGTTCATTCTTTTATTTTTTTTTTTTTGATCAAAAAAGTTGTTGAAAAAATATACACTGCATGCAGGATAAATTTCTGGAATCCATCCCTGTCCAAAATCCATTCGGTTCTATTCGAAATCCATTCAATTCTGTCCAGAATCGTGGAGTATCATTCGAAGTAACTTCTGTTAGGTTGCTCGAGGAGACGACGAGGGAGCTGGTAAGTTTTACGGGGTGACATACACAAAGACGTGGGAAAGAGGACGAGCGGCGGGGACGGGGGCGAGGCGCGGGGGCGGGGGGAGCGGAGCAGCGACTACCCTCTGACCAGAGAGAAGTCTACGTGCCTCTCTCCATTAGTATGCGCGGAAGTATGCCGTGCTCGATTGTGGCGGGTATTGTCGTCGAAGAATGTCCTCGTTGCGCGTAGCTCCGCAGCTCCGGACGGCTCCCGTAAGGAGACGTAAAGCGAATTCGAGTGAAATGTAATCACTCCGCGAAAGAGAGAGAGAGAGAGAGAGAGAGAGAGAGAGAGAGAGAGAGAGAGAAAGGGAGAGAGCGCGAACCGTGAGAGATTCCAAAGTACAGTTCATCCGACGCGGAGAAGGCGACTGACATAACTAACGATATATTGCATTTTTATTTTTTTTTTCTATTCTTTAAATTCAAAAATAATTAATCAATTTATTGCGATAAATTTAAATAATAATTTTCCACGATAATATTGAAATATTTAAAATTGTTGTGCAAAAATCAAATCTGACATGTGTGTAATAATAATAATAATATACATAATTTCCCAAAATTAGCCCGAAACACGGAATTTTCTTTGAATTCTCGCATATGTCTCTCTCTCTCTCTCTCTCTCTCGCCGCGGGGGAGGAGGGGGGAGGGGGGGGAGAAAGGATGGGGAACGTTTTAATTGCGCGCGCGCACGTCTGCTCAGTGATATCAGCCGCGCTTTTATGCGCGACGGTGAGAGGAGGACGCGATCGTTTGATTGCGGAAAATGACGGGCGGCGGTGGGCGCGAGTGGAAGTTTTGAGTGGGCGTCGGTCCTAGTAGACAATGAGGCATTCAGGGGCAGCATTGTGCCGACCGACAACTGCGTTACCCTAGACAAACCCGAAATCACCGGCGCTATCGCCGCTCCAGATCCGATTATGCGAATAATAAAAAGCGTGATGACAGAGAGAGAGAGAGAGAGAGAGAGAGAAAGAGAGAAAGGGTGCGGAGAACGAGAGATAGGGCACACTAAAGGTTAATAATAGCGATGCCGCGTGGCTGACGGCCTCCTTTTTATCGTCTTGCAACAAACACCGGCGGCTTTATCGTGTACCTCGTATACTTTTCGCGCGCGCACACATTGCGTCGCGAGATACGAGCGAAGCACATTTTTTTTTTTTTTTTTTTTTTTTTTTTCCCCATTCCCTTCTTAAAAGGCAAGTAAACTTGAAATTTCTCGCTTCCGAGAAGGGAGAGGGGTCAGGGGGTCAGGGGGGGACAGAGGTACGAAAACGACGGGAAAACAGAAACGAAAGCGATACGAAAACGATAGAATTATTATAGTTCGAAAAGGGATGACGTACACGCGCGGGGATTTTCATCCAGGGCATCCGGATTAAGCGCGTCCCTTTTTTCCCGCACGGGAAATGATTTGCCCGCGGTCGGTCTAAGAGGACACGAGGACCGACGATGTGATTCGGATCCGCGAGTGCTATTCGGATGCAGACGTGCGGATAAGCCCTTCAAAGGTCTCCCGTGTCCCCCTTCTTCAAAGGTATATCAACTTCTCCCTGGTTATACTTCGCGTACCACCGCAGCTACCCATATCGGAGAACACTTCCATCTCCCCCGCTACTCTATTTGTATTCAAACCACTCCGGACACGTCCTCCTGCATTTTGCACGTCCCGATTGCGCGAGCTCTCTCCACGCTGATAAGCGCCCCTTTTATATTTCCACGCTGGGAATGGAAGAAATAATTGCGTAACGCGCGGCCAATTGTCAATGTATGTTCTGAAAATGATTGGACACGACCGTCCCGCTAGAAAACAGCTGTCCATCGTTCTCAATTTCCTGGTTTTCCTTTGCGAATAAAAATAAAATAGCAAAAAGAAAAAAAAAATATATATATATATAAATATATATATATATGTATGTATGTGTGTGTGTGTGTGTGTGTGTGTAGTTGTTACTAGTAATTAATTGGACTAAATAGATAGACATCAAGTTAAATATAGAGTGAATTCTCTAAGAAATTTCTGATTTTTTGACAAAGTTAAAATTGAACGAAATTATAATTAACCACGTGTTGTTAAGAAGGTAAGATTGAAACATGCAAAACTTAAGGAATTTAATAAACGAACCCGAGAGATTCTCTATGAGAGCACATGCATTATTAATCACGCGAGTGCGCGCATACGAATGCACATGCACGCGCGCGCGCGCGCGCGCACATATACATGTGCGCGCGTGCGAATCGCTTTAACTTTTAAAACTATCTGACATAGTTGGAGAGCCGTTAATTGCGTGCGATCTTGGATAAGACGTGATGAATTAATGAAAGACTTGGACAATTAAAAAAGCTAATTTACTCGGACAATCATCAGATAATACAAATTAAAAATGTTGAAGATAAATTTGCAGAGGCTATAAAAAAATATCAAATATAGGCGTTATTAAAATCCGATACGGTTTACTCGATGATCCAATGAAATAAGTCAACATGACGTTTCCTCGGGAACGAACTTGAAGAAGGCTCGAATAGAGAACACGCTTTTCGCGCTTTTTCGCGTAGAGATGCGAGATCGCGCTAATACGCGAATCACGGCGAGCATAATTTCTGTTTTTAAATCTCGCTCGCTCTCGCACTCGGTAATTGAATCCTTCGTCGAGATTACTTCAGGCTTCGTCTGGCGTTTAGGCGAGGCGGTGCTCAGGAGCGTCTCTTCTTCAGCCCGCGGGTTATTTAAGATGGATTATTATTCTGCTGGTCTGCGGGGGCGGGTATCAGCGAAAATGAAAATGCTCTCGTTTGCAGGCAGATTAATTGCCGCGAATCAGCTTAGTTGACGACGCTTCTCGTCGACGTCGACGGCGTTGAGAGGCTTGACTCTCTCGACCGGCCGTAATAAAGGATTATATAAGTGCTTTAAAGAGCGCAACTAATCGTTACATTGTGTCCAACCTATTTTAAATTTAGATGAGACCGTGTAACATGTGACAAATCCTATATTGATGCGGTTGCATAAATGCAATATAAAGAATGTATTTATACATGTATTTTTCCTTTCAAAATTTTTATGCTAAAATTTCTGAATTGAGAGAGAAAGTAGGAGACTGTTATTTATTGTATCGATAAATTAGAGCTTACATTAAATTGCTTCTAAAAATTATATGAGGAAATAAAAAAAAAAAAAAAAAAAAAAAAAAAAAAAACATGGTATATATACATAGATTTATAACTGGAAAGATTGCGCGTAAAGGCATTAAACAGATAGGTTCCCCTTGAATTTTCTTTTCGCTTTTCGAGTGGATCGATGACACAAAATCGACGAAATACGAGATCCGTCGCGACGACAATGGCGTTCGCAGAACGGTGTTACATCGTTGACGAATCGCACGTTCACGCACGCGTTTATAACATTCTCGGAAAGCTCGGCGAGGCGTCGACGGTGGTGGTAGTGGTGATGGTGATGCAGAGAGGATGGTAGTGGAGAGGGTGTAAGGTTTTGTCGAGCTTTGCCTCGCGACAAATCCTCCCTTTGTCGCGCTTGAAAATGGCGAGAGCAGGGAAAAAGTGAGAAAGGGAGAAAAAGAAAGAAAGAAAGAGAGAGAGAGAGAGAGAGAGAGAGGAGAGGGAGGAAGAAGTGCATTATATTTACCTTGTGGATGCATATCCGGTGGTGCATGGATTCCTAAACCTGTATCGGGGTTCGCTGTTACGTGAAAAATAATTTACACGCGCGCGGATATCAATGCGCCCTCTCTCCCTTCCTACGTATACACACCATATATAATACACAAATGCATATTTCTAGTGTGCTACGCATTATAGAAGAGAGTCGGACAATACGTGCGACGAAAGGGTGTGGCTTGCGAAACGACACGTATCTTAAGACGTGTAATTTTCGAATTTTTTAATTGTCATTCGTGAATTGTTACTGTAATATATATGTTTATGCAAAATTTTGAGGAACAGTGCCCTCTAATTTTCACGAGGAGCAAAAAAATTGGCCATCCGGTCCCAAGGCAACGCGATAAGCCCCGAAGAGTGGTGAGGATCGGCAAAAGGAAATAAAATCAATTTTCCGGCTCGACCAGGCCACAGATTTGATGCGAATAGACCGTCAGTTCACAGAGACGGAAGGAAGGCGAAGAAGATGAAGAATGAGAAAGCAAAAAGGAAAAAGATAAAACTGAGAAGAGGGATAAAATTGGAATAAGCTAAAAAAATATTAAAAGAGGAAAAAAAGTAAGAAAAGAAAGGATAATGAAAATAATATCGAAAAGAAGATACTTACGTAGATAAGATAATTCAAAAAAACCAAGCTGGAAATAAAAGAAAAAATTAATACAAAGAAAAGAGAAAAGGAAGTAAGTCGAGAAACATTACAGAGGAACAGATATAGGATCGTTTGACAGTACGGAAGTGCGAGAAGGCGGACAATCGTGATAAACGTCTAACGCGCGCGCGCGCGCGCGTGTGTGTGTGTGTGTGTGTATGTGAGCGAAGAAAATGTATGTGAAGGCACTTTCGAAATATCAATTTGAAACAGCCACGACTATAGGTATGCGTCATGCTTTCCACCGGCCATTACGGCCGGCTTTCCATTTTTATTTGTATTTACCGGGGCGTCCATCCCTTCTTTCGTCGCATTCCGATGTCCCCGGGTCACCCGGCGGTACGTGATAGAAAAGGGGTGTCGCGACGGTGCGACTCTCTTCATATTTTACGACATTTTGTTTCCAATCCGCAGCGGGAACTCGCCGGGGCATCACGTGGCATCTCGGACCTTATTCGACTTTTATGGCGTTAAGTCGTGATGAAGTGTCTCGCGAATGGACCAACCTCGCCGCTCCTTTCCCAATTCTCTTCTTCCTCTCTCTTTTTCTTTTTTATTTCGTACAATTCTGCCTTGCCAAGTATTTGACTCAAAGGCCAAAAGCGAGAATTCCATCACAGCTGGTACTCGCAACTATTGGTATATTTTATACTTTTTTACCCTTTGAAAAAAAGAGATCTCTATCAAGATTGTCTTTTTATATGCATACAGTTTCTATATATATATATATATATATATTATTTTATTTTTCAAATATTAGCTCGCTCAAAAATTTTGTTTTATATTGTAAATAATTGTTTTTTATTGTAAATCTCAAGTGCTATGAATCTGTGTCTCTCAATAGAAGACGTACAAAGAGCCGCGTAAAAAAATATGAAAAAAATATTTCTACGCAAAATGTGCGACGATTGTACCGATCAACCCCTAAGACGTTCCCCTGTGAGATGACTTATCCGCGAATTCGATCTCTCTCGTCCCTCCTCGAGAGATCGAGAGCCGTCGTTGCCGGCCGCCGCCCGGTTGACCGGAAGTCCGGCGCTTCTCAGATCGGCGAAAAGAAGCTCCTCAGGTTTTTCAATCTCCCATAATGTCTAGAGCATGGTCTCTCTATCGGCGCCTTGCAAACCGCGGACGCGATAAGATAGCGCCCGAAACCCGGGCTGAATTTACGCTCGGCATAAGTTCGCCTTATATATGAGCGTCCACGGGAAATGCGACGATCGTATCGCGCGATCCATCCGTGAAATGTTGCCCCGGCCAGTATTTTACTGGTCTCGCTTGCCTTTCGAGATGTGAACGGTACCCGGGGACCGACATCGCGAGACGGCTCGGTTATGCCAGGCCAGGAAGACAAACAGCGCCCGGGTTGTGTCCGTGCATTTATGCATGTTTATTCATTCTCGTTGCACAGAATATCTTAAAATTGTTCCTATTTCATGTGTCGCAAAATCCATTAAATAATCGGATTGTAAGACCACCGAGGTTTCTGAAGAAATTCAAGTCTAGAATCTTTAGACTCTTGACTTTTGATTTTTCAATTAAATTCGATACTTTTGAAAATTATTCACTAGTTAAGTTCGATATCTTGCTCAATTGTCCTTCACAATTTCTGGAGAAATGATAGAAATCATCGACGAAAAGCTCGCATCAATCTCAAATACTACAGAATATTTTTAGCAAGCCTGGCACTCAGTTTCACCCTAAGAAAAGTGCGAAAAGTAATAACTATATGTATCGTGTCCCTAATAAAAATATCACGCGCAGGGAGGAGAAAGGGCAATGCGATGGAAGTCGCGCTTCGGATGTCGGTCTCGGCGCGAACCCTGAAAATCTCGAGAATTGTCTGCGGCGCGGCCTGAAACAACAATAACCCCATTCAGGCCGGTGGCATTTGACAGTGGGGTCGGAAACAATGAAACAATCAGTCCTCGCGACCCCTCTCTCCAGTAAGGCAGGGAAGAGGGGATGAAGAGCACGGGGAGGTGCCGGAGAGGAGGGAAGTGAGACAGGCGGGCGTGAAGGCCGGAAGTCAACAGCGCCGGACAATAGCAGGCAGCGTCTGACTACCGTTCCTAATTAACCAAGTTCGCTAACTTCGGCCAGACTTGACGATCCCCCACGTAATGCATAATTACGCGTCGCTCACGGCCGTTCCCGCGACGGGACGGTAACATAAGCTGCGTATAGAGAATTTAAAAAAAAAAATAATGGTATAATACTAGAGGCGTAAAAGAGCCAGTATAATTTGTAGTTCGTTGAAGTAACAATAAATTATTTTATTATTTATTTAATTTAAATTACATTGTTATATTCGGCTCTTTTACGCCTCTAGTATTATATCATTATTTATTTAATTATTGAACCATTTACTAATTATTTAAAAAAAAAAATCATTATGTGCAAATTTCTTACAAGAGTAATGATATCAAGAATTGTGTGTCGAGCGCCAATTAAGAATAGAAACATTTTAATTGAGAAAACGGTTGCACAATTTGATTTGTTCAAATTTCTTAAAAATAATAATAATATTAAAAATTAAAAACTTATCCAAAAATTAAAAATTGAAAATTTATACAAAATAACAGAAAATTAAAAAAAAAAGTCAAAAAACTTGACGCTGCTAAACTGAAAAATATGCTAATGAAATTTCAACGTATTCTTTACATTTTATTTTACAGTTATTGATTTTACAGTAATTAAACTAAATTAATATAACTAAATTTCTTTCTAAATTAAATTTAGTTTTAAATTTAATTTAATATTTGTTGGTTTAATATATACTTTAAAATTAAGGCTGTATATTATATACGAAATATTAATAAAAGCTTTCTAAAAGATTGACAAAACTTTTTTTTTGGATGATAGACTTTTGCCTAGGTAGAAAAACTTGATATTGTAATGATTTAAAGAATAAATATTAATAAGCTATACTGTATAGTACGCACAGTAGTACGCACGAATCAATGCGTTTAATATATACGTAGATAAATCTGATCTGAAATGTGGAAATATCTTACTAGCTCTGATGATCCACAAATTACTTATATTTAATTATTTGGTTAGATTGTGGTTTGCTTTATCAACGTTTGAAATAATTATAAATTCTTGTAAATCTATCAATTTTGAAAGGATATTAATGAAGAGCGTTTTAACTATTTTTCTTTCTACTTTTGCGAGACATGCTAAAAACCTTTTATTTCTTAAATAAATATTGAAGAAACAAAACCTTTTTTACATTGTTGCAGGATAAGTAATATATTAGAAATAGAAAAAAAGATTTAGAAGAAAAAAGATTGTCGAATAGTTTTGTTATATGTATATATTTATAGGATCTACTTATAGATATAACAAAACTGTTTGACACATATCTTGTTTCCTCTATTCCTCATATGTCACTTGTGCTCTGCAACATTATAAAAAAGATTATTATTTAATATTTGTGTTATTTTAGGTAGTTGTCATATTTATATGTTATAATCAAATTTATATAATTTTAATACAAGAAAATTTGAATTTTTTCACTACAAATTATAAAACTTTTATGCCATTCTAAACTTTAAATATGTTTTAAATATATTTTTCTTTGCTATAAACAAGATTTGTCTTGATGATCTTTAAAATATATTTAAAATACAAAAAAAATACACAATAAAAAAAAATTTTATCAACTCTGATCAAGGTGAGTAACAACATCGTGGTCTTAAAAAAATATCTAACTTTGAAAATTTCAAAAAAGTCTCAAGTTTTAGATATTTCTTTAAATGTCAATAGATTTTTTGTCCCATCTTTACAAAAAAATTAAAATTTATCTTTATAACTAATGGTATATCTATGATTTCATTCATTTTTCAGTATTAAATGTTACAACGTAGAAAAGTCAGCATAATATGAGAAATATTAAGTTGTCAAACTGTAAAATATAATCGAGAGTAGAATAGTCATCTCCTGATAAGGTTTGAATGTAAAATATCTAACAATAGTTTAAACAATTTCAGACATCACGTACGACCGGAACGTATAGAGAAACGTGTGGAAATTACTTAGCTCTCCATTCCAAATACCAGAAGTGTCCTGTTAAAAAATCGGGCGATTCTCAAATATTCCTCGACGGTTAAACCGATAAAGGGGAAAATCTCTATCGCTTTTCGGCTTGGAGGAGGACGAGAGGAGGAAAAGAAAAAGAAGAAGAAAAAGAATGCCGCCGCGGGGAGAGGAACGCGCTGAATGCGGGGTTTTCGATCTCGTGCCATTCTATCATTGACAATTTCGTGCAAATGGGATGATGGCGGGCGATTGGCGCCGGTGATCGTCGAGGCGTGAGTCGCGCGCTCACATTGGCGTTAAATAAGAGTAAGCCACCCGCGCCTGTCCACGGCGACGCGGCATAATTGCCTGTGAAATCACCAGATGGATTTTGCCTCCTTGTTCTGCTCTGCCCCCGCCGGCGCCGAGGTCTTCGTCGGCGCAACAAACTTTGTAATTGTGGACGAGATTGTCGGCCTAAACGGATTGTTTCGGCGCGACTAAGGTAGTGACTATCATTCGGATAAGCCAGCGATGATTGATGCTTGGCATCCTTGTCGATATCTGGCGGATAAGATCGATAGATCTTCGCGAAATGAATTTGTGATAAAAGCTGCAAATTCGATCTGACTATGTTAAATATTCACGGGAATAAAAGTCTGTTAAAATAAATAGAAAAGTAGTTAAAAGTATTTTTATTTGAAGCTTTAATTCGTCAAAATTATTCGATTAAACCCGACAAATAAAATTGATCATGTTGGAACGACAGCTTCTTCTGTTCTCTTTATTGTATTCAGAGAAAATAATATATCAATTACGCTCTCTCGTGATTACATTCTCGGAGATACGTCGAGGTATCGACGCGAATCGAACTCGTTAGCGGGTGAGACGACGTTCGCAAACATGCGGAATTCCTACGACAAATTGCACCGGAGAGTGTTCCATCTCTCGAAAGTATCGTCGCACGTCCCCCGACAATCGAATCGAATGGAAAGAAAGCAGTATCGTCCGTACGATAACTCGATTATCAGAAATGTTAGATAAATACACGCGAGCTCTTCCTTTTCCGGAATAATCTCGTCTCTTCGAGCCACCATCAGACCTTCCAAGTGCATCTGTGTAACAACACGTTCCTCTTTTCTATTTCTTTACACAATAGCAGCGATATTCTTGATTTTATATTCATATCTCTATATACATATCTATACAATCTATATTCATATCTACGTTCTAGCATGAATTTATTCTGCTTATCTTATGCTTATCTCGGTTATTCAATTTTTATATCACAAGTTATATATGCTTCTATAAAATATTTATCTTCGATTGTTTCATTTCTATTGAATGTTTTTGAAATAGTGCAGTTTGTTGACTCAGAGATTCTTCTAAGCAATTGCGTCACAAACAATTTACAAGAGCGTTACAAGAGCGACCCTACGGCGTGATGATGACTCGTCGGTACCCACCGAGGCGTCTCTCTTTGAGAACCTTGCGACGAGAGGCAGGGCGCCCCGCGAGGGCCGTCGGCGACGACTTTATCCCCACAGCCAGCCGAACGTGGTTGGCGCGATATTTACAGGGCGTCGAGGCGTGGGTAACGCAGTTTGCCGCAATTTCTTGTTTCCATTAGGTTGGCCGGCCTGCGGGGTAAATTCCACCCTGTCTCTCTCTCCCCCGGTGAAGAGGGTCTGCGCAACTTGGACGTTCTCTCTCTCTCTCTCTCTCTCTCTCTCTCTCTCTCTCTTGCCCTTGCGCGTGGCGTCGGGGCACCCTAGAGGTGGGTCAGGGAGAGAGACCCGGTCGTCTACACCATCGCCATAGCTCGAGAAACGCGGTGCACGTACAACCGCGGCTCTTCCTCCCACTGTGCCAGATTAAATGACGCGCGCCAGCGCCCACAATAACGGCCTCTTCACGCTTCAAGTCCTATCCCATTCCGACCGAGGCCCGGGACCTCTGTCTACCGATCACGATAGTTTGGTGAAAGCCGCGTCTGAGGGTGAAAATTCGATATAGAAGCTCGAAGGCCAAAAGTCCCGAGCAGCGAATTGGAGAACGTGCATTTAAACTGAAGGTAGAATTTTAAACATCGAGAGAGAGAACTAAATTTAATTCTCTAACTCTTTGCCAAATAAGATATATTATTAATATATCTAATATATAAATTTAATAAAAACTTAAAATGTGTGTAATCACATAAAAAATGAGCAATTCTATGTTATAGAGTTAATATTTTGATTATATATTTTATTACATATATTCTTAATATTTAATTATTTTAATATTTTATAATACACCATAATCTACAAAATATTAATACAATTTTATAATTAAAACATTTTATAAGTTTGAAGTATTAATATATATGTAATTCATAAAGAGTTGGATAAAAAGCGTATATAAAAAATAAATATATTGTTAATAATTAAGATATAATTATGTATATTGTTGTAACGAAAACCTCTTTTGAGAACAGTTTAGACAAACTACAGTCAAAATTCGAGAAGAGTGAGACACTAAACGTGGGATTTAGATGTAAAAATAAAACTTTATTTAAGCGTGGGTGCCGTGGTCAGCAGCGGTGTACATGTGTATATGTAAGTGTGGTGTGTGTATGTGTGTGTGTGAGGATGTGTGCATGTACAAAGATACGTGTAATCGCATCTGTAGGTGTGTGTAGAATGTGGTGGTGTGTGATAACGCGAATGCAATGGATGGCACGTATACAAATAGACAAGCGAATGACTATACACAGTAAAAGCAAATAACGGTATGAGTACTGGATGCGTTGTACACAAGTCAAGATAAAAGAATGTATAAAGCGGACGGTGCGGAGGCTGCTACAGATAATGGTCAAGTATTTACTAATTACAATTAATTAATTGCGTTAAGCCTAAAAGTTCGAAGCGTCGGATCGCGATCCGACGGCGATCCGCGCAAGCGACTTATGGCTCGATGGGCGAAGCTGAGCACGTGTCGATTTGACAGGCGCGAGCGGTGACAGTCGATCGCGGCATTGATTTAGGCGGGTGGATCCTGAGTCACGAACCATAGGACGGTCCTTCATGGCGTGTTGAATCGAGATATCACGCAATGCTATTCGTGAGACCAGTGGTGAGAACTCTGGAGATAGCGAACACGCTGTCCCCGAAATCCGGTCTGTATAATTGTACGTATAATTGTCTGTATAATTTGATTACTAATCGTGGGCCCCAAAAGTGAGTTGCAATCGTGCTTTTTTTCCCAGAGTAGTCGGAGCAAACTCACTCCAGATTGATCTCGGATCTGGTAAAAATTCGAAGAAATCGAGTGTTTTTATACCGTTAATTTTTCTTCGCCGTAATAGAGATTAATTATTTAAACGCGCAATAATTTCGGCTGTTTACGCGTTTAGCACGTGCCAAGTTCGGAAACGGTCAGGCGCGGATTAGTCGCGATAGCGGTGATCGTATAACAACTGTATTTTTAACAGAATTAAAAAATGGCCACTCGGCATCTCTGCCCTTCACCCGGCTGGTGGCAGCTTCCGGCGGATCGCATGTGCAGCATTACATTGTACTATATGTATTTTTAAATTTTATAAATTAATATTTTCTCTTTAAACTATGTAAATATTATATCTAACATATATTAATATAATTAAATTAAGAAAATTAAAATAAATTCAAATAATAAGAACAAACTAAGATCGTAAAGAATAAAAATCTTAAAATAAAATCTTAAGCAAGCCTAACAAAAATTTAGAAGGCTTTGCATTCAAAAGTTTAAAGCATTAAGTTTTAAATTTTTTATTCTACATATTTTGAATAATTAACAATCAAACTTATCGAAATTTGAAATAATAAGTCTTTATATTTCTTAATATTAACATACATACTTGGATCGTAAGATTATATCGGAATTACAGAATAACAGAATAACAAAATTATAGTGATGTTTTTTCTCAAGTTTTCGTAATTTCTCGAGCGAGTTATAATATTGCGAAGATGCGGCAATCGTAACAGAATTTCTGAAGAAGTTGTCGCATTTTTTTTTACATGCGAAACTTTACGTAGAATTTCTTCGCATAAAAAAAAAAAGACACGGGAAAATTCACTCGCTCGATTATGTTTTAAAGTATTAATCTTTTTTCGAACAAATTGCATAGATTGATAAAAAGAATTCTCTTCGTTCAAAATTAATTAAAGCCGCTGTTGAAATATTTTTTTGATTTTGCTAATCACACTTTTGAACGCCTTTACATTAAAAAATAACTATTATATAATTTCTTTAGTTTATTTAAAATTTTCAAAAATAATCAAGAATCCTCCCACCGTATTTTTTTATCTAAAATTTAAATCTCGATCAAAATCACACTTGTATCCGTCCGTATGTCACTATCATTTCTTAATCAAGCTCAGAGACAATAAATACTTATTATTAGAAGAAAACTGCGACCTGTAAGATTACCATTCGTGTCCAACACGGACTTTCGCCTCTCACATCCCTGCCCTAAATAGCAGCCTATTATTGCCTTTATATTCTACGTCTATACCTTATTTTTCCATCCCCCTACAGTTCCTTCCTTCCTTCCTTCCATCCATCTCCTTTTTCCGAGGATGGCAATTTGTTGCCGGCGCGAAGTCGAGTTTACCGAATGTCGCCAGCACAAATGGGATTAGCGTGGCGAGAAACGGTAATCAGGAATAAAAATGCGTCAACCGGCGGCATTTACGCTAACTAATCTTCTTCGGCGCGGACGGGGGAGGTGCTAACAGAGTTAGCCGGCTTCGTCGGTTCCAACAGCTCTCTCTTCACGTCGCTCGACCGTCGCTTGTTAGCCAGGTAATTGGCCATTTTTATGCTAAGCAGAGAACTACCGTCGTCGTCCTCGTCTTCATCGTCTCCCCCTTCCTACCCCCTCGCATTCTACCGTCTTTCTTTCGCCATTTTGCGGCTTAACCCTCCAAGTAGCGCCAAGTAGCGCCAAGTAGGTTCTTTTCGATTATGCTCACCACATGGAAGAACACATGGTAAACAAATCGACGCGACTTCAAATTGTCACAAATATGTACCACGTGTCTGAAGAAATGAAACATCCAAATGCGAATTCTGTCTGTCAGACAATATGACGACTTAGGCTGTACGCGAGATGATATCATCTCGCTTACGCTTCACGCTAGTAAACTCATTATCAGCATGCTCTTAGCCACTGTCGGGGACGAGGAGAACGAGAAGGATGCTTTTCCTCCTCCTTCCCTTAACTGGCATAAGCGAACGCGAGCGTAATCCGGATGCTGCGGGCCGCGAAACTCCGCCGCGAGACTCTCCTCGAAGCTCTCCGACTTAGCGCGTCGGCAACTTTTCGTATTAATAATCGGTATAATAATTAGTATTTTCACGCGCGACTTAGCAGGAAGGACGCGCCGGCGTCGACGTCGTCGGCGTGGGTCGGGCGGGCTGGGAAGTTCGCCGGCTGAGATCTTGATTTTAAGTTCGCTCGGGCGAAGGAGGCGCATATTTCACCGCGCTAATGTCCCGCCAGATAAACTACAATATTAGCTGCCTTCGCCCGTGATTTAATTTAACTTTGCCCCGGCGCGACATCCGGCCTCGCGCCCGATTCGCGCGGCACCCAGGTTCACCCGCTAAAATCTTTACCGTGTGTTACACGCTCGAGTTGTACGAATTCGCGCGGATTCTCATCGAGGAGAGATCGATTCCTCCGAACTCGAGAAATACTTGGCAATAAGAAAATACGACTGCGTATGTCATTGTACGTATATGTTTATCACGTCGGTCAGATTCGATGTAATTTCAAATATTTGCCAATGGGTACATACATACATATACAGCCTTGATCAGAAGTATTAGGCACCCTTAAATTTTCCTTATTTCTTATTTTGTTAATAGTATATAAAAAGATTAAAAAATTTTTTAAACTATCGATAGCGCTTTAAAGCTGAAATTTCAAGCTATAAAATGTTTTTTTAATTTTTCGTTTGCGATAATTTTTCGCCCAGTATCGACAACATGTCTGAAAAATACAGTTTTAGTTTCAAAATTATGTATCTCGGCCAAAAAAAATTGTAGGAAAGTTTAAAAAAAAGCATTTTGTAGGCAAAATGTTGTAGTTTATGGAACTTGACTTAAATTTTTCGGCAGAAATTTTTTTACCAAGTTGCAGAGTGTCAAAAATAGAATAAAATTTTAAGAAACAAAATAATGTTCTTTTTTAAAGCATAGAACAAGGAAAATACAAAAATTTTTTTAATTACCGGTAGCAACTTTAATTAAGCATTATCAGTACATTAAAAAATTTTTGCATTTTCCTTGTTCTTTGTTGAATTTAGAATTTTGATTTTGAATTGAGAGTTCGAATCTTAATTTTAATTTTAACTTCAAAATGTGATATTAATCTTAATTTTAATTTCAAAATGTGATATTAATCTTAATTTTAATTTTAAGTTTAATTTAAGTTAATTGGAATTTTGATTTTAACTTAAAATTCTGAATAAAAATAGATTGACAGGTTTTGTTTCAAGGAATTATAGATTATATAGTTATGTGTATATATGTTTGTATATATAGATATTTATATTTATATATTTAGATGTTTATATTATATTTATTATGTTTTCTATATTTTTATAAAGTTATTTAGTTCATTTTAGTTTAGTTTATTTCATTTTATGGGATATATTTTGGATTATATTTGGTAGAATTAGTAAACGTACTCATATATATGTGGTTTATAAAATTCAAGATATGAAATGGTTATATGTAAATATGTAAGAGATGTAAGCTGGAAGCCATCCTAAGCCGAAAGACAAGGATTAAGAATAAATAATAATAAAATAAAATATATACAGAAAAAGAGAGAGAGAAATCTTTGATTTTTTTGTCGATTTATGTTACATTTTTTTATTAACTTATACAAAAATATAACTCGTTTGGAAAATTTTAGTTTTATTTGAAAAAAATTCTAATTGATTTGTTCGATTAAGCCAGTGTCGTTTTCTGATTCTTTAACACATCTTCCGCAAAGTTATCTCCCTTGGAAAATCTGGTATAACTAAAATAATGAAGCAACACATAAAACATATAATCGTAAATGTAACAATCAAGCTTCTTATAATATTAATTTCTTTGCATATATCCATACTTACATTTTAGCGTATTTAAACTTTTCTGCGATAGACAAGGATGGCCTGGTTGACCTGACAGACTCGACGAGATGCGTTTGCGTGACTTTGATGTCGGTTGCATCGACTTTACCATCCTGTAATCAATAAGCAAAAAGTCAATATATAAAAAAATATATAAAATTAGAATATAACAATCTCTATAATTCTCTTGCACAAACACACACGCATATATATATATATATATATAATTCACTATAATCTATAATCATTCGCATTATTTAAATCGAGTACAAAAATATATCAAATCCATTTCTAATCGGCATCAAAAGCTTAATATTGCGTGTTAACAGCGCCGATTTGAATTAATTATTGAAGTTAGGGTACAATCTGCATCGCTTCGGAAGACAGTCCCGATGTTCCTATCCACATAATCACTTATCACTTCCCTCTCTCTCTCTCTCTCTCTCTCTCTCTCTCTCTCTCTCTCTCTCTCTCTCTCTCTCTCTCTCTCTCTCTCTCTCTCTCTTGAGATGCGTTGCGTTCCTCGGAAACTCGCTCGCTAATTAGACGCACAGTTTGGATACTCGCGTTCTTCCGGGAGGTAAGTGCCGCCGTATAACTTCGTTTTCTCCGATGCAAATTAATTAATAGCTTCCCCTAAGACGCGCCACTCGTCCCTCGTATACCTCGAAGACGTATTTCTACAACCCTTTCAATCCGATTCATTCCTATTAATTAAACTAACTGCATATACATATACACACACATACATACATGTACACAATGAGTGACCAATAATTGAATTTAAATTTATCTTTATAGTCATGTAAAATTATAGTTGTTCTCTCTTTATTTTTTCAGACTCAAATATTTTATTTCCTTAGATAGAAATTAAAAAATATGAAAAGAGATTGATGAACATTAAGGAATTAATTCACTCAATCTAATGCTCTTTAATTTTTGGTAATTGTTAAACGATAATAACTCTTGCAAGAAAATTTTGATATGCACAATCAATATAATGAAAATAATAATTAAAATATATTTATTTTTATTTAATCAAAAATATATTTCCGTCAATCAAATGTCACACCAAGCCCTTTGGAGAAAATAATTTGAGAAAAATTATCAAGATAAATGAAAAATAAATAATAAGTGATACGGGTAATAAATAAATGAATGTTTGCACGCGATTAAGAATTAATAATAGGAATGTCGAAGACGTTTGAGAGGGAAGAGAAGCTAACGAGCACCGTAACTAGCGGAATGGCTGTCTGGCTTTCGATCTTGCAGGACCGCTGCGGGGCCCTAAACCGTGTATCATTATAACGCATAAGATAATAACCCCCTCGACGTTCAGCGAGGCGTAGGGATGGCAGAAGGGATGAAGGGGGAGAGGCGCCGAAGGAGGTGGCTTGGTTGGTCGCCCGGTGCTCTCGGCACCGTGTGCTAATAAACCTGGTCTCTACGTTTCCTCGGTTATATCGCAGCACCTACAGCCCCAGCTCTCCCCTTCCCGCCCCCCCCTCCCTCCCTCTCGCTCCTTCTTCCAGACGCGCCCCTGTGTGTATACACCGTAGGGTGCACACCTAACGATATTATCGTCATTACGCACTATCTTACTTCGGAAGCTACCCTACAAATGATTCTCGAGAGAATCGCGCGAGAAGCGCTTTTCATTACGACACCGCTCAGAGATACTGCAGCAACAACAACAGTAGCAGCAACAAAGCGACTCGGCCATTAATGATGCGATCTTCTGTTCCATGCGAAAGAGCCAACGGTGGCGGTTTAAAAGATCAGTCATGCTAGCAATTGGAATTTCGCACTTTGAACCAAAAAAACGAGAAATATATTAAAAACAATCGAGTTTACGGAACAAACATCAATAATTCTCTTTACAGCTTTCTTATTTCCGTTAATCAAATTTAATATATAAGTAAAATAGGAAATTAATATACTCACGGTTGCGACTGCCAAGGCATCCTCGAACGCTGACAGTCTCGCCAGAGTAATCGTAGCGTTGATGTCAGCCCCGGTAAATCCGTCGGACAGCTGGGATAGTTCCTTCAGGTCCAGCTTCGCCTTGTCTATATTTTGAGAGTCGCACAGAACCTCGAAGATCGATTCTCTTTCCGACTGTGAAAGAACAGGTGAAAGTATGAAGGGAATATTAATTAATTGATATAAAGTCAGCCTGACAAGTTGTAGAGATTATTATTGAAAAGACATTTACCGCGTCTGGCAAAGGACAATGCAAACACTTGTCAAGACGTCCTGGTCTCAAAAGGGCTGGGTCAAGCAAGTCGGGCCTTGAGGACGCTGCCACGACAGCTACTCCCTCGCGATCTTCAACCCCGTCAAGTTGAGTTAACAACTGGTTCACCACCCGATCAGTAACTCCGGTACTATCGTGTCCTCGTCTAATTGAAACGCAACAGAAATAAAAGAACTATTTTATTTATTCTATTTCCTCAAGTTAAGAAAATAGAATATATTATATATTCTATTTTCTCACAACATTCATATAAAAATTATTTATTCTGTTGTCTTATAAATTTATTAAAATTATAAATACAATTATTAAAATTATTTTTCTATTTCCTTAAGTTAAGGAAATAAATTACAAATAAGCTATAAAAATATAAGCTAATTATCACTGTATATATTTATTTAGTCTCTATTTATGTATCCCTTTCTATATAAACAACTTTATTTAGCTTGCTGTTGGCTTACTTATAATTACGAAAATACAAGATAATGCAATGTCTAATATAAAAAATACTTATATTAACATAAAAAAGCTATTTTATTTATTCTATTTCCTTAACACAAGTTAAGAAAATAAAATATATTATAAAATATATTCTATTTTCTCACAACATTTATATAAAAATTATTTATTGAGTTAAGAAAATAATTATGAAATAATTATAAAAGATAAATAATTTAACTTTACAGCAACAATCCTATCGCTCACCTAGGTGCGAGACTGTCGAATTCGTCAAAGAATACAACACATGGCTTCGCACGACGAGCTCTGAAAAATGTAACAACAGAATATATTAAATCTTCAAAAATCTCCATAGAGATGAGAAAATGCAAGAATGGTAAAATTGAAAATACAGTAGTTTCAAAGTATTAGAAATTTATTATACCTTTCAAACACGTTTCTTACAGATTCCTCGCTGACACCTATATACTTTGACAGCAATTCTGGGCCCTGAAACAATACTCATCACTATGTGAAAGAATAAAGAAAAATCCGTCGTACATATATTATATATCATTATTTATTTTAATTAAAAGAGATAAAACTACATGTGAAATAAAAACTGCGAATAAAGCATCAAATTATAGAAACACATTTCTGATGAAAAATTTACAAACTATTTTTTTACCTTGATGCTGATCAGATTCACACCGCATTCGCTGGCGATTGCTTTAGCCAACATCGTCTTTCCTGTACCAGGCATTCCGTACAGCAAAACACCGCTCTGGAGCTTTATCGGAGCGTTCTTGAAGATCTCCGGATACGTAAGCGGCCATTGTAGAATTTCCGTAAGTGAACCCTTTGTGTCTGTCAGGCCGCCAATGTCGGTCCAAGAATGACTGCTATTCTTGTACAACTGCACACCGTGCAGGGACATCGGTGTGCAATTTTCCAGTGCGCTATTTACGTCTTCTTCCGTCACGACAATCGGTAGTTTCGATTCGCTTGTCACTTGGAATAAACCGAAACATGTAAACGTCTTCGTATACATTTAAAATAATACGAGATAATAATCATGCAAAGAAAATGTGATAATTTGTGTGGAAGTTGTGATTAAAAGAATTGATAAGGCTAAGAGAAACTAGATGTGATATGCAATAATTCCTTGATAATTTATATTTTTTAATTTATTAATTTAATTTAATTTTTTCATTTATCTAATTTCACGATCATTCCTTATAATTTGAAACAAAAGACAAAGATGGCCACAATTATCATTATTATTAAATATCACATTGTCACCTCTCATCTTTACTGATACTAATATTTTTTATATTCTGATCGATTTTTTGTTTTCATCGAGAAATTTGCAATTTTTAATGATATTTTTATGATTGTTTGCGTTTCTCGTTACCGTGACGCTTCCATGCGACGAATCTCGCCTTCTCTGCTAAATCGACAAGATCCTGAGGCATCCAGCCCTCAGTCTTGTTTCCATAGTAATTCCAATTCATGTCTCCGGGCACGCACAACTTGTCCTCGAGTGTTAATCGCAAAATATCGATTCTATCCACCTGGTTAGCCACGACACGAGTTAGTGATAGGAATCAACGAGTAAATATCTTAATTTACAACACGGCAAACAGAGGAGCTTGATTAAGGAGGTGTGAAAGTATGAAATTAATGAGAATGTCACAAACATTCGAATTAACAAAAAGAAAGCTCAAAGATAAATCGCATTATATAATTAATATATTTCACATCTTTCACCTCTCTTTTTTTCGAATAAACTCTTCAATTAAATCGATTATTTCGTAACGATAACATGATTCGAGAATCAAACTTTATATTATTTGAACAATAAATGTTTCTTCATATATATACATCAAATTATTAAATTTTCTACCATTCCATGTGTGGATGAAAATTTTATTTTCATGTTAACATTTCAAAATAATTTTAATTGATTATACCTTCTCGAGATTAGGGATCTGCAAGACCGTCGTAAAGAACTGCGCTCCTCTTGCCGGTCGTAATTTCGAGCCGATCTTGTTCACGCTGATGCAGGTAGCGACGATTGAAATATAATGAGACTCCTGATATTGCGTGACAATATTAAACAGCATGTCGGTAATTCTGAAATTAATTTAAAATCGCGGAATTAATTGACGGATTGTCTGGTGTAGAATAAGTCACGGGAAGTAATTTTAAAAAAATTGAAGAATATTTTATCGAAATAACATACAATTCACACAGCGATATGCAATCAACGTGATTAATCCTTGCATTCAATCCCTTTCTCTCCCTTTTGTCCAGACTAATAATTATGCGGCTTAAATTAACGACTGATAAATATGGCTCCATTTACCTGGAAGCATTTGTCGCGTCGATTGTATTTTCCTCGTCGTTTAATGATGCATTGGTAATACTCTCCAAATCGTCCAAAAACAGTATGGACGGTTGATAATACACGCATTCATTCATGGCAGACATAATCATTTTTTGCAGTGTCTCCACCTTCTTACCTAATTAACATAATTACTAGTAAATAATATAAAATTCCAATAATTAATATGACAAAATTAAACTTATAAAATTGCATTTTTCAAGCTAATACTAAATTTCTCTTTTATTTAAATTATTCCAATGTAGATTATGAATATATAAATCATTTTTTAATTAAATATATATAATGCAGTAAAGGTTACTAAATTTTAATAATAATGTAAATATATTGATTATATCATAATATGCGAATGCTCAGTTGAGAGTTTTAACTTATATTACAGCTTATTAAATTCTCGTAAATATATATTGTCGCAATAAAAAAGAGAACTATATTTATTTTCAAAGTTTTTCATGAATATTTATGACAGCAATCAAAATACGTCGCTATATCACAGTTAATTGCTTTAATTGCGCGAAAATGCTGTCGTAGTATTACCTTTCAGCGACCTGCAATCAATCATGTGCATGTGCGCGAAACACGAAGCTTCGCGATAACGATCGATTAGCATTTTACAGATAGTCGTTTTGCCGGAGCCTAAATCGCCGCAAATCAAAATATTCTCCCGATCGTACCGGAAGTCTGATTTTCGTAGACCTAAACTGAGGTCCAGTGCGATTTCGCAATCTTCAAGGACACTCTTTGTAAATCTGCAATTTATTTTTGGTCAGAATTTCGTGTGGCATAGAAGTTTGGCATGAAAATTCGATTTAACACAAATAATGATTTAATATAAAAATTAATATATTAATAATTTAATATAAAAATTAAATTAAGCTAAATTAATGTTAAGCTATCAATAATAATTAAATTCTCTTGTACATAATTGCATACCTCGTGGAAATTTTCTCCAGCTTAAATTTGTCCTCGGTACAATTTTCCGAGACTTCCACATCGTTCGAACTCAACACAGAGCGAACATGAACCACCAAGTTTTTCATATTTGTCTCATCTAACGTTACGTAATTGCAATTTGCAGGTGACATTCGTACGATACATCGTCTGCCAGCATCGAGCAAAATTGTCGAGCAGGAATTGAGTAACAATACCTCGTGTCTCGAATGGAATTTCACATAATCTTCGAAGACTTCCGGCGTTACCGACTGATTGGAAGGAAAAACGTCCACGGATGACGGCTGCAACTGTTCAGCTTCCTCGATCATCTGTATCGTCACTCTACTTCTCACTTTCAAATTCAAAGTGATCCTCAAACTCTCCGATATATACGCGCAAGAGTGAATCGAATTCAGATCAAAATACTTCCTGTCTAACGATGCGGAACACTTTTCTAAAATATCTTCGAGAACATAAATTCTTGCGACAAGTTCTTGCGGAGATCTTGGGACTAGAGAAGGACCGTCGTCCCTCAGAAAATTTGTGCTAGTGACGTTAACTTGGTGCCAATCTTCTAATACTTTTCTGATTTTACCTGCGAATAAATGTATTATTTCAGTCTGAATTCTATTGAAATAAATTATATAATATTTCATGTTATGTAATTAATAAAATTAATTTTATTTTGATTAATATATATTAGTAAATTAATTTGATTATATAATTAAATTATAGCTAAAATAACTAAAATTATTTACACATAATTATTCCATTCGTCGATTTCGCGTTTTTTGGCAAATGACTCCTTGGAATCAGAATATTACAGGGACATCGCAGGATCATGTCGTAAGCGTTCGAGTGATCGAAAAACTGGAACTCTGGTAGAGGATAAACGCGAAATACGCGAGGTGCGCTTTTTTCGTGAAAACTTTCCAATAGTGCATAATTTGCAGCGTTGTCTCTTGAGTCGCAATGTTCCTTCCTTTTAGAAAAGTAAGGCAAGATTTTGGCCAAAAAATTATTGTCTAGTTTGGTGAGCTCTTTTTTTATATCTGCGTCCTTTATCGTTGCATTCGGAATCGCATCAAGAACATGCACTTCCGTGAATTGTTGGAGCAATCCATATGCAAATTTCGGCTCTGAATCTTCTATAAAAGGATTGTAGAATTCTTGTTAATATAATAAAAATATTTACAGATTCCTCATTAATTTTATAATAATTCATCGACTTGTATTATTAATAATATCAAGAAATTGATACCAATATTGAGAATTAATAAGAACTAATATCAAGAATTAATAATATTAAAAAGTTGATAAAATTAATAAATTACAAAATTCATGTAAAAGATATGTGTACATGTTTTCAATTAATTTTAAAAAAATTAGATAAAAAATACCGATGCAAATAAAATAATCTAACAGAGTATAATATGATTTTTAAACATTCTGTATGATCTTCAAATAATTGTACAAAGAAACAAACTTGCCTGCAATAAAAGTTACAGCAGAGAACTTTGAGATCCACGCTACAATCGGCTGTCCCTTTGCGACGATTCTCACTTGACTCAAGAGATTCGATTGTACTTTTTCCATTTGCAGTTCCTTTTTCATAAAATGTAAAAATGATTGATTAATTAACTCGTTGATTAGACAAATTGACGTGATAAGTATTTTCATACCAGAAGCTCGCGATCGCTCGTTGTGCGAGGAGCGATTTTAATACTACTTAACGAAGGTACATTTTTCACAGAAGATACAAGTACTTCGTCTCCCTCTTGAATGTTCAAACTCCTCGCAAATGTTGCTCCAATACATAATGTCTCGTCGTTATTAACGCGAGAAACGCAAGAGAGATAGTACAGCTTCCCTTTGTGTGATATTTCGATCGCATTCTCCTGTAATTATTTATCGAGTCGTACAATTATTATAATTAAAAATATTAATAAATCATAATTTATGATAATTGCTTTTAAGAAATAATAAAGAATAAAATAATAAAATAAAGAATAGCTGCCTAAAAATTTATATATATATAATTATCTTATCTATTTTTTATTATACTAATATTTATATGTATACATATAAGCAGTTGATATCAATTTAAGATTTTGTAGAAAATAAAGCTTTATAATTTTATTTGATAATTATTATAAATAGAATAGAAATGTGTATTTTAAAAGTTATTATTTGTTTTATACTGTACAAGAAAAAAAGAGAGATAGCATAATACATCTTATAATACATCTACGTGCTTTCGAAGAGAAAACTATACTTTTTCGAAGCGTCATTGAAATTCATATTCATAAACTGTCATATTACCATCTCTATTAATCGTATGGCCCGCGACAAACATCACACTCGCCCGCAGAGAGCGCTACAGTAGCTTGTACGTCACGTGACACGTGACGCATGTTCTCACGTCAAGAAAGATCTCTGTGTTACGTAAGAAACAGGAGAACTAACCTCAGCTTCTAAACGGCGCAGCCAAGTAGCTGACAGATGTGCGAAGCAACTATTTACCGTAATATATTTCACGACCAAACGTTCGCGTTGCATTTTGGCGGTGCAAATGACACGACATGAATTAATCAAACACGCAGCGTTCAACGACGATGCGCTTTGCCGAGAGGGAAATCCGACGAACTTTGTACTATGTAGTTGCTGTAATTCATACGAGCGACTGAGAATGCGCTCCATTTTCGATTGAGCCGATAATTTATATATTTCTGAAGAATAAATATAATGGATAAATAAATTACCACAGCATAGTAGAAAGTATAAAATATTTATAGGTATATATTTAGCTGTTTTATTGATATGAAGATTAATTGAAAAGTGGAATCTGATTTGACATGAAAATAATATAAATAATCTTGCTTTGACTATATATATTAATAAATTTATAAGTATAATATATATAATAGTAATCAAATATTAAATTATTTTATATTTATATAATATTATAATTTTTTATTATTATTATATTACTTTAATTATGTAATATTATATTATTTTATATTTGTATAATATTATTTTACATTATAATATTTTATAGTATAATATATTAATAAAATATTAATAATTATTATTATATAGTCAAAGCAATCTTGTATGTAAATTCAAACATACATAAGAGTAGCATATAATTAAATAAAATTAGTATAAAATGTTTCATATTTTTGAAAAAATATAAGGGAAAGTATACAGATGTTTGGTATTGGAAAAGATATTACATATCAGTCGTAGATAAAAAAACTTTAAAGTATGTATACCAATGAAAATTCGGCCTAATGACACAATAGGAGAATATTAGGGATAGAAATTAAATATTAAATCAATAATAATGAATAAATATTAAATATTAAGCATAAGAAAGAAAGAAAAGAAAATTATTATTTAATTATTTTTATTCTACATTTTAGGCCTTTCGATCTCGTTGCAATGAGACGCAATTCTACAGATCGCCACGAGATGTCGTCGACGACACGCAATTCTACAGACCGCCACGAGATGTCGCTGGCGACATGACGGTACACGATTGGCCAATCTGCCATAACCGTGAGTTTTTGAATGTCAACGACAAGGCGGATGAGGCCGACTGAGAAACTCTGAGGGTCGCTGAAGAAACGCATGTACGGCGAGCGACGAGTGCGAGGGTTGCGTGCACGGTGATGCTAGGACGTTAAAGACAACGATTCCGATCATCCGTATCACAGCACGAGGCTCACGCAGGTACAAGAACGTCAACGTATCGCGGTATCTTTGTTCGACGGACAACGCTACGTCGGACGCGACCTACTCCACCATATTGCTCGGATAAATATTTTGCTAACGACCTTCGCGTACATCAACATCGCCGGGAATTCTTTGTACAATCGTTCGCTGAAGCTAAATACGTTTTAATATCGTCCTTGAGACTGTGTCGAAAGTGAAGAGATTCTACGAACGTTTTTCATGACCGATCGAAGAATCGTAAGTCTTCCCGCGTTTTTCCTCGCTTCCTAAAATCGCTTTCACAAATTCAATCTGTTACTGTTGCATGTTTGAGATAAATTGAGAAAGTTACAGACAAATAACGCGGATTTATATGTCTTACATCGGATAGCGTGATAATTCTGCTTCATCTTAGCAACGAATCACTTTTTTTTTTTTTTTTTTTTTTTTTTATTTTCAATACAATTTGTCAAGAATGTGTTGGAGATACGAGCGATTTCTGTGCATATAAAAGAGTTGATGCAATATTTTTTCTTTTTTTTTTTTTTTTTTTTTTTTAATGCATATTGAAATTTGCCACATGCTTTAAAAATATTTCTATTCTCACTCTATTATATTATTTTTTAATAATGATGTCCTAATTTATAGTTGATTTTGCTCGAGCAAAAAATGCATACAAAGAATCACTTTTAAATTATCTGTTAACCATGTCTTTTATTTTTTTAGTGTTTAATATATGAGGAATTGAATTATTTTGATTGATAAACGATTATTATATACACATAATATTTTAATTTAATCCATTCAAATAATTTCAAAAGAACTAGGCGAATATAAAACTTAATAGTCATTTTTTGTAGAAATATTACATCTTATATATTAATTCAGTAAAAATAATTATAGACACAGAGGAACTATATATTCCAATACTGTATATCAATAAATCATATAAATTTGAATAATAGGAATTAAGTAAGAGAAAAAAGGAACAAAAGTACCAAAGTTTTACAAAAATGGCACCTCCAAAAGTATTACTTGGACAAAATAGACAAATCAGCACTACAAGCCTAAGAAAAGGAATGACAACCAGGAGTCAAAATGCTTTACTAACCAATGTAGTAAAACAATCTATCAGCAGAGATACTCGTACTAAGCGGAAGGCAGAAGCTTCACCACCTAAGGAAAAGACAGTCAAAAGATCTGCTTTTACAAACATTACTAATGTATGTACTATCATTTTTATATTACTAGATATAAATATGTATATATATATATATATATGTATAATATTATATATATATATATATTATATGTTACATTATTATTGTATCATAGCATTGTAACATTTTTTTATTATTATTTTCTATATGCATTGTATATTATATTTTTATCATTGTATTATCCTTTAGGCCATTACATCATTGGGAGGACAGAGTCATATAACAAAAAAAATGATTACTCATGTAAAACCAGTTGTAGTAGACAAGCCTACAGATATTAATGTCGCAAAAGTTATACCAGTAAAATCGAAACCATTACCTCGTATTAAACCCATTATTAAAAAGGACGATAAAATGGAAATTTCCAACAAGATTGTAAATATTAGACACAGCACGGATTTAGAGAAGTCAGAAGACAATTCACTGTATGTTAGTGCTTTAGAAGATGTTACAGAGAGTCTGAAGAAGACTCGTAGGAGCAGCAATAAGGTGATCAGTATTTTTCATGATGTACTCAATATTTTAGAGTTATGACATTTTTAATTTGATTCGTAGCAGAAACTTAAAGGCCAATGCTTCTACAATTTTTTTTTTTTTTTTTTCTTTTTTTAATTTGATTAAAAAAAAGTTTCAAAAGTTAAGAAATTAAATGTAAACAAACTTAAATTCTTTCTTTAAAATTCTATCTTTTTATCAATTGTATGTTGTAATTTCAATTATGTGTGTAAGATATTCACACTTTACATTCTTTGTATAATTATCAAAATTATAAAGTACAAAACAGACTTGAAATAGGTTGATGAGAATGAGAAAAAAATCGAGGACGAAAAAAGTGAATCTACGTCTTCTATGAGTAAGAAGAAATTGACCGCCACCCAATTGATCACCGTGCCCGTAAGGGAACTACCCAAAGACGTGCAATGGGACTTTGACATCGAGAATTGGCTAGATCCATTCCAAGTATCGCAATATGCGATGGATATCTTTGAATATCTAAAAGAACGAGAGCGATTATTTCGCATCGCCGATTACATGGAGCGACAAGTATGCCTGTCGCGGTGGATGAGAGCGCTGCTGATCGACTGGATGGTCGAGGTACAGGAATCCTTCGAGCTTAATCACGAGACTCTCTATCTGGCCGTGAAATTGGTCGACCTCTATCTGACGAAGGTGACGGTCGGCAAGGAGACTCTACAGTTGCTTGGCGCTGCGAGCCTTTTTATAGCGAGTAAATTTGATGTAAGTTTTATGAATACATCTCTTTTAAAATCATACAAATTTTTATCCAATAAAATTATACTCACTAACAGTACATGTTGTTAATTTTAATTATAGGAAAGGATACCACCCATGGTGGAAGATTTTTTGTACATATGTGATGGCGCTTACACACAGAGGGAACTCATCAGGATGGAAGCAAATGTCTTAAGAGTAGTCAATTTTGACCTAGGAATACCTCTTTCTTACAGGTTTCTTCGACGATACGCTAGAGTAAGTAATGCACATCTAATATTATCAATTTATTTTATAGAGATTGTCTCTTGTAAAGATTATTCTATCTCCAAATTCATTAAAATTCTATCTCAAATATATTAAAAATAAATATATGTATTATATATTTCTATTTTGTGTATAATATATAATGAAATAATTTTCTTTTGATAAAAGATGTGAAAGTAATAATGTATAAAATTTACTGTATAATAATTTTATAATCTTGCAGTGAAAGATTCAGATTTAATTTCCAATCAAATCGTCTATTATTTATATTTTATATGAAACTGTATATAAGAAAAGTATTAATGTCATTAAAATCCAGATAGAATTAAACTTAATATAAAAGCAGACACTTGACAATGAGATAATCCAGCTTTCAATTATTGATCCAATTGTCTAAATTTTTTTTGCTTTAACATACTTGTATATAAATATAATAGCATATAAATATCTTTATACGAATCCAATTATAAATAAGATCAATGAAGAAAAATGTATTATTTTGAAATATTAGATCATGAAAGATTAATTATATTTTCTTATTTAGATTTTTTATTTTCAATTATAATGTTATATGAAATATTTATATTTGATTTTATTAAAAAATTTATACTAATTCAATCACTATTATTCGAAAATAGTGTGCCAAGGTGTCTATGCCGACGTTAACTCTGGCTCGATACATATTGGAGTATTCGTTAATGGATTACTCGATGGTCACGTTCAGCGATAGTAAAGTTGCGGCGGCAGCATTACTACTAGCATTGTTAATGAAAGACCTGGGAGGATGGACTTCAACGTTAGAATATTATAGCGGTTACAACCTTGACGACATAAAAGATATCTGTAATCTTTTGAATCAGTGCCTGCATAAGAAACATAAAGAAACACTAATGACCGTTCGCAACAAATACAGCCATAAGTAAGTATTAATTTTAATAAAAACATTCGCGAATTGATATCATTTATTTTAACTTCTCTGCATTTTAGGATTTTCTTCGAAGTAGCAAAGCTGCCATTAAAAGAAACTTTAGATATATAGGTAAAACAAAATTAAAAATAAAGCGATTAAAATTAACTTATATAAATAAAAATAATTGTCTAAAATTTGATATACATACAGACAAATGACATTTGATAAAATGGAGGCAAAAGATAAAGACTAGTCGTTAAGACTAATGTTGTTGAGTCGATCTAACAATAGACGATTGGAATGGTCATTAGTATGTGAATAGGGACATTTTCTTGAATAATAAAATAGTATAATAATCATAAAAATATAAAACTATTGATGATTTTCATGTTCGCAAAAGACTTAATATTCTCTAAATTAATGTATAAAACATCGAATGCGAACAAATTTTAAAAATGTTAAGATAAAATATAAAACTTGTATCAAAAGTTTTATATTTTTTTATTATTACTATTTTTTTTATTATTTATATATATATGACGTGTATAATCTATATTACTTTATAATCTCAATATTTGTAAGTTATTTTACTATTATTTTCCTTTTTTTTATATTAAAAAATTTATTTTAGCGCCATGCTTTTACATCTTGCAAGGTAAATATCCAACCAATTTGTGACACCGAGTTTTCAGTACAAAGGGAGGATGAAAAGTAATATGCACGGTCACATCTCTCGAAAACGAGATGATGTGTTTTTAAAAAATCGAAAAGAAAAATAAATAAAATTTATTCTTTTTTGTAATAGCCCCTATTCCTTATAATATTTAATATGTTATTCCCAAAAGAAAACAAATTTTTATATCAACTACGTACTGGTTTTGTAATCTCTAATTTATTTAACTATTGGTAATACTGTCATAAAATCGCTGAATAAGAAGTAAAATTATATTTAGCATGTCTGTGAAAAGTAATATGAATAACTACATCTTATTTCGAATAAAATAGCTGCATCTGTATTTCGTTACTCTCGGGACACGACCATGTGTATTACTTTTCAATCTTTTTCTCTCTCTCTCTCTCTCTCTCTCTATTTCTCTCTTTCCTCTTCTCTTTTCATAATTAATCTAAATTATTCCTCTTTTCCTTTGCAAATATTTATATTTTCGTAAAATTGATAATATCATCGACTGCTGATCAACAATATAAACGCGAGATTACGTTTAGAGCAAATAATCGTAATGTTTTACTCAAAGTGCTATCATATAAATAGTGTGGCGCATTGTTATGCATTGTTGCATTTTACAGTAGGCTTTCCATATTTTTTCAAACCCATTAACTTTTCTATTTTTGATTTTTTCTTCAATCTCCATGTCATTTTAACATTATCCTATTCGACGATCAAAATTAGAATATAAATGGACGTTAAAAAAAAAGTTCAAAAATAAAAAAGCTAAATTTTCAGTCCTATAGAGGAAAAGTATGCCAATTTGACTGTATATAAACTGATGATGAAGCTTGTGTTGCCAAGGTGAGAAATTCAGATTTCTGATTGTTATAATTGCGAACTAAAATTTGTATCGCGTATGTAAGATCCTCTCAATCTAAGAAATTCTAGGCCTGATATCTTACTGAGGTATAGGTTTATTCAATGATCTAAGTTAGCTGTAAATGCTAGTAATAGCTAGGTATGGTTTAAGCACCTTTCTCGTACATTTAGCAAAGTAAGATTTCCCTTTTCCCTTGAAAATGTGTGTAAGATACTCTGCGAACACTCGCGTGCCAAAACTAAGTGCGATTAATAATTACCAAAAGATGCAACACCTACGTAGACGGATAAAACATTTCAAGATGCAACTCGTGCTATGACAACATAGTACTTTTTCTTGAGACAAAGACTTTCAAAACAATTGTCAACAAAAAATAAGAAAGCCACTGTGATATTAACATTCACTTATAATGTCACAAAATCAAAATGATAAGAATCAAATCCTTTGTTTTTTTTTTCTCCAATACAGGGTGGCCACGAAATTCTGTTACTCCTGTGAAATTAAAGAGTTTGACATAAGGGTGAAATGTATAATTAGCAATGTTACAATATAATCTGTTTAATTAATATAATTTATTTAAATAAACAAAATGTGTGAAACAGGATATTTTAAATAATATGAACATTAATATAAAACTAACTTTTAATATATAAAAAAAATAAAATTAAAAAAAATATATTTAATGTAATTATAATATATGACTTGGTTGAAATATATTATCCATTGCAGAAGATGGTCTATTGCCAAATGTGTGACATTTTTTGTATTTTTCATTAAATAAAAATGATGAAATTTAAAAAAATGAAATATATGGTGAACATGCATATAGCTTATTTAATAGCGACTAATTTATATAAAAGAAATAAGGAATTTTATGGCTGCCCTGTATACACTCAATAATTGTATACAATATTTACCTATATATGACTCCGCTTTTAGCAAAGATTAGAATATATAATATATATTTTCTAAATAATTAAACCTCATTAGATTCTTATCCCAAAAACGTGAGTTAATAAGTAGATGCATATTACCTACTGTACATACATTCGATCACAGATTTACATCTATACATGTATATACCCATTAATTAAATTTATGTAATAAATATGCATCACATACACTAAAGAAGTAAATCTAAATTAGGCTAGTGTACATATATAATTAATAATATATTTTTTCTATTGTCACAATGTGAACCTCTACTATTCTCTATATCTGTTGTCCTCAGGTAAATGTGTGCTATAAACACAAACTGAATAAAATCATAAAAACTTATTAATTGTATTATTTTATTACGAAATATTTCAAGTAAAAGCAATCTTTCATAATTTATACCTAATTAAGTAAGGTAATCATTATAATTCATAAATCATTTTTATAATTATATTGAATAGATTTTAGAAAAGGCTTTTACAAAACAACTTTTAAGAATGTTTCCAACTCTATTCGTCATATTTCCCAGAAATAAAATGATAACTTTTTGAAGCTACCATACACAGATTTTTTCGCAAATACATTTCTAATTCAATCAGATATGATTACGATTTTTTCTACATCAATTGTAGTCTCATTTGAATCTAATAATTTTATTAATATACTTTACATAATTTTTAAAATTTTTTAAATTTCTTGTTTACAATTATTATATCATGAATCATATAAAGTTTGTATGTCATGCAAAAGAAGGTAACAAAATTCTGAAAATCTTACTAGTTTAAACATGCAAATGTTAACAATTTTTATAAATAAATAATAAATACATGTAATTTTTATAAATACAAGCATTATTATATAACGTTTATAAATAAATTAAATAATAAATACACGTTTTAAATGTCAAGAAAACTCAGGTACATACTTGGAATTATGATTTTTACGTAAGATAATTTTATGTTATGTTTGTTCTGCTAGACAGTATTTGCAGGCTTAAAATTACTATCGCAACTTGAGATTCTTATTGTTAATACAAAATAATTAAGAGAAAATAATACTTTCTGCTCATCTCAAATGTCTTCTATGCCCGTAAATAAATATGTACAAAAATCTCTTTAAAATATTTCTCCCTCTAAATCTATAAAACTGTCACAAATATGTGGTAACAAGCTATTTAAATATACACAAAAAATGAATTCTATACTTTAGAATAATTTTTGCAACTTTCTGTAATAGTTAATTTTTAAATATGAAAGTAATGTGTATCTTTTTGAATACTGAAAAATGTGCTAAGTTATGTCATTGTTTTTAGGATGTTTAATATTATCTGATTTTTATATCTCCTAATTATAAGATATAAATTGATCTTGTAAGATATTTATAATTATAAGATATAAATTGATCTTCTAAGATGTTGATTTTCAAAGAATGCTTAAATAAAACGTCCTGTGGATGTTTGTATTTAAAAGTTATTCTTCCAAGTTTAAAAAAAAATCGACATGCAATATATCACAATGCTTCAGTCTTCACTATAATGTATGTCTCATTCAACATTCTTTTTTCCGAGACTGAGGCACAAATAGTATTTTCAGTTGTGTCCCTGCAATATAGCAGGAAACAAAAGTATTAGCCTTTTTTTATAAATTTCTATCACTATTAAGTTATGCAATCTAAATGTCCGTCTCTATATAAATATATATACAATTTCTCTAACATTTCCACGTCAAACATGTTAGAATTAGACTTAAATTTGACTAATCATTATAAATACTCTATGATATTATAACAAGTTGTGCATCCAAAAGTTTTCATTTCTTGAATACTTTTTGCATGTGTATTTTATATAATAATTTAATTAATAATAATATCTCAGACAACATTGAATTCTAAAAGATATTTATAAAATGCCCTAAATTCCTTAGAATTTTGTATTGTCTGAGAAGTCTTATTAGAACAGAGGGAGATAGATAAGAAAATAAATCTCTAAAATCGCTTGAAGATGACTTTCTGAGCAAATGGATTTAATATACATATCCCACTCTGACTGGCGTGGCAAAGAACGCCCTCGTCATTCGTCAGGGCTTTTCGTCCCTCGTAATTCGTCTGGCGTGCAGTCTTACACACCGGGGACATTCGAGCTTGTCAGAATTCTGCTTGCAATACACGTGGAAGCATGCACCGCACTTTTCACATCGAATCACCTTTGACAAATCCCACGGGAATATAACATCTTTGGAACAGCATAACTCGCATACGAATCCTCTAGCTTGACATAACTAAGGAGAATATATCGATATTACGATAATTATAAAAATATAATATATACCGACATTATAATTATAATATTGATACCTCGCATTCCACAGTATGCGCACAACAAACTTGAACGAGTTCCTGTAACCTGACGTACAGCACGCCGAATTTGATATTTATTAGATCTTGAATTGAGTATACGTGCGGATCGCTTATGATGTAATCCGGCTCCTTCTTCAGCATATTTTGAAGACTGTAACATCGCAGAAATTTATTATGCTGTACTCGCATTGTAAAAAGATTTTAAATTTTACCTGCTCGCGAATCGACATGTGAGCAAAAAGTCTTTCAAGAAAAATAATTTTGTGCGCAAAACTCGCATTTTGTCCAATTGTTTTATTCGCCTATATAACAGTGGATTCAAATCATTCACTTGGAACAGCGGATCCGACATCATCTGGTCCAATAATCTGTATGAGAAGTTTGATACGGGATATCTGCAAAGAATAAAAAGATAATTAAAAATCAAGACACTTTATCGATAGTTTTTAAGAAGACGGACCTGTTGAAATCCCATTTTGATAGAATTTTCCCTGGAATAAACGCCACTTGATTCGTGTGGCATCCCGTACAAAAGTATCGGCCCAGATATTCGCAGTATCGAAATCGATTGGCGTATTTAACGGCAACTTTCATGCCGCAACCTGCGCATCTGTAATTCTGCTTCGCTATCAACGTTCGTCTTCTGGAAAAAAAAAAAAAAAACATTGTTAATATTCACATTCTAAGTGCACGTCTATCAGTAGATTACGTGTTATTTTCAGAATCTATTTATCTACATATCTCATAAGAGATTTTATGTAAAATATAATATTCATATAATTGCGACAATGATATTTTTCGCATCACTTGATGTATAATCCAGACGAGACAGTTAGAAAGAAAATGACGAGGCGAAAAGAAAAGGCTTTTCAAATTATCTTTTTTTCGTTGCATACACTTACACCGGCGGTGGATGAGGTGTGAAAATAATCTGCGGTCGTGGTGGAGCCCATTCGACTGTCCCCCGTAGAGGTATCGTCCGCGTGCCTTCGATCTCGATCTCGATCTCGTCGGGGCTGACCGGCCAACTCTTCGGCATTGGCAACAATCGCTGAGGCGCATCCTTTTCGGAAACCAGCCACTGCAGCTCGCTAGCCCGAGGCAGCTGCTTCTCGTTAAAGCGACTGATGAGAGATAAAGCCACTCCTTCAGCAGACACACTGCTCTCGCTCATGGTCGACTCTGTAGCGAATCTTGCCTGGCGCGGTTCTGCGTCCGAAAACGAT
Source organism: Anoplolepis gracilipes (assembly GCF_047496725.1). Taxonomy (NCBI): domain Eukaryota; kingdom Metazoa; phylum Arthropoda; class Insecta; order Hymenoptera; family Formicidae; genus Anoplolepis; species Anoplolepis gracilipes. The sequence continues at coordinate 2,254,868 of NC_132984.1, read as the reverse complement.
GTGGTCGACGCGATCAGGTCGTTGTTTCTGAATTTCCGTTCGTCGTCTAATTCGGAGTCATCCGTGGACACACTGTCAGAGGGATTTTCAGGAGATGTGGACAATGGACTGACGCTCTGATCAGTGGTCGTGGTTGTGTCGGTCCTACCATCGCTCAGAAGGTCACCACGATTCCAACCTTTACCTCGACATCTCTCTTCCTGACGCTGCCGACGTCGTAGCCGGATCCGTTGCTTAAGCCGGTTGATTTCTTCATCGCTCTCGTCGTCGACTGCGTCGACATCCAGCAACCGCCGTTGTAATCGGTTGCACTTGACCTGCTCAATAGCGGCGATCATCGCCTCGCAGATACTGAAGTGCGCGTTCTCGCGATCCAACTCGGCATCATGGGCACGCGAAAACCGTGCTGAGGTCAGGAAACTAGTCAGGCTCTGACCTTCTATCGGACGTGGAAAATAACCGGTTGCCATTGGCTGTACGCTACTACCGCCGTCCTCCATGAAGCTCTTCCGTGGCATACGGATGTCCTTTTGACCTTCGAGAGTCCACGAGCCTGTAAACTCAGGCGCCGAACCTACCAAGAAGGATGTCTTTCTGCGCATCGCTAACTGTTTTAAGAACTTCTTTTCCGCCGATTCCGTTTCAATCGGCCGCGTCTCCTCGATGGTGTTTTTTATCTTTTCTCCATGAGTAGTCGAATAAGCTTCAGGATTTTCAGATATTCTTTTACTCTGGCTATGCTTGGCCTTCGTCCTGCTTCTTGTCTTCCTAATAGGTGTTTTGGGCTTTGTCATGAGTCTATCCATGTTGGACTCGACATGTTGCTTCGACTCGGAATAATTGATGTTGATAATCTCAGCTAATTCCTTCGTACGAGGGCGATTATTACTTTTATTGCTGTTGTCGGTGTTTTCTTGAATAATCGGTGAAATTGCGGTTGAACTGCCCACGGCAACACTACTGTGGCTCTTGACCAAAGCAGGCAAACTATTCCACGTTTTCAGAGGTATGTCATTAATAATCTTGGAATCAGTGTTTTGCGTGTTATTTTCAGTAGTAATTTGTGCAGGCTTTGTTATCTGACTTTCGACGCTGTCCGTTTCAGTAGACACAGACTGCATTGAAGTCTTCAAATGAGGCTGCATTGAAACCTCAAAATATCTGTCGAGATCCCTTTCACTCTTGTCTCGTGCAAGAATATGATTAACACCAGAAAGATTGACCGGATATGAAAATGAGCGACGATGTCGTCTGGGACTCGTTTTAGGCGATGTCCGCGTTGGCAGAAACTGTAAATTCATGAATAAAAAAGTACTAATTCATTAAAATAATTTAATTAAAATTTCATTAAAATCCATCATATAATATATCTTACAATATTGCTTAAATGAAACAATTTTTTCTGAATATAATTTAGAAGCTTTTTAATTTCTCAAAATTTAAAATTGTAGGAATAATGAAACAATATAAATAATACCAAAACGTTTACTCACTAAGCAGGGATCGATTTCTGCGAGTAGCTCAGGCTGGTTTCTCTCGACTGCTCGTAAATACAGAAGAGTCGCTTCTGCTAAATTTTCTTGACAGAGAAAGGCCCATGGTTCCAGGCAAGAGAGCAAATGTTCCTTATCTGATAGAAGCCATGACAATTTATGAGATAAAGAGTGACTTTCTAAACTGTAAATACAATAAAACTTTATCAGTTTTTATCTTAAAAGAAATGGTTTAAGAAATATGTTAGATATTTAGAAATATTAGATATTTGTAAAAAAAAGATTTTTTTAACCTCTTGTATAGCCACAACATGTCCTTTTTAGATGTTATTCTAGCTTCTAAGTTGCATAAATAATCCTCATTTTCCGATAACACTGGTGATGTTGCTAAAGAGGGTTGAAGCCAATTCAGTCCTTGAATGAATATCCAACAGTCTGGCTCACCCTTATAAAAATATTTTTATAAAATTTGTGATGAAATTTTTTCAGATAATATAGACTATCAAAGAAAGTTGTATGTATTTACAATTACATTTATGATTATCATAAACTTCTCTTTATCATAGAATAATTTTTCATGTCAAAACTCATTCATGTAACAGTAAAAAAAAAATTAATTATATTAATATAATTCATATTGTATCAATTTACACAACATGCATACAAAGTTTAACAATAAATTTTATAAAAGTTATTATGAAAAAGAATTATGCATTATAGTAAGATAATTATTTATATAATAATCTAATATGTGCATCAAGGTATAATTTAGATAACATTTATCTGGAGAAACTTTGAAAGTAAACAAATGCAACTAACATTGGGATCAAATATGCGACAGCCATGTTTAAATATCCTCTCCATCGCATTGTACAGCCGATTTAGACCACCGTAAATGTTCCATACATTGGACACTCCATCGATGAATAGACCCTCTACAGTAGATCGTAGACTCTGTAGGAGTTGCCGCTGTTCCTTGGCGTGGGTGTTTTCGGACATCCTGTTATTATTGCCAAAACATCATGAAATCTCATTCAAATATATAAGTTTTTCAATCTTACCTGATCGATCACGATAACTGATGACAAAAAGAAGTTTCTCCCATAAGAATGCTAGAAATGTCAGATTATACTAGAGATGTCAGATATCCTTCCTCTTTTTCACGCCTCCTCAGTGAAGCGCGATAACGCTTTTTATGAGTAAATTAATACATTTTGAGAGAACAGATTAATATAAAGCGAAATTATCGCAACTATTAGGCATTTAATTATACCTGAATGAAACGTGGAAATTATGATTATTATCAAAAGACTATGTTGACATCGGAATTCGGTTTTGCTTAGATGACACATGAATTACGCACGTTACATTCTTAATTATTGCTCCTATTAATAACTGATTCGGGCAACTCCCGATCCCGAACAATCGTGATGAGAGCGATCATATGGTTTGGAATTAGCATATCAATGTTTACGTTAAAGCCACTGCACACTGCACAGGCTGTTCCGTAATGCGTCATGGAAAAGCCTGTGCGGTAGCCTTTAGTAAAATACTGCATTGAATCATAAAGAATCGAGTATTCTAGATAAGCGACTCGATGAAAAATCTTGATTAAAAATTGTCACTACACCTTATCAATAATAAGTTGCCAACAATATATCGATGTAACAAGAAACATTGCCTTATGTAATATAATAAAATGAATGTTTTATATATATATATATTCAGAAAACTGTGATTCAAATAATAATCTTATATTATATAATAATAGAATTATAATAGAAAATAGCAAAAAAAAAAAAGTGTGACAATCAAATCGAAGAAAAAATCGAATCACAAGGTAACGAGTTCATCGATCATATTGAGTAACAATAAATAATAAGGCCCGATTGCATTAATATTATTTTGGTTTTAAACGAGACTTAAATATATATATATATCTGTCTTTATTCATTTAGAAAGAAAGATAAAGATAGACACGTGTTCAAGTCTCACTTAAATCCAAAATAATGTTGGTGCAATCGGGGCTTAAGGAAATTAATATATCGATAAAATTAAGGTTACGCTAAAATAATTATACAAAGATGATAGGAATAAAATATATTAATTATTAATTTCTTGCCCATATTTATTTTCACATTAAATTTCATGTAAAAATAATAATTTCATACTAAAACATTTATTTTTTCGAATTCTACTCGATATATAAACATAACGAACGTGTCATTCGTAATAATAATTATTGATGAATCAACGAGATTTACTTATATCTGACACTGTCAAACTAGAATATTATTAATAAACGTAGAATGTTAATATAAACAATAACATATGTCTATGCGATTGCGAATAATTATTATTATTAACATTCTACGTTTATTAATACTATTCTGGTTCGACAGTGTCAGATAAATAAATCTCGTTAGTTCATCACATTGATTTATATAAATGTGTAATATGTCAACACAAATATATAATATATGTATAAGTCAAGATCAAAGTCCAAGAAGTTATTTTCTTTACGCGCGCATACTTATATATATGCGCTTTGGGCGCATTCGGGGAGACACTATTAGCGCTAACAGCGTCGTTCTATCTTCGTTCAACTTTTAATGAGTAACGCTGATAGAATGACGCTGTTAGCGCTAATAGTGTCTCCCCGAACGCGCCTTGGAGAACTTTCGAGAGTATCGATATCTCGATCCGGCCGGGAAGCAATTGGAGATCGAAGTTTTCCTTTTTAAAGAAAAAAATAGAAAAAAAAACAAAGCATTTCCTCCCCCTTGTTTTATTTTAAAGACGCTGAATTTTACACAACTTAAGATCTAGAAATCGCTTTTTTTCACGCGCGTTTTACGAAAAAATAAATAAATTACATACATATACTTATCGCGCGAGTCTCGAGGGACATCTATTTCGATATTCTCGATTCTCTCTCCCCGCGAAAGGCAGGCTCGCCCCTCGCCAGCAGGCAGGGGGCAGGGCGACGATACACGACACACGACACACTCGTGCAGTGAGTGTCGCGTTGCGTTTTCGTGACTTGTGATTTTGCCTCTCTCTCTCTCTCTCTCTCTCTCTATGAGAGTGAGTGTTAAACTCTTCTAAATTCAAATCGACCTAAGGATATGGCGAGCTGCAGGCTCTTCGGCGCCCTCGTGCGCTCTTCCCGCGCCAACGTGAATTTCGCTTCGAAATACACAGGTGATAATTGATTACGTGTAACGTGTTCGGTGCGTGTGTTCCTTGGAAGACAAAAATATGTATATGTCCCGCGTACAGATAAAGATCACTTTATATTTATATTATCTCGCGAGGGATACTCGTGTACCCGGCTGTTGAAAGTTTATCTCGAGGGAGGAAATATGTAAAATGCGTATAAAAATCCCGATCTCGGCTGAACAAGTTCTAGTTGGCAACAACTCCGGAAAGTTGAGAGAGAGACATCGTGTACCGAGTAAAGGTCAATGGCGTGTGATTTACACGGGTTCGAGGCTCGAATTAATCGCTAGACGCGGCACCATGAGGACTTCACCGACGATTTTTCACTCTTTTGACATTTTGGGAATGTGTTGGTGTTTTTACGCCACCGGTGGACATCGATCGGTGGAGATCCGCCGGTCAAACATTTACCGACCTTTGATCTCACGTTGGAGAGAGAAAGTATGACGATTAACGCTATAACTCAAGGTCACTGAAAATTGACCCGCGCGCGACGCGATACTTAAAATTATATATCATTCTCAGGAATTCACTAAACTTGTGTCAGGGTTCACGGATTCTGTAATCACGCGTATGTAATCATGGAAAAAAAAATACGAACACTTTAAGTTCACATACAGTTTGCCAAAAATTCTACAGTGCTTTATGTACGTCAAATGAAATAAATACAGATAAAAAAGAATGTATAAAAGTGAATGTAGATAATACAGCTGGAAGTTTAAATTTTTATTCTTTTGTTCTTTAAAAATACTTGACAACATAAATGTAGAGTTAGAAAAGTATGAAAGACAATGTCATTTAAAAGTAAAACAAAATGGAATTAAAAAAAAACAGACTTTTTAAATTTAGATTTATTAATTTTTGTACTTTATTATTTATTCTTATTAATTTTTTTGTGTCTGTGTTTTTGTTTTTTTTTTTTGTTTTATGCGAAGCAGAAATATGAGCATTAAATTCACTTTGATCAAAAGACACTGTAAATCAAATTTATCAAAGAAAATCAACGTGCAAATGCAGATGACATATCATCAAAATAAACATCACAGAAGCATCTTTGAATATGTGAGACTTTCAACAATTATATCATTTGACAAAATTTATACTGAGTATTTGATTTATCGATAGAATGACATGCTTATATTTTTGCATCATTAGCATTGAATAGCATTTATATGCTTTTATTGTTATAAGGTGATGAAAAGTATAATAGAAATAGAATATGCATAATTGTTTATCAATGCAAGCATTACAGATTTTTTGCATATTATAGAGAAACACTGAGGAAATATTAAATAATGAATATATCACTAAAGCTAAAGAGTTTTAGAGAATATTGAATTAATGAAATAAATTTAAATTTTTTTATTACAATATGTATTTTCTATTTATTATACAATTATTATTATGCTATTTAATTACTATTATTTATATTTCTTTACACAGAGAATACATTTAGATTTTCTTATATTTTACATTTTTATTATATTTTTTCAGGTTTACACCAACCCTTAAGAACAATGGCAACTGAGACAAATAGGAAACATTTTAAATGTAAAATTGTGAATGATGTAGCAGTCATTACCCTTGATTCACCAGATGTCAAGGTAATATATAGTACAATATGTATGTGCAGATTTATATTGGTTGCAAACTCATGAAATGTGACAATGAGATTACTTAGTCATAAAAAAAAAAATCAAATTATATTAACATAGATTTTTATTTATTATTGACATAGGTAAACACTTTGAATAAGGAAGTAATGGCAGAAGTAGAAGGTCTGCTGGCTGAAGTTCAATCAAATTCACTTGTCAATGCAGCAGTTCTGATTAGCGGGAAAGAAAACAATTTTATAGTTGGCGCAGACATTCCTATGTTACAAGCTATCACTGATGCGGAGAGCGGATACCGACTAACGAAAGAGGGTCACAGAATCCTGGATTTAATAGCAAATAGTAAAAAACCGATTGTTGCTGCTATTCATGGTTCGTGCCTCGGAGGAGGATTGGAGGTAACACATTTTTAATTAAATTAAGATAAAAAGAATATAAAGTAGAAAATGAAGTAAATTTCATAGAGACACAAAAGAAAGAATCATTTATTAGATGGATTATTTTCTGTTTTAGGTCGCGTTAGCGTGTCATTACAGACTCGCCGTTAAAGATAAACAGACCAGATTAGGATTACCAGAAGTACTGCTCGGGCTCCTCCCTGGTGGCGGTGGTACTCAACGTTTGCCCCAATTAATTTCCCTTCCCACCGCTCTAGATATGATACTCACTGGCAAAACGCTTACAGCTGATAAAGCGAAAAAATCTGGATTAGTAGATATCGTGGTGAATCGTCTCGGTCCGGGAGTCGGAACGCCTGAAGAAAAGTAAAAATATACAAATAGCACACTTTAATACAAATGAAACACTTTAAACTTTCTTATGTTCTTAAAAAAATAAATTAATGATTTTTAGATCTTATTATACCATAATTATTTAAATATTAATAATTGGCTTTTTTGTGTAATCACTTGTGATCTCTCTTATATCTAACCTGCTTTAGAAAATACTTGTTGCTTATATTATTTATAAATTAGTCTTTTTTTTCTATAGAGTGAAAAAAGCTAATATTGTTACAATCTTCAAAATTATATCTTAAAATTGAATTAAAAATTAAATGTTTTTTTTTTTTTAGTACAATAAGATACTTGGAAGAAACCGCGGTGAAGACTGCACAGGATTTAGCGAACGGGAAGCTGAAAATCGAGCGTGGTCCAAAGTCTCTCGTTGACAAGATAACCCAACAGGTTCTATCTTTTAACTTTGTTAAGGATCAGATATTCAAAAGAGCAAAGGCTCAGGTGATGAAAGCGACGGGGGGTTTGTATCCTGCTCCTCTTAAAATCTTGGAAGTGGTGAGGACTGGTTTAGATAAGGGTCCAGTTATCGGATTCGACACTGAAGCTAGAGGATTTGGTCAGCTAGCAGTTACACCAGAGTGTAAGGGGCTTACCAGCTTGTTCTTTGGTCAGACAGCTTGTAAGAAAAATCGTTTCGGCTCGGCCAAGAGTGCAGCCAAGTACGTCTTCCAATAAATTTGCAAATGAAATGATTACGAATGAAATCAAATTAATAATTATAAATAATTAACCATAAATTACAAATTAGTGATTAAAAATGTAATTTATGTTTAACGATTAATCTAAATAAAGTGATTATAATTGTTTTATTAATTGATTGCTAAAAGAATGATAGAAGAATTTTACTGCCTGATTTAATTAACATGTGCTTTTTAACATAATTACTATCATTTCGATTTATCTTGTACAGAAAAATTGCTGTAGTTGGTGCCGGCTTGATGGGCGCAGGTATTGTCCAGGTCAGCATTGACAAAGGTTACAATATTATTATGAAAGATACCAACCAGTCTGGACTCTATCGTGGCATAAGTCAAATTCAGAAAGGCCTAGACGGAGCTGTGAAGCGTAAACGAATTTCCAGGTTTGATGTCTCTCTTATAAAAAAAAAAGTTACATATAAAGTGCAATTTTTTTGATAAAAGTTTTTTTATGCAGTTTGGAAAGGGACAAATATCTCTCGCATCTCGACGCGACATTAAGTTACGACTCCTTCAAAAATGTAGATATAGTGATTGAAGCCGTGTTCGAGGATATCGGCATCAAGCACAAGGTCTTAAAGGAGATTGAAGCTGTAGTGCCGAATCACTGCGTTATCGCGACTAACACGTCCGCGATTCCTATTACAAAAATAGCTGCCGGTAGCAGCCGTCCTGATAAGGTAAATGCACCTATATATATATATATATATATATATATATATTTAATTTGAAAAATTAAATTATAATCAAATATATATATGAGTAAAAGAATTATTTGTTTAATTATAATAGAAAGTGAATTTTTTAAAATGTAATTATATTAAATATATAAATACATGTATGAGCTTCAAGACGCGGTTGTTCACAGGTGATTGGAATGCACTATTTCTCTCCTGTTGACAAAATGCAATTGTTAGAAATTATAACACATAAGGGAACGTCCGAGGAAACTATCAGAACTGCTGTGGACGTCGGTCTGAAGCAAGGCAAAACCGTTATCACGGTCGGGGACGGTCCCGGATTTTACACCACAAGAATACTTTCCGCCATGTTGTCAGAAGCGGTTAGACTGATGCAAGTAAGTGATATTTGCCGGTTTAATTATTTCTTACAGAAATCATAAGAAGTGAAAACGATATCTTTCGAGTATCTTTCGTTAATTATTAGCGTTACCGATATTATTCTATAATTATATCTCGTGTCGAAACATTGATTGTTTTAATCTTAAAGTATGAATATATATTTTATATATTTAATATATATATATATATATATATATATATATATATATATATTGTATGTATATAATAGTAACATATGTAATTTGTAATAAACAGGAAGGCGTAGATCCAATGCACTTGGATAAGCTGACGAAAAAATTCGGTTTCCCCGTCGGTGCAGCTACTTTATCCGACGAAGTCGGCATCGATGTGGGTGCTCACATCAGCGTCGACCTCGACAAAACTTTTGGCGAGCGTTTTAGAGGAGGGGATGTGAACATTCTTGGCGACTTGGTCAAAGCTGGTTTTCTCGGTAAACTTTTTACTACAGTATAATTGCATTGTTTAATTCTGTATAAAGAAAGGAAATTTTTAATTTTGGAGAAAATTTATTGCATATCATTGTGCTAAATTATTAAATTATTAAATAAACATAAATTATTAAATATACATAAAAAATATCAGATTATAAAAGATCAAATAATTCTAGAATTCTTTAAATTCGATTGTGAATTTTAGGACGCAAGTCCGGCAAAGGTATATTCGTATATGAAACCGGCTCCAAAAATAGGGAAGTAAATGTCGGAGCGTTAGATATTTTGAAGAAATACAAACTCGAGCCCAAGGGTAGCACATCCGACGAAGACCGTCAGCTGAGGATGGTCTCGCGATTCGTCAACGAGGCGGTGCTTTGCTTGCAAGAAAATATTCTAGCTAATCCCGTAAGTCACAATATATTTATCATTGTTATGCTACTAACACAAATGAATAATATAATAATGTTATAACATTTTTATTATACTTAATTCTACTCATTTATTAACAATATTTGTATTTCTCAGTTGGAAGGCAATGTGGGAGCTGTGTTCGGCTTAGGTTTCCCGCCTTTCACGGGTGGTCCATTCCGTTGGGTGGACGCATATGGTGCTCATCGACTTGTCAAAAAAATGGAGGAATTCCAAAGTCATTACGGCGAGAGTTTCAAGCCGTGCCAACTATTACTTGACATGGCGGCTGATTCTACGCGAAAATTCCACACACAATAAAGATTTTATAGGAATTTGTAATGATGTCGATTAACGTTCTTCCGAGAGCTGACTAGCTTATAGTTGGCTTTAGAACGAGATAAGTATCTTGAAGTCAGATGTGAGAGTTAACTTTTTGTTACCACATGCGATTCTATTCAGGATTTGCATCTGTTATATTTCGTTTATATGAATTGTTTACACTTGTGTTAGAATACAAACAAAATATTTTTGATTAGAATACAACAATATTTTTGTTTGGTAATCTTTAAAAAGAGACTTTGGATATTTTTAATACATTTCCTTTCAACTATTATCGTAAAATAAACTTAAAGAATTTATAGAAATTTAAATATTTGTAAATAATAGAATCTCAATGAAAGAAATAATTTTTATAAATAAAATTTTTATATTAAAACTACTAACATTTTGACAGGTAATAACACGATTTCATTCACGCGAGTTATAACACGATGCGATTCCGTGTGCAAATAAGAGAGGAGTTAATGCGTATTACGCATAATGCGTAGAGAGACTATTGCGACTTTAAAGTATATTTTTGGACTTGAAATTTACACAATCCGTTCAACGACTATCCGCCAATACATTGTAGATAGAGTCCGCGCATTTATCATTATCGAGAGTTTATATACGCAAATGCCGTTTGGTGTTTTTATAACACGTATTGTAAATTGTAAGAAAAACCACTTATACACAATAATTGTACATTTTTATTTTTGCAAAATTTATCAGAAATAAAGAGTTTATATTCCATTTTATTCCATCTTTTGTTTTTTTCAGCTTTCTCACTGTGAGTGATTTTTCGTCATTTACTTATTAATCCAATATTTCCTATTATTAAGTAAAGACCACTATTTTCAATATTCCAACTATTATAAAGTTCATAACTATGATTATAATTTAACGTTTCTTCACGATTAAACTACAATTATAAGCAGTAATTTTTTTTATTTGAATCGTAAAAAAACTAATAAGTCAGTTCAGAATAATTAATATTATTCTTTAAAATTGCATGTAAATCGCAATCTTGAAATGGAAATTTTTAGCTTGATGCAATAGTCGAGAAATGTTGCATTTCTTTAAATATTAAATGTTAAAAAAGAAAGAAGATCACGATGGATAAATATGACTCCAAAAATTTTCATGCAGATTCACAATTTCGCGAGTATAGATTTGCGTTTTATTTTTTTAAGGGGTAATTAAATAAATTAATCGCGCCAGATTCTTCGCAGAAAAATGAATTTCAATAAAGGCGAACGCGAAGGAAGTGTAATCGCGAGGATATTTTGCATCATCTACCAGTCTAGCACACCTGTTTGACATTAACGTATCACCTAATGAGACCGAGTCCTTGGCTGATGCAAGAAAATTGGCGATTTCGCGAGAGAGACCGGTATGCGACGAAGTTGCTTTTGTTTGTTCTATTTCTGGACCGGAAAAATTCTGGAGCGAAGGCGATTAAAAAAAACGACATATTATTATATTTTCCACGATTTATTTTGTATTTTCCTAACAACATCGAAATTATCAAACACACATCTCTCTGTTTCGTAATCATCTGTGATAAGAAATCGTCTCGCGAAGTGTGTAGTCTAGATGACACACGCGATAAAAGTCTCGCCATTCGATAACAAACGTCTGGCGGATATTTGGTGGAGAGATATACGCTAATCTCATGCACGAGATGTTGTTGGCTAGTTTATTTTTTTGCATTTCTCCGATATTTCCCATTTCTGTTCTTGAAAACATCTTAAAGTTATAAACGGTAGAACAGAATAATTTCAATATAAAAATATATACATATGTTATATCCTTCGTGACTTAATTATACTCTATTTTTAAAATCCTTCAAGTTTGCATCAGAACGTCAAGAATAAATATTTGCATAGCCTCGGTTATCGTTAATAATATTTTTACCTGACAATGTCGAGGAAACATAACGTTGAGGAAAAATGATATAACATATGTATAAGAGATATAGGTATTGCGTAATAGATTGGAAAATATGTAATTGTTAGATATAATAATATGTATATAGGTATAATTTATTCTTTCTCGAATGTCATGTATGTATACTTTATATTGTGTACACATATATTTGGATAAAGATTACAAGATCAATTAAAACGACCAATATTCATCGTTTCGTCATCTTCAACAGATGTTGCTAGTTTGAATATTATCTTATCCGTGTTTGTGTTAAAAATATAATTTGTAATTTATATTATTAGTAGTCTAGATGATTAAATATAGAAATATATACATATAAAAAACATTTATTAAAAATTCAAACAGATAAGTTTTTTTAGAAAGTGCTTCCAACTCGTAGAGTTATTTCGCACATATTTACACTTTACTTTTCGAAAATATAATTCTTCTACGCAGTGTTATAATTGCATGTGTGTCGGTGTATATGGTTGTGGATGAGTACAGTGTACGGAATTCGAGACCAGAGGATCCCGTTAAACTCCAACTTTTGGGCACATCAAAAGACTCTTGCGGGTTCAAACAGTTAAGAAAGATTAATAATAATGAGGGAAAATTTTGACGTAAATCAGCTGATCTTTCAGCTATAATTTTTTTTAAATTAAATGATTATTTCTTAAATAAAATCACGTGTCTAATATCTATATTTTTAACAAATCGTTAATTTTTCTTAAATTTCCGCAACACAAATACGTAGCCATAGAAAAATTTTTCGTATGATGGATGTAGGGCAAGGCATTTGATATTCACACGACTCCCATATGTCCATGAAATTGTACGCGTTTCTTTCGAAAGCGACGTCATCGATTCTTGGTATCCGTGCAAGACATAATAGTCGCTTATGCTGCGGATTCTTCAGCATCATTTATTCCTTTGCTCGTTATCATCAGTAATCTTGAATCGCGACCTTCCCCACAGAAGTCAAGTTCGCGCTTCCTCTGTCTGCTTGTCATCGCAAAATTTAGAAGCTCTTTTAAACATTTTCATAATCATTTATCTCTTAAGTTTATTTTTACTTTTTACATTTCAAATTTTTTATGAATAATTTGAATAGCAATCTAAGCTCTGAGAAAATTATATTTTGAAAAAAAAAAAAAATGTTAGAGTGAATATTTTGTCACAAACTTTTGCTGAATTAATATTTTATCAATTAATTACTTGCAAGATATATTAAAATAATTTAGATATCAACGCAAATTGCAAAACGAAAATAATAAAGGGAAAGAAACGTGAAAGGAACGAGAATATATTCGTAGTGATTTTACGAAAGTATACAATTTATTTGAGCGTAGAAAAATCTTTACGATTTGTAACGATAATTCCACTGAAAGTCTTATGTCGCCAAGTAAAATTTACCTGGTTATATGATACATATACATATATACATTTACAATTCTAAGATCTAGATATTTTACAAGTTACAACATAATCATATTCTTTTGTTGGAAGCGGTATAAAACATTAAATAAACTCTGGAAAAAGAAAAGAACATTTCAAGTAGTTCAAAAAGGTAGAAAACAATTTTTTTTTTTCTTAATTTTTAAAAATTAATCAAATTCAACGAACAAGCCTTCTATGGTTTTGCTGTTGTATCTTTACTGCTTTTGTTATTTATATTTAAAATATGTACATATAATAATAGAGTTGTCAATGATCATTTTAAAAGTCTATATGTAATCGTCATATATATTATACATAAGTGTCCTGTTTCTTCGTAAATAAATATGTTTTTCTATCTCTCGATTAACGCACTTGATGCTACAGAGCTCTATTTACCGTGAGAATAACTCGATAGTAAATTAAACAATACAAAAGTCTAAAAATAATTCAAGCAGAAAGAAAAAAAATACACATCTGTCTAAAACATCTTCTCGATATATTTACTATGTGTTTCTTAGACTTTTATATTGTTTAGAAAGAATCTCCGACCAGCGAAGAATCGAGTAATTTTAAATGGTAGCCTTAGAAATTTTAATCTGTTTTTTATATCTCCTATATTTAACGTTAAATGTGACTACTTAATATTCAAATTCAATTTATAATTATTTATAATAATACGACAATCACATTTTATATCATTCCAACTTCCAAAAACATACATACAGCCACATTTAATGCTGAATATGCATTGCGAATATGAGCCTGACTCTCTACGAGTGATTCTCGAGATAGTGAATCTCTCAACTAAACGATACTAGCCTTCACGCATCACAGATCACAGATACACTTAGGTACTCAGTTTGTGAACGACAACAAAGTCCTCTGCATAATGACCTATCGTCGTCTCGTGTCTCTGCGCAAATTAGAGACACGGCTCACCTCGCTCTTCATTCCTGCTCAACAGACATTTATTCCGTCTGTATTCGGTAATCTTGAAACGTCGAAATCTCTTTTCATTATATCTTCATAAGAAAAGATATTTCCTTTCCAAATAATTAGATTGTACCAATAGATCAATCCCTGAGATTATGTTCGTGCTTCCAATTGATACCGCTCCATCAGCAAAAAAACGAAGTCTTTATCTTTCATATTTTGGGTACAAATTTTGTACTTTAATTAAAACATCCACATTGGACACTTTAATTATTGTCTTCAACAGTCATTTACAAGTGGATTCATTCATCAGTCGACCATTCCAGTCTTTATTATAGCGCTTAAACATCAAGGACCAACGCTTTGTCTTCCTTATCTATATGCTAAAAGCCATCCAGAATTCTGATTAAGACGCACAGAGACTGTGAAAAAAATATAAAATATAATTTTCAGGTGACTTGAAAAAGTCTTAAATGCATCCTTTACGCTGCCAGCTGAGGTGATACAAACTGCTGAACTGGCCGTGATGTTAATCGTGGCGCCAGCACCGGTAGTAGACTCACTCTCAGAGGCGTCGAAGCCACCTGAGAAGCGGAGATCTGACTGTTAGAAGGTGATGACGAGGTCTTATCTCTGGCGTGGCGCTTCACATGCTTTGCCAAGTGGTCGCTTCTCATGAATCGCCTCTGGCAAACGACGCAAGCAAATTTCTTCTCGCCGGTATGTGTACGCTTGTGCCGCGACAGCTCGTCGCTGCGAGAGAAGCGACGGCTGCAATCCTCGTAGGGACACGGGAACGGTCGTTCGCCCGTATGAGTGCGCGTATGAGCTTTTAGGTGCGACGACTTGAAGTAGTTCTTGCCGCAGCCCGGATGCTCGCATTCGTAAACGCGACGGCGTGTCTCCACCGTACTTGTGCTCATCGTCGTGTTCGTCGTCGTGGCTGTAGTTGGTGCTGCGCTGGCAACCAACAGAAGAGGTGTTCGTGGTAAAACTAGAGGAGAGCCCAGCAGACCCGCTACCACGATAGGCGCAGGTTTGGGTGCCAGAGGTTGCAATCTTGGCAACTGCTGTTGCTGCTGAGTGCTCTCGCGGTCAGTGTTCTTGCTGTTCACGATGATCTCCTCCTTACGCAAGCTCATCTTGAATTTTATGTTGCGAAGCACGTCCTGCACCGGTTCCGTCGTGCTCGGTCGCACGTTCGCTCGCGGACTGGGCAACTGTCGCGCGACCGAATCACGTGATACTGGTTGGCTACTGGTCGCCGGACTCCCCGTAAGATTCGCCGGACTACAGGTACCGTCCCGATTGGCGCGCATTATTACCGAAACCCGGGCCGGTTCTGGGCTTGGCGGTGGTGTACCGTCTAACAGTAACTGAAACAAAAACGACAAATTTAGCAATTTTAATTCAACAAGTTCGTAGAAGATATTTTAATGCCCAAAAATTTTTTAAATTATAGTCCGTTCTCGGAAGATGTAAGCAAAACATTTTATAATTCATTAAGTAACAAACAGCGGCAAAAAGATAATTGGAAGCTATCTATTAAAAAAAAAAAAAGACGTTATCGATTTATCGATGCATAACAACAGATTGCAGCAAACCGTGGGAGAGACAGACATCCATTTTTGTGGAAAGTATCATTGGAAGATACGCCTACTCAAAGGATAAATAAGCGGAGAACTAAATGTGGTGCGCGCTCAAACGGAATCGTATCGTAACACGACTCCGAGCTCGCTCCGTTCCAGTCGATTAAGTCGAGAAGAGAAATCGAAAGGAAATGGGGAAGGGAGACATTGGAAAGCAAAGCGGCTTTCTGTCCACAATATGCATCAACTATTTTATTTCATATTTACCTTCGCCAACTCGCATTGCTCGACACATCGCCGCTTTCGGGGCGGCTCGTCTTCTTCCGAGTCGGAGGGTTGAGGGGTGGGCGGCAAAGCGGGGTGGGAACCCGCATCCTCGTTCTTCCGCTCGGATTTCTGATCTGAAAGTTTCTCCCCCAGCAAAGCCGCGACGCTAAACGATAACTGCATTGGTTCCATCTGTAAAACAAAGGGAGGCAGTGTGTTAGTCTAACGTTGGCAAGAAAGAATTTATTATGCACGTATAATTGTCTATTGGATAAAGTTATTTAATCTAAAATAAGATACTAAAATTAAATAAATGAAATCAAGCCTTAAAAGAATATACTGCTTTCAGTGCATAATAAAAAAAACATGACTAAACAATAAAACAGATAAGCAATTCTTTGTCCATCCTCGAGGGACGTTTGAATTAGAAAAAACTCCGTGCAGATTCCGTATATAATTCTCGACATCCGTTTACATAATTTATGAATCTTAAATTAGTTTTTTATATATATTTTTTCCGTTTTATGAATTTTTTAATTTTCTTTTATTTCGATTTATATTGTATTCTTCAACTAATTGAAAATAGACTTTACTCCAATAAAATTTAAATTTATGGGTCGATTATAGAGAAACAATGTCAAAAAATTAGTGAAAATATATTCAAGTTTACATAAAATAACTGATTGATATTCTAAGAAATATATATTGAGTAATGAAATATTTGTCAACTTTATATAACTCACTACTCTTGATAAAAAAAAAATAATTTTACTGCACGTAACCAACTATACAACACAAAGATGACGTACTAGCAAATATTTTGTACAAGCTCATTCGCGTGGAAAATGTTTGAGTTTCGCGGGCAACAGTGGATAGTGTTGTGGCGGTATATTTAATTCGCTGTCACTTACGTGCTTCAGCTGGGGCGAGGCCGGTGGCGAGAGAGGTGCCTGGTTCGAGTCCATGTCCGCGCAAAAACAGGACGAAATACCCGGGGAGAAAGAGAAGAAAAAAAAACCAACAAAAATCGAGACACACCGCTCGAAAAATCGCAAGAAAAAAAGAGACCTATATACGAGCGCCGAGCCCTCTTTGGCAAAAGTGGAGCGATGGGGCCCACAGGACGTAACGGACGGGCGTCTCGCGGCGCAATGAAGCTCTCTCAGGTCGGCGGTAGCTCGGGAACGCGCGGACCCGCGCCCGCACCGCGGTGCGTGATCACGCAGGGCGCGCGGGCGCGACCAATCTCGGCGAGGGGCTCGCCAGCGGCCGGCCAATCGGGGCGGCCCGGTCAGGCCGCGGCCGCGTGATCGCGGGCGTGCTGTTCACGTGCTCCCAGTCTGACTCGGGCCGTGATCGTGACGTCAGCGCGCGTGGCGAACGCGGTCGATACGTCATGGCGTCACGGCGCGCCCCGAGCGTCACGCACAATCTCCGGCCTCTTTCTCCTCCACCTCCGTTGTACACAACGTGTTCGCATCCGTCGTCGGGCCTTCTCGCCCAGGTCCATCTCTTTCTTCGTTCGCATCGACCGTCAACGGCCCCCATCTTTTCTCTCACGGCTCCACTTGTCCTTTGCTAGAAACTCTTTTCTTTCTCTTTCCTTTACTGCGTTTCTCGTTTTACTCCTTTCTGCATCTTCGCACCGACGTATGTGTGTTCTATTCCTCTCTTTGTTTCTCCTTTTATGCAGATCCAATGACCTGTGTTTGTATTCTAAACTATATTGTTTTGTAAAAACCGCATTTTTATTTTCTTCGCATTATTATATCATATTTCATTTTTATGTATAAATATATATATATATATATATATATATATATATATATATAATATATAAGAGAAATATTAATAAAAATATTAATAAAACTAATTGTGCTCTTGTAGAAAAATTTGATATTGAAAAAAAATATATATATAATATACTAATAAAAATATTAACAAAACTTATAAATAAAATATTAATAAAATTCTATATAATATATTAATAAAAATATTAATAAAACTAATTGTGCTCTTGTAGAAAAATTTGATATTGAGAAAAAGTATAAGAGCACAATTAGTTTTATCAATATTTTTCTTAGTATTTCTCTTTCTCTCTCTTATTGTTACCTCGTATTTTTTTTTTTTTGGCAGATGTAATTGCAGAACATTGGCATACAAGCTCCTACTTTCTTCCTTTCTTCCTTTCTCGCTCGCATCCTCTGTTTTTGTCGCAGCCTTTTTCGGTCAAGGACATCGTCTTTTTCGGGAGCAATTGCACTTAATTCCACGGGAAAGGTCGCGAGTCGGCGACCCATGCTTATAACCAAAATAAATTCTTCGTATTTCTGGTTTCTCGCAATATCTCGTGTTATTATTGTGCGAAGACGATTCGCGCGCGCGGCATCCGCGCGAATCAGCCGTCATGCTCGTGATCGCCGATCGCGTGGCCTCCTCCGCGTCGTTATCTACAAATAAATGCCGATGCGCAATAGTGTCGTTGATCTCATCGTTTTAGAAGCGTTTTGATATCGGGCGATGTGCAAATCCTTACGATCTCAAATTTCCGCTAGTCCGACTCTGAGAAAGTGCGATTAGCGTTTATCACGCAGGGGTCCTCAAGATCATGTATCAAATAAATTTTTTGTAGATATGTAAAACATTGTAGATAAATCTTCTGCCTCTGTAATAAAATATAATACATTATTGTCATCACATATATATATATATATATATATATATATATATATATATAGATGACATTTCTCAACCGCGGTGTTTATATATATTTGGTTTAACGTCACAATAGAGGGACGGAAATGTCGACTTTGAACGCGGGGCTTTAAAATCACGCGCATCTCATCGAGTAGGCGCGACGTTTCTGTTGACATGCGTCGCAATAAATAATTCACATTGGGACGATTATTGGTCTTTAGGCGCGCCGTCTGTCTGCTTATGACCTGCGGGGTTCTTGATGAGTCGCAAAAGACAGGACGGAGGTAGGTCGCGTGCGTCAGGGAAATTTTTTTTAAGGTCGCCTTCGATAAGAATATATAATCGATGAATGGTCCGTAGAGATAAGTGTGTAGCGTGTTGTCCATAGGTCACATCATGACGAAACTTATATGTGACACGCGATAAAATCGAACCAGCGTTGCAATAACGCAACAAAAATAAAAACCCAAACACGATGTCAACGTTGACAGCGTTACTTTTTCCTGATCAAGAAAAAAACTTGTTATTAATCTTTATTATTATAAGCGTCACACTTTTTTTTCTCTGTCTCTGGTCACGTATAGGTCACAGGTCATTTGACGTAGTTTCAGCTGTCTCAAAGTGTGTTTATAAATCTACAAAAATTGATATATATATTTCCTTGACATCTGAAGATGATCAAGTACAATAAAAATAAATTTTAAATAACTTTTATTGATTAAAAGGCTATTCTATTGTTAAAATAATAGAATGAAAAATAACCAAAATTATTTTTAAAGTTTGACGCAGTCGATTAGGTTCGGTTTGCATTTGTCAAAAATTCGTGCGACAATATATAAATATATATATATATATACGCAAAATTTTTCTGTATATTAGATTCCAAAATTGTATTATAAAACTACTATGCTACGGTTACTACTCTGTAGTTTTATTTTGCTCGTTTGTTTTTCTATTATTGTAATAAGCACCGATGGAATACTCACTATTGATAATATATATATGTATAGTGACAAGATACACGTGGGAGCTCGTTACGTCATTCATCGTTTTGTAAGCATATCGAGTGCGACGTCCTGTGTGAAATGATCAAAAGCTCGTTTATTTTTGTCATCTTTGTCACCATCTTTTTGCTACGTTTAAAATAGAATAAATACATGTTATACGCGATGAAGGAAGAAAGAAACACGAAGAATCTAGTAAGAAACTGCGAGAAAAATTTATAAAGAGATCGTCGAGTTATCATTTACCTTTTCCAATTTCTCGCGAAGCGTATGCAGTCTCTGTACGTAATTAAATATAGTTCTATCTATCAGTACACCCAATCTAATCGCAGGGTAATTTGCCTTTGTGTGTAAACCGCTTTTCAGTCTCGTGCGGCAAAACAAATACCACGAAGCGCCATCTCAAGCTCACGTGATAGAATCGAACGTTACGTCGAAACGAGCAACTGTAGGTAAATTAGTTATTGATATGATCATCGATAATTAAAAAAAAAAACAAAAAAAGCTGACTTAAAAAAAGTTATTTAAAATTAATTCAAAGTTATAAACATTTTTTTTCATATTTTTTTCATATTGCGCTCTTTTATTTGTCATCTCTTAAAAGAATGGATAACACATAAAAATAACGAAGAACTATTACCAGAGAGAAGCCTTCTCTCTGCTATTACTAATGTTTCTTGAATATAAATAATTAAATAATCTTTGTCACGATTCGAAGAAGTATTTTTTGTAATCTGCACCGTCATGTATTACCTAATAAAGATAAATACTTATGACGTTAATGATAGCTACACATGATGTGTGAATGTATAGATCAAATTCTAAAGTACTGTCTCTGCTACTTTTGCTATTATTCTTGACAGATTCTCGAGTGAACGAGACAAGCAAAGGAATTATGCCACCCTTGACGAACCTGCCGCCGATAGCGAAGCTGTCCAGCAAAGTGATCCGGATCCTGGGCTGCAATCCTGGACCGATGACACTACAAGGCACCAATACTTATCTCGTGGGTACAGGACGTAGGTAATAAAAGTCATGTGTCACTTGTCAATTACGTACATACAATAGATAAGTGTCATGTTCGTGACCTTTCCTTCGAAAGTTATTTTATACAAAAAAAAAAAAAAAAAAAAAAAAAATGAATGTTCTTATTAATTAGTATGCTTGAAAATAACGACATTTAAATATTAATATTTTAAAAAACATGTCAACAATTGTACTCATTGAATAAATAAATTTGAAACTTGTTGACATCGCTACCTGGAATTTGTAAACTTAAGAGATTTTGTTTTGTGGAAAAACATCATGTCATTGTTTTATGTTCGAAATTAAAAATCAAAATATGAACAACTTATTCCTTTAAGGTTAGATTCTCATATTATCAAAATTTTGTTTAATTGAAATGTAATGAATAAAAAATATTTTTTCTTGCATTCTTAAAGAATAAAAAAATATAAAAAAAAATATAAAATATATATATATATATATATATATATATATATATATATATAATGAATAATTTACTGTATTATTATTTATTATAATTTGAAAGTATTATAATTCTTCCTGTTTTTTTTATATTTTTTTATTCTTTAAGAATGCAAGAAAAAATATTTTTTATTCATTACATTTCAATTAAACAAAATTTTGATAATATGAGAATATGATAATATGCAAATCATATTTTTTTTAAACTGTAAATAATATTAAATTACAAATAAAATCAATACTATTAAATTAATGTGTATCTTTCGAATAATAATATTTTTATACACTTTGAATAATTATTGTAAAAAATTGCTGCAATATCATATCCAAGAAATGTCTCTTTAATCTATTATATAATAATAATAATATTATATTTTTAATAATAATAATATTAATAATTTTAATAATAATGATATTATTTAAATAATAATATTTTTATAATTTTTATAATTATTTTGAATAATTATTGTAAAAAATTGTGAAATCATATCCAAGAAATATCTCTTTAATCTATTATACATATAATATAAAATAATAATATAATAGAGAATAATAGAAAAATCATAGAAAAAGAATAAGTGAAAATATTCCATGTAAAAACAAAAACTTATTGTTCTTGTTTCTCACGATAAAAGCAAATTAATCTTCTTTGAGCTATTCTTTGTTACAGACGTATACTGGTCGATTCTGGAGAAACTAAAACAGCTGAGGCCTATATAAAGCTTTTAAATAATGTTTTAAGCGAGGAAAATGCAACTATCGAGCACTTGGTAATCACTCATTGGCATCATGATCACATTGGGGGAGTGGAACCTGTGCGAAACTTGCTGAAGAGCTTGTTTCCCTCAGACAAGCAGCCTACTGTGTGGAAATTATCGCGATCGTCAAACGAGGAAAGATCAACCTATGAGAAATCCATCCAATGGGAACCTCTGAAGGATGATCAAGTGATGGAAGTTGAAGGGGCAAAACTCCAGGTGAAATACACACCAGGACATACTAGCGATCATATCTGTCTACTGTTGCAAGATGAGAATATCTTATTCAGCGGTGACTGCATCCTCGGAGAAGGCACGTCAGTCTTCGAGGACCTCCATGATTATTTGCTATCGCTGAATAAGATCTTGGAGATGCGTCCCAAGACAATTTATCCAGGCCATGGACCGGTTCTAGAAGATCCATTGCCGCGTATACAATATTACATCAATCACAGAAAACAGAGAGAAGAGGAAATTCTGCGAATACTAGAAGAACAAGGAAAGAATAAGCCAATGACAGGAATGGATATTGTTAAGTTAATATACAAGGTAAACATCAATTAATAAAAACAGTGAGAACATATATACTTCTTTCCAAATTGTTAATTTTTAATTTGAAATAATATAGAATGACATTTTTTTTTTTTTTTTTGCATAGGATGCTCCGGAAAATTTATGGCTAGCTGCAGCATATACTGTAGAC
Organism: Anoplolepis gracilipes; assembly: GCF_047496725.1. NCBI lineage: Eukaryota > Metazoa > Arthropoda > Insecta > Hymenoptera > Formicidae > Anoplolepis > Anoplolepis gracilipes. The sequence goes on along the minus strand of NC_132984.1, from coordinate 2,231,974 downwards.
CATCACCTTCACAAGCTACAGAAAGAGGGAAAAGTATTACAACAACAAGAAGGTGGTTGGTGGAGAATTAAAGGCAAAATATGAATGTATCATATAATTTAGGAAATTAAAATTGAATTTTAAAAAATGTAAAACAAGTTTTGAGGACAAAAAATTTATGGAGTACAGACTCTAGAATTTGGAAACTCAGAAATCTCAATTATATATTTTATAAATGTATATAAATTTTTATTAAAATATAAAGGTTTCATAAGGAGCTCTAATAATGACAGATTTTAATTTGAATCATTGAAAAGATAAAAAGAAATAGGAAAATTGTTGAAACACCAGGCACATAATTGTGAAACATTTATTCAACTCACAGAAGTATATAATGATACATTGTTATGAATTTCTCTCTGTCCAAGTTAGGCTGATAGCTAATTATCATTAATGTGCGCACAGCGAAAAGAGTACACGTTTACGACAATTTCACGAAGTATATATCGCAAGCGGTAAGTTACCTCCTTCCCTGTTTAGGCGAATCATTAGTCATCGCGTGCGACTACGGATACATTACAACGGTCAATATAAAATATATATATATGTTTGATATATATATATATAATGTATATATATATATATATATATATATATGTGTATGTATATATACGTGTATATAATTGGCTATAATGTTGCTGTCGCGACACAATAAATGTTTCGTTATATTTTTCGTTATAAAATCTCTCTCTTTTTATTTACTAGCTACATAAATCTTGGCGAATATTAGCACCTCTCGTCTTGAACATGTGGGGAATTGCCCCGAAAAATTCGATGTCGCGATATACGTACACGAGGATATCACTAAAGTGCAAAATGTTGAGAGTAAATAGTATGAGAGCTTGGGAAATCGGTGGTTCAAGAACTTTCCAGCATCTAGGAATAAGATATTCAGGATATTTCAATAATATAGAATTTTGAGAATCTAAAATTTCAATCTGTATTTAAATCCTGAAAGTTGAAAATTTAATAATTTAAAATATTTAAATCCAAAAGAAATTTGAAATCTCATCCAGGATTTGAAACACATTTTATCTACAGATTTGGGAATCTGAACATTTTTTGATGTATTGATCCTGAGAGCTGAGAGTCTGAAAATTTATAAAAGAGTCTAACAATTGATAAGAGAAAGTATAGTAAGGGTTTTGTGTGACGCACTTTAGTTACATCCGGTATATAACTATATGGATATATCTATATAACATATATCCTTAATAAGCTCACTTTGTTACTTAATTCACCCTCTACTCTTTCTTTGGGGATAAACGTAAAAAATATATATTTATATAATATATTTTTATATATATTATTTCAACATACACACATAACATAATCTCTCTTTTTTTTTTACACGTACACGCACGAGCGCACATACAATACTCTTTCACTCTGTCATTTATATTCATCTATCAACTAATGATAACATTAACGCAATCACGTAACTCTATTATCATAATCAATATACTAAATAACAAAAAAGGAGAAGAAAAAAAATAAACTTAGATTATTGAACAATATACATATTCTACATTATGAAATATGTATTTGAGACACGTATAAAGACCACAGCGATGAGATGATCCATTCTTTCGCAATAAAATTAATAGTAATTTTAAATTTTAATGTCATCGATAATTTGTATAATTAAACAATTTAGTACATACATGTACTTTTCTGTCAATTCTATTATTTTTTTCTGTCTTGGCAAGATTCTTTTCCATTAAGTCTTTCCATTAACTTCTCAATTCAGTTTGTTAAGACCAAGATATTGAATTAAATTTAATGTGCCACCATTAGATTGTACGATCATGAGAATGTAATGTTTGGGATATACTTGTAAAGAATATAATATTTAAAGAAGAGTAATAAATTAACTGAATATTTAAAGGGAAGCAAATTAGCATCCTTTGAACATTTTTTTTGTAAATCCTACCAATAAAGAAAATGTACAATATAAAACATCAAAATCAAAAAGAAGAACTCAAGATGGTTTGCAAAAAGATGAAGACGCAGATGAATAATTGCCAGAGATAAATAATAAATTGTCAAGTTAATTAGCATTAATTATATAAAAGATAAAACATAACAAAGACGAAAGAGAAAAACATCCGATTTGTCACCCTTTTTTGGGGGCCCGTCTATACTTAAAAGTTAATAGTTCTCGATCTCTAATGAACTTCTGCTGTGGACTTGTAGCATTTCTTTCCTGTGAATCGCAGGAAGATCCGGAAGTATCTCCGAAAACTTTGGGTGATAAATTTGTTTATATAATGTGCTTTGAATAAAGTCTACTAATCTCATAAGTTGTTAAATCGAATGAAATTAATTAAAATTGAAATTGAAGATTCAATAACTCAGAGATCAAGAGAGGTCCTAGGATTCATTGAAGATGACAATTCAAGAATCGAACAATTTGTAACTTTTTCAAATATTAAAAATCTCGAAAACTGTTTAAATTATAATTTGAATCCCAAAGTTGACAAAATACTTCTTTTCTTCTATAAAAATGATCACGTGTTATAAATATAGCATAGACTTGTCAAATTAATGTGATGATCCTGAAAAGTGAGATTAATTCTGAAGAGTCTGAAATTTAAAAACATAAATGTCTTAAAAATGTCTATTGTATATTTATGAAAGGGGTTTTAATTGTTTCAACATTCTTGAATCTTTGTATCCTTACATTTAACTATGAATCTAAACTCTGACTCAGTTTACACAGATCCTTTAATATGCGTACTAAAAAGCTGTGATGATAGGCATCAAAAAGACATGAAAGTATCTAATAGTATCAAGCATATGTGTAGCGCTATTAACATATTAGATCATTTATTAAAACATTTTAGAAGACAAAATTGCTTTAATTTTTTTTCAAAAATTTTGTTGAGTTTTCAAATAAACAATACTGATGTAAAAACAGCTGAATTAAACTTTTGGTGCATACTATTTTGATTTGTCATTTCCTATAAAAGTGTATAATTTACAAAGTTTAAATAAATAAAAAAAAATTAAAAAAAAGAGAAAAAAATAATAACAGAACTTGATTTTTCTCGCTAACGGAGTAAAATGTACAAAGTTTACGTTTCGAGCACGAGATCGTGTTACAAATAATTTGCCTCGATCTAGAATATGTACGTATTCAAACAGCAAGCAAGATTTGATATTTTAGTACGTACTATTTTTACATAAAAATACTAGTGTAGACTAAGCCTCTATATTAACATTCTTCATATGAAGCAAATAAAGATTTTCAAAGTTAGGCGGTTCTATCTATCTGTAGAGCTAAATGCAGGATACAAAGACAGATTTTAAACTTTTACATTGTTCAAAAAGAAATTAATTAAAGAAAATCACCTCTGCCTCTGGCGAACAATGCGGCAGTACTACAAGAGGAATCCACTTTGCGGAAGCTGCTCAAAGCAACTGGGATTAATATAACTCAGAAGATCGTGCTCCGACATTGAGGTGAGCTCTTGAGGCAACATCCCATCCTCTGGCTTCCTGTTGACCGCGGTACTCGTGGCGGGATTGGGAATCGGGGCATTCACAGCCTGGCGATTTGGAGTGACCGGAAGCGCGACCGGCGGTGATTTGCTGGTAACCTGTTCGACGATGTTGTTTTGTGCCGACGGAGATTTCGGCAAAATCACTTCCATCGTGTTATTCATCAATTGCGCGCTTTGCGTCGCCACGCTGTTCAGAATATTTTTTGTGGCGATAATCGCATGAGCGGTAGTCGTCGTGATGGGCCGATTGTTGATAATGTCCTTTGTGGCATTAGTGATAACGTTGTTGATGGCTTGTTCAGCCGCGGTAGTCAGACGCTGCTGACAGGGTTCGTTAGCGGCTCCGCTGGCTAATGCGGAACTAGCTTCCGCTACAAAACCTGCGGGCTGATTCAACATGGAGCCGATGTCTTGTTGAACCGCCTGCTGCATAGCTTGGGCTGCTTGAGCTTGTTGAACAGCTTGTTGTACTGCTTGAACCTGGAATATTTTTTGTTTGATGTTGGTCAATCAGTTTAATTTAAAACCGTAAATTTTAATAATTAATATATTTAGAGATTATTCTGAAGAAATGTGAATTTTTTACACATTTCTCTACACGCATATTTCTCTACATACATTTATATACAATATATGCTATATATATATATTATATACAATATATTTAATAAATTAAAGGTTAATAACAATTGCTATTAACCTGCTGCACCACTTCTTGTGTCGCTTGTTGCACCGCTTGTTGGACTACTTCTTCAGTCGCCTGTTGCACCGCTTGCTGCACCACTTGAGCTGCTTGAACTTGCTGCACTGCCTGTACTTGTTGCACCGCTTGTTGCACTACTTGGGCATGCTGTACCACTTGTTGAACCACCTGTTGCTGAGCCTGTTGCACAGCTTGAACCGCCTGTTGTTGCGCTTGCGCAACAACTTGCTCGACTTGCTGTTGGGCTTGTGCTACTACTTGTTCCACTTGCTGTACCTGCTGCATCACAGCTGCTTCTTGCTGTGTAAGCGCTTGAATCTGCTGTTGCATATGTTCTGCCGGTATCGTACTGCCAGCGACCTGTAAAAAATAAAATCAAATCCACATTTATATTTATGCTTATTGATTTAAAGAATTTTATACTAAATTGAAAAACTTCTCAAGATCTTAGATTTTTTTATTTCAAAGTTATAAACTTTAGTCTCGGATACTTCGAGATTTTTAAAAGTCTAATTTTATTTTATTCTTTATATTTTTTCCAATACTCTTAAATAAATATTATTAATATTTACCGTGGCATTCGATGTGGCAGTTCCCGCATTGACTTGCGTTTCTGGCAACTGCGGTAACAATGCCGCATTAATAGTAGTTAATAGACTTTCTCCTGTTTGTTCCATTGTTGTTGCAGGCGATACTGATGTCGCACCTGTAGCTGCTGCCAACGGTTGTACCGTCTGCGGCGGTATTAACGCCTCCAACAACATTGTCTTCACTGGAATCGGCGGACTAGTCCTAGTCTGCTGACTGCTACCGATTGCCTCATGCTCAGCTGTCACATGACTCAATATTGCGGTGGAATTTACGGCACGCAATGGAGATACTATCTGTTCAGCTGCAGAGTTTACTAAAGCGTTTACTGAAGTTTGCCCTGAAAAAAAGTATTACTGTATATTAATATTTTAAATTAATTTTTAAATTAATACCAAATTTCTCACAACAAAAGAATTAATTTTACTTTATTGCTTAAAATTATTTCATGTTTTAGAATTATAATACAAAGAACACAAACAATATATAAAGTCTACTGCTTTTTGATACACATCACACATATACCTGTGGTAGTCAGTATTCCTGGAGGCGCCGCCGACTGCTGGGCGCTTCCTGAAATAATGGAAGTCCGCTGTTGCTGAATAGCGAACTCATTTTCTGGGTTATCAGATTCTTCGCTAGTGACTACTGAGGATTCAATCTGATTCAGATACTTGTCGTGACTACTCGGCGTTGATAACGGCTGTGTTCCAGAAGCGCCGGTGAAGCTCGACAATGTGTCAAAGTCTGGCTGATGATGGTGTTTCATGCGGAGATCCACCACGCCAGCACCTTGAAGAGTTGCTCCATTAGAACTATTTTCTGTTGGCAAAACACCATTGGTGTCTTTGAGACGATGAGGGCTGAGAACTGGGACCTGAGTTGGCTCATGTATACCTATAAATCAGTAATTGAAAAATGTTTGATTTAATTTAAGAAAATTAAAACTGCTAAAATTTCAATTTATTACTTGAGAATTGAAATACTAAGATTTAACTGAGTTTATTGAAAGTTTTATAATATATACTGTATTCAACAAATAATTACTCAAATTCTTATTATATTCACCTCCAAACGAAGTCGAATGATGTGCATTCACCAATGACAAGGGATGTTGATTACGTATTAAATCCACTACTCCGAGAAGACCATTCACTGCCTCTCGTACTGGACTGTTGCTAGCGGTTGCGACAGCGACAGTCCTGATGATATCAGCTTGCGAAGGCGCAGCCTCTCTTGAGTTCTCGTTAACCAACTGTTGGAGGGGAGAAGCGACAGATGCTGGTCCATTCGAAACCGTCGTTGGCGTTGGAATGCTCTGCATGCTATTTTCACTTAGCATACTATTCTCACTGTTTTCATCTAGTACTTCCGTCTTTAAGTTATCTGGCAGAATCAGCTGTAGATTCGATGAAGATCGTCGAGACATTAGAGAATTGGCCACAAGTACGGGGGGTGGCATCATGACGTCAGGAGGTGAATTCGAAGATTGCGAAGCCCACATCATTACGGGAATCACTCGGGATGCTTCTGCTGGCGGCGGACTGGGATCACTCTTTAATGTCTCTGCTGAAGAAGTGGTTTGTTGTGACTGAGTCGTAGGATTGGTTAAAAAGCTTGCCGGCCCTACAGCTGCTTGCGTTAATAAATCTGGTTAAATAAAGAAAGATATTTATTTTATTTTTACTTATTTTTCAAAAAATGTCTAATCAATAAATCAATAAATTATTAAGATTTATTTGGTAACTAAACACTCACTGTTAGATGTTACATCCGCGGCTGACGGTACCACGGATGAAGATGTAACCAGGTCACCGTTTGTCAGTGGAGGTGAAATGGATTCGAGTTTGCCAATTGATGGCTGCGGAGGAGTAGAAGCGGCCGTATAAAGGAAAGTGTGTGGTTCACTAGTCTTTCCAGACGACACTGCATACAATCTTACGCTGACCGTTTCCGTAGGTGCTAAATCTTGCCTGCGGTAAGCCGGTACCACGCACACCAAATGCGCCGGGTGTAAGTACTCTTTATCCGGCAATACGGTGCATTCCCAATGCGGCTCCAGACTCGTCACATCATCATTATCCAGCTGAAAGACTACTCGGGTATCTTTTAGGAAATTTTTGCCTAGTATAATGAGTTCTAGTCCACCGGTGCATGGACAGGAGGTCAGAGACTTTTTGCAGATCTCTGGAATTCCAGGTGGTTGAGCTGTGAACATACACGTTCGATGATATAAGAAAAATGAATAAATCGTTAGTTTTTTATCGTATCTAAGAATCTTATTTATATCTTATAATATGAATTATATATATAGACACAATTTTATGATCTTTCTTCTTCTTCTTAATTATGATGTAGCTATTTTTTTAAACATTTAAATAAAAAATCCATCCTTTTATTCGACTTACTGCAAACTATTGGTTGTGAACAGACTTGTAGCGTCTCTGTGGTTCCATCAGTGTGCGTGATAATCGTGCGGAAGATCATGCGGCACCGTGTCGACTTTTTCTTACTTCTTCCTTGAAGCCCAGCCTCCTGAGGAAACCTATGTTCTACGTCAACATTACGCTCCTTCAAGATGCCGACGCAATCACAGGTAATATCTTTTGCAGGATCCATGTCAATCTCAATAACAATCGTGCCATCGATTTTCCGTTCGACGCAGGGCGTAGAGTTCTTGCCGCTTACTCGGCAAGCCTGATAAAACATGTGCGGCGCCACTCTGCCCAGATCAGTACCAATGAATACTTGTAGAGTCGTCGGTTTGTCATAGCCGATCAGTCGCACGATGGGAAAACCATTTCCGCTACGATCCTTTACCGCTCCTCGCGAACCCTCCGTCTGATAGCGAGCTCGATGTTGTTGCTCAGGTTGGCAGGCAATCTGCAGTTGAGTCTTACCGTTGACGGAGATGTTGGCTGGCAATGGGAAAAAAAGATCATAAACAATATTAGATCAGGATTGAATCTGTTTGGGAAGTGTACAGTAGATTGAGAAGTAATTTATGGAAGATGGCAGGTGTGAGTAAATAGAGAATGCTAAAGATTGTTGAGATCTCTAGTGGAATGTTTACTATTGGTTTGTTGGAGAAACGCCAAAGAAAGAGAGGCATATTATGTTGGAACTAGTCCAATCATATATTAGACATATGACAAATTAATAAAAGTTTATCATATTTCAGGATTTATAAAACAACGATTAGATACATTTGAAAAGTGAAGAAATTTTGATCCTTTTAAAATACAAAATTATAAACACTTATATTTCAAAGAGTTCAAAGAAAATTGGAAAATAAAATCTTTTAAAGGCCAAAAAATTAAGGCCCATGTTTGAAATATTCAAGACAAAATTTTAAAAATTCGAAATTCTTATTTTTATAAACGTAGAAAGATTAAAGATTTTGAATTAATTTACAAAATTTACATTATCATCAGTAAATCCATCATCATAAAATCATAATTTGATTCATTATTAATCAATGTGTTACGAATCATTTTTATTAAACCGTTAATACGATAAAGCACATTGTTCTATTATCCGTAATTATACTTAATATTTTAATCGCAGCCATGCTTGTTTGACCTATATTTGGTATCAAAAAGCGAAATATCAAATTTCATGATGTATTTATATTTTGTCTTGCCTATCGCTACGCGAGAGCGAAAAAGAGAGAGCGCTGGCTCCCGAACCGAAAGAGATAACTTATCGGAAAATAAGCAATTTCGTCGGAAATAATAAATTTACCGATGAGTTTGCTCTTGTTGCAAAACATCGAAGACGACAATGCAATGTGTTACTTCTGTAATGCGAAGTAACGAGTTGTTCATCCCTTCTCTTGCTCTCTGGCAAGACAAACGTTTTCTCTCTTCAGAAACGACTAACTTTATGAGATGCAATAAAGTGCACAAGTCTTTCATTGGTGTTAACTCAGTCGAATATATGTATACTTAGTATTGATAAGTAGAGTCTGCAAGAGAACTCGAAGTGCGAAATTTTCATACGCGATTGCATCAACTATACAATAATAATGTCGTTTGTAAGAGAATGTTACATTATTTGTATTGAAGTCATACCTAAAATAAGTAACCAAGTAATTTAAAGATTTAAAAAAATCAAAATTTCTTCCTTCTAAAAAAAAAAAAAAAAAATTCAATATCTGTTTATTTTATTTACTTGGAATTTGTATGCCGATTTCATTTTTCATCCTATATTCCTATTAATTTCTATCATATATATAGAAGTATTAAAAACTAAAACATATTCTACACAACTATCTAAAGACACATACACAATTGCGAAGTGAGGGTGATAGGCCCCTGATGAGCGGTCGATGTTCTTTTAGTCAGCACGCCCATGGCAGGTCGAGGTCTGGTCACCCCTACGATTCTGTTTACAGAATTAACGGTCCTACTGGATACACTTCCCAAACCGATTTCGTTGCCGGTGGTTCTGGTCGTCAAAGACTTATTGTCAGGACTAGTTCCGGCAGCCACATCCGGAAATGGGAAGTTTGCATCTTCGGATTCCAGCTTAATATCCATCTTCCTCCTTTTTGTGTCCTCCTCGCCAACACCGTTCCAAAGCTGATGAAACAAGTACATTATTGATCGACTCGTGACATAGATGTATATATAAAAAAATGTTTTGTTAAATATTCAAATTGTACTTTATATTAAATAATCAGATGTACATGTAAAAGAAAAAATGCTACAATCTACACACACACACACACACACATATGTCTGTATGTATGTATAAAGTATACAAAATTTAGCAATATCTTAAACATATAATTTAATAATCTTATTAAGATATTATTATCTTAATTAAATATTTTAATATCTGAATGATTAATATCTTAATTTAAAATTCCAATGTTTTATTTTAGTGAATCTTTATGTAATAATATTATAGGAATATAATTAAACTAAATTTAAATTACAAACTAATTTATCTTTATTAAATTAAATTAAAATTTTATTAAAATTCTGTTAATATTAAATATCTTAATAATGCAATTCAGTATCATTTTTCGCTCGATGCTGTAAAAAAAGTTATTTCGAGTGATTAGTAGGGAGACAACCCATACGTGCGCCAACGTCTGTGTACTTAATTTAACGAATCAGAACTCGGCTGGGTTCAACTACCGTTCGAGCGGTCGGCGATCTCCAATGATGATATTGATGACGATCACGCGTACCCTCGTGAACACATTAAATAACTTCATCTGGCTTCTAACAACAAGGAGATTCAAGGCCGTAACCGTAGCAAGAATAAGCAAAGTGCGAAGCTCATATAGGGACCCGTAAACTCTTCCTTTTCTTCTTCTGATCTTTCAGAAAAAGGAAAAAGACAAAAAAATATGTTTGAACCAATTATTAGATTCGATTAATAACTTGTGAACAAATTCTTGTTTGCGGATAAATTTTTTTTTGTTGATTTCGAAATAATATAATTTTTTTAACATTTTATAACAAGTACTTTTTTTATTCGTAATGTTTCACGTGTAGCGAAAATCTAAGTAGGAAATTTGACAATAAGTTTACGGGCCTCTAATATTTCTAGATACTAAATTGTATTATATTAAAAATTGTATACAGCAGATGTCATAAAACTAGAACTCTAGCATATAGTTTATAGCTTAGTGTTAGTAAAGTTATATACACAGCAATTAATAAGATCTGAATCGTTTGGTCAATGTTTGACAATATCATCTTATTTGTCGTTAGGTACTAACGTTGACGTTGTTGAAATGCTGTTGACGTTCCTCGGAGCCGAGACCGGAATCGTTTGAGTTGTCGTCTTGCGTTGTACCCGTTCTAGATCCGTGGTCATCCGAGCTCCTCACAGTGATGCCACCGAAAGACGGGATTCTAGATTGTTTTTGCTGTTGTTGTCGTTGCTGCTGCTGCTGCTGCTGTTGTTGTCGTTGCTGGTGGCTGACCACCCTCCTCGTCGTGGAATGAGCGCGATTATTTGTAGTTGTGGTGCTTCTCAAGATAGACGATGCTGTCACCGTCGACGATGTGCCACCTGCATTGCTAACTGAAAAATAAATACGCTAACTAAACTTTAGCTTAACTAGAATAAATACAAGGCAGACGATCAAGTCTATCAATTAGATAAAGCACGAATATACCATTTTTATATCAAACTTTCCTGACATGACATATATCAATGCTCTATCATCTTTCTATCAAATGAAAATCTGATAATATATATAATTATTTTAAGATTCTCAGAATCATCAGAATAAATTCTCTCTTCTACTTCTTTTCTAGAGCCGTATTTGTTTAGATTTCAAGATTTCAGCAAATTCTCCTCTTTCCTTCTAACAATCCAAAACACTATAAAATCATATACTACCGAATATCATACTATTATATTGATCAATAAAATTATGTATATCTTTGAATCTATTTTCAAGCTTTCATTACCAATAAAATTGAATCTCCGAGCACGAATCACCATTCGATGCAACATTGATAGACCAACTCTCGATTTACATGTCGTGCATGAAGAGCCGGCGTGTGCATCGTCGGGATGCGATAAAGGGGGAAAAATACGAAACACACGAGCCCCAGCGAAAGAGGGACAAAAAGATACAGATGATGAGAAGGAGTAAGAGAGAGCGTAAGGGAAGGAGGCAGAGCAATGTCGAACGATCTATCTATAGACCACCTCGACTACTGGATGGGATAATTGCGTGGGGGTGAAGTTGCAATCGCGGACGCAACTGGTGACGACGGGGTTCGATTCTACATCCCTCTCTCCTTCCACCCCGGCGACCCATAGGGGGTGGGCACGTAATCGACGCATGCACACACGTGCATTAGCTGTGCATCTGTGTGAACGTCGAGGAAAATCACGGGACGATGTCAACGACCCGGCTGTCGGTTTCCAATCTCATTTCTCTTTCTCTTTCTCTCTCTCTCTCTCTCTCTCTCTCTCTCTCTCTCTCTCTCTCTCTCTCTCTCTCTCACTTTCTTTCGTTTTCTTCCTCTTTTCTAGCGTCGCTGCTATTATTGCCAATCATTACATTATATCAAGTTGTAACAATTATTATTTTTTCTTTTCACAATCTATGTCAGAAATAGACTCCTTTTTTTCTTTTATTATAGTTTCTCTTATTTTTCATTTATTATAGTTAGCGCAAAAATAATTTATTATTCGTGAAGTCCACATTTAAATGTAAAATACTTCCAAGTTTTAGTTTTATACAATCTTAGAAAAAGTAATGTAACAAATCGTTGTTCAAATAGACCAAATATCTGAAACAGTGTTTGCCACGATAGCGTTCAACAGGTTTATAATATGTAATATTTACTTTACGATTTATGGAAGATAAAAGTATTACAAGTTCCGAGTATAGTTCACTCTTCGACTCATCATCTTCCCGCATTTCCTTTAAAAATCATACACACTGATCACAGCCATTGGATATTTTGCAAATAACGGGTGGCGCCATTCACTACAATAGCTGCATAATCAAGCCATGCCATAAAGATAATAATCGCGAAGGTCTCGTAAATAGTGACGTCCGATGGTTTTAATTATACCCTGGCAATCTCGCCAGTCGATAAATAAACACGACAGAACGCTCTGTACACCTGGGGTAGAGGTGAATGTATCTCTTTATCGTCTCGCCTGTGTGTTCGCGCGCGTCCACGTGGAAGGGTACCGCCAAGACGAATTAGGGCTCTCTCTGATATTTGCGTCTTCTGGCCCCACCACGTCCTCGAGTTGGACAGAAAAAAAAAGAAAAAAAGAAAGAGAGAGAGAGAGAGAGAGAGAGAGAGAGAGAGAGAGAGAGAGAGAATGTACCCTCGATAACAGGATCGATAAACATCGTTACTATTATACGGCAAACAGAGCGCGAGCGCGCTAACTACGACGCCTCTCCTCTCGAGTCTCAAGGATATATCGTTACCAGGACGAATGGATGGAAGGACGAACAGACGGATCGATGGTCGGTCAATCCCCATCGCGGTCGGATGGGGTATCGTTCCACGAGACACAGACGTAAATTCGTCGATTACCGATGTTATCAGTAGATTCTATTTCTTACGTCCTCGCTCGAAATCGTCGTGAAAAACGCAGACGTGTGAAGGACGAAAAAAACGCCTTCAAGAGAGGCATTTCTAACTCTATAACAGATAACTTTAATTTTATTTCATAGATAATAGAGTTTTATGAATCATAGGTAATTGGAGATTACAGTTGTAGAGAGATTACATAGTTGTACAACGTACGTCTGGAAATAGTGATGATATATTCTACAATAAATAATAGAGTTTCATGAAGATAAATAATTGGATAAATGCTGGCTTTTCAATAGATGTACACATTGTATATAAAGAGTACATTAGAATTCCATAGTAAAATTACCTTGCAATCCATAATTAAGTTTGTTTTTTTGTTGAACACTACCTAACGCGACAGAGATACCTCTGCGATTTACTATAGATTCATTTTAGGATATATTTCAGATGTTTTACGGTCTCCTTGGGTTCCGACAAAATGTTTCGTTGCGCTCACATGACAGTCTGTGTACACTTAATGGCATCTCTGATAGCCTACTTAAGTAGTCAGATAAGGAGCCGAAGAGTCTCCAGAAGCTCGGCTACACCGATACCGAAAGAAATAGAATACAGATATATATATATAGACTGTACATTTATTACTGCCTTATATATAGAAAATTTTAAGAAATCAATGAAAAATACACAAACTTAATGACAGTGAAACGTCAATGTCTTAAAATTGACAAATCTTTAAAACTTGAAATAAGAAAATAACGAAAAGATTAAACTAAATATACTTGCGTAAACATTTTTAATGAGTTAAATGAATGAAATAGAAATAAGACGGTTAAAAAAAGTCCAAATTAAAATACCGCAGAATATTATTGTGTTAACGAAAAGACATCGCATAGTTTGTGGCACGAAAGAAGTAAAGACGAGAAGCAAATTTTATTGATTATTGATGTTCTGATCAGAAATGCGGCGGTAGTTTATCGCTAAAAACATCGTATATCTTTTCGAACGAGTCCCGATAACGAGACACTGATTTCAATGATAGGCAGACACGACATACAGTCCGGACTCCCTCATAGCGAAAACGAGGACAGACAAGATCCTTCGACGATAACAGAAACGTTACAGCTTGTTGATGAAATCCGATTGATGAGCATTGGAATTTCTGTCTCGATTAATATTCAAATTGCCACGTGAATTCCAATGAGTGTAATGGTAATTATTATACCTGTCTGTATTTTCGTTCTATCATAAATGAAAATTGTATTAACAAGAAAATTAATAATGATAAAATAATAAAAATTTATATAAGAATATACGTGTAATTTATAAGTTAAAAAAATTTCCCAATATTTTTCCAACTAATCAGATCATTAAATATTATTCTTTTTCATCTTTATCACTAAATAACATTAACATAATTATCTACCTAATTATTTTTTTATTTAACTATATAATACGTTAATAACAAAAAAAATAATAATAATAAACTTTACATTTTAAATTCATCAAAATAATTATTTAAAAAGCGAAAATAAATGAATCAAACAGTATTTTTTTTCTCGAAGATAGAGGAGAATATCTATATCTTTGTCCTAATCAACTATTTGACCACATTAATCATCTGTATCAATGTAAATATAAAATTATCGCATTTTATTGACTTAAAGAAAAAAGCGACTCCAATGAAGTAAAATCATCGATGCAAAAAATTGTTTTAAAAAGAATTTTAAGAAAGTTTAACACTTTTCTTATGTATATATAATTTAATTTACTTTTTCTTTAATAATCATATAGCTTTATATTTCTAAAAATTTTTTTTTAATTATTATTAAAATTATAAGTAACAAAAACTTTACTTTTTCAACAAACTTTATATAATACTTGTTTATGTATTATAATTCTTAAAAGTTGTATATCTCTAATTAACTTAATTATTGCAGTCTTATAAGATTCGAATAAGTATATTTAGAGACGTCGCTGGTAATTGCGTATTAAATTTTTGTTGCCGATTGACTCGAAAAACCAGTTTGTTTGGCCTAATCAAATTTATCAATCCGCCGCCAATTGAGTCAACTCTCATATGCATTCGTGTGCGTGTTAGCTCCGTTATTCAACGAATTATAGGCGTTATTCAACTATGTATACAGCGCGCCGTTAACGAGCCACGTATGCGCGCATTCGTGTTTACATGCGATTTTAGCGATCATTGAAATACGAGTATAGGCCAAAGACTTTTTTTTTGTATATCAATTCAAGGAGATGATTACATAGATCGCGTTCACATACGGAGTGTACATTTCGAAACACGGATGTAATGATGACGTAATTAAAGGTATTGGATTTTTTATCCAAACTGATTAATATTATTTGAGAGAGAGAGAGAGAGAGAGAGAGAGAGAGAGAGAGAGAGAGAGAGAGAGAGACTCGAGTCCTTGGAATCTTAGATTTTTTTAATCCTAAAAACCGAAGAGCTTCAAATCTTCGAATTATTAGAATTATCTAGAATCTTCCAGTTCTTGTAGAGATAATGGTTCTCTAAACTTTTACATTCAAGAAACACAACGATTAAATAATCGTGTTTTGATAAATGAATTCGGTTAGTAAAAATTCGTAAGTATATATCATTAACAGCTAATATATACACATGCACGCACGCACACATACACATACACACACAATTGTTTAAAATTAAAAAAAATGTTTAAATCTTCGGTTAATTAAAATTTGTAGAATTCACATATATAATTTATAACTTTTAAAAATTATTTTCTTTTAGCTCACTGTTCGATTGTCTTATTTGATTTAATTCCGACTGAATAAGATTGCCGCGTAATCAGTGATGGCGTTCAAAAGTACATTCAGACAAGTAAACAGTGACAAGAGAATATTGATACGAGCACATTAAATATTCGTCTTGCAAAAAAATGTGTCCCGCCTACATGGAAGTTAAGTTTCATGTTTTTAATTGTCAAATTTCTCAATTTTCATCTATTGAATTTCAGAACTCGATTCTTATAATTTTCAAAATTTTCGAACAACATAATCGTCAGATTTATTATCAAACTTTGAAATTTCAAAAATTATCTTGTTAAAATAACAATTAATTAAAGACAATGAAGTAAGTATATGCTTATATTACTTTCTTTTATTCGTTATTGGATTCATTTAAGTCAACATTATCACCCAGTACCGTCCAAATTATTTTTAATACTCCAATATCCGCATCTTTCTCATGTTGGTACAATGTTTATTGCAAAATTACATTCCCGTATATGTTATTATATTCCTTATTTATATCTTGTTCTCATATTTCATAGTGTCTCGAACCCCTTAGACACATATCAGGAATCGCGAAGGTTATCTGCAACCGTTTGCATACGTTTTCCCGCTGGGCAGCCACGAGATATTAAAGCTGAGTATTTTCAACAATAATAATGCCGGCGGAAGATAGCGCGGAAAAACATTTGTCACAAGTTTATTGACCTCGTAAAAGCGCACGCGCACACATAGTTTCATTCTAAAAGCCATAGAATAAAAAGAGATGAATTTATAGTCTGCCATATGTTTTTTACTAGTGCACGTAAGCTCTCTTTCTCTCAAATTTACCGACAAAGTACTCTCAAAATTAGTACTGTTAATGAGAAACAGAGAGAGCAAGATTTTTTTTTATTGCAATGGACAGTTTGCATTCGGAAAAAAAAGATGTCTGCAGTCGAATCCCCTCCTATTGTGAAATCGTCAAGACTGAACTCTTTCTTAAATTCTGTTCTAATGATGTGTGCAAAATATCTTTTTAACCGTTAAAGTAAAACAAGTTCCAATCCCTATAATGATAAGTAAAAATGATTAAATAAATCTTCAAGTCTAACATACTTTAAAGACTCTAAATCTTCAAAATATCAGTCTCCAAGCTTAGAATTTAAATCATTCTTAAACAAATTAGATAAGATAGGTAAGATTAAAAAATCCTCTTTTATAGATATAGACCGATAGAGACGTCAGATAATCTAAAATAAAACATTAAAAGCGGGGAGAATACAAGGAAACAAACAAAACTGGTTTTGTCCGATAAAACGAAGTTGAATAAAATCGACTGAAAAAAAAACCCTTTTTTACAGTTTGCTCCGAATAAATGTGATCCTACAAATATTATAAAGTCTGAATAGAGAAATTCAGCAGCAGCATCAATATATTCTCAAAAGAATTTTTAAAGTATTTATTTAATTAAATAAAAGAAAATAAAATAATATAATATTATATAAAATATAAAGAAAATTAAATTTTAAAAGAAGTCTCTGGAGACGAGACAAAAAAATCATAAACATATACTCGTGAAATATTCAACTATAATTTCTTAAACTCATATTAATTACCATGACGATAAAGATCTGTTAACGTGCCGTTTACACAACTCGATTGTAGGAGCATGCCCAGATGATCGTTGACATGGTCCAAGGTCGCGCTGCTACTCCTCCTTAATTCCTGGCGCCTTTTCTCGAGATCGGGTGCCATTTAGGCTCCCCGAGAATCTATGACTTTTTTCGCGGCCCGTCGTCCTTGACAAAGCAAAAAATTGTTCCACACACGAATCACTAAACAATTTCAGCTCAGTTTCAACTCTTTATTCATCAGCTTCCAAAATTTATGTCCTAAGATCACTTTTCGTTCCTAGATACCGCAAAATTGTTTTAAAATCCACAACAGTTTTAGCTTGATTTTAAATAAATTGTCCGATCAAGTGTCACGTAACAATTCGATTCCACTGAGTTCCGAAATGTTTGTATCGACAAGTGTTTTTTTTTTGTTTTTGTTTTTTTTTAAATCCTCAGGCCTTAAGGCCTCGCAGTCCGTGCACTAGCGCGAAATATCAACTCCATATCAATTGGCACGTTCTACATCATTGCGAGCGTGTTCAAGTTTCCGTAAAGATGCAAATGGGCGGTATGCCATCCAAATCAGCGACGCAGATACGTATATTTGAGGAACGAGAGGAGAGGAAACGCGTGAGCGGAACGATAGCGAAAAGACACGATGCGCGTCGCACGCAAGACTAACGTCTCGTCCGAGATCAGCGTGACCCGACAACGCAAGTAAATAAGCCCCCCACCCGCGTCGCATCATCACGTATGTTGGCCGACGCGGCGTCGGCGATGGCGCGCCGACGAAGGTGACCAATCAACAGGCGCTAATTAGCCTCGAGTTATCGGTGGAGGCGCTTAAGCTTGATTGAGTATCGATACAACGCATTTTTTTTTTTCATTCAATCTCGAAGAGACGCGAATACAAATTTTCAAATACGACGCCTCTCAATCGTTCCCTGAAACTCGTACAAATGTTTAAAAAACTGAACATTGTATTTTATGTAACAATATAACTCGAACGAGAGAGATTATAAAGATAATTTCAGCGCTATTAAAATTGTGTAAACAAGATTTCTTAAGAGAACCTATTTTTTTTCTTCTTTTTTTTTTTTTTTTTTCGGGGACAAAAAACCTTCATAAAAGTGATTCCTAATTCGCAAAATTTAATCATGCAATTTGGTAACGTTCAATTCTTTCAAGGTCAAAGCCTTTCGTATTTTGAGTCACTTATAATGCATAACCAATTTTCACCTGCATCAGCTGTATACGCGAATCTTCGTGAGAGACGCGTGAGAGAATTCTGTTCCGTCACGGTGAACGACGATTAGATAATCGACACGAGCGTGATCGATTAAATGCGCGGGCGCGCAACGCGTCACGATTCTTGGCGTCGATCGTGACGTCAAAGGTCGATTATAAGTTTACAATTCGCGAACCATTTACGACCCGTGTAGCGATTTAATGCGAGAGGTGCATCACGATAGCGTAGTTATCAATCCAGTTGGGTAATCCATTCTAATTGTTATTTATACGCGGATTCGTAATTCCGCAGTTTCAGCGATCCGTGAATCCCCCACGCGAATCAGCGTAACTACAGGTACGTCAGATGTACGCAAAGTGCTGAAAAATAGTATTATGAGATAATGTCAAAGAAGAGTCGATAGAAAAAAAGGAAGTTTCCGTAAATATTAGCTGTAAATAAGGCTGGAAAAATTTCCTCCTTGAATTATATAACCGATTGAAAATGTTTCATGATAAATAAAACTGCACGTGTGTCTGCCAAAAATTGCAGCTTTATATGTTGATGCATTCCTGGCATCTAGAAAAATACAAAAGAAACCTCTCAGACGATTTTACAAATACACATAATACGGGTAATATTTCTTTAAAAAACAAATACATATCTATATATATATATATATATATATACCATTGATATAATTTAACAGAATGTATAATTATATAATAAAACAATTACAGTAAATCGATATTTATATGAAAAGACTATAAATTATTTTAATTTATTTTAATTTTATTTTAATTATTTTGATTCACAAGAGCCATATCAAGGTGTCATTGAATGCGAAATGCTCAGTCATCGGGATTTTCCGTGCGATCCACAATTTTGAGATTCACAAATTCATGTGTTTTATACATCAGTCGATTTAATTTATCGATCATACATTGATTTGCTATTTATTATGCGTCTGTCCGTATACCTATTTAGCTACGCTATTTAAACTCTGGTTTTTTCCCGCTTTTTCTTCAATGAAATTCAATCGCCTGCGCGGATTTTCCATCAAGAAAACATCGCGAATATTCTGCGCAGCGCGAAAACTCGCAAGCACTGCAAAGAGTTGTATACGTGTATATACGTATTTATTATTATTTATCATTATTGTTATCTCAGTCGCCGCGGAAACCCGAGACACCGATCTAAAAAGCGTCGATCTAGAGAGCGCGAAAAATCACCGAAGCGGGAATGCGATGACGATTGAGAAATATTTATCGCGAGCACTACATTAGCGTCTGTCTGTTTCATTAGCATCTACAGAATGTTCAGAAAAATCTTACTTTTCTTTCGATTCGAAAGAATTTGAAATGCGTTTGTGAATGTTTTTTTTATTGATGACTTTAGTTTCATCAATCATTTGTCTCTGATTACTCGATTGCAAAAATCAAATAATACCAAGTGTTCGGAACATTACTTGAATATAAAGTTCACTGCTGCTAATAAATCTTTATAAATCTGTTTTGTATTCTCTACCATTATTGCGTATTGTAACATCTTATAATTTATATTCGGTTAATGTTGGTGACACGTATCGCATACATTGATATTCGTTAAATAGTTTGTTGCGATTGAATTAAAATTAGATTAAATTGTCAACTCCATTAAAACAGCAGAGATCTTAATGCAGAATTATGTTAGGTCAGGATTAATCAAACTGTTACCACGATTTATTGTTAGTGTAACTACAGTCAGGGTTAGATTAAAAATTGCTGATAATGCTATGTTGTAAATGATAACGCTACATCGTAATCTTTAGTTATATCGATACTAAATTTTTATTATTATATATCTGCTGTATGTTTGCTAAATCTCTTCACTCGCAAAGTCTGTTTGTGTGTTTTCTATCTCTATATTATATATTTAAATCCACACAAATATGAATTCTGATAACAGATATTATATAATTATACAATCGTATCTTTCGCAATCTCTTTTTCGAGAAATTTATGTTATAAACTATAAATAATTTCGACTTATCCCTCCCTTATGATTGTTTCTTATTCCATCGTTTTCGCACAGTAGTAAGTCAACGAATGCAATAAAGTCCAATGTACACGAGACGATCGCACACAACTCGATATGTTTGTTGCTTGCTTTTCTCCTCCTTCTTTTTTTTCTATCTCTCTCTTTCTCTCTCTTTATATACGCCGTTCAATTACTCATTACATACACATTCGCATAGCATTACACACGCACAGCACATAGCTATAAACGTATAGCGCACCCACATAAAAAAGAGACTCCTACGTGTTCGTTGATAGCGCGGTAAACGTCTATAAACTCATTCGTCCTATTAGTCATGCTAAACGATTACCGGTCGTCTCATAATGATGGGTCATATGAAAATCCTATGACGATGACGATCGAGTTTTTGCGAAAAATGGATCGCAAATATGTATTTCCCGGATATATTTGTCGCGTCATATACCTGGATACCTATGATTTATATAAAATTGTATCGTAATGAAAGATGCTTAAACATGAAATCTCCTATGATAACGGTATCTTGGTTTCAATAACCAGTACCTTCGACATCATTAAGGTATCGTGAAGAAGAAAAATTTAATTTAACGGCTTATTCAACGTACGTTGTAAATCCAATAAATATTTCTAGAAATTATATTTAAATATTCCGATACAATTGATACTATAGTATCGTTGTTAGCGCAATGTCCGCGCGCACGCGCATAAATGACAGCGATTCTAATACGGCTCGTTGAACGTGAATCTCGTCTACCACTGGACGATGACCCGTCTCTTGCTTATTTATCGCCGCGTTTTTACGGCTTAACTGTTATTTGGTGCTTATACTATGAAACATTCGACATACACATACATACGCGTTGGTGCCGTCCGTCTTATCGATCGGTCGATATGATCTTGGTGAAAACAATTTATATTATTTAAATTATTACTTCTAGGTATATTTATTTGTTTTATTTTTTTTAAATTTTATTATGTAAAACAAATACTTGAATTTAGAAATTGATTTTTCATTTCAATAAAATTTCATCGTTTTTTATCGTTTCGTGATGACTGAGACGCTACAATTTTATTATTTGTATGTGTCATCATTGATTATATAATTATTATTATATATATTTATTATTTTATTTTTGATTATATATATGGTTGCTTCGCTGCTTCGAATTTGCAATTTTTTATAATTTGGAATAATTATATAATCAATGATGACACATACAAATAATTAAATTGTAGATTCTCAGTCATCAGGAAACGATAAAAAATGATGAAATTTTATTGAAATGAAAAATCGATTTCTAAATTCAAGTATTTGTTTTATATAGTAAAATTTAAAAATAAAAAAAATACATATATATATTAAAATTTAATTAATTTATTCGTCTAAATTTAATTTGATACCAAATTAATTTTTTAAAGAATAGCAAAGATCCTACAACTAGCATTTAAAAATTGTGTTATTTTTTCATTATATAAAATTTATTATATAATTACTTTTAATTTAAAAGATCAACATGTAAATATCGTATATTTAACGCTGAATTTAATTGCAAGCGACGCCAATGTATACCCACTGTAATGTATAAAAGTCCATCATGATTACGTCGAAACTACGCATCTGCGTGTGATTCGATTAGGCGAAGAAAACATTCGAATCGAAAGGGGAGAGGACGGCGAGGTTTTATTTCGCTACGACCATGAGATGAATACTGAATTGAGATGCGTTTTTTGTGGACTCTGGGGCCTTATCTTTAGGTGGACGGCCTGCTATCATATTGTGGTTTTCATAGAAAGACTGATAACGCACGTGATGCAAACAACGTGAACGGACAGTAAGAACCTTTTCCGATGCTCTCTACACATTATCAGAATATTTGAGTTATCACCGAAAAGAAACTTCAGAATTATTAAGAAAGAAAGTCTGTAGAGGAATTAAATTAAAAAGTTTTAAAAAAAACTTTGAAGATGCTTGAAAATCAAGGTCCACCCAAGCAACAGTTTAAAAACAATCTATGAAGACCATTGAATCCCGAGTGTTCTCAAAATCTTTGATACTTTGAACAGTGCTTTAAGAACCCCTCTTTGAAGATTTTTGGGAATCTTGAAAAATCTGTCTAAAAATATTCATTTGAGCGTCACTGCTGGTAAGTGTCGCGCTCGAAGCTATCATATTTCGCGAACACGTGTGGTACGTATAGCGTACCTTGGTATCGTTCGCTGCGCCGTACATTCCTCAAATCACTCGCTGATGAATCCGTTCATCCAGCTGCTCGGTCAGCTGAGCACCGCTGAATTGTAAATCAGGTCTGTTACCTTGCTGGCCTCAAAAACAGTCAAGCTCAAACATTTCTTAGCCTCGATCTCTCAACCAATTAAGCACCCGCCGGTCGAATGTATGCCTGTTGAATAAAAAATGATGTTATGTAAATACAAAAGTTCGGCTTCACGCATACGTGACGCCGAATCGTGATGACTGTTATCTTGGCCGGATCTACAAAAATATGTAGACTCAGCAAAACATGAAACTAGAGACGTAAAGCCGTCAAAATATATATACTCTTCTCTCTCTTTCTCTCTCTCACTCTCTCTCTCTCTCTCTCTCTCTCTCTCTCTCTCTCTCTCTCTCTCTCTCTTTCTCTCCTCCTCCCTTATTATTAATTTCGACATACGTGTCAGTATGTTAATGTCTTACAAAATTATATACGGTTTGTAAAAACTTACACGGGTATCCAAATATTTCTCCTTAATTATTTTGTCAAAATAATATAAATATATATCATAAGAATTTAAACATTTTTCTTTTTAAAAATTATTATCTACAAAGCTGTCATAAAAAATTTCAATCTATTTACAAAGTATTATTAATTTATAAATTATTTCGATGCAAATATCGATACTTAAAACTTGGATACTTTAAGCTTTCAGACATTCATGACTGCGAGCATTTTACACATTGATGTAAGAGGCAAATATCAAAGAGAAAGTAAGGGATCCGTATTTTTCTATATCTTTTTTTGATACGGTAATATTCGTAACTTATATCATATTAGCATATCTATATATAATATCCAATAGAAAGATCTACTAAAAATTCTCGCTATAGATATGTATATATAGAGCCGGATTATTAGCTTCTTTCGACATTAAAAATTTACTACGGTAAATATAGTAGTTTCCATATTAATTAAATGTTGAGATGTAGGACACAATTATTATAATTTATAATACTATTAATCAAAAATATTATTAGATACTAATTATCTAGAAAATTATTATTATTAGATATTAATTATTATCTACCATTATCAGATACGAATTATTTTATATTAATTAAATATTGTGTGTAACATGTAAATATATTTAATATTTAATTTTTATTTACATTTGTTAATATTTCATATTTTTAAATCACTTTTACTCGTCTTTTTCTTTCCTTATTCCTATCTCCAGTTTTGTATTGATAGCTACGATCTATAGTATTATCTCTAAATTAGGCAGTGAACTCTATTCTATACTGGGTTAATCAAATGAGAAAAAAAGTGCTGATTGAAAAAGAAGATATGTATTCGTATCTTTTTTTATTATTAAAAGAAAAGGTCAAAGAAAGAAAAGGATGTAGAAATATAGTATTTGTCCTCTGGCCTTTATCTCTATACCTTTATCTCTATACTTATGACTTATTTGCTTAACATGATACTAGCCATTCCAATAGAAGAGTTTACTGAAATTATGAAACCTTTTGTGTTATTAAACGAAACATATCGATAATAAACTCGCAATTAAGTGGTTAAGAAATATCGATACTCGCGCACGTGCTGCTCCTGAAAATGAGTATTGTTCGTAGCATTTACGTAACTTATAACTTCTCAATGTAGAAAAGAAATATCAGGTTATGTATGAAATATTGTATCTGTAAAGAATAAAAATTCCATGAAGAAGAAACAAAAAAGGAGAAACTTATATTTTCATCGAAGTCATTTTTCTTTTTGTCAAGTCAATTGCTTTGACAAAAATGCGAAAAAAAGCAAGATGTGGCTCTACTTCAAAAAGGTAAACGAAAATATAGTATCGTGCAATTTGTACAATGAGCAGATCAAGACATATGGTACATTCAGTACGTCCAACATGACACGTCACTATTTTAGAAAGCATAATAAAATCGATAATAAAAACAAGACGAATGAAAGACTTAAGAAATTGAAACTGCTCGAGAAGAGAAAAAAAGGTTTGTTAATTTCTCTTTCTCTTTCTCTCTCTCTCTCTCTCTCTCTTTACTTTTACAGGTAATAATAGTGCATTTTCACATATAAAAGTATATATATATACTTTTTTTATCAAATAGCTTTATTACTTTGCAAATAAATTTGAATTGCAAATAAGTTTGTTCTTTTTGTTTATGTTGTATTAGGAACAATCACTTTCTACACAAATGGACCCATCAACTGTAGCTCTCAAACCTAGTTATTCTAGTAAGTTATATTCTTCTTATTTAATAATAATATCGAAATACTTAAGAATAACTACACGTGCTTAATATCTTGTGATTTTTACATAAATTATTTTTCAGATTATAAAAATTGTTATGCCAAGATATTGAATGCTATCCTTTAGTTCATCTGCATTGATTATAGACCACTTAATATTATTCAATGTAAGGGATTCAAACATCTATTGAAAGAACTGGTACCTCGTTATAAAATTCCTAGTAAAAATGCAATAAAAAAAAGACTAAACGAGAAATATGATGTGGTAGCTCAAGTCTTCAAGCAAAAGTTGAACAAAACTTTATATGTGACTATCAGTATAGATACGTGGTCCAAAACAGCATCAAGTAAAAGTTTCTTGGCAGTCACAGTACATTTCATAAGTGGATCCAGAAAATTAGAATCAGGAAACATTGAAACCATTGCATTGTCGAAATGTACTATAGATCACCTTGCGCATGCTCTTTTAAAAGCTCTGATGACATGGAACATCGATATCATTAAGGTTGCAGCAGTTGTGACTAATAATGAGCCTAATATAATTAGCGCTGTTAAGGAGATTTTTGGTGAGGAGAAGCATATAACTTGTTTCGCTCACATCATCAATCTAGTAGCAGAAAATTCTGTGAGAAACTGTAAAGACCTCGAGAATATTATTAACAAAGTAAGGCTGGTTGTAAAGTTTATAAAAAATAACACTGACATTAATAATGAATTGTATCAGCGTCAAATTAATTCTGGTACATCTGAAACTGAAACAAGGAAACTCATTCTCGATGACAAGAGTAAATGGAACAGTATGTTCTACATGATAGAACGATTTGTCGAATGATGGACAGTAATCAATGATGTCTTACTTACAAAACACAAAGCTCCCGAGATGCCGACGGCCGATGAACTAATCACGTTGAAGGAAATACTAGATTTATTGAAACCCTTGGAATTGATGGCACAAGAATGTTTGGTTGCAAACTATGTCGCAATATCGAAGATAATACCACTTATTAATTGTGCTCTAACCCATTGTAAAACCACTACACAAACGACGGAGCTGTCGGTAAAATTGAAGGAAGTTATTTTGACAGAATTTCAGAGATTCAACCATATAGAGTTCATCATTTCGATCACTGTCGCCACTATACTGGATCCACGCTTTAAGAACATACATTTCTAGGATAAACAGGCTCTGCCTAATGCCATTCACCTATTAACCGAAATGGTAAGCGATTTGTCCAGCGTAAGCTTGTGCCATGAGTCTAATACGAAAGAAGAGGAAACCAACAATCTCTGGAATCATCATAAACTTCTGCAGCTGCAGTTCAATGCATCTTTAAAGGACGAGCTATCTTTATGCCTAGCTTCTTGAATTCGGTAGAAGGAGAATATTGGTATCGATAAATCTTGATAATCGATATTTGATTATGTTATTAACGATAACGACGTTCGAAACAAAAGCATTGACACGTCGAAGGAAATTATTCTATATGTATTTTATCAGAAGAAAATAATCTATTCTACTCATATATTTTTATGATAAATTGCTTATGTTTGCTTTACTGCTTATAATTATCATTTTACGTGCTTTTTTGTAGCTTTAGATACTTTCGATTTTTATCAAAAATGAACCGATATGATCTCTAACATCGTCGAACATCAATATTTATTTATCAGAATCAAGACTTATAATTTATGATTATTAATTCCAAAGCTCGAATAAATAAAAGAATTGTTGATATAAAATTCAAATATATCCAAATATGAGATATTTTTGATAAAAAATATTGAATATCGAATAGTTGAGTGTCTTTCGAGTAGCGAAAGTGCTCGCAAATTGCTAAATCCTTATTCAGCTTCTGCGACTCGCAGATGCCGCTCGAGATCGTTCAAAGAAGCAAATTGTTAAGACTGTAGATTGGTAGTGATTGAGTCTCCATTGCAAAGACCTTGAGGGCGTTTAACGCGCCGGTGTTCGCGATGGTTGTTCTACAAAAAGTTTCTCTCGCCATTCGATTAGCTTCTTTGCGCGTGTTAATATAGCAGTCCCTTAAAGTTTTAAAACCCTTTATCTCTAATCTAATCGTGCAAAAAAGTCGACGTTCTTAAAGAAGTCTTAAATGTTCATTTTTTTTTATATATAGTACTGAATACAATTTTATAGTCGGATCATTGAAATATTCAACACACACACGCACAAAATAAATAAATAAATATATATAAATATATATATATAACACAGGATTGATAAATTTTAAATGGCGGATTTAGTAGATAATAACAATAGTTTTCCTTCATTTTATAAGCAATATGTGTAATTCTGTGAGAAAATAAACAAGTTAAAGAAAATTAAAATTGTAAATTCATTGACTTTATAATACCGAGTTTAAATAACTTAATGCGATTTACGATCGCTCATTAAGTGGTACTTGTTCACATTTACAATGATGTCGATGTCACAGCTTAAAGATAACGCGAGTGCTTTTTTAATTCAGACACTTAAAATTATTATCCGATGTTTAAATAGCCATCGATAGTGACACGCAAATTTATTCGATACGTATAATCCGAGTTACTACACATGGTCATGTGGTCGCGAAGAAAACCACATGGTCACGCTGATGGCGCAAGTAAGCTAATTTTTTACATTTCGACGAAGATATGTGTGTTGTTTCTTAAACAACAATTAATGTATATTTTATATATATATATATATATATTCTCGATATATTTTATTTATATTAATATTGTGGGTATCTAATATTCTTATTTATGTTCAGTTCCTTCGAGTCTTTTAAGAGTACATGTAACGATGTAACTATATACCATATATTATAATCTGCAACGCGCGATTTAGTTACACACACACACACACACACACACACACAAACACATAAACACATGTGATATCCTACGTATTCTCTCCCGTTTCGTTATCACATCGTGAATCGTCCTTTCTGCCCCACCATCTATTCTTATCGCGGTATGCCAAGAATGCATTTTCACCGCTTCAAATAACGTTGTGTCTCTCTAAAGATTATTTTTAACGCACTCTTTTATGTTAACGCATCGGCGATTGCATCATAGTTGAGGAAGCTACGTTATTACAATAAAAAAAAAAAAAATAATATCGCGCTCTTTGTGCCATTTTTTTTATTATATAATTAAAACTATATACAACAAATTTCACGAGATTTACAACGGAATAATCGATATTTCGAACGTAGTTTCCGCGAATGTGTGTAACATATCCGCATATTGCCATTAGTGTGCGTTGCCCTCGACCATTGCATTTCCCTTAATCATGCTTCGGAATAATAAACGCGATCGCGTTGCGTCGTAATATATCGTACGATTGCTGCGGGAATCTAACCGATTCCTTGGTCGCGTTTGTCGTGCATTTTCGTTGATTATAACGAGTGCAATTAACAGGCTGAAATTTGAGCAGCTTGCAAAAGTTGCCATGTTCAAGGATCGTAGACCTGTTACGTATGCTCTTCGAGGTTTGAATCTCGCGGCTCGCAACAGATTCCTAATTTATCGCGGTCGTGTTGCTCCGGGCTCCGAATGGTATGCTTATACATATACGTGGTCGATATCGTGCGGAGTCGCGGGGGGGAAGGGGAGGAAGGAACGACGAAGGGCGAAGTGGGAAGCAGAGAAGAATGCGCGGCGATCTCGCGGAATACTCTCTCTCTCTCTCTCCCTCTCTCTCTCTCTCTCTCTCTCTCTCCCTCTCTCTTTCTTGTATTACGTATGTACATACATACACGAGCGACGATTGCGAGATTGCACTTACCGGCCGCGGATCTGGCACCGTTTTTCCCATGATGCCTGCGGTACTTCTTCGCCGTTATAGCCCGGTCCTTCAGCAACATCGTACACGCACCCGCACGCAATACTCTACACCGGCGACGCGTCCACTACGCACTATTATCTGCCCGCGCGGCAGCCATATTTGCTTTCCGCTGTTCGACTGTGAGATGTGAGACTCGGAGGTCGCTTCGCGGTGGTTCGTCTTCGTCCCGCTCTTGCCATCGTTGCGCGCACTGACGTCACGTGACTCACGTGGTCAATCGCGTGCTCAGGACCGTAATCTCGGCCCTCGCGCCCGTAGCTGTCAAACGCGCGGCTGATGCGGATACCGTCTGAAAACAATGTTGAATACATATCTCGCTTCGATATCTTAGCGATTGCTGCGACATCAAATTCTATATAAAAAGAAACTTAATTTATTTTATTTAACCAATTAAATTTTATATTTCTTCAGTCAGAAAAAAAAGTTTTTAAACGA
Source organism: Anoplolepis gracilipes (assembly GCF_047496725.1). NCBI lineage: Eukaryota > Metazoa > Arthropoda > Insecta > Hymenoptera > Formicidae > Anoplolepis > Anoplolepis gracilipes. Next base: position 2,202,689 of record NC_132984.1, on the reverse strand, counting down.
ATAGTGATATGATTAGAATCTATTTTCTTGAAAAAGACAAATTTAAAATTTGATTCTCGAGTATCATAGCTACCTGTTTTCCGTAATTGACCGATCGGTTCTTCCGCTGTTTTACGTCATGAACAGCGGTCATTGTTGAGTCGGTTATTTGAAAAAATTTACAAAAAAATTAATAGTAACAATTTTCTTTAATGCATGTTTAATACTGTTTAAAGAGAAAAAAAAATTGTAATACTTTTATTAATAAAAAGTGTATATGTTTAGTAATTATTATATTATTAAAAATAAACCATAGCTGTGGAAATATTAATTAGTTAATTTCTGAGGAAGAGGAGAATGACAAATGTAGAATAACAAAGACGTTCCTGGTGCGTGTAGGTATGGCCTTTTACTTCACACACAATCAGGTTCTCGTTTGACACACATTACCTCAACAAAAACTGAAAAAAGTATATCGAAGGCAGCCAATGCAAGACGCGATTAATATATCGCGACACCATTATATCTTATCTCTGCTCGCATTTATATTTATATTATATATATTTATTTATCTCGTTTAATTAACTTTTTCGCGCGTTCCTTATCATGAGAGACGATATCAAAGCCCACAGAAACGCGTACGCTATACCAAAAATGAACCGAAAGTCATTACTCCGAAAAATATTAATTTATAACGATATAATATATGTACGAGTATATAATTTTTCGATATCTAATATATAATTTATGTATAAAAGATATCATTAATCATTAATAATAAATTACATATGGTATCTTTATAATTTATATCTGTAAGGAATTTATATCACAACAATAATCAGAATTTAAAAGTTTAACTAAATATATAATTTTCTGATTTATTTTCTTTTTACATGAAAATAGTTTAAAGCTTTTTTTTAATTAAATTTATTTCCGGAATAGTGACTATCGGTCCACCGATGTATCAATGCGCAGAAACATATTTATACATATTTATACAGGGTGTTTTTTTTTTTTTTTTTTGGAAAAGATACGAGATTCCATTCCTAATAGGACATTCAAGTTCAATTGAGAATGAATTCCTAGCACCGTTACCTGCTTTATGAAAGTCACCCGGTATATATTAATAATTTAAATTGAGAGAAAGACACTGATGTACATACGTTACGTAGCGCCTATAACCATTACACGAGAATACAATTTTTAAAATATTATAACAATGATGCAAAAATAGACGTTACCCATCACTTGTTGCGACACAGCAAGACAAACTTCAATCACTTCAATTCTCTTGAAAACTTCAGAAATTTTTCGCTCGTTCTGCCCTTTTCTCATCGTATCCCTCATTCTTTCGCTCATCATCTTCTACGATTAATTAGTATTCGTGCAATTAGGCGTTTTGTGAAGCTTTCTTACGTAGTCTCAGAGTTAAACCTAATGAAATGTTAGACGAATTATATATAATGTAAATTATTTAAATATCATATTAACTACATAAAATACGCCATAGTGAAGTTCATTCATTTCATCGTGTAGAACAAGAAATAGTCACTCAATTGAATTACATTTTTACTAGACATATTCTAATTATTAAATTAATAAAAATTTGTTGAAAGAAAATGAAAGATGGAAAGAATTGATTTATGCAATAAAAAAGATACTTTTTTTCTTATTTCATTTATCAGGCATAAAAAGTGATACATGACTCTGAAATTTAAGAAATCTTTCCAAATCATTTTCTTTAAGGATCACAAATCTCTAAATTTTGTTTCAGCGTTAGAGATTTGGGAGCTTATGTAAAATTTCAAAATTTGAAATTCACAAAGAAATCAGGACCAAGTATGCAGTGATAATGCACCGATCATATGTTCCCAAGTTCAAAATGCAAGATAACAAGATTTTTCATTCCATTATTGTAACGAAATAACAAAATTTGCAAGTCGCATATGTATTAAAAACAATAATGAAAATATAACATAGAAAATAACATAAAGAAAAAAATATTAAATTAATTAATTATTTTAAATTGTGATAATTAATTTTTCATCTTAGAATCCTGAGTCCCAAAAATCTTAGATTTTTCAGATTCTGAATAATTTGTAAAAAATTGAGATTGTCTTAAAAAAAAACATCAAAAGATTATGGAAATGTTTCTTTCATCATTTCTAATAACGTTATATTTGGCGCAAGAAAGAAGGTTGTTTTAAAACTTTACTGACATTATTCAAGCTTGGGAACTACTGATCTGGATTATGAAATACAAGCTGATATTGAAAATATTGTATTATGAATATAATTATTACGGATTCTAAGTTTTGCAGGTGCAGTAGTACTATGACCATGAAGGCTCAAATTTTCCAAGTTTCTTTGTTATACTTTTTTCTCTTTTTTTTTAAACGTCCCGAGATTACAATAGATTAAAAAAAAAATTTCAGTTCTTTACGATCTTTTGAATCTTTGCAATTCTTAAAAACTTATGTTTCTTTTTACGTTTCTTCTTTTCTGGCTACTATTAATGCTGAGCTCTTTGTACAAACAGAGCAATCTTTCTTGTACACTAAATTGAATTGTACATTCCTATTAATTTCCAAATATTTCTGGATTATTAAAAATTGTTTAAGCTTTAAAGCTCACCTATCGATATCAGAAAATACTGTATCGTACTCTTTTCTTGCCTTTTTAGAATTTGCTTTATTTTTTTACGCAAGCGTATAAACGATTAATAACAGGCGCTACTTCGTGAATTGAAATTGAGTCCAATCATCAATCTTATATTGCCATATATACTTCAATTTTGGATGCAAATAAACGTTCTTCTTTATCATGACAACCCTCCTGTTAACTTAAAGAAACAAAATATTTTCCTTTTTTTCATCTTGTCTTTTCCACACGCGCATACACTCTCTCAATCGCTCTTTCTTTCTATATGTTTGTCACTTTCTCGCCCACACTTAAAATCGCTGCACATTTTGACAAATAATTAAAAAGTCATCACAGAAGCGTCACATTATCATATTCCGTTAGACTACATATTTTATATGAATTATTTTGTTTCAGTTAGCGCAGTAATATTACAATGAGTACAAAATGGTTTCTCAAGCCTAGTATAAAGCACTATTATTATTATTATTATTATTATTATTTTTATTATTATTATTATTATTATTAATATATCATTATATAATTATATGTATATTATATTTATATATATAATCATAAGTGTGCTTAACACATCGCACGTATGCACACATACATCTTCTTCGGTGTGCACACGAGCATAGAGCAGCAGTTGCATCACTTAAGATTTAAGTTGTAGCAATTATCTGTAGTAATCTGTTAATTTTTATCAAATCTCCTTCTCCCTCTCTTGTTGGAAACGATCCACTATGTTGCGATTCAAAACGACCACCTGGTAATCACGGTAAATCGATCGCTACTTTTTGTCGTTTTCTTTCTGCGCTCGTTCGAGATGATGATAAATGTAAATAAAAAAGATGTGAAAGAGAATACTGCCTTCATCATTCATTCTTATTTCGGTAACGTTCCATGTAGAGAGAGAGAGAGAGAGAGAGAGAGAGAGAGAGAGAGAGAGAGAGAGAGAGAGAGAGAGAGAGAGGGGGGGGGGAGAGGGGAGAGAGAGAGAGAGAGAGAGGGGGGGAGAGAGAGGGGAGAGAGAGAGAGAGAGAGAGAGAGAGAGAGAGAGAGAGAGAGAGAGAGAGAGAGAGAGAGAGAGAGAGAGAGAGAGAGAGAGAAAAGAAAAGAACGCACGGTTTTTTGAATTTTAAAGGAAAAATATGAAGGAAGTCTCGGAATGTTTGATTTTGAAAAAAGGTTTTGCATTTAAGAAAGGCATAGGTATTAAGATATATAGAATACACACAAAAAGATTTGAAAATGTAACCCTATGGTCAAAAAATGAAAGGGAAAAAAGAATAATAAAATCTTTATAAGATTGAGATACTCTGAGATTTAGAGTCAAAATTTTCAAAAATTAAAAAACTTTTCTATTTTTGAATTCAGTATTTAATTATGTAAAAAAATTACAAAAATATATATATAGATTATTAAAATAAATATCAAAAACTTTTAGAATCTAAATATTATTTCTTGCTTCTTTTCGATAATATAAGCATAAACGATCGATGCAAAATTCAAATTTTCACAGTAACTTGGATATTTATTCCAAAAAATATGGCACTTTTTACATAAAGAATAATGTACTTAAAAATTGCTAAAATAAAACGAGATTTTAAAGCACATTGAAAGATTTAAATTAATGATAACTTAAATCAAGTGATTTAAATCAGTTTCATATTTCACAAGAGATGTTTAATTTTCGCCTTGTTAACATGTATTACAAAATTAATATATATTAAAAAATTTTGTACCCTCCTTTTAGTCAATTGCTAAATAAATAATTGAAGAAAAAGAAAAGAAGACTGCTATATATAAAAATATTCTTGCAGTCCCTCATTAAACACTTTCTGTGCGATGTTATAATAATTTAACCAAAAACTTTAGTTTTACATCTTTTTTTCGACATGTGAATAAAAATGTGGATAAAGGCAGTATTATCCGATATTGAGAAATAGCAATGAGAAACGATGTGTTTCCTTGCTTTTCCAGCTCGAAATACAAACATGTTCGATGCGCGCGATCGACCTCCCGTTTTACTTCGAGTCAGAAAATAATGGCACAAAGCGAAACGGAGTCTTGCGGGGGCGTTCGAGCGGCCTTGAAGAGAATATTGGATACTTAACCGGAGCTGGCAGTCTCGTTCTCCACCGGTAGAATCGGCTGCGATGAATTAACGAGATTATTATCCCGGATTGCCGCTTTATTCTGTCTCACAATCTCGGCACGCCTTTCCTGTAGGAACAGAGAGAAAAAAAAACAAGAGATTACAACGATATTCTTCGGTGCGATCCTGTCGAAGACGAAGGTTGATAAGTACACCATGCTCTCTAATCTGCAAACTGATGTGATGGATGGCTAAATTTAGACAGGGTGCGTTAGAGTTCTTGGTCTTTTTCTTGACTTCCTAAAGATGTCAGTATATATTCTCAGATTTTAAGATCCTTAGATCATCAATTTGAATTAATACATAGATACTTATTTTCATTACAAGCGAAAAAGTATAATTGTTAGTAAATAATGAAGCTCGATTCTACGTCTTTTCCAACACATCCTGTATAAAATATATAAAAGAATCACATATGAGCTATAAATAAGAACACCCATGCGAGGAAAAGAATAACTATAAAACAAAAGTTGCAAACCATAATTTGCAAAAGCATAGCAACGGCATTCCTTATACAAACTCAACTATCGACGTCTTCATGGTCCTAAAAAAAATATAACAAGCTATTTATGATGATGGAAGGGAGATAGAAACTGAACCTAAGGAAATAATTGATAAATAATTTATAAGAACTGCAAACGTTACAATTTGTTGTATTAATTGTGATCTTATATAAATTAAAATATTAAATGTCATATATTACAGTAATTAAATATAATAACATAATCGCATGTTTATTCGTCTATTGATATTTATTGATTAAAAAGTATCATATCAAGGTTAATATAAATATACTAAATAATCTGATATAAAGTCTATAAAATAAATATGTTTGTCTTTACATCTTCGAAATATAAACCGACATTTAATTTTTTGAAAAGAAAATGAAATATTTTATTCCTCAAAGCAAATGTTTGTTGACATTTTCTATGATAATAATCATGATTAAAAATTTATTATGATAAGAATTTTAACTCTCTTTTTAACATGAAACTTTCTTTTAATACTATTATCTTATGACCAATGTTATTGTTGTTTGAGATTAGATTTAATTTATTAATAGATGATCCTATCTTATTAATCAAGAGTATTGCTTTGCAATGTATTAAGACAATAAACTGTCACGTTTGCAGAGGATCTGGATTGCGATTAAGAAAGCGGGGATAGAATTACATGGTGGCGTCGAATCGCTTGCACGCGGCGCTGGATCTCTCGCTGTCGATTTAGCTCCGCGGTCGATACCCTCTTGTCGGACTCGAACTTTTTCACCAGGAGTTCTTGCGCTGCCATCTGACGTACTTGAGCTATCTTCACCGTGTTCTAAACCACCATTGCACAAATGCCCACATTCGATCAGTGCTTTTTTTCACAGAAAAACCTCGGCAACCCAAGGTTACCCGGTTTGTTTCACATTTCTCTTTCTTTCTTTCCATTTCTCTCTCGTTCTTTCTCTTAAAAGCTCACGAATATAATGCTTTGATCAAGTTATGCACGAATCTCTGTCTTTTTGGAATTTTTTTTCTGAAAATTTTTGTTATGCTTAATAAAATTTGAAGCATTCTTTACATAAAAATATCTTCTTTCTGGCTTCATAATAAATTATTTGGATTGTTTTATTTTTAATTCTGTTAATGCTAAAATTTCAGTAGTTTAAGATTTTTTTATTAAATTGACAAAAATATATAAAATTTTCAATTTTTTATACTTTGAATACTCAAACTTTCTTTAAATTTTTCATAAATACCGACAAAATAAAAGTCTAAGTATCCAAAGTTTTGCAATTAATACTGTATATTAAATTCATATATTTTTTATTTATCCAAAACCAACAAAGTTTCGCAATAACTTAATAGTTAAAGATCAACGTACTCTTCAAAACTACGAACACATCAACTACAAGAGCTATACTTGATCAAAAACTTACATGATTGCGTAGTTTCTCTTTCTGCTCGCGTTCGATGGTCTCGCGACGTTCACGTGCCTGCTCCAATTTTCCCTGAATTTGAGACTCCAACTGCTGTACGCGTTCCGACATTCCTTGACGTACACGAGCTACTTGCTCCTCCTGCAAGCAAACCACGAATCAATAATATGTCTATTCTTGTTGGCTCTATTATCTGCCTATACAGTTTGCTTGTTAAAATATGCAAAACAAAGTAGTATAAGAAGATAGAAAAGAAAGAAAATGATAAAAATGAGAACGTTTCATTTTTTTCACAACCTTAAAAATTATTAAATATAATAAATTACATAATATACACATATATTATAATCGTATGATAATGTTTAATTCGATGAAGACTGTTAATAAATAAATCAGATATCGAGATAAATATAAAAAGATACTAACATGTTCCTTGAGACGATCTAGCATTTTCTTGATGTTCTCATCACGCTGAGCTGCAGCAGTCTTCAATTTCTCTTCGACGGCGCATCGTACTTCCTCGGTTTGTTGCTCGAGACTCAAACGAGTCTTTTCAACACTCTCCAACTATACAATACAAAGTAAAATTACATACTACACTAATTTTACTTATTGTTAGAGCAACAAGATAATTAATATTACTAAACAATTAATAGGTAAATGTTTGTCGAATAGTTATTTAACTACTTATAAACGTATGACAAAAACTTAAACTATTCGTAACCAAGCAAAACTGTTCATTGTATATCAACTGTATATCTCCAATCTCTCTTACATGCTCCTTTAGCTTGTTCTTTAGATCGGCAATATGAGCCTCTCGCTTCTCCTCCGTGTTGTTCATCTTAGCATCCAAGGACTCGCGAGTTGCGGCGATGAAAGCTGCGCTAAGCTCATCCTTCTTGCGAGCCGCTTCCTCAATCTTGCTGAGCTTGGCAGCAAGGGCGGCGAGTTTGTGCGCCTCGATGGACAATCTTCGCTCCTCAGCGGCCTTCAGCTTCTCTTCGATCGCGATCTGCTGCGTTGGGCTACTCGGCTGCGGCGGCGATGGCGCTCTCTTAGGCCCCGTTGGTTCCGCCAGGATCACTTCATAGCACAGTCCGCCCTTGGTTTTCTCCTGGCATCGGATTTCGGTCGCTGCAAATTTTCATCGGCATAACATGAACGAGTGTTTGGTTCATCGGTGCAATAATAATAATCATAATAAATATATTAGATTATATATTAAATTGCTAATTAGTGCACTGAAAAATCATGACTGTAGCAGTTCTTTTTTTAAAGATACTTTGAATAATTAATATTCTAATCTCAAATATAATTATCAATACTTTTATGCAAGATATTATTAAGATTATTTCCTGACTTTTATGTTTAAGACTGATACTGTTCAATTTCAGATTTTAAAACTGAAGATATCGGTGTTTCGTACTCGATCTCTTGACATCATCATATTATTTTCCTGGAATCACTTTAATCTCAATAGCAATTCTAATCTCTATCGAATGTCTCTCGATGTCTCATCTAGGAATAGCAATCCCCATGGATATAATTCGCAATTCCAAGACTTCCGGCGCCAGCTAGTTACGGAAGTATGACTCACAACTCAAGAGCAACAAGGAGGGATCGATCAGAGAACGATCGGACGTAGGCGCCGCGACGTCTACACCGTCGACACACGCACCTCTTCTCTTCCTCCCTCCTCTTCGTCTATTCGCTGTTGCCAACCATATCGTAATTATCGTATAAACTGTACCGTATAATTTCACCGTGGCAGTTTTTAGAAATTCTAATCATTATTTAATTGCAGAAAGTGAATTGTAATTTACACTATTTTCTTCCTTTTCTCTTTGTCTTATCTCGGATATCAATTAAATTTAAATTATTGATCGTCGGTTTCACAAGTAATTTAGTAAATAATAATAATAAACAATAATAAATAAATAACTTCTCCATACATACATATAATTGAGAGGTAAACAATTGGAGAATAATTAATGGAAATATGGAAGTTTTCGCGTTTGTTACATTTTTCTTACTCTCATTTCACTTAACGAAATAAGAAACGTAACGTAACGGAATATTACTATAAAAAACATCGATGCTTTGCTATACATTTCCACGTAATACAACCAACTTGCTGGCAAATGTTCCCCGCTTGCAATGTATAATTCAGCGGCGACACATTGGCACGGCCATTCTTACCGAGGGCATTGCACCGATCTTTAACAGCAAAGTGCTCTCTTTTACTATTAGCCTTTAGATAGAAATTTTCACTTTACTGAATTTTCTTAAAATAAAATTACACAGTACAAATAATAATTAATTGTAAATAGAATTGTTTAAGCGCAAAATTCACGAGAAAAAAAATTAATAAGTTTCCAATATTTCGATTTTAACATTAGTTTTCATAGATAACTATTTAATATAAGTAACAATATAAAATAGTTTTAATTCTAATTACACAATTGAACCATGTAATTGAATAAATTACACAGGAAGAGAGAAAGAGAGACAGAGAGCTATTATATAAATAATTCTTTAAAAGGTCAAGGTAGCTTATTGTTGGAGATCTTCTCTTCTTTTATGAATCTGAAACTGATATTTTTAGCAACTATTGCTTTAACCACCAGACAGTTCCTATCGTGTATCGTCGCTAGAATTTTAAACAAGTCGATTCGAGTCGATCGAACATATGCAGGTAGGTACATCTCAATACGCTTATTGACGTCTTTCAAAGCTCGCTAAAGGTCTCCCAATGTTCGCTAATTTATCCGAGTACTCACTGATAAACTTCACCTTCTTCGGCTGCTTGGTCCGCGGTTTACCCTTGCCGCTCGGCTTCTTAAACGGCGCGTTATTCCTCCTTTGTCCCGCTTCGAAAATTCAAATTCAGTCAAAACACTCGAAACATTTTCGAAGGAAATTAAAAAGGAAAAGAAGAAGAAAAATCGAGATTGTCTTAACTCATTGAATTACCATCTCTTGTTTATGCAATTAATATTGTAATAATTAATCAAATGTAACAGTTTTAAAAAGATAACCAGTTTGGGCGAATAATTAAAATTTATTTTTATAATAAAAAATACCGGTTCCATACAATTTTAAAATTTATTATAACAATTATAAAAATCCAAGATATTTAATTAAAAATTATTGTAAAAAATGAATATACTTTATTGAAGCTTCAGTTAATACACGGTTTATTCTAGAAACAAAATAAGTCGTAAAAATCAAAATTAGGTGTTATCTAGATGTTTAGCTGAGAGATCAGTGTCTCAATGAGTTAATTATTGGGAAATCGATGCAACTATTTTGCGTAGCCATGTTGGACCGCACCCTGGTCGTTTAGGTGAACCGAACACGTGTATACCGGCGTTGTAAATTCTATATTAAATATTAGAAAACGAAAAATCAATTAACAAATAGCTGTTATATTGCGTACAAATCACGATATTGAAGATAATTAGATTTATTGTTGTCGCTCAAAAATAAAATAAAACTATTATTTAATTATCAATGTATATGTATTGTATGATAATTATTATATATATAAAATAAATGTAATAAATATAATAAATGTTTTGCATATTTAATATTCGTATTAATTTTCAATTTTTTTTTTTTAAATTGGAATCAATAGTTTTTGCCGATAAGAAAAAGAAAAAAAATTATTTTATATTTACAGATTAAAAATTGGATATATTGCGATTTTTGTTAATTTACTAGCAAAATTTTGCGACACCCCGTAGAGAAATGGTGGACCGTGAGTATCGATTCGCGGACCGTCCGAGAAATTGATCGAATTGCAGGTACCCTAGGATAATATCACGATACTACCGTGATATCGACCACCTTGCACCGTGGTAAAGAAAGTCTTTCTTGCAGTTCAAAGGCCAAAAAAAAATCTTTTCTCAAAAATATAAATTATATATTAGTCTCTAACAATTATTTAAAAATTTTTTTAAATAATCGAGTAAATAATAAAAAATTAATAAAATGTAGTAAATATAATCAAGATATAAAAAATTTATCTGCAGTTAAAAAATATATGATCAAATTCAATACATTCAGAGAAATAAGTATGATAAAAATTTTATGTATTTTGAAGCTAAATATTTATAAGATATATCAAATTAACATTTGCAAGCTTTCATTTTGAGTCTACACGTGTCGGCAAGTAATCTGAAATTTGGATAGGTTCTCAAAAAATATTTCCTGCTAATAGAAGACAAATCGCATCTGTTTCCCGATACCTGACATTTCCCGACATTTCTTTCTCGAGGGATATCATAGGATGAGATAGGATGGTGGGGTATTTTTTGTCGGAAGGTTTCGCCGATGGCTTTTTTGGTAGCGACGATTTTTTTTCGGTAACTAGCATCCACAAAGATCACATTATCTTTCCTTTAAATTACCTCCCTTTCCAATAAAATTTTAATTTTTTATCGCCAGAATTTATGATAAACGTAAAGAAAAAATATTAACAATTCTTTCAAAATTATATTAAAAAAGATTTTTTAAAAAGATAATTGCTAGAAAAATTTATCATTATTTAATTTTATCACAAATGCACTTTACGTAAAGCTTTATAAATAGTTTATTAAATCCAGCTTTAAAATTTATAAAGAATTTTAATAAAAGCGCTAGAGAAGCAATAAGCTAATTCAATACCTTGTTCTATAAATAGCGTAAAAGCACCTGAGCAAGTTTGGTTCAATAAATACTAAATTATATCATGATAGCTTCATAAAGAGTTTAGCTCCACCCAAAAGTGGATGAATGGATAATTACAGTTGAAAGCTGATGAATTATTTTATGAAGATATATTGAGAATAGCCAATTTCAGAAAAAAAGTTAATTAGCAATAAATGCTGAATAAAAGGTCATGCCATAAAATTCTTTTTTATAAAACTATTCAGTAATAAAAAATCAGATATTCACATAAAGTTATTTATAAATTAATCAAGATTTTCTGTAAAGATTTAATTAAAAAATGGCGGATATTTCTGGTGATGTTCTGTATAAAGATAACTATTTTTATAAAGCTTTATTCTGTAAAGTTCTATAAAAAAATGTATCAATTTTATTGTCACAAATTCTGATATTTTAATTCTTTAAGTCTTGAAGATTAAAAAATAAATTTTTCTATATATTTCTCGTTTTTCAATAATTACGAGGAATTACTGAGAAATAATTACTCAGTTTTATAAAGAATTAAATACGGAAATCATTCTTCCAATTATAGATCGATTTTAGATCGAATATTAAAAATAATCATTTATGGTAGCCAGTTACCTTGCTTCAGAGAACCGGAAGAGGATACAGTAGATAAGGAAAGTGGACCACCGCGAGACAGGGACTCACTCACCTACGATACCTATCGGGGCCTTGCAGCTGTGACAGAAGCACTGGAGCACCGAGTCGCGCACGAGACCGATCAGCATGTTGCGTTAGTTTCGTTTCGTTCGAAAGGGGTTGTTTCGCGGCGAGCTTCGCGAGACGGATCTCGGAGGATGATGTGAATGACAGATCGAGTACACCGAGACCAAGACACTGATTGTGAGAGAGGCTGGAAGGAGGAAGGACGAAGGACGAAGGACGAAGAAGACGAGACCGAGATAGAAAAGAATAAGTGAGGCACACCGGAAGTGTCGCTCAAGTCGTAACTGGGGCGGTGGCTGGAGGACGACTGGCCCGCACACTGCGCCGCGACGCTCGGCGTCGCTCAATATCCCGACTACCCTTCTCTTCCTCCTCTTCTCCTTTCTCCACCCGCGTCATGCAACCAACAGCCTACCCGGCGACAAGCCACCCTTCCAACTAGCAACTCCAACCTGCGATCGTCACTACTACTAGAACAGCCCTCAGAGGGGTGTTATGAATTGTAAGGGGTGTCCCGAGAAAAAGACTATGTGAGACCTGAAAATATGTGTTTGTTGAATGCGTAGAAGAACGAAGGGATAATCAAAGTTGAAAATTGAATGGAATTTTAGCGTAATTGAATCTTACAAGTTTGAATGTTGGATTTCTTCAACTTTTATACGCTGTATTACGCTGATTGTTCTATCGCTGGATTGTAAGAGAAAAAGAGTTTCAAAAAATCCTGAGGATATATATTTTTCAGAAATTTCACGTTCTTAAAACTTTAAGTTTTCAAAATTCTATAATTTTTCTGTTTAATTAATAATTTTCCTAATTTTTCCAAAGATTTTATTTCCTCCAGAAAATCTTTGAGAAATCAAAATATTAAAGAAAAAAAAATCTTTTTTTTCGAACACTCAGTATAGTCGACCGGTAGGCACGTGTATGGAAGTCTACGTGCAGGCGTAACATACTGCCCATCTCATCTCCCTTTCCTCCGTCAGAGATGTACCATCCTTCAGAATCCTTCAACCTCCTACCTATAAAATCAGCTTCAATTTTCAAAATAATCGAAATAACTTAAGTTTGTCTGAAAAAAATCTATACAAAAATTTATAAATTATTAAAATAGAAATTCTAACGTTTTCACACTTCTCCGACTCTTTCTCTCTAAATCTTCAAATAACGGAAGTGCTAAATCTATCTGTACATTCTAAAGTACATTCTTCGAATATTTAAAATCATAAAATTCATACATTTTCAGATTCTGAGAGATGTTAAAATTTTTAACTCTTTTGAAAATCTTAATTTTTATTCTTAAAAATTAAAGCTTAATTGTGAGAATAAAATTCTAATAATCCTTTATTTCTACTGAGAAGATTTGTAAAGAGCACTTACAGGATGTCTACTTAAATCTTGTAAAAAAAATTCCCTGATTTTCCAGATATATTTGTTCAAAATTCCAAATAAAAAGAATATTTTCAAAACCTTTTTTAATACAACTTTATCTAATATAAATTTTTTATTACATGCATTTCTAATGTTTTTCATTCATACAAAGCAAACAATGCGTGAATTTGGTGTCTCAGTTTGTCCCGATTATTTTCTGGAAATAGAATGTATGCACATATTGCAACACATATATTTTCCATATATGTATATACAAAATATACAAATGTATTGATATGTGCATAAATTTATTTGTAAACGCATTAATGACACCTTCTGTACGTATGCACAATTAATTGACGAGCGAAGATACAAGCGTCTCAATACTTATATATCCGATATTTCGAACAATTTAATTGTTTAATTAATATTTTAATAATTTTTACACATAGAACTTTTTGTAAAACTATCATAGAATTTTCAACCGCTTAAAATATTATAAAAAATGCTACAAAAATCGTCAACGAACAAAGCAAGATGCAGTAAACTTGACATCTCGCAATCAGTTTGTTTCGAACCATTTTTTTTTTAATAGTCAAAATTATTTGTTTAATCTTATCAAGAACTCTAGAACTATCAAAAATAAAGCCAAAACTCAACAATTATTATTAATGAGTTTCTACAAAATGAGACGCCAGTTTCACATACGGCTGACTGTTTACAAGAGGAAAAATAAAATTATAAAAAAAAAAAATTTTTTTTTTAAATTCCCTGAATCCCAATAAAATTTCATGAGATTTCCCTAATTTTTCCAGATACAAAAGAAATCTGATTATTTCCGGTTTTCTATGTTTTTCCAGGGAGTAGACACTCTGACTTGACTTGATGCGGATTTCACAATGGCAAATGAGAAATATAGGACACGTAATGATTCCTTTGTGTAAAGTTTTCCAATGAGCGGACGATCGAAGACAGACGCTGTTTGTCAGAACTCGCGCGTTATGACGCAGCCGGAGAGATACCGACGAGTCAGGTTGTTGTAAAAATCAATGAAAAATTAATTTTCATGATGCATGACAACTTTCGAGAAATTGTATGCAACTTATTTGAAGAAAAAAAAAAAAAGATTCGTCCCGGACGGTTGATGAAAAATCTTGATCTAATGAACCTGATTAGTTATAGCTTAATTGACTCTAAATAATAAGAAAAAATAAACAAAGATCGAATTTATCCTTCTCTGGTTTTTCTTTTCAGTTTTCTTGGTTATATAAAACATTTTCAAAAGCCTCAGAGTTCATTATTTAGTAACAAATATATTTAATCAAAGATTATCAATAACTTATTAAAGAACTATTTTGTTTCATTTATAAAATAACATTCTTTATTTTGCGCTTTTGATGCCAAAAAATCCGAGTCCAAATCGGAGATTAGATTTTATTTCAAACTCCCACTCTCTGCTTAGTATAAGTTTAATATAAACAATTTCCAATATAAATGTATTTCTAAAGTTTGCACAAAGTGCAATCATTACGTGTCTCATATTTGCTGTCGTCATTTTGAAAGCCATATCAAACCTAGAAATACTCTCCGACTCCTCTTATTATTAATAGCAAATATATAATTTAAGATTCTCAATAAATACTTTAACTGTTTAATTTATATATAATAGACTCCTTTAATTCGCACTTGTGATGTTAGAAAAATCGGAGCTCAAATCGATTTTCTTTCAGACTGTCATTCTGCTCATGATGACTCGCGATACCAAGTTGAGAGCCACGGAGGCGAGGGGTCGCACCACGTCGCAGTCAGGTCGGTCAGGCTGCGGCATCGCCGTCCCGTACAAGTCTGCCTGCAGCAATCTCCTCCGCAGCTCTCGCCAGGCCAAGGACAAATCCAGACGAGTCCGGGGGCTCTGACCTCTCCTCTTGTGTCGTACATGCCGCCTGCCGGTCTCGCCGGTCTCTGGCGTTTAAGGGTGTGTTTCCACCGCACGGCGCCGAATTGTCCATGCCCCTCCTCTCTAATTGCGGAACTTTTGTCTCGATATCACCGGATGGACACGCGAAATTCGCTCTATATTAAGCGAAAATCTCGTTCCATAAAAAAAACATGAGACTCGTAATGGCACGGAATTAGAAACAGACGATATATTCCATGTGTAACTAATATACAACTGTGATATGTATTTTATTGTAATATTTAATATTAATTTGATTATAAAATTATAACTGATAATAACGTAAATTGATCTGCCAAAATAAACTGCTGTTCCAAAAATAGTTTCTTTTACGTTTACTATTTTCACTACTCTCTCTCTCTCTCTCTCTCTCTCTCTTTCTCTTGTCGAATACATAAGATATTATTATCGCATGAAAATCAATATCTTAATATTACTGTACGTATTTTTAAGAATGTTACTCACGTTCGCTAACAGACGACTTTGCTGCGGTAGCCATAGCGATATTTCTGCAACAAAACCGTTCCGTACCTATAAGCAAACTGGATATACTGGATGTTCGAGGAACAGTACAAATAGAACAAGTCTCCGAGAGTCTTAAATGTGTTGTCATAACATTTATTGTTTTCAAACTCGACTCTTGACATTGTCACATCTATTCTTTATAACTATGTGTTACATTTTTTTTCAGCAAAATATAACATTGATTCAAAATTTAAAGAAAAATAAAAAAAGACAAATATCTGTAATCAATATTTTTACGAATTTTTTGAGTATAAAGAGAGCAGACTTGCAATTATAAAGCGAGTAAGTATGCTATATTAAAATAGGTTTATTCACATTTATTTATTTAGAAATTTGACCTATTTGTATCACCTCTTGTAACATATTATCTTCATTTCATAATGAATAACAAATATTGATATTCTTATTATTCAGCATGAAACATACAATATATTACATAAAATATTTTTCCATTTACTGTGTTAGAATAGAACAGATTGAGAACAGCTGTTTTTAAATTCTATTTCACAAAATTATTAAAAAGATTTATTATTTAGAATTATATTGTGTAGGAAATAATAGAAATCATGGCAGAGATAAAAACGGATATTCTCGAAATTATATATCATGTAAAATTCGATAGAAAAATCTCTTAAACTCTTGTATTATACTTATATTAAACTCGCGACTCTACAGTATAAAAAAAGTGTTTTAAAATTTACGATAAAATGAATTAAATAAATAAAGTATGCAATTATACATAATCGATTATTACAGTCTCGTATTTCATTCCTTTTGCAAATTGTAAAAATAGAGTAGTTTATAAGTTTTACTCGAATGAATAAAATGGCAGAATCAAAATGTGATCTTATTGTTAGTGTATTCAGTTAATCAAAATGGCCTATATAGTGACATCTATTGACTTTGTTTAAACCTATTTTTCGCTAAGAGATTTTTATAAAATTAAACAAAATATCGCCAAATTTCTTATTCTAAAAAACGGAAATAATTTTACGAGTGTAATTTATAATTTACAATTATTCAGTCACTGTTTTTTCTTACAATATGTAAATAATAAATTTTTTAAATCATTTATAGTATTATTTTATCGCTAATAACTTTATGATAATTATTCTTCAAACGCTCTAAATAATCGTAACAATCACCGTTTAATTGAAAAGAAGCCTTCAGATTTGAAACGTCTTGTATATGCTTTGTTCATAATGAATTTAATAAATTGAATGAAAGATAAAAATTCATCATACAGCACAAAGTAATTCATACAGTTGTATTACCTATAAAGAAGTAATTGAGGCAAATTAATAACTTAATATTATACCAGCACAATGTGACTGAATTAACCCTATTAAATAAAGGCTCAACTTTTTTATTTACAAACGTTCCGCCATCATCTGTCACTACCATTACACAAAGCCATTGAGGCGCACAACCGTCGCTCCATTATTATTTACACAACTCGGAAACAATATATCTCGCCCCAATTTTTGCCACCTCAAACATACAAAACAATCGATAAGCCACGATAATCATACCGTTCAATTAAACTCGCAAACGAGTGGATCAACAACGCGTCGTTCGCATAAATCGCACATCTCTTTGTTTGCGTTGAATAAAGTGCGGCCGGGAGGGGGGGGAGAGGGGGAGGGAAGAAAGTAATTCCTTTACCTGTTTTTCGGTCACGGGGTAATTCTCGATACTCGGTCGCACCAGCGACGAAACGACGGATCTATCGATCTCACAATGGAATTCAAGATGCAAAACCCGTTAGCACCCGCGACGATGAGCCAAACCGGCAATACACAACGCGACGAGAACGAGCGAGTTCCTGAACAACCGGCCGCTTCGTACGACGCTTTTATCGCGCGTCTTTATGCGGCGTTCGAGTCGCCGAAGACGGCCGAATGCCCGCGAGAGCGCACGAACGACCGCTGAGGACGGCCGAACGCTCGCGACGCTGTTCAAGTTGTCGCTGGTACGGCCACTCGATTGGTCTGCCGTCGACGTCACGTCGCGCCTATTGGTCCGTTTGAACCGCCGAACGTTACCGACGTCGGATCACCATGCTTCCAATTATATCCAAATATCTACATATATATATTACTTGATATATTCGTTTTAATTTTTTTCATCAAACATTTCCTCTTATGCTTTATTTTATCTTCCAAGACATATTTTATTCTGAAAACATTGCTCCAACAGATCTATTCCTAGTTGTTAGACACTATATAATTATTTAAAGATATACAAATGATTATAATCATTATTTCATATATGGAAATATATAATATAAAATACACAATTAAAGTATAGTAATAAAATTCTAAAATAAATTTCTCTTAAAATTTATATTCAATAATATTCTACGATATTTAATTTTTCTCATTTAAAATCTGCAATTTATAAATTTATATTTTTATCATATACTTATTGTCATTATAGTACTTTTCTCATATCTTACCGCAATATTTCAATGAAAAAGAATTATCCTGCCATATTACAAATGATTATATATTCTTTTCTCTTAATATATGTGTCTCATTTATTATTTTGCTTTTATATTAAAATTAATTAAATTGTTATCAAATCAAAGAAAACGCGTTCTGTAATATTTTATTCTAATTATTGTTTGAAATTATTTCTTGTAATTTCTTGTAATCCTTTGATAATTTTTCTTAAAAGCCTCCATTGTGTTTGATCCTTTTTGTGATGTTGAAAAGAATAATTGATGTACGCGCGTTGATGAATCGCAAATGACGCATATATTGTATTCGGACACGAAACCGTTAGAACAGACTCGGAAAAAAAGAGATTCGTTTCTCATGAATCATGTGACTGCAACGTTCGAATAAACGTGTGGGACGTGGTGACCGTTGCTGTCTTGTCGTATATATATATATATATATATATATATATACATGCATAATAAAAATGGGTTCCAAATATGGTTGCGACGTTCACGACTGGTTTTATTATCAATACTTCGATACTGTCGTTTCTTATTCTCTCGAGCGATACAAAATGCCACAAACTTCTCTCTCTCTCTCTCTCTCTCTCTCTCTCTCTCTCTCTCTCTTTCTCTCTCACACAGTTCATAGTTTCTAATTTTTATAAATTTTATATGCTTTTTTATAGAAAATGAGTTGTACGTTATTATTTATGTTACAAAAAATAGTGTTCATTATCGTATTAAAATTGACTGATGTTTATCTCTCCGCTTGCGTGATAAGATGCATTTTTTACAAGTAAAAAAAATAAGAAGGGTTCAAAAAAGTTTCAAACGACCGCGTTTTTTGCAACGCTAAATGCGTAATCAGAACGTATATGTATGTATGTACTTACGATAAACAATATTATTTTTTAAGATTTGGACTTATTTGTTGTAACTTACAACACCGACGGGTTATATTAATAGTGTCTCGTCGATGCGTGCTTATAATTAAATTTGAAATTTTTACATCATTGAATAAAACCTATTCAGATAGAAAGCAATTCGCATTGCCAACTTGGCACCATGAAGGTCTAAAATCTATATAGATGACATAACTATATATATATATATATATATATATATATAAATATCCGACCAATAGAATGGCTTAATTCTTGGCAAAACAATATGACAGCTCTGCGCTTTTCTTTCTATATCCCTTAGTTTATGACCGATCGCTCGCCCACTGGCCCCTTGCGCGCTGGTTGGGTGGCTCGTCTCACCACGCGTCACGCGTCACGCGTCGTAAATTCACTAAGTTCAAGTTGCACGAGTCTAGCAATATCGTGCCACAGGCCACACGACTACACCACGTTCGTCACGTTTATGGGAGAGGAGAGGTACGATTTGGCGCGAGAAGGCAAACGTGGTGCATCGATGGTGATCAAATAAGGCTGAAGCACGAGAACCATCGAGGATGTCGATAGCATTCCGGGGAACTGACACCAACGTCGTCGACCATGTCGACGATCGTAGGCTTCGCGCCGGGACTGACAGCTTCCCGAGCATCAACGAGAGGCCGGTCGACGACATCTCCCTCGAGTTCTTTTACAAACCGCACACGATCACCCTACTGCTAATCTCCATTGGAGCTGTCATTTACTCGGCGTTCACCAGGTAGCTATAAATGTCTTATTCTTGAAAACCCTCTCGTTTATGTATTTTATATATTTTTTTGAGAGCCTAATTGAATTTCTATATATGGAAAATAGATCAGAATCGAAATCTGATAAGATAATGACTCTGTGGAAAAATACTATACAAAGGTTTCTTAACAATGTCATAGTATTAGACTTTGAATAATGATGCAACATTCATACATTATATATAAGATTTTAATATATATTTCATGTGTTGCAATTCTCTTTCCCTTCTCTATTCAAGATATTAATAAACCTACAAGTAATTTTGCATAAGTAATTTTACATAAATATTAAAGAATGATTACAATTTGGCCTTGAATTGTCTATTATAATAGACAATGGCTTATAACTTTTAGTCATGATTAAGCTTTTGTTTTGCATACTATATTCTGTGTGTTATATAATTCTCTTGCATCAATCCTACTTTTATTAACATTTTTATGTCTTTTTTTTTAATTTATAATTTTAGTTATCAAAAATTTAAACCTATTTTAATTTGTAAGTTCAATTTCTGACAAGGTATATCTACAAAAATATATATTAATAACATTTCCATTATGGCTGATATAATATAGCAATTATCGTTCTAAAAAAATTTAATTATTATTAATAATGCAGCTAGAGTGAGAAAATTTATGTAAATGTAATTTGCAAATCATGCACTACTTTATTGTATTATCAAAATTACTAAATATTATATGTTTGTATTTTTCTAAATACCTTGATTTCAGAAATACTACCAATGTCGAAGACAACATGTGGGCAGGCATGTTATGTGTTATTTTCTTCTTCCTCATCATATCAGTTTTAACGTTCCCCAATGGTCCATTCACCAGACCTCATCCGGTGGTATGGCGGATAGTATTTGGCTGCAGTGTTCTCTATTTGATGGGCCTGTTATTCTTGTTGTTCCAAAACTACAAGACAGTCAGAAGGATTCTGGTATGGGTGGATCCAGGTTTAGCATCCTTCCACATTGACATGGACAAAGAATATGGTGTTAATTGTTCAGATGTAACAGTAGAAAAGATTTGGAATCACTTGGATGTGTTTGCACTGGCTCATTTTCTCGGCTGGGCCTTCAAAGCTATTCTGATTCGTCATCTTGGCATCCTCTGGGCCATCAGTGTCATGTGGGAAGTGACAGAGATTGCCTTTGCACATTTGTTGCCAAACTTTGTTGAGTGCTGGTGGGATGCACTGATTCTGGATGTTCTTGTATGCAATGGATTGGGTATCTGGGTCGGCCTGAAGATTTGCTCTATATTAGAGATGCGAGAATATAAGTGAGTCCACACAACTTAAGCTTTGATAGCCTTCTTTGATAAAAGTCTCGACAGATTTGACAATTTTTCTTTTTATAAGAAATCTATTTTGTACTTTATTTCATTAGAAAGGGACTTTTTCCTTTTCTTAACAAAGACTATATAAACCAATATTGAATCCTGAATTTATTTTATTTATTGTAAATAGATGGGTCAGCATTCGTGATATCGAGAGTACTACTGGGAAATTGAAGAGAGCAATGTTGCAATTCACTCCTGGTAGCTGGACATCTGTCAGATGGCTAGATCCTACTTGTACACATATGCGATTGGTTGCATTGTGTCAGTTAGTGATATTTTGGCAAGTCTCCGAGCTCAATACCTTCTTCTTAAAGCATGTTTATGAATTTCCACCATCTCACCCCTTTGTTGTGGCCAGATTAGTTCTGATTGGTGTCATAGTTGCACCGTCAGTCAGGTGAGTAGAAAATGTGCCATTTTTTATATTCAATGTAAATTAGATCTTGAAAGTATAGATTTTTCAAGAATTTTAAGTCTTATAATTTTATATTTATGAGAAATATGTGAATATATTAAAATTTTAAATTTTTAAACATTGGAGTTTCATTTCAAGGGAGATATTGCATTAAATGTATATGTGTGTTATATTTTTTTAATTACATTAATTAAAATTTTATATTAATATTCCATTTGTCATGTTTTTGAAAACATGATCTTAGTTTTTTAAATCTGGTTATATAATAAATATAATATTTAAATATATATATATATAATATGCATAAATAATATTTAAATTAATAAAATAAAATTATTATAATTACAGACAGTATTATATGTATGTGACTGATCCGACATGTAGTCGAGTTGGAACTCAGTGTTGGGTCTATGGGGCAATTATGGTAACTGAAGCCCTACTGTGTATACGCCATGGTGCAGCCCTATTTGAACGCACTCAGGCTCTCAATATTCTCCTCTGGCTGCTTTGCCAATCTCTAGTCTCTGTTCTCTGTGTTTATGGATGCGTCTTGTGGCATCAGTACTTTGAGGTAAGACTTTAAATTTATAAATTTGATCCTTTTCTTAAAATTAAGATCCAAAAAAATACTGCTATATTTTTAGTATCAAACGAAAAATTAAAAAACATTGTATAATAATATGAATTAGAAATTAGAAATCTTCCTTTCTTTCTTACAAACTTACTCATAGTGATCCCATGTGTTGTCAAAAGCTTCTTGATTGTCAATAGCTGATTAGTTATCAATTTTTATAATTAACTTTTCTTGTTCCTTTCAAATGCATGGTTGCTGATTGCTGCAGACGGGAAAGAAAGCCATTATAAGGCGGTCCGTCTCCCATCTAGGCAACTTTAACACAAACGTAAGCGGTATGTGTTGATTGATCATTAGATATTCGGCGTAATTTACTAAATTCGCGGCACTTGATTAACTGCTTATCACCACATTGTTCTGAAATATGTCATTTATCTATTACTTGTTCGTGTGACTCGTCTGTCTATTTGTTTCGCTATTGGCTTATTTGACTTAAAAATAAAAAAAGAGTTATAATTATATGTGATAGTCTCTTTCTGCATCATGGAAAATTTGTGTATTTTGAGTCCTTTCAATATTAAATTCTTGCAGTTTTTACATTTCTTGGATTTTAAAATGTTTGGATCTTGAAATAAATTCATTCTAGAAATTTAAATTTTATCTTATTCCTAAGAGTTTTTCAAATCTTTGCATCTTTTAAATTATAACATTTGTATTAATAAACAATTAGAAAATAATCTAAGATTTGAGAAATTAATCTTAATTAAATATATTTTTTACTTTACAATTCTATTTCAACTTTTTTATCTTTTTCATTATTTTTTATAATCTCTTGATATTTCTCGAATTTTTCTTAATTAAATGTTACATGTCAATCGATGATCGATATTCCATTAATGTAAAATTATTATTTATGAAAGTATATTTATGAAAATGTATGTATATTTCAGGGAACATGGTTCGCCGTACGAAATCTGTGGAAGAATTGGACAAGAAAGAACTGTGAGGGGAGAACTAAAGAGAATCGCTCAACAGTGAGCTGTGAACGGTAATTTTCTAGTCGAATAAAACAATCGTGCGTAGAAATTCATAGGATGAATGATAATGCGTGCGTGGGAATTAATTATTATGATAAATGATGTGACATGGTGTAAATGTCTCTCAAGTCATTGTTACTTTGTTCCTCAGAATAAATGGAGAACGTTGTTACCACTTGAGTGGTCCGTGGACGCTCTGATTAGCGTTCGATCAAGTTCGATGTAAGTTTTGCGTAAAAACCATTTATTGATTCGTATTCATTTGCAACTGTATTTCTACTCGTTTTCATTTAACATAGTTGTAACTATATCTCGCAAAGAATGCGCTTGCAATGACATGTTCGTCAAAATACTGCTTTTAAATTTAGGACACATTACATATCTTCCTTGCACACGAATAAGAATCTCTATATATAAAAATTTAGGAATACAGAAGTAAAAAATACACATTTTTTAAACTTTTTTTTTATATAAGATTGAATTAGAGATGTAATCTTACATCGTTCGTGAATGAAACGAGAAGTAAATACTTGATATTTTTAATTTGAAATAAAAGATAAATCCAGTCCTTTGTCCGAATCTGTACATTAGAAAAGTTTATTTCTGAATCTCGTAAGATGGACAGATGGATATAAATTTCGTTTCTTATGCATCGATAGTCTTTTAATAATTTGTGAATATTTATAGACTGAGTCTACATCAGATAAGCTCGCAACGTCCGCGGGTGCCTGATCAGTCATATTTTCCGCGAACGATTTTCACTCTGATATCAGTGCGGTCTCCTTGAAATCTATATACGGAAAGACACTGCAAACGTCGTTGGGCGCGATCTGCGAACCTATCCGGCAGTTCCACGCCTCGGCGAGGAGTTTATTGTTCGATGCAGAGACGAACACGCGAATCCGGTTCGGCAGGTCCTCGCTCTCGTGCAAAGAGATGTACGATGACGTGAGTGGCGTCTTCGTGCAATATGTCTGCAACCGGTAGAGATAAATAAAAACTTGATAAGCGTTAATCCTGATTCAACGGCGATCAGTTTCAAGGCTACTGAAATTATTTAGATTTTATTATTATTCAAAATATTTGAAAATTTGGAAGAACTGCAGAACTTTCCACGGAAATAATCCGATGAGAGAATCCTCTCCCTTCCCCCTCATTAAATATAACTATTGTTAATGTAAACCAAACTGTGAGAACAGTACCTGAGCGTAAGCGAGATAGAATAATTGGTCGATGCGGAGATTTATCCATGGAAGTCTCCTCTCTGCATTCGATCTTGTAAGAGCCAAAGTATCGTAGGCTAGTCTGAGTCCCATAATTTCAGACAACCGCTCGTTCAAGGTCAATCGCGGAATCTAAGATATTTCGACAAGTATTGATAATTTACATATACAAACGACTCAATAAATTAAGCGATTCGCAGGAAACGTGCAGAGTCTTTTTTAATCATATTGTTTCATTAAATAATATATATTTATTGCGTAATGCGACAATGTATACATTATGCAATATAGACTTAAATATTCTAAAGAATTAAGTATTCGTTTACCATAAATGATACTGTCTGATCGGTAAAAGGTAATGTCATGTTCATAGGTTCTTGATATAAGTTTTCCTTTTGGCAGTTGATGTAATCGTCAAAGTTCGTATCGGTGAATTCATTCTCATACATTAAGGAATCTTGAGTATTTCTGATTTGGTCCCAATAGTGTATACCTGTGAGGAAGGAACGAATAGTTGAAAATCTCGATTATAAAACGACGAATATTCACATTTGTATAATTAATACATGCTTAATACATTTCATTTACCATTCGCGTCGAAATGATGGGCGATCTGATGTGCTATTAAATTCCCAAGCGTCGCCAGTAGAAGATAATCGAAGGAGAGTTCGTCGTTTATCAAGGACCAATCGACGATGCCGTAGGGAATCACGACGAGATTCAGACCGTAGATTGCTTGCGCTTTTGACTGGAATGGCGTTGCATAATACGTCCAACTATATGTAATTTACAGAAATATAAAAAATTAGAAATAAGCATTCTTCCACAAGAAATTTAAAAATCACAGGGCAAGAGATCCAAAGTTCTTCTTTCGAGCTTCTAGATTTTAAAATTCTACAGAACAAAATCTAGTACTATCTGCAAAATTCAATCTAAGATTTTAAGAATTTCTGCAAATTTCTCAAGAGAAATTCTAAGAATTAAGAATTTAAGAAATTACAAATGTAAAAACTAATGTTGAATTAATTATGATCATGAATTACTTATATCTTACTTACACTTGCTTTGGATCGCCGACTTCTCTTCTTAATTCAGCATATATTAGAGTTCTGTATCTTTTCAGCAGGATCATCGAATTATTGAAATAATTGTCGTACAAAGTTATCTGAAAATCGACTTCAATATATATGTATAGTGTAATTAAAGAAATTAAATGAGATGATTCATATTAATAAATCTTCAATGAGATTTTTTAATAATTTTATTAAAATATAGTAACAATAAAAAATATATTACCTGTGACACATTATATTCACTGTATAGCAAGTCTCTGTTCTTAAAATAGGAAATAACAGGCAGTGCAAGCTCGAGACTGTCGATTTTCTTCAACAATCCTTGTTGTCCTGCCTCTCTCGCCCATTGTGCTTCTTCAGTTTTTAACTTTAGCGTTTGTTTTAAATCATTGAATATTCTTTTCGTCTATTAAGAGATATAATAAAAATTGTTAAAGAGTAAAAAAAAAGTAATTGAAATTAAAAAAAAATTGCATCTCTATACTTAATATATTTTATTTATATTAAAGTTTACTTACCATTTTATTCATCTGTGCTATTTCTTGATCGGTAAAGGAAGATATATATAAACTAGATGCTTCCAGCTGTAGAAGATAAGTAGTAACTTGCAGACAATGATCTTTCACATTATTACGTCTTGGCAATACCAACTATAAAGTTTATTTTATTATTTATTATCATCAGAAAATTTTAATTAATAATTCAAATGTAAAAAAATAATTTTTACTTATTAATTTACTTTTATATCTTTTATTATAATTGAAGATCTTATGTAAAATATTGTTAATTACCTCGTGATAAAGTTGGTGTGCATATAATCCTAATATCGCATTATTAAGTCCTACAGGATCCTCTTTACTGAATTTCTCTAATCTGCGTAAACCTTTAATCAGAGAGGTGTGGAAATAAACTTGGATATTAGCCTCGCTGGTTATCATGTACATTCCTGTTAACGAACGAATTAATTGCGTCCAGTTCACCTGTCACAGAAAATTAAAAAAATACATAAGAAAAATTATAAAAAATATAATTTAGAAGATTAAATATTTTATTTTTTTTAGATTTTGTTTCACAGAAATTATAAAATTTTTCTTTTACTTTCACTGGGAGAAATCTCTCTTTCACTGAAATTATCTATATTTTACTTACAAAAGTACTGCTGCTCTGCAATTCGTCTAAACTAACTTTGCTGTAGTTATTCATCACGTATGCTTCCCGCATTTCACTTTTGGACGGAAAATACTGCAAAATGAATATTATTTTAGCATTAAATAGAAACTGTTAACTGTAAACTAACTTCGTTAGATTTTAATTACCGAAAAGTATCCTTGCATTAGAACAGTATTGATCACATGAATGGTTTTTTCTATCTTTTCCAATTCTAGGACACTATCATTTAAATTTTTAAAAACATTAAGCACTGTTAGAGTTTCTTTAATAGATCTCATAAATTCTCTTGTATCACTCTGAAAAAAATGGAAATAATTATTCTCTTATTCATACATTCGCGCTTCTGTTTATTTAAATAAAAGCAGCAGAAAATTTTATATCAGCAAAAAATATGTTGACTAAACTCTAAAAAGATAAAAAGTTGAGTTTTTTATAGGAAAAAAAAATAAATAACATTTTTTATATTAAAAAATATATATTATATTGTATATTTTTAATAATCTGAGCGAGTTATGTCTGTACCTTGCATTTTTTATAATTATTATATAAAATTTCGAGGTCCACATATCCTTCCGTTTCAATCTGGTTTTCGAAGCATGGATCTTCCTCCATGTATTTGAAAGGACTCTCGTATGTTGTAGGACCTATCTTAAGTGTGAAACTATTCAAATGATATTCATCTAATGCTGGCACGACGTCGAATAAAAGAGCACTGCAAAATAATCCTAATTTATAATATTTTATAAAATTATAAACAAAATATGTCTCCAAGAACTTACCTGTGATGTAAAATTAATTGCGCAAATAAGTTAGTGAAACCTACATAATTATCAGGCCATGTATCATCTACATAAAACTCTCCTATTCTCTTTAACGCATCATTTGCTGCAACAAAATTAATCAAAAGGGACTGTTATTATAATTTTATTATTTTTATGTTCACGTAAATTTTGATTCAACATATTATTAGTTGTTTATTAGATATGAAAATCTGATTTTACCCATTTTTATTCTTTCGTTAAAGTTTATATTTCTTTCGTATTGTACGCAGCTGTCATAGTACGTCGCAAAAGTCGAGTGCACGTTTTCACGTTTCTCTTTTAACATCTGTCCTAAAACATTTAAAATAATAATGTTAGTAATTAATATAAATAATAAAATAATATAAATTATTTATAATGTTAAAAAATCAACGTACTGACAATTCGCTGGTAATTTTGAGATTTTTGAATTAGATTTCCATCCATCAATTGTGGATCAGCTTCGAAACCACCGCAAGCATATTCGTAGAAATCTTCACAAGGATCGGCCGTGTGATTCATGTAGGACAGCACCTTGCTGGCAATCTGTTTGCAATGTCCTGTTTTGCAAGTATTCATATCCTCGTCAGGAAGTGTAGTCTTCACTGTAGTTGTAAGCCTCGTTTCATCGTAACTTATTGTACTTGTCGCATAGTTGTCAAAAGCAAAATTACTCGCTGTGTTCGTATAATTATTTATAAAAGCTGTATTGTATTCCTCAATGGCATTAGAAGTCACATTCTCATTGTACATTGTAGTTCTTTTGCTGTATTTCTTCGAGGTCGCATTCGTCATGTTTTCATTTTCCTATAAAGAATCAAATATTATTATAATGTTGGTGTAAAATTTCTGAATATTTTACAGAGACTATCTCTATGATGATTATCTTAAATATCAATCGATTATCTTAAATATCAAAATAGCAAAACTTTAAATTCTAAATTTTATAACGTATTAAATTTTTATTTATTTTTAAATTTTTATCGCGTTACATTACGTTTGTGATTTTTGTAGTTGTTGGAAACCTCTCATCTATAGTTGAAGTATAATTCATTGTGGTAGAAGAATTCTTTCTCGTTACATTCTCATTACTTAATGTCGTATTATATTCTAAACTGGTTGTAGATTCCTTATAATTTAAATATATTGTTGAATATTTAGTATTTTTATCTTTTTCAGGATCTGATTGAGTCGGCGACGTTGAAGTGATTATATTATTGTTTGTTGTTATATCGAATTCTGAGTTCTCAGAATAATTATACAGATCGGACAAATATTTAGCACTCGTACTTTTTTCAGACTCGGCTGGAAGACTCGACGTTGTGATATCAGTTACGATATCAGCTTTTAATCTCTCATATTTATTAGTAAAATTTTCGGCAGGATATCCTTCAAAATCATTTGATTGAGATGATAATGTTGAAGTTGTAATATTATCAATTTCAGTATGAGTTTTTGATTTTTCTGTGCTGTAATACATATCAGGAGAATATCTATCAGTCGTAAATTCAATGGATTTTGAAGACGCAATATTCTCTATAATGTCGACAATTGTAAAATTATATGTTAACGTAGTGTTGCTGACAATTGATCCATTTGACAATGTTGAACCTGCATCATTATCGATATTATCAGTTATAATATCAAGTGGTAACATAGTCAAATCGATGTCTTTTTTCGTAGTTTCTGTATAATTAACGATTTCCGTCGTGAGAAAGTCCTCACTTTTATTTTCAGATACAATTACTTTTTCAGACACAGGAGACATAATCATTTCATCCTCGGTTGTTCTATTTTCAGAATAACGCTCAAAATGATGTGAACCCTTAATGTTTTTCTTTAAATAGTTTTCAGTGATGACATCGACATCTTTTGTTGATTCTGTTATCTCTGCGTTTGCAGTGGATGTAGTTGTTCTTGGAGTCGTTGACAAAATCGTTGACAAAACTGTCATGATTATTGAAGTCGTTATTGTTTCCTTCGTGCGTTCTCCTTGATGCTGTTTAAAATATTTAATAAAATTATTAAAATATCTTTCTGAGATTTATCTCTCAAGATACTAAGCCAACATAATTAAGAAATGATTATTAAGTCAAAGTTTGTGGAGATGGACTTTGAAAATTTTCATTCAACGAAGCCTACTTTGTCTATTATTTCTTATTTTTCATACAATTCCCTAAGAATATCTTATCTTATTGTTAATCAATAATATTACCTGTGGCTCATGTTCAATGAATCGATTCTCGTATTCTCTATGATTTCGTGTTTTCCAGGGTATACAAGCGAGGATAAGAATGAGGCACATAAAAAAGAAGATGAGCAAGGTGACGAGACAGCTTCTGTACGATTGGTCTCGTTGAGCGGCCTTGCCTTCCTCCCGATTGTTGACCTGATATGTTTTGCGAAAAGGCATGATCTCCCTTTCAATGAATTATGTATAAATTTGCTCGCTAGAGAAACTAGAATATTTTTGATCGTACACTGTAAAATGTATGCAACAAACTAGCGTTGCATACCTTACGTTGCGTAATCTTTCAAAGATGCCGATTGCGGTTTTGCTCTGACCGCTTCCTTCCGAATATTATCGCATAAGGAAACTCTAGTGCGATAGTAATTGTAAATTAATGAACAAATGCTTTTCATTCAATCACATAACGCATTTGATCTGAAGTTAAGACACTGTGTATAAATGTGAATTTTAAAAGTCAATTAGTTTGTGGTTTTGAGAAGTAATTAATTGATTAATACTAGAAAGAGAGCGCATTAATTGGGAATCGAACCTAAAGGAGAGAAATTTTAGAAAAGGCAATGATGAAAACTTTAGTTGTATTTCATAAAATTGATATTCTTTCTTAAAAGTTATCTTATATTTTTCACACATTTGTGTGAAAATTCTGGTAAATTTTTTACTTTATAACAAATAAATTAAAATTAAAAAGATATCGCACTGCGCTGAACATTTCGTTACAATTCTGAAATATCATGCACATACTTATATCTATTGTTAAAAAAATTTAACGAACAAAAGCGTTCAAAAGGATACTCAAAGTATCGTTATAACTACAACTGTGACTATACGACGAGTTTTTCTCATAGAAGAATCAAAATTGTGACGACACCGAACATCTTCGATGTGTACGCGTGTATACATATATATATATATATATATATATATATATATATATATATATATATATATATATTTATATATATATATATATAAGTTACTTATATATCAATAGAGCATTTATAATATAATTATCACAGATATGTAAACTACAAATATCGTACGCGAATATAAAATGCAACTTACGTCTTCGCCGATGATCCCATTGCACGTGCTATGACTTGTCTACGTCCTAATTTGATGTACAATTTATAAATACGAATCAAAAATATATATATACATATATGTGTACGTATGTATATATATGTATATGTATTGCAAAAAACTTTCTACTCGCTCGCATTCGACGAGCAAAACTCTATGTTGCGTTTAAAATCATTCTCGAGGTTTATAACCGGCGAGTCGGATCGCTCGTTCAATTCGCTGCCAGTTGATACAACCTTTAAAACAGAAAGAATGTTTCCTGTTTTCTTGCAAAATTCTTCATTGAAATCGTCAGACTTGAATGTTTCAAAGACGATCTGTAACAAGATTAGAGAGTTTAAAAAATTAAGTGCAAAAGATAAAAAAAAAAAAAAAAAAAAAAAAAAAAGGGAAAAAGATTTATATACAATTTCAAAAAGCAAAAATAAATGTGAAATAATATCTTGTCAATAAAAAATGATAAATAGTAAAATCGAAACGAAATTGGAAGAAATAAAAATTGAAAGAAGAATTATATTGAAAAAGATGAAAAATGATTTTAAATACAAATTACTTTTTTTTCTATTTCGTCGGCCTTCAATTTTTCCAATTTCTCTTTATCGACAAGCGAAATTGCAGTCTTTGATAATGTTTGTCTCTTTGGAGTTGGTTTCCTTGGCTTAAACGATCCTGACGCTTTTTTTGGTAGCTGCGAACTTGTGTGTTTCTTAGTCTCGCTTAATTGCTCGCAATTGTGGGTAATCAGCTGCTCTTTAGTCTTAAAAGCCTGTGTAACAACATCATAATCAATTATCGAGGAATCGATTAGCATTTAGAATCAAGAATGAGACTCACATGAGAGCAAATGTCGCACTTGAGACTGTGCTTGTTCATTTCATGATGCTTGAGGGCCTGCGCCCGATGGAAATTGCGGTTACAATGGCTGCAGCTGAATCGTTTGACGTTACTGTGCGTCAAAAGGTGCCGTTTGAGCTTATCCGGCCGCGAGAATTCACTCATGCAACCAAGGTAACCGCGGAATGGGCACTTGAGCCTCTTCGTCAGGTCATGGATCAACATGTGTCGTCCCAATCGATCTTTCCGTTTGAATCTGGCCGGGCAATGCTGCGAATTAAAATATAAACTATAATATATATCACTTTTAAAGATATAATAAACAATGTACAGTCTGATTCTATTAATTACTTTGCACAATTATTTTTTTGCTTACCGGACAGGTAAAGGGTGTCTCCTCACTGTGTATCAGTTTATGATTGGCCAGGTACTGCTCGGTTTTGAAAGCCTTGCCGCAATCCTCGCAGGCGAATCTCGCCGACGCCGAATGGGTCTTGAGGTGACGACGTAAAAATCTCTCGATGAGGAAGCTCTTGCCGCAATGCAAGCACGCGTAGTCGTGCGTAGTAGTTTCTTGATGGTGTTGCAGCGCCTCGAGATTCGAAAATGACGATTTGCAGACCGAGCAGCAGTAATACTTCTCCGTAGTCTTTTGTTTCTGGACGGAGTGAACGTATTGATGGCGACCGAGATCCGAGAGAGTACTGAACACCTCGCCGCATACGTGACACCGGTACTCCGAGCACTTGTGACTACGTGTGTGCTCCAGAAACTCCTCCAGTTCCGAGAACATCATGCTACAGCTGCTCTGCACACATTTGTACACTTTTAATGCGAGATGCGAAACGATGAGATGGCCTTTCAGAGCCTTGTATGAATCGAATGTTTCCTTGCAGAATTGGCAGTGATATGTGCGATCGATACTTCCATCTGGAGGTGCCTGGTGTTTTAGAAAAAAATATAATTAGAAACATATATGAAAATTATTATATGCTATTAAAATTAAATTAAAAGTAAAATTAAGTGGATTTGATGTCTTACGTTTTTAAGATGTAAAATTATATTGTTTTAATTTTAATGTGTCAACCATAAGAAAACTTAATATAATCTAAGGAATAGCGAAATACGTTTCTATTTTTATATACAATGTATTTTTATAAAAAAAACTTTTCTTTTTTCTTTTATATAAAAATTCAAATAAAAATATAAGTTTTAATTAATTGAAGGTATTTTACCTCTGGTGGTAACGAGTGAATGGCTGTGCCAGGCCAGACTTTGTGCGAAGACATATGTTTCTTCACATTTGATTTTTGTGCAAATGCACGTCCACACACTACACATTGGTAAGGCTTCTCTCCAGTGTGAGAACGTTCGTGCTGCTGCCAATAAAATTTCTTCGCAAATTGCTTGTTGCAATAGCCACACTTATACTGCAACAATATGTTCAAATATATATTTTACTATAAAAATGTACTGTGATTTAATCTGTTAAGCTATTCATCGATTTACAAAGAAGACTAAAATAAATATTTGATAAAAGTACATATTTGTTATCTATTTTAATATTACAAAAAATTGAATTTCTTATAAGTTTTATTTATTTCACTTAGACAACAGTACACATACCTTTAAGTTCTGCGTTTGACTGATATCATTTTCTAATTCACCAGGCAAATGATCTTGGAAGGATATTTCGTTGTCCTCAAAGGAAGGTTCATTGCTGTCCAAGGGCGGTTCGTCCGCCACTGATGGCTCGTTATCCATCAACAAGGTACTAGGATGTTCGGACTGACTCGAGGCGTCTTCCTGCGAGCTGATATCATTTTGCAGTTGTATTGTCGGCACCTCGTTCGAATCATCTCCTGTTGCCTCGACAAAAGAGTTTAGATTTTCTGTGCTCAGGATGATTGGCACACTGAATGTGGAATCCGTTGTGAAGTAATTGGCAGCCTCTTGATCCACACTATAACAATTGAATCAATTAACTTTAGATGTATATTAAAAAGCACAAACTGTACAAAAACAATCTATTGAAAACAATATATAAATATTTAATTAAAACAGTTTATATATAATTGCATATTTATTACATATATTTTTATTTATTAATTATAGCAATGTACCTAAATAGCATATCTGCTTCTTCGAGAATAATAGGTTCTCCAAGCTGAAAAGTTTCCTGCGAATTATACTGTGATTCATCTGGAGTGGCATCTTCCACATGCATCACCTGACTTTCATCGTTTGTCAGGAATTGAGTCAAGTCTACTCCCTGCTTCTGCGTCTTTTGATGCGTTCTCTTGTGAAGCACAAACATCTGTAGTGATGTAAACTGGCTCTTGCATTTGCCACATTGGAATATATCTTCTTCATCCTGATCAATTGCTGTTCAGAAAATATTAAGTATTATACAATACACATCATTAAACAATATTGAGATATTATGTACGATAATGGAAAATGTTTTCAGATATCTATTTTGCACATATATATAATATATACCTGACTGCTCCACTTCAGCTATCAAGGTCTGTGACTCCAACAAGGATTGCACAGAGGAGCCGTCTAATGAGACGTCTATAAAAACATTCAACAATTTAGCAAGACTGAATACTAACAATGAACATTCTTGAACACTGTTTTGCAACAAGATATTTCAAGAATGTTATTCTGAATGCGACACAAAATGCGTTAAGTTAGTGTGATAAACAATTTCTATAAAAAAAAAAATTTATCAAATCTGTCTAAAATCGTAAAAAAAGAGAGTCTAAACGTACGAATTTCCGAATGTACTTGACAGTGGCGAAGAAGCAGGATATCAGAAGCACGGGAGAAAGATTGGAATTTGAGAGAAAGGAAGGTTGTTGACGTTTCCGGGATTGGTTAAGGCCGCCTATGTTATTCCGTCGTGCCTTTACCTGTCAACGCGTCGAGGATAGAATGCGCCATGTTTCGGAATCAGCACGTCATTTTAGCACAGAGAAACGAAGGAACGATGCCTAACTCTCGCGAGTCAGCGAAGGGACAATCGTCCAGGATGAAAACATAACAACCTCCTCGCTCTTTCACATCCTTGTTGCAGCCGAGCGGCGCACTGATCGATACCTAACCTCAAAGCCCAACATCGCGCAATAACGTTGACGTTGGTTGTTGGTTCTCAAAGCTGTCCAGGCAAGCTTGTGGCGATATTTCATGACTGCGCACAGTGTTACCAACTACTCATTATTAATTCATTATTATTATTATTATTTATTATTATTTCCTCATTATTATTTATTATTATTATTATTAATTATTAATTTAGTAGTAGATTAATTTTTTTAGTATTATTTGCGTGCTCTGTTTGATTTTTAATGAGTAACAAAGATAAAACGACGCTTTTAGTGTTTCCCGGAAACTTTGACGTTTACGGTCCGCATTACGCGGTAAACTCAAAATTATACCACACAACTTGAACGCTATATTAATTTATTGTTAGAGTGCTTTTAACAATGTAATTTCACTCAAAATAAAAAGAAAATAATTTTTTCTGCGAAATTAATAAGTGCACAGGGCACATATTTTTTTTGATGTATTTACCAAGATTTTTATTCTTATTTTTGAGAATTTAATAAATCCCTTCTTACCCCCCCCCCCCCCCCCCTAAAGAGACGTAGGCGAGAAAAAATATATGTAAATATTTTGTGTGTTTTCTCATTTTAAACAATAATGTTAGGTTAGTTAATTTGACCTGCAGTCAGAAAAAAGTTAAATTAAATTACTTTTTTTGTAATTGTTTATTTTTATATGAATATTGAAATATGTATCGCCTAAATCGCAAAAAATCAAAATTTAGAGCGCAAAGTTATTTTTCATATCCTAAATTGCGATTAATCGCCCAAGTTGGTAACACTGACTGCGAATTTCATCGTCGCTCGATTTGATTGGCTCGAACTAATAGGGAATTTTTGCATTCCTAAAAAAGTTTAAATACCGCAGACATTTCTATATACATACATATATATGTAATTTATAAAGTTGTGCGTAAAATATTTAGAAAATGTCATATTGCAATATTTGAGTCTATCGATTCTGTGATTGTTTAAGGTTAGATCGATCAAAATCATAATCGATTTATGTATGTAACCAGAATTAGCAGATAGCGGCTTTTAGATTGGATATAACCTAACTTTGAATCTTTTTTTCAATCAAATTACGATGAATTTTTGATGTTATTAGAAAAAAAAGAGATATTTTTACATATAAAAAAATGGCAGTGTCCTTTTGCGGGAGGATTATTTCAACGCGACGGAATCTTTTGAAAATTCCGAAACGGCATGGATACATAGTCCTGTAAGTTCGTCCTCGTTATTTTACGCAATAATTAAATTTGAAGTAAAGTTCGCATTTTTTCTTTAAATTATTTCTGTATTTTTGTTATTATATTTTTATTTATATATATTATAAATTTGTGTTACTTTTTTATATTATTTATCTTGTATCTTTTATGTCAAGACTTCCAGAGATAGGCGAAGAATCGTCAGAGAAAAATCCATTACTGAAGGATGATAATTTACCAGAATTTAACACAATTACAATTGAAAAATGCACTGCAGCAATTGGAAAACAAACTGTCGAGTTCGAAGAAAAGATGAAGAGCCTGGAAAGTGTTGCAAGTAGGTCCAAAATGTCAAATAAAAAAGAAAATGTACAATCTATTACAAATTTGAAAAAGAAAACTTAATTATAAAGTTGATAGAAAATAAAAATTAATAATTAATATAAAAAGTTTATTAAAAGTAAATATATATATATATATATATATATATATATATATACATATTTTTTAATATATGTTATCATCAAGAGAATAAAAAATATTATTTCTTATTAATTATCTATTAACAACAATAATGTGACATTTTGAGTCAAAAGAAATATGATATTGCATATAATTGTGATTTTAATTATCAATTTTCATAATTTATTGCAGCAAAAAAAGACTTAGATATATTTAAGGATTTTTTACATCCAATCGAGGAGATTTATCTTCCTCTGGAAACTACCTGGGGTATAGCAAAAACATTGTATTTTGGCAATCAAAGTCTGATGCCTACAAAATGCTACATGGGTATTCACGAGCGTGCTACAAGAGCTATAGCTAGCAAATATGGCAGTAGACCACTCTTTAAATCATGCAAGGAAGCTCTTGATAATAAGAACCTCAAATTGACACACTTACAGAAAAGAGTATTGACTAAATATGTATTGGAGGGAACATTGAATGGTTTACATCTGCAAGATAAAGAGTTTGAGAAATACTCGGATGATTTAAACTATATCCTATCGAAAATAAGAGATTATAAGGCCAAATATGAGGTTTGTCATATAATTTAAAATAGATACAGCAATTATATAATACAAAGAGCAGCTAGTAAAAAATTTACAAAAAATAACATTATCAAAGTTTTTTTATTTTATGTTAAAGAAATATGTTATTTATGTTTTTTGTTATTTTTAGCATTGCAATGCATTGTGGTTAGTAAACATTTTTTTATATCTTTGATATCAAAAATAACAGCAAACTGAAATTAAATTGAATTTGTTTTAGAGTTCTACAAATGCTTATGGTATGATAATACAAAACAAAGACATTGTGGTAGACTTTCCAGAAGACTTTATTAAATCTATCGCAGCTGATCCCTCGCGCCCTTTCTTAGGACCTTGGAAAATCACTTTAAAGCCATATATCATGAAACCGTTTATGGGTATACGTCCATCCTATTTTTAATACTTAATTAAATATTAGTGTTCTGAAATTTTAATTATCTGATTTATATCTCCTTAGAGCACTGTCCTGATCGTGAATTAAGAGCAGCGATCTGGGATGCCGATAACACTCGGTGTTCCCTTTATCAGGATAAGTCCGTTCAAGCGAGCGTGACATTGGAAGAGCTCCGAGGCAGGAGAAACGAGCAGGCACAACGCTTAGGGTATAAACACTTTGCAGAAATGAGTATGGAAACAAAAATGGCCGGAAATCTGGAAAATGTGTACAACACACTGGAAACGCTTCGAAATACTGGTATAATCATCAGTTTATCATAAATAAATATATTAATACAAAAATAATCAATAATAATTTATTATAGTTTAAGCTTTTATTTTATTATATTTATTGTAATTGTAATTAATTATTATCAAAGAATATTAACATTTAGATTTATTAATATATACTTTTATTAATTCAATATCTATAGATTATAGCTATATCATTAATAATACATCTATTATTGTCTATATATAATAGATTTATGTAATAATTAATAACATAATATTTTTGTGAAGCACTGCCTGTCCAGGAGCAAGAAATTGCCAGTTTGACAGAATTTGCAAATGAAAGAGGTTTTGATGATACTTTAAGGGTATGGGATGTTGCATATTGGAGTAGAAAACAACGTCGTAGCATGTACAAGTAAATAAATTAATTTCAATACAAATAACATTCTATGTACAGTATACTAAAAGTTGCATTTGTATATTAAAAAAGTCTTGCAATACCACAATAATAATATTTACATTTGAGAATATAATTACTTGTAAAAATCTGAAGGTTTCTGCATTAATTTAAATATTGTTAAAGATATTTATATTTATAACAATTCCATAATATTGAATAAAATATCGTTAAAAAATATATTTTTGATTAATGGACACTTACCCTTAATTCTGTGCTTGTTTAGCTGTGATGAGGACGAATGGAGGTCGTACTTTCCACTGCCGACCGTTCTGTCAGGTCTCTTCCAGCACATTGAGACATTGTTCAACGTGAAAATTGTGGAGAGTAAGAAAGCCGACATTTGGCACAAAGATGTTCGATTCTTCGACATGTTTGATTTGAACGAATCCAACGCGGCGCCCATCGCGAACTTCTACCTGGATCCTTATGCGAGGGGTACCGACAAATATCGCAAGGAGCAGCATTCGGGATGGATGTCGACGATTAAAAGCAAGAGTAAAATTAACGATAGCACTCCATTGATCGCTTTGATCTTTAATTTTCCACCACCAGTAGGCGACAAACCCTCTCTGCTTTCCTTCAAGGATGTGCAGGTTCTCTTCCAAAAGGTAGCAAATTCTTGTTTTTTTATGAAATTATATTTTATATATATTTAATTTGTTAATAAATTGTAAAATAATCATACATATTTTTTTAAATTTCTTTGCACGTTACAGTTTGGGCATGCCATGCAACATCTTCTAACCACAGTCGACTATTCGGACATTGCTGGACTGTCATTCGTGGAGTGGGATGCAGTGTTTATTTGTGACTTTTTTATGGAAAACTGGTACGAGATAAAATTATTATTTTTCTATTTATTTCATTTGTTTTAATAGCTTTTAACATTTTTATGTATTTGCATTATAATTAACTATTAATAACTTGTAATTATATTAAATTCATATTTATATTAAATATATATAATGAAGTTAATAATTCAAATGTTTTGTCCTTTTGTATGTTGATCGACAGGTTATATGAACCATTCATGTTACAAAGCATCTCTGGACATTACGAAACAAAACAGCCACTGCCTACTGAAATTATCGAAGGAATTAGAAAGCTGAGATCACACTTTGCTGGCTACAAACTATGTAAGGAACTTTATTTGTCACACTTGGATCTAGAGCTGCATTCCAGGTAAGCATTAATTTGACTTGTAAAGAATCTTAATTAGATTTCAAATCCTTGAGTGAATCCCAAGTTATTTAAGAGAAATATAACTTGTGAAAAAATATGCAGTAATAAATTTTGGGTGCCAATGATGAAACAACTGTGGCCCAAGTATTTTACGTTGCCTCTCGAAAAAAGGGACGTTCACGTTTGTTCTTTCGAAGCTATATGGAGCGGAAGCTGGGCGGCCGCATATTTCAGGTATCGCAAATTTATATATAAACTATGAGAAACATATAAATTTTAATTTCATATATTTCTAATTTTATACTGTTAATACAATGTTAATACAATTATCTCACAGAATTTTTGTATTATTAAAATAACGAAAAGAGCCTGTCTAGACACTATAACTGTCTATAATCGCGATTGATTTACATATATTTATATGTATGTAACAATGTCAATTGTAGCAAAATCTGGTCCGAAATGATAGCTGCTGATTTATATACGGCGTTCCAAGAAATCAAATTCGATGACAAGCTGCGACAGAAAGAGATGGGCGCGAGGTTCCGCGACACATTTTTGTCCTTGGGCGGCAGTTATCCTGCTGCCGAGGTGTTCAGAAAGTTCAGAGGTAGGGATCCGAGCCCGCAAGCATTGCTCGATAATCTCGGATTAACTTCAAGAGCAATTAAAGAAGCCAAGTGATACGATTAGGTAATTGAATAGATTGGTTCTTTTTAGAAGAGTGTAAGAGAATGAAAGAATTTTGTATAGTAACCTCGGAAATAGAAGGATTGATTGATGTAAGGAATCGTTGAATTATGCAATAAATTATTATCTATAAGATATACATAAAAATGTTTTTTTTTTTTTTTAGATTAGAAAAATACATAAAAGATAAATAATTTGAACAAAATTCATTAACTTTAATTTCAACAAATAAGTTAAAGTTAAATAATTTGAAATGCCTTATTAATTAATTAAATTCCATTACATTTTATTAAAATTTCTTGATTTTATTACACACACATATATATACATATATATTGTATCAATTTGTTGGTCATAATCTTCTACTAACATTGATAGGTAAAACACTGTTTTACCGAACGTTCTTTAAAATTTAATTAACTTGTACGATAATAGATGGCGAAACAGTGTATATAATTGATATGGCAAATTGTTTCAAGCGCATACACAGACGTTTAATTAATTATTAATTAATTAATTAATTAATTTTATTTAGTTGTAATAGTTTACTAAATCAATGTAAATATAACAATAAACTCATCAAAGAGTGAGTGAGAAAAAACATGAGGAAAGTCAGGCAGAATTGTCATAAGGAAAAACGCAAACAGAATACATATGTATATCACTTGATATAAACAAGCAAATATATATTTCCGGGAAGACTATCTCTGTTTCTTTTCAAAACACAAGATTACAACCTCTTGAATTATTCAGACTCGTTATACATTTACTTTACATATATTTACTTTGAAAAAAAAACATTTTTTACATGATCTATTACACGAGTTAATTGTCGTAATTATTTTATAGAAGAGCTTATCGGAGAATTTATGATTGATATAACACTCTATGATAGTTTGATAGGATTCGGCTTTCGTTTTGAGATTAATCACTTAATTAACAACCACGAAGACAAACCAGACAAATCTTTTTCGGTCGTGTTTTTTAATCATTGTCGTTTGATGTACAATCTTATTTTCACCCGTTATATTATAACGTGGTAGGTAGGCAGGATTATGAGTCACCTTCTCCATATGAATACTAAATGCCTCACTGCGTCATTATCAGGCATCGCACGTGCAACATTTATTTATGGGCTCGTTAATCATGATTATTTATAGCGTTTAAATTTATTTATGATATCAGTAACTTTTTATAAAACAAATAATTGAATTTACTCGTGAGGATCAGTTACAACGAGGATTTAAATTTAGCGTTGTAAGATTTATATTTTACTTGATATAAAAGAAAGTTTAATCTGCGAAAACAAGATGTATTTAAAAATTAAAAAGATATAAATATAAATTAACATATACACGTGTAAATAAAATGAATTGAAATTACCCATCAGTAGGAACAATTTTTTTTTTAGAAATAGAGAACGCGAAAGTGTATTTAAAAAAAGTTTCTACCGCAACTTTATTTTTATTCTGCAATTTGCTTTTATTATTTTTAGTCTCGATGACATTGTAATTTAAGCCGGAATAGTTGAAAGCAAAACACA
Organism: Anoplolepis gracilipes; assembly: GCF_047496725.1. Taxonomy (NCBI): domain Eukaryota; kingdom Metazoa; phylum Arthropoda; class Insecta; order Hymenoptera; family Formicidae; genus Anoplolepis; species Anoplolepis gracilipes. Next base: position 2,160,908 of record NC_132984.1, on the reverse strand, counting down.
TATAGAAGAGATTTTTAAGAAGCGACAGTTGCAGTGTACGCTCTTCGCTGCGTCGTGTAACACTAGAGGCGTAGAAAGCGACGATGAGGCTTCCTGGAATGCAAGCTCGACGATGACGACGGTGCGCACACTTTGCACCAGACTGTCTAATCGCGTCGAGTGAGCGCAAAGGAGATTTCGGCGAACAGGGGGGGGGGGGGTCGAGAGATCCGTGCCCCTTCAAGCCCCGATGACGCGCATTTCCTTGTTAGTCTATCCCGACATGGCATCTCCGCACGGTATATTACATCTTTTTATATTGAGTACTCTCGGAAAGTCTACGCAACTTTATCGTAACATTACGTGGACTTACGTAATGTTATATATATACGAGATAACATGTTTTCTCTAAAGAAATATTACGGATTATCTAAAAAGAAAAAGTTATACCGAAATTATATAATGTTGTTAGATTTTCCTTAAATTATGTTTAAATATATATTTTTCATAGTAGCATACATATCAATTTATTTACATTTATATTATATACATGCTATTTTTAATGCGACTCTTTTTTTTATATTTGTTTTGCGAAAAAATTTATTACAATGATCTAAGTCTTAAAAAAATGTAATTTTCTATAGTAATTATACATATATATATATTTCGATATTAAAATATTAATTATCATTTTTTAAGTATTACATTTTTATTTTATATATTTGTGTGTACTTATATTTATTTGTATTATTTTACAATATTGCTTATTAAATAATGTTATTAGTAGATAATTTATTTGTAATTATAATTTGTTAACATTTAAATATCATCGCGATTCTTCTCTCTCGATGATGGGAGTAAAATATAAAAAAACAAATCCTATAATACAGATTTTCAGAAAAAATTATATACGATTACGATATATATACAGTCAATTCTATGCAAATATCTAGATAAGAATGCAAAAAGAATGTATTTTCAATTAAGTTTAAATGTGTGTTATAATTAAGATATATTTATTATTATATATTTTAAAATTTGCAAAATTGTGACAGAATTTAACAGATAATTTTTGTTCATAAAGATATCGAAGAAATGTCAACGTGAAACTTGCTATATAATTTTTTTTATATTCAATGCATGAATAGTTTTATCTTCTTGTGTGTAGCTTATTTAAATATTTGTGAATGATTGTATATGTACCATATTTTAGAATATTGTCATTATCTATTTTGGTAAAATATTTAAAAATATTCCCGTTCAATATTTGTTTCACGTTTATTTATATCTGTCGTAAGAATGTCAATGTGAAACTTTCTATATAATTCTTTTTATATTCAATTCCGATTTTATTCCGAAGTACTGTGATAATTATAAGTAATAAATTTTATCTATGTCATATAATAATATATAATTATAATATTTTATAAATATGATTTGTTTTCAGAATTATAATTTGAAGAAGTTGGAAATATAAAAACACAGGATATGAAACAATTCGGAGCACGATTTGAAGATGAAGAGAAAGATAAGAATATAAAAAATTAACACACGATGTAGATATTTGATATACGATCTTCTATTACGTCGTCTGATTGTTAGAAAACTCAAGTTATTTATCTCGTATCGTAACATTGGAATTTAATCTCCGTACTTTTCGAGTGCAATCGTTCGCATTTGCGTATTTATAATACACAAACTCTCGCTCTCGTGTTTGTCTCCGCTTTTGTGTATAAACACATGCCCGACCGACCGGCCGGCAGCGCGCGACCGAACAGCAACGAAGTCGGTCGAAGTGCGAGGCAACAGGCGGCTCGTTCCAAGCGCCCGTGGTGGGGGAGAGTAAGGTAGTGGGGGAAAGACTTGCGTCGTGTCGCGTCGCGTCGCGTTGCATCGTTCATATCAGTCAGTCGTCGGAGTTCGTAGTGCGCGTGTCGGTCGGTCGGTCGCGCGGTGTTCTCTCGTGTAACTTTGTCGCTCCTTTATTCGAAACTTGCGCGTCGATCACGTATCCGCTAATATATGCTGGAGTAAAGCGGTTGTAAGTCGTTCCGCGCAAATATTAACCTCGAGACGGTTGTGAGTTGTGAGTCGACCGGCGAGAAAGACGAAGGAGAGAGCGAGAGAGAGAGAGAGAGAGAGAGAGCATATAAAACTCGGGAGGAAGCTAAGCTTGCTGATGTTTCGAGTGTTTGACATTCCCAGGTAAACGCGTTCGGCAAAGCGCTCCGTGTTTGACGATAAACACAAGCGTAGCTTGTGGGCATACGCTCATCTTGGTTTGCAAAAGAGAGAGAGAGAGAGAGAGAGAGTTCCGAGAGAGATTCGATGACGGGGCATTGTTTGCCGCCAGCGATATGGCGCTTCCGCGAATCTTGAATCTCGATTATCGCGCGGGATTTGAATCGCTTGAGAAGTTTTAGTTCCGCGGGAATTGCTGCCAACTTTGCCAACAACGCGCGAATTTCTTTCGTTCGTTGTGGACTGATTGTCAGGACGCACCGTTAACTTCACACCGCGATTAAACGTATCTTCGTGCGTGTTGCGTGTATGTATGTATGTGTAAGCCGTATATGATGCGGACTGTGATTTTTCGACGACTCGAATTTCGTCGATTAAACTTTGCGTGAGCGGTGCGTATTCTGTGAAACGTTTCAAATGGTGCGGCGACGCGTGAATTGTCAGAATGAGAAGACAGTGCGAGTGGTGAATCTGACGCGACGGTGTCGATCGTGAATCCGGCACAACGTGAATTTTATCATATATATATATACACGAGGGGTAAATTTTAAACGAACGCGAAATTTTTTTTTCGTTGATAAAGATCACGTGGTAATCTTGAGTAATCGCCGAGTGGCCGCGAATTAATCGAGTCTCGACCGCGAGTGCCGGAGTGTGTTGATCAATTAAACGGAATCGAGTGCTGTGCGGAAATAATGAAGACAAAAATGGAAATATCAACGACCTTTTTCATCTCGATACTGGCGGTGATCTGCCGCGGCAACGAGCTCAAGAATTATTGCTCGATACACAAGTTCGACAATCTACCGGGTGGCCTGAGGTTTACTAAGGAGGTCGTCACCACAGAGTACGCCAACGTGGGTGCGTTCAAGGCCCTCCACTGCTGCCTCAGGGGATATAGGAGCATCGAATGGTGAGTCTTGATGCATACTTTTCTCTCGTACACTGTGGAATAAAAGTTCAACGCGTAAAATAACATTATGTGATAAATGGTAATCATTCAAATATCTTAAGTAATTATAAAAAATGATGGAATGAATAGACTGAGATAGCAATTGTTATAAAACATTGTGTAATAAGAAGACGTGGCGCAGTTTCAATAAAAAAAAAATTTGGAGTTTAATGAAATTAAAATAATTAGAATTTTATTAAATTAATTAGAATATACGGTCTGAATTTATAATTCGTTGAAATATATTTTTCAACTTTATTATTATTGTTGTATTTTTCGACTTTTTTTTTTTATAATAAAAGATATATTTTATAATAAAATATTTTTTTTTTAATTTTTATCGATTTAGATTTATTATTCCAAAAGAACTGTTGCTTGCATCTATTGAATGCATTTGAATTTTTATTCCAAATATTGTACATTGCATTTGTGACATGTGAATTATTGATAAGACATTTAAAAAACATTAACTTGGTAATTACTTGCTTAGAAATAAACCTCAAAAATTTTTTATGACATTAAAAAATTATTTCTATTGAATTATAAATAATATATTGAGCAAACAAAATAAAAACTTGAAATAATCAGATCAAAAGATTGCAGTATAATTACTTACTATTACGATACTTTTTGTTCAAATTTGTTTTGACAGTTCTAATTTCATTCTAAAATGTTATTTTTCTTAATTTAATCTAATATTTATACAAATGTCTCCAATAATTTCGAAATATGTATAATGGAAAAGACATCACTTTTCTTGCGGTCTCAGAAAATCCCTGCCATACTAATATATAGGATATGTAATATTCTTTTCCTTGGGGTTTCTCTCTTGGAGAGCAAATGCTTTTGCTCATTCTCTACCTTACCGAAAGCATTTTGTTCCCCCTTTATTCGTATACGATCCGATAGGTGATAAATGTGAATGTGAAAAACGAATCGAGTGCTGCTTTCGGCACAAAGGCTGCCAACGGAAAGCATTCCGCATTATGCGAATGACATTTTGCTTTTAGCGCAAAGTATTCGCTTTATGGCCGAAGAGCACCTGCTTACATCTTCTGTTATCGTTGTATACGACACGTATCGATAACCCGTTCACACAGCTGAAACCTTGCAGGTCGATTCTAAAATAAGTTACCGATATAGGTGCGACTAGCATTTTTTCCTTTTCTTATGCAACATATTTTTATATTAAATGTCTTGATAAGTCTCAAATATTAAAGTAGGTCTTGCTTAAAATTCAATGGAGAATAAAATCTTATTATTCGAAAACAAATCAAGCCGCTTAAGTATAAAAGTTATCGACTTGTCATAAATTAATAATTTTAGCAAATGTCAAATATATTATATTAATGGTGTACTGGCACCTTTAGCGTTAAAAATCTTTATTTTTTTTTTTTTTTTTTTTGTTGATTTTTTTAGCAGTCATTAATTCTCTTCACATTTGAAGGATATCGATTCCTGGATTCCTTTGAAAAGTGTTCGCTTCAAGATTCTAAACTCGTTTCTAATAGCTTCGAATTTTTTGCCTCTTAGCTCCCCGCGTTGTTCCTTTCACAACTAAAATTGAGATCCTCGTTCCTATATATGATTGCTTATATCTCGAGCTATCTTATAACACTATTCTTTGCGTCTGACCCACACTTTTCTCATCGCTCGAGCAATATTTTCCGGCGGCGCGTGCTGAAAGACGGCGCATTAAATATTTATAAAGCTTACGACGTGACTTGTAAATCTCGCGCGTAGACGGATGAAAAAACGCGGAAAGTTCTTTCTCTCTGTCGCGAAATGATTCGCGAATCCGCATTCCACCGTTTCGTTCGTTCGTTTATTCGCGCGAAATCTTTATTTCGCGCTCGCGATTCCGGAATCCTTTTTCGCGGCGCATCTTTACATTAAGAGCTCGTCTAACGCGGAAATAAGACGCGCATTACATTACAAGAAAGATATATATCGCGAAATAACACGCCAAGGGAAGAACGAAATCAAACTCACGCCAAGTTTTTCCTCGGAAAATTCGTAATTTATCTTCTGGACATTTTTCTACGACGGGAAAATATTTTTTCTCGTTATTTTGTAGCAGGAACGGATGAAAAAAAAGGAAATGAAAAGTTGTAAGGGTGCAAGAAGTTTTGGAGCAATAATATCAATCAAATAAGATTTATCGAGATTTACGAGTATGCGAGTATATAAAATAAAATTAAAAATTTATAATAATGATCGAAATATAATTTATAATTTTTTTTTATAATTAAAAAAAGATTTTTAAAATAATACACACATAGCAGATTTTTATAATTATTTTTAAAATCTACACAGAAAAAAAAGTACTTAAGTGTCAAATCAAAACTTATATACTTTTATATGAACCCGTTTATTGTTTCATATATACGCAACAATTTATAATCTTAGAAGAATTTAAAAATAATAAATTTCAACAATATTATAATCTTATTTCGATACTATAATCGTCATTTCAAGAATAAAATAATTATTTTAACTCTAAAAAAAATTATAATCTTCGATTTGAACATGTATTATTTTCTATCCAACATTTTTTCCTCTCCATTCAAGAAAATTATTCTTAAATAACAGGAATATATTTTTCTTGGTTGAACTGTATAAAATGTCTTGATCCAAGCAAATTTTCTTTGTTTAACGCAATATAATCTCATTTCAAGATTTACATTTTGAAACTATAAAGATATTGTCAAAGTAAGAATATTCTTTTTTTCTGTGTAGTGAAAAAAAATTAGAAAAGTTTTACATTGGTCCTAAAATAATTAAACTTTTTATTAAATCGAAAAAAATATAAGAAGCTGATAATTTAATTGAACAAAATTTAACAATCTTTTTTGCTGAAAAGTCTTTAAAACCCGATCTTTTATTGATAGAGATGTATCTTTTGTCAGGAAAGAATTGAATTATGGAAACAGACTTTATAAAATATCAGCAGTTGAAACTGCAGAAACTACTAGATAAATGGCGACTTGTTAGATAATCCATGAGTTTCCAAGAATATTTGCGAAATTTAAAGTTTCATTGCTAAAGCTGTTGCAATGCCGGTGATTGTTGAGCAATTTTTATGATCTTCTTTTTGTTCATAAAGGATTTCAAAAAATAAAACGTTCGATATTTGACACATTTGCTTTTTTAATTATTGAATATATTCTCATTTTGAGCGTTATTTTAATTTGTGGTTTTTAAAATTTTATTTTAGAAATAAATCAACGCTTGTTTGCCTAAAATTTATTTACTTTTTTTTTATATTGAGATTTCTAAATAGAAAAATTTAGATACAAACGGAGAAGAAATCCGAAATTCGGGAAATAGAACCTGTCTTTTAAACTCGGGTTTAAGATTCTCCTTAATCTCGTCTCGGCTCTATTTTCTTACGAATTACAACACACTATTTCGTGGTTTGCGACAGTTCCTCCGGTTTTAACGCGAATTACAGGGTGTAAATCGTGTCGGGGTCGGGACGCTTATTTATTCCGCGATAAATCGAGGAGCGTTTCGCAAAGTGGAATAACGAGAAGCCGCGAAGGGTGGAAGCGACGAAAGGACCAGTGATAGAGGGGTGGGGAGGGGGGGTTCAAGATGGCAGAGAGGATGGGGGGGTCGTCGGGGGTTGGCGCTAACGCTTGACAAGCTGCCGCCCCGTTTCTGTCGAGTAACCACAAAGCACTGAACAAAGGAATACCACCCCAGGACTTTCTGGAGGATCCTTCGCGCGCGCTCGCGGGAACTTTATTATCCTCGGGGACAAAGTGGGACTTTACGAGGCCATTGTGCGAAGCGGGGCATGGTCTTCCAGGTGTCAAATGGTATATTTGTTCTGCGTATTCACATGGTGAAGGCGCGAGAGAGTACTCTCGAGACACTGCTCTCTATGTGAGGGGAAAATATTAGACTCGGGGAAATATTAGATCGTTATCAGGTTAAAGGCGAGGCGAAAAGACTCTCCATGATAGAAAATAGAGTCTAAATAGGTAGTTGTATGAGAATGAGTGATCGAAAAATTCTCTATTCCTTTTTTCCTTTTTTTTTTCCTCTAGAAATTTTATTTTAGCACGAATTACATTTTCAACTGTAATTTGAGACATTTTTTAAAATACCTAAACGTTTGATATTTTTTTGTAAAATCTTTTATGTTAGTTGTTTGTTAATTTTTTTTTTAAATAATTAAAATTGCATTTTTTAAACTTCTAGCTCTTATTTCTTTATTATATCTCTTATTAGATTAGTCAATTTTCCTTTATTGTTAGATTTAATTCTAAACAACCAGTGGTTAAATATTTATTGATCTGTTTATTAGATTAATTAACTTCATGCGAATAATTTTGTAATTTAATTTCATTAATTTAGTAAAATTATTGGATTTGTATTATTAGTTGTAGTAATGGAAAATCGAGTTTGACTTATAATTATTAGCTTATTCAATTATTCAACATTATTAAAGGATAGTTGAATTCTCTTTAATCAATTAGATTATTTATTAAATAATTTTTACTTGCCTATTATTTTAATTATTAGATTCTTCTTTTTATTCTTTTTTCTCTAGACACTTGTTTAATCTTATTCCATTCTTATATTGTTAAATTTTGTTTAATTAAATTAATTAAATTATCAGCTTTTTAAAATCGGTTTATTAAAGAGGTCGATTATATTTTGAGATTAATACAAGCACATTCTTTAGAAGAAGTCGAATAAAATTCTGCCTCTGTCAGAAAGTTTTTAAAATTTATCAAAAACATAATTATTTTAAGATAAATTAATTTTTTAGTCTTCGGAGTTTTCCGAATCTGTGATTTTTCTTCGACTTTTCGAAATGCAGTCCAAGTCTCGTTTGATGGAAGGATTTTCTTCTTTTCTGTTTTTTCATCCTATTTGATACGTCTCTATATCGGCCGTGTCCATCTGCGAATCGGCGATGAACACGCACGAAATTATGCTTCGGATCGGCTTGATCGCCTCGATCGGATAGTGGACGGATAGCCTTGATTAAATTTCACGGAAAAAAACGCAGCCACGATTCGCCGAACTACTTTCGTTGGTCGCTGACTTTTTTTCTTTCTTGCCTTCTTTCCAATCTAAGGGCGGATGAGCTCTCGTGGACCGATGGAAAACTAGGATGATAGACGTAAATTGAAAGTAGATCGGCATGTGAATTATTGATTTCAGAATATCCGAAATATGATTAAAGATGAATAGGAACACGTCATTTATTGTTACGCGAGGCTCTTTTAAATTGTTACTTTGAGAAATAAAATAGAAATAAAAAAGAAAATTGAATAAAAACGTTACTTTTTTTTTAGAAACACATTAGTTCTTTTTTCTCGATTAATTATGTATAGAAATATGTATAGACACATATATTTTATCTGACAATGATTATATATTATTTTAATAATAAAAATAATTTTATAAATAAAATTATAACGATATAATGAATAATTTTAATTATTATAACCAATATACTGATAAAAAAATTATTGCTTTATAAAAATTAGTTTTGCCTAAATACATGAAATGTCACAATAAAAAAAAAAAAAAACGCAGTTTCCATCGGACGCGACAAGATTCCAAATTCTTTTTTCTCACGCGGATTAGAAGTTCATAAATATCTTTTAATTCTAGTATATCCTTTTCATGGATAGCAATGGGGGAGGATCAAGGGGCGGCGGCGGGGGGGAGGGGAGGGGAGGGGAAAGAGCACTGGATTTGAAAGGGTTGAATTATGGTTGCGAAACACGTGAGGCGGCTTTCGCGTAAGCTCGTTAATTGCGCGCGAACGCCGCCGAGGAACAAAAGGTACAAATAGATGCTTTTATGCGATGTATATGTGTACGTATGCGAATTTCGCCGCCCGTTCCCGGCAAGCCGTGCGCGCGTATAAAATTCCGCTCCAAACAATCGCTCGCCAGAAGTAACAGCTCTATTTTTCCCTCATCTCTCCTGCTCCTTTATTTCTCCAATTTTTTTTTGCGCGACGATTTTGCTATCTTTTTCTCACGAATTTAACACGAGATGCGTTATAGGAGTTTCACGATCGTAGATTATTAATCTTTGGATATTGAATTTTAGCATATGGATCATTGGAGTTTTATCTCTACATTCTAGAATAATTTCCTATGCGGTTTGTAGGTCTATCAATATTTTTAGAATATGTTTGATTTTTCCTCGAAAATCGAGAGATAGAAGTCGATCTGGATGTTTCTCTGAAAAATTTGCCAGATATATGATATTTTCTTTAATAAAAGTTTGAAAATTAATTCTTTTGTAGGGAAAAATTTCAGTTTTAATATATTCAAAGAATTTTTATTCAGGTTTCGATATTCTTAATAAAAAATACACGTATAAATATATCGTTAAGATCCGGTTTAATTATTAAAATACAAAATGTCGGCAATGTCAAATTTTCGTACTTTTTTCACATTATCGGTTTCTAAAAAAATACCTTTTATATTTCAAAGATAGAAATTGCTTCGTAATTTGCAAACTAAACACATAACATTTTTACAAAGCGCAAGTTGCGTGACGTGCATATTCATTCGAATACAATGCGACAATAATTTTAAATAATTATTTAAATCACGATTGAATCGAATTTGATTATTATGATATACTAATACAACTATCAATAATTGATTATTGCCGAACAATTTATAAAGTAATCATCGACAATTTAATACAAGTTTCACATGAATAGCAGTAAAATTAAATTGGGGAAAGTTTGCGCGATTTCCTAGCTGAAGAACGCAAATTGCATTACGCTTGCAAAGTAAGCACGCCATGTTTTCACCGATCGTAATTTGCGTCATGGTCGAAAGGGTTAAAGTGTCAGTTTCCGCGGTGACCTTGCGCAATCGCGAAATGCGAACGTATGAGAATGGCACACTCGTTCGCGTTATTAGGGATAATGATCCTGGCGTGTCGCGCGCAAGGATCAGCAACCGAGGACGCTATTTCGAAATAACGGAAGCCGGTAATAGCTTCGCGGAAAGTCGTTTCCCAGTTTTCAGAGAGAGAGAGAGACACCTCTTTTCCGATGTATACCTACACGCGTGTATGTATATATATATATATATATATATATATATATATATGTATACGTGTACTATATGCGACGCGTCTTTTATGAGAACAGCAGCTCTCAAACCAACGTTATACGAGTTGGCCGGTGACCGCTGTGTAAAAAGTTTGTCGAGATAAAAGGGAAAACTAAAATTCAATTTAAACAGCACAGTTACTTTTGCAGGAAGGAAGGAGTCGCATAAATTACAAAAATTGTATTTTATATAAACTTTTACAATATTGAAGCGGCTTTCATATTCAGTGTGTGCGTTTGATTCAATCTACTTTTTTTTGAGAATATTAATCAGGATAAAAATATGTATAAGACAGAAAGAGAAAGAGAGAGAGAGATTACAAAAAAAAAGAGATTTAATATTTTGTATTAATATTATCAAAAATTAAGATTTAAAAATTTAATTTTACACAAATATTGAATTACAAATTCGTAGAGTATACAAAAGCTTGTTAAAAAAGTTCGATTATTCTAAATACTAATTAATTAATTATTTAATTTATATCTCAAGATTGTTTTCGTATCTAAGGCTCTGAATCTCTCTAAAGAGAGGAGTACACAATAAATGGTTTACGAAAAATACGGTTTGCATTACTTACAGAGAACTCGCGGTTTTCGCGGAAGGCTGTTTTATCTTCGAGGTTGAGCGAGAGCGTAATCGCGATTTCGTTACGGAGAAAAGTGCGTCAAAGTCTTATTCGCCGAATGGATAGGGAAGCGCAAGCAGCTCGGTAGTTTCGAATTTCGTTCTCGGTCAGCGGAATCTGAGGCGTAACTTCGTGTCGATCAACGGTCGAAACTTCCGTGGAATGTTGTCGATAGTGCGGAAGAGCTGTATCTTTTGCATTCAGAGTTAAACGAGTAATATATTTAACTTTTTCACGAAGAAGAGGGAGGGATATCCTGACTTGAGAAAATGCACGGTAGTTAAATATGATCACTCTAGGCTTTGGAGGCTTTCACCTTATTTACCGAAAAATTTTAATCCGGAATCAATGATTAATAATTTAATACAATTTAATGTCTAAGAGAGCTGACAATAGTCTTTCGTTTCGAATTTTGACGACAGAATTTGGCCCGTTGAAGCAAATAGGATACTCGGTACGTGACAAAGTAGAAGGGGTAAATGTTCAAAATTGGGAAATACGGAGAACAAGGAGGAAATGAAGGGTGAGGTGACAAGGAAGCGACATATAGAGGACGGAGATGAAAGAGGGATAAGGGAGAGTGGCAAAAGCCGCAAGAGGATCTTTTGACATTTCGACGAGAATCCCGACGAGAGATGTGCGCGTTGAGCTCGCGACCGACGACGTCTGTCAACGTGCGCTTCGCTCTTCTCTCATTTCTTACTCGCTATCCAGAGAGAGAGAGAGAGAGAGAGAGAGAGAGAGTGAGAGAAATCCGCGAACGTATTGAACGAGAAAATCAACTTTGCGTCAATGCAAGTCGCGGACTTTTAGCTATTTCATACAAAAAAAGTGGGCAAGAACGTGACTTTTACGAAGTCAAATCTAACGATATATTTAAAGGATTAATTCTTCGAAAGTTTCAAGTCTTGAAATTTTTGACAGAATTGCCAAATTGGTTTTTTTTTACAATATTTATCGCGTGTCAAATTTTATTAAAATTTCCTTAAAAAATACAAATACGAAAAAAAAGAAGATATATGCAAAACCATATATAATTGAATAATTTCTAGAATATAATAGAGAATGATAATTTGATTAGATTAGCAAGTTAAATCGGCGTCGAGAATTAATGGCCCGGTGGGAGAGATTCGCGAGACACCGTCGTGATTATTCAGTATCGAGTATCGGTGGAAAATAACATGGTCCGCAAACACATATATATATATATATATATATATATATATATATATATATATATATATATATATATATATTCATCAGGATTCAAGCGCGTGTATATCCCTGTCGCTCAAACCGGATCCCATCGATCTCAAAGTTTCCGGCGGACGTTTCGAATCTCGCGTAATATACAGCTCGTTATCATATCGCGATATCATAATCGCTCGCGGGACATGTTCGCGAAAATGAACGGAAGCTATCTCGCGGAAATCTTTGTAGGTCAGAGATTTGGAGAAAGGGGGCCCGCGGTAAAACACGGCTTGTAAAGTATGTCCTGTAAGTTGGAAATTGCGTTTTCAACCGAGATATACGTATTGCCTCGATCGAGAGCCGCGCTATTCTTGTAAATCCTGACCGCGAAATGTTTCGCGCAGCAAAGTTACTGCCTTCCGGAAATGCAACGAAATACCGGCTGCTCGAAGAAAAGCTGGAAAGAATTGGAAAAGAAAATAAAAAATACGAGATGATACCAGCTAAGATTTTTAGGATTTAAAAAAAACGAAATGCGCGCAAGACATATATATATATATGTATACATATAACTTTAGAAGAATTAATTCTTTAAATATTTTTTTTTAATAAAAAGAAATTATTAAGAAAATCGTAATTATATATGTATATAAAAAAAAGAAGAATCTATTCAAAAAGAGAAACCTTGGACATATGTAGGAAAGAAAAGATTACAAGAGAATAATCGATATTTCCATCGATATTTCCATGTTCGCGATCGATAATGTCGTCTTGGCTTTACCGTTAGTCAAAGAAATGAAGAACCTGACAAGATGCGTCATGGCTTACTAATTAGCGGCAGAAAACGTACAAAAGAAGCGACGGCATGTACGCCGGAGGCTGTTAGTTCACTCATGTCTATTTCTGTTGGGGATGATAGTAATCATTTCGAGTTTTAATCGCGGAGTCAAACACGATGAGGATTTAAACGAAGAAATATTTTTTACAACCTCTATAAATCACGACCATTAATTATGGTTCTTTTGTATTGGATATTTAATTCTATAACATGTGCATCTACTTATTTTTTTATGAATTCATTATTTTTTTTCGCCAAACTTTTTACATAATGAAATTAATAATCAAAAATAATAATCTAAATTCTACAACAATAAATAATAATAATAATAATAATAATTTTGTACGCAATCAATTTTCTCTCATTGAAAATTAAATGATTTCTCTATCTCTCTCTCTCTCTCTCTCTCTCTCTCTCTCTCTCTCTCTCTTTTTTTTATGTGTGTGTATAGTTTTATAATAGGTATAGTATAATAATAATATAATATGTTTTACGACGTGATTAATTTTCTCTTGTGCGATTCTGTAGCGAAAAGAACTGAGCTATTAAGCGGCAATTTTTTTTACGCGTGTAAGCAACCCGCATCTTTCATCATTAAATCTCGCAAATCGCAGAAGCAAATCACTACTTTCGCGTTGCATAAAATAAAACTTTGCGCTCGTTTTTATTATGCCACTTCTCAGAATTAGGAGGAGAAACTTTATTCCCGTTCCGCAGCGAGGGCTTCGTTTAATCGCAAACTTTCGCCTGTGTGCGAATCCCGTTTGGTTCTTCGTTTCAATGTGCGTAATCGAGCATTACGTTCATTATACGCGTCGCGAAAGTTGCAGGTATATAGATGCGATTCGTTAAACGACGATAGGAATGGCGTAAAAACGTTTTCCAGAATCGTGTAACTCCACGTTGCTCCCGTTCGTGTGTATGTGTGTATACATATATATATATATATATATATATATATACATGGATATTTTCCAAGTATCGTTTATAAAAGTATCTTATAGAGCTAACTGACTTTGTTAATAATTAATGCGGACGATGACCTAACAGTTTGACTGCAAACTTTCTGATTATAAACTGATTTCCGAGAAATTTGTGTGAATAATATAATGATTATTTCGAGACGATTCCCTTTCTTTGTCAAAATTGAAAATTTTGAAAATATGTTTTTTTTTAATGCAATCTTTTTTTATTTAAAGAATAACTGTGTTCAAAATGGAATTTAAACATTATTTTCAAGAGACTGAATAACAATCTGGAATATACACGTAATATAAAACAAATATTAATTTAAAGTCAATTTTACGAGGGAGGCGTAAAATTTCTCGATATATATGTAAAATCGATTTGCGCATTTTCACTTTTATCAGCATTCCACACGTTTAGCTCGTACAAAAAAAAAAAAAAAAGAAAAGGGAAAGATATTCGGGTGTCTTCCCTTTTAAACGTATCTTCAACGTCGAAAAGGCGAAGGGAAATTATCCCTTTTCACGTCGCGCGAGTTCCGCTCAACTTTGCGTCGTAACTTTATTGAGTTGCCGGGAAACTTTCAGTCGTCTCGCGGGTGAAATCGCATTCTAGGAATCGCACAATACAACTGTTTCTTTACTCGCGGCTGCATCGCATATGCGAATCGCGGTTGGAGCGTGTTCTGCAAAGATGCGGCTATGAAAGCTCACGCATACACACATATATATGTATATATATTTATATGTATATACATATGAGCATATACGCTCTGTATTATTGATCGGAAAATTAATGGCGCATCCTCGGTTAGCACAATGTGCTTTTATCGTTTGAAAGAACGTAATTTAATTTTCGCATGAGGATTTATGATGCTAAGCGACCTTTCACTTCTATATTTACTCCTGAAATTGTAATCCTTGGAGGCTAAAGTTTTTTGAATTTAAGATTATAAAGATTTTCTGAATAATTTAAAAACGTTATTACCTTGATTTTAATTTTATTAAGTATTTTATTAAATATAGTGCATAATTTAAAATTAGAAAGTTGAAAAGAATTATTTTTCAACTAAGAAAGGCTTTTTTTTTTCTTTTTTTTTTTTTTATAGAAAAATTTGTTTTCCAATAAAGAAAAAAAAGTCGAATTATCATCATCATGAAAAATATAAATCAGTTATAATTACATATTCTAATTATTCAATAAAGTTTAAATTATTTATTAGGAATTAAATTATTTTACATAACAAAATAAATGTTTTTTCTCCCTCACCTTTGTTGATAGAGAGAAAATAACAATAATCTTTACAGAAATTTATTTTATGGAATTGTTTTTGTTACCAGAGCTTTAATTTTAACTGAGTTAGTTTATTTTCAAGATTTAACTTAACTTTCCGAGACTTGATTGCTCAGTTCTGTTTTGACCTTTAATATTCATTTTTTTCATTTTTCTTCAACTTGTTTGACAATATGGATATTTTTTTTTTATTTCTTGTCCCAAATATTTTAACGACCGCTTATATATACTCACTCTATTGTGTAAATTCTGGCAACCGTGACCAGTATGTAAAATTGCACAACGTAGCATTCAGGTGAGACTGCCTTCCGAGAAACTGATAATACCTTCCTACTTCCTCCCGCGACCAACATCAGTTTCTCCGCGTGTATATACCAGGTCTACCGATAAACAAGCTAACGTAATCATAGTGAAATTATTATAACTTTATCGAATTAAAAATTTTTGAGATATAGGAAATGTATATTTTATTAAATATATTAATATATATACATATATCTGTGACGTAATATTATATATTGCATGTCTCTACATTTGGCGGACTTCAATGACACCCGGTATAATACATTGACAAAAATAATGTAAAATTAGCATAATGCTCGAGTTAAATATTGATGAGTTCAAGTGAATTGACTCGTTTTATTAAGCGAGAAATTCCGGAGAGTGATTTTACGATCAGACGGATCGTTTAATAGGAGATAGGGGGAACGAGGGAGAGATGAGGGGGCGTGTGTGCACGAAATGTCGCTCGTTCCGAGAACGTTACCGTTTACAGGGAAATACGCGTGTATGCAGAAACGCAGGTGCACACGACGAGGTGAACGGGGGGGGGGGGGGAGAGGGGAAAGGGAGTAAGATGAGGGGATAGAAAGAGGATGTGCGAGTCCCCGGTCGAAGTTATTCTCTCATACATACATACGTACATACATATATATGTATATGAGATAAATTTATAGTCGCCCTGTAATAGTCGTGTTTATCGTTTCATGTCTTTCTTACGTACTTGATTTTAAAAAGAATCTTTTTTGTTAGAATTTTGAAACGTAAGAAAAAAAATGTTAGGATATTCTTGACATTACAGATGAAGAATTCTTGAAGTGGAACAAAGTATTAATTCGATTAAGTAAAGATTCTTTCTCTTTAATCCTTTTTTAGATCACTTTTTTTCAATCAATAATCACATTTATATAAAACTTTCAAATTCTCTCATAAATTTATATATATAATTTACATTTATATAAAGTTTTATCGATAATCACATTTATATAAAGTAAAAAATCTGTTTTTTATTTGAATAGTTTTAAATGTGTTCGGCGAAATAGTTTACGACCGTTTTATTGTCCATCCGGCTGGTTAATCTGTGAATGTATATCGGTGAGATATACAAGTGACACTCAATAAAGCGATTATTATAAAGTTACGTTTTGTTACAATATTTATCGAAACGAATACATCTTCTCGCAATAATCACTAAGAAAAATGGGAAACCTGATATGATTTTATTTTTATGGCTCGATTCAAGAATAATTATGCTTTTTATTTTATTAGAAAAATTTGATGGCCATTTTTCAATAATCAAGGCACATAACACACATATTACTACTTCATTTCTTATTGATTAAAATTTCGAGGACTTAAGGATTTTTAGATTACATAGCTTACACTGAATAAAAATTGCACGATTTAAAAGTCGCGAACGAATAACTGATGCGAGTTATAAATCCGCGGATGATAAACCGGCGAATGAAGATGAAGCGAATATAAACGGGGGGGTTTCAATATTCTGCCGCTAAAAGCCGTCATGTTTGCCGTTGAAAAATGTCAACCAGGATTATCAAAGATTAATTTCATTCGTTAAGCGCGCGAGATATATCAGGCGCAAAAATCCCATCAAAACCAATCTCACAAATAATGCATATATATAGTGATTTGTCGTAGTCAATAAACAACAATTTTTCCACCCATTTTATTTTTTATCCCTTTTATATGCTCAATAATTTGAATTATCTAAACTAGATTGAGAAACACTTAAAAAAGAAAAAAATTACTAAAATATAAAAATTGAATGCTTATGTAATTTTAAGATAGAATACAGTAAAATGAGAAACAAAAAATAATATAGAAAGAAATAAATCAAATCTCGAATTTAAATATACTTAATAATTTAAAATTACTTATTATATAACCATATTATTTATTGGTTTATTTTTTTATTATTTATATTAATTTTAATTACTAAACTCTAATACACTATATTATTTATTATTTTATTCTCTTTATACTTTTATAAATTTTTCTTTCTAATTAGATACATGTGATACATTTATTTTCATTATATCCTTTACTTACAATTAGAGATATATATTCCATAATAAGGTATATTTTTCTTCTCTCTCTATCTATCTCTTTCTCCTCTCTCTCTCTCTCTCTCTCTCTCTCTCTCTCTCTCTCTTTCTACCACTCACTGTTAAAATATTCGAGACGAGGAGTCTTTTATCACGCTTGATCGAATATTAATTTCCTTCGTTGCTTGGTCGAAACTATGTATTTCGCGAACATAATCCTCTCGGATCGCTTTACTGTATAACTTGGAGAACTTCATAATGAGCTCGGCTGTACCCTTTTCTATCCCCTCGATCCCTCAACAAGCGTTGGCACATGTTGGGTTAATATCCGGATTCTCGAGTTTGACTCTGTAAGTCTGTTCGTATAATCTGTTATACACGCGCAGAGAATCGTCGGGAATACGCGGAAAACATGTTTTCTCTCTTTGTGAAATTATATGTATTATAATATAATATTGTATAGTACATATTTGGAATTTTATATATAAACGTAAAGCTGCTTAACGTAATTCCATAATTACCTCTTATTGCCTTAGAAATTAATTTTAAGGATTAAAATTTAGAAAAGATACGGTATAAAATTATCTTTTTTCACGTAATATCATTCTTGAATTTCTACGTATAATTCATAATTTACCACGATTAGCATTCGTATACAAAATATTTGTGCGTATCTTATATCTAAGAAAAGTATATTGAATGACTGAGCGCGCGATTTTTTTTATCTCTTTTATTCCTTCGAACAATAAAATTTTTTTATCTATGCTTTTTCGCACTTTTCTTCTGGGAACATATTGATCTTTTTTTTCCGCGGGTAAAGTTCATTATTTTAAACGTTAGGTATATACATTTCCCAAGACTTTATTATCCATGAGCTGAAATAAAATTTCGAATGGAAACATTATTAATCTTCTGACTTTTATGTTCTTTTTTTACTGAGAAGTATGATATGGAAACGTGTGTGCGAAAGATATTTAACACACTTTTTCAATTTTACTTTTGATTAAAATAGATCAGAATCGTGGATAAAATATTAAAATTAATAAAATATGAAATTAATAATAATATAATGGATTTTTTTTAGATGAAATGATATTAATTCTGAGATGATGGGCTATGCATAAAAGTCAAAACAAAAGGCTTTTATTAAGTTAATTAATGATCGGACTAGGTGAAGAAAGATCCCTGTAGAAACTAGCACAGAAATGTCGGGTCGATGTCTTCGGGGATTTAATGAGTGACGAGAAAGCTCGCCTTTAGCGTGTAAAACAGCTCTGAAAAATGGGTTGACTTTTACCGGGGGCGCGGTCATTACTGGCCCACAGGTAATTACAGGGTGTCGCCTCGTAAAGCTGTCTCCGTGAACTTTTAATGTAGACGTGGACGCGTAATGGCCCCCCGTGTCTCTCCTTGTACTCGCCAATATGTTCCGCGGAAAATTGGTGTCCCGTTCCCGGGCTGCTGAATTATGCGAAAGTAACGTCACTTTAAGCCCACTATCCATGCTCCGAGAATATTTGACGGAAGACATATATACACATATATACATATAAAGGATATCACACTAAGCAACAATTTTAATTACAAAATTTTGCTTAATAATAATGTTTAATCTTGTACTTTTTATCTCAAAAATCTATTATTAAAAAAATGTAAAACAATAAAAAAATTTATCTCTTTTTACATTTTTTTCAAACTTCCCTAATCGTGTTAATCATCGAGGAATTTTCCAATATCTAGAAAATTGATGCATTTTGGATGAATCATCTGACAAGCATCGTTCTTAAAAGTCGTATCGAAGCTTGATACCAAATATACGAGAGTATCGAAGGGGTTAATTCACTTGGAGAATTGCTGTTCGTGCCCTTAACGGCGGTGGCGTAACAGCAGTTCCATAAGAACGTCGCTATTGTGGGAGCGTAGTTCGAATTACGTTTGGAAAGTTCGGAAATCGTCGTCGTTCGGAGTTTCGACTATGCTGTTACCGGCCTTAACTTTTCCCATTGTCGGCCAATCGTCGGCGCGAGTAAGAAACTGCGGTGAGGCTTCATAAGAGAGAGAGAGAGAGAGTGAGAAAGAGACGCGAAGAGGGAGTTTACCGCGGTCACATTCGTGTTTTTCGCGAAGGGCACAAGTAAAAAGAAGATTAAATCCGATTCATTTTCACAAGCGAAACTTTACCAAATTATCTATTATCCACTCCTTTTTTTTTCACTGAATGTGAAAGTAAAGAATAATTCATTGCGGAATATAAATTAATGCAAATAAAAAATACGTAGCAAGATATTTTATGCGTACGAATTACAAATATATATAAAACTATGAAATATCTGTCAAACGAGAAAGAAAAATGCAAGATAATTATCTTTCTACAAAGAGAATAATCTAAAATTAAAAAAAAAATGATATATAAGAGCGAAAATAATGAGATACAGGTATAATGTATAGAATATTCGTGTTTCAAGGGTAAACATTGGGGTGCATAATTTATACTCGCATCGAGATGGCGGGCGATCTACGCGATCGGGATTGTATGAACGGCATTTCGGGGCATTTTATAGTGAACTGCTCGCGTCCTAAATGGCAACCGGTCTAATAATGGCCTTTCAATTGCGCTCGCGCAGATTTTCTCGCGTTATTTGAGTTCGCGGCGCAGAACGGAGAGATTTCGGTGTGCTTGCTTGCCTCGCACACCCCATTGTATTACGGTTAATAGCTCACGGCTTTATGAACACCCGTGCCACAATCGCGTCGTCCAACACACACTCACGCACACGCACATACACATACACATGAGTCGGTTGGACATTAGCGCACTCGCGCGTTTACCTAATACAGAGTGCGCCGATGAAAACTAATGTGACAATCTACTCGGGGTTTCGATAAAAAAAAAAAAAAAGAACAGATAAAAAGTCTGAAAGCCGAAATATTTCTATTAATAGTTTCAATTTCGTCTCGCATGTCGATTAGCTTTTTTCATTTTATTTTTATCCCTTGTTATATCGTCTCTCTCGTATATATTAACTCGTGTGTTGCATTACGTAATTATCGGCATGTATTTTATATCGCAATTTTACGTGTTTATGTCAAGTCGAGCAAATGTCAATCTCGCGATGTCCCTGTGAATTTTTCCCGGGACACCCTGTATATGAGTGGCCGCGCGCATTTCGCCCGTAGATTAGGACGAAAGCTCGCGTTTACGCAGCGCGGAAACCCACGCTTTCTCGAAGTTGTCAAGCGGGAATGCATAATTCCACAGCTTGCAACGGGAAAGCGGTAAACACATGAATCCCGGAATACCAGCGCAATTCCTCATTTGGGTCGGAGATCCGGGCGGAGAAAGTCCGTCCATCATGCGAGCTCGTTATCAGTAATCTGTTATTATATACCTCGAATGGAGCAATCTTGCTCGACTCTCTAATTACACGAGAGAGACAGAGAGAGAGAGAAAGAAAGAGAGAGAGTTTGATATTTTATATAATATTTTAATTTTCCAATTACATTGTTCATTATGCTGAAAATATAAAATCACGTAATAAAATCATAGTGCGTGAAAAATTATAATCAAATCATAATAAAACTTGCATTATATTTAATGATACATAATTGATTATCTAATTGTAATATTATATTTCCACGTAATTTCCAGGGTAGTATTTTTTTATAATAATAGTTGAAAATTTTAGGTATAATAAAATTTTTTAGGTATAATAAAATTAAAATATATATAATTAATTATAAAGGAGAATCACGTTTACACAGCGAGCATACGACATGCTTTTACGCGCTTACGACGTATCTATCCTTGCATTACGGTCTGGAAAAGTTATCGAAGCGTTACCTTAAAGCCACTTAATGCCAGTTGATGCCACGAAAGACTGTGCTTATAGTTTAAACATGTTGGCGTATCATTCTGCAAGCTATTAATTTGCTGTGTAAAGGTCGATCGGCTAGAAACTATCGTGATAACCCGGAAATGCAGAATACAGTCTAATGAAGAACACGTAGGGAAGTAAATGAAAAGATAAGCGAGCGAGCCATTGAAGAGCTGAAATAAAATAAATAAATTGTAGAGAAAAAAATATACATACGACAAATTATAAAAAAAAAAAAAATATATTATATTTCTCAAAAGTTTCACTTATGTATTTGTATTGTAGTTTCGCGCGGTACATCCTGAGCATAAGAAAGTATATGCTTCCTACTTTGAGAAAGTATGCCCGCGTATACGAGGGTCGTTCGTAAATTTTCAGCCGCAACTCGGGGCCCGAAGAAGTACAGATGTTCGTGTTTATGCGCCATACTTATTGAAGTTTCGGGACGAAGTTTGGTACAGCGGGAGGTGTACAGAAAGAGAGAGAGAGAGAGAGAGGGATGAGGAAAAGAGAATAGGGTGGCAGCGAGTGAGAAAGTGCCGCGGGACGGAAGGAAAGGGGGTAAAAACGCAATAACGACTCGCTGCGAGAAACTCGTCCGGAATGGTAATATCGAGAGTTGTAAATCGCCGGCGAGCGAGTTAGTTCGTTACATCGGTACGTTTGTTGCCGCGCGCGCGATTAATCATTCCGCAGATTCGCAGAAATA
The DNA here is from genome assembly GCF_047496725.1 of Anoplolepis gracilipes. Taxonomy (NCBI): domain Eukaryota; kingdom Metazoa; phylum Arthropoda; class Insecta; order Hymenoptera; family Formicidae; genus Anoplolepis; species Anoplolepis gracilipes. The sequence continues at coordinate 2,138,785 of NC_132984.1, read as the reverse complement.
AATAACGGAAGTTAGGATACCGCGTCGGGGAGAGTGCGCTGAAATATACACATACATTATATATATATATATATATATATATATACATATTATATATATATATAAGTGTGTGTGTGTGTGTGTGTGTGTACGGTGTGTATTGTGCTACTTTATTTGCGCAATTCTGGTTTCGTGTATTCGTGACATTATTATTAAGAACGAAATGATATCGATGATGAAATTTGGGATTTAAATAATGCAGAAATGTAGACATTAATGATATAGGTGTACAATTTTTTTTTCTTTTTCGAAAATTAATGTTTATTAATTTTACTTCATTTTCAATAAATCAATGTTTTTTAATTAATCAATTTTATTATAATTAATTTCATTTTTAATTTTTATTTAATGTATTATTTTATTATAAAAATTAATTGATGGTTGTTAATTAATTTCACTACAACTTCTGTGATTTATTTACTTTGACATTAATTGAAATAACGGAAAGATAAAAATTCGATAAAAAATTTGTTTTAAACTTTGATATAAAATTTTTACATACAAAGTGAAAAGCTTTTTTGAAATTATTGAACGCAAATTAATGACGAAAAGTTTACATATAATTAATAAAATGTGATTATTTTAATTAAAATTATAATGCCCGTTCTTCGTACCTTTTGAAAAATCGCGAGATCCTAAAAGGGAAATTCTTAGAAAAAAATGATGTAATTTTTTATTATATATTTTATATATATTTTATTACTTCGAGAGAAAAAAAAAGGAGAGATCTTAAATATAGCTTAATAGCTGTACAAGTGGTATTACTTTTACAAACTTCTCCGCTCGTTCTCGAGCACTTTGGCTGCTTCCGCCATTGTTCAAGCGGCTGCGGTCGAAAAAAAGGGTTGCTGCGAGCCGCGTTCGACATTGTCGGCAGTCGAGATTCTCGAGTGCAGGCGGAGAAGGTTCTTTCCAACGAGATAAAAGTGCGACCGAGCGCAACAATAAAGGCGAAACGATCCTCCCGCGGTTTAAAACGATCCGTGCGGCTCGACTCTCGCTCCGACCCTTCTCGAACCGAACCGAGACGAGCCGAACCGAACGGCGGTGGTCTCGCTTTAATCTCGCGTGACACGGCTGAGGTGAATGGACCCGGACATCCAAGGACTCGCAAGATTTCCGACTGCGAGAGGAGGCATCTCGCATGCATTCGAACACTTTGTTATACATTGAAAAATTTATCAGAAAATAAAAAAAAGAAAAACAGAAAAATCTTTCGGCCACTTGTGTGAGCGAACACTTTGCGTTTCTTTCTCGACCGAGATATTTCAAATATATATCATACATTAACTTGAATTTGAAAAGCTCTCCATAAAGAAAGAGATTAATGGACTGTTTAATTAGAAATATAATTTTTCGGGGTACTTTTGTTTTTATGAAACAGTATATATAAAAATAATTTAAAAATTATTTTTTTTAATTTATAAAAAAATCAACATGTATTTATTGTATAATTAAGATTTTTATTTCATCGTTAATTATCGAAGAAAAATATTTCAGCTTAAGGGATGAATCGTTAAATGTTGCAATATAAAGGATTTTAATTAAAATACTTTTAAACGCTTTAATATTTTTTTCATACCAAATGAAACGTAGAGTGAAATGTATAGAATACGTAGAACCGATTTACATAAAGGAGGACGATTTATATAAAAGAGTACGTTTCACATTTTAAAGAAAAGAAGAAAACGTGCAATTGCAATCTGCAGGTGCGACGACGCACCTGCAGAGGAAATGATGTCGTAGGAAGTTACGCATCATTAAATCGCGCAATTTTTTTCCCCCTCCCATTGCCCACTGTGAAAGAGAGATGATGATCCATTCGGGCACCATGTGACTCATCCAGCATAATATTTACACGTAAATACATTTTGTTCGCGAAAAAACTAATTGTAAGTTGAGTTATTTTGTCGCGAGATGCGAGACGGAATATAATTAAGAAACTTATCAGAATGCGCGGGTCCTACCCGGGTTTGTAGTCTCTGAGGTAGTTGATAAAAAAATGCCTAGTCACATTACGTAGCCGACTGAGAGAATCCAGACTTCATCGTTCTCTCTTCGAGAGCGGCCTGGAATTCCTACGTAATGAAGTCACGAAGAAAAATTGCGCGCCCGTCGCGAAGGTTGCTTACGCAAGCGTATTTATTACAAATGATTCTCTCAGAATTATTATACGTATATATGCGTACGTAGAGAAGATCGACCGCAATAACATCCAAAACGGAAGTTTATAATGGGTTTTCGGAATGCAATATTTTTTTTTTTCTTTTCGCAATATTATATTGCGCATCGATGCGAGTATATAATCGCTATGTTATTACATCTAACACGTATATATCCTTTTACGTAACGTTCCAAATCGCTCCAGGAATTTATGGAGGGCGGGGGGGGGGGGGGGGGGAAAGATAAGTGCAACACACGCAATATTGTATAAGTCTCTCTCTTATGGCAGGAACCAGGAACTCTTCTTGGATTTGAAAGAGGCATCGCGATTTCATTTTTCTGACGTACACTTCACGCCGCCATCGTATTATCCGTAACGTCCAAAGTTTGATTACATGGCGGTGACTTTCATTCATGTTTATCACGAAGAAAACTTTTCTCTCGACGAGTCGCCCGTCATTTCTTCCCCGACGTCATTTAATATTAGCGCTACATTCGATATCGCGTTATCATCGTCGTATTATATTGCCATCCGCAAATCCGGGGGGGGGGGGCGGGGGGGGACGACGCACACGTGACGCGTGGCACGCGCGAAAATCGCGTTTCGTGACTCGGTCGCGTGTGCGTCTGTGGGTGCCTCTAATAAAAGCTTCTTCACGGCATTGCGTAAATATCGTCCATCAGATTGATAGACCAGTCACGAAGCTCCTCGCAGGAGCTTTTGATCCTCGAAATTAAAATGCTGGTCAGCATATAAATTGTAGAAATTTCACGGCAGAAAATTTATATATATGTAATTTATTAATATTTTAATAAACAGCGCGATACGTCGTATAATTAACGTCACAAAATGCAAATTATATTTGACATTTAATTATGATACATTTCTATATATTACGTTAAAATCGTACCAAACGAAATTCGAAACGAGTTAATTTGAATAATTGCAATCACTCTGTAAAATATTACTATGCAAAATTGTGCTCGCGATGCATTAATCCTCGGAATTCCGTCGCGATTAACGTCGCCTAAACAACGCGATGTTTACGAAAGTTTCGCTCGCGAAATTCGTTTTGGGACGCGAATCCGTCGTCAACGTTTTCCATTACGCTTATACTGCTGCTTCGACGCAACTCGCAGGTATTCATGACGATGTCACGTACATACGTAAACATTGTCTCCCTTCCCTTTCGCTCAGTAATCGAAGAAGCGGTGTATCGCACGCGCTTCGACGATTTTGCTGTATGAAGAACGCGTTTTGCGTACAAGGAGGCAATGTCTCCGCGCGCAAATTACGATTCCGCGAACGGCGTGCGGCTAAGCACGTGACAGGTGCATAATCGCGCATAATCCTCCCCTACGCATGCCATTTCGAAAGCTTCCTATCGCATGAAAATCATCGCGAGGATCAATGATCTTCGTTTACGAACATTTTCTCCTTCTCCTAAAATATAATTCGATATCTTCTTCGAGATATCGAATTATATTTTAGAATAATGTAACGGTAAAAGAAAGACAACATTCTATTTAATATAAGATTTAAAACAGTAAAATAAAATTGAACAATTTCTAAAGTCTTAAAATTCAAAGGTTTCAACGTCGTGGAATTTGAAAAGACAAGCGAGTCCTAGAATCTAAAGAAAGTCAAATATTGTATATCACATTTAAAAAATTGTTGAAATTTAGAAATTGCAGAAAATTAAGTAAATAATTAAATGACAAATAAATTTAATTAAACTTAAAACTTAATATAAAATTATTTAATTTAAACTGTTATTAAATAAAATATTATTTAATTTAAATAAACCTTTTAATATTTTTTAATGTGCTCTTCTTTTCCTGATTCAATCATATGCGTCTGGAGGGGTAGAGGGAAGGGGAATTTAAAATATTCATATCTAAAAACTGATTTGTTTAAAAAGATCGTATGTTATTATCTTTATAGTTTTTTATAATTGTGTTTAAATTAATAAGTAAAATTTTTAAAAATTAAATATAATTTTTGTTTGTTAAAGAAAAATAAACTTAAAAGTTCATATAAAGATGCTGGAATGTAAAGGTAAATAATGGTGAACACAGATTTAAGGATTCTGTCTAAATTTCGAAGTTTTACGATAAAATATGTCTCTTGTATCGAGAGATTTTGAATCTTCAGGACAAAAGTAAATTAGAGGATCTATAAGTAACATGAGAAGGAAGCTGAACAAAGATGGCCCAGACAGAATATTCGACGAAACTTGACTCGATGGCGGTTCTCACGATCCTGGCGCTTGGCAGTCACGAGAGGTCCGGCAAAAGAAATCGAAGCGAACCGGCGCGGCGGGCGAGGCCCTTTGGGCCTGTCGAGGTCCCCCTCTTTTCTTTTGCTTGTTCTCTTTAATCACCCTTTCTTTCTTTCGAGATTGTGGTTTCACTTACTGGAGCAGCGAGTATTTGAGCTGGTCTGTGTAAAAATCGATATATATTTTTACAATTCATATAATACACATTTGCGATATAAGCAATGACTAATTGAAGAATATAAATATTTAATTAATTGTATTATGCGCTACAATAAGTATGAAATTATTTTAGAATAATGTAACAGTAAAAACAATATGGTATATTCATTATAATGTTTTAATTATTAATTATAATTAATTGTAATATAAACATTATAATCAGTGGCTACATTTTGCTAATGAAATAATGATACAACGAATAAATGTTGACGTTTGAAAATTTCCTCTTATTTTTCACGAGAAATTAAAGTATTTGTAACTGAAATTTATTTTTTTATTAAGGTCGCGAAGAATAACTCTTTATTTTTATTCTTTTGTATTCATTTCCGTAAGCGTGAAATTCAGTGAAATGTTGAACGTATACATGGGTGGGGATCGGACAATCCTTTCTACGGCGATTCTTATCCGACGGTGTTAACGCAAGCGCGACGTTTCCTTTGTACGGCTCTTTTAACACAGTGCGGACCACAAAAAAAAAATGGGATACACTTCGTAGAACAATAAACTAAGCTACGAGAGAGCCACGTTCATAATTTTTCAATGCATCGCCGGTCTCGCCGCGACTCCGTTCTCACAGCGAACCACGAACATACGGGGTGACCAGATAAAATGACGAAACCCAAAAGGTTTATTCGTTCTTGGTGTTTAAATTCGTCTTTAGTTTGTAATCCGTATTCTTGTATCGTTTTATTATACTTTTACCTATATCGAAATTTTTCCATTCGTCACATTTACACTTAGGATATTAAATTGGTATATTTTGCTGGATTTATATTGCAGTTGTATTTTTTGATTTTAGGATTTAGTGATATATATATTTTAATATCATATTCTTAAATATTATTGTTAGATTTTAAATTCTTTAGATTATAGCATTTTCTCGGTCGAATAATCTTGAATCTAGAAACTTTAAATCTTATAGAAATCTTTGAATCTGAAAATATTACAGTTTGCTATTACATTTTACATCTACTTACTTTAAGATTGGGTTTTAAGATAAAGTAAAGCTTCAGGAGATTGTTTTATTTTACAATCCAGTTTCAAAGATCTTTAAATTTGCGCACCCTATATACACTTCGACGAAGAGAGATTCATTCGCGGCGAGCCAGCGAAACGATGAGGGGAAATAAGTACCTTGGCTTCTCAAACCAGAATTATCTTTCGGAATTTCTCGGACTCGAGACAAAAAGACTTGAAACTGGAGTTCGACAGATTCGACTTTACTGTCAAGAAAGCAAATATATTATTCAATTTTTGGGAAAGAATAAATAATGAGTAACAAACGCTTGACATTGAAATTAGATATTAAAATTAAAATAGACATTGAAGTATTACAATTAAAAAAACATTAATTAATAAATATATTAAAATTAAAAGACATAACGGGAAATAAAAATTAAATAAAATTAAAGATAAAAAGATAGATGTTAAAATTTTAATTATTGTTACAAATATTCTAAATTATATAATTATTGTTACATAACTATATAATTAATTTGTATTATATTTCGGAATTAATAATAATTTGCCTTCTTAGACATTTATTGGTCCAAGTTTTTTTTTCTTTTTCGTAATAACATGAAATTTCTACGAAATAATCTGGTTTAACGGTACTATATTTGCAATCTTTGTGAGCATCCTTTGTTCCGCAAAATCTCTCAACGTCATGTTTAGCTTCGAGAGGTTGTTTGCATGTAACCGACATATTCTCGTCGTCGGTTTTTGGCCAGAGGTTAACGCGACGACACACAAGGTCCAGCGACAGATGCTGCGCTCGTACACCATCAAAATTCGATGTATTCAAGGTCGTATCTGAAGGCGAGTTGAGGTCAAGGGGGGATTCTTTCGAATGAAATAATTCTTCTAAATCCTTAAATACGTGCAATAATTTATTCGGTGTTTTCGACCAGTCATCTTCAAAATTAGCATTCAAATAGAAAATTTTGGCCATCTGTTTCTTATATACATATAATATGTCTCTATTATATTGAAAGTTTCTATTGAAAGTTTTTTTTTCACGAAAAAATATGATTTGTTTAATAAACAAACATTTTTCTTTAACTAACAAAAATTATATTTAATTAATTTAAAATTATATTTAATTTTTCATTTAAATATAATTATAAAAAAACTATACAGTATAATAACATACACATTTTTTTAAACAAGTCAGTTTTTAAAATATTTTAAATTCCCCTTCCCTCTCCCGCTCCAGACACACATAATTGAATCAGGAAAAAAGAGCACGTTAAAAAATATTAAAATGTTCATTTAAATTAAATAATAATTTATTTAATAACAGTTTAAATGAAATAATTTTATTTTTTATATTAAATTAAATATATACATTAATAAGTCAATGTATATAAAAAAATATGCTTCATATATATGAATATAAAAATTGACTCTAAATTCCATTATAAATAAATTAAAAAGTAGGGAATCAAAAGATCCATTCTTCAACATAGATTATTATTTCGATAATTATGTAGGCACGAATACCCTTGGCCGCTCGATCTTTAGATCGATCAAAGACACGAACTAACTCGATAGTCTTTGTGTGCGCGTCGTAATATAACGACCATGCTCGATTGCCTCGGAAAGTCATCGAAATTGGCCAATACGAAAAATAAGCAGAGAAGGCAGACGAGAGAAAATGCAGGCTAGAGGCAAGATGCAGGACGATTCTCTCTTTCTTTCTCTCTCGTGTCCTGCAGGCTATTGCCCTTCTTCCCTCCTAGCCACGTCGTCGTCTCATCTTCGAGAAATCCCATAAGATAATTCGGGTCTGCACAGCCCGTAGGTGCTTATTTCCTCTCTCTCGTCTTCGTGTTCGTCTTTGTATTCCGAGCTTGCTAGGCTCTGCACGCTAGCCCTCTGCGAAAGAAACAACTATTTTACTTCCTTTTCGCGCAAGTATATTTGCTCGCGAGACGGTATCGGTAACTCTATGCCAAGGGTGTAAATGTTGTGAAAATTTGATTAGTTATCGATACACATACACACGCACATGTACAACGCAACATCCCACAACTGCTTTCTATAGATAATCGATATTGAAATGTGTGAAATTCCGTAGACAATTGATATTGAAATAGTCAAAAAGATAGAAAAAATTTATATGAATTTTTCTGTTTCAATTCTAAAAATTAAATTATTGAACAATTTATATCTATATTACTGAAACATTTTTTTAATATAAAAATGATCAAAAAAATATCATAGAATATATTACAGATCAAATATTTTTTTTATTAACATTCTTTATATTTTTCTTGTATATTGTTGAACGGCAGCTATTGAAATTTTGATAATTGTAATAATGATATAATCAATGGTGTTGTACGCGACATTTTTCAATAATTCTTTAACAAATCCTCAAAAATATTGTTTCTCTCTTTTAGGAAAGAATACGTTTAATTTTCTTTTGTCTCAAACCATCTACGTGTTATTTACGGAAAGATTAATGAAGAATTAAATTACTTCTGCATCAGCTTCTAGACACGACGAGACACTTGCATATCGCGCTCTCGATGAACATTGAATGTCCTATAATTATACGTATTATGCACCGCAAATTCGAATCGTTACAGGACGAAACCCCGAGTTTGCCCGGGGTCACCACCCGCAGGGGATGGAGATAATAATTTATTTCTAATTTAAAAGCAACCTGCGCGCTTGGTTCGCTCGCTCGCTCGGCAGATAGATATGAGAAATTCTCATTTCACGGAGGATGCCTTATAAAATGCGATCCTCTGACGCGGTCCGACGAGGAGCAGCCATTAAGATACGAGGGCGAACTATTATCTAAATTGCTGTTACGGTTTGTTAAAAAGTCCGCCTCGCACACGGCTATTCGCTAAAAGTATAATCGCGCAGATGCAGCTGCATGCTTCGCAGATAAGCAAAGAGTGCGCAAAAAACAAAAAGGAGAGAAAAGGAAATGATGCGCGCGTCGTTAAAGAGAGATTAAAAAATTTTAGGATTCTAGTGAAAGAAATTTGAATAAAAATTGTTTCTTATCCGCGGAAACGATCTATTGCTCAACCTACGGAAAGGATAATCAGTTATTTGGATGCAGCTGCACGGTTCGTAGATGAGTAACAAGAATTCGAAAAAGTTAAACAAATTTACTACTATCGCTTATTATCAAAATTAAATTTTTTTTTCATTATTTTTACTTCATAATTTATGCAATTAATTTATATTTTGTTTCAAATATATTTTACAAAATATAAATTGATTGCATAAATTATTAAGTAAAAGTAATAAAAAAAAAATTTAATTTTCCCTAAAGATATTTTCTTTGATTTTCAATTTGATTCAAGAGAAAAAAAAGACGTTGATATCTTAATTTAAAATAAAGTTGACTTTTTTTTCTTGAATAAATGCGTTTTTTTTTTTATTTATTTGTTGCGAATTGATAACGAGCAAAATATAAAAATCGAGTAACGCGGCAATTAACCCGAAAGAGTCAGTCTTCCTTCCTTTTTTTTCGCAAGTTCTCTGGGGCGTCCTACTCCAGGGAACTTAATCACCCCGAGTCCTTTAACCTCTTTTCTGCGGAGGAGGTGGAATAAAAGTAGCATCAAGCAACGTAAAACGAGGTCTCGAAAGTGGCGACGCTGCAATTTCAGGATCCGATGGCACGGGGACGTTCTTGTCAGGACGAGTGCTGTCGGAGTCGTCCTTCAACTCTGACTTCTCGTAGCAATTCTGCCTTTTTTTTTTTTTTTTTTTTAACTGCATTTTCTATCTCGAAATGCTCGAGTTTATTTTTATTTTACTTGAGGTGTAAAAAAATTTAAGAAAAGTAGAGTTTGTCACTCTGATCGTCACGTAGAATAATTCAAACGTTGAGAAAAAGCATTTCTTTTGACAAACAAATTTGTCAGGATTTAAATTTATATTAATAATGCTATTTTTTTTTTTTTTTTAATTTATAACGTATGGAAATTATATTTACATTACTTTCAGCTTATCATATAACTTTCATATAATTATTTCATATAGTTGTACACTTTTTACTATTTTTCCTTTTTTCCCTTTTACCGAGTAGAACGCGATGTGCTCTTCATCAAGATTAAAGAATCTCTTTTATTATGTTGCAGGTGAGTGTTTTGCATACTGCGGTAAAGTTTTTTGCGGGGTACTTTTAAGGAAACGCGTGCACATGATTCGCTCCGCATACGGTGAGTTTTTACATTTCATTCTCAACGAGGATTATAGTTTTAATTTCTGTCGACATTGTATCACACTGTCTTTTCTACACGGTGAATCTACACTTCTCTCGAAGTGGCGCGCGTCGCTAATAGGATTTATGTTCCCGCGGTGACTTTACCGTCGCAAAAAATTTTATCTGCTCCTTGTGAGCTTTAATTATAATTTAACGCTATGTTATTTGGACAAGTTGTTAATAAATCAAAGATAAAGTCTCTTGCGAAAATTATAACAATTGTATGTACATATTAATTAATTAATTAATTATTAAAACAATTATATGCATATATTAATTATTTATATACATATATATATATATATATTTTTTTTTTAACGTTTACAAGGTTTTATGGCGTAATTTGTGATTTGTTTAATTCTTGGGGTATATTAAATCATTTTTGAAAATTCATAATTAAACACTTTGTATATACAAAAGAAAAATGATGAAAATAGCAATATAATCGAAACAGATAGCGCGATCGATAAAATGAATTTAATTATATTATTTGTTATATACAGGAAATGAAACTCGGAACAGATAGTGTGATTGATAAAATGAATTTAATTACATTATTAGTTGTATACAAAGAAAGAAAATTAACAAGGAACACAATAACGTCGATAAAATTAATACTGAACATGCGAGGAGCATTTTCTATCTCGATAAATATGTATGTATATACATATATGTATGTATACATATATCGGAATATTGGGAATCTCCAGCTGGAGAGTAGCGGGATATGAAACTTGCCTGAGACTTTTAATAACGTTCAGAGTTTTACAAATTCGAATCCCCGTGTAACCGCGAACTAATTAATTAGCTGCTTCTGCCCAACATTTTACTTTTGACGCGCAGAATTAAAAAAGAGCCGCTGGGAAATGTTTAAATTACCGATAAAACGCGACCGCATAATTAATAATGTGTAACGAAGCGATGTGCGCGTAGAAACGAGAGATGCGTGGTACAGAGAATTTATAAATATCATTACAGAGAATTAAATTTCCCAACAACTTTCATAGAAAGCTCCATGATGAAAACCATATTTTTGCTCTCTCTTTCACTGAAATTTTATTTCACTTTCGATTAAACGAAATGTCAAAAGTATAAAGCATTGGATCCTTAAATAATGTTACACTTGTGACTTGTGAAATTAATTTTATTGCAAATCTATTATTCTCTCTATAAAATGCGCATTAATTTCAGATCTTGATTTTTGAGTATAATAAAATTTTCTGTAGATAAAAGTTATCTAAATTTTTATAGGGAAATTAATGAATAAATGTAAAAGTTTTTTTTAAAAGTCAAGAAAGTATAACCTAGAAAAATTAAAATATTGAAAGAGTGTAATTTTTATCCAATGTTATTTATGTATAATTTATAATTATAACTTAATATATAATTTATATTCTTAATCAACTTTATAAAAGATTTTCAAACATGACGAATAAAAGTCCAAGAATTATATCTAAAATAACATTATAATATTAGTAATCATAAATAATATATAATTTAGATGTCATATATTGTAATTACAATGAATAAATATATCAATGATTTTATTATTAATTCATATTTAAGATCTCTGAGTGATTCAAATAATTCAATTGATATTCAATATTTAGTATCAAATACATTACATCGGCGACTGAATATTGATGTTTGAATAAATTTTAAATATTGAGTATATAATTGATTATGACGTGAAATTAATTATAATTGGAATATATAATTTACTATCTGCATTTGTGTATATATGTATATTTCTATCATACATATTTGTCAAGTATGTATACTATAATTTTGCAATATCGGTTCCTGCGGTAATTTCCATTAGACACGTGTTTCTCGATTTAATCGGGAAAACGATAGAGAGAGAGAGAGAGAGAGAGAGAGAGAGAGAGAGAGAGAGAGAGAGAGAGAGAGAGAGAGAGAGAACAGTCGAGAGACGTGAAGATACACACATGCAAGTAACACGTGTAACACGCGAACAGATAGATATCGGTGACCATCTACGGCCGCCGCCCACCGGAAGCGATTCCACCATGGGCATCCGGTGACTCTTTTTATAGGCAGGTATTCACCTTTTCGGTCTCTACTGCGTGATTGTATCGAGTGTTTCGAGCATTTAGATAAAGAATTTGCATAGAACGATTTATTTTCTATAATGGCGCACCCTCTTTTTTAATATCTTCGAATTTTTCTCGAATTCTCAAAAGTCCAGAATTTTCGAAAATTTTTTCTCCACAGATTTGTTGAATTGTCTTTGGTTGCGTTACGTCCCGAAATTTCGGCTTTGTCTTCTCGTTTCGGAAGCATTCATTTATTGTCTCGCAATTCGTCACGAATCTCGCGCAGCGCGTGTCGCATCCTGTTCGCGAACTGCATCCAAAAATGACGCCGTATAATACACCGTAATGTATCACGAACGGTTCGCGCTGTAGCTCGCGCTAATTAGATCGTGCGATGCCTTTTCGAGCTAATCGAATTTGCGAAAGTATTAGTCATGCAGCCGTGACTCGAACGGTAATTAGAACGCGACGCGTAAACGGTAAACACGTTACTGCGTTTTGCGCCCGCCCGGTATAAGCGTTGCATAATAGCGCGCATAATGCAGAAACGAGACCGTAAATTTCGGAGAGGAGAAGGTGGGCGGTGATTACCACGCGGTGACCCAACGTTAATGCGAAAACGATCCACGAATCGATGGATTTTAGGTTTGCAATAACACATCGATACAGATATGCATAAAAAATATGTAAGAGAATTTAAAAGCGAGTGTTTTATTAGCGATTGATTTAAATTAACTTTTAAACATTACATAAATTTAGGAAAATATGTTTAAATCATATTAAAAAATAATTATATGAAATAAATTATTAAGGAATAATTTAAATTACAAGTACACATTATTAAAGTTCTAATCACAAATTATATAATTATAGATGAGTAATAAAATATATATTTATAAAATATAATATAAATAATACATTTCTGTCTCTCTTCAATTTAATATAACGATTAATACAAATTAAATTTTAAACGTTATATAAATTTAGAATTTATTATAAAGGAATTATAAATTACAAATACACAGATCACATTTTTAAAGTTGTAATCACAATTATACAATTAAATGATTAAGAAAATGTATTCCACAGTAATAAAATATATATTTTGCGAAATATAAATAATATATTTCTGTCTCTCTTTTCAATTTACTAAATATATCCGGTGTTAGATTGGGTTTCTCTCGTGGCCGTTGAGTCGTGCGAAATCGAATATCGCCTCGGCGAATGATCTCTTACGGCTGGACCAATCGTCGGGCATTCTCCTCTCGGTCTCTCTCTTTCTCTCTCGAGCAAGATAATCAAACCACGAGAAAGCAACGGGGCAAGTTATGAGCTTCCTTTGTTCCAACTCGCCGAACCACTCTTTCCCCTTCCCCCTCCCCCTGCACCCTCTCCTTTCTCCCGCGACCTGACGCTCTCTCACGTGTGATTGTCTCTCGCCCAGAAGAGAGAAACGTGGGAGATCTCATGAAGGATGCTGCGAAGGATTGCTCTGCACGGAGTTGACCGTGGTCGACTATTGATAAGAGCCTCGATAAGGTACCGTTTATATCGGGGCAGAGTCCATTTTTGTAATAAAGGAGGACTGTAAACGGATCTCTTTGGAGATTCCTCTTGGACTAAAGATACCATTGGTCAAGGCGTCGTATCTTCTCGAGAGTTTCTTCTCCCTTTGCAGTGAGCAAACCTTAGTATCTCTCTAACCGGCTACGTCAATCCCGATTTATCTTACGGTATTTGAGATATGTACATATTTAGATGCATCTGGGCACGACCGACATAGAACAACATTACGTATAGGGCGATCCTGCTGCGGGCAGGATAGGACTTATGATCTCGGAAAACCCTGTGGCACGTGTACAATTTTATCAGGAACGGATAAAAAAAATTTTGTCACATTTTTGCGGTAGAAATAGAAAAAAAAATTTATTATATTTTATTTATTTAATTATTAAATTATATTTATATTTAAATTAAATTAATATTATATTTTTTTTGTAACGCGCAAGTTTTTTTTTTTTTTATGGTGTATATATTTATTGTTAGTTTGAGCTAGATAAATTTATTACATAATTTATGTATCTCTTTAAAATATTTTTATTTAATTGTCTTCTAAATATTACACAGAATATCAATGTATATTTTTAGCACTAATGATAATTTTATCGTTTCTAATAACTTTGATAATAAAACGTTATCGCGCCTTTTATGCAAAAAAAAGTCGAGGTTTAAAATCTCTGTATGTATATCTCTAAAATCTGTTATACTTTCTATACTTTATTCATTTCATTTATTTTATTCCAAAACAAGAGTATAGTCATTTGCCGCAGGAAGCGGCAATCTTAGGTCGGCCCTGAATGCAGCTACATATGTAGGTACTTGTGTAACCAGCCTGGGAGAAGGTGTAATTTAACGGGAACGGATACGGATCGAACTCGGGTTACGTCAATTCCTGTTTGCACTTTCCTGCTCGTCCCGTTCTGCACGCGAGCGAGAGCGAGCGAGCGAGCGTGTGCGTCGCGTCGTGTTGTAACGTACGAGAAATTTATGGCGGCTATGGGGACGCGTGTTGCTGTTGTTTGCGGAAGGCTATCGATATAAACGACGACTGTTCCTGACGAAACGTGACCGATCTCGATTCACGACGACACGATTCTCGCTTCTGCGAAGTTGCCACGCTATTTTCAAAATTCCGATGTAATCGATAGAGTGTTTTCTCCCCTTCTCTTTAATTCACAAAATATTTTACGTCATTCCTTGCGTATGATTCTCTGCTGCAATTACTAACAACGTGTAAATAAAAATCAATTGTAATAGTTGTAACATATATAGAAATATATTGAAAAAAAAAAATGAATGTAGAATGTAAATTTATATTTAAACTTCAATTTCTTGAATATAAATATTTATATTAGAAATATATTGAAAAAAATATTAATAGAATGTATACTTATATTTAAGTTTGAATTTTTTTAATATAAATATTTATATATTTTATATAAAAAATAATGCAAAAAGTTAGAGTCAAAAGCTGTGAGCTTCTGAGAAAATTCGTTAATATTAAAGGATTTGTAACAAAATTATTTTTTAATTGTATCATGTTGAAGCCCTCAGATTTTATTGTTAATTGCAGCATAGTATGAAAAGCTTAAACAGAAAATTTACAGTAACCGCCGATAGTTAATAATGTTAATTGAAAGAGTAGCGACATTGGAGGGCGACATTCGCGATTCACTTTCATAAATGGCGTCGTCACGGAACTCGTGTATAATCGGATATTAGCGTGTAACACGGCATTACGCCCGCCGCCCGCCGCACGTCCGTCCGGAATGGATTAAACAGCAAATCCTATTACAAGTTTACACCGAAAACGTGCTGCGTGTTACACGTCGTGCATCGCGGAGTCGATAGTTTCCACGCGCGCGTCAAACTTATTCAATTTTTCAGATTTATCTCGAGACGGATGGAGAAAAACGACGACGGAAAATAAGAAAGTCATTATCTAGACCGTCCTATCTTTATTTTTCCATTGAGTTTTTTTTTTTTTTTTTTAATACTAACCAGATTTTTTTTTTATACGAGGTCGCGAGATGTCGGTATTTTAGTCATACAAATGCCGCTCTTTCAATTTTAAATTCATTTCATTAAATATTCTCGAAAAAATGTATGCGTTTAATGATATACATATAATTAAAATTTAAATTAATAATGAAAAATTATAATATTTAATATTATGCGTCAGATAATGTAAAATAGCATAACACAACATAAGAAAATCTTACGTTGAAACTGCGTAATGGAAAAGAGGGATTTTATTCTCTCTTATCGTTCTCGATTATTAAAGCTTGATTCGCAAAATTCCTCGAAGTATTCGCGAAAGGATTAACACAGGAAATGTTAAAACGGTTGACTGGCAACGTTCTATATCAAGTCGCAATAACTGTTCGGGCTCGCGCTATTAAAATTAATTCGCGCGGTGGTCGTGTTAAAATCGAGCGCCCGCAAAATTTCACCCCCTCCCTCCCTCCCTCCCTCCTTTTCCAGCGTGCTCGTTAATTTCGCGTATAATTGAGCCCGGCCGGCTCCGACTACAAACTCGTTAATCCTTAATAATCTCGCAAACTTCTTAATCCCGGACCGGTGCCCGCCAACTAATTAAGTGCGTTAAACACCTTTGCCGGACCCCCCTCGTCATCTTTGCCTCCCCTACCCCCCTGTCTCCTACCCCTTGTTTTCGTTGCAAGTGTGTCGGTTTGAGGCGGCAGCCTAACTATTCCCTGTGCAAATTTTCGCGCAACATTAATAACTTCTCGCAAAGTTTCAGTCAATTTGCGGTTCTCGCAAGGGGGATTAATGTACTTTATTTTTTTCTTCTTCTTTGAATAAAAATGATTTTAGGAAGAAGAATATTTCAGAGCGCGAATATTCGGGAAAGATGGTTTATTCGTTTTAAGACAAACGAATTAATGGAAAAATGTATTTTCGCAATTTCAGTTTTTTCTCTTGTAATGTGATTGAAAATTCAATTATAGAATAAAAAAGTTTGAAATATACTTGTAATTTACGACACACAAAGTTTGCAATGATTGAGTTTGTAAGATTGAAAGATATATTTTTTTAATATTGAAAGTTGATAAAAAAATTGCACCATATTTTTAACATTATTTTACGATATGAAAATTTTAAATCTGCATTATATGTGTCATCCAGTTTATTATATATAATTTAAAAAAAAAAAAAAAGAAAAAGAAAAAGAAAAACAGAGAGGTAAACGAATAATAAAAATAATAGAAATTCTCAGTTTGTTTTTTCAAGCAGAAGGTAAGCTTATTCAAAATCGTAATGATCTCGCGGAGCAAAGAGTTACGAGCAAACTTATCGCGAGCAGAGAGTACAAATTTGCGAATACAAGCTTTCTTTCTTCGGAATTCAGCCGACGATCGATTTACTTGCCAAGTTTACGTATCGTTTCGCGTCGTGCGTAAAGCTTGCAAACTAACGACCGATCGGAAGTTCGGAAGTTCGTCCCGTCCCGGCGGCGATGTAGTCGAACTTCCGGCAAAGAAAATTCCAGTCGCTGATAAATCGCGCTACGAGGTAATTGAAATATGTAAATATCCGGCGAGAGGATGCAGCTGCTTCGCAAATAAATATTTGCGAGGATACGACATGATGATGAAATCGCGAGCGCGAAATTAAGAGGGCGGGAAATTTATATTCGTGGAAGAATGAAGTTTATTGGGAATTTGAAGCAAAATATTCTGAAAAATCGATGAATATCGATATAAAAATATCAATAAATTTTAAATGGAATTTGAATTTTTCTAGCGGAATATTTTGAAGAATATTAACTTTAAACTGAATTAATCGAGATATTATATATGTATATATATATATATATATATATATATATATATATATATATATATATATATATATATATATATATATATATATATATATACACATTTACACGCTCATACATACGCAAACTACTAGAAAATATATTAATACTGGTTTGAATTGCATATCGCAATCATCTTACTTTAATTAAGTAATCTTATAATAAAAGTGGTAACTGTTTTTATTTAATATATTAATATCATTTATTTAACATAATGATTTATTATAATGTAGTAATATAATTTTTTACTATATATTTTTTATTTGTGAGATTTAAACATATGCAATTATCATTTATATAATTTTGACTTTTCGTATTAATCTGAAATTGATTATTCTTTAATGAAAAGTTTGTTTATAACATTTTAAAATTCCTTAATTTAAATTTATTAATTAGCACTGAGAATCAGATTCGTTGAAATTAATTATTATCCGTTAAAATTATCCGGCAAACATCAGATCTTCGTGGCTCTCTCAAGTTTCTTCTCGAGTAAGAGTAAGAGAATACAAGTATAATTAGAAGGCGAAGTTTGCGAATTTGAGTTGTCGAGAACATCGCGACGCGTGTTAACGAGCAACGAGCGAAGCTATCAAAAGTGGCTTAATTGATAGCGGCAGCAACTGTCGAAAGAATAAGCGTGTTTCAACACGAGTTCTTAGAGCGCACTGGACGAGTCACTTCGAGTCCAACTTTCTCTGTTTGAGATTGTATTTCAATTGTATTTTAAATTATATATATTTATATATATAAAAGAATATTACACATACTTATTGGCAATTAACGAAAAAAAAAAAAAAAGATCACTCTTTAATTTATTCGAGAAAAATTCATCTATTTTACATTTTGATATAACTGTAATTTGTTTCTTCTGATTAAGTTACTTTATTTTACATTGCGTTGAATGAGCGAGAAGTTGATTTCCATAAATTTACTTTAAATTAAAGAAGGTCGGACTGTATTAAATTTTCCCACGCGAAAAGTTTCGAAATAAGTTAGCTCACCGTAGAGTCGAATGTACTCCGCGAATTACCGTTTATTTAATCTAATCGCGAGTATGTCGTACCCATCGCTATCTCGCGTAGCCACAGCTGGTTCTCTTTTGTAACTTCATCGCGAGATCTAATCCCGCGAGACGGGGTGGTAAGAATGGGAGACACGGAGGGGGAAGGGGGTGAGAAGTGTTGCGCCACTCGTATTTCCCGCGAGGGAGACACAGAGATGTCGGAAAAAAGGGGACAAACGATGTAGGTGAGCGCGGGTCGACAAGTAGCAAAAAAGAAGTTGGGAAGTTGAAGAGATCATGATGCATTTACGTTAATGCTAATGCGTACTTTGCTGATGAGACTAATCGTTTTCTTATACATCACATAGCAGCGCATAAACTCGATGATGGAGGATTGTTAATAATTTGTCAATCGATCCCGCACTTCTTCCATTAAGGAAGAGGAGTACAATGACTTGCGCTAACAGAGACTGAAGGGGATGTAACGACTTACGTGAGCGATATTTGATGGAAATTGATAACAGTTCAATCTGACGTCTCGAATCTCAAATTTTTTCATGGTTTTTCACTAAAAAGCTTATACAAATATATTTTAATGAAGACACTTTTATTGTGAAAATTATTATCAAAAATTGTATAAATATTTATCATTTTATAATTAAAGTTATATAATAAATAATATTTTAGAATCTGCGCATTATTTATTATATTATTAAAGATCAATTTAAACTTATTATTGAAAATTAACGTTTTCAAACAATCGTCATTTTAATATGCTAAGATTAATATATTTATATGTTTTATATATTTAAATTAATATGTTTATTAAATTCAATAGATATTCTTTTTATTCGTCTTATATAATTACTTTGAACAAATCCATGCCAGTCGTAAGCCACAGCGAACGGTAGATGTGAGGTATTATTTTTGCCATTGATGTGTCTCTTTCTTTCCTAGAATCACATCTAACTACAAAGAGGATTTATTTTAAAACATGCCGCGTTATTTTAATTTTTTTTATTAAGTTTATTAATTAATTTATTTAATTAATAATTTTTTTCATAATTTTATGGTCATTTGGTTAAAGATACATCGTAAAGTTTTAACGTATTTTTTGCATCGGGCGAGCAATCGGCTGAATAATTGTAACTAATCATAGAAAACATTATATTCAATCAAGAGTCAAAAAAGATTATTTTAAAACTTTATGTAATATTATGAAATTTTATATATATTATATTTATAGAATAGAAAATTTTATGTATAAAAAGATTGCGTTAATTAAGAAATTCTGTAGTCACTTTTGGAAAATATTTATTTCATTTTTGATATTCTGTTTCTGTTTTTGCAATAATTAATGGATTTCTGTTAATCTTTTTTCTTTAATTTGTAATTATTTAATAATTTTATTTGTGATTAAAAATTTTTTTGAATTTAAGATGTAAAAAATAGTTTATGAATTTTCGCAAAATTTTTACCAAGAAAAATCTAGCTACGAAATTTGTTCGAGATAGAAATTACAAATTTCTTTACTTATTTTCATATATAATATTTTTTTGACTCTATATATATCATAAATATATCGAAAATTTTCTCTCACACATATTTTGTGCAGATATGCAAGATATATATATATATATATATATATATATATATATACATACATACATACATACATACATACATACATATATATACATACATATATCCCTAAATCGTCAGCTTTGTCCGCAAATTTGGCCGCGGGGCCACGAATAGCAGAGTTCTCGTGAGATCGACCTATCGATAGGGGAGATCGACGGGTGCATAGGGGGTTCGCTGGAGCGACAATGCAACGAGGTGGTCGTATTTTGCATCGATATTCATGACGGGCGTAATACGGGAACGCATACAGAGTGCTTCACGAAAGGCACATAATTTCGAGTGTAAAATACTATATACATTCGATCGTCAATCAGTCAATCGTTTCGACGTTAAGAGGATTTTCATGTCCATAAAAGATTTAACGAAAACGGATCACATGAACGTGTCATAGGTTTTTTTTTTTTATTTTTCATCGAATAGTATATGTGTAAAAGGCTACAGTTTTGTGTCAAATTTCCATTATTATTATAATAACTGTTATGATATATATAAATAATCAATGGTAATCATAACAGACGATACGCTTGACATACTCATGTAATTATATAAATTTGATAGAGAGACTTGTTACTTTTATTACGTACTTTATATGTTGTCTAGTCTCTTTACTCAATTGTGTGTCTACTTTTTACTTATTTGAACTTACAATCACACTTACGTGCGTTTCGCAAAACATCCTATATGGTCTATCTGACGGAGGTATTTTAATCGATCCACTGACGACGAATTCGTGCTTGACTTGGCGTAACGCGATTCGTCGCGTTTGCGAATCAAATGTATAAATCGTCTGGCGATATTCATAGAATCGCGTAACTATGTAAGTGGAACTCGTGCTCGACGACCGAATATTTCTGAATAAGTTGAAACGGAAACCAATGATGTCTTTTAAAGAACTGTTTCGGCTGTTGAAACTTCAAAGAGAGTTCAAAATGTGTTTCTAGAAATATTTTAAAATATTTAAAATAAAAGTGATAAAATACATGTAAAATAAAGACGAAAGATATTTTCTGCACGTGTATGTATGTATGTATGTTTCGTGTTTATATAGGGATATTAAGATTCCCGCGAAAGACATCTTGACGAGGGAAATCCGCGGATTTCCTTTCGGAAGATATTACGAGATCCCGACACAGATATCTCTTTGCCGTGCGAGAGGACCGTCTTCTGTCGGGAACACCCGGTACACAATAGCCTCGGTACTTGACTTGTCATCCGTAGATCTATGAATCGCAGGGGCCGGTATCTCGCGGGTTCTCTTCGCCGACGTTCTCCTTTCTCGTGCTTTTTTGCGCGTCATGTCTCGGGGATCCTCCCCGTCGTCGTCCCGAAGGACACGAGGAGTGAAAAGTCTGGTTGCTTTCGTGACGGGAGATCTAGTCGTGTGTTATTGCGACGTGTTTTTTTTTCTTTTTTTTTCTTTTTTTATTTTTACTTGACATCGATGGAAAAAGATCGCCAAAGTCGGCGGTGTTCCTGCGGTGGCGAGAAAAGTCGCAAACAAAGGCTCGCTGGTGGTTGAATGACGCGAGAAGCTCGTCCGGGAAACTTGGCTGTCGATAATACGGATAGATATGAAGTGAAAAGTACTCGTTCGTTTCATGATCAATAGGAAGAGTTGCGCGATTTCGAGAGCGATAGCCGATTCCACGGTATTTTCTGCAAGGCGGGATGATACGCGAAGTCGAAGTTCGATTTCGCGAAAGTGGGAACGAAAAGTTTTGATTGAAAAGTTTGATCTGTATTATACTATTAGTAATAATAATACGAGTAGATTTTTTTATATTTTAATTTTTTAATAAGCTAAACTATAAAATATATAATATATGTATATTAAAACACGAATGTTAGCACATGTGCTATATGTTAAGGATATTCATAAATTTTAAAGCTTAAAATAATAAAGTTTCATATTAAAATCTAACGGATGTTATAAGACACTTACGAGGACGTTCATTAAGATCTTGCTGAAGTATTATTAATCCATGAGTTATATAATTCAATAGAATACATGTCGGGTTAATACGGATAAATATAAACTCAGTTAAATAATATACATAACAACCTGTTAAGAGTTACTTGACATTTATCGATCTCCAGCCTCGTTAGTAAGTTGTGCCCATCGGGCGGTTCCCAGACCACGGTTTATCCATATTTTCGGGCAAGTAGCCGAAAGCCGGGCGCGGCTTATGTTTCCTGGTGGGCCAATTAATAGCGCTTAAGGATGAGGACGAACAGCAGCGCCGGCGAAAAGTTGGACAGGCAAATATTTTCCCAAGCGTCCCGTACCCGCTGAAAAACGTGTACGCATCTTCTCCGAGATTTGGCTAACGAAATTCAACTTTTTTCATTTATCTCGATTTCCCCACGCTTTTTATAACGCGAAAAAAAAAAACGGTCGGATAATTCAAGTCGAGAAACGCACTGTGAGAACGAATTTAAAAATTAAACGCACGACACTCATCCACGCTTATTATTTGAAAAATTAAGATTACGTAACGAAGCCATTGATATGTGTAAGGAAAGTTCGATAAAAAAAAAGAAAGAAAAAAGAAAAATAAAAAAAAAAAACCCATCCAATATACATGAGAAGAAGCTCGATAAATTTTTCTTTTATGATACATCATTCCATATTTTTCCCATTTTCTCTCGACCCCGCTCGCCACCGGCTACCACCATCAGCCAACATTGTGATTCGATTTGCTCGCTCACTTTACTTCTTGAACCGCATCTCACGTGTTGTATCGACACTGCCGTCATTCTTATGGCCGCGCCGCTGGCTTTTTCGCTGGAAACGTTTGCGAAAGAAAACGCTATAGAAACGTTATTTGCCGATGGAAAGGAAAATGTCGGCGGGTGAAAATACTTCCGCTTTCACCAAGGCAAGGAGGTTCGCCATTCGGGGCTCGCAAAAGGGGGAAAGGAGGGGAAAGGAGGGAGAGGGGGAAGGGGGAGATGGCGCGAAGCCGACGCGAAATACTAATTACAACGCGCTCCGCACAATGGCTTTAAATCTTCTCGACGCATTGTTTCGGTCTCTCAATAGCATAAAGTCGGGGAAATGAAGTTTGCCGAAGAGTCTCGCCTCTCCCTCGCCCGCCCTTTCGCATAGTTCGCATCTATCATTCCCTCTTTCCGCCCCCTCTCCCCCTTGCGCCCCCCCCCTTTTCCCACCCCTTTCCCACCTCTTTCTCTCGCCCGTCTTCCTTCTTAACTATCGCACGTACTTCGCGAAATTGCCGAGCGCGTTTCAATTCGCGTTTCGTGTCCCGAGTATAATTGAATTCTCCGCGCGATTCTTCGCTTTCTGCGCGCGTGAGAACAAGGTTATTCCGCGTAAGAGATAACATTCCGTTTCGTTTAAAAGGATCGAAACCGACGTGACTCTCGTCCCCTCCTGGAACACGCGATCCCACGGAGATTGTGGTTGACGTGCGAAAATGATTCCCGCGGTCTCGGATCGAGATCGGCGCCGAGCGATTTTTTTTTTCTTTTTTTATTTATTTTTTTATTTTTTTGCTCGCGTGTTCGCATCAATATCGAAGACTGCTGGATGTCGTGGAAAGTTATATTGGTCTGGAGATTCGTCTCTCTCGCAGTTTGACCGAGGATATTCTCGGTGAAAATAAAAGAAAAAGCTTGCTCTGTATTTGGCTCTGTTAATATCTGTTTTGATGACCTTTTAAAACACGTAGATTTTATGCCGTAGCTTTTTAGAAGTCATTATCTCTTTAAGTTCTCGGTAATCAAACTGAGAATTGTAACTTCTATGTTCAAATATCTCGGTAATCGCGACTTGTGAACGTAAGTTCTATTAACGTAAAGTAACCAAAGAACGAGTTTCTCTGCGCTTGAAGCTTACTGAAGATTACTTCTTCTTTCTATTTGCCATGAAAACAAGAGTAAAAGAGAAAAACGAATTATTTTACTCGGACTATGTCAATTGTAAAGAACAAATCGCGTTAGAAGTCTTTAATAAATTTTTTTTTCTTTTTTTTTTTTTTCTGTGCGCTCTTTTTTAATGGAAGTACATTCACGATATAATTGAGTGGAAAAACAATCCATACAGATTCACTAAAATTTTTTCATGAAATCTATCAGTTTTCAATTTGAATATCTCCGTAATGATGTTTTCACTCTTTTGTAAAGTGAGCTTTTATATATACATATATAGATGTATTCAGTATATATATATATATATTGAATACATCTATTTCCAAGTTAAATATCTTGGTAATTAAATATTAAACAGCCATTAAAAAAGTTTACCTTTTGTTAAAAGAGGAAAAGATATAAATGAAAGAATATCGTGACTGACGGAAAGCGCGTTAATTTCGAAACATTCTGTAGAGCGGCTGTTGTCAAAGGGTTAAGAAACTATTTGCACGTTCAACGAGCTGCAGGTGGGGCGTCCGAGGGCGAGATAATACCAGTTCAGAGGAGGCAGAAGGGAGATTCTTCTCTTATCTTAATTCAAAATATCTCGTGCCGAGAACTGTGCAACTCCTCCGTCTGGAAGACAAAGCTACTTTCCGGGATTCAACCGAGCTCTAGATCGACGAGTCATGATCTCGTCTGAGCATAGACAGGAACAATGTTTGCATCTTCCAGTCTCGAAAGAAAATCTCGAGCCAGTGATTGATTGGGATTGCGCAACTTTTCGTTCGCGAGTCGGCTTTATGAGATTGTGGAGGAAAAAATTATCCTCGCACCCAAGTCACGTGTTTTTATCGAGCATCATTGCTCGTTGCTTTTACGTTGCTCATTGTCGCAATTTTTTTTTTTTTTTTTTTTTTTTTTTACCAAATGCATACTCTGTAACGTTTAAAAAAATATAATGAAAATAAAGAAATATAATAATAGAAATAAATGTAATAAAAATATATTCAAATAAATGAAGAAGTAATTTACACTTAATTTCGATGTAGGACTTGTATAGAAAAGTTTTTACAAAATTCTTATATATATATATATATAACACTCGCAAATCTTATTTATTTATTCGTGACTTGCGGAGGCAAAAATCCTGCAAAGGCTCCTAAAACTCGAGTGTTCGCGATTTCCATCACTAAGACTTGCATCCTTCCGTCGTGAGCCTCGGTGGCGTTTCCGGCAGACCGAATAAATGTGATCTGAAATTTGCATTTGCGGGTCACGGCTTGCTGAGTGAGGCAAAAAAGGAGCGCGTGCAGAAAGAAGCATCCGTCTCGACCCCGGATAAGCTCTTGATAAACAGCCGCGGCAGGACTTCCGCGGTATCCTTCTCTGCTTCTCGTTTGCAGAACGAATTCGTTTGCGCCGGCGGATATTTTTGAGAAAGACAGAAAAAGAGAGAGAGAGAGAGAGAGAGAGAGAGAGAAAGAGACGTCAACTGATTGAAATTCTCTGAAGGAATTTTTTAAAAGCAACTTTATATTTTTAACTTTTTTACAATTTTACTCTCTCGATGAAAAAAACGAACTAATTTCTTATGAAAAATGAAATTTTATTGAATCATATATTTTATATATTTTTTAGGAATTTTATTGTAATGAAAATTAATAAAATTGAAAAAAAAAAAAAAAATAAAAATTGTGACAAGACAAGCGATTTGCGGTAATAAAACTTGGGGAAACTTTTCGCGCGGATTACATTAAACGAGACGAAGATGAATTCATTATCTTACAAATTAGAAAGTCCCGGCGAATCCCGACTGTTTATGGTCCCATCGTGTCGACTCGGTCATAAACGATTTATGATTCACACCTATGTACACGGGGGACTCGCTTCGTTTACGCGAATGTGCGCGAGCTGGTCTTCGCATGACGACACTGTTAAAAAAGTTGCACACCCGGTTGTTATTTAAAGCCGGCGGCGCCGTATTTACGGCTGCACTCTTCCGTCACCCCGGTGATTTATTGCTCATCCCCTAATCGTGATTAAGCTTTATTGCTTGATTAAGCTCTTTTGCGCGCATTCTATCTAAATAGTTATATTTACCTATTAATTATCATAAATCAAAGGCATTTTTGTTGCGACGTTTCTCTTTGCCTGGATGAACGGAACTTTCAACTTAATAACATTAAATATTAATTTATAACTTTTAGCACTGCAAAATAAATAATATTGTCTTAATTAAGTTAATTTACGAATAAACAAACTTTGAAGATCAAAGAAATAGTGCCAGCAAAAATAAAAAAAGGATGATACATATAAAAAGCAATATGTATTCAAAATATTTTTAATTACATTTTAGTAGAAGTTTAAAGAACATGGTGATGATAACGTAAATATTTCAATGTTTATGAAAAAAAATATATAAGAAAAAAATGTTAAAATTTTAGCGTACAAAAGGATTTAAACAAAAGATAAATTTAAATTAAAAAAAAAATAATAATAATAAGCACTGTACGATGTGCAAGAATGGTTTAAAAATGCAGTAACACAAATATATGTATGACAAAATACATGTGGACGTGAAAGTTGGCATTCTGTTTTTATGCTTAAAGCTAGATTATTTTTTAAATAAAACTCATTGCACGAAATCAAGATTTTTTTTAAGCGAGTTGCAATATTGATGAAAATGTATATAAAAGTAGAAAAAAAGCAATTATGAAGGTATAATAAAGTTTCTATATCCCAAGATACTTTGAAGGTGCAATTTCTTTAGAAATTTTTCCTTTGATAACGTCTCGTATAATTAATTATCGCCAATCAGAGATTTATATTGAATGATGATAGCAAAAGAGGAAGAGAGAAAGAGCGAGCGAGAGAGAGAGAGAGAAAGAGACTAGAAAATCTTTTTCATAAACTTGTTATCATCCACGCTACTTTAATTATATTCTCTTCTAGTTAATTGGCTTTTTTACTGCTCGCGCAACCTTTTTCGCTCGAATTATCGAGATAAGTCAGTTTTCTCTCGAATCAGTGATTCGCGATACGATGACACGTTCACACGTACATCGCATTTGCATATTGAGCGTGACAGGACGTTGCCGCAAATCGTTCAACATTCACCGATTGCCTCTTGCTATTCATAGAACGCGAAATAAGCGCGGCATCGAGGAGTATTCTGTGTCACATTCTGTGAGCGATGAACTTGACCACATTTGTCGAAAAAAGCTTTCGTGGTTTATTTGCCTCTCTTGTTCGAACTAACAGTTTCATCAGCACGAATATCTAGAAGCAACGCGTCTGTTTCGAAAATAACTAGCTTTTAGCGGGTGATGGCATTTATAACGCTAAGTTTTCACATCCGCTCACGTGTATTTTATCGCATTTTTGTTTCCACATTTTTTAAATAATTCTTGCACATCGCACGGTATTTGTCTTTTTTAAACTTGAAACTATCTTTTGTTTAATCTTTTTATTATTATATCTCAAAATTTTAACATTTTCTCCTCATATATTTTTCATAAACATTAAAATATTTATGTTACATATTGTCACGTTTTTAAAATTTTTAAATTATAATTAAACAGATTTTCAATTGACATTATTACTATCGTTTTTATATTCCTTGATCTTTTTTTTTTTTTTTTTTGTTGAGACACTATTGCTTTAATCTTGAGAGTTTATTTATTCGCAAATTAATTGAGGCGTAATATTACTTAATTATTATTTTATTTATTTTTGTTTTTGAAAAATTTTGCCATACTAAAATGTCACATTCTTCGCTAAAAGAATGTCTCAAGACACATAGATTTCCTTTTATTCGTAGATAGCGACACTTTTTCCCACTTTTTCCCACGAGGATAACTATAACACGTGTGACGTCAGCCACATGCACACATACATATATGTAAGCACATAACATTCTTTTGACCGCCACACACACGCTGATATATACATACGCGGGACGACGTTTGCTCGATGAATTTGCATAATTGCGCACACATTAGCCATAACTATCGCGCACAGTCGCGATAACTATATCTACGGCCGTGCTCTCTCGCATTGCACGACTTTGGATTATAGTCGTCGCAATCGCGGATATTCTTCCTGTGATATCACCGGCGAATTTTCAGCATTCGCGATTGTGGAGCCGACATTTGTTTGATTCATTCTCTTTTCTGTAAACTTTGATCGTTCTTTTAACAATTCAAAGATTTGTTGTTTTCTCTCTATTAAGAAACTAAATGCAAAGCGCAAAATGTAAAGTTGATTATCCAAAAAAGATATATGTATATGAATCGAGCAATTTCTTGTAAGCTTGTGCTTATTATTTTAATAAATATTAAAATTTAATAGATATACCAGAAAAAAAATAAAAGTGTTTTTAATTTAAAATTAAATTGTGTCAATTCTTCTACGAAAAAACAAAATCTTAATCAAGGTTAATCTTTTTGGAATATATATATATATATATATAATATACATATCTATTGGTATTTCTCTCTTATTTATATTCTATTTCTATTTTTTTAGTTACATAGCATCTTATATTTATTTAATTTTGCTTAATGTAGCTGAAATTTGGAGCGTTCTTGGAACGTTAATGGAGCTAACGGATTTAAAATTCATTAATAAAAAGCAGGTTTAGAAGAAATGATTCTGTTCATACCTATTTAAAATACTAACAAAATAATTTTTGTATTTTTAAGAATTTTTTTATTTGCGTACACATTTTAATCTTTTTATCTTTGATATATCCATTTATTTATTTATTATATTTTTTTTTTTTTTATATATCTATATGTCCATTTGCTTTTTTCTTTGTTGTTTTATAGTGAAACGAATTTCTCGCGGCGGTGGCAAATTTTCACTGTTCCCATTTTCGGACATCGAGCTCGATTTTAAAAAAGCACGTATATCCTGGAAAATTGTTGGCAACCGTCACGTTTGCTTCGTAGAAAATACCGTTTGTTATTATGAGGCTCGCACCTCTTACTGTTCCGCGGAAAGGTGTGAGAATGCGGTCGGCGAAATAATACCAAAGTTCTCTTAATATTTCGTGACTTCGTGTCACGATTTTCTCTCGTCGTTCTTGGAAAATTTCTTGCCGATCGAAGGTGTAATAGATATCTAAAATAACAATAATATAGAGTTGGTATAGTTTAAGAATTTTCTTATTTGCATATATTTTAATTTTTTTATTTCTGATACATTCATTTATTTATTTATTACGATAATTAAAAATTATCAAAATATTATATATTATTCCCAATATTAATATAATCTTAATACTTAATATTAAATTAAATATTAATTATAAGTTATTATATTATTGCCATAAGCTACATATTAAATAAGATATTAAAGATTGACAATTTTTAAATTAAATATTAAAAATTATAACTTGTAATTTAATTTAATAATTATTCGAGACTTCTCTTTATAGAGATTCAACCTAGATTTCACCCGACTCCATCGGTTGGAGTTCTGTGTTGTCCTGAGTAACGCGCAGAACCGAATGAGATTATCCCTCATAACAGGATGTAGTCTGTGTATGTGCTTTTGTTAATTAATTACGACGGACGTGTTTATTACTTAGCGTGGCGCGTGATCCGCTATTCTAGGATTTGCATTCTTGGCATTTCAAATTTTGTTGAAGTGTTTTGAGATTTAAAAATTATTTAGATATTAATTATTAATTATTTTACGTAAGCTTCGTAACTTTTGCGATCTTAATTTGTTATTAAATATTAAATTCTTGACTCTAAATTCTTAAATGATTGAATTTTAACATTTTTTTAAAGAGGAAGAATCCTTTTTAATTTTTTAAAAATATTTTATTCGATGATAATTTAGATATTAAATATCTTAATATTTTAGATATTTTCAGGGTGGATTTTTTAAATATAATAATAAATTTTCTTCGAATATTTTGGCTGGAAAAATTCGAAATCCGCAAAGTTTTAATTTCGTCAAGTTACCAAGATCGACAGTAGGTCTTTATCCATGCTCAATCTGCTCGGTTTTCTTGATCCCGCGAACCACGTCAGGTCTTGAATTTCTTCCCGGACGTCTCCTTGGTCGTCACTTGGAAGGAGCCGTCGTGAAATACCATCGCGCTCCTCGGTGGAAGAAGAAGGGGTTATGCGGGACGTGTTCTAATTTGCACGGGCGATGTAATGGCTGGTTCCGAGCACCCGGTACATGGTGGAATTTCAGCGGCTCGAGATCAGGATCCGCCCACCCGCCGTCTACTGCTTCCTTTTATTTCTCTTCCCCGGGACTCTCCTAGAGAATCACCTCTTCTTCCTCTCCTTCTTCTTCGTCTTCAGGTAGCCAATGTTCCGACAGATTCCGTAGATTTGTACGACAGACATCTCGTTTGCTTCTTTTTTTTCCCTTTGACCTCCTCCTTTTTACATCTCGTTCGATGGCGAAAGTTACGAGCCGTCGATCTTTGTCTCGAAATGAAGACGTGATACTTAAGAAATTCCCAGACAGGATTATAGTCTCATATAGTTACTAGTTTCTATTATACTGTCCGTCAATTAATCACAATTTTTAAGACAAAAATTATATTTGATTTGATTGAGTTTAATTTTATTTTCGTAAAATATTTGTTCTCAAAAAATTCTTTAACTAAAGTTTTATTATAAATTTTTTTCTCGAAGTAACAAGAAATTTTTAGTAATTTATAAAATAAAAATTTTTATTTGTCTATCTTTATATTCTTATCTTTATATTATTATCTTGATAATTTAAAAATTTTCTTTTGACAATGTCTAATCATCTAATTATATGATATTTTAAATTCTTCAACTATTAATTTTAGTTTATATAATTCTTTGTTCTATTTCGCAATCTTTATTCTTAATTCTTATCTATTCTATTCTCTAACCAGAAAGTCTATTTAGAGAATACAGTAGATAAGAGTCGTTATATTCTCATGTATGTATGTATTTTCTTCAGGTATTTATGTCGATGTGACTCAGACGTTGGTATTTCTAGGAATTTGATAAAAGCCACTCTGTCAATTTTTTACCGCATCCGATTATTATCCTCGTCGGAAATTGCATATACTTATGTCGAGCAGAATAATCATTATCTTTTTCATCGAGAGTTTAATACTGCTTACAAGTAGAAATGATGCAACAGGATGCAAATGAACAGACGCGCATAGAAGATAGATTTATTTTTTATTTATATGTATGTATATGTGTTTACATTATATATTAGACATTATATAGTCAGAAAAGGGATTAATAATCCTATATTTTAATGGAATTTTAAGGATAAAGATTTAAGAAAAATGATTAAATTATCAATTAATTTAAAATAATAATAATTTTATTACTCGCTCTTCTTATTTCAAAGTTTTCTTCAAACTTTTTATATATTACATTGCTTGCTTATATCCATTATATTTCTCTCTCTCTCTCTCTCTCTCTCTCTCTCTCTCTCTCTCTTTTATATTTTTATACATATATTTTCTATCAGAGAGAAAATCAGCATTGCATCGCGGATGTTTCAAATAATCAATAAAAATAATCTTTCCCGCTGGATAATTATTCCATTATTACCGAGCAAGCGGATCTTTGATGAAAGAAAACATGGTGAATCCGCTCTGGATTCCTCATAAATCCACTATAAATCCCTCAAGTAAACTCAGCTTCAGTTTATTCCGATAAACGGAATCCCGTACGCGCCGCATCCTCGGTCGAGCTTCCTATCGATATATCTCTCACCGGTAATAAAATTTATCGTGTTTATTTCTCCGACTGCCGTCGATGGCGAGGAGATTATGATCCCGATTTTCCCCCTTTATTGTGATTCTTTTCAATAGAAAGAGACGGAATTATTTTGTGTTGCAAATTATCATCGTCGTACGGAAGAACGACCGCGAGCTCCCGACGTCGTCATCCTTTCTCTCCAGCCTCTAGTCTCTCGTCGCTCTCTCGCCCTTTATTTACAGACTAAATGAATCAGCAACCGAGGAAGCCTCCTCCGTCGCTAGTCGATAGTTTGTTTTTCGAGAGGTAGCGATATTTTGCCACGACCTATTTCGCCGACGACGCGTCATTTCTCTGTTTTCCTTCCGATATCGCGCATTTCCCAGAAATTATAAAATTTCCTCGTCGACGAAATGGAAGCATTAAAGCAAAATTGCTTTCTGCGTTTATCACAATTTTCTAATATTATTTTTATTAATATTATACTAATTTAAGAAATTAAAAATAAAAGATATTTCATTGAGTTTAAAAGTATTAAAGTATGATTGTGTGTGTTTTCTATCGCAATTTATTTATTATCATTGTTTGTAAAATAGTAATAGAGACGAGATAGTTAAATTTTAACATACGATAATTTCTTGTTATATTTGGAGTTATTAAAATATTTGTAACGTTCGGATTGCTATTTGAGTTGTGCGCGAATCTTAATTTCTTTATAATTTATTTAGAATTAATGTTGCAGCTACAACAGAATAAATAATCGAGGATCTAAAAATATCGTCGAGTTATACTTTGCTTTTATGAAATATCACAATATTGATTCATCCGATGTTTATCCGAAATCGGATACGCGCGTTTCTTAATGCGTTTTAGACAGAGTATTTACTTTAATTTTAAATAATAGGTTCATATTATTAAAGCAAAAAATACGAGGGAGGGTCCGCGGGATACAATATTATTGGGGGAGGGGGGGAGGGGATAACTTAGAGTCTGAGAGATTTCGATCGATCATAGCCTCGTAGATCACCGTAATTATCAGTGAATATTTTTCGCCAGACGGAATTGATGAGGACTGGTTGAGAGGGGCGGGAGAGGAGAGAGAGGGATAAGAGGGGATCAGCCTAGACAGATGGGCCAAGAGAAGGAAGAAAAAGAGTGCCGGCAGTTTGTTTTCAAAGGACAGGTAATAATGGCCCTTTGGCGGGAGAGAGAGGCTCGCCCCCGGTTCGGGATGGTACCCGCCGCAATGGTTTTGTATGCAGACAACGGTACGCGCGACGGTGTCGTTCCGACAGCCGGCACACGTGATCAAATTTCCTGACGACGACGACGACGACGACGACGACAACGACGAGGCCGGCCTTTTACGTCAAACAGAACGGAAACTGCAATACGCGAAATCGTCGTAAACCTGGGCGGCGGCTGTTATTTCAACGCGCGAGAAAATAGAGCAAATTAACATCGCGTGAGAAAAATCGGATCATTTTCACTTGTGAAAAGAGATCATGCGGCTCATAGATCGTATTTTTAATTAGAATCTGCGAAAAAAAAAAAAAGTATGAAGTTGAAGGTTTTTCTTTGTGCGTATATATATTACCGATATGGTGCAACCTAATTAATTTAACTTAACTTCATTTTACATAATAGTTTAATCAATTGTGACTTAAATAGATTAGCAGAGAAGTGGAGTCGTTAAGCGAGCTTGCAAATGTTTTCTTTCATCTTTGACATCTCGATTTATTGCGCCTCAAGACTGAATTACAATATTTCTTTCCTTCAGCCAATTATTCTATTGCTTTTGCTAGATTTATGTTACATAGTAATTTTATGCCACCGTTGTGTAATAGATATTTTAAGACACGTTGCGTAACATTTGTGTTTCCCGGTCATATTGAATCATTCGAGTTAAGCGAGCGAGGACTCACAGTTTGGTTTCAATTTTTTTTTTTTTTTTTTTTGTATTTCCTTTTTCAAGACAATTCTCTCTCAATATCGTGTGCGCCTTCAAACTACTCCGTATCTCTCCTACTTGGGGTATTATACTTACTCTTCCAGAAATATCAAGAACGCTTCCATCTCGTTTATCGACAGTCCCAGCATCCAGCGCCCACCGATCGGTCACGCAAAGGTTGCTTGCCTCCGTAGCAGCCAATGAACGCGGCTCTTGACAGCTCTCGATACTCGAATACACATAGAACGAGAATATCGTTTTCGCAAACTCGCTGCTCTGCCAACCATGTCTGACATTCCGCATCTGAAAGACGGAAATTACTCGATCTCTTTGCGAAAAACTTGGCGTATCTCTGTCAGCGTCAATTGCGCGAAGAAATATATATGCATATATATATATATATATATATATATATATATACATTTATTTATCGGCGATCATTTCGAGTGGCAAAACCTTCACGGCGATGATAATGAAAAATTGAAATTGAATAAGATAAGGTCGCTTAAAGTGCGCAGTTTCTATAATTGATCGGTTCGCAAAACAGCAAGAATGCGAGCGTTGCGATTTCGCTTATTAATGTTTCCTCGAAGTCCTTGAATTCCTATGTCTGGATTTTTCTCGGAACGAGATATATAGGCTAGAAGATCCTAGAATGAAAGAGAGAGAAAGAGAGAGAGAGAGAGAGACAATCTAGGACTTAGAATTTAAAAATTTTAGACTTGTCGGATTTTAAATTTGAAATTTTCAAATTTAAAATTTCTAAATTTTGAGTACTTTTTCAAATCTTAATATCATCATTGAATTTTTAAGTTAAACTTTTTTGTAGTTTGAATTTTCTCTTCACTAATATGTGTTAAAAGATCTCGAAATTCTTGAGTTCAAATTAGATTTTTTCTTAAGCTTATTTTAGGTATTATCTTACAAGTAGAAAGTGTTAGTCGGGATTATCATAGATGTTATCGTAGGTATTTAAGTATTAAGATTATCTTGGGTGTTATAGCTATCGTAGCATTTTATCGATTCTAGATTCTAAGTTTTAAATTTGAAAGTTTAATGTGAAGCTTTAAATTATTAACACTGTTACATTACGTTATAAAGATTGTAATATTTACATTTTTTTTCGCAATTAGAACGGTCCTTGATTTCTTATAAATTTTATTAGTTTAGTAGCTTTTTAATTTAATGAATAATTATCTCTTTATTTTTATCATATTTTCTTTTTTTCATATCGCAATAATATTTCACAGAAACTAAAATTCCTCTTTCGTTATGTTACAGGTGAGAGTTTTGCCTTCTGCGACTATATAGTTTTACGCTTTTAAGAAACTCGCATGATCCTCTCGCGTACATAAGCTTCGTATACGGTAAGTTATTTTCATCTCATCCCGCAGAGGATTATATTTTTAATTTTTGTTAACGCATAATGAATGTGTTACTTTTCTCCACCATATCGCGAGTTATGTCACGAGTTATATCATCCGTATACAAGGTGTCTCTCTGGCAAAAACGCATTTCATAAATAGATTATAATATATATACGTTAAATACAATTATTTCCCTCTTCTCTATAATTAATATTGATATAACAAAAGTTAATATTATATATAAAATTACTATATTAAAATTACTTATAAACGAATTAAAAGTACTCTTTTAAAAAAGAATCATCTTAAATTTTATTTTTTATTTTACGCAAAATAGCAAGTCTAGAAAATATTAATTAACTTAACTAATATAATAATTAACTAATATTTAATTTTTTAATTTGCAATATTTTGTGAATTTTATTAGAATTTTACTACACTTTTATATTTGCAAATAATTGATTACAATAGATAATAATAAGTATCTTTGTTGACCTTTCGGACATTTTTGATAATACATTTTTAATTAAATTTTCATAGACATTTGATAACGCGTATGCGCGTTATATTTTCCCCGCTCCATAGTTTCTCCGGGCAAGTTACTCGCGAACTCGCTTCAGTTTTGCTTCAATTTACGTCGCACAGTTTGTGAATGATTACACCCGATAGAAACGCCGTAATCGGATCTCCGGACGCATGTCTCCATCTTTCTCGCGTTAAAACTTTTATGTAATTTTCATTAGGAGGTCACCTTGTTCAGGAGTGACTCACTGCTAATTTCTTTAGAAACTTAATTATCGAGACTCGGGCTCCTTTTTCCTTTTCGATTTAAAAAAATTTCATCGAACTTACAACACGACCATCATTTTCCGAATCAATTAATCTTGTCAGATATACTATAATTTTTCCTTTATGATATAAAAATTATTCCTTAGATGTGCAGAAATGATTTAATTATTTTTTCCGATTTTACCTCTCTTCTGTTAATATTATTCTTTTCGTATCGAAGATTTTATAGCACTTAAGGTGCAAGAAGATTTCTGAAAATTAAATTATCAATCTAGAATATATTTTTTTTTTTTAAATTTAAATGCAACAGCTCTGTCGAGATAATTCCTTGAAATTTAAAGTCGTATTAAAACATAAAAATGATGTGGATAAAAAGCACAGAAAAATATGTCTAGCATTTTGTTTTTAATCAGTTAAAACGTGGAATTAAAACAAGTCGGGGTGCGTCCGATAAAAAAAATGAAGCACATCGATTATTCGTTTGCTGTATCCGTAAATACCGAATAAACAGTTTGCGAACACGGTGACGCGATGTTTGCAGGTGTGCACCGAGAACTTTATTATGTTACTCACCCCCGATCTCTGTTTTTCCTCCCAACGAAACGAGAAAAAATCCTCGGGAATGCGGAAATGGATGCCGCGGGAGAAGTTCGTTCTGTTTGATGCCGCGCGCGAAAGTCTTGTAACGCCGAAAGTTTTGTGGATCGTAAAGTCTCATGTCGGTCTGTAAAAAAAAAATCCAACTACCTTCCAGTCGAGAAAGAGGCAGATTCGCATACGGCGATTTTACGATCAGCGGTTGTTCCACGTTATATCGGAATGGATTCGTGCATCAATACTTTTGCCGAAGGTGCAGATTTATTAATCCTTGAATCTGATTATAATAATCGAACCAGTTTGCAGAGATAGAAATAAGACCGTCGAAAGATTTTCCTTTAATTTTCTGCCTTTTCGAACACTATTTGAGGAGCCAATTTGAATTAGTTTATCGAAATTAGTCTACAAATTTTGAAGTAATTAGTTCTCCGAATTCGGCTGGCGTCGAAAAGGCTTCTAAGCAATTTGATAAATTTCAAGCTCCCGTTTCTGTGTAGACTTTGATGACGTCGATAAACGTTCCGCGAAAAGGAGCGATCAGCAGCAGTTTTACGTGTTTTAATATTCATTTCTCTGAACCGGTTTTCTCCCGGTCTCAGTCATTTCGGGGCGCACGTGTTAAGCGCGCGCGTGACTCGCGTGTATCGGGAGGAAGAGGGCGCGAACACGCGAATCGCGTGTTACGAGCGAATAAATGCCGGCGGGCCGAGTTCTTGTTACGCATTAATTGGTTATCGACTTTAATTAATGTCGACCGGCGCGGCGCGTTTGCATGGCGCGAGCCGAGCATACAGGAGGAGAGAAGAGAGTGCGTGTGTGTGTTGTAATATGTGTGCGTGTGTGCGTGCGTGAGCGCGAGAACAGTTCGCGATAGCTTCTTGTAAACACCCGTGTAAGTTTTAATTATACGGCCCCGCCAATTTGCTAAAGCGAACCGCGCAGCCCATTTGCTTCGACAAACGCGAGTCTAAATAAAAATCGCGAGTTATGTATCCGATATGGATCGCGGTTCGTTCACCGGGAATTTCATTCACAATTCAAAAGGAAGAAATACTTCCATGCTTTAGCTTTGAAAATAAAAATAGCCAGACGTACATTTATATTCTTGAATTTGTAAAATTTTTCTCTATATATAAAAACTTCAATTTACATTTATTTAAAAAATCATATACATTAGAGGGTGTAAAAATGTTTTATATGAATAAGCAAAATATAAAAAAAAAAAAAAAAAAAAAGAAAAAAGAAATCCGTAAACATTTTTATATACAGTACATTTTACAACTTTTTAAATTAAGTCTGTAAAAGTTAATGAATTATAATGTCTTTAACTGTAATTTTTTCCCGCGATTATTCGGTATTGTTTGCGGAGATATGTGAAAATTTCGGCGGTCCATC
Source organism: Anoplolepis gracilipes (assembly GCF_047496725.1). Classification (NCBI taxonomy): domain Eukaryota; kingdom Metazoa; phylum Arthropoda; class Insecta; order Hymenoptera; family Formicidae; genus Anoplolepis; species Anoplolepis gracilipes. The sequence continues at coordinate 2,101,039 of NC_132984.1, read as the reverse complement.
CAAAAAAAAGCATTCATTGCATAGTACGTGCCGCATACCGTGTAAACAATAGCGGAAAACGGAGAAACGTACGTGCGGGTAACTTATTTACGGGAATCAGAGAGAGAAAGGGCACATCCTGTATATTCGACCAATGATAAGAAAAGAGATAGAAAAAAGTAGTCGCCGCAAGGGAATCGCAAGCGAGCGTACACAACCGCGTACACATACATACGTACACACGTATATATATATATATATATATATATATATATATATATATATATATTGTGTGTGCAATAAGTATTACTGCATCGACCGCGGCAAACTGCATTCCGCTGGGCGCGCACGCGGAATGATAAAAACTCTGTTTCTGGACCGCGATCGAACAACGACGCTTGGATATGTTCGCCTCGACCCTCTCGAAATATTTTTATAATGCGCCAAAAAGTGCAATCTATTGTATCGTTCCGCTTCCCGGATACGCCCAATTTTCCCTCGAAAAAGATTTCCCGCAACATAAATTATTCCGCTTATTTTATCGGAATGTTTCCTCGTCGGGAAATCTTATTTACGAGAATAGATTTAGCTCTGTCGAAGATTAGAGATCGCTTCTTGTTACAGAGAAACGTAGTTTTCCAATGATGTGATACCTAATACATTTCGTAGAATGTAACAGTATTTCCAGTTTTTAGAAACACTACACTCAAAAAAAAAAAAAAAAAAAAAAAAAAAAAAATGATCTTACAACTTCGACAAAAATGTTCTAGTTGTAAAAAATTAACTGAAGCAGATAAATTATTAAGAAATACTGTGATACTGATGCATATATTTTGCACTTAATCCATTTAAATGATAGGTACAGAATTTATTTCTGTGCTATTAGTATAATTTAGACAGAAAATTTTTCTGCGATGCCTATCTTTAAGGCTTATAATTGTCCAGGACAATTATATTTATGATTAATATTTGACAATGGGATCTAAATTTTCTAGAGGTATTGCTAGAATTTGAAGCTATAAATTCTATACGTGACAAAGAATATTTTAACCGATACAAAAAGTAGCGATAAATTTCAATTGAGACATCTAGAAATCTATCTATATATTAGCAAAATATTTTTTCGAGTATATAATATTATATAACACTATAAAATTTTGTCGCAATAAAAAATTAAAGTAACAACAGAGAAAAATAAATTATTACGCCGAAAATAATTAACGTTGAGTTGGCAAGTTTCCTATTGGAATTTTTGCAGTTCGTCGGTTTTCAAAAATACCTGAAAATCCTATATATCACAGGGATATCGTTCGTTTTCCGCGTGATCGATGCTTTTCGATCGTGCACTTGTTATACTGAATGACGAGAACATTCGATCTGATCGGTGGGGAGGAGGAAGCCAGACGAAAGATTGTTATCGTTCTTTCTCTTTTTTTTTTTCTGCGCCAAAAATGGATTTAGCCGGGCGTGACGAGCGACGGTTCGAATTAAACAACCCTCGTTGAAAATAAACGGGCAATCGTCACGTGTGGAGGGGGGAGTGATGTATGAACGCGAAGTGGTTGGGCCTCGGATTTCTCCGGGCGAATTTTCCGGGATTTTCGGCCGTTCTGCCCCTTTCTCTTTCTCTCTTTCTCGCTGCGGCGACAATTTAGGATGTCGATAAAAGGGACGCCGGCCAAACGGAGATTCGTAGATTCGTTTAAATTTTCGAGAAATATACATTCGCTTCTATTCGGCGGGAAAAATATTTCGACGATAGGAGCACGTGTCGCACACTGTGAAAAGGGACAGCCCCCGTTCCGTTTCACGATTGATATTGGCGTAGATTTGTGGAACATGGGGAGGGAAAGGTTCGTCGATGTGATAACTTTTAAGACGGAGGTACGCGTGAAATTGGAATAAAGATAAGGCGGTGAAAATCGTAGAAATATTCTCGAATTCTTTACATTTTTTCGAATCTTCAGAGATATTCCAAAATTTTTAAGTTGTTCGAAACCGCAATGTTTTTTTTTTTTTTTTTTAGATTTTCTTTTTAGAAATTTTTAATTTTATTTTATCTATATTATTTTATTTATTTTAGAAATTTGTTATTTTTTATGATTTTCAGATTCCTTTTTGACACTTTTTATTTTAAATCTATATAAAAATTATATACTCTTTACATATATCTTTCTTAATTATTTCTCTCAAATATTCACATCCTGTTATTCTCTTATCTTTATAGTTTCTTGTCCTTGTATTCCTTATATTTTCACAATCTCGTGAAACATGAAAGTAAACTAAAATAAATTATCTTTTGTACTTTTAACAATTTTAATAAATAAGAGGGCCAATTTTTTATTAAACCTATGTTATTTAAACGGAAGGGATAGACAAAACAAACGGGCCAGGTGTGACGAGGACTTTCCGCATGAGGTCTGCGAAATTTCCGCAGTTGATTCGTGTATGGCTCACAAAATACAAGCCACACAATTTCTCGTCGACTCGTTCGCGATGAATACGCACCGAGCCCTGAAACATCCGGTAAGCTGGACGAATATTTACGCGCCAAAGATTGTGACGGAAGTTACGAGCGCGAATTTCACGTCCGCTGCGTCGTTCCCGTTACACCATCGTATTCGATTTATTTCGATGAATGGTCGTATCGCTCGATATGTTATATAGCGAATAATTCGCGTTAATCTCGCAATTGTGGACGGGAAGATTTATTGGCCGTATTTTGTCATTTTAATAGGTATCGAAATATATCTATATTAAATCTTTTTTTTTTTTTTTTTTGTCAACCGAGAATTAGTTGTATGGAAGAAATGATGATGAGGATGTCAACAAGTGGGAATATAAGAATGTGAAATATTAAAATATGACAATATGAGAATATAAAGATATACAATGAAGTAAAAATACAAAAGTATAACCATATAAAGATATAAAGGAGCGCAGGATATATGAAAGAATGAAACTTTGAGAGATGAAAATATAAAGATATTATGATACACGAGAGGGTAACGTTACCTAACGTAAATAAGATCAACCTTTATGACACTTTTCTTTATTTTCCGCAATTAAGATGAGAGATAGATGTATTTTATAACTTTCATAGGGGAAAAGAAAAAGCAGGAAAAGCTTATTGTTTCATATATACGCAACAATTTATAATTATATTTTAATACTACAATTGTCATTTCAAGAATAAAATAATTATTTTAACTCTAAAAAAAATCATAATCTTCGGTTTGAACATGTGTTATTTTCTATCCAACATTTTTTCCTCTCCATTCAAGAAAATTATTCTTAAATAATAAGAATATTTTTTTTCTGGTTAAACTATATAAAATGTCTTGATTCAAGCAAATTTTCTTTATTTAACGCAATATAATCTCATTTCAAGATTTACATTTTGAAACTAAAGATATTATCAAAGTAAGAATATTCTATTTATCTCTCTGTGTGTTACTGCAAGACAAAGTAAATAATGTTCTGTAATTGTGTAGTTGACTTGTTAAACGTAAAAGTAATAATTTTTTAATTGCTCATTTTTACACGTTATATATAGATCAAGATAAATGCTGAGGAAGAAAGTAGAGCATGAAATGTGCGACTATAATAAAAAAGTTAAATTACATCGTGTGACAAGGAAACCGACCTTACATTTACTTGACGCGAATGCAGCAAGAATTTATTGTCGGCTGAATTTTAGGATGAAATCGGATTATTCGGGTTTGGAAAAGAGACGGAAAGAAAATGTAGAAAGAGAGAAGGGTACACAATTGCGTAAGAGAGCTTAATTACCGGGGCTCTCGCGTAATTTTCGCGAAATTTCGAGTCGTCGACGATCTCGGATTTAAGGAGGTCGTATGTCACGGCAGATATATGTACCTTATTCGATTAAAATGCAACCGGGCGCGCGAGCGACATAATTTCGGCACCGGTGTTCCGCTTTTGAATTCACGCGGAGGACGTATTCTTTGACGAATATAAAATTCGCTTTTTTTTTTTTTTCCCCTGGGAAAAATTTAATATCGAAGAAAATTTTTTGCGGAGAAAGAGGGAAAAGAAAGAATATCGAGAGATCGTTATTTTATTCGGAGCATAAACGCGGATAAGTAAACTAATTAAGCGAAGAATTACGAAGGCATAATTTTCTTTCTAGAATTATTGAATTTTCGGGAAAACTATTCCAATTAGGCGCAGATTAATTACTGCAGCAAGAGATCTTCAGAATTTATTATTTCCTTTTTTCCGAACGGCTGAATTTTCGTTTTCCGTGGAAAATCGAGGATCGAGGCTCGTTACGTCGAGCGTAGCTAATTATTACCTAGAATGCTGTCGCGCCGTTGAAAATAGACTCGGTTTCGCGCGCGCGCGAGATTCTTCTAAGGAGCTTTTCCAGGATTTCCCCATGCAATTATCGACTAACGAGCGGGCACGAGGTCGGTGATGCAACATAATTGCATTCCGAGGCCCGCGGAACGCGAACGCTTCGAGAAGTCGCAATATCTCGAGCGAAGAACTTCCGAAACGAGCGAAACTAGTCAGCCACCGTCAAAATGGCCGTCAAATGCTTACGCGAAGATCCCCTTGAGAAGACAAAACTATCCGCGTGTACACGAAATTATCCGCGGTATCTCGAGAAAGATACGGCTATTTCACCTCTAGAATGATCCTGTAAAAAAGTAATAATGTAAAAGAAATATTTAACGTCTTGTGCAAGAAAGAAAAGAGAAGTGGCGGTAATAACAAGAATAATAATAATAATAATAATAATAATAGCAGCAACGGTAGCAGTAACGACAACGGTAAAAACTTTTAACAGAAAGAACAAAATAGAGAGAGAGAGAGAGAGAAAGAGAGAGAAAGATGGTAAGTGTAATAATAATCTGCGAAAGAGTGATCTGAAACTTCTTCTCTGACTTCTTCGCGTTCTCTTCGATATCGATAATCGACCGGCCGAGCGTGTCGAAGAGCGAAGTATATTTTTCTTTCGAAGAGAGAGACGCCGGAGCCGGGCGTCGCGCGTCGAAAGAGCGAACCTCACGTTGCGCGCTTCCGGAAACTCGCTTTATCCGGGTCGGAAAGTTGGACGTCTCTTGGAGCGTAGGCGAGTTATATTGGGAGTTCTCGAGAGGCAGCTCGAAATTGTGGAATGCGATTATGTCGCGTCACTTCTGTCACCGTCAACGGTCGATAATTGAGTGAGAAATCGGGCCGAAACTTCCTTCCCCTCCCCCTCTCTCTCTCTCTCTCTCGGCGTCGCTTTTCAGCGGCGAATGCAATTCGTCTCTATGATCGCGCCCAAGCTGATTCGTCAGCTTTACAACATAACTGACCTGGAAATATTTTGCTACGTAACATCTTTCCTGAATTATATCCGGTAAAGACTGTGTATCGCGTATGATGCGATGGAACTCTATTTTGATGTCGTATATAAAGTTGCAAAGAGTTTCGAGCAAACAAGATAATTAGTTACACACTTTACGTCGTAGTTACTAACTTGTAATATACGAAGGAAATATAAATAAGCCAAGATATATATATATATATATATAAGTTGCGAAAAAAAATATAATAGAATGTTTGAATAAATAAATAAACAAAGAGTAATAACGGTGACTGAACAGAGTATAAAGCAATCTGAAACAGATTCGATTAAATATTCTTTTCGTGTGATATAAATTTGATATTCCAAAAGTGTCACGAAAACGCATATCACAGTACATGAAACTCGATGTCAAAAATATCGCAATGTAAAAAGGTTTTCGATTCCCACTCGCTCTTTTTAAATAAAATATCATGTTTTTCTCATTGAAAAACATATAACTCAAATCATTTGCAAGTATAATTAAATGTATCACTTTATATATTAGCGAAACGGTTGTGGAATTGAATATCTCTCTCTCTTCTTGCGTTGAGTTTATTGATGTTGTGAGATTGTTTTGTGCACCAATTTATTATAAACTTTAAGAAGCTTGTCAGAAACTGAACTCGAAATGAACTCGACTGTTCGCGCGCAAGTTCGATCGTTTCTTCAACAGGCACTATAAAATCGATAGGAGTAAGAAAGCAGCGAGGGAAGAAGACACGCGTTATCCTTTCCCCCTTCCTTTTAATATCCTCTCGGTTCTTCGGGATCAGAACAGACGCAAAAGGACGAACGTAAAAAGAGGAGACGACTCGTCGGACTTAGCAAGAAAGGGATTTTCTGCTTTCGACGCTTTCCTTTTAGAGAGGTGCACCTTGATACACGATAATCAATCTTTCCTCTCATTTTACGTCTATCCTTTTCGTTCTTTTATGCAATCTAACAATGAAAACATGAATAAATATGATACACGGATATTAATTTCATATAAATTAGCTTTCTATCATACGGCGATTTGTCCTGACATATTATTGATTATTATTACATTTTATTATAATATTTATCATTAGATTAAAGCGAAACATTTACTGAAAATATCAGAAATTTCGAAAGTCTAGGAAAATTAAGACTTTTAAGATTACAGTTCTTCAAAGAGATCTAAAGTTTTTAAGCTTTAAATATCTGAATATTCCAACTCTCAAAGTTCCAGACAAAGAAGGTCTAAAGTTTTTTTAAGGTTCTAAAATGTCACAAATGTATAATTCAACTATTATTATTTTATAATATATATAAAATATAATATTTCCAATGTCCTAAATTCCAGGATTTAAAGGTGAATCAAAGGTACGAAATTTCAAAGTTTATTAAGTTACAAAGTAATTTTTTCATATTTTTTAATTTTTTAAGTTCACACATGTATATGTATATATGGTCCAGTGTCAATTCAAATTCAGTTTCATTGTTTGAAAATGTTAAATATTTTTTTTTTGTCACTTGTATGGACGTGATAATTTTTTCAGATGCATTTTACAAAAACATATATATCTCATAAAAGAGACTGCGTAATATAGTCAGCTATAGGAAATGAATTGGGGAAAAGAGAGACGAGAAAAATAACCGGCAATACCTATCATCTCGCTGATAACAAATTACTGATAAATTATTAATGCAGTAATGTATATATGTGGTAGATGGTTGGCTGTAACGTGATGCGGAATACATTATAAAGAACGACGTATGAAGGTAGGTATATTCGATATTATAGTATTTCCATATTTATGCGAGCCCAGCATTACATTTCAACGAGTTCGTCGCTCGCGCGGATAAACAATGGCGAGCGAATATCATTTAGCAACATTGCTTGTGATTTATGACGTGAGCGTTCGTGTGTATGTGCACACGTGAAAATAATATGGCGGATTGGTGACAAATGGCGCGTCCATGATTCAATATTTACGCGATTGTTATGACGCGTTTCATTTCAGCGATATTAAAACAGAATAGCCATTATTCTTGAGAGAGGGAACAGTCGGATTAATGGCGGGAAATTTTATATAATGGGTGTCCGGCGAACAACTGACTTATTATTATTGACGCGTGATAAGTGGCTTGAATGTAAATTACAGAATTATTCACAATTTTAATTTAATTGGGAAATTATTTTAGTTGGACCTTAGTCCCTCAAGGAATTTAATCTCATTTCATTTTATTTGAGGAACATTTAAGGATAAATTAATTTCTGAATTAAATAAGATATTACTGCAGAAACATGACATGTTTGAGAAAGGGTGCAAAAAATGAAGAAACATGAAAATGCTGCAATTTTATATTTTCGCATCTTGAAAATTCGTGAAAATAATTAGATAAAATATATTTGAAATTTCCGGCAACAGAAATATATATATATTTTTTTTTTTTTTTTTATATATTTAACTGTCATTATTATATTTAATTTTTTTATATTTCTTTTTATATACATATTCAATCCCTATTATATATTATATATAAATATAATTATTTTTTAGAAAAATTGTTTTTTCTTTTAATTATAAAATCGATAAAAATGTGATAAAAATGATAAAAATGATGTTTATTAACCTGTATGTTTCTTTGTCTCGAAATTTAGCAGTTGGATAACTTTGCAAAGTTAAAAAATAAATTACGCGTAACAAATTTGAATAAGAAACAATTTGCAATCGTAAAGGTTTGAAGAGGACGAGAAAAAGGTTCTTCGGAGAGAACTGGATCCATTATCACAAACAAACGCGATTTATTCATCCTCCCATCGATTTATCCTTCTGTCGTCCGACTTTCACCTCGTGGTCCTTTTGCATGTCCCGCTGCTTGTATCCTGGTCACGCAATTAGCAAAAGCTTGTGCGATAACGTCGGTACAGCCACTTGAATGAATCTCGAATCATTAAACTCGTTTGCCCACTCGCTTCCTCGAGGAATGCGATTCTTTTAACGACCGAAAAAATGATCGTTGAAAGCGAATGTTGTTTGTGTACCACACATAGATTTTTCCGACTGTCAGCATTACATCTGTCTTTGGATACTCCATATGTGGAGAATTTTTTCACTGAAAGAAAAAGGGTGATATTTTATTCCATTCTTTCATTATTTACTTTGTCGAGAGAAAAATTTTATTTTCTTTCTTCTTTTTAAAATAAATGCAGCAAATGTGCCATGCTATTCGCGTTACTCTCAAAATTGTCCTATTTGACGTTTGATAAAAAAAATCAAATAACTTTGCCCCACTGGAAGATAAAAACCAAATTGTTGCGATGGAGTTTATCGCGTGACAGAAATGGTGATTCGCGTTTGCCGCGAGTTCTTTTCCGTGGTTTTAAAAATGAATTTAATCTTCCTGACATACCGACTTACGCGTGCAGAATTGAGGAAAAACCTTTTCTTTTTTTTCAATTTGCGCGTTCTCTATATCATCAGCGGAGGCGAGGAGGGGAGGAAAATGAGACGAAAAGAGAATTGGTGCATTTTAATCGGGCATCGCGCCCGCAGTGATTTAATCGGTCTTACTTTGCGAGATAATGTGACGAAATCAGAGAAACGTATTTAAGCGGCTTTTACTATGGAGCTCGAGTTATGAATCCTTCTCTCTCTCTCTCTCTCTCTCTCCTTCTCTCTGTCTCTGTACCTCTTGTTTAGGTAGCTGCTAAATTTGCGAATTAGAGTTCCGCAACGAAGTTCCAGCCGAGCGCGATCAGGAACTTGTATGCGCAAGCGGGGATATTGTTCTCTGTTTAGCGACGAGTTTCTGCCGTGTTGTGATCCCTTTGTAGATCAGACGTGAAGTTTGGCGGGATATCTCGGGGCGCTAATATAACGTATGTTCTCCGAGGATTCAGGGATAGAGGAGAATGTAAGACTTTTCGAACTTTGGGAATGTTTCTTTCCGCGGATTTAAATTTTTCTAGAATTTTTCAGAGAGTTTGTTGTCGAGAAAATTGGATGTCCCTTTTTAACTTTTGTGAAGCTTAGGATTTGATATTCTCTTCAATATTTTTTATACGCGCTCTCATAAAACCGAAGGCTAAATTTAAACCGAAATTTGAAAATGCAAACCCGATGTTAAATTACAGATGTAAATGTAATTTGATGTTATTTTGGCCAAAGGGTAACGCGAACGTGGAAGACGCTAAAAGGGGACGGATCATGTTACTTTATCAAATTATATCTGATAACAATAACATCGAAGAGATGAGCGAGAGAGAGTCTAGAAATCTGTTGCTTAAAATGGAGATGTAAATTCTACAGAGAAACTAGTTCGACTCCAAGAGCTTATTTTAAATGAAACATCTTTCTCCAAAGATATTTGATCAATATAATAATATCACATAATTTGTAGCGCGCGAATTTTCTTGAATCATCACTGTTAAAAAAATTTCTCATTGATTTTGATATTTATTATATTTACGATTTGCGAGAAGCTCATTTTTTTTTTTATCGTTAATTTCTCGAGAGCAATCGCTACTTCGATATTCTCATTACGAATCAATTGCGCGTCTATTAATGAATCCTCCATTAAGGTATCAATTCATTAAGTCGACGTGTGACAAGATTCTATAATTTTCGACGGATGAGAATAAGCTCTCGGGATACTCCCGGAAGCTCGGAATATCTCGCGACCTCACGTGTCGTCTCCCGGAATTCGGGTAGGCGCGTATATGTCGGAGGTGCCTTAAATGGATCTGCAAAAGGATATTCCAATCCTTCCTTTTTCTCCCCCTCCCCTCTTTTCATTCCGTCAGATGCGGCGGCAGAAGCGCCGCCGGATAGGAACGCGGCTTTAAGCTCTAAAGCTCACCGTCATTCTTCACCGCTGGTACACCGAGCTAAAAGAAGGATTTCCGTTTTCCCTCCCCTTCCTGCTCCCTCCTTTGCCTTCTTACCTATCTACCAATCCATCTGTTGGAAAAATGGACGCCGCAGAAAAATCAGGTGGCGGAGTTTGCGTGATGCGAAGGGGCCAGCTTTTGCTGCGTCTTGCCTTCCCACAAAGTGCCGATTAATAGAGCATATCGATAAAATTTAATGTCCTTTGGCAAAAGTATTTAAAGCAGTTTTCAGTTTTTACATGAATATATACGATAATCAAGCTTTAATTAAAAAATTAGTTTTCATAAATTTTTTTAATTTTTCACGATACAAATAAAACTTTTTATATAACTTGTCTAAATCGTAAGAAAACTAAGAGTTTCAAGATATGATTTTTATATATTAAGTATCTATTGTATCGTAATTTTTTATTCTTTTAGAGTGTTTCACATTTTTAAAGCTATAAATTTCTTTTACAAGAAATAGACTCATATCTTTAGACATTTAGTACAATTTTTTCAAGATTCTTTTATTATAAATAATTCGATTTGCGAATACTCTTGTTACTTTAGTTATTGGACGTTTAAATTTCTTTCCGGATTCTTAAATCCTCGTGCCTTTGAAAAAAATCCTAAATCCCTAGATCATCCACGCGTGGATCCATCGTGTCCGCCGAGGAACGTAGCTTTAAGCTCAAAAGCTTCCTTCGCCCAACTCGCCATTTTTCACCTTCACCATAGCCAGCTAAAAGAAGGATTTCCGCTTTTCTTCCCCTGGCCCCGTTTCTTCCAGTCGGAAAAACGAACGGTGCTCTGAAAATCAGACGGTGAAATCTTCGTAACTCTCGAGAGGGAATCTCTCCTCTCTCTCTCTCTCTCTCTCTCTCTCTCTCTCTCTCTCTCTCTCTCTCTCTCTCTCTCTCTCTCTCTCTCTCTCTCTCTTCTCCACTCCTGTCGAAGAGATCGTTCGTTGACAGAAGGATATCTCGAGGCGATTTCAATCGAAAGCCATAGTCGCTGCGCTTATTTCCAAACGCATCCAAGGAATCCCGTGCGACTTTTCCTAAAGATGCGCTCCTCGAGTTACGACAAACACTCCGAGATCTCATGGGTTCCGAAAATTGTAGAAGTCTCCTCCTTTAATATCGAAATTTTTATATTTCTCACACATCTCATTGACCCTTAATGTCTCGAACTTTTATCCATTTTATATTGTTTCAATATTTTTACATTAAAAAAAAAAAAAAAAAAAAAAAAAAAAAGAACATCTTGACATCCAATAAGTCGCGGCTTTCGCATTATTTCTCATTAGCGAAGAACACACGTTCTCGAGTTTTCACCGAACTTTTAACGCCATTTTTCCATCTCAGTTTTTTCTGACCGAAGTGCGATCGTTTACTCTTGTGCCGCGGAATCTCTCTCCGCTTCGTGAAGCGGAGAGGCAGAGTCATCTCTTTTTCTTTTTTCTGTTTTTTTTTTTTTTTTTTTTCTTTTTCTTTTTCTTTTTCGTTCGGGATAATCGTTTCTCCCTCCGCGGCGACAGTTCTTACTCGGCGCGAAATATAATAGAAGGAAAATTGAGAGAGGGGAACGGGGAACAAGCCGACGTCCGTGTCCGTGCCGTTCTCTGCTTCGGGACACAATGAGAGATTTTCATTAAAACACTCAAACTGGCCGCTTCTGACAGCTTCTGGATAAACTGAAATAGATTTTGTTCGTCTTTTCTGCCGCAGTCGAATTAAACGGATAAAGCGCGAGAAACGTCCGATCTCCGTTTTATACGAGAATGTGGAAAAATGCAGGACATTTTTATTTCAAGAGTTTATTGAAATATTGAAAATATGAGAGAGAACCCGTTTTATAAGTATCTAAGAATACACGTATCATAAAACGGTGTATTATCGGCAATAATTGCAATATTATTATAAAATTATAGAAGTGTACTCTTATATAATATTTCTGCCACATTTAATTTTTATATTTTAGGGTATCAATGTTTTTTTTTTCATCATCATATCATGTTTAGCGAAAATTACGTTCTAAATAAATATAAAATATTTTTTTACCATACAAATAAAACTTTTGGGAAATTGTCTTTTCCTGTAAAATCGTGAGAAAAACCAAGATTGTCGAGATGATTTTTAGACAAATTCATATATAAGGTATAATAAATATTTATTATTAATTCGTAATTGTTTTATTCTCTTATAGTCTTATATAGTCATTTTTAAAATTAAAGTTTCTTCTAAATTTTTGAAATAAATTCGTATTTCTATATATTCTTCAATTTTTTCAGGATCCTAGTATTTAAATAATCGGATGTGTGAATATTCTCTTACAATTAATTTAGCTATTGCACATTTAAATTCTATTTTAAACATCACTTCAGCTTTTTCCAGAGGTTTTTTAACAGAGTGTATATCCTCTGAGAAAAACATGGGAACCTAAAATTCTCAGGGAATTCTCATGGAATTTAGTGGGACTCAAGGAATTTTTTAAAAATTTCCTTTTTAATAATTTTGCTCTTACTGTAAATTAGAAATATTTATCTCTGTAATTAGTATATCTATCTCTTTAATTAGAAATATCTATATCTATCTCTATTTTATATTATATATACAATGTTCTAACTAAATATTGATTGCAGTACATATTCTTTATTTTAATTTGTAATTATAAAAAATGATACTGTTATCAAAAGTAAAAATTTTCATCTTAACAAAAGTTATTTCATTTTTTTTAGAAATTTAAATGGCTTTGTGTCTTTTCTTCATATATGCGTGTGAAAAATATCAAAAAAAGGGGGAAAAAAAATTGATTTTACAAATTGCAGTAAAAAAATCTTTAAAAAATTCTCTTTAGCTGGAATTTTGAACAAAATATCTAGATCATGAAATTTTCAGGGAATTTTCTTTTTTTTTTTTTTTTACAAAATTAGAGTAGACATCCTGTTCATAAATCTGCTGTTCTATCGATATCTCAATATAAATATTCTTTCTTTTTTTTTTGCAATCGTGACTTCCCCCCTCTCTCTTTCTCTCTCTCTCTCTCTCTCTCTCTCTCTCTCTCTCTCTCTCTCTCTCTCTCGCAGCCATCAAGATGTTCGTGTTTCTCACGCGAGAAAACAAAGCGAAGCGCGTACGCAATTACGGGGACCGGCATCGCGCTCCAATTAGCGACGCCACTTTCCCGTCCACGCCGCGCAATTTACTCCTTTCCCCCTCCTCCACATTCCCGTCCCCTCCTCGCATCCCTTTTCGTGTCGTGACCATCGTGGTGCCGCGTGATTTCTCTTGATCTCGTTTTCCCATCGCGAGAGAGGATTGCACCTGTTCGGTTTCTCTTTCTTTTTTTCTCTCCCTTTCTCTCTCTCTCTCTCTCTCTCTTTCTCTCTCTCTGTGTGTGTGTGATCTCGCAAATGTTCGGTCGAGCGTGCAAATGCACTTCTGAAACTGACAATGAAAAAAAAAAAAGGAGGGGAAAAGTAGCAGGAAACAGAGGAAACCGCGGATTTTTTCGCGAGTTTAATGGCAATGTTTGCGCGCAGCTTCTTGCGCAACCGGAAATTCCGTTTCACCGCGGTTTCCGTGAAATGGGCGTGAAATCGAAAAAATTGCATGTTTCTGTTTGATGATCCTATAGAGAAAAGAGAGGAGATTGGAAAAAGAGATGAAGGGAGAAAAAGAATGGAGGAAAAGGGGGAGAAAATGGAACGACACATAGAATTTTGTTCACAAAGGACAAAATAGAATGGAATGTAAATGGAATGTAATTTACAAAGTGCAGAAAAATATTTTAATAACGCTTCAGAGATTAATCGAAAAACACGGTGTCTTGCAAAATTTGCTAATTATATTTCCATTTCACTGTTGTAAAAAGCGCCTGATATTTGGAAAATTATCACATCCATTGTGTGGATAAATCGATTATCGTTTTTGAGATTTTACTTTGAGTTATTTTCTTTGATAGAATTTCTGGCACCTGCTACATATATTTCAGAAAGCGAAGCGTCGAGAGATTGATTTTTCGACAGTTAAATTTTGGCAATTTGAACGGCACAATCGTGATTCGTCGGAATCGCGAACTCGGACACACAATCGATTCCCTTTTTACCCTTTTTGACATCGCTAATGAGGGCTCGCGCAATTACGAGGTAGATGTCATTAGAGTCCGTGGCAATACTCTTTAATAGCGCTCTCCTTTCCCTTCCTGGAATCCTCGACCATTTCCTTTTGTTCGCTTTTCCGCTCGACTAATGAATTCAACGGCGACACGAAACATGGGTCATCGATCTCGCCTTCACTTTCATAAAATCTCTTAGAAAAAAAAAGTACCTCGTGATAATTAATTAATTTAAACACTATTGAGAGTTTCAATTTAATTTTGGAGACAATGCATAATTTCTCGTTTGATTTTATGGGAAATTAATTTGTATGTGACTTGATTATCATTATTGAGTTAAATTGCGCCGTTGTGCTTCAACCTCTCGTTTTCCCCTGTTTTTTTTCTTTTTTTTATTTCATAATGTAACGAGGAAAAAAAAAGGAAAAGCCTTTGTTCCCTCTCATTTTTCTCGGAATATGCGCACTCACATTTCTCATCTTACTTTCGCAAAGCACTAGGCTAAATAAAGCGAGCCGGCATATTATATAGTTTGCGGGTGAATATCGGCATTTTTTTCAAATCGAATCGATGCGATGTTCCGCGAGATGAGAAAAATGCCACGCGCGATCTATCCGTTTGCCGATATACATATTTATTCGCGGAAGCGAGATGGATTGAGGGGATCCGGTGCAATCTGCCGAGTCCAATTTTTGTGACATGTTAAAAATGTTCCCTACATTTTGTACACGATGATGGACGTAATATCCATTTCCATCATCGGAAATAATTGTTCGCTGAAATTATAACTCTCTCTCTCTCTCTCTCTCTCTCTCTCTCTTTCTCATTTTTTTTCTTCTCTCGAAGAAGAAAGAGTGAGAGAAAGCGAAAGAGAAATGCATCTTCTCTTTTACGAAGAAATAGAGAGAAGAGAGCGGCCATAGTTATATCAGAAGGAAGGGAAGACAAGCGCTTCTAGTTACATATTGCGGGTCGATTTCGAAGCGGTGACCTACCGGACAACCTTCCACTTTTCTCTTCGCGGAATCGATTAAAAAAAGAAGCAACGATGGAAGCGAAAGAGTCACGTGGCGCGAGAGACGATCTGTAACTGTGTATAACCTTTCTTTTCTTGAGCGACCAGCTCGCACGAACAATGTCTGCGATGTTTCTAAAGACGCAGCGAAACTTCCTTCAAGTTTCGTCATAACATCTCTTTTTTAAACTATTTTTACACTCTTAACATCTTTCTTCCTTTGTTCGTATATATTATTATTTTTATTTAAAAAAAAATAATAAATAAAATTTTGTCTCCATTTTTGTCGATATATTCGGATTTACGAGTATTAAATATTGTTTTGCTATAAAAAAAAAATAAAGAATTATATTTGTGAAAATATAATTCTTATTATGAACAATTTTTAATATAATAAAACATGTTTAAAGCACTTTTTTTTAAATATGTATGAACTTTGTGATCGCGTAATAGACGCATAATTTTGCTTTAACGATGTATTTAATATTTGACAATTAAATATTTTATTTATAATCTACAGTGTATAATATTGGTAAAATATTAAAACTGTCAGTTTACTAATCATAGTTATCTTTTTAAAATGCTACCAGCCACATGACACGTGTCATATAAAAGTTTCTATTTGACACTTTAGACTTCTGGCAGATCCAGGTACAAATTGTTTTCGAATTGTAGAACTGGATGGACGCAATTTGCTGCGACTGCAACGATAGGTTTCCGGGAAATCCGTCGACGTCGATGTCGAACGCGATCGATCGCAACTCCGTTGAAATACTGTCCGTGAAATAAAGTTCTCGGGCGACTTGCATGTTATTTGTTGTCCGGTCGAGCCACGAGACGTCGATCGCGACCTTAACCCTTTCGAGGACGAGAACGACTCAATGTGAGACAGGATGAAAATAGAAAGCAAGTTAAAAGTAGAATAAAAGTAGAATTAAAAACGATTTTGAAGAAACAGGCGAAAGAAGAAGGAGAAGGTCCCACCTCGTCGAATTGCGATTATTATATTCTGTATCGAATCTGAGCTTCGATAAATTTAATTTAATCATTTTTAATTCTCTCTTACGTAATTTTTGCGTATTAAGTTATTATCATAAATCATTATTTAATCTTTTGAATTTAGATTGCATTGCCGTAAAAATATTTATTTTAAATTTGACATCTTAAAATTTTTGAATATTATAATTTAAAATTGAATAATTAATTAAAGATTAAAAAAAAATTTTAATCTAATTTTCCTCTAAATATTAAACATAAAATTTTAGCGTCTTTCTCGTGCAATAAAGTATATAACAAAAGGATAGATCGATCAAAGTAAATTGAAGCATTGGCAATTTTCTCTCGCGATTGATAAGCGATTACCGGCTGCGTGCGATTCGCAATAATAGGCGCTTTCTGCGACAATAAAAGAAAGGTCTTATCAAACGCGGTGAACCGCGGACTTGGAAGGGAGGGGAGGGGGAGGCTCGATCGATTCTTTTTCTCTCGCCGCAAAAAGGAAATATTATTTTAATCGTCCTCTCCATCGCCAACTGATATCTCAATAAATAACGGAAAGCGACGGCGATCGGTCGGTGGTCTTTTAGAGTTCGCGGTCTAAATTAATCCTTTAATCCACGAGTTTTCTATTCGAGAATCCTTGAAGAAGAGAAGTGCGATTTTTAATACAACTTTAATGACTTTTTTCTCATCAAATATTTTAACGTCATGTTCAGTTTGATTTAAATCCTTCATTAAAATAATTGTTACATTTTTAGCTGTTTAATCTGGTTTATCTATCTTTCAGTATCCGTTGTTAATCATGGGCTAAAATTTGCAAGGTTAACCAAGAGAAGGTACTACGAGAATTGGTATCGAGTTTCAAGGGGAAAGTTTGAGAACCGCTGTTTTAACCGATAGTACCAGTGCACTTTGTTCTTTGTTACTACATCGAGCGATAAAAACTGACACTCGTCTTTTTCATTGTAATAGTACTCCTTTTATTTTTTTTGTTTTTTTTTTGTTTTGTTTTGCGATTCTATGATAATATCTATTATAATAAAAGTCGATTTTTATCCTTCGTGAATGCGAGATGCGCTTCTTTGAAAATAGCAATATCGCATAAAATATTTATCTCCGAAATGGAATAACTCTTGTAACTTTGCATTATTATTACAGTATCCATATCGAAAAGGTTTTAATGTTATTAATATTAATATTTTATTACGTATTGAAGTGACATCGTTGAATATGACTGTAATATTAATACAATATCCAGTAATTGTTGACCGAGTATTAAGCATAATAATAATATTGTTGTGCGATATTTCCAAATGATAGGAATAATGACGATGATAAAATGTTTCATAAATTATTGAAACAACAGTATACGTATATCAATTAGATATTTTATTATTATTATAATTATTATTTACATATTTAATTCAACGAAAATCCAAGCTGCTGCAAAGCAATTAACTTAAGAAAGAAGAATTGTAAAATTCAAGGATTTTTAACTTTTATAATAAAATATTTTTGTTCGAGACATATACATATATATACATATATAAGCATGGAATGAAACGCTATTCGAATAAAACAATATATTTTGACGATGATAATTTTTACAGGCTCATATCTCTGCCAGACGGTAACGGTAACGATAACGAGAGAGAGAGAGAGAGAGAGAGAGAAAGGAAGATAAATATCCAAGATTGAGATAATGACGCGCGATGAGAATCTTTTTTCACCTCCTTAATCTTCCCCAAATTTAAAGGGCATATCCGGGCAAAAGTAATTGCATGGAAGGCAAGTCGAAGGGTCGAATTAGTATATCGTGGCGCGGGAAAGGTTACGTGAAGATGAAGGGTGGATATGAAGAAGAGGGAGCAATTTTATGGGATATAAGGGGAAAGCCGATGGTTAAATAAATTGGCCTTGTCATGGAAATTGAATTCATGTCGAACTTCCGAAACATCGTCTCGAATTTTTATCATACATGTCTCTGTCGACTGTTATAGACGGAATCACGGGATGTTGAACTCTTTTTTTTTTGTTTTTTTTTTTTTTGTAATAATCTGAAATTAAAGGTTATTATCTTTCTTTTTTTCATTCTTTAATATTAACCCTCTGTTGTTTTTCTTTGCATTGATTCTCAAATTCCGAAAATTATCTTTATACACTTATGTAACAATTTTAGTAAGTAGGAAAATGATGGCTTATCGTGTCAAATAGAAATACAAAAGTTTTATTTTTTTTTTTTTTTAAATTTAAAATTTAAATTTTATATTTAAAATATACACGTAAAAATACTAATTGAAATTTAATAGACTCCAGTGCGAGGTTCGAGGATTAAATATTCATTTTTATTTTTCCATTGATATGATTTGGTTATTGATAATTGCCTCTTGCGTTCTTCATTTATTTATTTTTCGCTTGTTTATCATTTGCTGTTGCTTTGTTTCTCACATTCGTTGTTCTCCACTTGTTCTCCATTTATACATCGTTTCATGTGTATGTACACTTGTTCTCCGTTTGTTTTCAATTTGTTCTCTTTTCATCCGTTCATTCACTTTCCTACGTTTATTTTCGATTTGTCATCATTTATTTTGCACTCATTCTTCATATCTTCCTCATTTATTCTTCATTTGTTTTTCATTTGTCTTCCATTTATTTTTTTATTTATTCAACCCTCCATTTTTTTTCTCTCCGTATTTATTTCATGAAGCCAAATGCGGTTCGTGCGCGGTCAAGGAATAAACGTCGTACGGAATCGATTTTCCCCTCGAAATTTCCTCGAAGCCGACGGATAGATGTCAAGGCGAAATGCAAAGTTTCCACGGAAAGACTTTGTAGCAGACTCGCTTTTGCTGCAAGGAAGCTGCAGTTATCCAAATAGAAATGCACGTACTCTCACGCTGTGGTATTCAAGTCGCTTAGTTTCATGCACATTCACACACACACACACACACACACACATATATACACACGCATATATACGTACACATCCACAGGGTGTGTTCAAAGTGTTCGTTTCCTTTTGAACTCATTTGAAATCGAAATTTTATCGAGATTGCTTTTTAGGAAAAATGCCGTTACAAAGTACACTATAATTTGTTGAACTTTCTTTTTTGTTTTTTTTTTTTTTTTTTTTTTTGACAAGTAATTATGTGTGCTTATTTTCTCTTAAAACTATGAAAATGTCACAAATTTAAATATTTTTCTGTTTGAATCGAAAAATAAGAATCTTGATACTATAAACTGACTTTTCGGTATCGAGTGAAAAGTATAAGCTTCTTGGCACTTACTCATATATATCTATGACGTCTTTTTCAATTTCCGGAATTGAGCGGCCATCGAACTCACGCGAGCCCTCGACTGACCTCATCCCTTCCGGATGTAGTTTTGCCGGATAACTGCCCGGCGGGACATCACAGTTCGTGTCTGTCCCCGGGAAATTTTTCCGGAAGAGAACCTTGCCTTTTCCCGGAACTTTACACACATAACGCACATTACATCGTGTCGCGACATTTTCTGACAACTTTACTCGTTGCTTTCTCGCACTGCAAGCGAGAAATGTGCGATGTAGAACGAGAGTAAGAACGAAGTAAGAACAGTAAAAGCGAGAACGAGGTGTATAAACTGTCGCAGAACAAGTGAAGAACAAAGTAGAGACAAATTAAAATAGAATAATTTAAAAAGTAGAGGCAAATTAAAATAGAAGAATTTAAAAAGTAGAGGCAAATTTAAATAGAATGATTTAATAAAAAGTTTTGATAAGAAAAAACTCGAGAACAAATTGAGAAATAGATCCATTGTGTGTCCTTTTAATTCCGATTTAGAATTGCGCGAAAATAAAGTAAAGTAAGCTTGACATTTCGATATCGACATTAGTATTTATAGATAGTAACTTAGCACGTGGATGTAAATCAAAGTTTCCTTGTCATCGTGCTTCATTTAAGCGCGAAATCAAGTAATTTAATTAATTTGTAAATCCGTATCCGCGATAAATTGACAACAAATGCAGCGACTTTTTTTTTTTTTTTTTTTTTTCTCGATATAGAAGAGTTCATCAAACAAGCTGTTTCTCTCCAGAAGAAATCCTTCTTTCCTCAACTATCGATTTCCTACTTTGCTCGTTATCGCGAAATACGAGTGCTCGGTCCACAAGAAAGTGTCTGAGATTTTCAAAACATGGCTTTTAACGCAACGCAATCCCTTTTTAAAATCGAACGTGAACGCCAATAGTCAAAGTTGGTATTCCCGTATGTTCTCCCGTTTTTTTTTTTTTTCATCGCGTTCACATAAAAAAATAAAAAAAAAAATATCGTAAAATTTCAAATATTTTTTTTCTGAAAACTTTCGTTTGGAAGCTTCCTGGTTCGGAGAGCTTTTCAACAAGATACGACAAATCGGTTCTCCAAAAGCTTAACGTTCATTTATCGAAGCTTTGTCGAATTTGGTTCAATCATATGCATCGTTTGCGAAGTGGTTTTCCCATGGTATATTCTCGTTTATAATCGCGTTCGCGGAATCAGAGACTGCGGCCACCCCGCAGCGCGATAAATTCGTGTCCCCGGTCGGCGTGTGTGGCACCCACTACTAGCTATACTCGGTAATAAAGCAATCGATTCCTCGAGGCCACGTGGCTCGAGTGTTTCCAGGTAAGCCAGCCCGCCGACCGTCGACGAGTTCAGGGAAGTCCTTATGGGAAATCGATATACGCCCGGGATTCTTAATACGCAAATGTCGTCTCGAGATATACACCGGGCCTGCAGTATCGGTCTCTCCTCCCTTCCCTTCCACAGTTTCTGCTTCCTACGCAAAACGAAGGATTTACGATGCTTTTCTTCATTATTGAAAATATTTTGTAATAATGTGTATGAAATATAAAAAGAAAATAATAATATTTTTTTTTTTTATGAAATTATTTCGTATAAATTGAAAATATTTATTTAAACATTAAATAATTGTTTAAATTATGAAAATTTAAATTTTTTAAATATTTAAATATTTCTTCTAGTTGTAAATATTTGTTAACTATGAAAATTATTAATCTTATTTCAATTAAGATTTAAGCGTTTGAAATCTTTGTATAAATGTATATTAATTAGACCGATAAATTTGTACACATTTTCACATGCAAGAATTTATTGTGTAAGTTTAATTTCAAAGTACAACATTCTCTAAATTCTCGAAATTTCAGAAATCCAATTGGAAGCCATCGGCGGTTTGTGGAATAGGTCGTAGAAGGATGAGAGAGTCCTTTCTAGTGGTCATCCTGACACAGCAGGAGAATCCGAAATTAGGAAATCGTCCTTCTGTCGACTCTACAGTTCCGCAGCCGTCCTTTCCCTCTGTTACCCCTTCCTTTTCGCAAGCCCTGCGCCAGTTTCTCATTCTCTATCCCGCAGCCACGAAACGGACAAATGGCGGTTGCCTACTTTGGCAAGGACGAAGGATTCGTCCGAACCCCGGGGCGAATCACCGTTCACCGCGGATCGTTGGTCCAAAAGATCCGTTTCACAATCCGGACGTTCGATCTTCCGCCGGAAATAGCGCTTCTTTTATTTCCGCGATTAAACGAGATTAATTCGTGGTGTCTGCAGGTGTTAGCAACCGGGAGGATAAGTCCTTTTATAGATTCTACGATCTCGTACTTTTGTTCATTAGGGAATTTTACCCGATAAATTGCCGATAAAACTAGAACGAAAAAGAAAATATTACGCTGTCGAGTCTGTAATTTTTTTCTCATTGGAAGCTATTTATTTAATTATCGTAATAATTATTATTTGTTTAAAAATTTTATTACACCACTTTTCATTCCTTATTTTATCGATTTTATTTTTATTTTAATTTTTTCTCTGTTAATTATTAAAGTTTTAATATTTTTCTTTAATTATATTTAAAGTTTTTTTTAAAAATGTAATCAATGTTTCATATCAAATTGTTATTTTCAAGTTTTATGTATTTTTCTCTGTATTTGATTTTTATTTTTATTCAATTTTTTAAATTATATACAACATTTTAGATGAGAGATATAAAATTGTTAATTATTAAAGTTTTAATATTTTTCTTTATTAATTATATTTAAAGTTTTTTTTTTTTACCTAATCAATGTTTCATCAAATTGTTATTTCCAAGTTTTATATATTTTTCTCTGTATTTTATTTTGATTTTTATTTAGTCTTTTTAATTATATACAACATTTTAGATGAGAGATATATAACTTTAAAATCTTTTACATTTCAACAATTTAGAATTAGACCATTTTTATTTATTATCTCCTTTGTTTGAGATCCGACTGACAAAAGATTGATATTTCTCGCAATTTGCATCCGAAGGATTTATGTTTCACCTTTATAAACTTGTAATATTAGATTGAAATTCGGTGACATTTAGTCAATGCGTGAGCGTTAAATATAGAAGCGGGCGTGCTTTAATTAGCGTGCAAATCCGCCGAAATCCGAGAGGTAGATGCGAAATTCATGCCTCGTCGGCGCATCCTACCTGCCCGGCACTGTTCTCGTTTCCCTAATGAAAGTAAATCTGACGCCACGAAGCTTAATGCAAACGATCTATTCGTGGGTTTAACTGATCGGCGATACAACGTCACGATATCGTGCGACATTTAATTCTCTAGAAATACTTTCCACTCAGAATTTAACTTTGATTCATTGTAATTAATCTTTTCCAACTCTCTGTTTCCCTATTTTTTTACTCTTACACTATATCGTTAATGGTCCCTTTTTCACTTAAAAAACAAGGAAGAAAGAAAAAGATTACTCCCTCGTCGATTCTGAAAATTATTTACGATTGCACTCGAAGAAACTCAATTCGTTCTATTTGCAATTAAATTGGAAAATATCTTCTAGAAGTATTTTCTCTTTCTATTTGCTATTAATTCGATTATCTACAATTATTCTTTGCTATATTTGAGACCTGGCTGCTTCGTCAAATATACATACGTTGTATGTTATATTTATTTCTCTAACTAATAATCAATGGTAATAATGAAGACATTTCCTTTTACAACTTATTTATTTACGAGCGATTCCATAAATCTTTTAATTGTGCTTTGTGTGTAATTTTTACGTTTACTGATACTTCCTATAATTAATATAATAGACAAGTTAATTGATAACAAAGATATTTCCTTTAAGCAGTAACCGTGACAGATTTAATTAATTCGCCAATTACCTACAGCATTTCAACGAACTACATTTTTCTCCCTTTATTCTTAGAAAAAGAATTAATCCTCTCCATACTTCCTTTCGGTTATTTGACCCGTGACCGAGTCGATTAACTCGTCAATTATCTCTCATCCGTACGGCGAGGAGAGAGAGAGAGAGAGAGAGAGAGAGAGAGAGAGAGAGAGAGAGAGGGGAGATTCCGAAAATAATTCACGCTCGTGCTCTTAAGAACTCGACTCGACTCGCGTCTCGCGCGTTCGCTTTTGCGAATCGCCAATCGACTCGTTTCAAGATGCTGTTTGAATTGTTAGCACGCCGTCCGTTTTGCTCGATGGTTAATTTATGTAATCCATAATTTGCGATTTGGTGCGTTTCGCTCGCCCGACTAAATACATCAGGCCAAATTAACGAGCCGCGTTTATGCGATTTATCTCGACGGCCGGGAGGTTTATGAATTATACGGCGAGTGTATTTTCGGCGCGTAAAATTTCCATGCCTCATTAAAATGCTTTTGCGCAAATCGAGTGTCCGTCGCGAAACTCAGATTATCAGAGAGTTAGTGAAAATTATAAGCGAATCTTTGTTAAAACGTTTTCGTACCTGACTATATGAGGTACGGTCGTTATGAACGGTTGATTTATTTATGGCGAATTTATCGGTGAATTAACTCGTAACTCTGTGAATCATGAATCTAAATTATCGTAAAGTCTCGGTTTGTTTCGCTAAAAGATTGAACTTTTGTCTCGGTTTGGTGTAAATAAATAATTAAACACGCAGACTTTGGTTGATTGTTTCTTTTTTTTTTTTTTTTTATTTTTATTATCCGCGGTAGAACAAAGGATAACAGGCAATTATATTGTAACAATGAGTTAGCTGGCGAAAAAATTGGGTACCGTTTCGAGAGTTACGATCAAACGAATAGAGCTGTTTGTGATTTTCATGCGACGAGGATAACGAGCAATTATTCAACAAACAAACGTCCGTCGTACGCGATTTTGTATGCGGCATTTTTTTTATGTTAAAATACAAATGTAAGATATATCTATGTCATAAGTATTATGCAAATACTATAAAATGACAGAGATTTAAATGAAGCTATATTATATTTTTGGAGATTAAAAATAAATGGAATGTTCAATTAAATTTTATATTAAACATGATATTTTAAAAACATAAAAAACAGGAAATACGTAATACTACGTAGATGCATAAATACTATTAAAACTTTAAATAAATCAAGACTAAATCGAGTTAATTTATTTAGTAGTTTTGTTATTTTTTTATTGTTTTTTTATTCTCTTTGTAGCTATACCTCCGTCTTTAATTATTCTTTTGATTGAGAAAAGTTAGTGACACCAAAATTTTCATTTAAACTTGAATCTATTATCTCTTTTAATGTAATTACTGTTTAATTAACTTTCAATCGCTGTTTGATTGTATTAATTTCCTCTTCTATTACGATTTGTTTAGATTGTAAATTCTATTAATGTTTTTATTAAAATTTTAGTAAAATTGTTTGTTTACTTATTATTGATAATGAATTGTTAATTAATTCCTCAAATGGTTTTATAACACGAGAAGAGAAGTCAGCAATTATTCAACAAATACAGCAGACAAATATTCATCGAAATAAAATTGACGTTAATTACGCGAACCCCAACCATGTTTCAGGCTATTAAGGACAGTCAGTGATCCCTGAACATTTTCAGAATGCGCTCCATATTGGAACTGGGGTTTAATTTAAACCGAGTATAATTCGCGATCCGATAACAGCACGCGCATACGAGCACAATAATAATTAAACGGTTATTTTTGTAAATCGCCCTGCGATTATAACCGAACGCTTCAGCGATTCTCATTTTGAAAACTCTCGATTAAATCCTTTTTTCCTTCTATAAGTATATATATATTTTTCGATTAATAAAATTCATTCACAACCATTTTTATTCTGTTATTTTAAGATGAACACACAATTTTGGAAAAATTACCTTAAAATTTGAAATAAAAAATTTAATGTATAAAATTTTGAATTTATGATAAGAATCTACAGTTGATGTAATTTTTACATTTAAATTAGAAGTTACAAATTTGAGAATTTCAAGTCATTTCAATATTTTTCCGTCATGATACCCCTTTGCAACTTTCTCTCATTTACGTCTTCAATTTTAAGCTCTTCTGTACACATTTCTGATAAAATATTTGTACTTTAATTTATCTTCCTCAAAATTCAAGAATCTCATCCTGTTTTCATATACTGAGCATCTTTCGATCTTTGCGTCCCGCAAGTCCTAAACTTTGTTCATGTCCTCAGATACTCGAATGTTTCGGTGTCTTTATTAGTCTTCGAAAGTTCGCCACGTAGCGGAATCTTCGTTAGAATCCGAACCAGTTCGGAATTATCCTGGCAAAAAGAGACGAGCGGTCGCGAATGAGCGGATAGAAAGGGGGATGGGGAAGATAGCTCTCTTTATTAAAAATTCTTATTCAAAGTACGCTCGTAACAGAAGCTCGTAAAAGAAGTCCTGCCGATGCAAGAAGAGCTTTAATAAAGGAATTCTTAATGGCAGCGGTGAGATTGCTGATCGTCTCTTCTGTAGTTGCTTTAGAAACGAAAAAGACGAATTGTTCGACTTATTAAAAATTTTTTGTTTACAACGTTACAACGATGGAAAAGTAGCGAAAATTGTCACCTAAAAGTTTTATGAAACACCATGGATTAAAGATTTTCTTACGCAAAGACGGAGACCAAAAAATTGTCACGTGGCAACAAAATAACTTTATTAAAAGCTTATTGTCCAAGCAATTCTGACAGCTAAAACATATGAGAATTTGAAAAATTTAGCGGAAAAGTATATAAGTATTGGAGTAATTTTAATTCTAAAAGTTGACGAATTCAGTGTCTAAGATTTATTATCTGACACTCGTGTGTTAATTAATTTGACATAGATCGCGGATATGAAGATTATAGAATACAGAATAAAATTATCTTGTTTGTCCTCGGAAAATTAGGAAATGAGATTCTTTTTGCGCTGCTACATTCGGAAAAGGCAGGAATAAAGGTTTCTAAGATTGCGAGCAGCCTAAGTTTGCCAAGATCCACGCGCGGGTATCTCTTTGATCCGTCAGTAAAACGAAAGTGAATTTGCCTAGTGCACTAGAAACTGAATTACGTGGAGAGGTTTTCTTTCCCCTTTCGCGAGAGCGCCGTCGATTTCTTGATCCTTGTGCGAGGTACAAAAGAAGGCTTGCTCTCTCGTAAGAGGATCGTTCACGGAGTAGGAATTAAAAATACAATTCTCGCAAAAAAAATAGGGACAAAAATAGAGAAAAATAATGTTTATTACGAGAAAAGATCTCGCGCGTTTGTTACAAAGTAAAATAATCGTAAAATAAAATATTTATTGTGAGAAAAAAAGGGCATAACAATAAATAATAATTAATGTAATAATGTAATTATCTTAACAACTGCATTATTATGTTATACTATTATATTAATATTTTATTATGTACATACTTATTTATACGTGAACGTATATTATTATTATATATCATTGTGCTAGACTGTATAATTATATGATGATTAAACTATTCTGACTCTGTTGTAATAAATATTTTATTTATATTAATGATATAATAGTGCAGTATCATAATAGAGAGACACAGTGCAGCAACAACGATAAATTAACGAAGTCATTGTGGCGGCAGTATAGAACGGACGATTTATTTTCGCGAACGGTTCAATGCTCCTGATTCTTCCCTTACTTCGAGTGTTTGTCGAGGAGCGCTCGTTCCCTCGGCTTTTATCTTTACGGCGGAACGAATGCTCTCAAGAACAACCATCGATATTCTCGTCCCGGAAATATCGGACTTGTTCTTAAGTGCGACGTGTTTCACGACGATTGGTCGCGATAATTTATCGTTTTTCATGAAAAATATTCCAATTTCCCTTTTTTATTGTTTTTAAAAATCCCTATAAATGAGCTTTCTCTCTCTCTCTCTCGTTTCCCCCAAAAACTACAAGAAAATAGAGATAAGATTTCTCATAATAAAAAAACCTATTAAACTTACAATTAGTTGTAAGCTATTAAAAGCTTATAACTCTCTCGTAAGAGAAGAAATATATTTTTAATACCATATATTTTTGAACGAAAAAAAAACAAGACTGAAAAAGAAGATAAAATATTTAAAAATACTATATTTTAAATAAAATTTCATAATAAATGTATCCTTTCTTTTGCATATCCGATGTCGAATAAATGTTATTTTTAATATACATATATATATATATATATATATATATATTTCTCGAAAATAAAGCTCGCTTATTCGTAATACATTTAAATTACTTTTTTGTCATAGGTACAAGGATAACAGGGCGTATCCTTGGCCGGGCGGAGAAAGCCACTTTATTCTGTATCCCGAGAGCGCGAATCAAACGATCTACACGCAGGAGATGAGAGCCTCGGATGCGGGACGATACTCCTGTCAGGCACGTAACGACACAACTACTTTGGAAGGCGACATCACTCTCGCCGTACTCGGTAAGTAGGATATTCTGGAATAAAGCTGATGGGATTCATGCATCAGCTTTATATTAAAAGCTCAAAAGACATCTTCATCGTGTCTCTATTCGACGTTTAATAACAAGATGCTGCATGTAATGATAACAAGGTAAAAGGCGAATGATATTAAGATTGAGATTGGAACTTTTTTAATAGAATATTATATATTATATATAATGTATAAATATTCTATATTATTAAATATTATATACACACTTATAATACATAAAAAATATTTTTTATAACTCTATTATTAATTTATACGTTTGTACACGTTTGTGATTATAACTGTATTAATTAAACAATTAATATGCGATGATGTTAAGATTATTTACTTGATATAACAAAAACATTATATTAATTTAATTTATACAATTTATAATATAAATATCTTTATGTCAAATTTATTTCTTTAAACCTTTTATATTATCTATTATCTATTATATCGAGACATTTTATTCGCTTTAAAAATTTAATAGAATAAAGACGAGGAAGCAATTAAATTTTTCTAAACATTCGCAATAACAAAAAGAATGCATCAATCGAAAAGTCGTGCTCGTTCCATTCGATCTGTTTGTTGTCGCAGCGAGAAAAATAAAAAATTTGATTTTACGAAAGAGACTCGCCTTTGAAGCTATTCAAGCTTTCATTCAAAATAAAAGCGAGGATATGGAAGGGGACAAATGCTCGATCAGGGAACGAGAGTTGTCACAAAAAAAAAAAAAAAAAAAAAAAGTTGCAAAACGTCAATCGCTGACGCTGACAAAACGGTATTCGCTTTCGATATCGACGTCAAAGAATCTCGTCATGATACTGTCATGTACCGAGATCCTGTAGAACAGGATGCAAGATCCTGTGGCGATTTTCTCTTTCTAGATTTTTTAACATATCGAATTTTTTTTATCATATAGAATGTTTTTTTATTCTGAATAATATTTTATGAAATTTATTTTTATTACAGAATATAAAAATTTGGATAAAAATCTTTGAAAAAATATAGATATTATATATATGTATGTATATATAGGTATATATATTTATTTAATCGTACTTTGTGAATGCGAGTGGTATTTATTTATTTAACCGTTTTTATCACACGTTTTATATCATATTTTTTATTATTTAAAGCAAAGATATTTTTTTTATAAATATAAACTATGTGACTAAAAATAAATATAAAAATTATAATAATAACTGTAATACATTAATTATTCTGAAAATATAGCGAGCATAATAATTAGATATAATAAGAATAATTACAAAAGACTTAGGAACAAGATACTTAGAAGTGCAATATAATATTTTCAAATTTTATTCTCAAAACATGCGCACATCTATCTTATTTGCGTTTTGAGCGAAAAGCATCTTTCGCTTATTAGATGAATCGAATAACTTCTTCTTGCGAAAGTCATCGTTGCGGACATCCCCGACACGAGATAACTCGAGATAACAGAGCTGGGATGTATCGAGCGTCCGCAAACGTTATCGACCCGGAATTTCAATTAAAGTCTGCCGCTGTCGGATCTGATCGGTTCCGGACAGGCAGTCGCTTTTCCGGCACGAGCTTTTGGTCTCGGTGGAAAACTGAATAAAAGTGTTGTGCGCGATCCACCTCGATTTTTATGATGCCGTAGCCATTGTTTTCCAGCTGGAAACATGAATCATATTTCGACGTTGTCAAATTTTTCGACTTTAATAAAAAAAAATAAAAAGAAATACATTATTATTATTATTATTATTTATTATTTCATATTTATTGAAGAAACAATTTAATTAATTTCGTAATATTAATTGTTTGATACATTTTTTAATCGATTTATTTAGCTTTTGCCATTGATGTTCATAATAAAATAAACATCATACATTTTTATTTTATATAAAATATATATGAATAATAATACACTTTTATTAAATTATTAAATGTAAATATAAATTAAATTATTAAATATAAAAATAAATGTAATATTATATATTTATGTTTTTATTATAAATATAAAATTTAAATTTTGCACTATTATTTTAAAAAATAATATAATGTAATTAAATAAAAAATAAATAATATATTATACATATAATGTAATAATGAAAATAACAACTCTAAAATTACTTATTTTTTTTTTCTGTAAAAAATAAGAAGATTAAATTTTCTCGAACGACATAATCGCGGAGAGAATCGTCATGGTGGCCCGTTAGGATTCAGTCGGATCGCGCCGTTTTTGGAAAATTCACCGAAATGTCTTTTCGGACGATGAGAGTGAGTTTAATATTCATCGAGGGAGCGACCGCGCTTCCGGCCGTCTACGGTTCCTAAACCCCTCGATTTAGCGCGCATTCGTGCTGCGCTCTCTTCCTCGTTCTGTCTGTCGATATAACCGACTCCCAGTTCGCCCCGCAATTTGCCGGAAGTCGTTCGAGGGAATTCCAAGCCGACGACGGTTAACTCCTTTCCGCACACGTTAAACGTTCCTTCGCTGCTGAATCCTTTATCTTCCAGCTCTATCTGCCGCCAAAATGCTTTTTGGTTATCAATCGTTTAACGTTTAAATTGAAAAGAATTTCATGAAAATTAAAGAACTTGGTATTTAAAATATTTTTCCATTACGGTAACTTGTACATTTATTAAATATATGTACTGTGGATCATGGAAAGTCGATTCTATATTTGTCAAAAAATTGCATATTAAAATATTAAAATATTTTTGAGAGTTTAATAGAGAGTTAAATTTTATTCAATATTCATTTTTATTATTTTTGTTTGCGTAATTTAATAAGTTATATTTATACTGATTTTAAATTCGAGAAAAAATACCTGCATATGTGTTTGATTAAATCGATTCTAAATTTATCCGAAAATTTAACATTCTGTTTTATATATTTTCTATATAATAATTATATGCTTGCGTAGATTATACAATACTTACTGATGAAAAATGGAAGGCTAAAATTATACACGTTTATAGCGAACGGAGATAATCGAGAGTATGTGGACATTTCCCTTCGCGTATCCCCAGAAGGCAAATTAATGAATAAATTCCTTACACGGTCAGATGAGCCGAGAAAGTAATCGCCGCTCGTCTGTTTCGCGGAAAATTGGCAAACGGGAAAATTGATACGATCGCATCTCTTTCTATCTTGCTCTCCTTCCTACATTATGCGAGGTGCGTAGGTAGAAGGTTCCGCGAACTGCCAATCGAATCTCCTTCGTAGAAAGTGCACTCGCCGTGGGATGCATCACTCCGGTCGCTGGTGATGCGCCACATGTGCGTTGCACTTTGACTTTCAAAAGAACGCCGCGAATTATTCTCACAGTAGCTTACAGAGCCGCAAAAAGAAAGGTCGTGTATAATCTCTGCAATCCGTCATCTTTTCATCTTTAAAATATGAACGGTAGCTTTTTTTTTTTTTTTATATCTTTGCAAAAATATTTATAAATATTTTTGAAAAAAAGATTATATAATAAAGAATATATTATATATACATGTATTATTTTTATTGTTATTTAATGTATTTTTATATAGTTTTTTAGTTTTTAAAAATAAAATAAAGTTTGATTGTAAATTAAAAAGCTTGTCTACAGAGGAATAAAGTATTTGTAATATTTTTGCATTTTTCAAAATGTGCATCTTTGATTTAGAATAGATTCAATCATCTTGCACAGATTTACAAATCATGGTTGCTGAATAAGTTTGTTGATGAAATGCCGACAATTGATAACATCGTTAGCAATTTCGTTCTAATTACGCCTCATTTTGCTTATCAGTAATTTCTTGGGACGGATTATATCACTATACATATATTATTACAGCGACCATTTTATCTGGCCTATTTTTCGAGGTGGGTGTCGTTTAAAGGCGTCGTTAAATTACAAGAACGCGTTCGGGGAAACTTTAATCGACGTTCTTTGAAACAAAAGCAGGCATCGCGCGCGTTTGACGTTCGTGCTCAGCCGTATCAGCAATCATAAATGTTACGGATTATCATCGTCCTGCTGCATTGTCTTTCATTGCGAATTATGATTGCAGCTCAAAGTATTATATTTTTGGTACGTTTTTTACCAGGAAGTCTGCACATCCATAAATTTCTTTAAATCCATAAATTTTCTTTTAATCTTCCGCAAAGAAATTTTCATATAAATTCTAAAGTATTAAATTTCATAAAATTTTATTAATGAATTCCAAGAGTTTAATAGATTTTTGAAAATATATATAAATTTATATGAATTTCTTAAAACACTCGATGCATCCTTTAATTTTTTCTGATTTGCTAGAAATAATCTTAAATATTTCATGAATTTTTAAATTTATTTTCTACTGCAATATTCTCTCTCTTTTAATTTTTATTAGTCACTATTATTGCGTTGGCTCAATTTTATGTCGACGTATTTCGAGTAAAAATAATTATTCAAGTACAGCCAACGCGAAATTTTCTCTCTTCAAAAGTCCTGCCATGTATTTAATTAAACTGCAATTATGTCTAGACTCGAAATATATATTTTGCAACGAATAACAGTAATAATTGTAAATAGCTTCCCGATTTCTTTTTTATCACTCTTTAATTATCGCGTATGCAACTAATTTTAGCTGCCATTTCATTCATCAACCGTGTATCCTACCGACAAATCAAATTGTTGCAATTTTATCAGAGACGAGCTTTTTCGCTCATTCAATGAAATGCAAAACAGTGTCGACGTAGCAATTTTTCGCCCTCCTATCCCCCAAGAATTTACAGTTCATTCCGATTCCCACATAAATCCACGCCTGTACATGCCATAGGCGCGCGGGCTCAAAGTTATTATTCGGCGAAACGCATCTCGAAACTCGAATTGCTTTGACCATGAATTCGATTTACCATTTTCGCCAAATTGCGATTCGCTCCGAGCCGGCCGGACTGGTGGAGCGTTGTTGCAATCGCCGCCAGGCTCTCTTTGTCGTCGTTACAAAGGCGGTCTAGACGCGCACAGAATCCAAAAGCTGCTCCGCGAGATTATTTCTCCTATAAAATCGTATATTGGAAAATTATAGTATTCTTGATAAAATAAAAAAATATAAATATTTATATAACCAATGCAATTTTGTTTCAAACGAGTGTCTAAAACGAATAATGCTTTAAATTATATCAATATTTTTTTATTATATTAATTATTAATTAAGAGAAAATAATCTCGAAAATGATTCGTAATAAAGAATACGCCGATCGGATCATTGTTTCGGATAATTTTGCTGCTCTCTCGCCATTCGAGGATTTCTTGCAGCGCAAAATTCGCAATCTTGACAGAGACTACTTCCTAGAATTGCCTTTAATTTTTTCGCTCGAAAGTATAAGGAGAAAAGAATTGATCAGGATGAAACGAAGCGCGAATATATACATACGTAACAATCTGATGGGCGGCGCGCACGATATTGCGGGGTTCGAGGGACGGATTCATGAATTACAGGCAGTAAATTACAGCGTCGGGGAATTGGGTCGATTTAATCCTGCGTTTTGCGCGCGAGGTGCGCGTAGGTAGGTGGATAGATGATGTTCCGCGAATCCGCGATCAATTCCCTTCGTGGAAGTGCATCGCTGATCATAATGCCGAGGTCGACGCGCTTATTATCCGGATGCGTTCGAGCGACAGAAGGGGAGAGAACAATTTTTGTAATCGAAATATCAACACGCATACGACTCGTGTAAAATAAATCTTGGAAATACTGAGGAGAGTATTTTTAATAAATATGCAGTGTTTTTTGTTTATCAAAATAATATAATATATACTCATAGGGTGATTCTAAATAAGCGCGAAAAATTTTAAGAGATGATGCTCCGTTAAAAATTTAGGGGAGTCTTTCATAGAAACGTATTTCTCTGAACAATTGCTTTTCTCTAAAGGGGAACATGAAAATTAGGTTTTCATTTTTTTTTTTCAAATTTGGACAAATTTTTAAAAATGGAATTTGATGAACATTTTTAACTACTTATTAACATTTTTTAAATCCCTGTTATAAAAACTGTGCATGATAATGTATTTTTTTTTTTTTTTTTAATTGGCAGTTATTGATTTTGCGAAAAAAAGAAATAAAAGAGTTTTTAAAATAAAGAAGTTAAGCCTTCTAAAGTATATTTTTACATGACATTTCGGTTCGTCAAAAAGTTCTAATAAAAAATTGAAGAAATTGCTTTTTCATTCTCTTATAACTTTATCCTTTTTTTTATGTGTGTCTAAAATTTGAGAAAAAAAATAAAAACTTAATCTTCATCTCTCCTTTGGAGGAATATAATTCCTCAAAAAGGAAGGATATAAAAAAGAGTATATGTTTATGTAAAAGACCTTTCTCCCTTAATTTTAGACAAAAATCATCTCCTAAAAATTTTATATAAATACTTATTTAGAATCACTCAGTATATAAAAACATGAGAAAAGTTTGAATGTATTGTATAAATACAGAATATTTCTATATAGGAAGGTGTTAAAATTGACAATTTTAATAATATATTTTTGAACAGCTCAAAACAATAATAGAATTAAATAATAGAATTGACCAGAGCTGTGAGGAAAAGCGGTAAAAGCGTCCCACAAGAGATATCTTTTAGTTCGCGAAAGAAACTTAATTTTGATAACGTGCACTTAAATTATGTATTATTAAAATTGTTGTTTTAGCACTTTCATAAATGTATTAAACGATAAAAATATCTCTGCTTGTTTTTAATATATAAAACTATTAAACTGATGGTCTTCATTAAAAGATATTTACTTTTCCTGCTCTTTATGTGCATTTAAAAATGGTAGCTGATTAATTTTAGCAACTTCCCACCCTCTACAATCAATTAAAAAAAAAAAAAAAAAAAAAAAAAAAAAAGATAATTAACACTGAAATGTTCAAATTTGGAAAAATATTTTGGTGATAAAAAAAAATCAGATTTAATATACTAAAAAGGTAAGAGAGGAGAAAATCGTCGCAGGTTTGACGATATTAAAGGATTTCGAGGGAAGGAAAAGATTTCTGTGAAAGTGCAAGAGCAACTCTCCTGAGAGAGTTAAGCACTCCTGTTGACACACCGACGACATACTATCCCTGATAAATTTTTATGCGATCGCTTGGAGTCACTCCCAGCACTTCTCCTAATTTCGTTCTTGTTCCGACGAGCATCAACTTCCCTTTTTCTTCTCTTTTCCCCTTTCCCCGGTGTCACGTCGCGCCGATTTTTTTCTTCGTTCTCACTCCATTCGCAACCATTATCTTCACCCTCTGTTTCAGAGGTTTACAGCTCCACACTCATCAATGTCGTACGTTTTTATCGCCGCCTAGCTTTTTGGATACTCGATTTACGATACTCGTGAACTTTAAGAGGTGGTAATCCTGCTTACTATTACGATTTCTCGTCATCTTGTCATAAAGTTCGGGATTGTCGTAAAATTCGACTAGATATATCGAAACGTCTTCTCTCGAAAGGCTCACTATTTGTTAATAAGTAACTGTATATAAACGTGTAAATACGAGTGAATAAGAACGGAAGAGAGAGAGAGAGAGAGAGAGAGCGAGACGTAAAAAATATATGTGAAAAGAAACAACAACAATAAAAAAGAATCTATATCACAAAATTAGAAATAATTTTAAATACTGTATTAAAAACAAAGAATGTGAATTCGTAGTCTAAAATTATGCCTTTTAAATTCTTTAAAGAATAAAAGATTCAATTTTGTGACGAACTTTTTCTTTCAGGACCAGATTTCGTGATAAAAATATCTCGATCGTATATTATTCACATTGTTCTAAAAATACGTAGGAAAGTTGGAAATCACGCGATCTCGTTGCAAAGGATGCGACGAAGCGAGGAGCCGTGGAAGTAATCCCGAGGCTTATCGCTCTAATAACCCACATTAATACCCATACGTCAATTTAGAGGGACCGAGGGGGAGGGGGAGTCGACGAGGAAGCCGAGGGAAGCGTACGTCGCACTAGAGGCAATATCTCAAGCCTAATTGCATCAAGCGCGTGCGATCCGCCGCGGAGGACGACGACGATGATGATGATGCTGCGAGCGATGCAATTAGTAGCGCATCGCCGTGTGCATCGAACCATCTCGGGCTATTTCTCTGCACAACGAAATACCCTCGCTTTGCAAAGCAGTTCTCTATGCAAGAAGAGCTAAAGACTCTAATTGCGTGCGCACTCGAGATCGATCCGGAATCTGCGAAAAATTCTATGGTTTCGAGCAAACGTGCATTGTGCTGCATTTTAGATATAGACTATACAGGGAGATATTAAGTTTTTCAAATATAATTAATTGTAGATTCAAATTGTAGAAATAAAAATTCAGAGAGATATAATTAGAGGTTTGCTTTATTAATTGCATTATTTTTATTGGTTGGAATATATCTTTAATTAGGGAATAAAATGTATTATAAAATTCGTATAAGATCTACTATTTTAATTGGTAGTTTGGTTGAAAGCTGATTTTCGGCATAGCAAAAATTTAATTAAAAACACACTTTTTTATTTGGATTTAATCACATTGTTATATATAAAAATTATATATAAAATTAAAAACGTACGGCAAACGTAATAAATTTTTGACGTTGAATCAAAATTTTATTACAGTGAAAAATCGGCTGCAAATTCTCTCTTTGTAAAAAAAAAAAAAAAAAAAAAAAAATCATGGTTTCAAGAAAACGCAAGCTTTTTTCATTCTTTTTATTGAAAAAAAAACCCTATTTAGAATGATTATTTTAAAAGTACATTGGATACTATTTTCATTGGTACACCGGGTACCGTGGTTCGCGGTTTTAATTTGCGAATAACGGTTGCAAATACAAGGGGATCAAGCACGCGGGAGAACGCGAAGCCCTCTTCGTTTCTTTCGTTTCTCTGTTGCAATTTCTATCTCTCGCCGCGTGACGCGTGGGACGATATATTTCTTCGGCGGGGGAATTACCACCGGCTGACGACCACGTATTCTTTCACCCTTCGTGTATCTTTGTATATATACATATATCTGCAATTTTTATACGCACGATATTTTTCCGTATGTCCTTTCTTTCTTTTTTTTTCCCACTGCGAATTTATTCTGCCATCGTCGACGCGAGCTACAATGATCGTAAGGATCCATTGACTGCTGAGAGTCCCTTTAATCCTCCTTTAGCAGCAAATCTATATAAAAAGAGCCGAGAATGTCGAGAAATTGAGAATCATGAGTTAAATTTATATCTAAGCTTTGAGACGAAAAGAAAAACGAAAATCAAAGGTAAAAAAAAAGTAGAGATTGTATATACATTTCTTTTTTAAGACTAGGAATTATTTCATGGATATTCACGTATATAGCCATTGGTTCTTTCTCGTCCCTTTTACTTTCTCATAAAGGAAAAATTTGTCGGAGACATTTTTCGTTTCATTCTCTTCCGGCTCTCCTAACAGTTTAACCGTTTAGTCATTTATACGTCGCTGGAGAGTTCTTTCGACAACAGTATCATTCCTACAATATACACGATATTGTAATTTCTACATATAATTTTATATTCTTTTTTTTATATAGTATAAAAAAATAAGTTATTTTTACATTTTATTTTTACTCTAATATAAAAATGTATTGTATATTAAAAAAGAAAGAAATTAATAGTTCTCGAGATGTATTATTGTTGCGCTTTCTGATTGATTTTAATTAATTTTGATATTCATCTTCGTACTGTCACTTATTTACAAGCATTTGCTTTTTTTAAAAAAATATGACACTCTTTTAAAAGGTAATATATTATTTTTAATATTGAACTAAAAATACAGAACACAAGGAACAACAAAATTAATAGAATAATCATAGTCGTTTGAAAGATGAGTTCACAAAGCATTTCGACAATCAGAAGACTTTACAATATATTAGCTCTTTGTATAAGTTGTCATTGTTAATAAATAATTTGACAGCGTGCAAGAGATGATCTCTTGAAGATGGGTACCTACAGTAAATATTAAGTTTGACTTGTTATTTCAAACTTTATTAAGTTTTGCATGCGATGATGCAAAGATGACAGTATGATAAAAATTATTTGTAATAAATAAATATTTTACGAGATTATAAAAAATATTATTTATGGAATTATAATAGTTATTATAATAAAATAGTAATAGTAGTTTATATTTGCTTATAAATATATGCATTTTTATCATTTATATTATTTGGAAGTAGCGCATGCTTCACTGAATTACCAACTAATTGAATTAATATTCACTTTTCAACGTCATTGATCGTCAATCAGGCGCATGGAAAAAGTGCAACAATATAAATCTCGGAATTCAACTTGAACACGCTTCACCGGTTTTCATTACTTTTTTTATTATGGAAATATATGTGCTTTTTATACGTTTATAATTATTTTTTACGTATAGATAATATTTTCTCAGTTTATTAAGATTATATAACTTTTTAAAAATTAAAATAAAATTAAAAATATTTAATTAAAATTTATCTAAAATTTAACCTCTTTTTACATGATATACAAAATAAATATACATATATTTTTCAAAAATATATTTTTATTTTTTATATATATTACAAGAACGTTTACAGAGTATATATTTTCCCTCTTATCTATTAATTCATTCGTTTGAATTATATCCTTGTGCACTTTTTGCAATTTGTTATAAACGTTGTTATGAACGTTCAAGCTTCCGCAAGATGAGAGAAACTAAAAGATTCAGAGAGTGCATCAGCGCCGCAATCTTTACACGGAAATGCCGGGACATTTCTTATCGGACAGGCCTTTGCTATACCCAGAACAGGGGTCATATGTGCATGCACATGCACCGTTCGCTACTGCAGTTTGGACCGCTCTCAGCTGCGCGGAATGGTTCCGCGATAGCGCGCTATTGTCGCGAGATAAACTTTGACGGCACCGTGCGACGATAAAGGCCCGGGCCGGCTAATCGGCCCGCTTCTCGCAGGAAGCGCCGATAAGCGTCGGCGCCGTCGATTCGAGCGAGGGAATTATTCGAAAATTCCGTGAACGAATCTTGTATCACTCCGACAAAGCACGGGAAATTTTACAAATTACACAGAAAAATATAAAAAAAATTAGTCTTAAATAAGAATTTTACAAGTTTCTTTACTTTATATGTATATATATATACATAATCTATTTGTGAATAACATTACTCAATGCATTATTGATTTTAAGATTTTTTGCTACAATATATATATATATAAAAAGTTATAGAAATTTTACAAGTTGTAGCAAAAAATCTTAAAATCAATAATGCATTGAGTAATGTTATTCACAAATAGATTATGTACAGAAAATGTGAATTTCAAACTATTGTATATGAAAATCTCAAAATATATGTATAATATATATATTTCAGAAAATTTTCATGAGAAAAGTATGCTTGAAAGATATGCTGGAATAACAATGACAGATGAAATGTTTTAAAATTTAATAGCTTGACAATTTATCGGTGTTCAGAAATATTTCGTAAATTACATTCCAGACGAGTAAATTAACAAGCAAGTTTAGTCCACGATCAATTTTCAACACGTTTTATTCTATCTCTGGAAATTCGGAATTTAATTACCTATACGGGAGAATATATTTCGCTTAATATTTAATTAAATATAACATATCGTATCGGAATTGATTATAATTGTCATTGTAACGCCCGTCGAGCGCCGTGCCTCTCTAATTGTTATCGCAACTGTCGTTACAATTGTGATCGCGGCATCGTTACATTGATGCGAAATTTCATTTAATCCAAAGCAATATTGCACGAATGACGCATTCGGTTAGTCGATGGGTCGCGATGCATTTTGCATCGAGAAAACGCGCTGGAAATGCCGAGCAAAGGCCCCTGCGTCGAATTACCGAAGGATACTGTATATCGGAAAATACCGGCAGATGCGCCCGTCTTTCCTTGTTATATCTACCGCTACAGTTAATTGATTAACGTCCCTGTGAGGCGCCATTGGTCGTTAACCCCGCTCGGTCGAGGATCCTCTCGTAAATGCTTCGATACATCTAACAAAACGACTTTTCGCCAAATGAAGCGTGATGGTTATGATAGCGTGACTCGAGTCGCCGCGAATAAAGTGTCCATAATTTGTAAGGACACCCCCACTTTAAATACAATTTCATTCGGCGGGGGATTTTTTTTTTTTTTTTTTTTTCTTTTAATCTCTCTTGCATCAAGCTCGTGAAACTTTATTTGAAAAATTAATCTCGACATTTAACGAATTTGCGTGTGGTCAAATATCTCGTAATATCTCTTGTCACTTGGAAACAAATATATTTGTAAATAGTATTTCGAGTTTAATTTAAAAAATTTAATTAAAAAAAATTTAATTTTAAAACTTGTTTGAAATAATTTCTGGAGAAACAAAATTGAATTGAGATTTAAATAAAATAATTTGAGTTATTTAAAAATTTTGTATTCTCTCTAAACGATCATCGTGCAAATAAAAAACGGAATATTGAATTATCATTTTTTAAATACAATTCTCGTATTCTTTCAGCACGAAATCATAAATCGAGAATGTGTCGAATATAAATGGCGTGCTGAAATGGATTTTTGCGAAAAATCCGGCGAAAGCCGGATGTGAATTCTCGAGGAATACTCGCGGTTATATTGGCTGTCAACCTTGCGTGCACACCTTGCACAATGTAAACCTGTCCACCTATCATTCGCGCGCTCAGGTGTCGTATGTCCAGGTCGAGCTGTAATCCTCGAGAAACCGCGTCGTACCGTGTTGCCTCTTCCCTTGATCCCGGCGTACGAGAACGTGATCAGATTGTAGTACGAATTGGCTTTCCCGATCGCCCTTTCGGGAGCAGATTCCATTGCGGCAATTTCACAGAGGGGGTCAAATTGCCTAAACAAAGATGTCTTGCGTGATTGCTAATACGGGGCGGTAATGATTTGATTATATTAATCTCGCGAGAAAGAAAATGCGACATGAAAAACTTGAGGAGAAAATTTTCCAATTTTTATGAAATATGGTATAATATATATCAAAACTTACTATTTTCTCGAAGAGATTTCAAAAGTAAGAATATCAGTTTCGATAAAAAATTCTAACTTAAACACTTTTACGATAAGGTTTGTATAAAACGCGTAAAATATTCTTCGATCGATGTTAAAAGAATTTCACTTGGGTGGTGAAAGAATTTGCAGTGAAAAAGACGCTCTAGAAAGTGCATTTTTTGAGACAGCCTGTAGGTTGACATTCTTATGAATAACAC
Source organism: Anoplolepis gracilipes (assembly GCF_047496725.1). Taxonomy (NCBI): domain Eukaryota; kingdom Metazoa; phylum Arthropoda; class Insecta; order Hymenoptera; family Formicidae; genus Anoplolepis; species Anoplolepis gracilipes. The sequence goes on along the minus strand of NC_132984.1, from coordinate 2,059,794 downwards.
GCACGATTCACGTATCTTGTGTCCACAAGCCATAAGCCCCTCGGGGAGCCACGGGAGATATCCTGGCGTATCCTGTGCACTTCTCCATATCCTTGCAACCGTTGCTTTCATCGAAATTTCCTCCTTATGGCATCCTACGTAAATAGCTTTTGTTTTTCTTCCTTGCACAAGAAACACCATTAATGTGGTTTCCTATTTTCTTTCTCAGGTATATATTATGCGATGCTTAAAAGGGTCAATTTAAGAGAAAATGCTACTTATATTTGGAGAAATATGAGAAATATAAGGACATTAAAGCACATTATACATATATTACTCGATAAATTGTTTCTAAAACTTATTGATTCACGATTTGTGCTGAAACTAAAATAGTACAATCTGTGAAACATAAATCTAAATTTATAGTTGCAAAATAAGAATGATAAAAATTATTATTATTATTATTATTATTATTATTATTATTATCTTCTTTTATACACTTTAACCTAAAGAGTTATGTATGAGAAGAACGATTTGTAAATAAGGAGAAAATAAATATTTATACATCGGAGGGCTGTAACAGCTAAAAATAAGTACACTTTTCAGTAACTTAGATGGGGTTAAAACTCTGTTTAAACTCCCCTTTCGTGTTTCGTTGGCAAAGGCACCCCTATCCACCACAGCAGCTCTGCTGCTCGCGTATTTCGTGAGAAACACAAGCGATACGAAACGGAAGCTCGCCCGGATTTCTCGGGCGACGACAGTTTTATTGGCGGAAACTTGGCTTGTTCGACCGTCTGTTTTTCCCCGTCGATAGTTTGCGGCGCGACGCGGCGGCCGTGGTCTCGAGAAACTTTCGGATCAACTGTGCGCGAAGAGACTTTCCTGGTCGACGGTTTTAGAGTCACTTCGGTTTGCATTGTCTACCGGTGTCCCCGAGCCGGAGGGCTTCCGAGAGGGATGACTCTCGAAGGGTTGGAAAAGCACGATCGAAATTCCATGTCTGTCCCTTCTCTTCTTTCCTTTACGCGTAACTCAAGTGGGTTAGCAACTTCTCGAGCGACATTAAGGTTCCATCAATGCTGTTCAAGATGCGCCATTCATTTGAAAATTGGCCATCGCGAGGTCGGCGTAATCTCTCGCGAGCTCACATTTCTATTATATATTTTTACGGTATTATGAAATTTTATATAAAAAAAATATATGATTTTAAAAAATTATGATAAACAAAATATATATTTTTTATTATTATTATTTAAAATAAATGTTGTAGATTTTTATATTTTCTATTATATATTTTTACAGAATTTTGAAATTTTATATACAAAATATATATTTATTATTATTATTATTTTACAATGAGAATAAATGTTATCTTTTAGTTAATTAATAGTGAAAAGATATATTTTTCTACATTAGGTATAGTACATTTTCTTTAATGTACTTGATATTTGAGTCTGAAAAAGTAAGAGTGAGAGGAAGAGAGAGAGAGAGAGAGAGAGAGAGAGAGAGAGAGAGAGAGAGAGAGAGAGAGAGAGAGAGGGAGAGGGATTCTGGGGAATACTAAGAAAATAAAATTACATTTTCTTAGAGTAAGGAAACTGAAGCACCTGTTAAATTCCCGCGGAGGAAAAGTCGACTCGACGTCCGTCGAGGAAAATACGTATCGTATTTTCCAGTATTTTAACGTAGAAATTGCAACGAAGTATAGCAAAGACGACGGACGTTTCGTGTGCAGGCGGTTCTATTTTTTTTTCTTTTTCTTTTTTTTTTTTTTTTTTTCTTTTTCGTTCGCGGTTACACACTCTCGCTCTCGCGAGTCGAGGGGGGGGGGAGTACCATGTGCTTTGCAATAAGTGTATCGGCGAATTCGTCGGCACGTGACACTCTCTCACATGCATCATGACGTATGAGAGGGGCTTTGTCCGTTCATGTTGCCAGGCGGATACAATGTTGTTCTGATCAATAAGTTGCGCCGCGCTCGACGAACGAAACTGTCCACATCGATCGCATCGCTTCGATATTAAGCTCGCAAGTATATACGATATGACTTCGCGATCGGTAGTTTGGTACGTAGACGAAATTCTGTGAGCGACAGACTGGATACATTGATGACACGAAAGTAATTGCGACTCTATATGTATTCTACGAGTTTTTAACGAGTTTTCAGAAAATTTTGTTCCATAAAATATCCGAGGGGATGATACTTTTATTCAAACTTGATTTTTGTTTCCGCTATTAAATTTGATGAGAATTTTTTTTGCCCAATTTTATTTTTATCCTTAATTTTTTACAAAGAAATCTGGTATCAAAAACAATGTAAATGCAGGATGTATACTCCCTGAAGAAACATGGAAAACCTGAATTCTCAGGGAATTTTTTTTTTGTACCTGGAAAAATCAGGGAATTCTCATGAAATTGTATTGGGACTGGGGAAATTAAAAAAAAAAAAAAATTATCCCTGACAATTTTGCTCTCATGTCATAATTATAAATATACATCTGTCTTTGTTTATAGATTTAGTGTTTAACAAAATATTGAATATGCAGTAAATATTACTTATTCTAATTTTTAGTGATAAAAAATAAAAATGTTACGAAAGTTAAAAATTTTTATCTTGACTGTTCCATTTTTTTTCAGCACATTTTTATAAATTTATAGCACTTGAAACGTAAGTGGCTTTATGTTTTTTCTTCGTATGATTAAAAAGCATTAGAAATAATGCGTGTACAATAAAACAATTTATTTTATGAAATTGCATAAAAACTCTTGAAAATATCTGGAAGATCAGGAAATTATCAGAGAATGTTTTCACAAAATTTGAACAGACACCCTGAAACGTCTTTGTATGTGTTTTTTTTTTTTTCTAATATGTTATACAATTGAATTGATTATACTTTTTTTTACAATCAGAATATTTTTGCGAAAATTTCAAGAGCTTTATATAATTTCTTCGACACGTTTCCTCTCTGTTAACATACACACTTTTGCCTTTGTCTTTATTACAAATTTAGTCTTAACCACGGCAAAGTGAAGGTCTATTTTAATCAACGCGGGGAATTGGGTCACTTCTACTTTAGTGCCGTCCCGGTGTACTCTCTAAATTTTCCGCTTGGATCCACCGGATGCCATAATCCAGCGACGTCGAGAGGAGAGAGAAGCCGTCCGTCTTTGATAGCCAGTCTCTCCGTATTATCTCGCCGCAGATTATGGAACGTGCCACGCATATCGCCGAGTTGAGAGAACGCCCAAGAACGGCGGGATCTCTCCGGGACTTGGTCCGGGATGCTGCGCGCGGGGGATGACGCGACCGCGGTGCAGCCGGCAGCTCTCTGGAAAACGTATTTCACGCTAAATTACGAGCCCTGTCCCGGCCAACCGCGAGATCCCAACCGGACATTGTATGCAATAGACATATCCGGAGATAGATAGGACAGGGTCCTCGGGAGAGAGTGCTTTTTGACTCGCCACAACTCTTTCTGCGGTAACACTTTTCCCGTAATCCACTACTACTATTGGTAACTATACTCTCTGGTGTCAGAACTGGGCCAGAGAACTGTAACGTGATTTCTGCCATGCCACTTCAAACAGCATTTAACTGTCTCTGTGACAGTTGACAAATTGGACTGATATTTAGAGTCGTGGGGAAAAAAAAAAAAAAAAAATAAAAAAAAATCTGTTAGCCGTGTAACTTGTTCCTCGATTTTTTTCTCTTTAGTTGTATACTTTTTTTTGCATCATTTCTATAGCTTAAATGTCGGAAAAACATTAATTTTTTTTTTTTATTATTTGCAGCAAACTGGGTTGTTGACAATTTTGTGAAAATTTTTCTTAAATTTTATGAAAAATCAAAGTGAAATTATTTCTAGTTTTTTTTCTTCTAAATTTTATATTAATATATATCCAATTTTGTAATATGTTACTAATGTAAGCTGCAATACACCTTCTCGTCAAATCGCAGCTTTTATTTTGTATTCAAATTATTTTTTAATTTTATATACGTAGTCTATTTTTAATCTCTCGGTATTTTATTTTTCATCATTAAGAGTGGATGGCAATACGATTAAAATTTTTGCTTTTCATTGCGTTATTAATCTTCTCAAGTTTTTCATAATTTTGATTCATTCTTTTCAATATCATTTCCCATTCGATATCCATTCGGAGATGAAAGAATAGCGGGATAGAGTACTTCCGGAACATGCATGTTGCTTACGTAAGCGTAGAGAAGAAACAGCGAACGTGACATAACTAATGGGAGAAGGAAGGAGGGAGAGAGAGATTTCACTTGGTATGACGTGTAGGGAGACGCGAAGAGAGTGATTTAATCAAGCCAGCTGCATTCGATTATCGGTCCGCAGTTACGTGCATCGTTACGTCGTTTCTTCGTGCAGAACGCGATTCGCCCTGCGTTAATTTCGCGCTCCCTCTCGTTCGTCGTCGAGTCGAAGTTACTTTAAAGGATCCGGGATTTTAACAGGATCACGTAACGGCGACGATATCCTAACGTCTTGCGAGGCAGGAATGTCATAAATCGAAAGGCAAAACGTTTCAAAGCGAGCTTTTAAAGATCCGAAGCGCTCTCAGCTGGGGGGGGAGGGGGAGGGGTAGAAAAAAATCGGTAAATGTTATTTGATCTTTAAATATCGACGCGCATTTTCGTTAAGCTAAATATATTACGGCGATGAAGGATGATGCAATAAGACCCGGTTTGTATATTGAATATCAAAGGGCTTGCCTGTGATTTCATTTGCTTGAAATCGTGCATTAATTTCCGATATCTTGTAACAGCGTTCGTAATAATGCCGTCGAAATTGTATGAAAATTTGATGCAGTGTGTTAGCAACAGTCTACGCCAGTCTTCAATCAAATATTCGTTAAGGGAAAAATCGATTCCCGATTGGCCGAAGAACACGTCTGTGGTCTTTGAGATTTTCCTTCCTCGCGGCTGTTTAATTTTTAAAGGGGATGTACACATCTCGAGATAAACAAAAAAAGACGCATTCTTTCTTTCTCGAGATGTATAAGGTAGCTATCCCAGTTATAAGTCATTTAAAGTTATTGATTACGATTTTTTTTTTTTTTTGTTTAAAAAAAGAGTATAATAAGTCGAATATATATTTTACACAATAATTCTCTCAACTTTTAGCTTATTATATTTAATTAAAATAAAAAGATTTTTATTTGGACGTAAAATAATTATTTAAATTTTAATAACCGTCTATTGACGACCCAGTTGTAAGTCACTTGTAAATCTTCTTGTTCCAATTGCAATACGAAACAACACTTACCTCTTCTTTTTGCAGAGAAATATAAACTTATTCCATTTACGAAATATATAGTCTTTCTTAATGTTGACATACGCTGCAGATTAAATAAAAGCATCGCCAATTAAAATTTTTTTTTTTTTTTAATTTTGTTGCAATATTATAGTTAAGTTAAAAATGTGATATTTTATCAGTAGATGGCGTGATAATGTTTCTTTTTAAATAATTAATTATAATAAATATGTTTAATCAAATAAATTGTTTAATAAAATAAATAAAAAAGCAAGAGTGACTTACAACTGAGACAGTTACCTTACATCCTCTTTAAATCCTCTGAAGTCGAATTATCCTTTCGAAGATTTATCTAAGAGAGAAGAGCTTTTGTTATCCATTTACATCGTCAACGTTTAATAATTTGTGGAAAGTCTGGAACTCAATCAATTTGCGAATAATTTCGTCTGCTTCATCGTTGAACGATCGGCAATTTATCGTTGCGTTTCTCTCGAGACATCGTGTATCGGTTATAGATTAGGTTCCGTCAATATTTTATCTGAATGACCTAAATGGAACCGTAGAGGCTTAGGTGAATGACGACGGGGTCTGTTAGACGAGCACAAATTGGCCGGTTTCCAATAAATATCGACGCGCGCTCGTAAAGCTACAAGAGCTTAAGCGAGATTAATCGTCTTGCCCGATCTTCGTCGTTGCAAATATGTCGTGTGCCGCGATCTAACTGGCTGCAATCTTACTCTCTGGCCTCTTGCGAAATTATCTACCTGCTCTCTACCTTACTTATCTAACGCGAGGTTATAATTAAATCGTTACGGCAGCTAACTCGCCGCGAGCTTTCGGTCCTCGAATGCTTAAAATGACGGCCGCTTTGAAGTCGCTTTGACGGCAATTCCCCGAATTTAGCGACGCTCAAGTTCTAGCCAAGCCATCGTCGTGATACGATTACACGATATTAATTGCGAGCCTTCAACGAGCATATTCGAGCGTCCTTTACTTGCCAATTAATGAGGCTCGTCTTGCGCTCTTTGACGAAAATGTTAACTCGCTCACTTTCCGCGTCTAGATGAAGTTTAACGACATCGTAAAACACGGGGCGATCCCCAACTTATCTTCATCTTCTTCTCCTATTTACTGAGTTCGATGAGTTTGGAATTCATTTTGAAAAGGATTTGTTCTTTGATAATTTTAAAATAATTTTTAAAATAAGTAATGGAACAAAATAATTTTCCTATTTTAATCTCGCCATAAAAAGATCCCCATTTATGAGAACTCACCCTGTCGGTTAAATCAGAAGAAACGACCGGATACATTCCAGGTCGCGCGTCAGGATCGTCATATCAACCTCAAGCTAATCCAACCCTAAACCCCCTGATACTTTGGGCTTAAATGGCGGCGGACGGTAGATGCGCAACCTATGTATCATAATTCCAACGGTCCCGGGGTTAGTTAGCAGTTTGTTTGCACCCAAATATCCGGCCGGCCGGATGCCGTATTACCGGATGCGGTGAAACGCGCCGGATGCTAACGTTGTGCCGAATAGTTGGTGGATGCGCTGCAGGTTTTTTTTCCCAAAGTTTCGAGGATGAGAAACTTCCTCGGACGTGTTTCGATGATCTGCAATGATCGCGAAAAATAAAGTACATTCTTGAGGATATTGAGATAAAATGAAAGACGTGTAAATGAATTAAGGGGGGAATTCGGTCTAGAGGCCTGATTTTTAGGCTTTTTTTTGTAAATTTTTTATAAAGAACGGATAAGATCAATTAAAATAAGTTTTTCCTATTTGTTAAGCAACTTTCTAAGTATCTTTTAAAATTCTTTTTATTGAAAAATTCCAAGAATTAAGCTGCGTATAGTAGTTCTTTTAAAAAAAAAAAGTAGTTGCACGGTGCAATTATCAAAAAATATTAATTTTTTGAAATTCTACAGCCCTTTAAAGACGAAAAAAATAGCCGAAAAATTAAGATTTATTTTCAAAGTGACGCCGTTTTGTTATTTTTGCATATTTTTTTAAAATCCTACTTCGGGCGATACCCAAACTCATATATTCTAAGAATCTTTGAATTTTTTGTTTCTGATAAGCAGAACGGCCCCAATCGTGTGCACCGTGCAACTACTTTTTTTTTAGAAGAACTGCTATATGCAGCTTAATTCTTGGAATTTTTTAATAAAAAAAATTTTAAAAGATATTTAAAAAGTTGCTTAACAAATAGGAAAAACTTTTATTTTAATTGATCTTATCCGTTCCTTATATATAAAAAATTTGCAAAAAAAGCCTAAAAATCTAGTCTCTAGACCGAATTTATCCCCTTAACAAAACTGAGAGATTCAAAATTGAAATTTGAATTTTGCAGAGTCCAACTTGCAGTGACGGAAAATAGATCGTTGAAAATAGAGATCATGGAGATCATTTTCGTGTAGCTAAAATCTATATTCAACAAATATATTATAAGACACGCTTCGAAAGATTTTATCGCGAATATGTCTACGCGTTTTGTTCTTACGATTGCATGTTAACTGTATCGATTGATTGGATAATAATAACGTCGGATAAAAAAAGACTCGATAGTTTAAATATCGTGTTGATTGCTTGACTTTTTTTTCGCATCCATCAATCTCGAAATAACAAATGCATTACGTGTACTTTTATTACATGCACGCAGACATTTTCGATTAGCAGGATGGCTGTTTGATTTTGAGTTTTTCGTGCATCAATGCTGATTGAATTACCCGTCCCGGCGCACCGTCTCCATTTCCTCTCTCGCCGTTCCGGCCCAACGACCTGTGACCTTTCGCCATCCACCATCCACTATGCGCCGGCTTCTTTCATTCGATACCCTCGATGTCTACACACTTCCGTGCACTTCGATACCGCACTCTACAGCGTACTTGAAAACTCGCCTGGTAAATTTAACTAATTAATTAATTTAACGAATATCATCCTTTGATGAAAATAATAAAAATAATAATAATGTTTGTGAAGCCTATATATACAATATATATATATATATATATATCACAGAAGGGTTTTCAGTTTATTAAAATATAAATTAATATATCGAAATTTAATTACAAACAAATATCATATTTTAATATATCATTTATTTTATACATCAATTATTATATTTAATAAGGGAATTTTTTCAATATAAAAATATGTGAGTAATAACAATTTTGTATTTTTCAGCTCTGAAAGAATAATCGAAATTTTAGTATTCGATGTCTTCATTATTCATATAATAAAATTTAACGTTTTAATAAATTATTTTAACAAAATATTTAAGAAATAAATATACATTTGAATAAATTATATTTGATAATTATGAAGATTGACGATTTTAATATTGTAGAGAGGTCTTGAAAGAATGACTTTATAATGATTCTAGAGAGAATTTTGAAAATACTCGCGTGACAAATAGATGGTTTTTATCACCTGTTCGGAGCGAGATGGGAAAACACTGTGCCGAAAAGTGTTTTCGCATTAAATATGAACACGGGGGATGAAACGTGGTACAATAAACGGCGAGGTAGTATTTCATGGTAATGCGGGCCAGTCGTAATTCATGGCGATGTGCCGAGACCCACGGTAATGCGATGCGATATTAAAATGATTTTCACATTTTTCGTACGATTCATTATATTCTCTACATTAAGGGCATTAATCATCGAATGCCAGTAAATATCGCTGAAGACAGGCTGTCCTCTAAAACTTTTTACTTATCTATGCTGAGAGGGAGTTATAACGCACGCACCAATTTATATATAAATTAGTTATATATTGTAATTATTTATGATACATATTTATAATCTACAAGTATCGTAATTTATATTCAACATAGATATGTAATTTGAATTGCAGATGAAGAATCCGGTGTCTACACAGGGAAACCTCTACCCACCTACAGACCAGCTTCGCAGTTGGTACCTCTGGGAGGTACAGCGAGGCTCTTCTGCGAGGCTTACCTGGGCAAGGTCGATCTACCCGACGCCAAGAACTCCGTCACTTGGTCGAAGAGCGACAGCAACATGACACTACCCAGCCATGGTAGGATAGCGCAGAACAGAGTGTCTCGGTAAGTCGAAAATAATCAAGCGCAACACAGCGCAATGTTTTAAAATAATTTCAAAAGTATTAAAATTAAAAAAGAAAAAAAAGACATTTAAAGTACGCTAAAATTGGAGAGAAAAATAATTATTAAAAAAAAAAAAAAAAAACCATTATAAAAGTAATCGCCCGAAACTTTGGGGATTTCGAATCGAGAGCGGATTTAAGGCTTGAAAATGTCAACGCGCTCGAATCAGCTGAGTAGGATATGCGGATTCAATATCGAAAGCTACCGAATATATCCTGAATAAGATAGTGCGCGAACGCGAATATTCGGGGCTCTTCCAGAGCTCTTCAGCATCCCGTCGGATGCAGCGTACTCTTTCTCTCTCTCTCTCTCTCTCTCTCGCTTTATCTCTCCTAACTCAATTTTCTCGACGATGCGCCGTCATGGCACATCGCCACGGTAAACACGGCGAAACCACATGGCACAACCCGACAACATACATCGGGGCATTAAGGGAGGAAGGGAGGGAGGGGGGGGGGAAATTACTCCCCGGGCCGGAGATATGCAATGCGTATGGATACGTATCGTTGCAATTTTATTTTACTTCGAATAATTGAATCTTGAGGGGCTCACCGAGATTCTCCGAGGCGTCATTATCGTCATTAATTCGATCCTCGTGTCTGAATCTTCAGGATTTTACGCTTTATCAATTTCGATTTTTATTTTACATTATATTTATATACATGATATTTTGCGGAGAGAATAGCAGGTGGACTTAAATTTAATATCGATAGAATTTTTTTTTTAAAGATTAAAAATGAAATTAAATAAGCACTTTTTAAATTTGAAATTTTTACAAGTAACATGTCTGCAAACAAGAGTACGACTAATTAGTCTCCAGACGAACAAGTGCATTCAGTCCCTTTAAATGAGGAAAAATGGAAGAATTGAGTCATACAGATCTGACAGCTTCTACAATCCCCGGGAAGACAACGGGAATCCTCTGTCCGTTGTTAACGTTGCGCAGGAATGTGTGTGCCGGGGGTGGCGTAATGGACTCCCCGAAGGGTACGCGTTCGCGAAACGAGCGCATTCGTCTCTCAAGGCGGGCGAGTTAGACTAGCCCGAATTCCCCGAGCGCGAACGAGCCGCGCGGAGCGTCTCTTAATTAGTGGTCGGGATTCGCCGCCTGTACATCTCGCTCGTGCGGGCCGAACGTCGTTGTTTCGCGTAAAGTAGACTTTACATCAACGGCGAGCGCCGGTGGTTTACACCGGCAACGGGGAAATTGAGTTAACCCGCAAGGACTGAAGGGAGAGCCGGGATGGGACGAGGGTGGGCGAGATACGGAGTAAGATTTATTTTAACAATAACCCTGCCCCTCCTCCCGCTCCTCTCCCTCCGACGTACACAGTGTCGTTTATAGAAATCTTCCGAAAGCAAGAAGAATAAAGAAACATATATAAAATTTATAAAAAGGTACTGAAATTCCGCTATCTCCAGCTATCTCGGAAATAAAGCATAATAAATGACGTATAAAAAATGGCGAAATGGAAGACAAATAAAATAATAATAATAATAATAATAATAATAATAATAATAATAATAACACAGTAAATGAAATGAGATATTAGTAGTACTGTTCTTATAATGAATTGTAACGTTGACATATGTAAATGCAAACAAAAAGATTCGTTTAAAATCGAAATTAATTTTTCTTTTAGAGAAATATAATAATCGATATGAATAAAGGGGGAATATAATTATCAGGGAAAATGTAACGCTTTTAACTTGATCCATAAAAGAAATTAAAGATAAATATTAAAAACATATAGAAAATTATAAATAAAATAAAAGATTAAAAATTTTGAAATATTTCTTCCATTTGCTTTATTTTTCATTACTTATTTTTATTCAGTTTTATTTTTTTATTCAATTTTTTACACGATATTTTAAATGGAATAAATTGAAAACGTTATCGTATATTTATAAAATTTACAAAATGTTGATTCAGTGGAATCGAGCCACACATTCTGGGATTAATTTTAGTGTCACTTAAGAGCGAGTTGCGAAATATTACGTTCTTGACAGAATTGATGACGCCCATTGTGTTGAGATAAGGGTTCGTATTAGCTTACAAACGCGGAGAGAGGGTGCACACGTTCGAAAAGCGGAAACAAGAGAGAGAGAGAGTGAGAGAGAAAGAGAGGAGTGGGGGTTGAGAGAGAAAACGGACTTGGCGGGGAGAACGACAAGAGCTCGCGAATTCCGAGGATTCACGCGCACAAGAGGTCGGATTATTAAATTTAATTAACACCCGCGTGTCGAGAAGCAGCAGTGTCGTGTCGGGCGACGCAGTTATTAAAACAAAGCTGCGACCAGGAATGCAATAAGAATGACGGCTGGAGTATTAGCTCTTCCCGGTGGTTTCCTGACGCGGTTGGAGGCTGTTTTCTCGTACTTGTACTTGATACCATAAACAAAGACCATCGAAAGTGAAAAAAGTTCATTATTCTCGAACGGATAAAATTTTTGATGCGAAAGTACACATTTCTATTTTATTTTATTTTATCTTTTTGTATACTTTTGAGGTTTTCCTTTTTATTAAAAAAAGATTTTTTAATCGGGAGAGTGCAAATTATAGAGTGTATACTCCCTGGAAAAACATGAAAACATGAATTCTCAGGGAATTTTAAAAATATTTTCTCTTTGATAATTTTGCTCTTATACTGTAAATTATAAATATATATTTATCTCTGTTTATATTCAACGTCTAATAAAATGTTGAATATTTAGTATATATTTTTTATTTTAATTTTTAGTTATAAAAAAATGAAAATGTTATCAACGTGAAAAGTTCTTAACGGAAGTTGTTCAGTTTTTTTGCAGTACATTTATAAATCTAGCACTTGAAACTTAAGTGGCGTTGTATTTTTTTTCTTCGTATGAATAAAAAGCATTAAAATACGCATACGGATAAAAAAATTTATTTTAGAAAATTGCACCAAAAAATCTTTAAAATATTCTCTTTACTTGAAATTTTGACTAAAAATACCTGAAAGATCAGGGAATTTTTTTACAATATTTGAGTAGACACCCTGAATTAGTAGATTGCAATATTTGTGACATAATAATAATAGCCATAATAATACTAATATTAGTAGAAAATTCACGTAATTCGCTATCGATGTTCTATTGTCAGAGTCACGCGGTTTCACCGTAAGGGTTTCATCGAAGGGGTCGTTAAGCCGATAATAATTCCAAATTCTGGCTGCGTAATCACGCTTGTCGCAGATGCGCTCTCTCTCTATTGCGTTTCTCACGAAAGCAAACGGGGAATACGTCTCGCGGGGAAATTTCGCGAAATTGTCCCGCACAAACCAGTCTCTCCAATTAGTGGCCACGTCCGGTGTTCTAGTCCATCTCCCTTCCCCCACTCCCGCCTTTACAACCCCATGCGTGCCGTCGTGTTGCACCGAGGCGCATAGCGCAGGTAGATATAACATACGAGAGACGGCGAACGGCCGAAGGCAACATTGTGACGTTTATGACAGCCGAATGGAGCGACGCGCGTGTTGCATGCATGTTGCATGACCGCGCCATATGGAGACAATGTAGCATGATTAAACAGTCACGCGACGCAAACTGCAACCTCGTGCATTCGACGGGACGCAGTAACCGAAACGAGTCGGCTCTCCGGCCTGTTTGCGAAACGCAAGCAACCATACGTCTTTAAATGTGACAACGAGCCAGCCTTCTCTCTGCGAGCTCGCGCTTTATATATGTGCAATGCAGGTAAAACAGAAATTTAAATAAAATAAAGAGCATTCAGAAAAAGAAAAAGAGAATAATAATGAAATATTAAAAGTGTAAGGGAAACAGAGAATTTTTAAATACCATTGTTTATACAATATGCAAACGATTTTATTCAACTCTCTTTCGGATCGGAAATTAATATTTAGAAATTAATTTTACGCGATTACAGATAATCCGAGGTGGATTTAGCTACCTTATTAAGTCATCCATCTTCTTAAATTATTTGAAATCAAGGAAAATTGTCGCGCGAGAACCAAGCTGATTGCTAATTTGCCGCCATCTCGATTTTAATCGTCTCTCCGCCGGTTGACGAAGAAAGACGTATTTACATTTTCTTCCTGCGATTACGGCCGGATATAACGTCGCAGTTCGATTCACCGCGCGCAAAAAGGATTATCCGCGTGAGATAATGAATCGCATTTCTTCGGCTGATGAAATCGTTTCAAAGATTAAAATCTCCTTCGGATTAAAAGCGGTTTGAAATATCAGCTTGTCTCGGATAAAACGATAGATTAAATACTTGGGAGCTTCTGTGAATTATAAATATCTACAAAGAGGACATATAATTCTCGCCATATTTTTACAACATCAATTTTTTCCGAGAGAGAAAGAGAGAATGTAATATTATTTATTATATTTTTTTTCTTGTACACTGTTAAAGTGAAATTAATTGTGAGGTTTGAAAACTTTAGAAATTGCAAGATGTAAAAATGGTAAGAGATATGAATATACGTGTATATTCTAAAATTGGAACACCCAGATTTATTTTAAAAGAAAGAAATTAATTATCGATGAATTTTAATACATATAACTTGATATTTCAAGATCTAATTGTATTATAAGTACAAATTGAGGCTAAAAGTTTAAATTTTGCAAAATCTTATATGATTCAGATATATGTATGTATTAATACATTTAAAATGGCTGAGAAATTGATTAATCATTAAGAGTAATACTTTATGACAGATTTGGAAACGCTAATTTAGCTTCAAAAATTTCGCAAAACTAATAAATAAAATATTCACGTGACTCAATTATTTAAGGATTCGTCCGGCGAACGATTCCCGCAGCATTCTGACAAGGTTTTTTTTTCTTTTTTTTTTTTTTTTTCTTTTTTTTGCGCGAGCACGTCGGAAAGAGGAATCTGACGGGCGAATGACGCGCGTGTTGAAAGAGCTCCGGCTTCCTTGGAGTCGAACGCGCAACGGGCGAAGCCGGGTTGCAAAAGGAACGAAGGAAAGTAAATCGCCGAGTTCCCGTCGTTTCAATTGACATCCCGCCGACCAGTCGCGCCGTTCCGCGAAAGCGTTTTCGCTGGAGCCCCACCGAGGGGCCCGCCGGGCCCCGTCGACGACGCGGATGCCCCTTGGTCGCGCCACGCCTTCCCGGGGCCCGTCGATTAGCCTTTTTCTTTTTTTTTTTTTTTTTTTTTTTTTGCGGAATCCCACCACGCGGTGCATTATACGCGTAATAACTGCGGGACAAAGTCGCAACCAGGTGAAGTTTCGATCGAGGAGATAGGGAAGGGGGAAAGAGAAACGGATTATTTCGCGTCGCGGCGGGGGGGCGGGGCGGGGACGGGCACGAACTCTCGCGATTCTCTCCATCAAGGGGGAGGGGGAGGGAGAGGTATCAGGCCCTGGGATTGCGGTCGTGAGATCGTCTTCGTGCCGCTCGTGATTCTCTCTACTTGCATCGGATTTTCAAGACGTTAAACTCTATCGACTTTCTAGATTCTTTCGCACAGATTTGCAAAACGTTGGATATTGAAAATTTTAGGTTTTTCATGAATCCCAAAAATTCCTGTTCGTCGGAAGACCCCTTCTCGCTCCAAGGATCCATAAACTTATCGATCAATTAATTCCAGGTTGCAATTAATGATATATCATCGTCTTATTCATCACGGTACGTCTCTTTTGAAAAAATGCATGCATATACATACGTAATAACAAGCATCAGACGTTTCCTTCAATCCGTTTCTAACATTCCCTACGAGCGATCCATTCTTGCAAAATGACGACGACGATGACGAAGACGACGATGACGATAAAGGGGGACGAAGCTCGTGCGAGGCAAGAAACTCGCGCGGGTATCTTTCTCCTCTGTTTCTGCGGTCTCTCCTCGAGCTCCGTCATTACTCTAATGATACCCTCGCGTCTTCTCCCTCACGCTTTCTCCCTTTGATCCTTCCTTTTTCGTGGGTCGCCGGATGGCGCGCCGCCATTTTTAAGTGGCCGCCTCGTCCGCGGTGAGATGAGGGTGAAACTGAGTTAGGTTCTCTCACTGGCATCAAGGGTTACTGGATAATGGCAATCGGGATGTTTGCGGTTTTCGCGGAGAGAGAGAGAGAGATAGAGAGAAAGAGAGAGAGAGAGAGAGAGAGAGAGAGAGAGAGAGAGAGAGAGAGAGAGAGAGAGAGAAATAGAGAAAGAGCGGAGGGGGAAGGATTCTCCGGGATGGGAGCAAAGGGATAATGTAGTCAGCTCATTAAGCGCCGAATAAATTCGTTAAGATAATGCTGTGTGATTCCTTCGGTACAATCGGCGATCTCTTCCATAATCAAATAAGATTTCATCCATACAACGCGTAAAATTACGATCGTTCGTCTATTTGTAGAAAAGATAAGGATTAAAGAGTCATTTCGAATGTACAACATTAATAAAGGAAATATAAATTTAAATTAAACTTAGTAAGGGAGTGAATTTCTAGTGGCGCGTAATAATAGATTTTTAGATGAATCACAAAATGGCATAAAGATTAATGGAATAACATAATTTTTGGAGATTATTCTTTTAAAGAATATAGAATAGAATAAATGGAAACAATAGGTATGATTTTTAATACAGTCAATTTTTTTTGCATTTGAAAAGAGAAGGAGAGAAATCTTTTTTCCTTTTCATTTCAAAAGAAACTCAGAATCTCTCAAGATAGATATCTGGTACGTTATCTTTACGAGATAATCTTACGACTTTTTGACACTTTTTCGTGAAATCATAGCGAACGAATCCAAATGGTTTTCCAAGTCATTTCGCTTCTATTACGCAATCCTTCAACGGCGGGAAGAAAACTGCTGACGCATTTCCGACCTTGTTCTTCGCAGTTGCAAAGAGCGAGAAAAG
Organism: Anoplolepis gracilipes; assembly: GCF_047496725.1. Lineage (NCBI taxonomy): Eukaryota > Metazoa > Arthropoda > Insecta > Hymenoptera > Formicidae > Anoplolepis > Anoplolepis gracilipes. Next base: position 2,043,552 of record NC_132984.1, on the reverse strand, counting down.
GAGAAAAACGAGAGAGAGAGAGAGAGAGAAGAGAGAGAGGCGTGAAAAGTCCGAGAAATTTTGTCTGGCGCGACATCGATCTTTCGAAAGGACCAGAAGGTATGTGTTGGCGCTGGCGAAAGTGCGACATAATGAAACCTTATGAGCGTAAATGCCGTCGACCGTCGTGCGATGTGGCGTTTGAAAAATATTCCGAATCGTCGCGGAGGGACAACCGGGTAGATATACGGAGTGACCTCGGATGACCTAACCAACGGCAAAGTTTCGCACATCAAAAATTTGGAGTTGAATTTTTTTTTAAAACAAACCTAAGAATATATTCTCTTTACACACACTTTTAAATACCTGGTCGATTGTATCTTGACTTAGAATTTATTGTTCTGTTGAGATATACAATTTAATAAAATAATAGCGCATGTGTTCAATTAAAGTGGAATTTAAAGTAACGATATGATAAATAAATATTAACGATTGAAAAGCAAGAAGAATTACAGTGCTAAAATAAAATAAAATTTAAAATATAATAAAGAAGTTAATTTTCTTCTTGTACTAAAAAGAGAGATATTCAACGATATATATTTTATTAATAGTATATATTTTTGTTATATTTTCATAGGCGATTATTAATAAAACTGTCATTCTTCATAAGTCGGGTTTTAAAATTTACATTTTTGGAGAAAAAGAGTGATTTTGGAGACACCTTATATATAGGTCGAGTTATTCGCCATTTCAAGCTCGCTGGAAGGGGTTGAAAAATTCGACGAATCTAGTGCACGGGGAAATTTCGGCGGAAAACACGACGGAAAATCTGGACGTTCCCATTGAACAGGCAGTTTGCTTTTGTTCGAAACAGCTTTTTGTTTTTACACGTGGCAAATGGTGTGACGTGTTTCGGAGTTATGCGCGATTCTGCGGTAGCTGTGCGGAACGCATATTGCGTTCAGCAAAATGTTATTGGTAAATTGAACGAAAATACTGTCTGTGCTTTTTATAAATATCGTATTAATACAGTTAATGTACAATTGAAGAAAATTACATATTATAAATGAAAATGAATTTCGAAATGTTTCATATTTCTTGCATCTAATCTGTATTTTTTTTCTCTTTCTTAATTTTGGTTTTGCATTCAGATAAAGAATATAAAAATTAGATACAAGCGCCATTTATTTAACTTTTAGTTAATAGAATAATTTGATACTTCAAATTTCTATTAAAAGCAAATTTGTTTTTATGATTACAATATCTTCAATTTTTTTATATCTGTTAGATAGATTTTTTGCTTTAAAGCTTTAATTAATAAAATAATCTATTAAAATTTTTTCCTAATTAAGAAATTTAATTTTTAATTATTGTTTGAGAGTTTTTGTCATTTATCTTTACTTTTATTATATTTAATATTTCAAGGGTACTATTAATAAAATAATAAAATAATTAACATTAATAAAATAATGTTAAATTTCAAATTGAGAGAACCTTATATTTTGTGAAAGAGAATTTATCTATAACATTGTGCAAAATTTGAAATATTGTCATATTGATTTATCGTGTATTATGGTATTACATACACACACACATGTGTATATATATATATATATATATATATATATATATATCAAATTAAATCCTTTTGTTGATTACAACTTTACATTCTCTCCAATTCCATAGTTTCGAATCAATTGATACTTATTGGAAAATTTTCTCTTTCATCGCTGGCAAATACGGTAAGCTCGATTAACGTAAATTGATTAATCGTATTTAAAATTTGTGGATCGATAAATCAGCGAAATATGAATAACATCACGGTAGCAAGATGATATTTTCAAGAGGGAGTAAATGTATTATCTTCGATTTCACATTTTCAAGTAAATAGGAACAGTCATGGGAAAACGTGGCCCCTTTTCCCCTTTCGCGTTGCGTCGCATCGGCGAATACGATAATCTCGTATAAATTGATATTAATCGCATCGCGGGTTAGTGGACAATGAGCCACCATCGGAATATCGATGGTATTTCGATAACAAGATGCGGCACCGTCGGGCATTTCACTCGTCGACGTCATTAATTTATCTCTATTGTTTAATTTATTGATTCAACTACTGTCACCACAGAAATTTATGCGCCTTCTCTTAAGAAACCTTGCATTTTCCAAGGGAATTTTTCGCCGCTCTTCTCTGATGCTACGAAATTACCTCGTTATAAGTCTTGATGATGCTAAGTAAATTTATAGAAAGGAATAAGTAGAGAGAACAAAAACGTTTACTTACATATATATATATATATATATACATATTTTAAAATATGTATTACATACTTACCGTGTCTAAATTACAACGTATTAAGTTTAAAGCTGGATATTTAGATATTTTCTTTAGTTTATTTTTATCACGATTCTCTGTGAATGATGTAGACTAGGACTCAATAGAAAACCGATAAGTATTTTTTTTTGTCAGATTTTCATCGAGAAAGAGTGAGAGGGAGGGAGGGAGGGAGAAGGGGGGATGCCACTGTGCGTTGGAGCGACGAAATCGCGTTTCATGGCTGGACGGCCGGCCTTTTCGCGGCTCGGCAAGCAACAGCTCTGCAATGCTGTTTTCTCGTCGATAACGATAAACCTCTCCTGGAAACTTGTCCTAGAAAAATTGCAGAACCCAACTCTGCGTTATTTCCATAGAATAAATCGAGAGTGATCGAAAGAAAAAATGTGGCAATCCGAATCAATTATTTTAAATTTCTCATGATAAAATGTTGAATTGTTTATTATTATTTTTTTTTAATTGTACATACCTTTTGTAATTAATAATAGTGCTAATTTAAGTTTCTATACAACTAGGATGATAATATGATTCTAAAATAGAGAAAAGTATTGTAATTAATTTAATTAAGGTGAATTTTTTCTAATTCTTACATTACTTTAAAGTTTAAGAAGGTAAGCCGTTGCGGAGAATCGAGAAATATTAAGGAAATAAATTATATATAAAACCAGAAGGAAGAACGAAATAAAATACATTTTTAATTGTACGAGTTAAGCGATGAAATGTAATTAAAATTTCAAAGCTTTTCAAGTTTAATGTCCTACTCTTTTTTAAATTATATTTCCTCTAGATAGTTCTCCTCATTTTTCTCTTACATCTTTTTCTTTCTGCGTAGTACAACTTTAAGCTTCATAAGGGAAGATAATTATTTGGTTTTTATCTCGCGCACACGGTTAAGCGTCAACAATCATACATCTTCGCGTTGTTACTTTCATCAAAGTCCTCGCGAGATTCCTTCGAAGCGCCATACGTCTTGTTAAGACGTAGCCCTGTACAAATTTCGATCATAAAGCCCGCTCGTCGTTCACTAACTCGGTATCGGTTATTGGTAGGAGTCGCACGTAATATCGATAACTCATCACCGACCGATCGGTTGAGAACCCCTCGTGGTAATATGCACTCCACCCGGAGAAATGATTAATGGCGCGAGTTTATGGGCCCTCGCACCCGGGATATCGCTATGAGCTACGCAGCCCCTAGAAATTTGTAGCTCCTCTGCCAAACTTGTCCTGTCTACTTCATCATGCGCGCAACCACCGTGATGATCCTTATTTATCAAGAGCAAGCCCTCGATCGGATTGCTTGATGAAAAGCACGATTCGATCGGAAGTTGATTGAAATGAATTTTTCATTAAATTTTGAATTAAATATGCGAGCAGAGATGATACAAATACATTCAGATTAAATGAAAAATAAGTATTTACAGTTTTGAACTTAAATGGAATCTCTGGATAAATTTTACAAATAATTAAAACGATAAATTATTAAAAACAATTTTTATCTCACAGGCAATATCTCAAATTATTGAAATGACAGAAGAAATTATTACGATTAATATCGTTACATTTGGTATATTTTTAATTATTGTTCCTAAAAATTTCGTTTTTATTACATCTTCTTTAATATTTATGCTTGACACAATCTCTGTTTTTTTTTTCTTTAAAAAAAAATAAATTTTGTAATATGAAATAAGACTAACGTTTTTGGTTTTTTTTTTTTTTTTTTTTTTTTCAATGACATAAATAGCATTAATTGAACTCAATCCTGTTGATTGATGGTCATAAGTTATATATGCATTTCATGCAGCACGAGATTGATACGCTAAACGGGCCGTAATCCTGCAGCAAAGACATGAATAATAATGCAACAGCGGAATTATTGCCAGCAAAACGTGACACGCGATGACGTCCGTAATCATCAGTTGATTGGTCGCCGTCATTTGATAACGAGAGCGGCATAATTTCCAGAAACAATTATCAGTGCACGCGCGCGCGCAGCTTATATTAATCCCTTCAAGATTGGATATTGTTACTTTGAAAAGACTGAATTAACCTAATTTGAAGCGACATTATAAAGTACTTGATGAATTTTAATAACAAGATATTGAACAGATAATTTATTTAGGAGACGATGAAATTTTGATTAAAGTAAAAACGTAATGTGCCAATCTTTTTATCAAACTAGTGTAAACATTAATTAATTGCACGATAACGTGAAATAGATAAATTTCCAGCGACATTACAAAGTATTAAATGAATTTTAATACCAAGATATTGAACGGATAATTTATTTAGGAAACGGTGGAGTTTTGATTTATATATTGAAATGTAATGTGTTAATTTTTCTATCAAACTTGTATAAACATTAATTAATTGCAACATCAAATAAATAATATATCGCGTGATGTAGATTATATTTTTGATTACATTCTTTACTATTACATCATACATTCTCTCTCCCGGTCTCTTAACATTTCTATATTTTATTCTAGTATTTCAATAGATATATATATATCTACTGAAATACTAGAATAAAATATAGAAATATTGAATATAAATATTGAAATCATATATATATATATATATATATATATATATATATATATATATATATATATATATTATTTCAATATTTATATTACATTGTATACACGATGTACGATACACAATTACACAAATTATACTGATTGACACTTGACATTTTGTTGCGTTTACAAGAATGTTGATTCGCGTTAATCGTAATTGCGAACGGTATACGCTTAATGGGAAGGGGGAAGGGGAAGTATTATAATCCACATTCCGATTTTGCATTCGAATGCAATCTGCGTTAATAGAGCCGCGTATAGTTGCGCGCCACCGAGGACCGAGTAATTCATCTCTATCTGTAGTCTCTAGGCAAGACAAGATTTATGGGGGAGCGAATGCGACCGTCGATATTCCGTATCTACTCGCAGCAGCCGGTAATTCGGTCTATCGCCAGACCGTCGTCCCTCTTGAGCTTTGAGAAAGTAATGGGGCGGTGGGAGAAAGGGGAGGGAAGGGAGGGGAAGGATGCAACTCTCGACGTACAGTCCTTTTAGGGTGGAGATTGATGGAATAAGTTTATTTATTCTCGGGAATCGCGCACGATAGCGCGTTAGCGGGATGGAACCATCGTTCGGAAGCGTATAAAAAAAGAGTGGACGGTATATAAAACCAGGGTGGAGATTATTGCGAAAAAATGAGGAGAGCTTATTTTTCCGAGCGAGCTTATTTTTCCACTATGAAAATGGAGATTATACGTTATAAAGCGCCACGGATACGCTTCGGAACGCGTAATCTCCATTTTTTTTTTTTTTTTATATAATGCAGAATTTAAGATACGGTTTGTAGATAAGCTTTTTGGGTTAAGAAAACTTGTTAGAACACGATAAATAATTAAGCGCGATAATAAAAATGACAATAAAATTATAGGCGTAATTACTGATAAAATTGTCAATAAAAATCGCGTATGCCTCGCGATATTTTTGACGACATTCGAGTAATAAAGATATATTTTTACGATTCTATTCTCCCAACTGTTTCGTATCTTTTCAGATTTTCATCCGACCCACTTTTATGTCAACATTGTGCTATTGATATCTTTTCACGATAAAATATTGGATTGCGCATTCATGTAATCTCCGGAGAGTTTAATTAATCAAGATGTCGAAGATCAGTTTCGCGAGTGAAAGAGAACGCGCGCGCGGTCATTGGGGTTTAATTAAAACTCTGCCAATGTATACCGAGCAATAGGTTTAATGCCGATTCTTCTTGAAATAAAAAAGGGGAAAATAGGACAAGCGAAATAAAGCGCGAGTGCGCACGCTTGTCAATTCAAATAACAATAAAATCGACATAGATTAGACAAATCAAAGATTAAACACACACACAAACATCATTTAATATACATAATCTATCTTTGTCATCATAAAAAACACAATGTATATTTTAGTTTGACACAATTATTATAAAAAGATTGAGGGAATTACACACATACACTTTTAAATGAAAATAGTTCATTAATAAAAGTTTATAGATTCTATTTTTTTTTTTTTTTTTTTATAAATATTCGAAAATTACTTATTTGATTACTTTTTGACGTAAATCTCGACACTATTTTTTTTTTTACATCTCAATTTTTTTTTTATATTTGAAATTCGTTACTCATTTCCTATCATCGCTATCCCCATTTTCCTCTCCACCCCAATTCTCTCCCCCGTCCTCCCTCAGTTCGTAGATTACGCTCGTCGAACGAAACTATTTTTCTCTTCAATAGGACGAGATTATCGATTGCTCGTAGCGAAAATGCCATGTAATCCGCCCTTCGGGGCGGGAAAAGGGGAGGAAAAAAAAAGCTCGCGAGCAGCGCGAGATTCGACACATTAATGGTTGGAGAATAGGGTCAAAAAAGGCGAATGGCGAATGGAACAAAATGCGCGAGCGAGTTAAAACGAGGGAAGAATCAACAAAATTTTTCCAATATTTTGGAAAAGAATAACATAATTGAAGTAGCCATTTCTGAATACATTGAAATCTTATATCTGAATAATTAAAATCTTGAACAGATTTCTGCAAAATCCATGTAAAATTAATTAAAAAATAATGAAATCACAGAAAAATTATTTTAAATAAATAAATAAAATATAAAATATAAAAAAATACATCATTAATCTGATTTATGTATATATATATATATATATATATATATATATATATATATATATTATCCGATATATGTGTCATGAATCTTGTTTATTTATCAATCTTTTTTAATATCCAACGCTTTAATCATTTTTATACAATAGCTATAAATTTTCGCTCACTTTAGACGTCGATATTGGCTTCTTTGAAAAATAAATCGTTATATTCTTTGAGACATTTCGGATTCCGGTCAAATCTGCGCGAATCTCGTCGCTCTTAATAAAACATGTTGCCGTTAATCTATCGACGAGGCTTAACAGCGGACATTTCGCCAATTCAGGCAGATCGAGCTCGTTCGCTAATTCAATCGATTTACGCGCGATTTGCTCGATTAAATTAGCGGCGGAGCATTATCGGCGCGCATGCTTCGGTTTTAGCTGTCAAGTTTATGGGATTTAAACGCATCCGTTAATCGCGGAATATTATCGCGAGCAACGGAGGGAAAGGAGAGAAAACACAGCGCGTGAATAATTATCCCCCCCCCCCCTTCTCCCCTCCATTCCTCCCTTTTCGCGCTAATTTGTCACGCGACGCACCTCAACCTACAACCAATTTGCTTTCGCACTTACGTCGCACGTGCTTCTCACGTGACGCTTTCCTTGATGTGAAGATAAAGGCTGCTTATTTTTTATTTATATTACATGCGACTCTTGGGTTCTTTATTTTTTTTTGAACGATTTATTATGTCATTAATGTAAGTTACGATCATGTTTATGAATAAATAAATTCATCTAAGTTGTTTAATTATATTTAACTGTTTAATTATATTTTACAATTTTTTTTCTCGTTATTAAAAAAGTTATTCTTTTAGGTACGTGAATTATTTATGATTCGAGGAAACAGATTCTGATCGGAATAAACTCTTGAGCTGAAAGTGATTTGTTTCTGAAATATACTTTTAAAATATTCTTATAGTATCCAATATTTATTTTCTTAATATTTTTTTATTTACTTGTTTGCAAAAATATAGTCTAAATTATTGTAAACTTGGAGAATTTATAATATTGATTTTAATCTCTGTCGTGATTATAACCACGTGCGAGATATTTATATATATATGTACATTTATAGAGTGATGTATGTAAAAATATCGCGCGTGAAGAGAGAAAATTGTTTATTTCCAAACGATCGATCGATCGCTTATTCTGCGAATCGAGCATTAAAATACGAGTCTATAAATGTGACTGTGAAAAAATTAGATATCGGTGATGAAACACTGGCACTAAAATTGGATACGAATCGAACTCAATTGGAACTCGATATCGTGTCACACGATCGCGTTTTTCAGCGAGCACGATGCGCAATTTTCTAAGTAAAAATACCGCTCTAACGCTTCGTATCGAGCAATAATTGTGACAATTGTGCCGACAATTGTCCGTTAATTGCGGCAAACTAATTTTTAAAAGAGAAACTACACATGTGTCGCAGTGCAAGTGATTGCATGGACCAGTGCAAAAATTATCATTGTGATAGACAATGTATTAATTAATTACTATTATTTATTTCACATTTTTTGCATTTATATATAATACAATTTATTATATAATTATATATGTATAATATTATATATAATATATTATATATGTCACAATTGTACATTATGATATCTAATATCATAATTACATGATTTCTAATCATATAAATCACAATTAATTTCTATTATTAATTTGATAAAATATATAATTACATAATAATAAATATATATAATATAATATATTATATTATATAATTAATATAATTACATTATATAGATACATGAAAGCGTCATTTTTTAATTTCTCAATAACGAGAAATAGATTGTTGGAAACATTGTTTCAAGCTTTTCGTATATTTTTAATTACCGGTTCGTAATATTTCTCCGCTGATCTTTGAAAATGAAATAAATATCGATAAGTAAGATATATATTCAATTTTTATTTCACAATCTTAAATAATAATACTTATAAAAATAATTTTATTTAAATATAAGAAAAATAAATTTTATATCTATTGTAATCTATACATATAATAATATCTCTATGTTCATCATTATGTATTTTTTCGATCAATCAATTATTGAGAGCTTGCGGTATTGACCATGAAAATTTAACGTATATATATGCTATCATCAATTGGAATAGTTTTAATCAACTTAACGGACAGGAATTTATAGAGCGTTCGTAGAAACGAGTCGATGATGCTCGCGTCACTTTAATCGAATAAAGAGCCGCCGTAATACCTAGAACGGATAATCAATATAAAGTCCCCGGGACACATAATTATTTTAAAATCACAACGATCTTCGAAGCATATGTATACATATATATTTTATATATCGATCGATTTTTTTTTTTTTTACACTGACTTAAAATTTCAAAGGGCTTTTCAAAGCAAATTCGACGAAAAACCTCTTGCAACGAAATGTTGGCAGTGTATATGGGACCCCAGCATCCTTGTCAGTCGATTCGCGAAAGAGATGGAGAGTCTCTCTCTTCTGCTCGATACGATTCTATCGATTGTGTCATGTGCCGCGGTATCGCGGACGTACGATTTATTTGGCCAGCATAGCTGGTAAATTGCGGAGAAAACGGGACTGGTACGGCGATGTACAAACTGCACGATTCTCATAAATGTCATCGCGAGCACATAAACGTCACGCTCGGGCGTGCTTCGATCCGCTAAATAGTGGGCAACGCGGCGCGAACAACAAACAGAGTCCAAAATCGAGCGACGGACGCGTAGTTGAAAGCTCGCTAAATTCTCACTCGATTCGTCCTTTGGCTTAGATAAATCGTGACAAATCGAATTTTAATCAGAGAACGATACAACGGACGAATATACCAGAATTTACATTTCTCGTCCCTGCATTTTTTCGCAATGTGACGAAAGTGATAACAGTTGATTAAACAATTTTGATATACTAAAGGAATGTATATATATATATATATATATATATATATATATATATATATATATATATATATATTATCTTCTCCAAACTATAATAATTGTTTAAAATCGCGAAAGATTTATACATCACTCCATTTTGTTCGCATTAATGTATGTTAAGTTTTTCCAGATGTATAATTTATACTATGAATAGTGTTTCTCGGTGATATTATATTTGACTTTAAAACCGTAGAGTAATGTTATACGAATTTCCCAACTTTCTACATTTCCATAAATTTACCGTAACTTGAAATATTGCAAGAGATAAGATAATTTTGCAAAATTTAATTTAATTGTCGGAAGAAATTTTTTTATATTTTACGAGTGTTATATATTGAATTTGATTGTTTTTCCGAGTTTCGAATGTACTTTTATCGTAATGCAATCCAATCCGCTTATATCAAAATTATCTGATAATTATTCAATTAATGATTCTTATATTAATTCCTCGTCGGTTTTAGCCATCCATTTAGTATTCCATCGCACTTTAATCGGACACGATACCTGCATCTTTCTCTCCTTCTCTCTCTATCTATTTGTTCGCTGTGAAATGCCGAATTTATTTGTTTGCCTCCGCATTTCCACGTGCGCGCTTTTGTTGCGCTGCAACCGAAGGCGAAGGGAACGGACGAGCGAAAGGGCCGAATGAATGAAATTATGCGGTGGGAATTAATTGCGCGGGTAAGTCTCCCGGCCGCTCGTAATTAAATTAGCATGGCGAAACGTTCCATGCGTTAAATGATTGTGTAACAGAATGCGCGGACTCGCTCCACTCTCTCTCTCTCTCTCTCTCTCTCGCGCGCGCGGTTTGCCGCACCGCGAAATAAAACGCTTTTTTTTTTTTTTTTTTTTTTTTTAAGAGAAAGAGAGATTTAGGTGAAAGAGAGACAACCACTCGGTCGACAACTACCGAAAAAAAAGAGACAAAAACGAACATGGTGCAGAAAACACGCACGTGCTCCTCAATGCGTTCTAGATTGTAAAACGTGGCCGAAAAAAGTGCAGTAATGCTGCGTTTTTTTTCTGCGTTGTAATGTCCATACGCGAAGTGTAATTCGAGATTTAAAAAAATTCCAGATATAACTGAGGGAATAGCATTCAATTGTAGCAAATGTCCGTGATAAATTTTTCATTAAATTTTATGTCAAGGAATAGCATGAACACGGTTTTTTCTAAATATAGATTGATGAAGTGAGATTTACAGGATGTTTGAAAGAATTCTTAAAACCACTTTTATCCTTGGAAATTTGTCGACGACTATTAAATATTTTGACAATTAAATGCGGAAAGAAATTTTTATAAGCTGCACTACTATTATTAAAAACTAATTAAAAATTAAAATTTTGATATAATAATTTTTTTACGTAAATCTATAACGTTGCAAACATTTTTTAATCTCTAATTCCTTATATATAATTATTTATACTTATAAAATAATAAAATAATTATTATAAATATTACTACAAATATATATTTTATAAATATTGTATGCTATCTGACAATTAGTACGAATTACTTAAATTTATTTATAAATTCGAGTAGGGAAACATTCCACTTAACGACTGCAGAATTAAAATTCTTACAGAATATTTTGACAAATTTGTGCGATCAAATTTGAAAAAAATTATTCACTCTATTATTTAAATCATATACCTGCTTATATTAAGCTAAATTAAATAAACCAAAATTTTCCTGATATATCTTACATCAAAAATTAAAAATTTTTTTATGCTTAAATCTTTTTTAATTTGAATTGTTCCTTTTAGAGATATCTTAAATAATTTTTATGCATACTTCTGTCTTCTACAGGGAGAACGATCAGATAGTCGGCTCTTATTTGGAGATCGAGGACGTTACTCTCGAAGATTATGGCGAGTACAAATGCGAAGTCAGCAATGGTGTCGACGAGGAGATTACGTTACCTGCTCATTTATACCGACAAGGTTAGTAAAAATGTTTCGAATAACTTTTTTTCCATTATTAAAAATATTTTCATTGCGATAAGTACTATCATTTTGAGTGAAGAAAATCAAATTTGAAAATCGAATTTCTTAAATTAGATCGATTAAACGATATTACGTAAATTTATTACCTGAAGTTTAAAACGTTTGACATTCGTAATACAATTTTTTAAATTTAATATTTAATTTCATGAGTGCGCCTCGTAAAATTTTTATTTAATGTAAATCTGAAATATGATGACATAAAATAATGTTGTTTAGTATTACAACCAGGCCATTACTGTTTATTACAGCTTAATGCAAAACGCATTCGCTTAATTTCAATACGTTACTCGCGTAAAAACAGTTTAACACAGAATTCATTTTAATAACTATTGGAAATATATATATATATATATATTTATTGGTCGAAAAATATATCTGAGTATTCCAACCGCGTGTCAACACGTATGTACTTGTTTTACCAATTTTAATTGTTGTGACAAATTAGTATCGGTCGCTAAATTGATACGATTCATACAACACATCACCCAGCAATATAACGATCTCGTTTTTAAATTAAACTCAAATTTCATTTATTGTCAAATTTAATAAACATCGTGGATGTTTACATTGTAACATCTCATTGTTGCTGCTCAATATTAATGCATTTAAAAAAATACAATGTGTTTTTTAATTTTGTGCGCAATTTCTTTATGAAAATTTCTAATTAAAACAAAATATTTTTATATTAAAATACCTTATTTTTATTAGAATATACTATTTTATGTAGAGATAAACATTTTGAAAAAATTTTAATTTAATTTATTTTAATCAATCAATAAATTCTAATTAATTTGTATTTTTATATATTTATCCCATTCAAATTAATCATATTTGAAAATTTTAATTCGCAAAATTCGTTGTTTCTATCACGTAATCACTGCGTAAGATGACAATCGCTTATCAAATTTTGCAATTAAATACTTGTCTTTATATCCTACTATTTATATTATACACTTTGACTTTCTGTTACATTAAACTTCGAATTTCTTGTTTTCAATTTGCAGAACCGCAATTCGCATTAAGCCTTCCAAACGGATCCTGGCGGAAGTCTCTTCTGTTGGCAGTCCTCGTCGTCGTTCTATTGCTATCAGCCGGTGCATTTTACGCACGTTGCTGGCTGCCGCTTGCGTTACTCTACAGAGACAAATTCGGTCGCCTCGAGGAAAACGGTAAGTAAATCGCAAATAATTTTTTCGCACGCTCTCCATTACTCGGACATAGAAAAATTGCATAAAAAGAACTGCGAACTGTGAAAATTTCTAATAAATTCTTTAAATTTATCTAAACAAATTTAATCTAAATAAAATCTTTAAATTTTGGGATTTTTAAGAATTTTTAAAGTTTTAGAGAAAGTCAAGGATTAGCGTTCAATTTTGTATAATCAAAACTTAATCTCTGTCCTGAATTTTTTTTTCTTTAAAATTAAAAAAGAATCTATTATAAGACGTGAGAATCTCTTAATTTAAAAATAAGAATACGCTTTCGCAAAATAGATAGAGATTCATACAAATTTAAAATCTTGGGACTGCAAAAATTTGCCGGGAAGCTCTCGATGGATTGAAATTTAATTTTCTAAATGTAACTTTACTACTATCTTTGCCCCTCTCTCTCCTCAAACTTCCCTCTAATTCAAAGATCCTTAAACAGCGGGAATCTCATTGTCTAAAGACGGGAATACGGCTGGACATAAAATCCGAAGTCGCGCCTGGCTTGCGAGGATTCTCCCTAATCCCGAGGAGATTCTAAGAAGATTCTAAAGATCCTCGCTTCGACTTCGTTTGCCTCTCGTTTGCCGGCCTGTCTTTTTTTCGCGGTAACAAATTTAGGGCGCTACCGGATAATTATCAGCGACGCTTTTTCGCCCACTTAATTGCGACTCTTAATTACCGTGAGAAGTACCACGAGACTCCGGTATGGAAATTAAAGTGGCTGTTCCTTGATCCTTTTTTTTTTTTCCCTTTTTCCCTTACGCCGCCAATCGCCGCCTTAATCCTTCCGGCTTTCTTTCCCCGACGTCGTTTCCGCCTCCGTTTCCACCCGCTTCGTTGTTCTCTCGATTTGTTTAAATAATGCTGATAGCGGGCTGAGTCTCGTAAGAATTCTTTCACGGACATTGCGTTTTAATATCCTTCTCGAAGTTCTTTTTCTCCCTCTTCCAACTACATTGTCTGCGGAGTCTTATATATTGCAAATTGAAAGGAGTGATTTTTTATAAGATTACTTATCTTAAACGCGAGATCCAGAAGGTTAATTTTGTAGAAAACAACTCGGTTTTTGTTGTACAGTTGCATAAAATTGTAAGAGAATAACAATTAATTCGTAATAAAAATGTACAAATTATCTGGAAGAAAAAAACCGATGAGAGAGGATTAAAAATCCTGGAAAATTAAATTTTAGTTTTTAACTTCTCACGATAATTTTATGATTTTAGACTTTTAAATCTCACGGATTAAGAAGGTAATTAGAAAAAAGTCATAAATCTAAAGTTTTGAAAATTCATAGAGTTCTATCGAATTTTAATCTTTTTAAAAGCAAGGAACAGAATAGAAGAGAGAAGAAACATTTTTGCAAGATAAAAGACGGCGCAATGTCTTTTTTTCTCCTACGAGACAGGAGAAAAAAAGACATTGCGCCGTCTTTCTCTTACAGAAAGAGCTCGTATAAATAGAAGCCTCGATTTAGTTGAAGCTTAATGAGCTGCGTCTTTTTTTCCTTTCTTTTTTATTTATTTATTTTTTTTTTTTTTTTTTTTTTGCTCGCCACCGATCGTACTTTAATTCTTTCTACTCTCTCGCAATTTACTTAAGTAACGCTAATTCCGCCAAGGGCAGGAACTTTCAAAGGACTTTATATACGGGCTTCTCACTCTTCTTCGTTCTTTTTCTTTTTCCATGCCATTTTCTGGTACTTCAATATTTCAGACGTGCTAATATGAAGGATTAAACGACGTAATTAGTACAGCAAAGGTGTTTGTTTGCATATTACGTATACGTAATATATTCAAGATTTTACTTTTTTCAAAAATTTGTGAAAATATCTAATTTAATTCTTCGAATTTTTCAAACTATTTTTAGAGAATTAAAATCATGCGAAGAATAACGTCTCCTTTTTTGTTAAAGGCAATTTACCATTCTGTAATTTTGAAACGATTGAATTTTTCTCTCATACAAGCCTCACATATATTTCGTAGAATCCCGCTTTCTAGAACTAATTAAATTTCAAAGAACATGAACGTCTCTAAATGGCACCCTAAATCTTCAAGTCATCTTCTCGATGTCTCTTTTTGATTCCCGTGTCCCGTCGAATTGTGGCGTCGAGTCCCAATTATGCGAAGCTGCAATTTGCGGCATTAGCCATGCAACGAGATATCATTATCCGGCCGGCTGAACCGTAGTCGGTCGACACAGAAATGATACGTCGCTTATGTCGCTGTGGATCTCGCCGACGATGGAGAAAACTGACTTCACCGCAGCGGCCGCTAATGACGAAGTAGCGTCCCGTGCCGCGGGTTCCGGGAATTTATCGGTAATTGCCGTAATTTTCTCCCTTTTCACTCGTCATCCCCGTATAAGGCGGCGATGTCGTAGAAGTTATTTGTTCGCTCGTGAGAAATCGAGCGCAACAACGCAACATTTCCGGTAGGAATTTTTCCGAGCGACTTTAAGCCTTCCGAACTTTGAGGGTTCGCCGACCAGTTTATAATGATCGGAAACGACGCACAATTATTTTATTTTAAAAGATCAAATACGAAAAATTTATACACAACTTTGAAATTTTTTCGCCAATAAAACTATGCGAATTTTTTTATCATCTTAAATCATTTGAAATCCATAAGAGAAATTGAAAATATCTTTGATATCAAAATGTTGCTTGAATTAACTTGTTTCATGTTATATTATTTTTTAATTTAAGTTATTAAATTAAAATCGCTAGTAATTGATTAAAAGCCAACAGTATAATTAAAAACGACCAAACTAGCCAAAATTTCCCTTTCAAAATTGTTTTCACGTTTATAACACGTTGTTTTTTTACATCCTTCATTTTATTTGAATGTACGTATTAATTAATTTGTCTTTGATCGATTTTATTACATTTTTTTGTCTTTACTGAATTTATTATTAATTTTGTATTCCTTTGTAACTTTTGTCTTTTAGTGACATTTGAAAAGGACCACAATCAGATGGTCGAAACGTCGTGTTATTAAATAAAGGAAATTTTGGCTAGTTTGGTCGTTTTTATATTATTTTTCACAAATTTTCAAAAATCTTTTGAAAATTTATTTGTGAAAAGTGCAGTTAATATAAATCTTGTTAATTAATAATGAAATATTACATCAGCAAAACAACACGTATTTCTATTTTATAGATTGTAATTTTTAAATTACATTTTTAAATTGTGTTTTTTAAAAAAGATACAACTATGTATTTATTTTAGCGATAAAATCTGAATGTATTAATTTTAGAATATGCATATATTGGAAGTTTTTAATATGCGCTCTATATTCTATTTTAATATGACAAAGCAACTTTTCAAGCAGCATTTTTCGATTATTTAAGCAATCTCAGGATCAATTAGGACTTTAATCTTCGCGAAGATTGCATATCTTTCCAATTTCTTCTACTTAAATTTTTAAATTTCCCGTAAACGATCCGGTAAATATCATCGGGATTATGATAAAAGGTAAAAGCGCATCGTAACCGATTTCCTTAACCGCCGGTTGCGTTATATAAACGCCATTATGGAACACATTATTTACCTCTATCGGACGTTTTACGCATATAATAGTGCGCAGGCGATAACGATTTAATCTATTTCTCGAGTGAACGGTTACGCGCGGCTCTGACTACGCGGGTATAAATTTCGAGTAAACGGAAGCGATAATGCGCGAATTATTACGCTCTCCCCCATTCGTCCCCCCCCCCTTCCCCCGTTCCATTTAAACTCGCTCTCACGATCGAATGGCTCGCGAAGAGACGCCAAATTTCTGCTTTATATTCATAAAGGGACGCAAATATCCTCGGAATATTGTGCACCGAATGCGCGATTACATTCCTTCATCGTGCTAAAAAATTAGGTGATTTAAAAATGATTTGTCTTTTTAATAAATTATTCTATTGATTTTAATTAATAAAAGATTGAAGATTCTAATCTGAGGATTTGAATATATATATATATATATATATATATATATATATATATATATAATTTTTAAAGGGGTTCATAAAAATTTCTCTTTCTCAAAAATTGTTTTAAATCATTGAATATATAAATCTTCTTAGAAGAAAAGTAAAACTTGAACAGATGAATGCTTTCGATGTAATTTAAGTTATTAGAATTAAAAGGCGATAAAAAATTTTTTTCTATAAAAATCATCTGAAGAAGATCTGATAAAAAATGTATGTAAGTTTATATAATGATCATATATAATAATATCCGAAATTTGGAGCGATATGATTTTATTTTTATACATTTATACATTTTTTAATTTTTATATGTTTTTATTTTTAAAATCATATTCGACTGATTTCTTTTTAGAAATGCATGTAATTTAGATTTAGAATATATGATTATATAAAGGTCGCACAGTATTCCATTTTTTTAGGTCATTAAAAATAAATAAATATTGCAAGATCTCTTAAAAAGCCCCCGAAAATGGTTCACCTGACACATCTAAAGATTAAATGTCTTCTAAAGTTGCGTTTAAAAAAGGAGACGCACGTAATCACGAACACGTATGATTGTTTGTTGCAGATGGGAAGGAATGCGACGCGCTGGTGTGCTACCATGAAAAGGACTCAAGTCTGGTGATCGGTATCGTGATACCTACCCTGGAGTCTAGGCATCGGTACAAATGTACACCGCTAGAGCTGTCTCAACAGAATCAGAATTGTAAGTAAGCCTACTCGCTAATTAACGACGGCTTCTTCTCCAATAATTACCGTAGTCGCGATAACAGACGGAATATCAGAGCTCATTTCGAAGGAGGCCTATCGGCTTTCTTTAAAAATTTGAGAAAAATAAACTCGAAATTTTTACACTCTGGCATTTACACAGTAAAAAATTGTGCATCTATATGTCAAAATTTTCTTGTATTATCACGTTTTCATTACTACTTCGATGTAATATTACCACACAGTCGATGTTATTATTTTTATAACACTTTTATGTGTTACATTTATGTCAACTTTAAAACTTAATACTTTGTTTGAAATGAAATATTATTTTGAGTGCTTTTAACAACATCATTAACAATCATTTCGAACAATCATTTCGAACAATTATTTTTATAACACTTTTATGTGTTACATTTATGTCAACTTTAAAACTTAATACTTTGTTTGAAATGAAATATTATTTTGAGTGCTTTTAACAACATCATTAACAATCATTTCGAACAATCATTTCGAACAATTATTTTTATAACACTTTTATGTGTTACATTTATGTCAACTTTAAAACTTAATACTTTGTTTGAAATGAAATATTATTTTGAGTGCTTTTAACAACATCATTAACAATCATTTCGAACAATCGACATGTTTCAAAATCAATTTAACGTTGTAAGAAAAATTAAATTAAATCTTCGAGTAATCATGAACTTGAAAATGTTTTATCAACGTTTCTTACGAGCTATTGTATTTATTCTTTCATATAGTTTTTAATTAATTTGTATGTTATTTTTACATCACACTTAAAGTTACAATAACAAAAATAAATGTAAAGTTTTGTATTAATTACTTAACGTTCCTAATTTGTCAATAAGCAACACACAATAAATAGTTATTTTAACTTAAAATTTAGAGTGGACTTTCTGGGACATGCAAAAAATATTAAAATTAATATTTTATTTTTTACTGTGTACTTTTAATATACACATGTATTGATTAATGTTAAATTTTTTGTGATACCCTCGCGAAAATTTAAAAACTATATTGCAGTAATTAATCTATTCCATTGTAATTATTTTCCATCTTCAATATACCATTAACTTTTCGGGAAAAAATTAAAAAAATTATTTTATCCATTTGTTTGTTTGCTCGTTTTTCGGAATTGGATTTTTGAAATTCAGATTTGAAAAGGTAGCGAAGCGTCGGATATATTCCATGTGTGACACCCGTTACGTGCGATTCAGCAGGAGAACCTTATCGCGTTACATAAGGAACGAGACCTCTCCTCTTTCAAAAAATAAAGAAAAGGTACAGAGAATGAAGAGAAAAAAGAGAAACGACTTGCGCTCGATAGACTCCCTATGGAGTTTATTTTGCGGCGCGTCCCGCGGCGATGCGGCAAATATAAGCACCGCAGAGGGCGAGGGGCGAGAGAGGGAAGGTAAATATTCAGTAGCACGGAGAATATGGGCCACGAATTGTTACGGCCCGTTCGACGACGACGACGTCGACACGGGTCGATAAACAATTTTACGGGGTGTAGCTTATATGAATTAGGGCTAAATAAAAGTCATTTCTCTCTCTCTCTCTCTCTCTCTCTCTCTCTCCCCTTCTCTCTCCCTTTCCTCTCTCAGATTGTGGTGCGGTAGCGCGAAATTGGATTAGCTTTGTGGAGAATACACGGAGATCGATCGCGGTTTCGAGATAAACTAGGAATTAGAGGCGCGTAATAAGGATGCCCGCGCCTCCCGGACGGTTTAATTGAGAGCGCGCATGCAAATTAGGTTGAAGATCGAACGTGATGTGCGAGGCGAAGTGCGAGAGATGAGAATTGAATCAGTTATTTATGGAATCGAAATGAAGCGAATTAAGAGCGTGTCGAATCAAAATGTGCAAACAATTTAAATAAAAATATAATGCAAAAAAATCTTGTTACTTTAATACAAGTCAAATTAAATTAAAAATTAAATCTAAAGGAATTAGATTTTTTAAAATTTTCGCGAGAATATATCACAAAAAATTTAACACTAATCAATACATGTGTATATTATTAAAAGTACACAGTAAAAAATAAAATGTTAATTTTAATATTTTTTGCATGCTCCAGAAAGTCCACTCTATTATAAATTTTAAATTAAAATAACTTATTTATTGTGTGTTGCTTATTGACAAATTAGAAATGTTAAGTAATTGATACAAAACTTTACTTTTATTTTGATTATTGTAACTTTAAGTGTGATGTAAAAATAACATACAAATTACTTAACTATATGTAAAAGTAGTTACACAATAACTTGTAAGAAATGTTGATAGAACATTTTCAAGTTTATGATTACTCAAAGATTTATTTTAACTTTTCTTAGAAAAGTTAAATTGATTTTGAAACATATCGATTGTTTGAAATGATTGTTAATGATGTGTTAAAAGCACTCAAAATAATATTCCATTCCTAACAAAGTATTAAGTTTTAAAGTTGACATAAATGTAACACATAAAAGTGTTATAAAAATAATAACATATCGACTGTATGGTAATATTACATTGAAATGGTAATGAAAACGTGGTAACACAAGAAAATTTTAACATATAAACGCACAATTTTTTACTGTGTAAATGCGAGAAAAAGAGTGGAAAAACTTCGAGTTTATTTTTCTCAAATTTCTAAAATTAATAGAAACATAAATAAGATACGTAATTACTAGATATCCTAAGAACTACAAAGCTCTTTCAATTGGATCGAATTTCGCACAGAAACCACAGGAAACTATCATATATATATATATATATATAGTCGGCGGACAAAATATATCGGACTAGTCTCTTCCTTTTGTTCCCTCGTTCTCTACCAATCCAATTGAAGCACCGAAACCGCCACGATGTGGCTAACAATGTAGGGCAATTATTTATTTTTTTTCCTTTTTCGCTTACTCACGCGAGGGTCGGGCGTCCATTTCACGTCCCGGAGATATAGGTATATTTGTCGGGGCAATTTATTTCATCAGAAAGTAGATTTGCAACCGGGCGGGTGTCACGGAAGGAATCGCCGACCGGTCCGTCGTCGACCGTCGCCGGTCGTGGGATCGTTATCCACGATAGAAACACGCGGGGGTGGTCTTTGCCTGCCGCGATATAACCGGAAGTAATGGGGATCCTTCAGCGGGAATCGTGGGAATCACGGCGACTTGGCAACTTGGCAAATTGAATTAGAAAGTTCGCCGCTCTCTCGGCCGTGGAGTGTCTCGTTTGTCTCCGCGACACTCGCGGTATCGAATTAGGTGCACGGAGACCCCAATATGTACTACCGCGCCATTTTCGGGCCAAGAAGTTACTGAAAGATAAGTGACAGTGGACGTAAACAGAGAGGAGAGATAAGAATGACTATTAGGAAAATTTTATATACCCACATGCATATCATTGCTGAATAATAAAATAAACTGCAATCATTTTGTGTGTACGTATGTGTGAGCTCTGTTAGTAAGGGTGGGAAATGTAATAAAGTGTGTTTAATTGCGTAGAAGAAGATTAATGTAAAGTGTGCTACATTAGCAAAAAAAAAAAAAAAAAAAAAAATGACTAATAATTTAAACAATGATTATTATTTGTAATACATGAGTTTTGTTCAGTATTTAGAAGAAATTATTTGATAATCAATTTGATCAGTATAATTTTATAAATAATCATAGCAAGAAAAAATGAAGAAATGACGAACATTTTCAAACCTTCTTTGTATTTCATTTCTGTTAATAACAAAATTAGCTATAATAAAAAATACTATATAATTGATGCAATGGTATTTGACACAATTAATATTGATAATAAGATATGAAAGGACAGAAATGATCCTGGACATTAAATATTTAGAAGCTGAAGAACGTTGAAATGGCTTTTATTAATTTTGAAGAAAACCGATGATAGCACGAATAATGGAAATTAAAATAATAACCAGCTATTAAAAGAGAGAAAGGAAAGTTGAAGTGTAGAAGAATATTATATATTTATATATCCAATAAATCTTGCCTTATTATTTTCAAAACAATTATATATACAAGGCGTTCTCTCTAATTACTCGGCTTATTATCTCCTCGCAAACTAATCATTTCAAATGTATAAGATACATTATGTGCTGTGTACATTTAGCAGATTTCGCGCTTTGCTCCCGGACACAACGACATTAGTGAGTTAATTAGCCGACCAGCTCCGGCACGGTATCTTACTACCCTAAGTCGATTGCAGAGCGAAATGGAGCGTATTTTATCTGCTTTCCTTCCACTAAAGTACATGAGTAGATACTATCAGATATTATGTAGCGTGTATTTGAACCAACTCGTACTTTTGATCCCGCGTACACCTTTGGCACGCTGTGTACTCACAATTAGTCGGCTAATTACTACGTATCCCAATGATTACACAGCTTATGAGACTTGGCGTCCGGTCTGCTGATGGTCGTAGAATTGCTTTGAGGAAGGCTAGCGTGAGCGAAAGGAACTCGGGATTTAACGGAAGTGTAAATTTCGCGGTCGTTTGATAGTCAATAACAAAGTTCATTGTCGAACCGATGTTGGGAATCTCGCGTATTCACAGGAGAGCCATAAATTTTCTCCCGACCAAATTTACTCGCGAATGACGATGATGAGTCAATCGATTTTAACGCGCAATTCATTAATCCCGACACTTACGGCATATCTCCGGAAATTTGAATTTTCATGAAATTCAGAATGAATATGTCAATAATATGTATGAATATTTCATATCGCTGAAGTCTTGAATAACTTTTTGACGTTAGTTGAATAAAATTTCTATCAAGATCTACAACATTTGTAAGATGATTAATCAACTTCCCAGTCTAATTAAAATCATAATTTGTAAATTACATTACTCCCGCATCGATCAAAATCGCAAATAATTTTGTAAAGTTAGAATTATATGTTTTAATAATTTTAGAAAAAAGTTATCGAATAGTAAACATCTTCAATTTCTCACCTTCTAAAACTCAGCTGATCTTTAATAATAACAGAAATTGAAAATGTTTTTTCCGCGAGAAGGAAAATTATTGTACCTTATTATTAGTTACAAGTTACTAGTATATATTGACACAAATTAAAACATTATCTTTTTTTTTTTTTTTTTTTTTTTTTTTTTGATAAAACATTTCTTCCTGAATCTTACAGGAGATATATTTTCTGAATTAAGCCATCTTCGATAAGAACCATCTATCGGAACACTAGAAGAGACACTATTTTCTCAACAGTCTCTCATTTAACAGTGATTTTAATCAAACTCCGTCACATTTCCATACACATGCATGCACATGTACATATACATTCAGCACATTCCGGATCAGCGTTCCATTCTAAGTTAACGAAGTTTTCTCTGAAAACAACGGAGCGTAACGCCAGCATCTATTCGGTCGATCAGTTTTTGCTGAGTTCGCCTGCATCAAGGCTGGAATATACACGGTGGCGCGAGGTAAAACTCATACATTACCAGAGTGGGCGGGGATGGAGGGTCGGCGGAGGGGGAAGGGGGCAGCTTTTTATTGCTCGCACCATAACGTCGGTTTGCTTTCACTTTATCGTCCGTGAAATCCACAGCCGTCCGCTTTGCTGGCGGACAATATTTCCAGAGTGCCTCGAAAAAGGGAGCGTACGTGCAAAATTCAGCACTCTGCCAGAGAGTTGACTCTGTAATCGGACCACGAATATACGTTTCACACAAAAAAAAAAAAAAAAAAAAAAAAAAAAGAAAAATACTGACAATATACATAACTGACATTTCTGATGAAAATTTGAGGTTTGTGCGCAGATTTTCCTCTCTTTTCCACATTTCGTGGATTCCGATATGATGATTTTGTAACAACGAATGTTTTATTCTGAATTTTCCGAGAAAGTTTATCTCGTTATCGTGAAAATAATTGACAACATTCTTTAATTTGGTAAATCAACGCGCGCGTTCGCGCAATAGTTTCCCGAATTAAAAGGAAATATTTTCAATTTAAAATTTTTCCTTTTAAAAATTAAGTAAAATTCTAATTTATAGATTATGACTTTTATTTAAGGCCCCCGAGTAGTCACCGCGGCTATATTGGATCGTGACGTGTAAGTAGGCTTATTTTTTGACACTCATTTTACGGCTATTTATTAATTGTCCAAGGAAAAGCTTAGTTTTTTCGAACACTTACAAGTGTGCTAATAAAGCGATCTATCTATATTGTTTCATAGAAATATCTTTTTATTCAAAAATGGCACGCAAGAATAATTTGGCTGTTATTTCTCGCTTATGACGTCACGATCCAATATTGCCGCGATGTTGATAGGAAAAAAAAGAAACAGATAATGCAAGATAAAAAGAGAGAGCAATAATGATTTGGTTCTTATTTCTCGGCGACTATACTCGCGAGCTATAATAAAAACATATGATTTGTGACGTGTTGCAGGGAGCTTGGAGATCGGCCCGCACGCCAACACGGCCCGGCGAATCATCGTCGTGCTCAGCCCAGCATCCCTAGGCAACATCTGGACGGACGCGAGCGTCGGCGCGGTGTTGAAGCAGCTGTCATCGTTGCCCATGAAGACAATTGTCATCTCGCTGAAGAGCTTGCCGAGCACGACGATGACAATCGCGAAGCGATCGCGACGCGACCGTCGCGACGTCGACGCGATCTCGTTTGATCGATTGACGATCCTGTGCTGGCAGGATGGCGACGGCGGCAACGGGACCGCTTCCTTTGGCAGCGGTGGTCGCAAGTTCTGGTATAAGCTCAGGTTGGCGATGCCGGCGGTGCGACCGATGGCGTCCGAGACCGGTTGCCAATCGGTCGCCATGATAGTTCAGGCTAATGGCAAGTGCGGACAGCAAAAGGCCCGCTCGCGGGAGAGCCTGGAGGTCCTTGTTTAGGATCCATGGCTCTCATCTCTCTCTATTTGTTCATTCTTTGAGCAATCCTTATGAGCGGAATCACTCGGTACTGATTTTCGCGAAGCTCGTGGCGTCGAGAAGATCTTGATCTCGATTCGGATCTCGCGCGAGCAGATCTCTAAAGATCCTTGTTATTCGAAAGGTATCCACTCGTCGTGATTCGAGGATGATCTCGCGGGAAGAGCTCTTTTGTCTTTGATATTAAGTTGATGGAAAAATTGTGCGACGATCTCGATTTCGATGATGCAAATTTCGCGCGAGAGTCTTGAGCTTCTCCTCTCTTTTAGAACTTTTACTCCTTTGGTATTACTTGAAATCTCGTGAAAGGACGATTTTTGTCCGTGATATCGATTTTCGGAAAAATCGCGCGATTCCTTTGATTTATATTTATTAATAAATTACATGCGGCAAGTATGCGAGAATGGCCCAAAGCGTCATTCGGTGTTTAACGAAACTCGAATCTGTGAGATTAAAATGATTAAATTGAGTGAGAATAAAATTATAATCTTTTATTTTTTTTTATTTTCGCGACTCGGACCGCACGAGAAACATGACAAAAAAGTCATATTTGTAGCTTTATATTATCATGTTACAACTGCGTTTCTTGTCGTAACCGTATCGTGTGATTGGAAAGCAAATTCGATCTTATGTCACTACGTTGCCGCATAAAAGTAAGCAGCTGCACGCATCATAAAAAACGAATCAAGCAGAAATTTTCTTACATAAATTTTTAGAACTTTGATCCTTCTGAGTTTTATAGGTAAAAATTTTACGTCTCTTCAACACTTAGATTTTATAATCTTTTGTTAAGGAGAAAATCAATTTTAAGATGGAAAAATCTCGTTAGAATCTCTGGATATTTTGTTACGCAATTCTTTATCCCATTAGTTTGTTTCATGTTCCACGTGAGAAATTTGTCCGATTCCTTTTAAAATACCTTGTTGTTGGTAGGCACGAAATGCAGTTATGTAATAAAGAAAAATGCTTAAATAGGTATTTATGTATCTTGACGAGGTGCTGCAACTGTTCTCGACTACTTACATCGACGCACAGTGTAAATCAACGGCGCGAAGCGTGAATTTGCATTCGCGATAAGTTTACAAATTACGACGGAAACATTAAAAACGTAGAGTGACTCCTGCATATTTTTTATTCTCAGACGACTACTGAATTCTTAATGTAGTGTGAAAATTGTAAAAACATTCCGATAGCAATAGAAGCAAATGAGATAAAGGATTCTTTAGCGAATGTCCTGCTGATCATTAAAAGTGAATTTAATTAATGTCATTTGTATTTTAAGATAAGAATATTACTTCTGCCAATTTATTGAAGCTCTGTATTGGGAACAAATTTTAAAGGTACCAAAAAAGAAACAAAATAACTATGATAACCGCATAAAATTGTTTTACGGTAATAAAAAATTTACATTAGAAATCAATATCTCAAAAATACGATCTATATTAGATAGCATTAAATGTGAAATAATGTTAAAAGAAATATCATCAAATCGTCAAATTGTCTTTGTTTCCTTGTTTTCGTTTAACTGTTTTATGGCAGACTCATTTATTGATTACAATTATGACAACGAATATAAAGAATAATCGGATAAAGCAATGGAACCATTAAAATAAGTAGATTTTTGCAATTTTAATTTCTTTGTTCCTTTAATTTTACATTGTTTTTTGGATAACATTGCTATGTTCTCTTTATCAAAGATTTATATATAAATGATTTAAAAATTCGGTCATTCTTTTTATTTCCGAAAAAGCGAATTTGCTTTATACAATCGACGAATCGATTCGATTCGATTCTTTTAACATTCCAAATGTATGATGGACGAAAAGATGGAAGTGCGCAGTCTTCCTTCTCGCGCGCGTGATGAGAATTTTATTACCAGCGTTCCGTTATTACTGGTATTTTATCATTTCTTTTTTCCATTGTGCTTATCGTCACTTTTCTTTGTATATATTGGAAATCTATATTTATTTAGCTAGCATTTTATTTATATGTACAAATGTGTGTACATTTTAATCAATCGACCCTTTAACTAGTGAATAAGGTTTTAAATTCCTGTTTCAAGGGAGATTTAAGGGGGAAAAAAAAAATATTTGTTTTTAGGTACTTAAAATATGTGCGCGCTGGTGATACGCGCGGCAAAAAATCTGAGAATTAATTTATCTAAATATATAAGAGAGATGTAAATTTATATGTTATATTTATTTATATATTTTATCGCGCAAATTTAGTTTTAAAATTGTATTCGAATACTGGTTAAAGGGTTTATACAATCGCGCGGAATTGCATTCCGATGCGTCACATTTGCGCGATATTTTCTCTAAAAGCTAGTTTATCGCGAACGATAACGGCATAATTTCGCTTTATCGTTTAATATAATATACGTCAACTGCCTCGGGACGTTAATAAATAAGCGTTTTATACTGTTTTATATATATATATATACATATATGTGTATACATATATACATATGTAGACGTACAAGGTGTATTCCATACCGGATATTCCTGGACATCCCTGAGCGCACAATCGGTGTCAGTAATCGTTGCTTGCTAATCGTTATCACATTCATCTCCCCGAAATAAGACGGGGAGTAACATTCACGGTTTTCTGAATTTTCTAGAAAGGATTTATTTTTCTCACATTTTTCCTTCGCGTTTTCCTGAACCTTTCATCTGAGTATATATATATATATATATAGAATTCAATAAATTAAATTTAGAATAGTTTTTGTTTTATCTAAAAATAGCAATTATATAATTATATTTATTGCAAATACTTTGTTACTGAATTTATTTACGAATGATACGTAAAAATCGTTACTTTATATCGGGGAACGATTCTATTATTTATCGCATTTTTTATGAGAGCCGATTTTTATCAGCGATTGTCAATCCTATTCCAGGGAATTGAATCGAGGCCCAGCGCACGAAATCCGGAAATCCGGAATGTTTGCGTAGGTTGTATACTAGGAAGAATGACAAAACCATCGCAAAAACAATAAAAATAAAATAGAAGATAAGTGTTAATTATAATCGTAACCGTGATTCATAATTATAACTTAGGCGAGAAGCAGAGGAGGCAGTGAGGAGGAGAGGGGGAGACAGTAGGGGCAAGGGTTAATTTTTAACGTTGATAGCAATTATTCTCTTTACTGTCAGTATTACGACACACTAGTGTACTCGCCTCGTCGAGGATGCCAGCAAGGACCCCCTTGCAAAGGATAATCGCGAGCCGAGTAAGCAGAGTATATAGATGTAGAACTTACTATTTGAACGGTGCGTTTCGTAGAGGGACTCCGAATTGTTTTTCCGAAACTAGAGGTGTATTTCTCGCGTATTTAGAGAATGCCAAGCGAGAGAAATTCATTATTCCAGAAAGAACAGCAATTTTTGAAAACGTCGTTTTCAAAAGTTAAATCATCAAAAAGGACAGAGCCTCATTTTTGCAAAAATTGCTGATATACATACATATAATTAAAGATTCACGTTTATCATAAAACTTTATCAACATTTAAAAAAAAGTAGCCTAAATATTTTCTTACCTTAGTTTTTTTACATTAAATGTGTCATCTAATATGTATAAGCATGAAGAATGAAATGAGATTAATAAAATATATATAAAATTTATTAATTTTTAATAAGAGTTTTATATAGTTCAAAAAACTGAAACAAAAGCAGACATGTCCCTTTCACAAATGAACCGTTTGTCTTTTTTTTTTTTTTTAATTTTTCTTATTGCTCTTATCGTTGCATTGTTCGTCGCTATCGATAAGACGGATTAGCGAATGATTTACTTATTTAATTAACTAATCTTTGTATTTTGACAATAAAGTCTCTCTAGAATTTCTTAGAAGTAGCGCGATTCGCGTTCTCTCTCTCCTTTTTTTTTTAACTATAGATAGTTTAATCAATAAGAGACAGACAAGTTGGGATCGTACGTGTATAATTCTAGATAA
The DNA here is from genome assembly GCF_047496725.1 of Anoplolepis gracilipes. Classification (NCBI taxonomy): domain Eukaryota; kingdom Metazoa; phylum Arthropoda; class Insecta; order Hymenoptera; family Formicidae; genus Anoplolepis; species Anoplolepis gracilipes. Next base: position 2,014,810 of record NC_132984.1, on the reverse strand, counting down.
ATGTTTATCTAGCGTGCGTCTGATTACGACTGGCCGATTGTTTGACGGCGCGAGTAATAAAAGCCGTTTACACGTGTAAGATGTTCTAACTGTTTATAGCATATGTTTTGTGACACGAGGATAATTCTTTGTATATGCCGTGTATATCTAGGTCCTATGTAGGAAATGATCAGATCCTATAAACGCAATTTTTTTTAAATATAATTGTAATTTACATTTTATTATACTTATTTTATTTTTCACTTAGATTTAGTGTCAATGCGTAGCCTCTCGCAATTTCGTTGATTAATTCTAATTATCGAAAATAATTATAGCGTTTTTCAATAAGTAATTAATTCTCATGTAATCTTATTTATTGATCCTTTCGTTTTATTCTCGTTCAGTCATTCGACCATCTTTTTAAATAAATGGATTCATGTATTTTGATAAATAATAAAACATCTCAAACATCTTCAGAGTTACCTGTACTTACCAACCTCTCTAATCAAAAATATTCTTGAATATTTTTTCCTTTTTTTTTAAATTAATTCTTTGATTTGGATTTTTGAGATGTTGATTCTAATTTATTATTTACTTTTATTTAATTATCTTTTTAATAAACGCATTTTCTCGTAAGATCCAGTAAAGAATTTTTAAATCTATTCAGTCCAGTTAAAAGATAACATTGTATTTTAAAGAAAAGGAAATTATATAATTATAAAATCATATATTTATACATACATATATATATATATATATATATATATATATATATATATATATAATATAAATAATAGCATTAATTATATAAATATAACATTTGTATTTATATTTCATTTACAATGATTACATAGTAGGCACTTGTATGTAAGATATCATAATTCGCGTTTTCATCTTGAAAAAATAGTACAATGCATCTATCTACATATATAATAAATATTGATCACGTCGATTACAATACGCACCTTAATGCATGATGTAGTTTTTTACAAGAAGTAAACTCGTGAAAAACATGCGTAATCCCTCCCCCCCCCCCTTTAATCCTTCAATCTACTATCAATACCTCTAACAAAATAGTAGCTTCAAGTAACGCTAATTTGAACATTTTCATAATCATTTAAATATTTATGTAATAAGTATTATACATAATTCAAGATATTGAAATACAGTATATAACTATATTTAAAAAAGATAGATCATATTTAAAATAGATACTTATTGACGTTTAAAAGTATCAATAATAGGAGGATTAAAAAAAAAGGGTTCCATAATTACTTTCGTAACGCAGTCGCGATTGTGTGTTAATATCTCGCTTTCTAATCACGGTGGAAAATTGATTAGTATAAAAACACGATCGTCGAAAAAGGCATTAAGTTCTTTGATTCTCGTTGCTTTTTGACTTTGTATTATTTACATAAAGCTCGAGTACAATATGCGCTTTATTATTTTAATAATAATAACAATACATAATTTACTATATAAAATAACAGAGTACAAAAAAAAAAAAAAAAAAAAACAACGTGGGGTGCGTGCTTTTTTTAATGACTGCTCGTGTTTAAGTACTTCGTTTTTAATCATAGAGCAGTGACTCTACTTTTGTCGATCTGCCTTAATATACTTGTAGCACCAGTGTAACAGGAAAAACATTGCGCAATTCTTGCATGATTGCGGATATACACAGGATGATTTGGAAAAAACGAGGACTAACCGCGCGCGGGAAATAAATCACGAATCATCACTCGTTTTTCTTTCCTGCCGGACACCGTGTATATCGAAGTATATGAGTATAAAAACTAGTAGAATCTTTTTTTTCCTAACATTAAGTACAGATCTGTCTTAATTCGTTGGTTCACTGACCGATCCTGCAATAATCGTTCAAGTGCTTAAGGAGTTTTTGAAGGTAAGTTAAGGGAAGGATTAATTATTTGAGAATAATTCCTCTTAGAGTAATTGTATCCTTGAAAATATCTTAATCTTTAATTTAAATTGTCTAAATTATTGTTTATACAAAATTCTAAAGCAATAGCTCCAAATCTGTGGTCATTAAATCGATTAATCAGAAATGGTTACATCTCACAACTTTTTCGAATTTCTTGGATTTATATTCCTAGCTTATTTTCTTCATACATATTTAAAATTATTATCTTTCTAATCTAACTTTACTGAGATGAAAGTTTTATTAAAAAATATAAATAAATGATATTTTTTTCTTTCTAAACGTTTATTTTCAGCGATAAAAGATCAATGAATCCAACGTGTCGAAAGCTTCATCGTTCCTGATGGGAGACCCTGGGTCAGACTGATACAAAAGTGACTTAATAATACTGTAACTGCGGTTGTTCCGCGGTCGATGTTAGCGTTTTTCTGATTCCTCGCTGCACATATATCGCGTTGCATTGAAAAAGATAGAGAGAATTATCGAAAAAAGATGAGCTAAACGAGACTATGTCTCTTACAGTAAAAAACAATTGTTTATTGTTACTGATTTATTAATCCCCTATGAAAAGTTTCTCGCCGGTTTTCTGTATCCTTCGCGCATTCCCGAGTCCACAAGGATCTTTATATATCTGAATCCCTCCTTAAATATTTTTCTAGTGCTCCCTCTTGAATTCTAGATTATGGTGTGCATTCTTTTACCTTTGTTTATATCTACTGACACTCTTTTCTCTCTCTCTCTCTCTCTCTTTCTCTGTTATTTTCTCTTACATTCTATGTTTCGTCCACATCCATTTGATGCCTAAATCTTTGCCTAACATACGGAAGTTTTTTTTTATTTCTAAATATCGACCTAAATTGTTTGGTATATTTATATTTCTCTTTTCCCTCACTTTTATAATTCTCGAAGTTTTCAATCTCTGGAACCTTTCATACTCTTGCGGGGACCAAAATCTTGACATTTATGACATTTCTGTCAACTTTCGATGTGCCAAGATTTCTGATACCTTTCTAAATTCCAAGAATTTTTGGACTGAGCTATTTAACTATTTTTCTTAGAGTTTTATCTTTTTTTTTTAAGATAATTATTCAAATCCCTAGAGTTCTTCAAAGATAATTCTTACAAGAACAGACGAAATCTTTCTCAGAAAGATTCATCAGACTGAAGATGTTTCACAGCATGGTCGTGCGATTCAAGTAGCTGTCGCGGGCGACACCGGCCAGGGCTTCCGCCATCGCTTTGCCAGTTTCCTGTACCATACTCTTCAGATAACTCGATTCCTTCTGTAGCAGCACGTGGGGATGATCGAATTCCTACGTACGATAAAAAGTTTCGCTTTTGAGGAAAGAACTAGACGAGATTTACGATCCACTCTTGTTATGAAAGCCGTATCTTTCACGGCGAGATAGCTCAATACATACTGCGGGCTCGATAAAATATTTACGAGATATATACACTGGGGGTGATGGAAATGTTCATTCTTGCTGACGGCTATTTATATTGTAGAACAAGAAAAAGTAGCAAATACAAGTAATATTTTTGTGTCGGAGATAATTTCGAAGTTAGGAAGATAAAAGTTTGACAGTTAATGATATAATAAACGCCTAAAAAAATAATCGGGCTTCTTTGTTCAAAAAGAACTATGTAGAAAAAAATATCATAAAAATGATCAACAAGTATTTCTATGAAATCGTAAAATATTTAAACATCTTCAACACATAATTATGTTATATATTTTATTTTAAAAAAAGTGACTAAAAAAAGATGAAAAAATCAAGAAACTCATATATAAAATATTTAAATGACAAAAGCCAGTGTTTGATTGAACGACTTCTATTTTATCCAAATAAAAAAGAAGTATAAAAAATTGACTCACCACAGCACTGCCGGCGTCCATAACTAAGATACGGTCACTATCCATAACGGTGTTCAATCTGTGAGCGATCGTCAATACTGTGCACTTCTCAAACTTTTTTCTGATCGTCGTCTGGATCAGTTCGTCTGTTCGCGGGTCCACGTTAGCGGTCGCTTCGTCTAGTACGAGTATTGGGTTGTTTCGGACGATGGCACGCGCCAGGCAAACCAGTTGTCGTTGGCCGACACTGAGATTGGAGCCGCCCTCATTGACGTGCGCTTGCAGACCAATCTCCTTCAACTCGACCTCCTCGAGTGCTCGCCAGAGCAGATCGTCCGTGTACGAATCAAACGGATCGAGATTCCGTCTCAGGGAACCGGAAAATAAGAATGGTTCCTGCGGAATGATGCTGATCTTGGAGCGCAGATCGTGTAGACCGATCTCACTGGTATTAATGCCGTCGATCTCGATCGGGCCTTCTATATCAGCTAGGCGGAAAAGAGCTTGAATCAGAGACGACTTGCCGGCACCGGTTCTGCCAACAATACCAATCTTCTCGCGTGGGTAGATGACAAAGCTGAGATTCTTCAATACCGGCGGTTCCAACGGCGCATAACGCAAGTACACGTTTTTGAACTCGATCTTGCCTTCCTGTGGCCACTCAGGCTTGGGTTTTTTATCAGGAGTGCTCTCAAGAGGAGGCTCGCTATCCACTTTGCTGTAAGAGAGTTAAAATGTTTGGTTTGAAGATTGAAACATATATATTTAAATGAATCTTATATCGAAAAATAAAAGTGTGAATATTGAAAAAATCAAAATCTTGGAAAAAATACAAGATTTAAAGGAAAAGATCTAAGATTCTAAAAATAACTTTCAAAGATCTAAATGTCAAACATGCAAGATTCAAAAAAATTAGGAGCTTAAGAGCCCAAGAATGTGAAAATTCTATCAAGAAATTTGAAACGAAGATAGACACCCGTACCTGTACTCGAGAATGCGTTCTACCGAGGTCATCTGGTTTTCCAACTCGGCGCTCTGGCGCATACCCCACTGGAACATGCCGGTAAGACCGATACTCTGAGTGATTGCCAGGCCTACGTATCCACCTTCCATCGAGCCACGACCATAGTTGTCCATCACAAGGAAACTTAATGTTACTAGCACGATATACACCACGCAGAAAACGTCCAACCAGAAACCGAAGGCACGTGAGGACGCAATGAAGATATACCACGCAGATGAATGAAGGTCCTGATGACGATCGAACTCTTTCGTGAGGATCTCACTCGCTTCGAATGCGCGGATCGTTGGTAGCCCTTGAAGAGTTGCGCTTAAGTGAGCGAAGACCGGCGAGCGGGCTGAAGAGAGCAAGGTTGAAAATTTCATTTAAATTATTGGAAGAATGTATATTCATTCGTAAAACAAGACTAACAATAAGTTACTCACTGACGCCTTCAAGACGCTTGACGCTACGACTAGTAGCCAGATAGAAGACTCTCAGGTAGTAGAAAATAATGCCGACAATCACAGTGGGAATCAGCAGCCACACATTCGCGATGGCAACCACGATGATGATGCCGAGCAGCGATAGGCCGATCTGTAGACAGTCGATGAGTGCGGTAGGCAGCACCTCGTCCACCGCACCCATGTCTTTGGAAAAACGATTGAGTACACGTCCCGAAGTGTTGGTATTGAAGAAGCGCATTGTGGCGCGGCTGATGCTGCGAAACATGTAATCGTGTAGCCGTATGGAAGCGCGCATGCAGGCCCCAAAGAAGGCGAATGAACGCATCAGAGTCACGCCGATTGTTAACACTGTTAACCCTGTGAAGATATATATACATTGTATGCGCGAGAGAGGACTCCTCGCATCTTCCACGATGCCATTCTCAGTTTGGTTCACCTGTGAAAGTAAATTAAGACCTTGAAGTTCGACGTTATTGCACGATTTTTCGAAATTTAAATTTCTTGAATTTTTTTAAAGAGAAATTTGTCGATTATTTCAATTTGTACACAATTATACTTACATAGTTTTCTTCAATGTCGACCCATCTCGCGATAAAGAAATCACCGCCGCTGGCTGCTAACTGCGATAATATGCAAAGCAGAGTGACACTTAGTATCATGCACCAATTGCCCCCGGCGTGAAAGTAATCCGCATATACTTTGCCGGCAACATTGCCAGTTGACCGTATCTCAGCTACCTAAAAAAGTTATAAAATTAACATTATATTAATTTATCTAACATTACAATATAAAAAATCAAAATTTAATATTATGCAATAATTAGAATTACCTCGTCAGGTTCCTGTTTTGTAGTATCATTTGTCATAAAAGAACTCAGGGATGTAATACTTCCGGTACGCGAATTACTTCGGCTAGGAGAAGCCGAGGAAGGTCGAGAAGATTTCTCATCCAATTCTGCTTGATTCTCCAATAGCCGACCGAAATCCACTCCCATGGAGCCCAACTCGTCATAAGTACTAATAAACAGAAAATATCTTTTATAAAATAATTATATATTATAATATTCTAATATATTCTCATTCAAAGATTTTATTGAACGGCATAAAAAGGATAAAATAGCTAGAAAAAGAAAGTTCTAGGGTCGTACCCTTCTGCTTGGATGGCTCCGTCCTTTAGAACGATAATTCTGCCGACGTTATGCAGATATTGCAATTGATGAGTCACAAGAATTCGGGTCTTTCCGCGTAGATACTTGTCGATGCACTCTTCGAACATGTGCTTGCCCACGTGAGCGTCCACGGCGCTCAAAGGATCATCCAAGAGATACACATCGGCTTCGGCGTAAACGGCTCTCGCCAAGTTTATTCTATCAATCATTAATACCTTATTAATATACATAACATATTTTAATGTTATTTATATAACACGAATAGAAAATCACACGCGATTTGTAAACTGATTCTGTACGAAACTAACATTTAATTCTACTTTAAGGAAATTTTGTTTTATCAGAATAATCTAGGAAATCAACCTTGCACGCTGGCCTCCGGAAAGACTGATACCTCTCTCGCCTACTATCGTCTTATCACCATAAGGTAGCATGCTAAAGTCTCTCTTCAACTGACAAACTTTGGTCACGCGATCGTATCGGGTCTGGTCCATCTTTCGTCCGAACAATATATTTTGTCTTACCGATCCGGCAAATAGCCACGGCTCTTGACTGGCATAGGCAATTTTGCCATTAACCTGTGTTTAAAAACGTGATAAATAGTTAAATATTTTATTCCTCTTCGAGCAAAATTTGTTGACATTTATTCAGGTTTATAATATTATCATAAAAAAGGCTTGTACACATACCTGAATGGAACCTTGCTGCAAACGCAACTCCTTCAGGATGACGTTCAACAGGCTGGTCTTGCCTGCACCAACCTGGCCGACAACAGCGATCAGTTCACCCGGGCGTACCTTAATGTTGATATTTTGCAAGGTATCCTCCGACTCGCAGTCTAGCCACTTGGTGCTACCATTCTCGATGGAGATATGATGCTCGATGTAATCCGGTTGATCCGCGGTCACTTGATCGCTCTTCTTCAGATTGATTAGATCTTCCTTCGCATTTTGCTTGTAATTCTCATTCACGTTCTCCTTATAGTTCTCATTTGCATTCTTGTAATTCTCATTTCCATTTTTTTTGTAGTTTTTATTCGCGGTCTCTTTGTAGTTTTCATTTGCATTCTCCTTATAATTCTTATTCGCATTCTCTTCATATTTCTCTTTTGTGTTTTCCTTGGTTTCGAGAAATGACACTTCATCATACATCATATACTTCTGCAAGCGTCTTATGGATACTAGCGCCTCCGCCACTTGCGTTATTCCTGGAAAGAAAAAAAAATAATAGAAAAAAAAAACCACAGAAAAAGAAAAAAAAACAAGAGAGGAAATAAGAATTAAACGAAAAAATAAAGAAATGAAAAAGAACGCGCCGTCAATGTTCGAGAGTTATTAATTATAATATTAATTAATTACGTTGTGACATATACACACCTTGCGGGAAGAAAACAGTCATAGTCGTACGCAGAATGTTATAATAAGCGGTTATCATAAACACCTTTTCGGCCGTTATCTTAAAGCCGAACAACACGTAAGCCAGCACCGTGATAAACAGCGACATTCTCGTGGTAAAAATGATGAATGACATGGTGACACCTCTGATGTACGATGTGCCTCGGATAACGTCGACTTCCTTCCTGTGAACAAATTTTGCCTGGTTTTTTTTTTTACTTTTTCTCTTCAAAATTTTTTATTTTTTTTCAGTCCGCGAAAAATATGGCCACCTGATTCAATGAAGCGTACAACCAAACGAAAATACGGGAGCAAAATAAAATTGCTACTCCACGTGAAGACATCTTGGTTAAATATGTGAGTAAATTAATTAATTTGTTTTTTTAAATGGCAATATACCGTCGCATGCAAGAAAATTATGTATGACAACATTCATAATTTATTTCCGATAACGCAGTTCAGTGAACTTAGAATTAATTTGACATTGAGAATTAAAGGTTTCTGACTACGTAAAATTTTAATATAACGCAGAAGCAACATTTTGGTTTTTTTAGACAGTTCAAAACTTAACTTTATTTCAATAACTTAAATTCAAAGAAAGATTGTAGAAAGATAGAGATTATAACATTCTAAATTAATATTTATTAAAACACGTAATTTAAAAAAAAAAAAACAAAAAAGATATCATTAAAGAGCAAAACTCTTTTCGTAAGTTTTTCTATTGAAAAATTACATCTTTTGATAAGCCAGACACAAAATAAAGAAATAAAAGATCGGTGTCGCTTTCCATTAGTTACTTTATCCGATCGTATCAATAGATTTCAATCGAAATGGAAACAAAGCAAGTGCTGATTCGTTCTCAACTCGTGCTATTTTATGATGACGCAACCCGGAACAAAGACTTGTTTTATTACCTTTTTAGAGATAGCGAATCACCATTTAAATTCTTAAATACTTTCCATTTTCCTTTTTTTTCGAAAGTATAAGATTACATTTTAGATTTTTATTTAACATTGTTATTAAAACAATTAAAGTGCATTACTTGCGTAAACAATGTAAGTGGCAGTACTCACTTTCTCGCTTTTTCTATGAGCGCACTAAACGGTTTTTCCCAAGTGTACATCTTAATGGCTTGTATTCCGCTGATAATCTCGTTTGTCAATCGCACTCTTTCATCAGTCCTCATTGCGGTTCTTAATCTCAGTTCTGATGATTTTTTGCCCAGCCAACCTTAAAAATTTCAAAGTCAAGGAAATCAGATAACAAAATAAAAATGATATTTGATATTTTATACATATATAAAACCGTCGAGTATATTAAACAATACGTATTAATTTTTATTAATAATTAGAAGAATACATAGAATTTTGTTATAATTTTATTATTATAAAAATATTAGAAAATTGAACAAAATACAAAATTAAAACAAGAAATTAAACATTTTGGAATTTGGCGAATAAATAATTTAGAAATTCCAAAGTTCAAGAATTTAGGAATAATTTAGAAATTTAATCAAAAATCTGGAAGACGATTTTCGTTGCTAAACAAATTTTTTACCTACTTCTTTACATCTCAAATATTCTTTATAAATACCCGATACAAGTACGCATTATTTTTTCACTCATTGAAATATGATAAGAGACTTTGCGGATTTGCAACTTTTTCGCCAAATTACTACTACTACTAATTAGAAAACAATTGGATGAGAATGCGTCTCACCTTGCAACGGAATAAACATCAGCAGAGAGGCGACTCCGATGATGGCGGATATTCCAATGTCGAGGAAATAATACATGAAGAACGTAATGATGATGGTTTGTAAAGGTCCCATCCACAAGTAATGAAGGAATATGATGCTAATGTCGAACCTGTTGACGTCGTTGGATAACAAATTGACTGCCTGGCCAATTGTCGTTTCGCCTAGCGCGGTTCTAGTCAGTTTCAACGTCTTACGATAGATAAGCGAGCAGCAAGCCACACGTATCTTCATGCCCATATGCAGGATTCCCATCATATAGGGATGAATGATGAACACATTGACAGCGGAACAGATGATGATACCGACCGCGTACAAATAAGCGTGGAACTTGTCAACCTCCTGAGTATTGTAGTACCGTAACATCTGGCCCAGAAAGATCGGTTGCAGCAGCCTGCGTCAATATTCAGCGAAAAAGTTGATTAGAGAAAATTATATTATTTAAATTATATTACATTATACTACGTATTATATTATTATACATATTACATATTATTATATATATTAAATAGTAGGTAAAATGTATTATTTTTGAGAAAATTAATATATAATTAATATTTAATAAATTTAAAAAATTTATTTTTATTTAAAAAAAAAAATGAAAAAAAGAAAGAAAATTGGTATAAAATTAAGTAAGGATTGGTATGAAATTAATGATTTACTAATATACTTAAGCTCTTAATATTACGAAATAAAGTGATAATAATATCGGCAATGAAGAGCTAATACAGGTGTAGAGTGTAAATTAATTTCCAAGTTAAATATTGGAAAGACTTCTTTTTTATTCATATAAACGTTTCAGACTTATTTCCAGTCTTCTTCAGTAATTACGTAAGAAAAATAGAAAAAATAAAAAATTAATGACGGAAGGGAATCCGGGCTCTTTATTGCCGATATTATTATTACTTTATTTAATGATTTACGTCTAATACTCGTGTACCTGAGCACGACTTCCATGACGGCCAGAACTAATCCATATAGCAGGACCTTGAAGCCGAAACACTTGATGATGACTCTCATTAGACTGGGCTCGCTCACCTTTTTTTGGGATCCAGTCCTCGCACTTTTCTCCAACCGACGATTGTACGCCTCGCATTCTTTATCCCAGGCCTTCGCTAATTTAAGACCAAGAATACCACTTGTATGCTCTTTAAGCGGCGTGTACAAATCAGTTACTTCAAGATCTCTGCGGTAACCAACCCAAAAAGTGCGTAGGACCCAACTGCGAAGAAAAAAAGCAAAGAATACACGTTTTATTCGTTTTACAAACCGTCCGCAATTCATCCGATTCGTGCGAATTACGCTTTCTCCTCTAAAATACTATGTTCCACGGTTCTGGTCTTTTATTCAATATATTATTATTTTCGTTGTGTGTTTCGTAAGGTAAGTTCTATGTCTTTCTTTAATTTCAAATCAACAATAATCGCGAAGATAATGTTAATATTTAATACAATCGTGACGCAAACAACGCATCCGAAACTAACAATTGTGGGCAGTTTTTGCAACATTCGATGTATCGATTCTATAAAATAAAAAATTATTGAAAAATATATTATTTTATCAATTATGCATCAATAAGAAAAAAAAATAATTTAAAATATTATAATCTGCTTAAAAATTATTACTGTGATAGAATTATTATGCTAAATTATTTATGATACATTATTATAAAATAAAACATTAAATGATAATGGTTAATGATTAAAGAAAAAAATTATTTCTTAATCCGTTCATTAAATTCGTTATTAAATTCGTATTCAAATGTGAAAACATCTTTTGGTCATTGGTTTTTGTCAAAGTAATCCTCAATAATTATCTAAATTAACTCTGAAGTGTATAATTTTTTCTTTTCAAGAAAAAAAATTATAAACATTCTTAAATGCTTCTGATTCTGCTCTGATTATTCGAATAAAAGAAAATCGACAAAAAGATAACACAAATATTGCGGAGTAGAAACATTGAGAATGAAGTTTAAAAAGAAAATTATTTACTGAATAAAATAGTGCAAGATGGCCCTGACATTCGCATCTTATCGGCGACTTTCGATTTAAAGAAATAATTTTCATTTCATAACCCGTTTATCACATTATGATCCGATTTGATATCTCTACTATATACGCTGCTGCATCTGTAATATATGATCACGCACAAATAGAAAACAAAGTACTTCCTTCAGTCTTAATTACCTGTTTTTCTGTTGAATGTCGATTATGTATTCTAAAAATAACTAGTCACTCTATGAAAATGCATAAACTATAATTTAAACGCATAATAATACTCTTTTAAACATTTCCGTAAATCGACAGTGAGAGATACAATATTATCACAAATAATATATAAATAATGTATATTATATATTGAAAAAAAATATGAAATTATATTATTAAATAATATATAAATAATATATATCATATATTGAAAAAAAAGTGAAATTATATTATTAAACTGTAAAAAAATCTGACAAGAAATGCCAAATTAATATTTCTAAGAACTGCAATTTAATATAATTTTCCTTTCTGGCTCTCTCTAAAACGATTAAAGTCATCGTCTTGTTTGAGTCTCGCGTTTTCATTCAATGGAAACGTATATAAAATTACATTGAAATGTAAAGTTGAAAGAAAGTATATATGCTAATTTATTCTAATTAAATCTATCGTAATCTAATTCCAAACTTGCATGTGGGCTTTCTAAGGTAATTAAACTTATCTTGTGATTGATTCTCTCGTTTTCATTTACCTACAACCGCATATAATTCTGTCGCTTTATAAAGAAGACTCACGTCTACGCGAAACCAACAAAATGTTACACTGTCGATTTCTTGCTAAACTACTACTTCTCTCTCTCTCTCTCTCTCTCTCTCTCTCTCTCTCTCTCTCTCTCTCTCTCTCTCTCTCTCTCTCTGTCTCTCTCTCTCTCTCTCTCTCTCTCTCTCTCTCTCTCTCTCTTATTTTTATCAGGAATTTTATTGAGTGATACGTGTCTCACTTTTCGTACTTACGTAAACGTCAAGGCGCTGAGAATATTGGCGCCCGCTCTGGGATTCTTCACCTTCTTGATGTGTGCTCTCCCGTCCATGATGATGATGATGATGATGATGATGACACCGTCTCACTCTTGAGGTTCTTCTGCAAGATATAATAGATTCTCATGTAGACACAGAAACGTATATTTATACGTCACGTTGAGAAAAATCCGATGTTTAGCTGAACGCAAAAAGAAAAAAAAGACCAAAGAAGACAAGCAGCGAGAGAACAATATTCACATTGTATCTTTGACGTGGGCTCTCCGTGCTGTCTTTTTTCATTAAACAGGAGACAGATCAAATTTTATAGAGAGATCTTGATATCTTATCGACATAACACGTAAAACCAATCAAGTAATCAGCGGACCTCGTTATCAGTTACGTGACACGTATATTTTTCCACATATTCGATATAATTTTCATAATACTGGACATATTTCACATTATTGCGCACTGTTACATCTCATTATGAAAGCTAAAGCAGCTGTTTTTGATAACGCTGATAACATTGTAGCTCCTTTGCCTCTGATAATTTGCCTTTTATATATATATATATATATATTTTTTGTTTCGATTTTTATCATGTTAATATTTTCCTCTTACTATGTCAATATTTTCCTCTTACTATGTCAATTTTTTTCTTTATATTAATACTTTATTTCGAGATGTTTCATAACTAACTCTCGCAAATCGTAATTGTAATGTATAATAATTAAATTCCTAATTAAATTTATCGTAATTCAATATGTCCTTATGCACTGCTGATTTTTACTTATTGAAAAAAATTTTATATTATTGTATATTATATATAGTTACAGCATATAACAGCGTGTTAATTATCTTTAATGCTAATTATACATTATCTGTGAGTAGTTGTTTTGTTTTTAATTGAGTAGTATTTTAAAACTGCTAGATTTATGCTATAATTGTAATTAGTGCCTTAATGCTCCTAATAGAAAGCGATAAGTGAGCTGAAAGAATTTATCTTGTTTTCTTTACAAATAAACCAGTTATCTTCAAAGATAAAATTAAGACAGCCATCAAGATAGAATAGTTTACATAAAAAAATCGATGTATTATATTTAATGATAAAAGGTGATAAAAATATTTTTCAAATAATACACGTATCTAAATATATTTTATATTAACTTAACGATATTTTAATTTCAAGCTTAAAGAGATTATGTCACGCGAAAATTTACATATATTATTTTTAGCATATTTTATTTTCCTTCACTTACTCTTACAGTCTTCAATTTCGATGACGCTTGATTTTATTGTGGAAATTCTCACGTAATCAATTTTTCCAAAGCATTAGCGTTCAAAACATTCTTGACAACTTAAAAAATCGTGATTATTAATTTATCAAATTTTAACTAAACTAATTGTGAAATTAAAATACCATTAAGTTAATATACAATAAAATATATTTAGATACTTGTATTATTTGAAAAATATTTTTATCACCTTTATTTATGTCTTTATCTGGATACACACGAATTTGCTACCTGAGATACTATATATGAGGTATACGTATTCATGGAAAATTTAATTCACACGATGGAGATCCATAGGGAAATTTAACAGATCGCAGCGCAAATTTAATCTGCTCTCAACGGATAACAAGTCCATTACACTTTGTTACCAAATATTAAGTAATTAGTGGAATGATGTTATATATCTTTAACGGCTTCCACAAATGTGTTTATCATAGATAAAATTACATTGTTATAAATATGATATAATAAATAAGATTTGATGTTTTAATAAATAGAAAATGTGAGGAAAACAAGTTCTACGATATCTCTAATTCCCGTTAATCAATCATATTTAAAAAAAATTTTGTACCGTAAAGTATGCTTTGTACATATTATTTTCTTAACTCTTATTCCGTACTGTTGTTTCTTTCTTTCTAACCGTACAGATAGATCAGCATATTTTTGATAAGTTTATTAATATGTAAAAGTGTTTTAAAAAATCTGAAAAAAAAAAAACTTATATATCTTCTTTGAGCACTCTAAATAAAGATAATAAATTTGAAAAATAATTTATTTAAATATATTTCTTTATGATTATTCATTTTCGAGAAATTAACGTCATTATTAGAAAAATCATGGACAAAAACAACACACCAGTACGGAATAGGTGTTAAATATTTTACAAAATTTCTGAGAAGTTATTTCTTCAATTACGCTTCTTTCAGAATATATGTATAATTGATCAAACTTTCTTTCTGACGCGACACAAAATATATAAACAGATACATTCAGGAGATAATATAAACTTCAATGTCTTATACAGTCGGACCTCTTATCCTATGACCTTCTTGTGCTACGAAACCTCTTATCCTACGAAAAAAAATCCTCTCATTCTACGACCGCGAAAGGGGAATTATATCTCCACTCTCAAATTTTTGTCGTAGGATCAGAGGTTTAAGGGGAAGATTCCGGATCGAAAATGTAGGATAAGAGGTCCGACTGTATATACATCGAGTTACATTGTAAAGGAGTTACCAAAACAGACTTAAATAATGCCTAATACTTTGATAACGAAATTGCGATAAACAAGGGCGCAACGATATAGACAGTGACTTGCGTTAAAGACAATGTAAAAACATTGTAATTTTTTGAACACGTTCACGCACCTGTGAAAATATATTCCGATAACCGGAGATGATGTTAAAGAAATATCGTACAAAATCGAAATGCTTGCCTAGAATTTTCACATATTGAAGCAACACGTTGAGAAATTAATAGAATCACAATACACGATTTCCTAGATAATTTTATTATTTATTATATATCCGAGATGATTATAAAATATATAGTAATATGAAAAATAATTTTCCTGACCTGACCAAATTAACGTGAACACCATCAACAAGTATAACGAAAAAGTGTCATTTTACAAAACTGTTACACGAGATGAAACAAATATTTTCCACGTTCCTCGATACATGATATATTTCTTGTAAAAGATATTTTTATCTATACCATAACACAAACACAAGACATTATTTACACAGAACAAATAGAATTAAATAACTTACAATAACAGAACAAGTATATAGTAACAAGCAGATTCTCTTTTTAATTGAATTAAGCTATCTCTGTATAATATTTTAACTTTTTTTCAAAATGCTAATCCCGTAATTTATTTATCTATTTGTCGCGTCACTGTAATATTCTATATTGTCGCCATTGGCGCATCCGTCTGTCGGCATTGCACCGACAGCATTATCAGAATATTGTCAGAGCAATTAACCGTAGTCGTAACATACAACACACGGCAATTAGCCAGACACTCGCCCGGCGATAAGAAAATAAAGTTGCACGATAGTTGTATTTGTATATTGTATTCTCTTTTTTTCTGCGCGCTAAAAAAATGACCGTTTCTTAATCGATTTTGCGTAATTTCCATTTATTCCCTGGCGAAATTTTTTCCAATTACTGGAATTTTTAATCTATCAACGTATATTTTTTATTTGTAATATCTATTTTATTGATTCAATTTATATTTTTTTCGCAATAGAGTAGCTCGATGTTCCTCTCTACATGAGAGATATTTTTTGAAGTAATATTATATTATATACCTAGCTATATATTTTTGTATCTTATTATATTATTTTTTTTATCGTTTATATATATTATTTTTGATTATAAATGAATAGAACACGTTAATAAAATATTGGAGATTATTAATCCAATGGGGTGGAAATTCTTTGCTATATTTTTTTTCGCTGCCTTAGTCTTATTTATACCCTCCCAAATTATTACATAATAGTCAATTAAGATTAATTCATTGCTGACGCACAACTGTCGATATAAATTATAACGTTATTTGAACATCATGTTCAAATGCGTAACGTTTCATTTTCTATCACATTGATAAAGATAGCATTATTGATTTATTCGGCACGCCTTTCACTACTTTTCATTTAATGAAAGGCTCGATCAATTTTATGTCAATTTTATTTTTATAAGTTGGTCCAGGAAAGGGACAAACGGCAATATGTATTTTGAGAGAAAGATTTGCGGAAAAAATAGAGAGATAGAAAGAGAAAGAAAATTAAAATTAAGACAGCTCTTTAATATAGTTGCTTTTCCGTTAATTTTATTTTAAAAGAAAATTTTTAAATTAAGAAAAGACAAAAGATAAAATTCTGTGTGTTTCGACTAAGAAAATTTGTTAGGCTATTAGCTAAATATAAGCTCAAACAAACACAATGCAAATATTTCATATAATTATACGTAATATGTTCTATTTTAATGTAACTCGATGTATACATATAAGATATTGAAGTTTATATCATCTCCTGAATGTGTTTATTTATACATTTTGTGTCGCGTCAGAAAAAAAGTTTGATCTTGATTTAATCAATTATATATTCTGAAAGAAGCGTATTTTAAGAAATGACAATTCTCAAAAATTTTGTAAAATTTTTAACACTTATTCCGTACTGGTGAGTTATTTTTATCCCTGATTTTTCTAATAATAATATCAATTTCTCGAAAATGAATAATCATAAAGAAGTACATTTAAATAAATTATTTTTCAAATTTATTATCTTCGTTTAGAATGCTCAAAGACGGTATATAAGTTTTTTAAGATTTTTTAAAACACTTTTACATATTAATAACATATATAATACATATATATGTATATATAATATATAAAGTAAAATAATATAATAAGGTATATAACATATAAAAGAAAATGATCCATACGAATAGTAATTTCTTTTCGCGCTGTCCTTTTTCGGAGTTTCACCTTTTTATTCAATGGTATTAGCTTTAACTTTCAAGGACAAGAGCGATCAAATAGGCTGAAATATTCATTGTCTCTCATCAATTTCTACTTTTCTCAAATTATTTATCGCTTGCTCAACATTGATCGCATTTATGTCTCTCACTCTCTCTCTCTCTCTCTCTCTCTCTCTCTCTCTCTCTCTCTCTCTCTCTCTCTCTCTCTCTCTCTCTCTCTCTCTCTCTCTCTCTCTCTCTATTCTACGTAATACATTGTTACATATATAGAATAATTAAAACGCGATGTGTGTGTGAGTAATTATTTGTATGTGAATTTATCTATTATTTCAGAATTGAATTTTTACGCGAGTGATAAGTAAAATGTATAGCTCTTATACTTAATAATCTATAAGAATTAATCGAAAGGAATAAGTAGGAGTAAAATGCCTTTTAATTTCAGTTTTATCGTCATCAATATCAAAATTTTCTTATCTATTTAAGTCTTCATCAAATCTGGTTTATCAAGATTCTTACGTTTTTCAAGAGGCCTCTTTTATTTTGGATTATTTATAAGCTAATCATGATTATAAATATCTTTTAATCTGTTTATTAAATACAAAATATATTTTATTAAATCAAGGAAATTTCTACTGTAATAATATACAAAATTAAAAGCAAGAGACATTTCCCGAAAACTGTGTATATAAATAGGGATGGCAAATTTCTTTTTTAATTAATTTATTTTAACATTTAATTAAAAATATTTAATGTGTTATATATATATATATATATATATGTGTGTGTGTATGTATGTGTGTGTGTGTGTGTGAGTATGGATATATATTCTCTACAATAAGATTTATTGGAGTCTGCCTTATCTAATGATAAACTGCGTTCTGAATTCTCGCGATATCATTAAATGTTATGTCAATCACATATGTTTAGTCAAACATCAGTAAAATCTCAACATCTCTGAAATCTTGAATTATCCATATCAAAATAAAAAAAAAAAAAAATTGCTTACAGAATACATAATTACGAAAGGCGAATCCAAGATTCCACATATACTCTTTGGACATGTACATACATATGTGACATTTTATTCCACTCAAACAAGCGTAAACATCCGTCGCTAATGCAAGTATTATTTTATAATTTGATATAACGTTAAAGCAAAGTGACTCATCAAAGTATTGGGAATCCGAATCATGTACCGACAACATGAGATATACATACACATTGGATATAGTTATCGATGAGAGTGTAAAAGTATGGGGCTTACATAACAGACGACAATAAAAAATTACGGATAAAAGATGAATTGGAGTGATTAAATTTGCCTTTCAAGGATCTTCCCTTTTTCAAACACGTATTTTCCTGTAAATTTTCGAAAGTTTTTCTTCCAATCTGGTATCCATGCTCTCTGAGACGAGAATAAATTTAATAAACTTCAAAGGCACAAAAATTAAATATATTTAAGACTCTTAAAATACAAATTATATAGTTTACGTCAAGATCAAGACATAAAGTTTTGCTGGAAATATTTTCTCTCATATTCGTAAAACATTTAGAAGAAAAACTTTACTAATATAAATCAATAATGCATATTGAATCACTATAGATTGCGTTAATATATCTATATAACATGAAAGTAGCAGGAAAAATCGAAGAATTTAATATCGATGAAAACCATTGAAAATTAAGAGAGAAGACGCGCGAAAAGGAAGTGTCACCGGAAAAAACGTGCTTTTATGTAACTACTTTGATTCGGATTTCCCGAATCACGCTTGTCAGTGGTTATAATTTCGCCCGAATTTCCTGGGGCACTTACCTCAGGATCAATCTGCTTGCTTCGGGCAAAAGGGGTTGGTATACTTTATCAGGATCCCATAACGTTCCCGTCCGATAACGCGTGCGACGAGATCCCGGCGAGAATGATGACGGGAGAACCAAATGACGTCCACTCCAACGAAAGACTTTTACTAGATTGCTCGGTCGCGTGCACGTATCCATTGGCTAATCCCAAACGCGACTGCACGTGACGTTGATCCACCGTCGATTCCGCGTAAACGGCGTGAGACAAAGATTTCTCGGCAATTTTCTCCATCTTTAGTTCACGAGCGCCACACGACGTAATTTCATGAAAATCTCTTTAGACACTCTTGCATAATCGATGGTCGATAAATCGTAAGCAAAGAGGCGGGATATATTTGAAATTATCATATGCTAATCGTATGCTATTAGAACGATATAACGTAATTAATGAAAAGTATTGCACTCACAGTATTTTACGACAATTGTTTGTTCGAAACGCACGCATAGATGGCTTATTATAAAAAATATATATAAAAAAAAAAAAAATAATTTTTACAACTATGTTAATTAGGATGAATATAATTTTGATGATTTTAGATGCTTGCGATTGTAGTTAAAATCAGAAAACAAACTCCAAGACACAATCTTCCTGTCTAAGAATATAGTATACGTAGAAAATATTAGTGATACACAAAAAAATTTTGTGTTCTATATATATATATACTTCTACAAAAAAAATTGCTATAACTTCATTTCAAATTTCACAAGAATTTCTCTTTAGTTTTTCTTAGATTGTAAATTATAATAAATTATATCGTATTAAACTATAATATATAATAATAAATTCTTTCGTCATCTCAAAATCCTTGAATCCTTTAAATTTTTTAATTTTTGAGATGATTAAAAAATTTATTAAAATTTCGCATTATACATAAATTTTATAAATAAATTGTTGATATCGATATTATATTCACTTATAAGTAATGCGAAAAATACTTTATAACGCTA
Source organism: Anoplolepis gracilipes (assembly GCF_047496725.1). Lineage (NCBI taxonomy): Eukaryota > Metazoa > Arthropoda > Insecta > Hymenoptera > Formicidae > Anoplolepis > Anoplolepis gracilipes. The sequence continues at coordinate 1,994,665 of NC_132984.1, read as the reverse complement.
TAATACTATATAATTATAAATAATATTCAAATAAATTATAATATTTAAAAATACTTTATATCAATATATAGAAAAGATAATTATATGCACTAAAACTTTTAGAATATCCTTTTTTATCAATTTGATGTAAGTACAAAGCTATTAAATATAATAATAAAGAAAAACATATTAATTGTATAAAGCCTTGTAATTTAACGCACTGAAGGCAATTTCCTAAAGAGCGTAAAGTTTCTGATTCGAATCTCTAATGAATAGACATGTCAATAGTCTCAATCAATGAGCGAATAATTTCGTGTCAATAAAGAGATTCCAATCAGATGTTGCACTTGTCGAAGTAAATTTTGCGACACAGTGATCTTTATGCTTATAAAAAAAGGAAACAATTTATTTTTCTATTAATAAGTTTTTAAAACCATGTTATACATTGATATCTTGCAGAAATATTATCCTAATAATTTTTATCTAGCTTTTTTTCTAATATTTTTTATTTAAAGATAAACTCGCATTTCTTCTTGGTCGTAAGCACATCATTCACCTCGTATATATCACACTTATTTATAATTCTATCCGTTACCAACAACTCTCTATGTACACTTTAATTTTTTAGCATATTTATTGTTTTATGTACATCTTAATTTTCTATCTGAATTTTTTAGCATATTACAATTTTTTCTCCTTCCTGCTCTAGACATATATCTAACTTAACATAACGTCATTCGCTAAGCTAATATCGCTTTTTCTATATTAGTTTCTAATTATTAACCTATTATTATTTACCTATTAATGTTTCGTTATATACTCAAAGAAAATGAACTCTCCTCCCCCTCTCGTTCAGTCTCTTCGTGATTTAAACAGATTTTTACGGATCCTTACAAAAATTTTCATTATTTTTATGAAATTGCTATTCAATCTCAGTTTTTAATAATTCTTCTCCTTAAATCGTTATATAAGTGAAATGTATGTTATATTATATCTTAATTTGCGTTACCAACTTGTTAACAATTGGTACTTGAAATTTCAATTTAGTTAAATATTTCAATTTCTTATATTCAAACTTGCTAAAGTCTGTGGATTCTAAAAAATTTCCAAATTATTAAAAATGGGAACATTTAACAGAGTTGAAATTTTTAAATACCAATCGTTAATGCAAATTAAAGTTTATTACAACACAATTCACTTATTATCATAATGACTTAAGAAAAAAAATTATTAGAAATATTATGTTTATAAATATTTAAACCAATTATTATAATTATTGGATTCTCTAGAATCTTTCAGATCTATGGAAATCAAAGAGTCGGTAGATTTGATAAAAGATTATTTTTTTTAGATTATTTAAATATTCGACCAAAAACTCTTCGAGGTGTAAGATCTGCGAAAATTCAGATTTCCGGATTTCTCAAATACTATATGGTTCTATTCGGTTTTTTTGGATCCTCTAGTCGTTCTAGCTTCTTCATTAAATCTATCGATCCTCTGAATATATATAGATGTAATCACACACTATAGATAAAAAAAAAAGAGAGAAAAAAAACAAAAACTTTTGTAAGTATCCAATACTACAATATAATTCTATAAAAATTAATGTAAGCTCTGTGTAACAATCTAATATTACAAAAAATCATACAAAAAAAATTATAGTTCTGTCAGTATAACATATCGTGCATCGAGTTTAGTTCGCATTTAGTTAACACACATTGGTCATTTCGCTTTGTAAAAAAATATAGTCTTCGTATAGGTCGTCTCTTTACTAGACACAGCATAGTCTTCACACAAAATAGTTCGATATAACCAACTCTGTACTTTTAAATCTTTCTAACCAATCAAAGCAATGCAAGAAAAAGTATACATTATAATTTAACAAAATCAATCACTATTCATTTTCCATATTTATTTTTCGATTTTATAGGAAAACGTTTAAAAAAGTTTTCACAAGTTTTGTCTATAATCTGCATTCAATATTCAATTTTACTTATTTATATACTTATTCATTTAAACCGAATTTTTTATAAGTTAACATCGTATTACGTCACAATTTAATTTTTATATATATTTTTTTAATCCTTGCATTTTTACATACAAATTTCAAAAGTATTCTCTTCCTTGCAAAATGTCTAATTTTTAATTTAACTATTACCTCCAAAACTAAATGTAATTTTTCAAAATAAAGGAGATTTGTGTTTCGTTTCAAATAACAAAAATGAAAAATATAATTTTTCCAAAAAAAGTATCTCAGAAGTAGATTTTAATAAGGTACTTATTTTTCATGATCTTATAAAATTTTCGTTCTTATATACAAAACATAAGTCCCCTTTATTCTAGAACATTATACACGTTTGTTTTGAAAATAATACCGTTTAAAAAATTTAACATTCTACCAAAAAAAGAATTGTTTTGAAATTTATTAATTTTTCTTATATTCATTTATTTGAGACAAAAAATATTTCTCTTATTTTTTTGTTAAAACTCCTCTTAAACATATGTCATTATAAAGTTCTATAATATAAGTCTCTTCTTAAATAAGCTTTTGTTATTAGTTAGTTTAGTTATAGTTTAAGAGTTATTATTCAGAGATTAACATTTGTAGTATTCGCATTGCTTTGAACAAGTTCGAGTGAGAAACTTTGAGCTAGTGAATCATTAGTCAGAAGACTAGCTTCTGCAAATTTTCGTCTCATCTTAGTTGTGAGAACGAAATCAGATTGCACTACTCCGTCGAATCAAGATAATCCTCACCCTTCCGCGTTTTTTTTTTTTCGTTTTTTTTTTGCAATGGACACAACACGAGATTTTTTGATGAAAGATGATTTACTTGCAAAGCCAGAGCAAAATACCTTTTGGGCAATTGTTGCGGATCAACGAAGACAAGAAGTCTCTCGCAGAATCCTCAGCAACTAGCGCAAGGAACAATAATTTAGAGGGAAAAAAATTAAACAGGAGAGTAATAGGAATATAAGAGTGAGAAAATGTTTCTTTAGGATTTTAAATGTTAAAGTTAACTATAATGTTAGCAGTTTCGATTTCAGTATTATATTTAGAAACATGAACAGAAGGTTCGATAACAACTGATCAATTTATTCTAAGTAATGTTTATGAGAAACGGTATACTGAAGAATGGGATGGAAATGGACTGAAGATCTTGTCGTGAAGTATCTCACCTTCGTTGAACGTGATCGGCTCTTCTCCCTCTTTCTCTCTTTTTGTACTAAGTAGTAAAAAAGAAAAGGAAAAAAATTCGCCTAGCAAAAATCTATATGTCTGTACAAAAATCGATTGAAGATAGAGGGAGAATCATGTATAACTGTAACCCCCGACTTGCCAGTTTTTCTTTTTAACTACAAAGATAGCACTATCAGAAAATAAATATAAATGTTGCGTTTCTAAAGATAGTTTACGATACCAGGAGAGGCGCAGCATTCGATATTTCTTTTCTCTCTTCCATCTCTCTCATTTTCTCTTAATATAGACAATTTTTATCGGACCTGAGAATTTGCCAGCATCAATCCGATTTTCTCGTACGCATACATCAAATTCTTCGCTAATCCCTTAGAGCAACCGTGTTCCTGAATAGTCTGGAATCTATAAGTTCTGAAATTCTTGTCATGATCAATATAGGTGACTGCTGCCATCAGAGGGCACATAATGATCTTTGCATGATCCAAAAAGTTGACCTGAAACGTGAGAAGAACAAGGAGTAATATTATAATAGTTCTAACATAATAATAACTATATCACTAAGTAAATATAATATGTTATGCTTTCTCATTATTAAAAGTTTGTATGTATTAAAATAAATTATAAAGAAATATATAATAAAATGCAAAAAAAAAGAAAAAAACAAACAAATTAATATATAAAGATATTGTTAAATAAAAAATAGGAACAGATAAGAAAATAGTTTAGAAAAAGTTAAAGTATGAGAAATATGAGATCAAAAAATCTAATTTATCAAATATGCAAGATTTACAAAATAATAATAAGTTTATAGAGATGTTCGATTAATTTAATACTCACTTGCACTGTGCCATTGGTTAATTGCATCACGACAGCCGTTTGTGTTCTGAACCACTGGTGTATATAGGGTATTCTGGATAGAGAGTCACTCTGCTTCACCGCGATAGAGCCGCCGGCTTTCATCAAATGCTCATTCATGTATTTTAAAAAGAAGTTCATCAGTTTCATTTTCTTTTCGAGATTTTCGGGATATTCCTTGACCGTGTAGTACAACTCATCGCCCTCACGATTAATGTAATGAATATTAAAACCATTCGCTAACATAATCAACCGTGTGCCATCATTGTACATCACGCCGACGCCATCGTCGGACAATTGATATCCAAAACCATATTTATCCGAGTAATCCACCCATTTACTAATCCAGATTACAGGTTGCGCCGCTGGGTCAGTCATCTCATCTGCAAATTTTCCAAAAAACATATCTTTTTAACATCGTTAATAATATCAAATATGACAATAGCATTTTAGTTATTATATTTATATAATCGATTACGTTTAATTTAAAATTATATTAAGAAGTATTTCTTAATGTTATATTAAAAAATATATATCTAAAAATATTTTCTGAAGATAATAGAAATTCTTTTATATTAAGTCTATTATATATTATATATTCTACCAAAGATATAATTTTGCAGAAAGACAGTTTTTTTATTATAATGTACCTCCTGAAGAAGTTATATCTTTAGCAGGCTTGAATTTTAGCACTGCAGCCAGTTGTTCTTTCAATGTGTAAAGCATCTTCTTGATATCATGATTGACTCTCTGTGGTTCCATTATCTCGGCATTGAGCTTGGCTTTTCGCAACGGGCTGTTTGGCACCCGAGAGGCCAGAATGTCTTGTTCTGAGTAGCCGTTAAGATTCATCTCTCCAAGTGGTTTGCGATTGCAATGTGACTCAAGCATGTCTAAACGCGGTGCCATTGTCAAGCAAGAAAGTGGCAAACTTGTCGGCATATATCCTGCAATTATTAAAAAAACAATTAGAAAATGAAGAGGAAAAAAATGTAATTTATTATTCTTTTGGCTTATTAATAGAAAAAAAATATTAATTAGTGCATAAACATTTATGTCTGTAATGATTGTTAAGATAAGATAAATTAATAAGTATTCAAAGTAGAAAAAAACCTTAAATTATAGGCATGTGAAAAATTAGAGCAAATTAATAAATAAATTAAATTTACTAATTACTTATTATATTTAAAAATTTTCAGGGAATTTGTATAATTACTTTATCACAAAAGTAAGTATTCAACAACTTCACATTTTATAAAATAAAAACGTACCAGAAGTGAAGAAAATATCCTTCATCAATTTTGAGACAGATGGACGTTTCGATGGATTCAATTGCAGCATATTTGCTACCATGTTCATGGCAGGCTTGCTGATGTGTTGTGGCGTTTTATACTGCACTTGCTTAATCCTAGAATATGTCTCCTTCAAACTGGACGTCTCGAAGGGTGGTTTGCCTGCAAGTAGAGTGTACATTATGCAGCCGATGCTCCATATGTCGGCCTCATACGAATGTCCGACCTTCATCAACACTTCCGGCGCTATGTAATTCGGAGTACCACAGACAGTTCTGTCAAAAAATTCAGTCAAGTCATTAGATAATTAAGAAACTAAATCCTTATTTTTGATAAAGATTAAAAATTTTATTAAAATTTAATTTATGAATGTTTACTTAACTCTAAAAAAATTAAATTTTATAAGAGATAATTTAATACTATCATTTAGAGAATGTATATAAAATATATATGTAAATTTCTATATAAATATGTTGTATATTTGAGTAACAATTACTTTTTCCGTTCACCATCATGTTCCAATCTGGTTGCTAATCCAAAATCACCAATCTTAACTTGCAACTCGTCGTTTAAGAATAAATTGCCTAATTTTAAGTCTCTGTGAATTATTCTGTGCTGATGTAAGTAAAAGACTCCGTCCAAGATTTGTTTCATAAAGTATCGAGTTTCACATTCTGACAATGCTTTCCTGCGTTTGTGTAACTCCATCATTGACTAAAATATTAAATATTCATAAAAATGATTATAATTGATAATTGATTATAATCGATACTCATAAAAAAATTCATAAATGTTGTAAAGAATACTTACTCTCTTACGACAGAGTTCCAAGATAATATAAACATTATGAGAATCGTCAAAGAAACCATGAAAACCAACGATATGTTTGTGTTTCAAGGTTTGGTGAATTGCTATCTCTTGCGTCATTTTCTCTCTCTGGTTGCTTTTGATCATCAATGACTTTGGCACAATTTTCCCAGCAAACACTTGATGTGTCTTTGATTCCGTGATCTCGTAACATTTTGCAAAGCCACCCTAATGAAATTAAAAGTAACAAAACAAAAATTTTAATTATAATAAAAGCAAAACTTTAATGTTAAACAAAAAATATAATAAAATTTTGGAAAAAAAATTTTAATTACTAGGTGCATTCAATACTGAAACAGAGACTAAGACTTTTATCGAACAATATCCTTAGTCCTTGTTTCAGTTGAATATACCTGATGTAAAACTCAATTTTATATATTAAATTAATATATACACAACTTATAACAATAAACAAATTTTATATACATAACTTATGACAAAAAAAAAAAAAACTAATACCTGTAACATAGAAAATTGAATTAAATGTTAGATTTTTATTTCGTATATTGTAATTACAAATTATATATACACATGCATATAAACAAAACATGAAAGTAAAGTAGTAAAGCATCGACATAAAAATAACAAAGTTAAACCAATGAGTCAAAGGGATCCTAAAGTCTGTTAGTTACAACACATATCACCAATATATGTACATATATAAAAATGCAACAGGTGTGTCAGATTCGCAATCCAACAAAAATGTGACAACTAAAAAGAACATGACTTTACAGGATAACGAACTTTTGAGTAGGTGACAAATTTTATCGTGATTGCGGAAAAAAAAAAAAAAATAGTATTTTCAGCTTCGACAACTTTCTCGCATATTCGAATAATTTCTTCGATGTGTGTCACGAATCTTTTCAATCCGCGAATTAACATCCTCTTCGGGGCACGCGGATGCAAGTGTCGCACGCCACGAGACCGTGACGTAGTAGGAATCCATAGAGGGAGGCTCGCGAAAATCATGCACGAGTAAAGATCGCAAAAAAGACGAAGGCTCGATGGTCGTTTTCTCTTACCTTGCCAAAGAACCGGCCTTTCGTGTAACTCGTGCCGTTGTTGGCATCGTATATTACATTCGGTATCGTGCACTCTTCGTCCTTCGACATCGCGAGCCGATAAACAAACTGACAATGAGTCTCGGACTATGTTAGGTAATTGCACCCGTTGTCGTCACGTTCGTTCGCGCGACCGGCGTGATCGCGGCGATTCGACAAAAATCGACGAAAATAATATGCACAACAGCAGTTTTAAATAAAGCCAACACTGCGGCCACCTATATCCTACAGCTTCTCTATCGCACGATCGCGAGCGGGATTACGACAGGAAGGCCCGAGACAGTCGTGTATGCGCACCCCCGCCACTAGGTACCGCAAAGAATTCGCCGTTCGCCGAACTTCTGTTCGAACTGCTATTTTTCTTCTTGTCGCGGAAGACACGCAACGGCTCGTCGGTTTAAATGTCGCACGGTCGACCAATCGCCGGCTTACCGGCAAATCACGTGGTCACGTGTTTCGCGCGCGATTCGACGCCACCATGCGGTCGTTGACAGCACTGAATTGTAATAGTAAGTTTGTTCTTTAAGCCCGTATCAGACTACGAATTGAAAATTGAGGATTGAAGATTAAAGATTAGAATTTGACTAATCAGAATAAAAGGAACTAAAATTGCTCTTCCTTGATTGGTCAAATTTCAATCTTCAATCTTTAATCTCAATTTTTAATGCGTAGTCTGATACGGGCCTTAAGCCTCGTCTACAATAGCCGTAGAACGTAAGGTCGCAAGCAAATTGACCAATTTTCGAAAATGCTTGACTGTCATTGGTCAATTTGCTATTGGCTATTGTAGACGAGGCTTTAGGCCGGTTCTACAATAGCTATCGTAAGTCGTATGTCGTTGACCAGAGTTGACCAATCATATTCGATTATTCTTCTCTAAAGTCAACTGTAATTGGTTAATTTTTTACGACTTACGACTCCATTGTAGACCAGACCTTACATGGGCTGCGTTTCGAATCATACCAAATCATACCAGCGATTAGTGTACCATATAGTTCAATGGCGATTGGCGATTGCGTCTGCGTTCGCATTTGAAAAGTAGAGCTAAATGAAAATCGCGAATCGTAATCGCCAACGGCTGTTTTCTGGTTAATCAATAATTATAGACGCAAACTCAGACGCAATCGCTAATCGCTAGTATGATTCGGATATAAAGGTTATTCTACATTAGTCACATCGTAACGTCGCAAACGTCGTAACCGCCATACTATCCAATCAGCATCAAGCTAGCTGGATGCTGATTGGATTACATGACGTGCGACGCTGCAATGCGACTAATGTAAAATGACCTTAAGAGAGGCTAGGGTGTCATTTTTCATACAACGCTTCTTTCATGTTGTACACTAGCGTCACATACATTCATTCTGTGACCGCCTGGAACTATATGTCCACATTCACTTTCGGTGATGATAAAACAGTTACGGCTGTAGCGTGAATACGAATCGGTTGGTTCGTGTCCATGCTACAATCACAAATTGCAGCTTAGGAATATTTGCCGTTTATATGGACTTATACGCATGCAATATAATAAATAGCTTTCGACAATTAACTGAAGAAATAAATTTCTATCTTGAATAAACTTTCATCTTGACTAAATTTCCCACACAGCACAAATGGCTGCTTGTCGGCTAATAGCTGATTTTTTTTAACTGTCGATTGTAAGTCGACTATTTTTAGAGAATTAAAAGTCGTCTTTTTGGCAAAGCGAAAAGTTGACTAAAAGATACCTTTTTGCCATCTTTTTTTTATTGTTGTACTTTGGCAAAGCGAACAAACGTGTGTATTAAAAATATATTTTCTCGGCCAATTATAGAAACAGTTATTATTTTATATATTATTATTTTATATTTATATTTAATAATGAAAACTTGTGTTTGGATCTAATTGTCGCAATAAAGATTCTACTGTATATAAAACTAAAAACTATTAAAATATAGATATAAAAATAGTACAGAGAAATTTCAAACCACACGAAAACATAAGGAAGAAATATTTATTACATAATTGAATAAATTTCTCGCATATAAATTTGGTGAGAACGCAAACATAAAAATTCCTTTTATATATGAGTCTTGTTGATATTTATCGCGATAAATATCGAGATAAATATGAAAGGGAATTTGTGCGCTCCGTGTGTTTGCTATAAATCTTTCATTTACTATGCGTACAAGAAATGCGGAAAAGAGTAGGAGAATAGATGAAGAAAAAAAATACACTTATAAGTTGAAAGATTTCTGATAAAATTATTGTGCGATGTCGACATATCAAATAAAATCATTAAAATATACGGCGTAAATATCTTTTATTAGCATGTTTTATGTACTGTTTTTATATAAATTTACACATAACATATTCGATATAACTTAATTTTAAAGTATATTTAAATTCAATAGATTACGAAACTTATTTGACGACCGTCATAATTTAATTGTATATTTTTTTTTAATTTCAATTATATAAGATTGACAAATTTATTCGAATTTAAAATATTTTATAAGACTTTTATTAGAATAATGTCATTTTACTGCGAGAATTTTAATGTTACATATTCATTATGATTTCTACTTTTTATTGACTCGATGAACTTAAATGTATGTTAATCTAATACTTATTATAACTTGCGACATTGATTTCTTTTTAAGCTCTAATATATGTTTATTAACATGCTGAAGAAGGCTCGAAAAATCGAAAAAACATCTGCATTCCAATTGCATTTCTTACAATACAGAAAGGTCAAAAGACATCTTAAAGATATTTAATAGATAATGAGGCTTTGTTATTTAATAGATAACAGAGGATGACGACTTTAAGTGTTTTTTAGTCATCTTTGAGGAACATGTGCTGTCTGAAATTCCAATAAAATTTAAATTAATTTAAGGTTATTATATAAACCATTGCGTTTATTGTAACAGATTATTATTTTGAATGTTATTTTAATACATTAATCATATATTTAAATTATGAATTTATTAGCTCTTTAACCCTTTTACATCCTCCCCTTTATAAAATTTATTGTATAACTTTCACACAATAAAAGTCAGGCTAGATGATAGAAAATATACTTGAATAAATGTCGGAATTAGAAGCATTGTAGAATATAATTACTTGATTGTTAATTATTAAATTAGTAAATAGGATAAACTAAGATCACTGATGGCCATAGGATGTATATTTTCTAATAATCGTTACATATAGTGGACTTTTTTAGTCATTATCAAAGATAATCGATATTGCAAATATCGATTAATGACTAAAAAAACGCATCATGTAGCAATTATTAGAAAAATTTTAATAAAAAATTTAACAATCATATCAAGAAAATAAAGAAAACAGATGTAAGTAAAATAAAGAAAAGGAGATTTATAATTATTTTAAAAGAAGATTGATGTTATTTGACTTTGTTAGTAAATAGAATTATGAATTGCGAATGGAATTTGAATAGAGAGAAGGGGAAGAGAAAGAAGTAAAGGGAGAGGGGGGAGAGAAAGAGAGAGAGAGAATTAAACAAAATATATAAATGTGAAATATTTAAAGTAGAAAATTTTCAGCCTCGATTTATAATTATTGTTTCTAAGGAAAACAAACAAAAATGATCTTAGCAGAATTGTTTGAAGTTTAATATATAAACTCAAAAAATAAGGATAATTTTTATTCTTATATATGTAATTTTAAAGTAACACATAAGAAAAATTATTTGCATTTTTTTTAAATTATTATTTTTATTATTCTTTTCATTGGACAAGTATACCTACTGGAAAATGATCATAATTTTCTAATATATACTTTCCAGTAACTAATAAAAATACAATTTCTATTTCATCCTTTTCAAAACCATATTAAAATTTTCAATTTCGAAAAAATTTTCAAATTCGAATGTTTTCGAAAAACTTTAAGTGCTGTAGTTTAAAGGAGGTTTTGGTACACATGTTTATAAAATAATTTATTTTGATTTATGGCGAATATGCCTTTTCGTTTCTGCTATTACTTTTGGAATATTCTGTACATATTTATATTATGTATATTGATTACGAAAGAGTAAATAAAATATAAACCAAAATTGTATGTGTGTATGAGTTTCTAAAGGAAATATATATAACAGTTAAACATAAAGAAAACAATATATAAACAGAAGCGAGCAAAGTGTTTATATTTCTGTTGCATAATGATAATTATGTACGTTATCTGTTGAAATGTTTTTATATATATGTATATTAAAAGCTCAGAAATTAATCTTTTTAATTAATAAAATTATTTAACAACTAATATGAAAACAGAGCAATTAAGTTTTATACTATATAATGTATGGGAAAACATTATACAAAAAATTATTACATTATTCTATAATTTTTTCTATGATGTTTTCGTTTACATTATATAGTACACGAACGAAAAGGAGAAAAGATAATTTAAAAATAAAACATAAATTTTAATAAATACATTCTTACCCTTTTAATATACTTCGCTTTTCAATTTTGACTTTTAGAGGTAGAACAGAAGACAAAGCTAAATCTGTATTTAATTTAATTTTATGTATCGGAATGATTTGATCTACTTTGAATACAAATGTTTGTATCAAAGTTGCTAAGACAACTTTCATTAAAATCATTGCATAATTCATACCTGCAAAAGCTTGTCAGTTACTTATATGCAAATCAATTTTATGATAGTATATGTTTTAAATTATGCTTACCTATACAATTTCTAGATCCCATACTAAATGGCATGTAATAAGAGGAATAAGGTATTTTCCTTTTTTTGAGATAGAGAAATCTATCCGGGTCAAATATCAACGGATTGGGCCAATACTTTTCATTTCGATGTGCAATAATTATTGGCATTAAAATATTAGTGCCTTTTGGTAGAATATACTCTTCTAAAACAGATATCGGTAAAAATTAGAAAAACGGACCTAAGCCCAATGATTTATATTGATTTTGACATATGTTTTCGAGATCACTGTTCTGAGTACCCTCCAAAAGTTTTAAGCGTATAGCATTTTATAAGATGTAGACAATTTGAAAATTACATATAATTTATGGAAATTTTTATGTTAATAATTTTTTAATAAACAGTGAGCGACGCTTAAAACCTTTTGAAAGATACTCATCAGAACAGTAACCTTGATAACATATGTTAAAGTTAAGGTCATTAGGACTAAACCTGTTTTAAAATTTTATCTTTATAAATTGAAATAAATTTCAAAAATAATTGCAAAAAAAGAAAAATATCGATCTCACAAAATGTACATATTATTATGTACTGTTTTATATTTATTGTTAGTTAGTTTATATATAAGCGTAAAATAAGCAGATAATTCTTAAATAATAAAATATTTAGTTATTTTTCAAAAATTATTTTTTTGATATTTTTAAGCTCTTTGTAATATTAATTATGCATATAATGCAAACATACATATAAAATGACAAGTTAATTACATTTGAAAACATACCTATTTTTACATCCTCGGTTAGACATCGCGAAACTACAGGGATAGTAGGAAATAGTCTCATAGTTTCTTTAATGACACACTCTAAGTAATTCATATGTGATAAATCTTCGTATTTAATTAGGACAGATTCTGGAGTTTCTGTCCTATAAATTTCCCATAATTCTTTATACACTTTTTCCTATTATGAGATTAAATAAAATTAAATAAAATTATTTAAGCGAATTTGTAATAAGTTTTTGCTTGCTTATTATAAATGTATTTTCTTTAAATAAGAAAAAAGTTTATACGAATCAAATTTAAATTATTATTTAAACAAAACAAGCTATAGCAATTGAACAATTCTGTTAATATTATTAAAATATAATTTATATAACAATATATCAAAGGATAACTCTAAATAAATTATTATTATTTCTGTGAATTGTAGAATTTAATGGAGAAAAATATTTTATTGGTCAAAAAATATTTTTTATATTTATTATAGAGATTTGTATCATTCGCAACGATTAGCTTATTACGAAAAAAATACTTTTTAATAAATTAAATATGTACGTACTTGTATCTCTGGGAAATTCGCTAACATAAAGATCGCAAGATTAATTGTAACGGAGGTAGTGTCATAACCCTAATAAAGGAAAATCTTCTTTTAGATTAACATAATAGATTAAGATTAACATAATAAATAAATAAAATACAGAAAAGGTTCTAATGTCTTGAAAATAAAAAATTGAGAATAAATATATCTAAAAAAGAGTCGAGAGCAGTAAATAAATGTACTTACGTTGTGTAAAAATTCTCTTTAATAATAATAAATATTTCCTTTCTTTAAACCATCTTTCACGTAAATATAATTAACATACCGACGAGAAATTATAAATATAAACCAAGGCGGATATATATATATATATATATATATATATATATATATATACATATATATACATATATCCGCCTTGGTTTATATTTATAATATATATATATATATATATATATATATATATTATATAATATATATATATATATATATATATATATATATATATATATATATACATATGAATTACTTATAGTGTATCATTAAAGAAACTATGAGACTATATATATATATATATATATATATATATATATATATATATATATATAAATGTAGAAATTGATGAGCAGTGCTTATATATATATATATACATATATGAGCACTGCTCATCAATTTTTCGTTGCTCTCCATCGTTGCGTTTCTAATCACACATTAATGCGTGTAAACAGAAGAAAGTTATTTAATGCAAAATTCTGTAAGATAAATGGTCATTTCTTTTGCGCTAAAATTTTCAATGGAGGTTTCTCGATTACTCATCTACAACCCGTAGTTTATATCAAGTAGTTTTTATTTGTTCGCATGCAAATAGTGTTGCTAGAAACGCAGTAATTTTAATGAGAGAATAAAAAAAATTAATTATCTAGATTCCAGATAAGTTCATTTAAATAAAAAGAAAACATTTTGCAACCCAGAGGGCAAAAAGTCGTCTAAAAGATGGCTAAAACGTGACATATTTTTGTCAAAGACATCTTTTAATAAGAGGATATAGACGATGAAAAGATGACTAAAAGTTGGCTCTCTTTGTGTCACTGATAAGCTTATCTATATTAGAATATGACTACAAATGATTAAATTTAGACACTTTCGGTAGTCTTTAAGACATCTTTTTAGTTTCTAAAAAATTTTCTAAGGATATTTTTTAGTCATTTCTAATGTTTTTTTTACGTCATCTTTTAGTATTATGTGCCTTCTGAGCATTTATTAATATTAAAGAGAGTTTTTACACAAATACATAATGTAAGTGCATTTATTTATCGCGTTTGACTTTTATTAGCATTATTTCTTCCTCATTTTTTATATTTAGTATAATAAATTATATTTTATTTATATACAAATAGAAATATATGTAGAAATTATATAAAAATATTTTACATACCGCTAGTATCATCGTAATTAGATTATCATGTATTTTTTCTTTCGAAGACTTGTCTTTTTGAAATGCTTCTATTAGAATATCAAGAAGTGTCCTATCTATATGATTTAAAAAACAAAATTTCAAATTTTATGTATGCGTGCGTACATATGTGCGTTTGTATATGTGTTAATTTTATATGTTTAACTTTCTTAGTTTTATAATAACAAATTTTGATATGTTATTTTGAAAATTATCATTAAAAGAAAATATATAGAAAAAAAAGAAAAATATCTTTAACTATGATCAAAATTAGGCATTTTAATAATGTTTTAACAATTAGAACAATTACTTTAATAGTGTTTTAATTAAACTTTTGGAAAAAAATTATTTTGTTGACAACGAAAATAATCTATGAATTTACATCACAATACAACAATGGAAGTATAAAAATAAATCATGAACAAAACCTTACACTCTTCATATTTACTTTCATTATTCTTGATATTCTGTTCACTCGATGCATATATTTGCTCTTGTACTACCTGTGTAATAATAGATTATATAGTAAATAAAGTACTGTGCAAGTTAAAAATTAATATTTATTATTAATATTTGCAGTATTTACCTTATTTGTAAAAGAATGGAAGAAATTTTGGTTCTGTCTCTGTCCTCGGCCCAGAGACGTGAGATTGAATATAAAATTAGGATGTAAGAATATATTTCGCATTCTTAATTTAACAATTTTCTTGGAGCTTATAAAGAAACATCTTTCTTTTAAAATAATATTTTATAAGATATATAAGAAGCTTAAAAGATTTATAAGAAAGCAACTTTAACTAATTGTGTTAATAAGTTTTACGAATAGCATTAAGGAAAAAAATTATTTTACCTTGTCGTTGCTTCAATAAATTGATTGATTTGATTTGATAGAGATTCTATTTTGATGTCAGTCATTGTACCTTTATAATATCACATGAAAAACAAATTTATTATTTAAATAGCAATTAGTACTTAATTGATTACTAATATTGAGTTGTACATATTTTATCAAATACATTTACAAACAAATGTAATATGAAATTTAAACATAGAAATTAAATGTTCTGCGTTACCAAATACTTAAAAATAACAATTTCCAATGTAAGATCCCAGTAAACGCTATATTCCTGAAATATTTATGAAATGTTCCTAAAATCCAAAATTAACATCCCAAGAATATGCCCAAATATTCCGGAATATTTAAAGAATGTAAGAGAACGTGGGGTAGAACGGCCAACGTAAGCATTAAGCAAGTTTTCAACATATTAAAAAAAAAATAAATCGATCTTTTTTTTACTAAAAATATTCTTTGGAATATCCATTATAAGAAAAAACACAAGTTTATTATAAAATAATAGTTTAAATAGACGAGGTTATTGATTTAGTAAAAGCCTAGATTTTCGTGATATGCTTTTCATGCGGGGTATAATGGACTACCTCCAAAACTTGTTTATTTTATTAACATTAATGTCTAAAACTTCTTAAAAGTTGTATATTATAATATGATATATAGAACATAAAAATATAGATTTGTAATTTTAAATGATAACTATAAATTAATAAATAAAAATAATTCTCTTGTTATAATAAATATTTTTCTCTTTAAAACATGGAAAAATATCCTTTAATGTAATAATATTTGGTATTAATTTTGAAAGACAGCATCTATGTATACTCTCTTTTTTTCTCTAGTATAAAAATAAAAAGTACAACATTTCGTGGGCTAATATTTCATTAAGCCTCAAAACGTATTTATTTACTTTTGATCATATAAAAAATTATAATTAATCAATATTTACATAAACACAGTATGAAATTAATAAGAAAAGATCATTTTAAAAAGTAAACGTATTTACGGTAATAAAAAATAGAATTTTATCATTGTTTACCTTATGTAAATATGTATATCGAAGAATTACAACTCACAATCAGTCGCGGAGAGCACAGCAAGTGCATTAAATAATTTATAACAACTTTCAACTAAAAATATTGCGACCACTGATAACAGCACGCAGAAAGAGACACCTAATAGCAATAATTGTAACATATATCATGATATGGTAGCATCTCTGTAAAAAGATATCGACTCTGCACCATTGTACCCCGCGGTGCCGTTCTACCCCACGTTCCCCTACAGAGAATATTCAAATAAGCACAAAATGTTCTGATTTTTTATCATTTTGTACTGTTTTATTCTATTTTTTATTTCATTTTTTTCGTTCCATACGTATATCAAAATTTACACTGAATGTTCCTTATTACACATACAGGTAATGTTCATAGAATATTCTGAATATTTCACAATTTTTCGAACCTCCTATGAACATTTCTATACTATTCCATGATACACAGAACATTTGGAATATGAATGGAATTTCAAGAATATTTTGCGTTTACTGGGATTGTACTCATTATTTTTATTGTCTGATTGAATGTTTTTGATAAAAATTTACTGTGAAATATTGAATATTTTACACATCCTCTTATTAAAATATTTTAGTAAATAAAAAAACACGAGAACTCAAAACTAAAAAAACACGGTAGTGTCAAATCACGCATATTTATATTAAACATACATATTATGTATACATGTTTTATATATATATATATACTTTTTCACAATCTTTCTGCAATATTTAAATTAACTTAATAAGTTTAAACTCTATATGTATTTATTAAAATAATTTTAATTCTGCACATCTAATTATTGCAATATATATTTATATTAAATATTTCTTTATATATTTGATATTTGAAACAATATAACTTATAGATTTATATTTAAAATAATTTTCATAAAAATGTTATACTCTATAAAAAAAATAATATCTCTAAAAATGTATATTTTTTAAAAGTGGTGAAAAAAGAAGTAAAGTTCATGCGCTAATTGTTGAAAACTATCATTACAGAAAATAATATTATTATACAAAAAGAAATTTTTTTATTACTGTAAAAGATATTCCTATAAAAATAATGTGCTCAAAAAATTGCACCAACTGAAATAAAACAAGTTATAGCAAAGCAAAGTATGAAAACTTGGCATGCTCGGGTTGCATTACAACATATTGTCCTACATTTATATTATTCAATAGTTCATATTATTATAAAAATTATTTGCACTATTTACATATAATAAAAGTATTATTATATTATATATTTCTATTTTATATAAAATTTTATAAAGTTTTATGCCAAAAAGACATGTATTAAGAAATGTATATAATAATTTACGAGCCTATTAAAATTTTAATTTATGTGAGTATATGTACGTTTACTCATTATTTATTTATTATACATATTATAATTATTATCCTATACACATTATCTACACATATTTATTATCATTCAAAAATGTACATTATATCAAACAAATGACATACAGAATATCAAATAATATACAAAATAATATATATATATATATATATATATATATATATATATATATATATAATTTAAGATAATATACAAAATTAAGATTTGTGAAATGTTCTTAAAAAGACTTCAAAATAATTTATATATTTATAAATATTTATATGTATATTTATAAAATGTAAACGTGTCTTATAATGCAACTCAAACATGCCAAGCTTTTATATTTCTTTTTGTAGTTTTAGTATTTTGCTTTGGTATTAGTTTTATTTCAGTTGACGCAATTTATTATTGTTATTATTTTTGTAGAATAGTTTTTTATAGTAATAAAAAAATTGCTTTTTGTATAATAACATTAATTTTTGTAATAAAATTGTCGGCTACTAACGCATGAACATCTTTCTTTTGTGCGCTTTTTATCTTTATCTCTTAAAAAATTTTTCAGATTTTAAAAAATTTTTACGATAACAAACGATATGTAGATATTTTACAAATAAATAAAAATACTTGCTCTCTTACCGCATGCAGCTCTCACAGTATACTTTGATATATGTTTCAAAAGACTAACATTATTCCCATTTAGTCCAATTTTTTCTAATTCGTTTGTCAATATTAAAGATTGTTTGACAAATATATCAAAATACTTTTGTAATGTGCTTTTATTAAAGCTTCGCATTATTATTTTTCGATGTTTACTCCATATAGATACTAAAATAAATATTATAATAAGATATTAAAGAAAAAGAATATATAAACGTATAAAATCGTGATATTAAAAAAAACATATTAATTGAAATTTAATTAGTGATAATTATAAATTTGCCAAATTTTGTGTACGTGTGTGTGTGAATATGTGCAAATAAAAATATTCGACTACAAGACTGCAAGTAAATTTTGTTAAAAGCTGCTTTTTTATAATTATGTTATTATGTAAATTAAATATAGAAGTACTCTAAATTATATTGTATTTTATATTATATTATTATTATAAATATATTTGTTATATTTTCTATTATAAACTTATATATACAGGGTGTCCCGGTAAAGATGGGCAATCTCTCGTGGACAGGTAGAGCAAGTAAAAATAACCCCAAGTTCCTATAAAATTTTTTTTTTGTAATGCATTTCTACCGAGATATTTGTCTCTAAAATTTAAATTTAAGTATCATTTTTCTTAAATAACTTTTATATTATTTTGTACAATAAATCTTAATAATGTACAAGAACTTTTTTTATTATTAAGCGAAAATCTTGAAAATAGTGTGATAGATTTTTTGACATCTCGGAGTGCTAGTATCAGATCACCTATAAGTCTTTTAACTTACAAAACTTTAAAGTCGGTGTGCTTTTTTATATTTAAATTATGTTTTTAGATTCTTCGCATTTTTCTCTAAGAAAAAGGTGTTCTTGTTTTATTTCGTTAAAACTGTTTCCAAGAAAAATGCATTTAATCGATAGAAAGTAAACTTTTATTTGCATAATAACTGAATAATGGTTTGAATGATAATGCCCACGAGAGATTGCCTACCTTTACCAGAACACCCTGTATAATATAAAATATAAAATATATATATATATATCTAAAAATATCTTACAAGGAGCTGTGACTAATCCTTTGCCTAATATTGGTTCAAACATATTATATATCATACTCTTATCGACACTGCTTTGTAAAATCGTCTGCAATGTTATATATAAAATATTTTTTATTATTTCAAATGTATATCTGTTTTTGTCATTTAGACAATTGACATGTACATTTATCTTTTTGATTATATTATAATCGTTAAAAAGATATAAAAAGTTATTAATTTTACACGATATTTTAAATAGATACTAATTTCTGTAAATAAATAAATATAGCTAGTTATTCACATAAAAGAGAAACATAAGCGCGCTGTTTCCTTACCTTTATTTGATCTGGTTCATATATTACAATGAATAATTTTGTGCCTATCTCAAACTTGAATGGGGACGAATAATCTTCTGCTAATTTAAACGCCATATCCAAAAAATCTAAAATATTTTTTAGTATATCATATAAGATAATTTATCACAATATCTTATTATTTTAAATTAATGCAATGTTAGTGACAGTTAATTTTTGAGTAAATATTTTAATCTCTTTATTATTACCGTCAGATTTATATTGAAGAAAATAATAGGCACTTCCAATAAGTGGAAATGTTTTTGGACCAGGTATGTTGTTTATCGTTTTAACAGAAGATTGTTGGCGATAATTTAAGATGAAGTAACTTATGGCAATACATACTAGTATAATTAATACAGCAAACTGTATACTCAAAAATGCCATTATAATGAAGCAAGACAGTAACAGCGATGTAATAATATTTTATATTCGTAGCAGACTGCGTTTACAGATGTCATTAACGCTTTTATTATATCCTCCCCACGCTGCACATAAAATATTAGATAACATATTACATATTTACATAGATTTTCATATCTACATGTATTAACATATTCATATGTTTCAAAATGCAAATATGTTTTAAAAAATAGTAAAAACCGGTTCAGATTAGAACCTAAATAATATTTTTCATGTGTTATATATGTAACATATATTTCAACATATTTCGAAAATTTCTAAATTATAAAAAATTAAATAAGTTTTAATTTAAAATCAATGTTTCTTTATATTCAAAATGATAATCTTAACTTTATTAATGTGTCACATATGTAAGATATATTTTAACATACTTCGAATATTTCTAAATTAAATAAAAATTAAATAAGATTTAATTTAAAATCAATGTTTTGTTATATTCAAAATGATAATTTTAATTTTATATTTTATAAAAATCTTCACTTATGTTATTTAAAAAATTTTTTTTAATTTAATGTGTCTGCTTCGTTATCTTTATAAAAGAAATAAAATTCAAATGGAAAATCCAAATTTTTTTAAAAAGGAAATAAATATACAATAAAAAGTAATCAATAAAAATCCTATCGTTTATGGTTTTCTGTCTCTTTCTCTTTCTTTTTTTCTCTATCCCTTATTTTTTTTAAGATTATATACAATATTATATAAAGATTAGATAACTAAAGATGTTTTTTTACACATAATTGTTTTTTACATAATTTCATATAATTACACACTCTAACATTTTTTACATATAAATACGCAATGACGTATAATTTTCCAGGTGCGTCAATAAATTTATATTCATACTATACGAGCATTCAGTTTTTGTTCTGTTTCCAAGCATTTATAGTTATAAATGTTTTCTTTTTTATATTTGAGTTGAAAAAATTTTATCTAGTTCGTAGTTTATGAAATTCACTTCTTTATAAGACGAGAAATTCTGTTTAAGGCGAGAAATATAGGATGACTTGATAATAAAAATATAATGCAAGTGTTGATTATATGTGATCTGTGCACGCAACCTTAAAGTTGCGGGCGTGTATTGTTACACGAAAAAGAAGAGTAATAACTGTCTATTTTCTACTCTCGTTGACAACAGTGCTTTCTTCGTAATACCGGAGTGTTAAATCGTCTGGACTGCACGAGTCCTTTCTTCCACGTAATTTCTTCCACTAATCATCTATACCACGCCACTCACTAGGGTATACTGTTGAAACGACTTTCACGGAGTCGTAGTAACAACCGAGCGCGCGATAACAACTTGTTATGATAAAAAACGGAAAAGGACAGTACGATTCCAACTAGTTGGGCAATTTACCAAAGTCCAAGTCCTCTCACAAGATCATGAATCATCTTTTTCCATACACAGAAAGAAAGACTATTCTTATTATGACAATATCTTCAGTTTCAAAATGTAAATCTTGAAATGAGATTATATTGCGTTAAACAAAGAAAATTTGCTTGGATCAAGACATTTTATATACTTTATATATTTTATTTTAACGGATTACACTAAACTTTTAATCTAATTTTAATGTCCGCTTTCTTAACATAGCTATGTACAATTTAAAGTAATTACTGCGCTGAGGAAGACCTGAATAATCGGGTCGAAACTATTGTGCCGTCGGTACGACACTGGGTTCGAGATCCGTGAGGGACGGCAGAGCCAGGGCGCAGGAAGGCGTCTTTTTGTTTGATTAATTTGGAACGGTGTAATAGTTTAGAAAATCTAATATATTTTATCCATATACAGTGGTCGTTTTACAGGAGGTTCCTTCAGTTAGCGGTTGAGAGGTAGGCCGAGCTCGTTCGGCCTGGGGGTAATTTGATGAGCGTGACTGCTTCAGACGTGGTCGGTAGGCACGTGTCTGCGTACGTTAGCGATCTCGGCACTTAGATAGTAATTCGGTCTTATCACTGCTCGAGTACACTTGGTTTATTTATAAGAAAATAAAACCTCGCGCGTCTGAGCGGTGTTTTTTATACCGTTGAGCGACTGTCTTAAAATTCGGTCGGGTTGTTCAACTCGCGCTGAGCGCAAGCGCAGCGGGTCCAAGGGTCGGACTTTATTGCTTGTACTCTTTCGCAATGCTCGCCGCGGTGTTTGATAGCATTGAAAGTATTATATTTGATTAAATTTCAACTTATCATTAGAAAATT
The DNA here is from genome assembly GCF_047496725.1 of Anoplolepis gracilipes. Classification (NCBI taxonomy): domain Eukaryota; kingdom Metazoa; phylum Arthropoda; class Insecta; order Hymenoptera; family Formicidae; genus Anoplolepis; species Anoplolepis gracilipes. The sequence goes on along the minus strand of NC_132984.1, from coordinate 1,972,061 downwards.
GACGTCATTAGTAACAACCTGTTTTATTAAGCTCCTTCAAGCCTTTTTATTGTATAATTTTTATAAATTTATGGAGTAATCGATTATATATTACATTTTATATAGTTTAATCAAGAAAAATATATTCTTGTTATTTAAGAATAATTTTCTTGAATGGAGAGGAAAAAATGTTGGATAGAAAATAACACATGAATAACATTTCCAATGAATTTATTTTGCACTCCCTCCTTTTTTTTTATTTTAATAAGATTATTGTAAGCTTCCAATCAGAATTTAAAATTTAATAGTAGAGTCTCTCTTCTTTCTCTATTCTGATTGACATCCTCCGCATCTATCTAATCTAACACCCGCGATTAAAACACGCACACACACACATACACACATACACACACATAAACACCAATTAGAATTTAATTTCATGTCTACGTATACACATATTTGTAACCAAACTTAGCGACAATTAGATGTAATATATATTCAAAACTATGAATAAATTTATGTAATACTAAAACTCAATTCTCTCAGTGACTTCTAACTTCTCTATCGGTTGAAAGATCGCACTTGGTTCTATCCCCGCGTAATAAGGATTAATTTCCTTTACCAAAAAGGACCTTTCGACGAATGTCCGAAATAACAAGTAAGTAACTCATCCTTCCCGAGTCTGGACGTAACAGAGACAATCATGAATTATCAAAATAAATAATTCATATAGGGATATTTTTATATACAATATATTTTTATATTATAATAATTATACTATTATATATTATGACAATAAATAATTTAAAGAAATTAAAGAAAAATCATGTTTTTATCAACTAAAATAAATAGAGCTAGCCAAAGTAAAATCTCTTTGACAAAAATGTCTAAAGTCAATAGATTATTATTTAATAATATGCATAAATAGATCTTTTTCTTTTTCTTTGATGGCACTACAGTTCATATCGAAAGGAACCAGAGCTAGCTTCCTTTAGCATTGCGTTCCCGACATCCCGTTCCACAATGCGCTTTTTCCAGTTTCTCCCCCCCCCCCCCCAGCATCTTTTAAGCATATTTCTATTTTCCTCTGCTTAAATCGTCGTATTAAGTATTCTAAGGGACTATTCTCACTTCTTTTGTCCCTTCATCTTCCGACAAGGTATTTCTCCCTTACCTTTCGGTAAGGATACAGCAGCGTACACACCCCGAGCCGACGAAGTGAGGGTGAGCGGGAAGCGTGATGCTTCATTTCCGTAGATTTTCCATGCAGTGCACATCATCGCCCACTAGTCGACCGTATGTTCCGACCGATGCCGCATAAGTAGAGATGGTGCATAAATAAATGCATAACCGCGAATAACATTGACGCAGTAGAATATTTTTATTCATAACTGCGTGCAATAGTACATTACTATGTATTATAAGTTAGAGATTAAAGTCGCTAGTATTTAATTATAAACAACGGGTTAATTAAAACGACTAAGTGACATATTTAATTGTTCCATAATTAAGTTCTACTTTTAAACATGTCCCATTGGATTCTTTCTTCTCTTTTTTAATTTAACGTTTTACACTTGAAAAGGTCCACAACCATATGGTCAAAACGTCGTGTGAATAAATTGAATGATTTTGGCTAGTCAAATCGTTTTAATTAATCTGTTGTTTATTACTATGTATGTATGGCGTAGAAGTGTGAAAATGCAGCGAAGGGTTTTAACGAAAATATTAAATTAATTGCGAATTATGGATATACTATACCTACTTTTTCAAACGACAAAGCATTAAAAAAAGATGGAGAATTTTGAATAATTCTGAAAATATGCAAGATAGAAAAAAATATTCCAGAAAAATTGCAGGATTTTAAATGACGCATTACGTAGTAATACCAATATGACCTTGAAGAGCTTTCTCAAGATCACATGTAGATTACATTGAAATTTTTAAAGGGAAATCTCAATTATTTATTGCACATTCTTGTAGTTTACCTCGAAAATTTCTGGAAACACTATAAAGTATTTTTTTATTCAGTACTTTTTGAGTTATAAGACTTGAAAGTTACAGTACCGTCAACATTAGCATTATCCAAGGTATTTCGGCTAGTAAAGGCAAGACTAAAGATCGATTCGGCCAGTGAAGGCAAGACCAAAGATCGATTGAAATTATTATCTAACATTTGCTTTTATTTTTATTTTAAATATTGTAATCCAAGTTACATTCTCTTGGCTTTTTAAATTTTTTGATTACTTTTTTTTCGGTACTTACAAATATTTCTTACAATAATTTCATAGTTATTATGCCAAATTTTACAGAACCAGAGAGAACATCTTTTTTAATGATACGGAGATGGGGTAGGATTATAGAAGATTTTACAATAAAGTTTTGCAACTGTTCAATCAGACATTTCACGATGAAAAGAATGCTATTTTTAAATCTACCGTTGGAAAAATAATCGCAGCCACTTTGAGAACACCGACAGCATGAAAAATTGCCTAATATGTAGACGCCCAACATCAGTAACTAGCAAAGAAAAGCAAATAGCTATTGCGCATTTATTCATTAAAGATCCTCATCTCAGCGTTTGCAAAGTAGCTCAGTAACACGACCTTAGTATAGGATCAATATATAACATTTTAAAGAAAAAAATCATGTTTTATTTCAGTTGGCGCAATTTATTGATATTATTATCTTTGTAAAAATAATTTTTTATACTAATAAAAAACAATTTTTTGTATTTACTTTATGTTATATAATATTATTTTTTTTTAATGAAATTTTAGACAATTGCATGAATCATGCAGTTTTCACAGCACACTTTGATACATGTTCCAAAACGTTGACTTTACTCCCATTTAGTCCAATTTTTTCTAATTCGTCCATTAATATTAAAAATTGTTTGACAAATATCTAAAAATATTTTCGTAACATGCTTTCATTAAAGCTTGGCGTGATTATTTTTCGATGTTTACTCCATAAAGATACTAAAATAAATATAATAAGATATAAGAAAAAAAAAATATATAAACTCATAAAAGCATGATATTAAAGAAACATGTTAATTGAAATTTAAATAGTAATAATTTTAAATATGCCAAATTTTGTGTGTGTGAGTGTGTGTGTTGTGCTGTCAGAGTACAAAAACAAATATGTAACTGCAAGTAAATTATGTTATAATAGCTGCTTTTTTATAATTATGGAAATTAAATATAGAGGTAACTTTAAATTATATTATATTTATATTGTTGCGTCCGTGCCACCGATTCGATAATAATCGAAACACACACACACACACGTGTGTGAACAGAAGAAAGTTATTCAATGCAAAATTCTGTTAGATGAATGGTCACACTACTTTTGCTCCATAATTTTCAATAGAGATTTCTCGATTACTTTACAACCCGGAGCTTACACCAGTGATTTTTATTTGTTCACGTGCAAATAGTGTTGCTAGAAACGTAGTATTTTTAATGAGAGAATACAAAAAATTAATTATCTAGATTCTAGATAAGTTCATTTAAATAAATAAAGAAAAACACTTTGCAAGGTTATCGGAGATTGATCTTTGAATTGCTCTCGTAGTATGTTAAAAAACTAAAGCAAACAACTTTGTTTGCAATCGGTTCTTTATTATAACAAATAGTGTTATTTATGTGTTAGCAGTATATTCTTCATCTTTATTATTCGTATATTGAAGATAATCCAAAAAAAGAACAAAACATTTATTAATATTAAAGAGAGTTTTTACACAAATACACAATGTAAGTGCATTTATTTACTGCGCTTGATTTTTATTAGCATTATTTCTTCTTGATTTTTTATATTTAATATAATAAATTATGTTTTATTTATATACAAATATAAATACGTAGAAGTTATGTAGAAATATTTTACATACCGCTAGTATCATCGTAATTATAGATTACCATGTAATTTTTCTTGCGAAGATTTGTCTTTCTGAAATACTTCTATTAGAATATGAAGAAGTAGTGCCCTACCTATATGATTTAAAAAACAAAATTTCAAATTTTATGTATACGTGCGTTCATATGTGTGTTTGTATATATGTTAATTACTTTCTCATGATAGCAAAATTCGATATGCTACTTTGATAATTATTATTAAAATTAAATTTAAAAGAAAACAATATTTTTAAAATTTATTTTGCTGACACTCTACAAACTTTACATCATAATACAATAATGAGAAGATAGAAATAAACAATGGACAAAAACTTACGAGTTTCAGATTTACTTTAGGTATTCTTTTCATTTGATGCATATATTTGTTCTTGTATTAACTGTAATAATAATAGATTACATAGTAAGTAAAATATTGTACAAGTTAAAAATAAATATTTATTATTAATATATGCAGTACTTACCTTATTTGTAAAAGAATGAAAGAAATTTTCATATTGTTGCTGTTCTTGTCCGACAGCCGTGAAATTGAATATAAAATTAGGATGTAAGAATATATTTCGCATTCTTAATCTAATAGGTCTTTTGAAGCTAAAACATTTTTCTTTTAAAGTAATATTTTATAAAATATATAAAAGCAAATTTAATTAATCATGATTGTTAAGTTTCACGAATAGAATTAAGAAAACAAGGTTATTTTATCTTCTTACTATTTCAACATATTGATTGATTTGATTTGATAGAGATTCTATTTTGATGTCAGTCATTGTGCCTTTATAACACCACACGAAAAACAAACTTATTATTTAGGATCAATGTAATTAATGATAAAGTATTTTATCTAATTTTATCAAATATCAAATATATTACGTAAGAATTGCTGCAAATTATGCTGTATCATTTTGTATAGTCATTAAATATGTTTTTATTATAGAAAATTTTTATTAATGACAAAATTAAATAAAATAAAGTACGTACTAAATATAATATGAATAAATCATTACAAAGCAGCATACAGTTTTTTGCATTAAATTTTTATGATTTTTACCTTCCTTCTTATATTTCTGATATTGTAACTTTTGTAAGAAAGATATAAATATAAATAAGTGTAAATAAGTTTTTTATTTTTACAATAAGTGGCACGCTTCTTTTACATCATAATTTTTTGTAAGAAAAACATATTTAAAAAATAAAGAATAAAATACGTTTCTTTATATAATATCTCTCTTGATATATTAAACTGATATTTTTAATATACTAATCTTTTGAATAAGCGTGCTTGAATTCGGTGCTTTCTTTCATGTTTTCTTGAAAAGGAAAAGTTCTATTTATATGTATTGACATTCTCATACTATAATATTTGAAGAAATATTAATATTATGATTACAACAAATTCAAATGAAAGGAATCTAATTCTGTTGTTAAATTATTCTTATTACACAATTTTATACTGTTTGAAATTTTATCTTTAAGTCAATAACGTTTAATATTATTGAATTTATCAAGACACATGATGGTGTCTAGTGCCAAGTTCATATGCTCCTGTTATTATACGCGAGTCGATTAGTTGAGAGTATTAGAGTATTGTTCCTGAATAACGGCTGAATTAATGAAACTTTTAATAAGTTAATAGAAAGCTTGAATTTGTTTAATATTACGAAAATATGTTTACTCTTGCTTTACGTATATCCTATAAAGAGAATAGACGATGCAAGGTTCCAATATAAAAATTTATGTTTAAGAACCGTCTATGTTATCATCAACCATAATTATGCTAATGCAGTACGATAAAGGTATTCGACATAAAATTATTTTAAGAAAAAAAATATCAAAATAATTTATATATTTATAAAAAATACACATCTTATAGTGCTCTGTTGCGCCAAATTTTTATACTTTTTTATAGTTTTAGTACGTTGCTTTAGTGTTTTCTTTCGATGACGCAATTTATTGATATTATTATTTTTGTACGAATAGTTTTTTCAATAATAAAAAACTATTATTTATATAATAACATTATTTGTATAATAATATCATTTTTTGTAATAAAATTTTCGAAAATTGGCGCATAAACTTGGCATCTTTCTTTTCTTCACCTCTTTTAAAGATTAATACAAATTATTATTGTTTGTCCGCTTCTTTTTTTTATCTCTTGCAAAATTTTTTATCTTTTTTAATTTTTACGAAAACAAATATATGTAGATGTTTTACAAATAAAAATACGTAATCTCTTACTATATGCAGTTCTCAAATTATACTTTGATATATGGTCTAAAAGGATGACTTTATTCCCATTTAGTTCAAGTTTTTCTATTTCGTCCATCAATATTAAAGATTATTCGACAAATATATCCAAATATTTTCGTAATATAATTTTATTTAAGCTTGGCATTATTATTTTTCGATGTTTACTCCAAAAAGATACTAAAATAAATTATTAATATATAACAAAAAAAATATTAAAAAATAAAATATATAAACGTATGAAATCATGATATTAAAACATATTTGTTGAAGTTTAATTAGTGATAATTTTAAATTTACAACATTGTATGCGTATGTTGTATGTGTAAATGTGTGTGTGCTGTCAAAATGCAAATACAAATATATGACTGCAAGGAAATTACGTTATAAAAGCTGCTTTTTTATAATTATGTTATTATGTAATTAAATATAGTAGCAACTTTAACTTAAATATATATATATATATATATATATATATATATATATATATATATATATATATTATATTTTACAAATATCTTACAAGGGATTGTGATTAATCCTTTGCCAAACATTGGTTCCAACATTTTATATGATGCTCCTTTATCGACACTGCATTGTAAGATTGTTTGCAATGTTATATAAGAATATTTTTAATTATTTTGAATGTATATCTATTTTTGTCATTTAGACAATTAACATGTTCTTTAAAAGTATCTTTTGGTTATATTACTGATATGTTATTATATAATCGTTTAAAAAATATAAAAAGTTATCATTTTTATACAATATTTTGAATTGATAATTCTAAATAAGTATAGATAATTTTTCACATAACTATGAAATATAAACGCTCTGTTTTTTTACCTTTATTTGATCTGGATCATATATTCCAATGAATAACTTAGTGCCTATCTTAATCTACTATAATTTTTTTTATATATGTCTATATTTTATATATGTGCAATAAAACAATATTAAACACATAAACATATGTAAAGCACATACATAAAGATTTAGAATAAATAATTATCAAATTTTGTCAATAAATTTTTATTTGGAATATTTCATATCTATACTTATACTTTGATTTTAAGTTTATGATTATGTTTATATATTTATTTACAGTAATATCCAATAATACCTATATACATACATAGTTCTAACTATACTGATTTAAAATATCCAATGTTAAAAAAAATGTGAATTTTACGCCTATGATTATAATAATTGATGTTATAAACATAAATCGGCATAATTGCATTTGTTAGACATTTAAAATTAGCAGTGCGAAATACAGATATTATTATTAAATTAAATTACTATAAATATGTAAACATAATATTAATAAAAGCATAATCTATTAAAATGAAAAGTATACATTTACATATATTTATAAATATATTTATAAATACATTGTATTGTAATGTTACCATGATATTACATTGCAATATTTCTCAAGGCGGACATTTTACTATCGTAGTCTTTCTGTAATATTGCAGTAATATTTCGCAATGTATTGGTAATATTACAATCTTGTAATATAACATTCCTGCAATATCCCAGATAGCCAAGCGTGATTGATTTGTTTTTTAGACGTCTTTAAATGACATACATACATTAAAAAACATATTTACACTTATTTATATTTATATCTTTCTTACAAAAGTTACAATATCAGAAATATAAGAAGGAAGGTAAAAATCATAAAAATTTAATGCAAAAAACTGTATGCTGCTTTGTAATGATTTATTCATATTATATTTAGTACGTACTTTATTTTATTTAATTTTGTCATTAATAAAAATTTTCTATAATAAAAACATATTTAATGACTATACAAAATGATACAGCATAATTTGCAGCAATTCTTACGTAATATATTTGATATTTGATAAAATTAGATAAAATACTTTATCATTAATTACATTGATCCTAAATAATAAGTTTGTTTTTCGTGTGGTGTTATAAAGGCACAATGACTGACATCAAAATAGAATCTCTATCAAATCAAATCAATCAATATGTTGAAATAGTAAGAAGATAAAATAACCTTGTTTTCTTAATTCTATTCGTGAAACTTAACAATCATGATTAATTAAATTTGCTTTTATATATTTTATAAAATATTACTTTAAAAGAAAAATGTTTTAGCTTCAAAAGACCTATTAGATTAAGAATGCGAAATATATTCTTACATCCTAATTTTATATTCAATTTCACGGCTGTCGGACAAGAACAGCAACAATATGAAAATTTCTTTCATTCTTTTACAAATAAGGTAAGTACTGCATATATTAATAATAAATATTTATTTTTAACTTGTACAATATTTTACTTACTATGTAATCTATTATTATTACAGTTAATACAAGAACAAATATATGCATCAAATGAAAAGAATACCTAAAGTAAATCTGAAACTCGTAAGTTTTTGTCCATTGTTTATTTCTATCTTCTCATTATTGTATTATGATGTAAAGTTTGTAGAGTGTCAGCAAAATAAATTTTAAAAATATTGTTTTCTTTTAAATTTAATTTTAATAATAATTATCAAAGTAGCATATCGAATTTTGCTATCATGAGAAAGTAATTAACATATATACAAACACACATATGAACGCACGTATACATAAAATTTGAAATTTTGTTTTTTAAATCATATAGGTAGGGCACTACTTCTTCATATTCTAATAGAAGTATTTCAGAAAGACAAATCTTCGCAAGAAAAATTACATGGTAATCTATAATTACGATGATACTAGCGGTATGTAAAATATTTCTACATAACTTCTACGTATTTATATTTGTATATAAATAAAACATAATTTATTATATTAAATATAAAAAATCAAGAAGAAATAATGCTAATAAAAATCAAGCGCAGTAAATAAATGCACTTACATTGTGTATTTGTGTAAAAACTCTCTTTAATATTAATAAATGTTTTGTTCTTTTTTTGGATTATCTTCAATATACGAATAATAAAGATGAAGAATATACTGCTAACACATAAATAACACTATTTGTTATAATAAAGAACCGATTGCAAACAAAGTTGTTTGCTTTAGTTTTTTAACATACTACGAGAGCAATTCAAAGATCAATCTCCGATAACCTTGCAAAGTGTTTTTCTTTATTTATTTAAATGAACTTATCTAGAATCTAGATAATTAATTTTTTGTATTCTCTCATTAAAAATACTACGTTTCTAGCAACACTATTTGCACGTGAACAAATAAAAATCACTGGTGTAAGCTCCGGGTTGTAAAGTAATCGAGAAATCTCTATTGAAAATTATGGAGCAAAAGTAGTGTGACCATTCATCTAACAGAATTTTGCATCGAATAACTTTCTTCTGTTCACACACATTAATGTGTGATTAGAAACGCAGCGATAGAGAGCAAATTCATGTTGCAGTACTAGAAGTTGGTTGAAATTCCAATATCGCGGCATCGTATTTTAATGACAACTTATGCCGCACTATAACAAGCACTACGCCTCAATTCCAATGGCGATTATGTAAAAAATGATATTTATTAATCGTAAGAAAAATGGTTTCAATCTAGAAACAAATACCTAATGTTTTCAGCACATTTCTGGATCAATTATTGAAAAGTTAACAAAAATTTAAATGTGGTTTCCTACGTACTTATTTTCTCTTTTTTTCATGCGCGATTTAACGGTTATCCGCCTTGGTTTATATTTAATTTCTCGTCGGTATGTTAATTACATTTATATTTTTCTTTTGGTGCATTGTGTTAATATCTTACTTTGCATTGCAAATGATTTTTGCAGTTGCAAATTTGTTTTATTTTGGCTACGAAAACCAATTTAATACGCATTTGTGTAATACAGTCTGCAAATGTTTTGTACTTTTTAGTTTTGACTATTTTTGTAGCCTATAGGCTATATATTAAGGCTATATATTTTCATAATTTACATATTTGTCAATTAATTGAGTAATCCATTATAAGAAAGATAAAATGCAATAATTGATTGCCGCAACGGCAGAAATGGTGTCCGTCGGCAACTTCAGAATCACATGCATACACATGAAATTAGTACATATGTATACGTATGATTTCTGTTGTATGTGTGTAACGCTGAAGTTGTCGACGGACACCATTTCTGCCTGTACCCGTACATACACAGATTATATATAATCAACGATTGTATTGTATGTTTTTTAAAAACATGATAAGATATACTCGGCAATGTGAGCCCATGCGCGGATGTTGATGCGTAAAGAAACTGCGTAAAGAAATTAATTCTTTTCACGAAAGAATTTTAATTAGTGCACAGAGCACATATTTAGATTTTCATTTTTGAGAGTTCTAAAAACCCCTCTATACTCCCCTAAAGAGATGTAGACGAGAAAAAATATCAGGGTGAAGTCGCTGAATCGGAAATTGAACCCGAGTCTTTCGCTTGCCGGGCGACTGCTCTTATCACTGAGCTATTCAGTCCCACACCGATACTTCTCTCGTCTATTTGTTTATAAACCTCTTGATAGATAAACTGAAGAACGCGATTTTTCAGCCCCGCGTGAATTTTAATAATTTGAAAATATATTCGGCTCCAATATTGTATGTTTTTTATTATCAAGTCGTCCTTATATATTTCTTGTTTTATTATAAAGAAACAAACAATTAACTTTACAATTAACTATGAACTAGATCCAAACTTATTAAATTATAATATCAAAAAAAAACATCTATAAATTCTAACTAATTATGCTTGGAAACAGGAAAAAACTCCAAGTTCGTATAGCATGAATAAAAAATATATTGGTCCATATGAAAAAGAGTACATGTCGCAGTTTATTTATATATAAAAAGTGCTTTAGTGTGCAATTATATAAAATAATTATGTATAAAAAACATCTATATATCTAATCTTTATGCAGTATTGTATATAATCCTAAAAAGATAAAGAGAATGAGAAAAAAGAAAGAGAAAGAGAGAGAAAACCATGAAAGTAAGATTTTTATCGATTATTATTTTTATTGTATATTTATTGCATATGTATTTTCTTTCAAAAAAAATTTAAATTTTCTACTTAAATTTTTTTTCTTCTATAAAGATAAAGTAGCAAACACATTAAATTAAAAAAAAGTTTTTAAATAGCAAGAAAAGTAACGATTTTTATAAAACATAAAATTAAAATTTATTTTTTTTTAAATTTGTTTATTTTTTTATTAAAATTTATTTATTATTTTGGACATAAAAAACACTGATTTTAAATTAGAACTTATTTAACTTATATTTGTTTTACGCTTAGAAATTCTTAAAATCTTTCATATGTACTTCACAAATATCACGTAATAAGTGTTTTTTAATCTGATAAGATGTAAATATTATTGCGCATAAACTGGTTCTTACTCATTAAGCATATGTACATCTTAAAAAATATATAAATACATTAATATGTAGACATGTAAATATGTAATATGTAATATGTCAATATGTTAACTTGTTAGAATATTTATACATGCTTGAAGTTTGCGTGGGGAAAATACAATAAAAGCGTTAATAACATCCGCAGACGGTTGTCTCGAAAAAGTCTCCGTTGTCAAGAGATTAATAAATAAATAACTAGTACGATCGAACTCCACAGTACACGAGTCAACAATTTGTTTCGTCGTTAATCAACCGTCACTAATATTGTTAAAGAGTGAGTGAGCTTCATAACAGTTTTTGAACAGTGATCATCAATACATAATTTAATTAATTATATTAAAAACATCACCCATTCTTACAGATATCAACGAACATTGATATTCACACACAATATTATCAGGTTAGTGGTTTCTTTTATTGTTAACTATGTTCGTCTGCAATAAACATCTATCGGAGTAGGTTCACACAACTAAGACAGTAGCGTTTTACATTTATACTCATAACACATTATTAAATATTCTCGTTTTAATTTAAAAATTTTTATATTTGTGATTTAATTTTTGCGCTGATGAAGACTCAAAGATTGAGCTCGAAACGTACGCATCCAAATAATTATATAATTGAATTGTAATTTTTTGATAACATTTGTCTATTTAATATCTTCGTATGAGTAGAGTTACGTAAATGCGATATAAAGATTCTCTTAACATTTGTCATTTTTGATATGAGGATTGATTTGCGTTATAATAATGCGATATAGAACACCGCTATTAGTAATTTTATTATTGAAGATTATGTGACATTTGTAATAAGTATTTTCTGATATTATTTATAATACGCCTTAATTTGTTTTAATTATTATATGATTGTTTAATTAATACCTAACTCGTTTAACACGACTTAATTTTTGCCCTCTATTGCCGTTTTTAACTTATCTAATAATAATTCATATTTAAGAGAGTACTGACTTTATTATTTAAATAAATAACGATTGCCAGATTTTTGAATAGCTGTCGACCGTGTCGGATGTATGTACTTTCGAACGGCTTCGCGAATTTCTCATTTGGTGTACATAATTTATTGTTGTTTATTAAAACGTTCTTATTTGTTCCTTTAAATAAGTGTTTTAATTATTTTGCGGCTCGCGAGTGTTGGTGTGTTGTGTGTGTGTGTGTGTTTCGATTATTATCGAATCGGTGGCACGGACGCAACAATATAAATATAATATAATTTAAAGTTACCTCTATATTTAATTTCCATAATTATAAAAGAGCAGCTATTATAACATAATTTACTTGCAGTTATATATTTGTTTTTGTACTCTGACAGCACACACACACACACTCACACACGCAAAAACACACACATACACACACACAAAATTTGGCATATTTAAAATTATTACTATTTAAATTTCAATTAACATGTTTCTTTAATATCATGCTTTTATGAGTTTATATATTTTTTTTTTTAATATCTTATTATATTTATTTTAGTATCTTTATGGAGTAAAAATCAAAAAATAATCACGCCAAGCTTTAATGAAAGCATGTTACGAAAATATTTTTAGATATTTGTCAAACAATTTTTAATATTAATGGACGAATTAGAAAAAATTGGACTAAATGGGAGTAAAGTCAACGTTTTGGAACATGTATCAAAGTGTGCTGTGAAAGCTGCATGATTCATGCAATTGTCTAAAATTTCATTAAAAAAAAATAATATTATATAACATAAAGTAAATACAAAAAATTGTTTTTTATTAGTATAAAAAATTATTTTTACAAAGATAATAATATCAATAAATTGCGCCAACTGAAATAAAACGTGATTTTTTTCTTTAAAATGTTATATATTGATCTTATACTAAGGTCGTGTTACTGAGCTACTTTGCAAACGCTGAGGTGAGGATCTTTAATGAATAAATGCGCAATAGCTATTTGCTTTTCTTTTGCTAGTTACTGATGTTGGGCGTCCACATATTAGGCAATTTTTCATGCTGTCGGTGTTCTCAAAGTGGCTGCGGTTATTTTTCCAATGGTAGATTTAAAGGTAGCATTCTTTTCATCGTGAAATGTCTGATTGAACAGTTGCAAAACTTTATTGTAAAATCTTCTATGATCCTACCCCATCTCCGTATCATTAAAAAAGATGTTCTCTCTGGTTCTGTAAAATTTGGCATAATCGCGTGTGACTTGACGTACGTAGACACTACAGCCTACTACTGTGCCTCTTGGTGTAGCCACATAAAGCTTAATGTAAGATTATCTAAATGTTTTTATGTGTTTAAATTAGTATGAATTATCAGTTGTATAAATAATTAAATTGAAATGAAAAAAGACAAGTCTCTGGTTTTATTTTCCTGATTTTAAACGAGATACATATTTTCATTGAACTTAATAACAAAATTACACTATAGTTATAGCTTTTTTATTACACTATATTGTCATAGGTTTTTTATTAAATATAAAAAAATTTACTGCGGGTGACTCTTGACATGAGATACTACCATGTTATTTGATGTATCTACATAAAGATTGTAAAATTACAAGCTTATCTGAATGTATTTAATTTAATATAAATAATTATTTGAAATAAAAAAAAATGAATCTGGTTTTATTTTTCTGATATCAAACAAGATATACGTTAATACTCAGATAGCCAAATGTTCCGATTTTGCAATCATGTTGCTGATAACCGTTGCAGCAACTAATTTTAAAAAACTAGAGACAAGGTGCGACAGCATTATGCTTGTCGGGTTGAGCTCACGTGATTTATAATTCTCAGAACAGCAAACTGATAGTAATATGGTAACATCGATTGCCGTCAACAAACAAAGAAACTTGACAGCAACTTGATGACAATTTATATTCATCAATTTGTCATCCGTGATTAATACAATATTAATGTATTCGGACTTGGGAATGGTATCTTTGTAAACTTTAATGAATCTGTTGAGTTTATTAATGCTATAGAATGAAGCAACAGTATTATATCCTCTAATATAATTATTGAAGTTATCTGTTAAACCAGGTAGATAAGGGACGGGAAAGTATGAAGTGTTTAATTTTTCTTTTTTATTTGGATTTATTTTTGATAATGTTTTTTTGTGGAGAAATTTTGCATCTTACGTAGGGCAAACGAGGAGGAAATTAAAAATTAGAATTACTAAACACCGTAAACATATTAATAAAAATACATCCGTAAAATCGGTTATCACTGATCATAAACTTAATTATAACCACGATTTTAAATGGGATGACGCCATTATTCTAGATAAAGAATCATACTATAATAAGCGCTTGATTTCAGAGATGATACACATTAAAAAACAAGAGAATAGTTTGAATTTACAAACCGACACAGATAACCTGCCTGACATTTACAATAATATTATTAAGAAAATACCAAACTAACGATCGAGTTATATATAAGAAAGTTGAAGCATCGGGGGAACATTATTGTTTTTGTTTTTGACACGACACCATGTAATTTTTTGTAAAGATGTCAAGGAGTTCGTTTTACACACATTAAAAACGATGATGCCATCTCAACTGCAGCGTCTTGTAAGATTAAAAAGATTTTTTATCGTCTAATACTTATACGCTAACCGATTGACTTAATTAATCATTAGAATGTCAAAAAATTCTCAAAGATCGTGCCTAATCTGTCAATAATATTAACCTAATTCATTTTTAACTACTGACTCTTAAAATCTTTATTTCCAGAATTTTGACAATTCTTTTGAATAATTGATCTCTCTAACTATCGAACTAGAGAAGACCAATTACAAAAAGACAATTATCAAAAAGAAGATATGTTGTCCACGTTTACATTCTCGTCAACATATGTTCGTTGCGTCTCTAACTTGACATATTATGAGCAGTTACCAATCATCGACATTATACGTCCTTCGTGTCTTTTTTGCGGAAATTGTACTTAACTTTTGGTCTTTTTATAACATCCGTTTTTTTATATAACCATGTAATAACTTTGTTAATTTTTGCGCTGAAAATAACCTGAATTATTGGGTCGAAACGTCCGTCACTATTATTATTTCTATTTATATTTTTGTTTATTCATTTACATCAACGTGACAGTGTTACTTATTTAGACTATATTATTGTGACAATGTTACTCAATTAATTTCGTTCCGATTTAATTATATTTATGTTTTTAACAAGAACTTGTCTTTAATTAAGATTCCTTTATTTTCAAGCTCCTATTATGCCTTATTTATAATGTTATTTTATATATATATATATATATATATATATATATAATATATGTTAATATTTCGAATATAAGGCTTTTTAATGATACAATAATTACTGGAGAGAGCACTCCTAGGGCATACTGTCTCAATGACTCTCGCGGAGTCGTGATAACAACTGAGAGCGCGATAACAATTTGTTATCATAAAAGACGAGAAGAGCAGTACGACTCTATTAGATAATCTATTAGAAAATAATAAATACACTTAATATCAAAGTCCAAATCCATCTTGCTTCAAAAACCATGTTCATTAAA
The DNA here is from genome assembly GCF_047496725.1 of Anoplolepis gracilipes. Lineage (NCBI taxonomy): Eukaryota > Metazoa > Arthropoda > Insecta > Hymenoptera > Formicidae > Anoplolepis > Anoplolepis gracilipes. The sequence goes on along the minus strand of NC_132984.1, from coordinate 1,956,013 downwards.
AAAAATTATTTAATTAGAAAACTTTTCTATTTTCTAAGTATCCGAGAGTAAATTCGCAGATGATTAATATTATTAAAATAATAATTTCTTACACAATTAACTGATTGATATAATCTTTGAGCCAATTATCGAGTCGATTTATCATGAGCTTCTCTCGATCATCTATTACCTGTAAATATTTCGATATTTATTATTTTATTTATTAATTAATTATTACTTATCTTAATATTTATGAAATTTTCTATGCTTACTTGCAAATGTATATCGTGTGACGCGGAAAGAGTAGTAGTCAAAATATATTTGTCACACACATCTTTAAGATCAGCTGGTATATGTGCCTCATCCGCAAAACCGCTTAAATAATATGAAATTAATTCATTCATAGTATTGTTATAATCAGTTTCTGAATTTCGTAATAGAGAGAAGTATCCTCGTGCGGTTTCTAAGAATAAATTGACCATGTCCACTATGTTAATCCTAAAGACTTCATTTATATCCTTTTTTATAAAAAAAAATTCTTCTTAATTCATAATTATCAAATTAATCTTATTCATGATACTTTTTGTAAATTAATGTCATACACATACTTCCATCTGATCGTGTAATACAACTTCTTTAGACATTAATTGATTTTGTATCTTAGACAACAAATAATTGAATTCATTAAATAATTCTTTTGTAACTTTTGCATCAACGGCATCAGTTGCATCAGCTTCTTCTTCTCGCTCAAAGCTTTTATTACATTTTTTATATTTGCAAATATCTCTGTTTTTTTTTCGAATACTTCATCCACAATTCTTAAACAAATAAATTCCTGTAAGCCTAATTCATATAATTCGTAGCATGTTGCAGAGAAAGTCTTTTTGTATTCTTCAAATGCTTTCTGTGTATCTTCATTTATTGTGAATAACATCCTATCCGCTATGCATATAAACATTTAATAAATGATATACGTATGTGATAAGAGAAATGAAATAAATCTACCTTCATCGCGAGAAAACATTTGTTGAAAAAGATAATCTTTATCGAGATACTCCACGTATGATACAGATAATAATGCAACTCTGTCTTTAAATTCTCGTTGTAATTCTAATTCTGTTTGTACTTTTGCCTCGTTTTCTTCGAGATTACTAATTATACGACTATAAAAATAAAATAACACAGTTATTCATATATCATGCAAAATATAAAAACTTTTTAATATTGTTATCTTAAAATAATCACTAATGCTTATCGATGGCAGTTTGACGAACACTTTCAAGTATCATTCTATATTAATAGTAAATTAATTGCGGCACAAATGCAAACAGATAATCCAAGTATCCATCTATTTCAGTGCAAGGATTATCGTATGTGTTTAAACTTCTCAGTGATTTAAAATCACGCAAATATATGACCTGTATCAATAGAATTTTATGAATAATAAAGAAGTAATGTATAAAGGAGAGAGAGAGAGAGAGAGAGAGAGAGAGAGAGAGAGAGAGAGAGAAACAGCTAGTTATATACATGCTCCCAGTCCTTGATCTTATTTTTACCAATATTCAAAATTGTCAATTTCTTTAAATTATTTATGCCTTGTACAATAGAAATTTCATTACTGTATAAAAGCAAAATCTCCAGTTGATCTAAATTATCCAAGTTTTCCATAACTTTAATACGATTAAAGGAAAGGTCCAATTCCTTAAGATGGGCAAGTTCATCTAGATTCTCGATTCTTTCGATAACATTATGGGACAGTGATAATTTGACTAAGTTTTTCAATAGCTAAAGATGATCAATGTTTAGAACATCTACAACAAATACGTGATAAAGTAAGTAGAAAAATTCACATCGTTGTATATACTAACATTGTGTGTGCGTGTGCATGTGGAGGGGAGGGGGTGGAAATAATTTTACTTTTCACGTGAAATTTATACAAAAACTACAATTGTTTATGATGTAGCTATAACTTTTTAGTTCTAATTTTAATTTTTTCAAACGCGATTTAAATCATGTTTGTCAAAAATTTATGCAGAAAGTTTTGTTATTTTGGTAAATGTTGACATTAGCAGACCCAGCCCCGAGTCACCTTGACCTTGACATATGTTGTCAAGGTTACCCTCCTGAGTGACCTTCAGAAGGTTTTAGCCGTCGCTCGTTTTTTATTAAAAAGTTATTAACAAAAAAAATTTCATTCATTATAAGCTATCAAAGTGTTTTTATTTTATCGACAAATATATACGAATCTTTACCTTTGAATGTTTGTAACGACTTTTTCAACAGACAAAATCGTCCTCTGTTTTGTTTTTTTAAAAAAGAAAAAAACAGACTAGACAAGAAGTTCGATTTCTTATGGCTCAAACAAAGAAATATTGAGGCGTTGAACCGATTAATTATTATTGTTTGCCACATCCTTCTTCCACCAATAACAATGTTTTACGAAAACAACATTTTAGTTTTACAACAAAATTCTTTGCTAATGATCTTCCTTTTTCTAATGGAGGTGTCAATGTACACATAGATCCTTTGTCTTACTCGAATTTAAGCACCAATCTTGACAAGATTAGAGAACAATGGTTCATTAATTTATCGAACAAAAATATTTCACAAAATATACGCTGTCTTTTACAACTAGGGAATAACTTTAGTCTCCCTATTATTAATAATTCTAACTTAACGGCCGTATTTATTAAAGACATCGAAAGCAATTTGAAAAAACTTCCAGTCGAAAAAAGAATGCATTTTAGGGATCGATCTAAGAGCATTTTATTGAGAGAGTTTCCAGATACTCCTACCCTAAAACGTCACAATATAAGTGGTTACTGCATTCATTTGCCACTACCAAAAAATTCTTACAGAACAACAAGGATCTGATCCTCACACGAGCTGACAAGGGGAATGTAACCGTGACTCTTGATAAGGTAGAATATATACAAAAAGTAGAAGATATGTTGAGAGATGAATCCACTTACTCTATAGTCAAAAAAGATCGGACGAAAAAATTAATTTCAGATTTAAAAGATTTACTTTCTAGATGGAAGAATCACGGTTATATTTCCAATGCCACATATAAGACACTCCTATATACGGATGGCATCTTACCAAGAGCTTATGGATTACCAAAAGTCCATAAAATTAACATTCCTTATAGGCTCATTGTCTCCACTATCAACACCCCTCTCCACGCTCTCGCTTTATTCTTACACAAGATCATGAATAAAAATTTCCCCACGGCAAGGGTCACATTAAGAATAGTTTTGACCTTGTTAACAATATTTCAAAAATTTTTTTAAACGATGACACAAAACTTATCGTTAGACGTTGTGTCTTTATTCACTAACGTTCTCATAAATTTAGCAATTGATAGCGTCTCTAGATGGGCCTATCTGCGAGATAGTTGCGATTTATCCGAAGACGAATTCTTGAATGGAATCTTAGTTCTTAATTCTACTTATTTTACTTTCAATGACATCACATATCGACAAACGTTTGGTACCCCCATGGGCTCTCCGCTATCCCCTATTATAGCGGATATCGTTCTGCAGAATCTGGAGGATAGAGCGTTGAACACTTTACGGTTCACCCCCAGTTTATATTATATATAGATATGTAGACGATATACTAATGGCTATTTCGTCGGATTTTATTGATACGACCTTATCTGTTTTTAACTCATTCCACGATAGGTTACAGTTTATCATAGAAATTGAACGCGACCGCAAAATCAACTTCTTGGATGTGACTCTTGCAGTGGAAAACAACTACGCGGTGTTCGATTGGTTCTATAAATCTACATTTTCAAGTAGATATCTCAATTTTTATTCTCAACACTTTATGCCAAAAAAAGGGCACAATAATCGGTCTTGTTGACAGAGCGTTCACGCTATCACACCCTAAATTTCATGCAAAAAATTTCGACATTATTATTAGAATACTTTTAGAAAATTGCTACCTCTTAAAATTGATTTTTGAGGTCATCAACCAACGAATTACATATTTGATTAACAATCCTGCTTCCTCCAACAAAAAAACGACAATTGGGAATTCTCCATCCTACTTTACGGTCCCGCATTTACCGAATTTAGCAGAACAATTCAGAGGTATTTTCAAAAATATCGACGTTAAATTATCCTATTGCAGCAAAAATAAATTTGATAGATTTATTAAAGTGCACTATTGCGTGCAACGTACGTGCAATGTAAATACAAAATTATGCATACTATATACATAACTATACATAACTTATACAGAATTTTATATATTTCTATATACTTTTATATTGTTATATATAATTATATATAATATTATATATAATGTTATATATAATGTTATATATTGTTATATATGTATAATTATATATAATTATATATGAAATATTTTACCGGGTAACTGTTATGAAATTGAACTTATTTCATATTTCATCTTATCGTAACTATACGTTATATGAGCAAATTAAACTAAATGTGATCAAAAAACAGAAGAAAACATTTCGCTCTAACATTTATCATTAGATACACATTTTTCCAATTGCAAGAAGAAAATTAACATTTATTTGCCATTTTTTATGTTTATTACATATTTAACATAACGTTAGGATAAACATCGAACTTAGATATCCATTAAAGAAAAAATATCGAGCAAAGTAATTTGTGTTTCTGACTTTTTTGATTTTTTATATACTAAAATAATAAAAAAATGATGTTATTCGCTTTTAAAAATAAGAATACTGCAATCGCGTGTTTTCTATGTTTTAATTTTTTTTATATTTAAACAGAAATAGCTAAATGTCTTGTATTGACTTTATTTGTTGAATCAGCTATCGTTTAATTAAAAGTGATGTCTTCAAAGGACCGTTGAAAATTGACAACGATTTTCAGCATGAAATAATATATCAAGTACAACAAATGTCATGTAAATATTTTCTTAATAAGGTTACACATATCAAAAGCAGGTGTTATTCGATTATTAAAACCTTTACTAAAACGATTGAAATCAGTACATATTTCAACAATTTTCAACACACACATACATATATATATATTTCAATTATAGAATATAACTATTAAAACTGATGTTAAAAAAATATTTTAATTTACCCATACAGCACAGAAAGATTGTAACAATCTTTCACCGCAATATTGCAAATTTACTGCAAAATGTTACTGCATCATTGCTGTGGGATTGCAGCAACGTTAAAATTTAAAATGTCTTTAGGAAGGTTGCGAAATATTATAGCAATATTGCAATGTTATGAACTTCCAATAATGCATTTTGTTACTGCAATCATTGACTAATGTTGCATATAAGAATCCCAGGTAGCACATGTTCGTTTTATAAACGTTTTCTAAACGTATCCAATATTTTTTAACCGTCAAGCACCAATAAGAAGCGTTTCAACAGAAACATTTTTAAAATCATGGTTTAAGAAACGTATTTTTTACGTTTCTATAAATAGAACAAAAATTAATTTTTTAATTCAAAATTATATATATATATATACACATTATTAAAACTGTACTTATTAAGACGATCTCCAGATAACACAGAAAATTAAAAGGTGACGAAAAATGTCTTTTTTAAATTATCTTTCTGACAAGGCTAAAAGATGTCTAAAAGAATATCTTTCTACCTACAAAAAAAAGTAATTTTTTAAAAGATGTCTTCTAAAAGTCATAATTAAATTTAATCGACGAAAAGATGTCTTTTTCATCATCTTTTCGACAAGACAAAAAAGATCTATTTTATAATATACGTGTTCCTTTGTTTGCCGCTACGTTGCGTGTTCAGACTTAAATAACTCGTATTCAAGTTTTTATAACATGCATATAAAGCCTAAAAGAACAGGTACTAAAAGTATAATTTAAATTATATCTTTTTTGTCAGTTTGACTTCTGACGTAATCTCGACAAGAGATTCAGAACATGATGAAAATAGATGGATTATATCCAAATATGCATTATTTTATTGAATCTGTGAATAAATAAATTTTTCACAAATAAAGGAAAAAAACCGTATTTTGACAGTTTCTTAAACGTTTTTTTTTTGTTAGAAAATGACGTTTCCCTTAACGTTTTTTAAGTGGACATTTTAACCAATCAGAAACGTTTTCAAAAACCGGTTCTAAAACGTTTCGCAGAAACATTTGTGAAAAGCTTTTGAAACGAATATGTGTTACTTGGGATATTTTTGTTTCTGATAGATAAATATCAGAAGCATATGGACACATAAAATATAATAATAAGATTGCATTACAAAGGAGCATTAATTTAGGCAATATTCGATTTTACGACTAAGAAATAAATACAATAAAAATTAATACTATTTAAGAATTTGTAATTAGAACTTGTAATTATTCACGAATTTGTAATTATTTTTGTTTCAATTTGCCGGAAAAAAATTTGCATTAAAAATAAAAAAAAATAAATCCTTATTATATAAATATATGTATAATATATGTACATATATATACTTATTAAAAAAAATATTTCGTCTAAAGCAAATCGTCTAAAAACAAATCGTTTTCTATAATTGAGTATGGTTGTAATTATAATTATTATTATCAGGAAAGTTTGCGTTCTCTGTCATTACAGAGAGAACACGTGGTTCTCTTGTCAGTTGTCATCATCGCACATGTCATACGTCTCTCAAGTCTTGTATTCAAGATGATAGAATTCGGTCTGAGATCTCGGGTCAAGAAATGTGTATCCAATAAAATTTCCGCTTTTCCGTGAAAGCTGATTGGCTACACATTTTTTGAAACTAGAATTCGGAGAGAATTTTCATGAACACAGGCCTTTATTACTGCGTAAGTAGTCAACGCAGAAAGAGATCTTTCAAGCTGTCATTCGAAATTTGAGGGCCATATATTTATACATCCATGGAAAAATGACGGCTTTTCTCGGAACAAGGCTTGTTTGGTAAAAAGAATTTACTATCTAGGTAAAATTTTTTCTAGACCATTTTGCTAGTGATTTTAGTTGCGTGGGTGGCGACACTGTTGCACACTTCGCTGCAATCGGTGGACGATTGACGCGAACTTGACTCGAGTAGTCGTGGTCGATGTTTCTCTTTCCTGCTCTTTCTGCCGCGGCAGTCATCCATTTTGCCTATACGAGCGTTTTTTCATAGATGTACTACTTGTTTACTGATTGAATCAACGTGAGTAATGTCAATCTGAATAAATTATCCGTATTTCGAGATTGCGCGGCAATTTATCTCATTTCATTCTTTTAAATACTTTTAAGATATATCTTCGGGAGAATATTTTTCATAGAATTACGAGGATAGCGTCGGTGCGGCGATTGTGGATTACCGTTATTTCCAAAATTTTCATTGCGTTTAAATATAAATTTAGATACACATTGTGATTTAGCATAGCACTAATATCAGGGTATCTTTCACTGTATTAAAATATCTTGTACCACTATGGAAAAAGAATTGAGAATATTGCATGGAGTATTTTTGGTTGTAAAGTAGTAAGAGAAAAATTTTACTGGTTTTCTTTATGAATTTAATAAAAACGCAATAATCTATTTAAAAATCTAAAGATTTTAGGAATCTTAGATTTTTATTTTTTAATTTTATTTATAAATTCTGAAATTTCATTATCAACTGTCAAATTTAATTTTTAGATATTCATATTAGACTTTAAAATTTTTAGATTTATACTTATACAATTTGTAAAGTATTACAGGTAACTTAAACAATGGACGGAGCACCAGGTGGTAGAGGTGGATTTCGAGGTCGTGGAGGTCCTGGAGGATTAATGAGAGGACGTGGTGGTTTTGGAGACAGAGGAAGGTAAAGATTTTAATAGAATGATTATACCGTAAGAAAAATAAAGTGTGAATTAATGTTTTTATAAATATTTATATAGAGAAAATATTTTAAAATTATCTTATTTTTTTGTTAATTACTTGGAAGAAAAAGTATAAGTATATATAGTTTTTAATTTAATTTAATTTTGTTTATGTACAAGAATGTATTTAATATATTTATACACATGTATAAATGTCATTAATTATTACAGTGGAAAACAAAATTTTCTGTATTTCTTTTAACAGAGGTGGTCCTCCACGAGGCGGTAATATGATGCGCGGTGGTCGAGGCAGCGGACCTGGTGGAGGCATGAGAGGAGGTCCACCTATGAGAAGCAGAGGTGGTCCTCCTAGAGGTGGACGTGGTGGACACTTTCCTCCAGGGTAAATACTTTTATTTTAATTTTATATTATATATATATATATATATATATATATGTACTGACATGTATATAATTAATAATTTTAAAAAATAATACATAATAAAATAGTATAATGAGGTAAAAAGTCATACATTGGTCTCAGTATTAATATTTTGTATAATACAAATTTAATGCAAACATTTTAGCACATTGGTTTTAGGACATTGGCCATCTTTAATAATAATACTTAAATCAATATAATCTATGTTTTAATGCATACAATATCTATGATGGTACATTTTAAATATAAGGTTATATGTATTACATTATGAATTATTTATATACATTATATACATCACTAAGAGTTTTCAAAATATTTGCATTTTTGCAATATTACAAAAAATATTAGCACTAAAACTCATAGCATAGGACTTTTCAGCCATTATACTATTTTAATTATTTTAATTTTGCTCAATTTTATCAATTTATAAAATCTCTACATTAATTTAGATATAAATAAAATATTCCATATTTATAAGGAAAATTACTAAACATTATTTCAATAAATTTATAAATTTTATATCATATATCAACAATATATTATTATATGTTTTGTTAACACTCTTTCTTGGCGAATGATTTATAAATAATTCATTTTTTCAATAATTATTACAAGCTAAAACAAATTGTTTGTCATTTGTAGACCTCCTGAACCAGGAATGTCCAGTGGAGGAGGACCGTTACCCTTAGGAATGGGTGGTCCTCCACGACCTGGCGGTGGAAGAGGTGGTGGAAATAACAGTTTCCGTAACAGGGGCAGGGGAGACTTTGGTAGAGGAGATAATCGCAATAATAACAATTTCCGTGGACGCGGTGGCATGGACAGAGGTAGAGGAGGATCCAGGTATGGAGAATTGCTTCAAATTAAAGTTTGAATTAAATTCATTTGTCATTATTTCAATAATTAAATTATAATTAATAATTAAATAATCTGTAAAGATATTTAATTATACAACTTTACACGAAAAAAAAAATATTTTTAGGGCACACAGTTGTAGACATTTAATTTTATTAAATAAGAAACTTTAATGTGAAATATACAAATTAGATCTTTTTTAAGATGTGACGGATGATTTTATTTACATATTAAAATTATATTATTAATTTCACTACAAATGTACTATTTCAGAGGAGGATCAGGTAGAGGTGGACCAAGTCGTGGAGGAGGTTTTTCTGATCGTGGAAGAGGACTCGGTGGTGGACGCGGTGGTCCAACGAAACGAGGAGGCCCGCCTAGTTCTAACGGACCGTCTAAGAGACCACGTTTTGATCAACCGTCTTCACAGTCTTCCAATGGCTATGCTACTCAACCATCCAGGTAAGAGAATAAAGAGTACTATTATATATAAGGAAAATAGAATTTCTCTTATATAGTGGACTTATTCAAAATATATTTATATTTTATGTCTATAAAAATGCTATAGAAAGTATTAACAATATATATATATTTTTTTTTTGCTGAATAATTCAGCCAAGGTGGTTATGGAGGTTCAAATAATGCTTATGGTGGTCAACAACAACCACAGCAACAACAGTCGGTAGGATATGGCGGCGGCGGCGGCGGTTACGGATCACAAGGATATACACAATCCTATCAGGGTTATGAAAGCTATCAGCAACCAGATTACGCTCAAACGAGTGTAAGTAAACTTAAGGCAATATATACAATATTATATTGACGATACTTATGAGAGCTTTCAATTATTCAAGTCACTCAATATTTTCTTAGTAAAATTAAATATTGTATATTTTTATAAATTTAATCTTCAAATTTTAAATTTCTAATTCCATCAAAGTGAATAGGATTTCTTATAATTATTAATTTAAAATTAATTGTATATTCAATCAAGATGATCTGCAATTATTTTTTTCCTTTTGATATCAGGGCTATCCACCGTCCGCACCGCCAGATAACAGATATGGCGGATCATCCTCAGTTCCTGTTGGAGGAGGATTCAGCACTAACGATCCCTATAGTTATGGCAAAGCTCCGCCTAGTTCAGGTAAGCCTAGAAAATCTACTAGAAGAACATTTGTGTGAGCGCGACATGCGTCATTGCTTCATTTTTTACACTTCTTGTGTATTCGTTTGCCGCTAATTCGGATTGTAATCGAGTTTTAAATTGATCAAGTTTGACATATTTGTAGTATTTATAGTACTTATTCTAATAGAACATACAACATCAAATTATAATCGAGTGTATCCAAATGTGTTAATCTTATATAAGATTTTTGTAAAAAGTATTATCAATACTATAGTATAAATGTGTCAAATTTAATGAATTTGAATAGGTCAGTTATAACGGACCATCCTGTAATTAGCTTATTAATATTACGTGATGCATGTCCAGCCAATTACCAGCAGGAGGCAGTGCCAGCAGCAGGGCCAGGGGGTGGTTATGCCCCTGCTAACCCATATGACGACCGGTCTAATGCCAACATAATCAACCGGGGTGGTTATTCGACGCAACCTTACGGTTAGTTATTTCGTCCGCTGTCATCATATCGCTCACATTGTATAGTTCATTAATTTTTTCGCTACGACAATTTGAAGCGATCTTTAAGAACTTGTTTACCATCAAAGTGGAATGTTGAATTGTCTAGTTGGAGCAAAGAAATATATAATATTGCAGATTTATCTATATGATATTTATCATTGTAAATTATATCAAAAATTCCATTTTAAACAACGTGATTAACAATTATTAAATGTTACTAATTATTAATTATTTGTTGGTAAAATTAATAAAATAAATATTGGAGTGGTTTATGACACATTAACAAATGGACTAACTTTTTAAATTTATTACTATTGTATTGATATTCTTTTACAACGGATAATTAATGTCTTGCTTCAGTGGTAGATAAATTCTTAAAGATCGTTTTTCTTGTGCTCTTATTTTCCGGACGATATCCGAGTTGACACGTTCCTACAGTAAAAAGTGTTAAGCATAATTCACAGACGAGAAACGATCTGATTCAGAAGATTGCGACAACAAAAAGGTGAGCACACTTTATTCGCGGATAAGTCATTCGATTGAAAATATATGTTCTAAAAATTCAGATATGGCGAACTTCCATATTTTCAAGTTAAAAATTTATCATATTTTGTTTTCGGATTTTACTCTTAGAATTCTTAACATTCTTGAGTCTTCTCGGATTTTTGGATCTTTGGAACTTTTAAAATTTTTTTGCGAGTAATTTCGGACGCACTGCGCTTCACACGCGATCGATAAAAGAGTTGCGTAGGGTTTATAAACTTCCATTCCCAATGTGGCAAGATAAATCGGATCCTTTCATCGGGGCACCAACACTGCAGCACTGCCTCCTGCCTCTCACTGCAGAATATTACAAGATGTTCGTGAAATGCGAAACTTTTTTTTTTTCTTTTTTTTTCACCTAAAGAAAATCACAAAATATGTACAACCAATTATCACTATTACTTATCAGTATATTATTTATTTTTACTACACCTTTCAATATTTTATTTTATGTTTTTTATTATTACTTTATCTGTTGCATTTTTAATAGATTGACTTTTGGTCCATTACACATTCTCGAAAATACTTTCTTAAATTATTAACTTCTTAAGCAGTCAAGCAATAATAATTAATTTTAATTAATTAACGAATACTTCTCCATTGAGATCTTGTATTTTATCATGACTGCCGATTAATTAATTGTTTAAGGATAAAATTATTTTTTAGTACTTTCGTGCGACTCCTTTAAATTCTTTCAGATATTTCTCGTCTGAGTCACTTGTCTCAGTGTTTACAACATTCTTTGCTGCAGAGATGTCAGATTGCAAACGCAACAGCATGCTTATAGTGTATGGAGAGGATATGCTGAGACTGGAGTGAATGCGAACATCGAAGCTGGCCAAACATTGAGCGCACATGGAACTTATGCTTTGATACATCCCTTCCAGTCCCAGCATATTCCCATATTTGCGCTGTAAATGTGCTGTTGTGTCTGCAATCTAGCATCTCTGCTTCACCATCTAAAATTGCTTTTTTTGTGATTACAGATTATTCAAGTCAGGATGGTGTTTATGGGAAACAGGATTATGGTAAGTACCACTCGCAGTACAGAAAATTTCATTGAGCAAACAAAAAGGAGTTAGCTAAGTGTCGATTGGAATATGGAGAAAGAGATTTGTAGACAGAGGGAAGTTATAAAATATATGATATAATATAACATGAAATAAAATATAAAAGAAAAATAATCAAGAAAGTACAAGAAAATATCAGCAATGTCCTGTATCCAGTTTTAATTTGTATAAATAAGATTTTTATACTTTCATATACTTTGACAAGAACAGAATGAAAGCATTTTCTATGCTATTTAGGAAAAATTTTAGGATAATTAATGAAATTTTACAATATATAAGTATTTAAATACGTACATAATAATCAAATATGTCAAGAAATCTATAGATTCAAATCCCAGAATTTAAAATCAGAAAAATTTAAATAAATTCATATTGTTAAGTAATCAAATAAGAATTATAGTTAGTTAGTATTGTGTGCAGTATAATAAAATTTGTGACATAAGAAAAGTGTATGTAAGCATATAAGGAATATAATAATATAATTTAATGATATAATACATTATGTATAAATGACATTACATGAAATATTTATGGCGTTACGTTATGATAAGTAGTTGCATTAGAGATCGAAACGTTTGCGATATATCACAAGAATACTCGCAGTACTAGAAAAGTATTTACAATCTTATACATATGTTTGCAATACTACAAGAGTATTCATATAATATTACAAGAATACAATATCAAAAAGATTTTTACAAGACATTACAAGTCTATGTGTATCTCTACAATATTAAAAGATGTTCAATACAATATTTTTGCAATACATACATATTTATAATAATGCGCATACATTAGCAACATTACAATATTATTCACAAAGAAAAAATATTTGCATATTATAAAAATATGTCTGTAATTTGCGAGATATCCATTTTTTTACGATATTTATGTATGAACAAATCAGACCAAATTATCATACAAATTAATCATGCCGTATGTTATTATAGATATATACTTGTATAAAAATAATATAAAAGAAAGTCGAAGTAAACATAATAGGCAGGTAAAGATGAATAGGTAGCGATATCGTACAAGGATTTATGTATATGTATACACATGTATTATTATGTATAATTATATATATAATAATATAATATATATATATATATATTATACATTATATATATATATATATATAAATATAATTTATATATATATATGCATATATATATATATATTATACATTATATATATATATATATATATATATATATAAATATAATTTATATATATATATGCATATATATATATATATATATATATTATACATTATATATATATATATAAATATAATTTATATATATATATGCATATATATATATATATATATATATATATAAATATAATTTATATATATATATGCATATATATATATATATATATATATTATACATTATATATATATATATATATATATATAAATATAATTTATATATATATATATGCATATATATATATATATTATACATTATATATATATATAAATATAATTTATATATATATATGCATATATATATATATATATATATATATAAATATAATTTATATATATATATATATGCATATATATATATATATATATTTATACATTATATATATATATATATATAAATATAATTTATATATATATATGCATATATATATATATATAAATATAATTTATATATATATATATGCATATACATAAATCATATAAATTTGTGCATACATATATATATATAGGGCGTTCAATTTTATATATGTAGAAGTGCAGAAGCACAAATTCTATTTCTCAAGTAATGGAACGGAGGAGCTATGGTTGTTTGCAGGTGGCAGTGCTGGTTACCAAAACACCCAGTCTCAGCGACGTTATTAAAGTTATCCGACATTAATTAATGAATCCGTGCTCATTAATTCTGTATCTAAGTAGATAACATTTTTCCTATATAAAAAAAAAAGAAGAAAGAAAGAAAGGATATAAAAGATCGATCGTTTCCCGGCGCACGAAAAAGTGAGAGTTTTGAAAAGGAAGTTACTTCTTCCCTCTTTTTTCGTGACAATGAAAGTTAAAAAAGAAAAATAATGCGTATTTTTAAATTAAGAGTCTCCCTAAAACGAAAATTTCGTTGTGAAACAATTGTTACACAATCAAACAATTAACATTAGCTTTTTGGAAAAACTAATTATACATATGTCTTGGAAAAGTTGAAAAATCGATACTACGTTTTGTGCGAAATTATTATTAATACTTTTTTTTTTTCTTAAGCGAAATTTTTATTGGACAATATTTATTGCGTTTGCACACAAAAAGTATTTTAACCAATAATTTTTCTAAGAGCCTTGCGTATTTTTTAATTCGTAATTTTTCCAAGATATTTTGCATATTATTTTGTACTCAAAACTTCATTCCCATTCGCTACCTTTGTCTCGCGCGTATGGAACGAACTTGATCGATATATCACTCGACGATACAGGAAGTAAAGTACACACATTTTATAATTGACAATTAGCATTACGCACTGCATTATTTCACTCCGCGTCATTTGTACAATTCACATCAGACAACAAAATTTGTTTATTTTAATTCAAATCAATTGAAAATATATATGTATATATATATATATATATATATAAATAATTTTCACTAAAAAGTTATTAAAATTATATACTTTATAATTTATATTGTAATTCTTTCGTTTTTGCTAGGAAATACTCTATTTTATTATTTATTTAATTTTCGTTTATTGAATTATAAATTATATAATTTATTGTATAATTTCATAATCTAATTTGGTAGTTTATTATGAGTGTCCATAATTATAATAATAAATAACAACAGTTAATCATGTCGCACTAGCTGAGACAATCGTCAATTAAAGAATTCTTATGGTGTTAAAGAAAGGAAACATTTAGTGTTTCTCTTTCTTGATAATTGGCAGAAATTGCACAAAAAAATGCAATTAATAGAGATTTTTTCCATGATAGAAAATATCGTGCCAGCCGAAAAGGGAAACGAGTAGGATAATGAATTTAATAATTTAGTTAAATACTTTCCAATTTTCTCTATCGTGCATTATTTTATATTAGTTAATGAAACTTGCTTGTGAATAATTTGTAGCGTTTATTGTATACGATAAATCTTTTACAAATAACTACTCTATATATATAGCGTATCATGTTGTCATGTCCTGACCTATTGTAAGCAATCACTCGATTTTGAAATGAAAGAAACATTGAAAAAAAGAATCGTAGACATCGATATATATATCGAATATTTGTTGTTATTGTCACCTCACCTCCGGCAACGAGAAACAGAAAAAATGGACGAAACACGAAAACCAGCAACTGCCCTAGGAAGACAGGCTAATCAGAAAAAATGAATGGGCGAATAAGCGATAAATGAGGCAAATATTCGTCTCGATAGTATAGTAATAAAGAAAGTAGGTATGAGCCCTTTTATAAAATCCTAGTAGATTAGATGCGCAATCTCAGATTCATCAAGCTACCATCCGTCTTCGAATTCTTCGATCATTTGGAGTCGATCTTTTTTAATAAAGATTCCAAAGTTATTATATAAGCGATGGAAAAGGAAACATTTTTTTGTTAAGCAAGTTT
The DNA here is from genome assembly GCF_047496725.1 of Anoplolepis gracilipes. Lineage (NCBI taxonomy): Eukaryota > Metazoa > Arthropoda > Insecta > Hymenoptera > Formicidae > Anoplolepis > Anoplolepis gracilipes. Next base: position 1,940,087 of record NC_132984.1, on the reverse strand, counting down.
CGGAGATATAAATAATAAAATATAATTTAAAAATTAATTAATTAAGGATATTTGATGTTAAAAATTGCAAAACATATTATAGACATTTACTTTCGTCGTTTGCAATAAGAACAAATTTCGACTTCAATGATCAAAAAATACATAGACGAAAGATGAAGACCAGGATATTATAATTTATCCATTAATTAATCTGTTATTTAATTCTAAAGAAAAGGTAGAAAGTAAAAAAAAATAAATAATGAAAAGAATATTATATACAGATATCTCTCTAAGAAAGTATAAGATTAAATTCGAGATTCAATTTTCTACAAAATATTAAGAAATTTTACATATTAATTTCACGATAACGTTATATTGCAGGATTCTTCTATTCTCAACTCAATTAAACATAATAAGCAATTTGACAGAAATATTAAAAAAATATCCAGAATAATATTTCTCCTAACTTTTTAAAAAGTCGCTCACACGATTTAGTACAATACAATTCAAAAATACTTGAAGTATCAACAAAATGATAAAATTTGACGAAAATTAAGTTTATTTCACAGGCGTAGCGACAAGCTGAGATACTTAGGAAACAATGAATGAAAGACAGAAGGCGAGAGAGAAAGTATCGTTTCTACAGCGAAGAACATGTCTCAAATTTGTTAAAGTTCCTCCGCTCAAAAAAAGAAACGAATAGATCAGCGAATAATGTCAGCAAAGCTATTTTCGTTGAAATATATTAGCAGTGATATAAATATAAACTTAAATAAAAAATGCAAACGCATTTTTAAATTTATAAATGATTGCTTCACAGGCTTATTGTTAGCCCCTGTTATACATATATACGTAATGTAAAAATATGAAAATTTACTCGAAATAGTAATTTATACTATGAAATAATCTTTTATATTATAAAATAGTCTTCTATGTGTGTATACATTTTTTTAATCGCATATTTTTTGAATCAAGTAAAGATAAATCAAAGATGATTTTTGATCATTGATAAATATTAACAAGAAGTGTACTACTTATACATATATTAAAAAATGTGGAAAAGACAGAACGAACAAGAAAAGTAATAATTTAATAAGAATCACGTCACATAAATAGTGCAAAGCATTGTAAATGTTAAATGAAAATCAAATGCTGAGTAGACCTCAACCCGAAAACTCAGGTGAGTAAATACAAATAAATATCTATCCGTTCTTTGTGAGAAAAAAATCAATTTCCAGAGAAAGAGAAAGAGAGAGAGAGAGAGAGAGAGAACATATGTGTCTATATATATATATATCTATATGAAAGTTATAATTAACAAAGATTCGATTAATAGACGATACTTCGACTGCATTTATCGAGTGTACAGTGGATTTAACAAAATCGAAAATATAAGTTGCATATAAATTATATAATAATTGAATTATGTAATTATTGAAAAATATAGTCCAGTGTATTTATAGGCGAATCGCAAAATAGATCTATTCAATTATAAATAGACACAGTTGTGCGTTTCTTTATCTTTATGTCTCTTGTATATAAAATATACATGGCATAAGATATTTACAACAATCGAATATAAAAAAGTGCAGAATAAAAATGGAGAAGATTCATAGATTTATATACTTTTCACAAAGATTTGTAACAAAACATTATTGCTGTAATAAGTTTCTTATAGATGAATAATTTACATGCACGATAGGCGTCATATTAATCCGAAAGAAAGAACCAAGAACGGTAAAATCGTTCAATGACTTTCGAGTACATAATAACTAAATAAATGATAGGGAGGTGTAGAAACACAAAATGAATACGGTACAATAATTGATTCACTCGATAATATTAAATAGACACGAGTTGAATAAGCAAGTAATACTGCAAACGACATTTCGTAAAGCTGATAGATAAGGATTAGTGTGTAAATCGATGAGACTAATGCAAATTAATTTTAATGCAAATCAATCCTCTGACTCTCTGATTTGCTGTTGTTTTCTCTAGGTTGATCACAACTATTACTAATCGCCGAATGTGAGACTATCATCTACGTGAGATCATCGATGACTGCCACATGACTGGCGTGTCGTAACTTTGAGGGCTGAAAAAATGAGGTGTCTGCTATCGTGGTAAGTATATCAGAAAAGATATTAATGTCGAAAATTGGGTATATAGTAGTCATAGAATTAACGCGCTTTTTAATCGTGGATTCTTAATTAAACATAATTGTGTAATGAGTGTATAAATGTGTGAAACGAGCAATTTCTTCGATTGAAAAACCGAGTCTATTTTCAAATTAAACATTTAAAAAATATATGAAAATAAGCGCATTATTTCTGCGACATCTTGTATATCATTTCAGATGAAATTATATGATGATAGTATATATTAAAATATGATTGTTGCAGTATAGCGATTAATAAAGAACTGTTTCTGGAATTTATACAATTATGTTACTATTATTTATGAAACCAATAAACCTCCTTTTTCTTTAAATTTTTTAAAATTATTAATTATGCAATCACTATCAAAGCATAAGAAATAATGACGATTTAGTTTTTGCGATAAAAATTTGTATGACTTTATTTGCACTTTGTTCTCTCTCTATTAAACTTATATAATAAGTTAAGTATTAAGTATTTAACCGACGTATATAAATGTAAAAAAACGAATACATAAAAATTTCAACATACTATTTTTAAAGATTAAAACTATTGTTCTGTACTGTTTCCGACTAAATTGAACTTTTAGTAAATTCTCGTAAATCTTCATATCATTTTTTCACTATGAATATCCTTTTGTATCCCTGTTTTTTTCTCGCCTTTTTGTCCATTTTATTTATATTAAATAAAATTTTTTTATTAAAATTTTAATCGCTAACAAAATTTTTAGCATATATGAGTATTCTATTGAACATTCATGAATTGTCGATTATCTTTCTCTATTTTATCTTTCAACAGAATCGCATTCCTGTGTCTTAATCATATTCTTACTTGAACTGCACATAAAACATCGATCCTTCTTCCTGACTAAGTTTTCCTCCTCATCTATCTCGCGGGATCGTTTATTTGAGAACACCTGTTCGTCCAATAGCTGATAATCTCCGTCACAGTTTACTTGATGAAAGATTCTAGTCCGAATATCAATAGACAAAGGTTTTATCTTTGCTCTTTGCTGCAATAGGAAACATGTCTTAATTATTAATTTTTACACATTAAATGTTTTAGATTTAATTCAAATTTATTTTAGTTAAATCAAAATTTAATTTCTTCATAAATAAAATAATTATTAAAATTATAAAGTAAGCATAAATTAATTTTTACTTTTGATACTTGTCTGCAAATGCGGTTTTAATAGCGTTAACGCGAGAGTCTTCAAGAAGCCTTTCCTGTACTTCTGCACAAACTTGCTTCGACAAGTGTAAAGAATCTGAGCGTTCACGCTAGCCACGTCCAACAACTCGAAAAACATTGCCAATGGCCACCTTTTGGTTTTTTTGGAAACAGAATATATCGCGTACGTTCGTTCCATGGCGTCCATCGCGTCTTTTGCTGCATTATAGTGTTCTATGCTCATCAGTTTCTTGATTCGTGGATTGAAGTTTACATCGTGATGCGCAGTCGAGAGCACGATGACAGCCTTGCCTTTCTCAGATACAAGGGACACTAAGGTGCCATCGTTCCTGAAGCCCATACGATATTATAATAAAGAACACACAGTTTCCATCTATATTTGTAAATTTAAAACATTAACAATTTTAAATCTTATAGTAAAATCTAATTTTAACATTTAAAATTTTTATTTCAGAGTTTATTGGTAATCTTTAATCTCTAATTAATCTTTAGTACTGATGAAAATTCTACCAATAACGAAACAGTCAAAATATTAGCAGAGTTATCAGAATCTGATGTCGGAGGCAACGAGGATGAGGTTTCTGACGAGGAGCACATTCTTGATGCAGAACATACAGTTGCAAGTCAAGATTGTGCAAAAGACAGTGACGTTGAACAGGATGCTGCATTCCTCTCAGATAATTCTGATTCGAATGACAGAAAAGCAGTCAACGATTCAACGGAAGCAGTCTATGTCGGCAGAAATAATGTCACCATCTGGAGTAAGATTTTTTTGTAGGAATCAATCTACCACAGTTTTTTCCAAAGAGGAAGACCACGAGATCAAGCCTTCGTCATTCTGTCACGGACAAAGAAGACGAAATCACAGATGAATTGTCCGCTTTCCGAGAGATCTTTGACGACGAAATACTGGAAGAGATTGTCGCTTGTACCAATTTGTCGATCGAGCATAAGCATCCCAAATGTTCCAACTATAGGAACAGGAAGACGACGAGGGCTGAGATACTGGCAATGATCGGTCTATTGTATCTCGTCGGTATGAGGAGATCCAGCTACACCAGTCTATTGGAATTGTGGACCGATGATGGAACCGGGCTGGAGATGTGTCGTTTCACTATGACTTACAGGCGAGAATTATTTGTAATAAATAGAGAGTTAATTCGTATTAATTAGTAAATATAACAATATAAAATATAAAAATCCAATTCTCTCTTCATTTACACAGGAGGTTTTTGTTTCTCTTGGAGTGTTTGCAACTCGATGACAGGAATACCAGAGCCATGCGGCTGAAGGTGGATAAGCTGGCAAAACTGTAAAAATCCTATTTGCCCAGCGAGTCCCTGGCCATTAGGGACAGACTGAAGAACTTTAGAGACAAATGCAGCTTCATCCAACATGTTCCCAACAAACTGGCAAAGTATGGATTGAAAATAATAAGTTTAGTGGACGTTAAGACATCATTTTTCATCAAGTTCCCTTGTGCTTCTTGCCAGGAAAATCACGATCAGTTGGCAGTAGAATTTTCATCAGTACTAAAGATTAATTAGAGATTAAAGATTACCAATAAACTCTGAAATAAAAATTTTAAATGTTAAAATTAGATTTTACTATAAGATTTAAAATTGTTAATGTTTTAAATTTACAAATATAGATGGAAACTGTGTGTTCTTTATTATAATATCTACTTACGTATATAAATAAAATATAATTAATTTTACTAAATAATAAACTTGAAAGACTTAAAATATTATTTATATATTTTAAAAATTAAATATTAGTGATTCAATCATCAAACTATAGGAACACAGTCAGTGTTTTAAGTCCTCAAGAAATTAAATAATTCTTTTAAATTAATCACATATGTATATATCTCTTATAATGATTAGACAGCATATATTTATCTGACTATAACAGATTAAATAAGATCATATACACAGGATATTTATTAACATCTAATTAATGATTAGGATTACAAAAGCACTTATATAAATAGAACAAACATTTATATACAATTATACATTTTCATTATAATAAAAGTTTATACAATTAAAAAATATCTCAGATATGGTACTTACATTTGCATATCAATCTTTTGTGCATCAATTGTTTGTGTATCCATTATTCGTATGTCATTAAATTTGTAGTATGATGAATCAATAGGCTCTTGATAACAAAATAAATCACTGATCATTTATGATTTATTAAATAGATGAATGACTAGGATTAGTTTAAGTATACATACTGGGTAGATATAAAATTGGAACTGCTACTTTGGACAATGTAGTTACCATTATTACTTTTGCCTCAAAATGCCTATCGCAAATACCTCCAAGCTGTAGTTGTCTTTCAGATAGCTTTAGCAGCTTGACATTTCCACAAGCCCTTAACCATTTCAGAAATCTCTCTTTATTTATTTTCCCACGTGGAAATGAGCGAAGTTTCACATTCTCTGATTCACAGCCTAGCACTGTACATTTCTTTCTGTTAAATGACATATCTGCAACAAATATGAAATAAAAAATTAAAACAGATAAATTCTTTTATATCCATAACTGGCTATAAAAACTCTTATACAAAATTTATAGTTGTTCTTAGAAATTGAAAAATGTAACAAAGAAATTATATTACACTGTTATCTTCTTAATCATTTATTTATGCCAAAAACTTACTCATATCAATATGAAAAATATCAGAGTATATCCATAAAATGTTTTATTTTTATTTATCCTGATGATTTATCCTGTATATCATATTTAACCTTTGCTCTGCAGCTGCTTCGTTGCTTTCTTGTTTCTTATTTACTAGAAATAATTATTTATTTCAAATATCAAACACCGATGAAAAATGACGAGATGAAAACAAAAATATTAGCAAAGATTCAAACCATAAATCGAGCTAATTTACCGATGGCTGAAATAACAGATTTCAGTTGACGTAAACTTACTTACCATCGAAGTAACAACAAGAAAAAACAACATATATATACAGATGTCAGCTGTCAGCGTACCTAAAAATGAACTGCACATGCGCGGACTTGGTAGGTAACCAATCATGGCTGTAGTGTCTCTGTCTCACTTACTCTACCTTCCTCACTTTTCGTTCTCTTTCTAACTTACTAATGCACATTAAACAGGGTGAGGCAATTAATCATCAGAACCACGAGCTCTATAACATAAGTGATCAGGACATACACTATATAGGGTGACGAATCTAGGAATCTCCGTTACTTTTGAGAAAAAAATCTAAAGAGAAAAATATTTGTTTTAAACGAACGAATAAATATAATACAAAATCAAACATTTTTATCTTAACAAAAAAGTTATTGTTATATTATTTATTTATTTAAAACAAATATTTTTCTTTTTAGAAATTTTTTTGCATTTCCAAAAGCAGCAGGAATTTTCAGATTCGTAGATTTGTCACCCTATATATAAAAGAATAACTTCTCATTATTTAAAGATAAATTGGATATAATTATATGGACATATCCATAAGATTGAGAGAGAGGAACTAAGACAGAAGATCACTCTACCATGATTGGTTACCTACCAAGTCCGCGCATGTGCAGTTCATTTTTAGGTACGCTGAAGTTGCCAGAGTTGCGCCACGTGCCACCCATTATTGCGCGATGAGCGCGACTGTCAAGAGTTGTTATATACGTAAACTGGAGGAATCTCCGTCGAATGTTTATTTGCCGGACAACACGCCGATTTTCGTAGGACGTTCGCCGGAAACCGGCATCACGGACGCGAAATGTTCGCGGCGACAAGGTCGCGTATCTCTGAAAATTTCCCTCCCCTCGTGTTACTTTATTCATAATCCGTAAACGGGAGTTAGCTGCACGTGATAAAAATTCTTATCTTTGTATGTTTTATGAAAAAGAGCAGCGTGTTGACGAAATGTGAATAAGGATGTTAAATGATTCGCTCGTGGGGCTTGATCCTTGATGAAAAAATTCATGAGTGATATAAATTCATTATTATATATAGAGATTAAATTGTGCTCCATCACTTTTTCACCGGTTAAACTCGATATACCCGGTGCATATAATTAACTAATAAATATGTATATAAATTAAAAGTTAGAATACGTTTGGCAGAAAATTTCAAGGAATTTAAATTTGAATATACTTATTATATAACAAAATTATATAACAGCAATATTTTTAGTCAAATAGACTAAAATAATGATCAAGTAATAATAATAGAATAATAGAATTTTTTTATTGAATTGACAGTTAAAGTAGTTTGAAATATTCTCTACTTAATTTAATTTACAAAGAAGAAAATTTTAATCCATTATAAAATTAAATAATTATATCCAATAAGAAAAAAATACTAAAAATATAAACTTGAATGATAAAATTTTTAATTAAAAAGAGTGAATAGGAGAAAAGAATTTTTTAAATTATTTAATACAGTCTAACTTATTGTAATAAGATGTCATGTCTCATGTTTTCTGTCAAGTACATTTACGCTTTAATTTGTAAGTCAATAAGTATATTAATGTATTTTTAATAGTTCGTTTATGCGCAAACTATGCGGAGGCCATTGTCACAGTCCAACAAGTTGGTGAACATGCCTGTGGTTTTAACGGTTTTAAAACTCAGAAGGATGTAAGATTTGTAGCAAAACACAACGATCGTTTGGAGCTGTTGTATGGCAAGTATGCCTATGAGATTGAATTCAATCCACCGCAACATAAGAAGAATTTTGTATTGGGAAAAAGATCTTATGGACTAGAAGCAGATGAAACTGAAAGCAGAGCAAAAATGTTAAAACTGAATAATTACTCTGAAGAATTGGAAAATGATAGAAAGGAAGAAGAAGAAGAATCAACTTTAAATGATGTTAGTTTAAATAAAAAAGCATTCACCGTTGGATCTAGTACTTTCTATGAAAAAGACAATAATGATTCAAGTGCATCTGCAAAGTGGGACAGTATTGATAATGGAAAGTTATTAATTTATACACCACCGTTTGTTCAACATCGATCAAAAGTAATTTTAATTGCTGTCATAATAATATAATTTTAATTATTGTCCTTGTGTTATAAATATAGAGAGTATTAATATAATTTGATTATTTATAAATATAATATATACGTAAGATTTTAAAAATATTTTACTATTTTAACATTATATCTATTTTATATTTTAAACTGCGATAGTAAAACTTAATACATTTTAATTTCAGATAGCTGCGTATGATATGGATGGTACTTTAATAAAGACCAAATCTGGCTTGGTATTTCCAAAGGACTGTAACGATTGGCAATTATTATATCCCGATGTACCTGGTAAATTGAAGCAGCTTCATACGAATGGATTCAAAATAGTAATTTTCACGAACCAAGCTGGGCTTAGCTCTGGTAAAGTTAAGATCAGCGATTTCAAGCTCAAGATTGAAAATATTGTACGAAAAATTAACGTCCCCATTCAGGTATGATATATAATTTTCATTTTAAATTAATAAATAAATATTTATTATTAAATCAATAAATATATTGATATAAATATATCAATTTTTTATCTTTTCTAGGTTTTTATCGCTGTGGGAAGAAGTATTTATAGAAAACCAACAATTGGTATGTGGGAATCATTGGCAAAAGAGGTTTGTAATTAAATAAATAACTGGTTTATAATTAAAAAAAGATATCTCGAGCGTTTATAATGGATTAAAAACTAAAAAATTTTAGAAATGTTTTTGTACAGACAAAAAGAGTTTACTCCTTCTGGAAAACTAAAATTTTTATAATTGTACATCTCTACTGTTACTTTATCTTCGCTTTATTAAGCAATAAGGAACTAATTTTAATTTCTCAATGATTAATAAATAATTATTTTATCAAATTTTTTAAATTCTTGCTGTTTTTTTATGTGCTACTACTTCATAACGTTTATTACTGTTGAAGAATGGAAATATTACAATTGACAAAGCTAATTCATTCTACGTCGGCGATGCCGCTGGTCGGCCAAAGAATTGGGCTCCGGGAAAGAAGAAAGATCATTCAAGCGCGGATCGATTAATGGCATTGAATGTGGGTCTGAAATTCGAAACACCAGAGGAACACTTTTTAAAGCACAAAGCGCCGCGGTACGAATTACCCAAATTCAACCCGCAAAATTTTTCGCAAACTGATGACGTGTGCAAACCCGCGAACGCAAAATTAATGCTGCAACAGCAAGAGGTGAGCAGATAATAAAAAAAATTGTATCATTAAAGATGTTTGATTTTTTTTTGTAATAAAGTTTTCTATTATATCCCTACATGTATCATTATTAATTTTTTTGTTTGTAATAGATAATACTTATGGTCGGTAGTCCAGGCTCCGGGAAATCACATTTTGCAAAGAATTACTTGAAGGATTATGGACATGTTAACAGAGATACTTTACGCAGCTGGCAGAAGTGCATCGCTACAGTCGAGCAATATTTAAATCAAGGAAAGAGCGTAGTTATAGACAATACTAATCCTGATCCTACCTCAAGACAAAGATATACGGAAATATCTAAGAGACGAAACGTTCCCATTAGATGTTTTATTATGACAACAAGTATAGAGCATGCAAAGCATAATAATAAGGTAATTATGTAAAATAGATTTATTTTTTATAAATTCCTTTGTAAATTATGCTCTGTACATTATTGTATCTCTGTATCTGATCGAGGAATGCTCATCTGTTATTCAGTTTCGCGAGTTAACTGATCCAAGCCATATTCCGATCAACGAGATCATTATAAACTCTTACATGTAAGTAAAATTTATACATAAATATTTTCTCTTTTTCTTATATATGCATATATTATTTCTTAAAATCACATGTATAAAAACAAAATTATAATCAAGCTTTTGTATTTTTTTTATCAGAACCGAATTATATTTATAATTTTAACTCTTTTCTTTCAATCTTTCATTCTAATAACTTGATTGTCAAATTTTGTGGAAAAGAATAGCATAAACACACAGATACACATAATTTAATTTAACGTGAATGAAAAAAACATACGAAAGTTCGTTTTATTTTATTATTAGGTAATGTATAAAATTCAATATTTAATAATGTCAAAAATTGTTCCATGTCTCATACGTAGGAAAAATTATGTGCCGCCAACTTTGGAAGAAGGCTTCAAGGAAATAGTAGAAATCAATTTTATCCCAAATTTTCATAATGAGCAGGATCGAAAGCTCTACGAAATGTACTTACTTGAAAATTGAATTATGTGATTTAAATTCTTGCTTATACATAAACAAATTAATTATGCACAAAATTTAAATTGAAATTCGTAAATTGTTTATATCACGTATTTATTTTTGATATATAATAACACCTGCAATTATTACGATCTATTTACAAGTTATGATCCTTTCAAATGATTAAAATCCCATTGAAATAGTAGAATGTGAAATCTTTATATTAAATTAAAAAATATTTATCATTCGAGAAGCAATTTCTTTAATTAATTTTTTAATTTTATTTGCATCACAATTATTTTTATCCGAAAAGTATGACGCTTTATGATCTCATATCTAAAATGGGAATCTTCCTACGGGATTCTCCCCCTTTTAAGTTCCCATCTGTAATCGTTTGGCATCCCTTTGGCTCTTGGCTGAGCGGCTGACGAAGGATTGCATGCAGCGGGAGCGTGACGCTCAATGCAGGCTCAGTGGCTCAGTGCCCGCGCAGACGTCGTCATGGCCAGTTGTTTTTGTCCGTCGTTGTGTAATTTTGTATTCATACGTGTGTGAATAGTGTGTTTGTAGTGTATTTGTGTAGCAAAAGCAGAGTGAAGCATCCGGCCACGTGTGCAGTGAACTATTCCTAAAGTACGATACATCGACGGCAACAAAATTTTCGATTAGGTGAGAGACGAGCTTTAATTTTAATGAGAAGAAAGCTCGACCGGTCGTACAACATCTGTTTATTTATGCTTGAGAGTGACGCGGCGAGTCATTTATCAGTTCCCAATTCTCTCGCGGAGCTTGCCAAAAATAGTCATGTCATTTCTAGTTGTACACTGTGAGAAAGAGAGAGTTATTTCGAAGCTTGTAGCTTGTAATATAGTTTTTAATGGTATATACAATTATAAATTTAATTCAAAAATAGCAATGATGTGTTACAATGTTTTGAGTACTGTAACACACTAAATTTCGGAGTACTGTAACACACTATATTTTGAACTATCGTGATCGTGACGTTACGATATTTTCAATTTCAAATACTCGTAAAAAAAATACTCAGAGGAATGTATTGCTATCTTATATTTTACAGGCGTGTTTTTGATAAGAAATATAAATGTGTTTATTCACCGTGTTTTCTGGATCGATATTTTACTAAATGCTATCGGCAATTCTCTAGAACGCTTGACCTTTCCCTACTTTTCGTTATTCTGGGGAGAAATCGATTTCAAACATCTCTGGAAACTACATGTGAGAGAAAACGCGCGATCCTTGATATGTCATATATGAGTTATGAAATTATATTCTTGCTTGTAATCATAAATAATATATTTACATATAATAACATTTAATTAAAAAATTCTTTTTGTGGTCTTTTTATATCAAGAGAAAAAATAGTTATAAAATTACTATAGTTATTACATTATAGTTATTACTGCTATTATTAATATTATTGTTAGAATAAAACAACTATTACATATGATTGAAACACCCGTTACATTAATTGCACTCACTATTTAAGCGTAACTGGTTTCTGCTGGACGCGTTTCGTTCTCGTGTAATATACGTTACGGAAGGATTACATCATGAGACAAGTCACTTTGCGAAGAATACTTTTATGATATGCCATTGTTCACCCAGTATCTCAAAACATCCGGTATAACGTTTATCGTCAGAATAAAGGATGTATTGTGTTGAATATTTTTAAAAGCATACTTTGCTTTAGAGAGATTCTTGATTTCGATAATTTAATTTAAATTATTGATTCTCAGCTTCTATGATAAATTCGTGCAAAAGATTTTTGATAATGTAATTCGTATTAGCCAACGAAGCATTTGAAAATTAAGGAATTTTGAAAAAGTATATTATGTGTTTGTAAAAATAATTACACATGTATAAATTTTGAAAAATGAAAGATAAATTATATTTTTATTTTATAATTGAAAATAACATTTTTAAACATACGTATTTGACATAGCTCCTTCAGACAAGTTATTTGAGAGTATCTGGAAAGAGTAAAGGCTGACATCACTATATGATAATAACGTCGAAAGTAACTCACAATCAGATTAGTGCTTGCAGATAAGAATTTATTTACGCGTAAATTTTCCGTCAATACACACATGACGCAAAGAAGTGAACGTGACAAACGTTTGTTTTCTTTGCATAAAACTCTTGTTTTTCATAAATAAAAAAAAAAGAATTAAGTACTTAGGGAAAATTTAGAAGAATCTTTTAATTTTTTCTTTCCACTCTTATTTCTAATGTTTTTTATTTCTATATAAAAAATATTTAAATTGAATTGAATATAGAAAATATTTAAATTAAATTGAATATAAAAAATATTTAAAATATTCTTTATTATATTTGAATATAAAAAAATATCCGCAAATGTCAGAGCTGGTGTATCTAATTTAACTTTGAAAAATACGCTCTTGCTCTTGGTCACTTTCAAATATTGACTTTTGATCGGATACAAATCTGCTTATCATGTGTAACGTGTGTATCGCATCGTACGTGCTTAAACTACCTTCTCATTTGTTATTCAACACATGCTTTAATTCTTGGTATTTAGATTTACCTGTGATTCTTAAATAAGGAAAGTCATTTTTGAATTTGCATATGAGTTTTGAAATATTTTGAGTTGTGAATTTTATAAAAAAAAACTCCCAATTTAAATGACAAATCTTGGAATTTTAAAAATTTTATACATATATTTTATTTTGTACGTATATATTTTTTATGTTTTTTTTTCCTTAACAAAAATCTTTTGCAATCCTTCTATTCCTCTTATCATGTTACATTTTTAGTTACAGTTCTTAAAAAATTTTAATAACAATTATTTAATCAAACAATTATTTTATTTAGAGTAAATATTTGCACTTAAACAAAATTTTCTTATTAAATGTTTGTCAGTAAGCTGCAAAATTAAGTTTCTGAAGAATTCCATGTCCTGATAAGTTGACAAATATATGTTTTAAAATATTAAAAAAGCCGCGTGATACATATGTATTTTAGATGATGCTTATTTACAAAGTCGTTGCGTCAAATGTGAGTCATGATCAGCCTATATTTCAATAAAGATTACGTATCACGCGTCGCTGAATAATTGACCTAGTGTCTTACGAACAAATTGCAAACAATTATTGTTATAACGTCTAATATTTAATCGGTTTTCAATAGATTTTATAGCGAACGAGGCCATTATATCTATCTGATGTATTTCAGTCTCATACATATATAAGAAATATTTTATTTGATTGATGTATCAAATCTTATTAAGATTATATCTTTTAGAATTCATCATCATGGCTTTTTATTTTGCTTCAGCTTTGTTTCATGTAATTTAAGGATGGTGAGTTTTTATCCCTCAGATCCCAAGCATCATACTGGGAATGTTACTTGAGACCTTGATGCTGGTTTTTACATATTTATGCATTAGTACATAAGTATTGTTCTGTAGCACTTTGAGAGGAACGAGCATTTCCTCATATTTCTTTGTGTTTTTCCCAGCCAATTTTTCCGTCGACCATCTACTCAGTACCCAAAGACTATTCATTGTCAGCCTCTACTATGATAACAGGAACCATCACTGGAGAGGTGGAAAGCTAAATTGACATTTGATCGGAGAAATCATATGTTTCGAGTTTTAGCTCCCCACTATCATAGAAATATTTTTAAATAATTATCATCTCCAGAATCTTTAAATAATAAGATAGAAAGATTTTGGCAATTTGTACAAAATGAGAATTATGATGAAATTATTTAAATCTTTGATAATAACAAGATTAATCTTAATATAATTATATATTAATATAATTAATTATATTAATATATTTTATTTATTATTATAATATCGTAATTTAATTGTAGCATTAATAATATGTTGTATAATAAATTTTAATTATAATATTTTAATACAATATTTTTATTCAATTATTTGTTTTGAAGTGTCAAATTAATTTAATCATTTTTTAAAAACTACATCATTTTCCACGAGAGAAATTAAATTTAAGTTTACGATATCTTTAAATACTCTAAATATATTTAAAGATTATCTTGGTATTCGAAGTTATGTGGTATCAACAAGAATTTCATTCGTCTTTTATCTATAATGTTTAATGTATAATGTGATAACACTACATTTATAGATTTGTTATAATATCCCAGCGGATTAGTTAGACTTATTCGAGTATTAAAATATATATTTTTTTTTCCTATTAGTAGAGAAACGTTGGGAGAGCTTAATATATAATTTAAATTTATAATAATTATTATTATTCTTATCTTGATACGTTATTTCTCAGTTGTAAATAAATAAATACATAAATAAATGAATAATAAATAAATAAATAAGTTTTTGGGCCAGCTAAACCTGTATATGCCGTAATTAGCACAAACAGATTCAGCTGGCCCACAAATTTATTTATTTCTTTATTATCCATTTCTCTGCCTGATTCTGTATAGGTATTACGTGATTCTGTTAAGAAAAGAACTGCCGTATTATATAACTTTGTTACTACTCAGCGCTTTGCACAGTTGCAATTATTCTTTTTGACCATTGATCGCCAACGCCAACGCACATGTTACTATGACGTTGTTATTTATTCTCTTGTGACTCTTATTTATTCTAGCAGGGTCAAACTGCATTAATGCTTTTGTTTCTAAATTAATTCCGATGTGCAAAGTGTCACTCGTATGTATACATATGATACATGAAATGACTGAAGAAAAAATAGTTATATTAATGTTAATTTTAATACATTGTTATAATATATTGTTCTATATATCTATATACATATCTATATTCATATCTATATACATATCTAATATCTCTAAAAATTGGAATTTACATATTCAATTTTTTTATTTTCATAAAATTATCATTATTTATGAAATACATAAATAATAAAAAATATATACATATATATTAAGTCATTATACAATATTTTGAATTATTATTACATATGTGTACAAATATTACACATTATATTGTACTTATATAGCTTTGATTACTTCTCCCTATCATGAATTTCTCTCCAATAAATTTTTCGAGGTGTTTTATTAATATTATCATCGATGTACGTTTTAAATAATTATTATATACATAAAAATAAATCACTATATAATAATATTGCAATAGAATGATAAAAGCAACGAATAAATTTTTTATAATAATTATCCATAAAGATTAGTTATTTGTTTTAACATTGAGATACATAGTTGGAAGGCAACTAACTATACTGCTCTGCATTATTCATGATCGACATAGATGACGATGCTTATCAGTCTGAGATACTATTAAATATCTTCTACGAAGAAATCTTTGGAACCTTGCCACATGTGTTAATCAAATTTGCGTATCACGTAATTTGCGGCAATGTGTCGTAACATTTTTGTGGTAAAGAAAACAGCAAACTGCGGATTCTTTGTATAATTGTGCGAGTATTTGAAATATATTTATTATAATTTTTTTTTCAGTATCTCGTATAAAATAACCATTACTTTATTTTGTGCTATTTATTATGCAATTATATTGCAATAGATTCTTATCGAAAGAAAATATTTATTTGTCATCATGATATATCATGATTTCATAATATTATAAGAATGTATAAATATAAACCAGATAATCTAAAATAATTTTTGTTACGACTTTGCACTTGTTTCACGATTTTGTTTTTAAGATCGTATTTTTACAAAGCATTCCTTAAATACATTAGCCAAGTACTTAATCATAATAATTAATCGTTCCATTATCGAATGAAAAAATTTATCATAACAATTGCAAATAACAAAATATTTATTCAAATTTAATTAATAAATAAAAATTAATTTAATATATACAAGTGCAAAAATCTGTTAATTTAATAATAATTAATATTATATTGATATTACATGAAAGAATAATTGATAATAAAATATGATATTAAATATGATAAATACACGTGTAAATAAATAAATAAAATAAATGCGATGTGTGATTCTTTTACAAGACAAAATCAAATATTTTGGGATTTATAAACACTTTCTTGCATTTAACTATTGCGGATGTAATTCTTTTACGATATGAATGGAGCAAAGCTATGTGGAAGACTTTATCGCTTTTGCTATCACGCGTACTCATATTCTGAAAAATATTGTCGGTAATGATTAGGATGCCTTGTCAATTATTTTCTATAGAGAATTCAAAGAATAAATTTAGATAACAATATGGAAAGTTCTAGAGAGTAAATTTTATTCCACAAATTAAATCGATAAATATCTTAGCATCATACTAATATAATTATAACAGTCATATAATTAATATACTATACCTCTACTTTATATATTTTATTATATCATGTGCATTTTATAGAAAATTTGTGTACATTAAATACATGTGTATTATATTTCGAATATATTCTTTCCGTTATAATAAATGTTTTAATAAATTTTCATAAAATGATCGTTATATTTTCCCTTTTTTTTGGCTTAATTTGATCTGTAAATTTACACAGCAAATTTTAGTAACTCGATTTAAGCTGTATAGATATAAAAAATATATAGATCTACAAAGACCTTCCTAAGCAAGGTAAACTCGGCCCTGAATTTAAGACCGTTCTCTTTCTCTCTCTCTCTCTCTCTTTCTATCGTAAAACCCGATATTAACAGAACCCAAAAAGACCAAATAAAAAGCAGACTTGGTTTCCTTTCATTTAGAACCTTGATCATTTCTCTATATTATAAGAAAACCATAAAAATTCATATTATTTTTTTATAAATGATTTAATATTGCAATAATTAAAATTAGTTATTTTTTAATCTTTTTCTATTGTGTATAGAAAACACTTTAAGAAGTTTTATTTGAACAATAAATAAAAAAAAACGAGCTCCTTAAAATAATGGATTAAATTTTTATTACTTTTCAAGTAATAAAAAAGCGACTTCTGAAAAATTATTTTAACTATGAGAAATAGTTGACAGTATATTAGTTAGTGAAGATAACACGCGAAGACGATAATTTATCTGCTATAAGTATTTTATTAATGCCTTTTTTTCTTACACTATTATAGCGTATATCTGGTCAATGACTGATAAACTTGGTATTTTCCACATGTCAAAGGCTAAGTGGATTTTCCTCGTTAAATGTTAATGTCTAGCACAATATTAACCCTTTGAGTCACGAATTTTTCTAATTGTCAGTATTTTATAAATTTTGGTATATAAGGATTTTTGGGGTTGCTGATTACGAATCCCTTGTCAGATTTTCAAAATTCAAGATGACGGATCTAATATGGCAGACGAAATTTTACTTCCGCCATATTGGATCTCTATATTAAATTTTGAAAATTAAATTTTTTTGCTTTAGATTCAGATTCTGCGATCTAAAAAAACCTTCAGAGAAAAAATTTAAAAAAAGAATACGACTGTTATTTTTAATTTAGAACAGAAAATATTGTTTTTTTATATATTTTTTATCAAAAACAGGAGGATTTAACAAAAACAACACGGTGGAAAATTCTAAAAAAATTCTGAAAAATACTTTAGAGTGTACTAAGATTATAAAAAAATTGCCGTATTTATTGTCATAATAGATTAGTAGAAAATGCATTTTTTCGTAAAAAAAGTACTAATTTTGACTGTTTGTTTATATATGGTATTTTTGGAATTAACAATTAATGACTGTTCATATTTTTTTTACACTTATTGATGTTCTAGAGACTCTGTAGAAACAAAAAATCCGGTATTTGTTGATAAGAAAATAGTTAAAACAATAAAAAAGTACGAAAAGAAAGGTAAGTCTCTGGGTGACCCGCTGTGACTCAAAGGGTTAATTAAAAATGTTTATCTGCTATAAGGATTTTATTGATGCCGCCTTTTTTCTTGCATCATTATAGCATATATATCTAATCAATGACCAATAAACTTAGTATTTTCCACATTTATCAAAGTTTAGATGGATTTTCCCTAATTAAATATTAATGTCTAGTATAATATTAATTAAAAATATATTTTTACTTTTGCATAAGAAAAAGTTAACTACATAAATCTCGAAGAGTTTTAACTCTTAATAACTCATAGTATGTGTGCAATGCTTTTATATAATTTTTGAACAAGATGCTTGATTGAAGAGATAATTAAATAAATACTAAATAATTAATAAATACCAATTTTAACGACACAAATTATTACATTTGTTAACTTTAACTTTTTGAATAATCTATAATCTTTTAATTCAAATGTTGCCATCTGTAATTATATTATTTTATAATTTATACATAGTTGCGCAATATTTTCTTATATATTTTTAATTTGAATTCTGCTTATAAATCTTTCAATTGTTTAAATTTAATTTTGATTTTAACTTTCTCAGGTTTGTATATATATGTCTAAATAAAAACAAGGTTCTGTAGCAAGTCGTCGATCGCAAACTCATGACGAGTCTGCATCTTAATTGTACTTTATTACTTATATGATAAGTGTGAGCTATAATTGCGATTGCATGACCTTCCATGCTATTTGAGAAATGACACAGCAGGCAAACAAATCGCGTGTAGCTAGATAAGGCGGAGAGAGTGCAAACGAATGATACAAGTTTCTTCTCTTTAAACAGACAGACATACTCGAAGAGTCTACATTCGACTACTGGACTAACAAACCGATCGTCCTTTCCTTAGCTGGATTTACTACAATCGTCTGGTGCGTCCGCTTTTTTTCTACTACGACGCCGATTGGTGGAATTAAAAAAGCAAAAAATAACATAAGAACATTAGTAAGTATTAGAAATATTTTTAAAATTTTATCAGCTAAAAATTATTAGTAAAAATGAATTATTATCTAAATATAAATGTTATCATCTATGTACGTTTTAAATAATTATTATATACATAAAAATAATAATGTCAATCACAATTATTATATGTATATCTCTGTATATATATTTAATTATTTTTATTTAAAAATTGCTAGATACAATCACTGAGACATCCCAAGAATTACAAAAAAGACACTTGAAGATAAATATCGAGTGACAGACGATTTAGTAGCTGATATCTTACTTTAGCAAGATAATTGAAGATTCGCAAACTAAATACATATCTGCACGATTAATCGTGGGAACTGGTGATATCTGCAAGAAAACTTTATATATAACAAGATACGTCAAGTGTTAATTTCAATGTGATTGCGCGAAAAGATCACAGCTGATAATTTTGATATCAAAAAGTGAAGTCAATTTTCCTTGTAACTTTAGTTCATTATCGCACTTATCGATTACTTATGTTAATTGAAGAGAATATATTAATACTTCCAAATTGTTGAAAAGAAAGGAAGTGTTTTTCATCGCTCAAAAAGAATCGTTTCAAACGTCAAATACAAAAGTGACACGTGTTAATAATTGCTGTGTATCTAACTCGATAAGCTAATCAATCATTTCATCTTGCTGATTCAAGTGGTGATTAGCGGCGAGTTAATGCCACGAATAAGGACTAAGAATGGATTCAACGAAAATCAAATCGAAACCGAATCCACGAGAAAAGGCAAATGTTGTGTCTGTATTGCTATGGTGGTAAGTCGTACAGTTTCTCGAATAAATCGATATTTATCAGACTTTCATGAGAATCCATGGAATTTAGATTAGCTATCCAAGTGTGATAGTTGAATACGTTTAAAGATTTAGAGATTGAATACATATTTTTGATGTGGTTGAATATCTGTACATTTGCGCATTTAAGTATTTCTATATTCAACATATGATAATATTCATGCATTAATTAAATTAAGGTAAAATATTCTCGTTAAGGTACGTCATTAATTGCATTAATATTAAGAACAATCATTTAGAATGACATTTCAAAATAATGCGCAATGTGTTATACACAACTTTGTGCCACGCAAGATTGTTTTTATGTGCGTCAAATTGCACCTTATCTTCTCGTGCGATTTAAATTTATGTTTGAGAATGACAATGTGTTTGTCGAGACAAGTTGACAAAGTTAGAATATCACGCCGGTCACATATATGTTCGTTTTCAAGTTATATTGCCTTTAAACTTCTAATCTTTCAATTTTTATTCTTCACCTTGTCATTTATTCTGATTATTAGATCGTTTCTAATTTATTACACGATTTTTGCTGTAATGGAATTTAATTAAATTGTTTCTCTTATCGAATCATCAGGTGGACCATCAGTTTATTCAAAACGGGATACAAGAAAGTTCTAGAAGTGGAGGACTTGTTTGAACCTTTGAAAAAAGACCGATCGAATGTACTCGGAGATCGGTTAGAAAAGTGAGTATCGAGATCATATGTCAGAAAAGAGGAGAAGCTATTTTGAGGACTTTTTTTCCCTCTCTGTCTTCTTTCATTTTTTTTTTTTTTTTTATTAAGACATAGTGACAATAACGTGTAGGATATCGATGTGTTTTCAGACGATGGAAAATCGAGCTGGATAATTCGAAGAAAGGAAAACGCA
Organism: Anoplolepis gracilipes; assembly: GCF_047496725.1. Lineage (NCBI taxonomy): Eukaryota > Metazoa > Arthropoda > Insecta > Hymenoptera > Formicidae > Anoplolepis > Anoplolepis gracilipes. The sequence goes on along the minus strand of NC_132984.1, from coordinate 1,919,128 downwards.
GGCCAAGTTTGCTAAAGACCATTTTCCGTACATTCTTGTGGGAGTATTTCTTGCTCGGAGTGATTCAGATACTCAACGAATTTGTGATAAGGTATTATGGATTAGAGATTAGACAATCGATTTTAGTGAGAAATAACACGCATTTGATTGTCAATTTATTGTTGAGTCAAATAATTTTTTAGAGATAAAGTTAACGATAAGCTTGATAGCTTTAAGCTTAACTCCTTATAGAGAAAATTAAGACAGATTCGGGAGAGATTTATAGATAGAGTGACAATTGATAAAGTTTCCCCAGATAAAAAGCACTTAAGAGACGTCTAAAAGATTCATCAAATATTTTAACGCACGTGTTTCACATAATAATAATATATCGAAATAGAGTATAATAAAATAATCGCATACATTCATAATTATTACAATTAATTAAACCATACAATCTAGGACCAAACAGTGCGTCCAATATTGTCTATTGATATTATATATATAATATATGAAAATAAAATTAAATATTATACATATTTATTATTCTGATACTCATCTAGCAGATTCTACAAAATTAACGTTTGTGCAAAATTCACAGATTAGGCACGCCGTTGCTGCTGGGTGGTCTCTTGCGATACTTCCGGAAAGATTCGGTTGAACCGTACGAGAATGCTCTTTGGTACGCAGCTGGAATATGTTTAGCGAGCGGTATGAGTGTGATAGTGGGCAATCAAACCATTTTCGGTGCTTTTCACATCGGTGCCAAAGTTCGCGTGGCTGTCTGTTCTGTGGTATACAGAAAGGTTGGTTTAAGAGCAATTTATTTAGAAGGTTTGTCTGAAAATGTTTAGAAAATCGAAGCTTTTTCCACTTCACCTTCTATAAAAAAAAAAAAAAAGAAAGAATAACGTCACATACCAGAACTTTAACATTTATTTATTTTTATGACATATAAAGTAGCGTAAAATATATTTATGAACCGCATTTTATTCCGCAACATGATCATCAGCGTATTAACTCTTGCAAATTGCGTAACAATATATTTTACAATTGTCTTGTAGGCTCTGCGTCTGAGCAAGACTGCGCTGGGCGAGACAGCACCGGGAAAAGTGGTTAATCTAGTGGCTAACGATGTCAATAGATTTGATCTCGTCTCCATTTTTATCCATCACATGTGGTCGGCGCCTCTGTCCGCCCTGATAGTCGCTTACATCTTGTATCAGGAAGTCGGTTATGCCGGTCTCATCGGTATCGCCGCTATCTTCCTGGTTGTGCCGATTCAATGTGAGTCGCTCATTTGGTCATAATTAATCAAATTGCGTTAAAAATAATTTCTGTGGGACTAAAAATCTTTTACAAGTTCTCTATTTGTTCTCGCGGTTTTAGCTTACACCGGCAAACTGTCGTCCAAATTCCGTCTCCAGACAGCTATCAAGACGGACGAGCGAGTTCGGCTGATGGACGAGATCATTTCCGGGGTGCAGGTGATCAAAATGTACGCATGGGAGAAACCGTTCTGCGCGATGATCGAACTGGCTCGCAAGCTCGAGCTACAAGTGGTGACCAAAAGCTCGTATATCCGCGGTATCTACATGACCTTCAACCTCTTCACGACTCGAATGGCACTTTACTGCACCCTCATCACCATGCTCATGTTCCACAACGAGATCACCGCCGACAAGATCTTCGTCGTTTTGTCCTACTTCAACATTCTTGCACAGACCATGACCGGGATGTTTGTGCGCGGTTTTGCCGAGCTGGCCGAATGTATGGTGGCTATACGCAGGCTCCAGAGTTTCCTTCTGTTCGACGAGTTCCAGAGCAACAACATCTCTAAAGCATCCTCCGATAATCTCTGTTCGGATTACAAACAAACCGCCTACAAGCAGGAAGAGAAACAGGATCTGCCTTTCATCGACGATGATGTTGCGGATGATTATGAAAACTTAGACAAAAATAATGATTATAAAAAACAGAACGGATTAATGATCGTCGCTAGTGACTTGCTAAAGAATACTGCCAATCTTATTGAGGGTGAGTTTGCGAAATCAGGCATATCGCTGATGTATTTGTCAGATTGGCGAACAAAATATTATATAATTTGCAGAAAAGAGACGATCCACGTGCAACGATGACAGGTGTGCCATTGAAATGCTCAACGTAACTGCCAAGTGGGAGGATAAACAGTCGCAAAATACTTTGGAAGATTTGAATCTGAAGCTGAAGAAGGGCAAACTGTACGCTGTGATCGGCATGGTAGGCAGCGGTAAGAGCTCTTTTCTGTCCGCGATTCTGGGTGAGATCGCCCTAATGGAAGGTCAGATCAAAGTCAACGGTAATGTCAGCTATGCCAGTCAGGAAGCCTGGGTGTTTGGTGCCACGGTTCGACGGAACATACTCTTTGGACAGCCTTATGATCGCCACCGATATCAAAAGGTGGTTAAAGCTTGCGCCCTGCTGCGTGATTTCAAGCAGTTTCCGCAGGGTGACCAGACCATCGTGGGCGAACGTGGCAGCTCACTGTCTGGTGGACAAAAGGCCAGAATCAATCTGGCCAGGACCCTGTATAGACAGTCGGACATCTACCTGTTGGATGATCCTTTGAGCGCGGTAAGCAACTTTCAAAACACTCAATAATTTTCATATTTTTATGGAAATAAATATTTAATATTTATCTACAAAATATAGAGTTATATAGCCTTCAAGTGCGGGCTCTTTATTACTTTTTTTTTTCAATTCTGTGTGTCTTAAAATCCATATAATGAGCTTTCGCGGATTAGTGAGGCTTGGATTATGTGGATAAAGAATAATTATTCACAAATGATTTCGATTTTGATTGATTTCGCCGGCCGGTATAACTCTTTTTTCTTTATCAAAAACAGTCATCGTCGGTGCAAAATCCTTTCCTTTTTCTTTCCTGTTATTGTCTCCCGTTTTCCCTTTGTATCTCTGTATATTCTTTTCCTGACCGATGACTTTTCGTATGTTGTCTTTATTTTTTTACTTTATTATTTCTTATTTATTATTCAAAAACATTATATAAAAATAATGGAAAAGAATTCGCGCTAACCGACTCGACCAGTCAATTTAAATTACTTGAGAAATAAGACTCTTAATGTTTATAAACACGAAACTTTAAAGGCGATCAATTTAAATTAAATAATTCAAATTATTCCAAATTAATTAATAGAATATTTATATTACCGCTGCAGAGCTAACAATATTAACAATACATATAATTTTCCAATTAATTTCTGGAATTTCAATTTTCCTTTTTAAAAATGATTTATTCAATAAATTGAAGGAATAAATTTCACGAACAAAATTTGTTGAATTTTGAATTTCGATAATATAAGGAATTTTACTTGGTAAAATTCTAGGTTGATGCACACGTCAGCAAACATTTGTTTCAAGAGTGTATTCAAAGATATCTAGCCGGGAAGACGAGGATCTTGGCGACACATCAGTTGCAATATATAAAGGGAGTAGACGGCATTATACTGCTCGAACAAGGGAGAATAAAATACTTTTCTCATTATCAAGATTTATTGGAGTATCGACCCGAGTACGGAGTACTCTTGGCAGATGAGAATGAAATCGATGATTCGTCTTTAGAAAAGAGTATGAATATAAGACGAAAGTTTTCCTCCGCGAGTAATAGAGTAAGTAAAAAAAAAAAAAAACATATATATATATATATATATATATAAATATACGTAACATTATGAAGAGAGAGAGATAAAGAGAGTTTTATAAAATATATAATTTTCATTTCTTTGTAAATTTGAAGTTAGGACGATTTAAAAAAAAATAGCGTTTTACAACTTATTTAATATTATCTAATAATATTTAAAGAGAAAAGGGAAATAAATTGTTGATAACGAAATTTATTTGACAGAGTCGTACTCCGGATACCAGCGGTGGCACAGATGACGAAGAAGAAAACGAAGATGAAGAGCAACTAAACAACGGTCTTGAGGGAACGTCACGTGGTACAGTTAAAGGTCCTATATTTATCAAGTTCTTCCAAATTGGTGCCAATTTATACCTGGCCTTCATTGTTTTATTACTGTTTATCATCACGCAATTTATTGTCAGTCTCAACGATTACTATGTGCCTTACTTGTAAGTATTTAGTTAAAAAAAGAAATAATTATTCCAACATTATATTTTATATTTTATATCGTTATTTAATATAAATTTTTATTAACGTTAAAGCAAACATATTTCTGTGTCTAATTGTAAATAATTTTTTAAATTTATTTCTTTCAGAATCAATACTGTGGAAACGCAAAAATATCTAGCCAAACTACACAGCTTGAATCAAACAAATAATATTTACAATGAGAATATGACAACAAATCATTTAGCTACTATCCTGTCGGATGAGCAAGATATATCACCGATGATGATGGATTACATTTATGTCTACACAGGCATTGTAGTGGGCATTTTCGTTATTGGTATCACCAGATCGCTGGTCTTTTACAAGACGTGCATGACTTGCAGCCAGCGTCTGCACGACATGATGTTCAGTGCATTAATTCGCACAGGAATGCGTTTCTTTGACACCAATCCTAGCGGTAGAATCTTAAACCGGTTTTCCAAGGACATGGGCACTATCGATGAATTATTACCAAAGGCGTGCTTGGATGCCGGGCAGATGATCATGATGATGGTTGGCTCATTAACAGTTGCCTGCGTAGTCAATCCCATTTTCTTGATACCCATCGTGTTCCTCAGCATAATATTTTACTGGTTTCGCAAAGTTTATCTAAAGACTAGTAAAAACGTCAAGCGGCTGGAAGGAATATGTATGTCTTTCTTCAATTAATTTGCTCTCTCTCTCTCTCTTCAAAATTTATCTAAATAATTTTATTACTTATTATCTTTTAATATTTAATCTTTAATTTTTAATATTTAATTACTAAAAAGCCTTCAATTATATAAGAATCAAAATTATTTTGATTCTTATTCGTTGCGGCTTTAGGATAAAATAAACAAAATTTCAAAAGATTTTTCTTTTAAATTTCAATCTTTTATTTTATTATTGAATTTATTCATTTTTAATTTAAAAATTTACTTTCCGATGCTTTTTATGACTTATCGGCTATTCTTTTGCGTTTCAGCACGTTCACCAGTATTTACTCATCTAAATGCCACGTTGAACGGTTTGACAACTATCAGAGCGTATTGCGCTCAAGATATACTCAAACAGGAATTCGACAAGTTGCAGGATGTACATACGTCTACCGTTTATATGTATATCGTGACTAGCACGGCGTTTGGATTCGTTCTGGATGTATTCTGTTTCTTTTTCATTTCGCTCATCACCTTCAGCTTTTTACTAATCAATCAATGTAAGCATCAATTTTCTTTAATTAATCTCCAAAACTCTTCTACACAAATTGTTTTTTTTTAATATATTCCATGTTGAAGACTAAAATTACAGCTTTTTAAAAATAATTGCTTTCTTTCTATTTAATTATTATTTTTTTTGTCGAATTTTTTCTCAGAAGAAAAATTGCTTGAATTCTTCAAGAATTAAAATGATGACTTTTCAAAGTAAATTTGCTTCTTTTATAAAACTTTGATTTAATTCTGTTACAAAACTATGTTTATTTTCAAACTTTCATAATTATCTTATTATCTTAAAAGAATTACTTAAGTTATTCGAAAATCTTTCTATTCATCTTATCTATAACAACATTTTTATCTCGTAAAGTAAAACATTGATCGTTGATAAGTCAAAGTATCCATCCGTATTTAAACAGAATGTATCAATAGAGTTAAAGGAGATATTGTATACACACACACACATATATATATATATATTTCAGCATTTTCCGGTGGCGAGGTTGGACTGGCTATCACTCAGATAATGGCAATGACCGGGATAATTCAGTGGGGAATGCGGCAGAGCGCCGAGGTGACGAATCAGATGATGGCGGTGGAACGTGTGCTCGAATACATTCAACTTGCGGCAGAACCGAATTTAAAAGATAGAGGACCATACCTAAAGAAGAAAGAGAGGGAGAATCTAATATTGCCAGACAATGCACCCAAAAACTGGCCCAAAGAGGGTAGCATTGTATTCAGGAATGTCTATATGCGTTACACGGACGAGGATCCACCTGTTCTTAAAGGCTTGAACATAGTGATCTATCCCGGGGAGAAGGTACGAGAATTTTATGGAAAAATGTCGTAATAACAACAGATTTAATTTAAAAAAAAAATAGAAATTCATTGAAAGAAATTTACTTTGAAAAGTCATCATTTTAATTCTTGAAGAATTCAAGCAATTTTTCTTCTGAGAAAAAATTCGACAAAAAAAATAATAATTAAATAGAAAGAAAGCAATTATTTTTAAAAGGCTGTAATTTTAGTCTTCAACATGGAATATATTAAAAAAAAATTCTTTTAATACTTAAAAATTTTTAATTATTAAAACAAAATAAATAGAAGGGATAAGATGCTTCAAGAATAATTATTACGTAGGTTGGTATCGTGGGAAGAACGGGTGCCGGAAAATCATCGTTGATATCAGCTCTGTTTCGATTGGCGAAAGTAGAGGGAATCATTGAGATCGATAGCACAAACACGGGTTTGATCGCCTTGGAAGATTTGCGACGCAAAATATCCATCATTCCTCAAGATCCTGTATTATTCTCTGGCACTCTGAGGCGTAATCTGGATCCTTTTGATGAATTCCCCGATAGCAATTTGTGGGAAGCACTCGAAGAGGTTTGTCGACCGAAACAATTTTTTCATTTCAAAGCAAATCTGTGATTATTCATTCAGATAGTAATGTAACATATACAGATATTAAGATCTCAATGTTTCCGTGTCTCAAGATCTTAAAGCCTCGAAATCTTAAAATTTCATTAATTCAATTTTTGAAAATTTTTTCCGGAATACATTCAAGCTTCAAGATTCTGAGAAAAAATTCGACACTTCACACTGAATAATTAACAAATATATTATACTGCCTCATAATACGTCTATTTCGCAACATGTACATATACATATTTCAGGTTGAGTTGAAAGATGCGGTTGGCATTAATGGGAATGGTTTAGATAGTCGTGTGTTTGACAGAGGCAGCAATTACAGTGTCGGTCAGAGACAATTAGTATGCTTGGCACGAGCCATTCTGAGAAACAATCGCATATTGATGCTGGATGAGGCGACCGCGAACGTCGATCCGCACACCGATGCGCTGATCCAACGCACCATCAGGAAAAAGTTTGCGACCTGTACAATGCTCACGGTGGCGCATCGATTAAACACCATAATGGATAGTGATAAGGTTCTGGTGATGGATAAGGGTCGTATGGCTGTAAGTATATGGTTTATCCTCTGAAAAATAATGTATTTGTCCAATTTTTTTTCCCCGAAATCTCAGGCTACGAAAAAAACCTCCCCACTTCAAATTTCTTATTATATTTTATTTTATTCTACAGTGCTAAATAAATAAATGTATCCATTTATTCTCATCTACAATCAGTCGTAATATTTAATTAGAAATATCAATAACACAATACTAACGTAATTTATTTTTTAATGATGAGAATTAAAAATGGATATATAATTGTAAAAATTATAAATGCATGAAATTGTAATATAAAATATATAAAATTATAATTTAATACCAATTTTTCTTTACAGGAATACGATCATCCTCATATATTACTGCAAAACAGCTATAGTCAATTCACTTCGTTGGTAAAAGAAACTGGTCCAGGCATGTACGACCAACTCGTCAAAGTAGCTAAGCAATCGTATGTAAACAAATATGGCGAAACATGACGAAGCATAGAAGGGTGGATTTTTTTTTAAACAAATCTTTGTTAATTGAATTTTTTAAGTATCCTTCTAAGTATCTATTTCTTATACTCAATCGAAGTAAAAGTACGTGCTGTTTAATGTGTATAATATATCTGTAATAGAAAGAGAAAGAATAGATATAAGAAAGAATATATATTTATATATATATGCATATATATATTGTTATATGTATATATATATATATATATATATATATATATATATACATATATATAAAGACGTACATTATATATATATTTACATTATTATATTTATTATTGCACGTCAATAGACGAGTTTACTTATATTTCTATAAGAAAAAAATACATTGTTGTATGTCTTTCTTCGGAACATTCTTGAATGGACATGATACTTCTTCTAACAATAAGTATTATAATGCGTGATGTTAATGCGTATCTGTAGTTTCCAAAGCGTTTACAACGAATTATATTTTTATATGTCATATATTAATGATTATTTAAATTAGTCTCACCGTAATGTCAAGTTCTTCCACATAATGAGTTACAGTACTGTTATACTTTTCTATTCTAAGCTTTTAGAAATCATAAATATCTCTAAATTTCTTCTAACAAATGAGCTTATATCAACTTAGCATAAATTAACGAGATGCAAAGTTTATTTTAAAAACATAGGGTATATATAGTTAAGCTATTTACATACTATAAATATTTGATCGTTATCTTAATATTCAAAACATATATATTTTAAATCGTATACAAAAATGTATTTAAATATTTGAAGCATCATCGATATGAGTTTACACATAACAATTTAAAAAAATTTATTTTATGTCAAAGTTGATAAATAAATTATATTTATCAAAAATGGTAACTAATAATGACAGTTATATATAATTATATAATTAATATAATAATATATAATTATAATATATATATATATATATATATATATATATATATATATATGTGTGTGTGCGTGTGTGTGTAATTATGTTATATATTATATAATTTATATTAAATAATATATAATATATTATATTGTATGTATACAATATTATATAATATTATAATATTATATATAATTATATATAATTATATATAATTCCAAAATTATATCGATTTCTCTCTCAACTTGTGATCTTGCCTCAGCAAAGGTTTAATGCCGGCTCTAATGAAAGATTTATAGTTCGCAATGTCGCGAGTATAATATAATTATTAAAAATCGACAAAACGAATAAATAATCCAAACTAAACTCAGATACTTAATGAAACAATATACTTAATTTTTTCTTGTTGTAATTATACATAATTTTTCTTATTACATTTATAAAAATAAAAAGAAGAGCTCAATATTTTTGTAAACTGCATTTACTAATGCAACTACTTAATATTATAATAAAGTTATAATGAAAGTATAATATAATATAATATTAATAAGTATTGAAGAAAGTATGCGCGAGTAAGTGAGAGATATGATGTATATTGTTATATTATATACAATAGTTATATTGTAACTAATATCGTAGTAATATTGTAATAATATGTTACAAGTATGGCTTGCTGTTACATGAATCTTATTTTATAGAATACCAGAGACTGCGGCCGCCAAGCAGGTTTTTATATATAAATATAATATATATATTTTTTATATTTATATATATTTTACGACTACTATACAAAAACTATTACAAAAATTCGTAAATGTGTAGATGTAAGTATTTGCGAATATTTCGATATTAATATTAAATAATACTTTTACGTTCGATAAGCTCAGGTTTAAAGTAATTTTTACAAATTACTTCATTGTTAATCTCTTAGAGTCGAAATTTTTCCATCTTGTTGCACTATTAGTTATACAAATTCTCCTGCCCTGTATTATTAAGTATGTTAAATAAATATAATTGTACAGTAGATTGTTAAATGCTACGTATGTATAATAAGTTACGAAAAGCGAATTATGCATGTAAAATACATATGTTGTATATAAATAAACCAAATAAATAAACCAAAGTACAACAAAATATGCAAAAAAAGGCAGAAAAAATATTGCAGTAATTTTTTTTATCAAATCCTATTCACTTTGAATAATACAGTCTGTTTAGTAAAAGCGTGATCGTGACATAACTTTTAAGTTATTTGTTATAAATAAATCAAGAAAATTATATATATATACACACTACTCTTCAGTATGACGCTTTTATATTAATATGTCATTCGATCATCATCGCTGTCAATTATTACCTGACATCTTTGAGGCATGCCTTTTATCAATTTTACAGCATATTCTCGAGATAAAGATTGCCGTATCGAACTAATCTGTAGATATTGTTTCACACTTTTTTTTACGTAGAAATATCTTTATTAATCCTCAGTCATTTTTAATAGAATTTGCATCTGGTGATTGTGATGGCCAGTTTAATGTTATTTTCTTTTTTCTATTGACAGCAAAGCGGCTTCGATATTTTGGATCATTGTTCTCTTGAAGAATCCAGTCTTGATTTTTTCTTTGAAACTACTTTTCAGATGATATTAATGCTCTTTGATAAATAAAATTTTAACTATCCTTTTGATCTTCAAATTCTTTGTAAATAAAGGTCCTTTGTTTGAAAAGCAAGCTCAGCACGCCTTTATCAGGATATTGCATTGAAACAATTGGCTTGGAGGGGTAGACCAATTTCGATTGAGAGTACTTTGTGCCCCAAAAAAGGATTTATCCAAAAAAATGACATTTTTCCAATCGTGAGTAATCTTTTTATGCGCCTAAGTTATTCTTTTTTTTGACTTGTTTTTCTGAAAGAAGAAATTTCTTCATTGTGCTTCGGTATTTAAGATTAGAAGCTTGTAGACAAATTCTTTTCGAGGACGAACACTTTCAACTAATAATTTAATACCCTTTTTTTAATTAGGCTTGTCCCTGATGCAGCGATAATGTAGAATTAGTAGAAAATAACTGTATAATCTGTTCATCCCCTTTCTCTTTAATGTTTTCCTGCGATCTGGCAAATCATCAATGGCATTTGTTGTTTCATATTGTTTTATCCACTTGTTTACAAACGCTTTTGACCTTCTTATATATTTGATTAAGTCGCCTCTCGCTACATTTTTGGTCCTTTTGGATGCGCACAAAGGCTTCGAATCTTATAGCGCAAATCACTTATCGTGAGGGAAGAATCCTCCCTCTGCCTGCTGATTCGAAGGTTTTCGTTACAACGATTCTCAAACAGAAGTTTGCCCGGTCTTATTAGACAAACGTATAATACTATCCAAAATCGATCAGTATCTCATATAGAAACCTTTAAAAAATTATTTAAAAAAATGAAACAAGACTTTAAGTTCACGTGCGTTCGTTTAAAAAAAATTATTGTACAAAAAGGTGTTAATTTAGTTTAGATAAAACATTAGATAAAAAGGTATTATACAAAAAAAAAAAAAATTTATTTTACTATTCATTGTTTCAAGTCCTATACAAAAAAATTATGTTATAAAAGAAAATGTATCAAAACTGGGAATAAAAAATTATTTAAATTTACATATCTCTTTCTTGTAAAAAAATATAAAAATTATAAACAATTTAATGCAAAAGAATTTAGCTCAAGAAAACATTTTTTATAGAAATTAGATCCAGAAAAAGTAAAAAATATACATGCATTTTACATAGTTACGTACTAAGTAAATGACAATTTATGCTCTTATATATATGTACATACATGTGCGTTCGTTATCAGTGATGCCTAAAGGCAATATGAAAAAAAATGACACAACTACTAATGGTCTCAGTAAAGAATTGACTTTCCGAAAGTGTGTGTCGAAGGCAGGAAGAAAGAGAAAGAAAAAAAAAAGAAAAAGAGAAGAGATACGTTAAGAATTGTTAATTGCTCTAATTTTTTTCGACGGTCTAAATTGTTGTTGAATCTTGTAAGATCTTCGAAATACTGAAGTTTTCGACAGTGCACTAACATGAATAAGAACGCAACTAGCTTGAAACAGAATCCTAAGGAGACTGCAAATATTTTTAGTCAGATATTTCTCTGGTTCGTTTACATCTAATATAAAATTTTAAATATATTTTTATTATAGTAAAAGAAATACGAAAATTTCTATTCTTCAGAAAATTTTAGTTTTTACTAAAAAAAAAGCTTAAAGAAGACATAAATTCTTCTTTCTTGAAAAAAAATAAATAAATAAAGTTTATAATAGAAAAAATGTTAAATAAAAAAAAAACTTTTTTGTTTTTCTTTCGTTTCAAAAAAGATATCTTTTAAATATTTTTAAAGCTTTTAAAAAAAAGAATATTTGAATGTTTTGAACAAAAATTATTATTCTATTGAAACAACATACGTTTAGCATTTTAAAATAAAAGTTTTGTTTTTTTCAAAGAAAATTTTTTTAGTGAAAAATAGATTTTCAATTACATAATATTATTTATTTTATATACATATTGATATCATTTTAAATAGTTCATTTTAAATAATCTATTACAGAATTTACAATAAATATCAAAACACAATTTTATTTATGATTTCACTTATACATATATCTTGATATAGATTTTGATTTGAAGAAGTAAAATACACACGTAATACAATATACCATGATATACAATATATGTATACATTTAGAATTATGTGGCACATAAAATTCTAAATAACATTTTATTTTGAATTTTTGTCAAACTATATAAATCATTTAAAATAAAGTTTACACTTTAGTATAAAGTTATTTTATATTATAATATTTTATATTATAATATTTATGTATAACACGTTAATAAAAAACAAACTATTATTTACATTACATTAATAAATTAACAAACTTATTGATTTTATTTTAATCGTGTCCTTATCTTTGTTTTTTACACGTATCAGTGTTCTAGATAGTAATCTCTCCACTATTATTTATTATTATAATTAATTATTTTTATATATGATATTTTTTTAAATATTACATGTACGAAAATAATGTACCTATAAGATATCCATAGATTATTTAGCTAAACTTTTTTATTTTGAAAAGAAAAAGTCATTGTTTAGACTGTAGCTTGTATATCTTGTGAATATATTATGCATACATCGTATAATGTGCACTTAAAATAAATTTGCAATTTATGTACAAAATTTATCGTATCCACGAAACATATATATATATATATATATATATATATATATATGCAAAACATTTTGACTTCCGGTATATAATTCTTTCATTACTGGTAGAAGAAATTTTGAATTATTATTTCTTTATTTTGTTCCAAATATACATTTACATTAAAATATATTACATTTAATATATAAATGTCTTTTAATTATATTTTATTCTAAAATAAATAAATAAAAACAAATTATATAAATATATATTTTAACATAATTTTTTTTCATAAAATAATGTACGTACATGTATTTAACATAAAATTATTTACTAAATTTACGTAACTAACTTTTCTTGCGACACTTGTATCGAAAATTTTTTCGACAATTTTGTAATTATCTTTGTCACAAATTTTAACTTAAAGTAAAATTCATTGCAATTATGTTATCGCTTTGCGATACGCGCACAGGTGGATGCTAGACTTATTTTTAAAAGGTGCAAAAACTGATCTGAAGGAAGCTGATATATATGAACCCTTAAAAGAAGATGACTCTAAAAAAGTGACAGATCATCTCGAACAGTAAGTATTTCCTACTTTTATTAAAAATATATCTCGTGGTACAATATTCTTGATTAAGATAAATGAATAAAAATTGAATATATAGCTACTATAAATTATAATAAATACACATTTTTATCTACTATGTAGTAAGTCAAGTAATTAATCAACTCTAATTTATTAAGAGATACAATAATGTTTCGTAAACAGTATAACAATCTTCCGAATTAGATGATTGTATCATATTTTTTTTTAAGAGAAAATACCATTTTTTTGTTTGTTAATCATTCCAAATTAAAAATATTAAAAAATTGATAAAATTTATAAAACTCTTGTTAAGATGTAATATATTCATTTTTTATCCATAAGTTTAAGGCGCGAAATAATTATAAAAATATTTTTAAACTGTCTAACTTGTATATGTGTTGCGTAATTTCTTTTCCAAAATTATTTCAAAACATGAATACATTCTAATACGTTTGTTTAGATACTGGAATCGCGAACTGGAAAGGCTACAGAAATTGGAATATACTGTGGGCAAAGATGGGCAGAAAGTGCCACTAAAGGAGAATGCTCGTCCGAAATTATACAAGGCGCTCTTCCACGCCTTTTGGCTGCCATATGTCATTATCGGAATTTATATATTTATTCAGGTGAGCATTCATAACTTTTCGAAAGAAGATCATCGTTGAATGATAGCAATATTTATACAATATAATATCAATTAATATCAATTGAAAAATCAATCATTATATATCGTCTGCGTTATGTTAATTTTTTTTTATTTGTAATAGCTTTCACGTTGAAAAGGAGAGGGAAAAATGCATATCCAGCATTTGACAAGAAAATATTTGTCGAATTAGATTTTTTCTTTTTTGATCAATAAAAATTACGTTCAAGATCTATATACAAATACGCGATGGAATATCAATGCGTCTCTGTTTCTAGGCGTGCGTATTGCGCATTTTAATACCGATTCTGCAAGGTTGGATCATCAGTTACTTCGTCAAGGAACCGAATTCAACGAACAAGCTAGGGAAGAACGAGACAATGATTTATATCGCTTGTTTAGTCATTTGCACTTTTGGCTCCGCTCTGTTACTGAACCACACTCTAATAATGTCGCAACAAATTGGCATGAGATTACGCGTTGCCTGCAGCTCTCTCATTTACAGAAAGGTAAAGTTACAAATAATTTTTAAGTCACAATATAACAATCTAAGAATTTTTATAAAAATATAAAATCTGCCCTTTCTAAATAAGAATAACGGGCTCAATTTCGACTATTTTGCGATTTTGATTAAAATTTGCGTAACGAGCTACTGAATATTAAAAAAGTTTAATGCACACTTACAATCATACAAAAGATTCATGGAAGAATTATTTTAATGTAATAACATTTATGTAAAATTGTAAAAGAAACTGATTTTACTTGATAAAATTAATTTAAATAAGTTTTCTTCAGTTTCTAAAAAAACGAGTTGTTATATATATTAAATTTATATAATATTCATGATTCTTGAAAAAAGATGCATATATAATATATACATATGTATATATTATATTATATATTATACTAGTAATGATCTACAAATTCATATATTATATTTTGTATAAAATAAAATAATAAAATAATGTACGATTCGTGGTCGTAACATGTAATTATTAATGTATGTGTAAATTAAACATTTATCAATTATTGATCAATAATATCTTCATTAATTTTTGAACATCTACTTGTTTGAATTTCTTCGACTTCTATTTCGCCAATTTTTGTAACATACAACCGTAAAGTCATTAAAAAGCTATAACAATAGCATCGTTAACGAAAAATACTTATCTTCTTCATTAAGTATAGCCTTCGACTTTGGTCGATAACGCTTGACGTACATTAAATACTGAAATCTTGCGAATATGCATAAAGGAATGACGCATTCCTTTTTAAATGTATCTATCTTTTCAAATGCATACACTACGTGAATAGAAAAAAATACTAATTAAAAATATTGATGACACAATAAAAATGCCTTGTATATTATTTCTTTTTTATTTTCTAATCGTTAATCTATTATTAAATTAAAGTAAAATTTTGAGCTAAATGATAGCTAAATTTGCAAAATAAATGATTAATTCATAAATGGTGACTTTATAATGCTACTTATTTTTACATAATGCTATCTATTTCAGCAAAAGAAGAGTTCGGTAGCATGAAAATAGGATGATTTGTGTATTCAAGATATATAGTTATTTTCCAGTAATAAATCCTACAATATTTCTGAAAACAACTGTTGCAGATATTGCGCTTAAGCCAAATATCTTTAACCCAAACCGGTGCTGGACAGATTGTGAATCTTCTCAGTAACGATGTCAATCGCTTTGATTTATTAACAGTGTTTCTGAATTATATATGGATTATGCCTATTCAGGTAACATTTTTGTTTAAAAAAAAGAATTTATGTATGTGATTATTTTTCCTCAAATTAAAATTTGTTATACTAGTTAATACTTTACGTAAAGTATTAATAAGTAATAATAAAATAAAATTTCACTTGCTATATTTTAATAAAAAATATTCACTTTTATTTATACGCACATATGTCAATTAATTTCGCTGAGATATAAACGAGAACGAAATGTCGATTTATATTTTAAGAACGCAATATATTTTTTCCCCATGCATTTATTGTCTTCCTAAACATTACTTTATATAACAAAAAATTGTCTGTTAAAGTTACTGTGATTTTTCTCTATTCACTAGATCATAATCGTGGGATATATAATGTGGCAGAAAGTCGGTATCTCAATTTTCGTTGGCATCGGATTGCTGCTAATCATCAGCTTACCGATTCAGGGAACCTTCAGTTTGCTAAGCCATAACATTAGGGCCAAAATCGCGCCACTGACTGACCGACGAGTACAGCTGATGAACGAGCTCATAGCCGGGATACAGGTAATTCTGGATATCTTATTTGTTATTTTATTTTTAAACGTCTGTTTGGATCTATGGATAAAAAACTGAACACGTGGGTCTTTTGTGTCCGTGCCATTTTTAATCCATTGTTTTTAAAAAAATTAATAAAATCTCGAAGTTGAAAAAACTTATCCAAAAAAAGTTTGTGTCAAAAGGGATTTATAACTGAAAGGACAATTTAAATAGTTTATTAAGTGCAAAGTGCTGGCAAATCTAAATCTGAAGTGGATACAAATGACCCACGTATTCGCTTTATATATATTAAATAAGAAAGGGTGAATGAGTAAATTTTTTTAAAAATATTGTTTTTTTGCTGTTAATCGTTTTTTATAAAAATAAGTTATAAATTTACAATGATAATCTCCCTAAAAAAGAAACAAATTGCTTTAATTTCTATTGTTCATTTATTTTTATGCTAAAAGTATCTTTTGTTAACAATAACGAGCAACAAACAGGGGTTGTATATAATAATCAATTTTTATACTGTAGATTGTAATGTAAATTACATTTTGTTTTCATTTTTCTTTCAAATAAATTACCTAAAGATTAAAAAATTTTCTTAAAAGAAAAAACACATTTTTTTATACCTGAAAATTACCTATTTTTGATCATTCAAATAATTATATTCTTTTAAAACCGTGGACATATAGTATTTTTTTTTTTTTGTAAACTATGAACTTTGAACTAAAAATTCCTGGAAGCCTTTTGTTCAAAATTATTTTTTCAAATTTTTATTAATTTTTATATAAAATACCTATGTTTTCAAATTTTGATCTAACAAATAACAAAAATATAGTATTTAAAAATATTTTTTCTTTAACTCTACTACTATAAACTTTTAGTTAAAACTTAAAAGAAGACGTGTAAATTTTTTTAGAATTTTTTAAGTAATTTTAGAGTATAAAAATTAACTCGGACGTGTTCAGTTTGAGGGTTAATTCTCCTGATAATTTTAAATTTTATAAAATTAAGAAGAAAAAAAATCCACAAACCTTAATTTTTTCTTTTTAGGTAATAAAAATGTATGCTTGGGAAAAACCATTCAGCAAGATTGTATCGGTAACGAGAGCGCTGGAAATTAAGAAGATTAAATTTTCGTCATACGTGCGTGCCGCGTATTTGGCTATCATAGTGTTTACTGAGAGGCTCCTCCTCTATTTTACATTAATAATGTTTGTATTATCGGGAAATTATCTGACCGCTGATGTGACTTATACCCTCGCAACGTTTTACAACCTTCTTCAACTCACCGCGGCCTTGTTCTTTCCACAAGCGCTCATAATATTGGGCGAAACGATGGTGTCTATGAGTCGACTGGAGGTGTGTCATCATGTATTCTTACGTTTGGATTACGCTAATCAATCGATTCTTCCACTATTTGCCCTTTCATATTTATTTAATGGCCAACGAAACGTTTAACACGCAGGACGTACTACTAATGGACGAAGTAAATATGGACTGTTTCAAAGGAACGTCGCATTTGCAATCTAAAAATGACAAATTAAACAAAGCGACTGCTACGAGCGATCAAGTAGATGTCTACAACAATAGAACTTCTGATCAGGAATCACATAGTAACCGTCCAATTTGCGTGGAGCTTTATCGCGTCTCCGCAAACTGGATCAGTGGTCAACTGCCACCGACATTGTGCAATGTTTCGACAATCATTAATCCGGGCAAGCTGTCCGCTCTGGTCGGACCCGTGGGCTCTGGCAAGTCTTCCATGCTGTATTTGTTACTGAAGGAGCTGAATCCCGGTGCAGGCTCCGTGATTTTCACGCATACCTCCTCGAAGAAAGTTTCTTACGGTAAAATAGTGAACGATTATCACAGAGACAATTCAAATCTGCGCATCTCCTACGCCAGCCAGGAACCCTGGCTCTTTGGTGGCACCGTGAAAGACAATATATTGTTTGGCCAATCCTTCGACAGGGTCAGATACGCTGAGGTAGTTGTCACAAGATTCAATGAATGAAAACTATAATTTTAGATTATTTAACAATTTTTCAATCGCTAAAAATACCGTTAGATAAAAGGAAGGAAATTAAATTTGTTTATTTCTAGACTCTCTAAACGATACTTTGATATTTCGTAATCCGAACAATTGGCGGTTTCAGGTGACAAAGGTGTGCGCATTGATGAAGGACTTCAAACAGTTACCGCAGGGCGATATGACAATAGTCGGCGAAAGAGGAGTGTCTCTTTCCGGAGGTCAAAGGGCGCGAATCAATCTCGCGAGGGCGGTCTACAGGCAAGCGGATCTTTATTTGCTCGACGATCCCTTGAGTGCGGTAGACACCCATGTCGCCAAGCATCTCTACACGAAATGCATCACCGAGTATCTCCACGGAAAGACAAGGATTCTTGTCACTCATCAGTTGCAGTTTCTAAAACTTGCGGATCAGATTATCGTGCTGGACCGAGTGAGTGTCAAGTTAAATATTTCTGAATCAGCATTTCAATCCTTTAATAATTGTTATTTCCATTAAATTTCTAATTAAAAAAATTGCATTCTATCAAGAAAGTAGAACTTAAGATTGCCAAATGACAAGAATATTAATTATATACGATATTATCAAATTAATTGTTTCTGTTTCTTTCCAATTGATATTTTTATAAACACATTTAATCCACGCGTAATTCATATATGAAAAATAAATAAAAAAGCATCAAAGGTAACTGACACAAATATTAATAAAATTAGCTAACATTATTATAGTAGCAAAGAGTTTTTATAAAAAAATATATAATTATTATTTATTATAAGATTACGTTAAGAATTGAATATATTCTTTATATAATCTGTTTAATTTTTGCTTTTAAAAAAGGGCTTTATAAAGATGCAAGGAAACTATAACGAATTGGTAAAATCAAACAAAGATTTCAACGAGATGATGGATGACTTGGCGACAAGTCATGAAACGCAAAAGAAAGAAGAAAACGCGAGAAGACTCTCGGAAATATCTTCGAGGATATCGATATTCAAGCGTCCCTCGCAAATGTCGCTCGCAAGTACTATTCTTGTAAGACAATCATTTGTTGACTCATCATACTTTCATATTGTTCTCGTTAGACAAAGATTAACTCAGTATAAATCAAATAATTACAAGTATTATATACTCTGTTCGCACAGCCATGTTAATTATCAAAGATATTAATTATCAAGATTTATAAAATTTTTTAAATAATTTTTCATTATAATATTTACGTAATAAGAAATAAGGGTGCCTAATACTTTTTGGATGTGGCTGTAGCTTTGCACAGCATAAAATTACAATAAAGAAAATATAAACAATCTTGGGCTCTAATTAATAGATTATTTTGTGCGGCCGCTTTGATTGAATCAATTTGTCCTTGCAAAAATTATCCAAGTGAATATTTTTCTGCGTAGCCTTCAGAGATCGACGATTCGGACTACACGAAAAACGAACCGGCTGGTGAAACGATGATACACGGTATGTTATCCGGCAAAGTGTACGCAGAATATTTACACCACGGTGGCAACTACTTCATTCTGTTTGTGCTGCTGCTATTTTTCATCATCAGCCAGATCGCTACCACTGGTAATGATTACTGGGTTTCATACTGGACCAATCTAGAAGATTTCAGGCACAGTGAAAACATCACAGATGCTAATCAAGTCAATAAAAAATATATGAAAATGTATAACGACAGCTTTCTGAAATCCATCTTCACGTTGAATTCGGACGGTCTACTCAACAGCATAGATGCTATATATATTTACACATTTTGCATCATCACTTGCACCGTTACTATATTGTTCCGCAGCTTCCTCTTCATGAAGGTCTGCATGAATTCCAGCATCAATCTGCACAACACCATGTTCTCCAATTTGTTGCAGGCGCGCATGTCCTTCTTCCATACCAATCCTTCCGGTAAGCGCAACAATGAAATGAATAAAGGAGAATGATATAAAAAAAAAATATATCAGATAAGAGGAATTATATATGATAATTTTAACATTTGGATTATATTTGGATTATTTTGAATTTGATAACAAAAATAGTGAAATTTTTTTTTTAATTTCTACAAATATCTATTCACCTGTGATAGAATGAAATATGATTGACAAAAATGATTTTTGATTCGCATATAATTTTACAATAGAAATTAAATAACTGAGATAGTTATTATATATGATAAAATTTTACTTCTTGGAACATAAAATAAAATATATATACTTAATAACTTTAATGTTTTCCATAATTTTTTTAGATATTATTTAGATATAATTTTTTTCAGGACAAATCTTAAACAGATTTTCAAAGGACATTGGCACGATAGACGAACTGCTACCTAAAATAATGTTAGAGGCACTTCAAATGATCAGTGTATTACTGGCTATACTAATCATAGTGGCGATACTTAATTACTGGATGATAATACCGATAATAATACTGTCTATTTTATTTTATCTAATAACAAAATTCTACCTCAAGACCGCTCAAAGCGTCAAACGTCTCGAAGGAATAAGTAAGTATTCAGAGAAGTAACTACTCATTAAAGTAAAGCATGGACCATATACAGCGATATTTTTCTTAATTTTTCTAGATTTTCTTAAGGAGGCACCCGCAGTTGCGGGTCGGAAAAAAGCTTTTTTGGGGGGAATCTTTTCTGTCGAAACTATTGTGTTACTTATTCTAAAACTTCTTCACGGTATCAAACAATATTAAAACTATATTTCAGAATTTTTTTACGGAAGAATGTCCTATTAGTGCCCAAGTAACGAGCAATCTCCGAGAGGCACTTCTAAAAGAAAGATTGTTAGCAGAGACCACTCCAGCTCCGAGTAGGGTCATCTGATATAAACAAATCAAAGAAATTTAGTTAGTATATTAGTTTATTTAGTGTTTAATCAAAGCTGTTTTGAAAATTCATATTTTTTACAAAATGCCGGAGATTCAAAGTCAAAATTCGAACGATTATTTTTTTGACCCAAAAAAAATCGTTCTATCAATATCTATAAAATGGAGAGTTTTTTGAATATTTAAAAAAACTTCGAATAAGCACTAGATAAACTAATATACTAACTAAATTTCTTTGGTTTGTTCACTTCAGATAATCCTATTCGAAGCTGGAGTGATTACCGCAAACAAACTTTTTTTTTAGAAGTGCCTTTCGGAGATTGCTCGTTACTTGGACACTATGGGACGTTTTTCCACAAAAAAATTCTGAAATATAGTTTTAATGTTGTTTGATACCGTGTAGAAGTTTTAGAATAAGTGACACAATAGTTTCGACAGAAAAAATTCCCCAAAAAAGCTTTTCTTCCGACTCGCAACTGCGGGTGCGCCCTTAAATCATCAAAATCAAACTCTTACAATTAGATTTGAAGTTCTCGCATAACTTTTATGATTTAAAATCTTTAGATCATTCAACATTAATATACCTAAGTTTTAACGTTTTTGAAGCAGATGTACGAACTATGAAATATTTATGTTCGATATAACTTTGTTTTATTCTTCGTTTCAGCCAAGAGTCCGTTGTTTTCACATATAAATGCTACACTGAATGGATTGCCAACGATTAGGAGCAGCGGCGCCAACATCGAGAAGATGATGCAAAATAAGTTCGATACGTTGCAGAATACTCACAGCGGTGCATGGTACCAAGTTTTGGCATGTGGGACTATCTTTGCTATCGTTTTGGATACGATCACAAGCTTGTTTCTCGCCTGTGTCTGCTATTCCTTCATATTGATAGACGAAAATGGTGTATAATTTCTCTTCGATACTTCAATTTCGAAATATTCATCATTAGTCGTTTCTACGCAATTTGTTGTTTTAGAAAATATTAGATTAAATTAATGCATATGTTAATGTTATAAATTTTTTGACAGATGCCAAAATGAACGAGAATATATGAATAAGGAGAAAAAAATATCTATGAATTTGTAAAAAGGGAACAATACATATTTTACATTATATAACATTGTACAGAATAGTATCTTTTATTAATTGATAATCTTCGAGTTAAAAAGAAATTTTTTGTGAATTTTTAGGTGGTACATCCGGTGGAGATGTAGGTCTGGCAATTTCACAATCATTGATCTTGACCAGTGGTCTGCAACATGGCATAAAACAGGTAGCCGAGACTTTCTCGCTAATGACAGCTGTAGAAAGAATTCTCCAGTACACAAATCTTCCGACGGAATCAGCTGTTACTTCTAACGACTCTACTCCACCGCCCACGTGGCCATCCCAAGGACAATTAACGTTCAAGGGCGTCAACATGAAATACGACAAGAACGGTCCGTTTGTCTTGAAGGTGAGCGAAGCAATCATTTTATTGCAATTCAATGCTCGTCATATATTTCATCCACATAATTTCGCAGAATCTGAACGTGTCTATCGAGCCTGGTTGGAAAATCGGTGTAGTGGGACGAACTGGTGCCGGCAAATCTTCGTTAATCTCCGCGCTCTTCCGCTTGTTCGACGAAGAGCTAAAGGGCGAAATCAAAATTGATGGTTGGGAGACGAGTAAGGTAGGTCTGCAGGAGTTGCGCTCCAAGATCTCCATCATACCACAGGAGCCGGTGCTCTTCTCCGAGAGTTTACGCTACAACCTGGACCCATTCAATCAGTACGACGACGCGAGGTTGTGGGAGGTACTTCGATTAGTCGAGCTAAGCGAAGTCGGCCTGGACCACAACGTTCTCCACGGTGGCCACAACTTCAGCGTCGGTCAAAGACAGCTCATATGTCTGGCTAGAGCGATTTTGAGGAATAATCGCCTGCTCGTCCTTGACGAGGCCACGGCCAACATCGATTCGCAGTAAGTCTCGACGATTTTAGCGATTTTTAGCGAGTTCGTATAAATATGCTTGTACTCTTAAATATTATAAGTCTGTGAAAGTTTAATAAGTAAAAAAAAAATTTTCCTCAAAATTTCAGCTCCTTAACTTTATTATTTCCTGAGTTATGGAGAAAAATGTTATTTTCGGTTTTTATTTTTCTTTTCTGCAAATATTTGAAATGATCCTACATCGATTTTTTTCTGAATACTTATCAACGAAAGACACGAAAAAAAATTTTTTTATTAATTTCAAAGAAAAACTTGATTTTTTAAAAAAGACTAAAATTAAGAAATGGCCTTTTTAACATGTTTTTTTCAAGGTTCAATCATCAAACTTTTAGAGAATATTCTTTTTATATGTGTCTCAATACTTTAAAATTTTTTCGAATTGGTGCAACATAGTAAAAGAAATAAGAATCCTTTTTTTTATTATTTTTTGATAATAAGACAGAAAATTCTTTACTTTTCTTGTAATAATTATAATAGTAATGATAATAATTTTAATAGTTATAATTACAAGAATTTTCCGTCCTATTAGCAAAAAATAACAAAAAAATAGATTTTCCATTTTTTTCATCATGTTGCACCAACTCGAAAAAATTGAAAAAATTGGAGAATATTGAGACATATAAAAAGAGTATTCTATAAAAGTTTGGTGATTGAACCTCGAAAGAAACATGTTAAAAAAGCCATTTCTTAATTTCAATTTTTTTTAAATCGAGCTTTTATTCGAGGTTAATGAAAACATATTTTTTTTTGTGTCTTTTGTTGATAAATGTTCAGAAAAAAAATTGATATGAGAGGACATGACAGGCCAAATGTTATTTGGAAATTCGGCAGAGGAATTTTTAGTATACTTATCCGGCTATAGCCTTTGTATTTTACTTTTCAGCACTGATGCTTTAATTCAAGAGACGATAAGGAAAAACTTTCAAGCTTGCACTGTCATCACGATAGCTCATCGTTTAAATACTATTATAGACAGTAATCGCATCATTGTGATGGATAATGGTTACATCGTGGTACGTATTTCGTATCAAAGCATGGAAATATAATAAAAGAAAGATTAATTTTAAAAAAGATTATTAAAAAATATTCCTTTTTTTTATATAACTATCTCAGAAAAAAGATTTACACATTTAAAAAAAATTTTTTTAAATGTGCATCATAAAATAAACAGTCAATATTTCAATTTATTTCATAATTGAAATCTCAGAAAAGTGCTGAAATAAAATTAAATGATTAAAAATGTAATATCAAATTTTGATATTTTCATAAATATTTATTTTTACATTTTTCGACAATTTCTTTAAAATCATATTTTTAGCTCATACATACGTAAGATAAAGATATCTTTAAAATATTTATTTTTCAAAAATAATATACAAATAGGAATTTGGCAGTCCATACGAGCTATTGCGTGGCAAACCAGATGGCTACTTTAAACAAATGGTAGAGAAGACGGGCAATCAAATGGCGCAAAATCTTTTCGAACAAGCGAGAAAGGCTCATCAAGAAAATGAGAATAATCAAAATGTGGACTTGTCAAGTTCCGGCAACATAATCACAGACCAAACCAAACTGTAGATCTGTTCATACTAATAATACACATAATAGTATTTTGCGTTCGGTGAAAACATAACTTTGCAAATGTTGTCAGCTCCTATTGATCTATTTATTAGCCTGTTACAATTGTTCAATAAATTGTTAAGCGATTGTAATTTTTTCCGACATATCAAAGTCATTTAACAGAAATCAGTTCCTTATATAAATATTAAACCGTCTATGATACAGAATTAGATTATGACATAATAATTGTTATCGAGTTCTTAAAATATGCATAGTTGATAATGCTACTTGAATATGCAAAAATGCTTTTTATAATATATGTCATTTTAGAATGATTACACATTAATCGTTATATGTTACCTTATCATGGTTATATATCAAGTCATAATATAAAATCATTATTAGAAGAAATTTATTTTTTTCTGAGTACTTACACAACCTCGAATCTCGAGCTTTTCGAATCTTATTTCTTCATTTAACATGAATGAAAAAAACTAGTCGTTCGAGGATGTTTTATACAATATATATCGTTTACATATATTGATAAGCTGTTATAGAAATAAATTAAAAATATATGTATAGTGCGTAATCAGTTTAAAATAATATCTTAATAGTATTATAATTGGGTATCATGTATGTATCTATTCGATCGACATAAGATATTTTTAAATTTAAAAAACATTGTGTGTGTTTAATAATTACTTTTATAAATTATATTTGAAGCCTATTTATGAGTTATTTTTTTCATAATATCAAGCAACAATTTTATCAATTTTTAAAATTTTGTTTACAGTACAGAGGATAAAGATATAAGAAGAAAAATCAATTTATGCACAAAGAAACATATAATGTTGTATTTTAAAAAAGATGCATGTTGCAGTTTTTCTAGAGGAAAAAAATAATATTAGAAAACGTTAAACATTATTAATTTCCATCATTTATTTGTTTTCTATCATTTCTCCAACGTTAAAATATAAACACTACCAAACTTTTAAATTATCTTAAATATTAATTTTTGTAGTATTTGTGAAATAAAATGATTACATAATACGTACATGTAGAAAGAAATGCGATCAAAAAATTACAATAAAAATTCTAATCTATAAATCGTGAATGAAACACAGCACCGATGATAGGTAACAGTACCTCGTCGATGAGCACAAATGGTGATATCATTGACAGTATCAGAAAATGGAATAAGCTGTAGCTACAAAGTACTTCCAGCTGTAAAATGAAAGAGATGGCGTACAAAACAGGGGTTTGCATATGTTCCACCATGAATCGATGGCTGTCACAAACCGGTTATCTCTCTTTGAAAGCGTTTGTGTTGATTCCATCTCCGTGTTTCTAATGGCGATGATTACGAAATATATTAATTACAATACGAATCACGTGCTTACTTCCGATAATGGTGTAACTTAATAGTGACAAACTTGAGCGATGAAAGGCATCATGAACGACATAAGATAGAGCAAGAATGAGTGGACTCCGAAATTAATTAAAATGGAAATCGCTTCTGCTGCATTTGTGGCTTGTCATACAACAGTTATCAACAGATAATGGCCAACTGTTAAGCTATATATCTCGCCATTATCAATAATCGTCATATTACATAACAATGATGATAACTGTCAGCTGAGAAAACGAACGACCGTTGAAGCCAAGTAAGTTTTTACAGAGTCATGTTGTATCGGTTTTCTTTTTTTATTACATTTGTATCGTTTACACCACACAATGTCTTTCACTCGCCCTCCGATATTTTATTTTATTTTTGCAAGCTGTTTTATTTTAATTTCGACATTTTCTGATCTTTTCTTATCTCTTTCAGCTATCCGTTTCTTATCCGTGTCTTTTATCGCTCTAAAAAATTTCGCCTTATTCTCTCTTTTATTACTGTTAAATGTTTTAATTTGTTAGTAAGATATTTAATTCCTTTTTTTATATTTTCTCTTTCTTTGTTTTAATTTTATCGTAATTAAATTGAGGGGTAAATCAATTTTATTAGTCTTCCTCTTATTTTCTATTTGATTTTAATATATGCAAATTTTTATTTATAACAAGATTGTTTTTTTTATTATTAATTTTGTTTATATTTTATGTAATTAAAAAAACGAGATTGAATTGCTGATATTGAATACGTAATTGAAAAACGCTTGTTTTAAAATGTAATTCATATGTTTGCTTTAAGGGTACGTCTGGATGAAAATAGCCGTCGAATCTCTACGAAGGAATTCTTTTTGATCGATGCCGCCACTTCGTAAAGAGATTTTCCTGCGTAATCTATCGCTCGCAAAACTTTCAGTATATTTTATATTTATCAAGTTCCAATTTTATTTTGACGTCACGCGAGAAGCCAATAATTGCTTCAGCTAAGAAAGGTAAATTCCAACGTGTGCTGTAACATATCGTCACTGAATAAGAAAAGACAGTTCAATGTCTTTAGACGGAAACAGTTACGCACATGTAGATAACAAAATAAAAATTTGTTGTTTAGAATTTATAATTCATTTGTTCTTTAATATATGTGTTTAGATGGAAATAGTCGCCGAATCTCTCTATTCTTGCTAATCTCTGCTAATAATTGAATGAAGTTAATATTAAAGCTCATTGCTTTTTCAAAAATGTAAAGAGCGATATCGAATGCTTGAAGACGTAAACTAACTAACACACTGCTAAGGAAAATCTGCGTTTACATTTAATGAGACTTTCTTTCGTCGGTGAGTGCCAACGTGTGCGCCTGTAGATGTGTGCGTACACGTTGGCACTCAGAAGCGAAAGGAAATCTATGGTGAAGCCGAAAAAAATTACGAAAAATAGAGAATATCGAGCAATGAACACAAAACTCTATATTTTTAAAATGTAATGTTTTAAGAGAAAATTGGAAATTAAGAGCAATGTCAATAAGAACGAGAATCTAGTTTATGTAATTTTTATGTAAATATTAAATAAATCTGCCATAAAAGATTTCAGATCTTCACATGCAATAATCTTGCAAATAATAGATTGTAACAAGCTTTAAAATAGAAAAATTTTATCAAAGATATTGCTTTCATTTTTTCAAGATTTTTGCAATTTTAATTGACTCGTGCAATGGAGAACTATTGCAAAAATCTAGGTAATAAGTTTAAAATATAAACAAAAAATATTGTTTTGTAATTTTTTATTCAACGTGATAATTTCTACAACGCGAATGTTGATGTTAAAAATGTTGTTATAAAAATATATAAGGTTTGTATTGTCTTTCTTTTATTATATAACTACATAAAAGCCATAAAATAAAAATATTTTTACCAAAAGGAACCTTATTTGTCTATTTAAAATATATTTACCTACAATACATTTCTTTTCAAATAATTCTCTCTCTCTTTCTCTCTTTTCATATATATATATATATATATATATATATACAGTTTATCCATGAGTGTTCGAGTAAATATCTCGCAATTAGTTAAAGTTATAAGAAAATTTAATAAGAGTTTGTACAGTTTTGAATCTGCTACAAAGTGCATGTAAAATAATTTTTGTACTCCTGATTTTTTTTAGTTATGAAGGTCATTATCATAATTTTTTTAAATGGGACTATTTTAATTTTTTTTATATAAATCAATTCCTCGTAATATTCTGTGTAAAAAGTTATAGGAGTATAATAGCTAAAAATTTAATAGTTTACGAGATATTTCATATTTTAATGTGACATAATTTTATGCATACTATGAAATATCTCATAAAATATTCATTTTCTTTATATCTTGTCTTAATACTTTGATGCAGAATAATGAGAGGAGTCAATTAATGTAAAAAAAAAAAAAACACATAAAAGTCTTAAAATTATGTCTTAAAAAGAAAATATATAAATTTGCAATGAATAGTTATATATGTAATATTTTTTCTTCATCAACATTAATGAAGAAAACACACATAGTTGTCTTAAAGAAAAAATATCTAACTACTCGTTGCAAATTTATATTGTATTTTTTCTTTAAGATGATTATGTCTTTTCATTACATCAATTGGTTCCTTTCATTATTTTGTGCATAAAAATATTGAGACAAAATAATCAAAAAATGAATATTTTATGAGATATTTCATTAGGTTTACGTAAAATTATGTTAAAATATCTCGTAAATTATTCAATTTAACCATCACACTTCTATAATTTGTTACTCAAAAAAAAAGAATAATAAAAATTAGAATAGCTCCATTAAAAAGAATGAAGGTGACTTTTATAACTCAAAAAAGTCACGAATAAAAAACTTATTTTAAAATAACATACTAATCAAATGCAAATTTCTCTTATTAAACTATCTTATAACTTTAACCAGTTGCGAGATATTTACTCGGACACTTATGAGCAAACACTCATCTGTATCAGCACACATGTTCAAAAGATGTTTTTAAGAAATCCATAAAATATTAAAAAACATTTTAATATCCTGTGGATCTCTTATAACATGTGTGCTGATAGAGTGTGCATTTATTATGAATTATTATTAATAGAGTATATTTATTATAAATATTTATTATTAAATATTATTAATTATAATAAAGCGGTAGTCTCAAAAATATTGACAGAATCGGAGGGGAAATTTCATCAAGATAATATATATTACTCCCGCTGTTATAAAATCTCTGAAATTTAAAGATACCATTTACCATTTGTCATTTGCGTTATTATTTCTTGCCCCTTCGCGAGATGGCGCAGATACTCCTATTCGACCACGCATCACTTCGCTACGGGACTGTGAGCGTTCTCCTTCTTTCCTACCTACCTACCTACCTACCCGCGTCATCCCCACCAGCGGTCACGTAGTCACGCTGCGGCGCGTGCGCGGCGGAGTGGGGAGACTGTTTGGCGGCGCGGTTTGTTTAGTTGCACGCTGACAGCGGCCGCGGTCGAGAGTGTTGGCGTGCGTGTCCGCGTTTCACGGAAGCGCCGCGTTACCGGCGTCGTTGATCGCAACGTTGTGTTTTCGCGTTATACGTTATATACTGCGTTACGAACGGAGCCTTTTTTTCCCTCGCGTCTCGCCGGGAAAGAGTGTGCGTAGATATCTCCATCTTGCTGTCCTTTCCCGATCCCTATCTGTTCCGTATAATCGTTCGCTATTTCTCATTTTTTTTTTGTCGTCTAAAAATCAAGCCGCTTCTTGTCCTCCGTCTGTATCGTGTGTATTGTGCGATTGTTGCTCGTCGTTCGTCTCTGTGCCATCGTCACCACCATCATCGTCGCCAACGTCACGCTGCATCCACGCTGCTACGCGACATGTTCACGATGGATGGGTGATGTCGCAGAGCGTAGAGGATGTCACGTCGCAAGCAGAGCAACCCCAAGCCGCTGAAACGTGAGTTTGTGCTTTCTTTTTCCCGGCTTTTTCTTGCGTGCTTGTTCCGGTGACACGTGTCTCTTGGGTGCGTATATGTGTATCTGTGCGTGTGGTGCGCGCGCGTTCTGCGAGGGGGGCATCGCGTGCGCTTTGATCCCGCGGTTTTTTTTCGCGTTTCGCGATAGCTTACCAAAGTATTATGTCACTGCTATGTTTGTTATTGCATATTTCAATTCGGCTGTTATACGGGATTACGTCAGGTTAGCGCGAGTCGGTTGTTTCATTGACAAGTTTTGAGATTTAGTTGTAAATCGATTCGGATTTCATCTCCTCTACGATTTTAATCCCGGAAAGAGAGGAAAAATCACGATTGAGAGAACTGATATCGACAATATTGGCAGTTAAAGAGGAATATATCGGGTATCAAGTACTTTCATGACTGCATCGTTTTGAAAGGTATGTATGTTAAACCCGAGAACATTATTGAGAATCAGTGCGATTGTTCGAATAATTATATAAAGCGAAAAGAGCCCATTTAAATTATCAAGTCAATTTATTCGACCGTACTATTTGCACGCAATATCGGAAATGATAAATAGAATCTTATTACCTTTTGTTATTTCTTATGTACAATTAGTTTCGAATAAATTTTGACGACATTTTTTAGTGAAAAATTTATATATGGTTATTAAAATTTTAGAGCATTTCACGAATTATTGATTTGATGTCAATTATTTGTTTGACCATGTAATGAAAAAAATTTAATTAACTTTAAAAAAATTTGTCTATAAAGTTTGATGTAAAATGTACGAAAATATTTTGAACTATTATGCATATAGCGAGAAACGCGCTTGAAGCTTTGTGATCAACCTAAAAAAAATATATATATATTTTTCTGTCGATATAAGCGATAAATTTCAAGAATAAATCAATGACCCCGAATAAATTAATTCGCGACATCGGTGAAGGAGAACGAGTTCTCGACAAAACGGTGCCTCCATTTATCTTTCAAAGTATCGAACAGATAAAAAATTCGTTAGAAAATTAAATTAGCGAATAATTGTTTCGGAAATAGACTATAAATTTGTCAAAAAATTGAACTAATTAATTTTTTATAACTAATATATATCAATTTTTAATATTTTGAATTTTGGAGCTTATATATTTTTTTGCTATTTTATAGCGAAAAACAATTTATTCACTTTAAACTCATAGAATTTATTATATTGTTACGAATATTATATTAAAAGAGAAAATTATTTTGGGAATTTTATATTCCTACAAAATCTACTAGATCAAAATAACAAATATATAAATAAAAAAAATAATAAACAAAACATAATTAGTAATATACATAGAAATAATCAGTAATTACACAAATATCGCTAATAATATATCTAAATATGCAATGGAATAACAGTATTTTTGAAATAATTTGATAGTTCTTTAGAAACAATTTGATAGCATTTTTGAAACAGTATTGATGATAATGATTATCTTTACTACATTTAAAAGCTTTTATCTGATTAAATATTAGTTTTTAAGGAATTTTCAGTAAATTTTTATTGATTAATTCTCCCATTAGAAATTATTAACTTACTTTCTTAAGAAATATTTATTATTAGTTAAAACTATATTTCATAATTAAATAATTTATATATGTATGAGAATGTAGGGCAAAATTTAGGATATAATTATAATACAAAAATTATAATGTAAAGCAAATACATAAATTATATACACATATGAGAAATATTATAGTTCGAGTTATTCAACTGCATTTATATATTTTGCTGCTAAAAGCGATATGAATTTTTTTTTACTCATTGTTAGCGATAACGTAACGTGTTTACAATTGTCATTGTCCATCAGCTGACCTTTCAATTCTAATATGAGAACGTACACACGCACTTAATCGACAAATGTGATTGTCTCGATTACGTGAATTTCGCACGATTGTAATTGCTTCTCACGATCAGTTTTTTGACAATTATGTTTAATCATCGTTTCCGAATAATTTTACCGAATATTTTGAAAATTATTTAGTGTGGAAATTAGAAGAATATGTTTTAAGAAGATTTTGTGTGCGATTTTACTTTACATTGAATATTATTCTAATAGCACGATATAAATTTCCCATGTAATTTCCTATGTGATACGATACCTTTAAGAAAGTTTTCAGAATGTATATAGATTTAAAATCGATATGTAATCGATACATATATCTTTGTAATTGAGTTACGTAGTTTGTTTTTAAGTATTTTTCAAAAAAAGCTTAGCTCGTGATATTATTTCTTATCGGTTTTCCGTGAATTTTCGTTTGCAGCTTCTTTTTCTCGTTTCGCGAAACAAAAGCGCGAGACAAGATCCAGTATCTGAATCCTCTCCCCCCTTTTCTTTTCGTTGCGACGAGCATGCGATCTCGCGATCACGTGGCTCGATCACGAAAGTTGGAACACTTTCACGTGGCGACTCGTCGGACCGGGTCGTCCTTCTTTTTTTTCCTTCTGTCTTCTTTTCCTTCTTCTTCTCTCTTTTTCTCTTTCTATCTGTCTTTAGTTCTCTGTTTCATGACATTTGCGTCTGGCAAAACTATCGCTTTGATTCGAAGAAATCGGCCGCGTTCAGTTACTGTCGCGAAAAAACATTTTTCCACACACAATTATTTGCTTGCTCTAAAATTGTCTTTAGACAAATATTCGACATTGAGACTTGGATTGATTTTGAAGAAATCAGCTGCACATAATATCGAATATAATATAAGAATCTGTTTACAATGTTTCACTTTTAGGAAATAATTAAAGTAATTTTTAAAGATAGAGACAAATTTAACATTACGATATTACAATAGAAAAAAATTATTAATGAACGATTTAGATAAATTTATATTATTTAATATTGAAAGTTACGCCGTATTAATATAAGATTAATGAAAAAGCTGGAGCGGATTTTTACTAAAGGTCCCCTAGATTGGGGCAGGAAAATCGTATGTCTGCGACGTGCATTGTAAGGCCCTCCCGTGGGACACCGACGTTAATGGCCGCGTAATTATTGTGATGCCGGCTCGTGCGCGTGACTGCTAATTGGGAGCGACCGTAATTGAGTTAATAACGCTGTGTTAAAATAGCGGGCCCGCCCCCCTTTCCACCTACCGACGTGTCTTCCTCCCTTTCGCGTTCTCGTCGTCGCATTAATCTTTGTTTTCTGCGTATCTTTGCGTTACTTTTACTTGCGATTTTAATAAAATAAATTCAAAAACAATTCTCGAACGATTCCATTAAATCGATCTTTAATCTAAATCATTGGACTTTGCTCTTCTTTACTTTTCTTTGTTGCATTAGTATTAGTACTGGTGATATAATGTTATCACGTTCGTGATATTTTTTTTTTTTTTTTTGATACTTTTTGTTTAGAGGTAAAAAATTGGTGTGCATCACTCTAAGATTTTTATTTTTATTTTTTATATGTGTCTTTCATGTATTATATTTGCACTTAAATAAGAACGAAGAAATAATGTTTATTAATTCGTAAAATTAAATTAAAATATTATTATATAAAAATATTAACTCTAATAAATGGAACAAAATTTGAAATAAATTATTGTTTTTAGTATATAACGTTATTTTTAACTTGATACAAATAGATAAATCAAATTTTCCAATTATCTTTTGTACAAATTTCTTTATGATATTTTTAAACAAAAATTTGAATAAAACTCAGTTTATGTAACTTTGAAAATTTACTATCTTGATTTCAAAATTCTTTTAAAGTAAAATTTTATCATACTTAAAAGTTAATTAAAATTATTTAATATTTATTATTATTAAATTGTTATTTAATTTCTTAATTTTTATTTTTAACTTGATACGAACAGATAAATCAAATTTTCGAATTATCTTTTGCACAAATTTCTTTTTGATATTTTTAAACAAAAATTTGAATAAAACTCAGTTTATGTAACTTTGAAAATTGACTATCTTGATTTCAAAATTCTTTCAAAGTAAAATTTTATCATACTTAAAAGTTAATTAAAATTATTTAATATTCATTATTATTAAATTGTTATTTAATTTCTTAATTTACTCCGCGCTAAAAAGCTACACATTAATTCTTCGTTAATTAAATTTTATCTTAAATCCACATGACATTAAAAACCGTTATTCTTTTTTGTTAGTCATTCTTTTGCAATTCGACAATTGTTTTGCTGATTTAACTTTTGCTATACAGAAACGATTCTGCAAGAGAATCGGCGGTACTTTTATAACGCGTCGATACTTTTCGCCGTGCGTTGCACATGTGACGATATGATAACGATCGCTATCCGTGACTCTCGGAGTGGCACGACCGCCGTGGCTTCTTTCTCTCTCTCTTTTTCTCTTTCGATGTTTCAGTCTTTCACGGTAAATTCCGATGGCGCACATTCGTACGCGACTCGGAAGTCGATGGCGAAGCGAAGCGACGAAAAAAAACGCGGATTTCGGGCGAAAAGCGTGCAGACAGATAAAGTCCCTCTGACGTCGTCAATATTTTGTAGTCACCCGGTGCTCCCTTATCTCATCGTATCGCTCGACGGCCACGGTTGCGACAACCGTGCCTTCTCTTTTCTATCTCCGTTCAGCTTATAAATACGGTCATGCAGCGGCGGCGATTAATCGTAAACTTGGTCATCCTCGTTCGATTAAAAATTTATGCGCATTATAATCGCGCAAGATTAAGATGACAGAGATTAATCAATCTTTCAAAGTCTTTATTTTGCAACCGAATTTTTCTCTCTCTCTCTCTCTCTCTCTCTTTTTTTTGTTTTGTTTTAGAAAAGCGCTTTAGAGTTATTTATAGATAATTTTGATATTTTTGTTTATTGTCGATACAAAAACATGATATTATAAATGAGGAAAATTATTCGCGAAATATAATTTTGCAATAATTTTTCTCGTGTGATTACAATTGTGATATGCGCGACCACGTTTGCTTGATGATTATACTAATTGTAAATTAAATTGTGCTAATTGATTGTATTTATTAATTTAATAGTTATTACACAAAATTAATTACATAAAATAATGTAATTGGTAATAAAATATTTTTAATTTTAAAATCTTTGTTAAAGTTTTTACAATACAATTTTTTTATGTATCTAATTATTTTATGTAAAATCTCTAAATATTAATTTAATTCATTTTAAGTAATTTTATCTAAAAAAAAATTAGCGCGTAATGAAAATTATAATGTTATCGCAATATATCTTTTCACAGAAATTACTAGAAAATAAATTACGTAAATGCAATTCAATTTTCAACCACAATGTAATCTTTAAATACTCATTAAATGTAGAAGATAATATTCTGTATAAAATTAGATGATATGATAGAGAAATCTATTAATATCTATTCTCTATTACATCACAAAGGCTCGTGTGTTCCTATTGTATCACAAAGATCATCAGTCTTCTCTCACCACACCCCTTCTTATATCGAGCCATAAATGACAGTGAAAATTTCCTCATTCTTTTAAAGTAAAACATAATCGCGATTTCGAGACAAGGTGCTTCAAACTCATCGCGCCACCTGAGGATGCCCAATGTTACATACGGCTCGTTTCTCTCTCTTTCTCTCTTCTTCGGGGCCGATCGAATATCACGCCGGTGATCGACGATGCGGAGTAGGATAAAGGAGGAGGCACCCCGCGGGGGTCTCAACGGCGACCCCCGCCGAGCGCGAGCGTCAAATTAATAAGCGATGATTTTATAGAATGCTTTATTGAATCGTGTTGTTCGCCGTAAAGAATATCTTCCATCGTCTCGCTCGCCATCGATCGCGCAAAGCCACGGTTCTCACCGTGGATTTTTTCCTTCCTGCCCCCCCCCCCTTCTATTCTCCCTCCCTTCTCGCGTAAAAACCTCGCGAAATACGAAGAGAAATTAAGACGATCATGTATGTGAATTTGCATATTTCTATTTTTTTTTTTTTTTTTTTTTTATTATGAACTTTGAATATATAATTATATATTTTAATTTAAATTCTAATTAATTAGGGATTTCGAAGAAAAAAGATTTTATTGTTAGATAAATGACATCCTGGGGGGTCCGAGAAGGATTGAGAGACACTGACGAGAGAGACGCGTCTCTGCTTTCTTTTACGCCGTTGTTGTTGCTGTTGTTATTGCTGGCGTATCGCTGCTAATATGACGAGACCTCCGACCGCGCCTCCCTTCCCCTCGAAATGTGATTCCTCTAGTAAATTCTTGCGTATCATCGTGCGGAAAGAGATTATTCGATAGCGACACCTTCGGAGTCTTTTCGTTCGTTTAATCGAACACTCTTCGATCAAAAATAATCATTCTCTCCTCCTCTCTCTTCCTCTCTCTTTTTTTCTTCCTCTCCCTCTAAGAACGAGATGCGTAACGCGAGCCTCGTGTCGCTGATAGATATGATGTCGAATAGAGCTGATGTATCCACCTACATGTCAGGCTTGATGATCAGCTGACCGCATTATGACGATCTTACATACATGTGAGGTGTTTTATGTCTATTTAGAACTCTGATGTGGCAAGCTATTTTTTTTTTTTTTTTTTTTTTTTAATTTAATTCTGTCAATATGTCTGCTTCAAAATCCTGATATTTAATGTTATGACATATTTTGACAACAATAATAATTAAAAATTTATTTAATATTTGAGGAATTTTACATTTTTAATTATTTAAGCAATAAGTCCCGACAAAAATTTTTAATTATTGTAAATGATGAGGTGATTTTTGTAAAGAAGAACTCTGTGCATATTCAAATTTTGAAAAGTCAAACACAAGCGATTTAAAGAAATTTAAATTTGTAAGAAGTTGCAATTTTGAGAATTTATAACAATATATTATAAAATTGCAACAGCTTTACGAAATTTTATAATTTCCTAAAAATTCCAGGAAACGTTTTGTAATTTCTAAAAATTTGAGGAATTGTTTTCAAGTTGTTTCTTCAAAAAAGATAAACTTTTGGTACCCAAGCTTTGCTAGATAAAAAAAAAATATCAGTGTTCTCTCTCTCTCTCTCTCTCTCTCTCTCTCTCTCTCTCTCTCTCTCTCTCTCTCTCTCTCTCTCTCTCTCTCTCCCTCTCTCTCTCCTCCCGTTACTCTATACAAGAGAAATGCTGAAAAAAAAATCCTGTCTAATTTATTTGCAACCGAATAGGCAGGTTATCGGTGTAAAGGCGCGTTTACACCCGTGTAAAGGCCCCTCCCGCCCTTAGTCGGTTAACGCTGCGGGGTGGCGCAGTGACGGGGCGGGAAGGGGGGGGGGGCGCGAAGGGGGAGACACGACGAAGTGGAAGAGAACCGACTCGCGCATACACCATTCCGGCGAGATGCCGGGACCGTGTCGTAACAGGCCGGAGTGACACCACAATGCGGTGTAGCAATTTGTAGGCTCGCCCTTCTCTCCCTCTCTCCTACTCACCCCCTCGCCCTCCTTTCACGTCGTTCCCCTCGGCTTCGACTCCTCGACTGTATTTATGAGACGAGTCTTGGTATCGGTTCCGCGCTTTGCGAAGGAAGGACGAGATGCACCAACGAGAGGGAGATCGACTTACAGGTGGAGGGCACGAAGGGTAGAACGAAGGAATAAGAGGGCACCGAGAGGGAAGAAAGGCTAACTAGGCGAGATCAGCGGCGCGATAGTTGTCTCGGGCGCGTTTCTTTGCGAGGGCAGGAAGGGTCTCGAGAAAAAGAGGGGGAGGAGAGGAACATCTTGGCGGGGAAAGACATCTGCGGCGGCGGGATTCATGCGTTTGCGCGGAACAAGGGGTCCGGTCGAAGAAGATAAAAGTTACAGATGGACCTTCTTTCTTTTTTCTTTTTCTTTTTTTTTTCGTTATTCTTTCTCTCTTCTCATCGGTAGCTGTTCTTTTTACTTCTCTTTTATATGAAGACATTGATATCCCATATCTTTTCCTTCGTTGTACTGTACTTCATCACTTCGCCATTGTTTAATACTTTCTTCTTTTTTTTTCATTCTATATTGCTTCTTTACTCGGTTAATTACGATTGCGTAGCACTCCCGATATTAATCGTGTGTTGAACACGCATTTTATTTTATATTATGACGAAAAAACAAAAATCACGATTACACAAAGCTACGATTCGCTTGATAGAAACTGAATCATATAGAATACGCGTTTCGACGGATGTGTATACAAGCGTCGAATTTATATTAATAAAAATTAAAACACAGGCTATTAATAACGATTATACTTAATTAAACTTATCGTAATAATGCTCCAGTCAATTAATTTGGTAATCGCAATATTGTGTTTATGATCAAAAAGTTTGAAGATAACATCGACAATTTTACCCTGATATCACGCGACATTATATGACGTTACACGAATTAATAACTAGTTGAGATGAGAGAATTAATTAATCATGTGGATAATATCTAATAGTAACAATCGTAAGAAATAATAATTTGACGTAAGAAATACGACTCTCTTATGCTACGAAACCTCTTATCCTATGACAAAAAATCCTCTCATGCTACGACCGCGAAAGGGAAATTATACCCCCACTCTCAAATTTTTGTCGTAGGATCAGAGGTTTAAGGGGAAGATTCCGGACCGAAAATGTCGTAGGATAAGAGGTTCGACTGTAATGGTATATTGGACGCAGGAAAAATTTTCCTATGAATATACATACATGTGCGTGTGATATTGTTACGGCGACCTTGTTATTCGCGCGTATTGTTTACGCCTGGCGGCCTTGTCATTCTTGCGCCGAAGCTCGAGCAAGAAAGTCGCAACGAAAGTTAGTTCTACGCACGTCGTATTATTTTTAGAAACATGATCGTTCAAGTATTAGATAAGTATGAGAAAATATCAAGCACTCGTTATCTATATTTTAAAATTTTGTGTAATCATGATTTTCGCAACTTGTCCTGATACAAAAGAAAGTAGGTTTAAATATGTGATTAATGCTGGAAATGTTACGTAAAGTGTCGCGCAAACATCGTATTTTGATAATTAATGCACACGCGATCGTAATTAATCGCGTTTTGAGTGCCCATGATCTTAGAACAGAACGAGAGAAGAGGAGATGACATCAGACGATGGCAAAGGTAAAAAGTTCAGGCTGTAATTACAAATTGTACTACTTATAATTATATTATGCGATTTTAAAGCGTGGATTTTAATCGACGATCAATTTTATAGCAGAATTTTGTCGGATAATATATGTAAATATATATCAGTATATATATATATATATATATATACTTTTTAGAAAAATCTGGAATTCTCAGGGAATTTTTTGTGCCTTGAAAAAGGAATTTTCAGGGAATTTTTTTTAAATTTTCTCTTTGATAATTTTATTCTTATACTAAATTATAAATATATATCTTTCTTTGTTACATATATTCCATGTCTTAATAAAATATTGAACTTGCAATATATATATATTTTTTTATTTTAATTTTTTAGTGATAAAAAATAAAAATTTTTATCTTAAAAACAATTATTCAGTTTTTGGGTGTATTTGTAAATCTAGCACTTGAAAGACTCTGTATTTTTTCTTTGTATGAATGAAAAATATTAGAAAATATACGTAATAAAAAAAATTATTTTAGAAAAAGTTGTATTAAAATTTTGGAAATATTTTGTTTATTTGGAATTTTAAACAAAATTATCTGAAAAATCAGGAAGTTTTCAGAGAATTTTTTAACAAGATTTAAGTAGATACCCTATCTCTCTACCTTATATATATATATATACAAAAATATTAAATTATTCTCTATATTTTGTACAAAAATATTTGGAAGATCAGGGAATTTTTTTTTACAAGATTTGAGTGAACATTCTGGCAAAATTGTAAGAGAGTAAACTGTTTTTGATGATAAAAACTGAGGTTAATGGGCAATTTCCATTTCATACTTTACCGTTTACTGTCAGACAATGAAAGAGACCCGTGTTATTTTCTGTTATAATTCTCCAAATGTTTGTTTGCTGATTAATTGATCATCACTCGCATTGTTTTGCCATTGCAAACAAGAGTGAAATAACTTCAAAACCTATATTGCTTACCTTCATTGTACACATTGCCTTTTACACGAAATATTATTACGCTTTAAGAAAACTTTTTTTTTGCGAAGTTATTTATTCTTTTTTATATTTTTGTAAAGTATCAGTCGATTTCTTAAAATCTACGTTTATTTAAATATAATTAAATTATACGCGTCTTTCTTTTCTTTCATTATAATTTTCGTATTTCTTTTCAATCATTATAATTTTCTCTCTAATCGCGTTCGAATCGATATCTCGTTTAATAATTTTATTCTATTAATTTTTTATGAAAGCAGATTAACAGGTTTCTTGCTTTTTTTTCTCTTTCACTTACTTTAGATTACTTTAAATCCTGTTGTAAACCTGTCCTTGTCAGAGGCTTGAGCGATAGAACTTTCTCGATACGCATATACTCTGACCGATACCGATAACGTGCGAAACGTTTGCTCGTGATTTCCGCTAATCGGTCCATTATTGTTTATCCCTAATTCTGATTGTAGAGCATCTATCGTTCTCGAGAGCGAGATTATCCACGCGCCGCGGTTATTCGAGTGTGTCACAGATCGGCCGATCGTGATCGGAACGTGACGCTCATGGCGGGTTAAAATCTACCGGTATCGGTCGGCTATCAGCTCATTACGCTAATATTCAGCTCGCGGCATGTCCGCGGTATATCGCGATCGTGCTTTTTTTTACACAGGCAGTCCGTGTCCTCGCACACGTGTGCCGGAGGTCGCGCAACATTCCCGTTTTTGGTCGTCTCCTCTCTTCGTATACCGGTCGTTCGATCGCGGATCTTTGTGGGGAGTCCTACAAGAGAGGAATCCCGCTCGAGAATAAAATCTGAAATTTTTCGCAAGCAAGATTGGAACTTTGCCATGTATTTGCCGCAAAAGTATAGTTTTTGATGAAATTTTTCAGTTTTTTTTATCGCTTATTTATAGATAAAGGCTATAGCCGAATAAGCATACTAAGAGTGTCCCGAGTTTTCAAATAACATTTGGCCTGTCATGTCCTCACTGTAAAGAAAAATTTTCTTCGAAATTTTAGCTCTATTATTTTCTAAGTTATCGAGAAAAACGTCATTTTCAATTTTTATTTTTCTTTTCTGTAAATATTTGAGATGATCCCATATCGATTTTTTTCTGAACATTTATCAACAAAAGACATAAAAAAATATTTTTTTATTAATCTTGAATAAAAGCTTGATTTTTTAAAAAAATATGAAATCAAGAAACGTCTTTTTTAACATGTTCGTTTCGAGGTTCAATCACCAAACTTTTATAAAATACTCTTTTTATATGTCTCAATATTCTCAAATTTTTTCAATTTTTTTTGAGTTGGTACAACATGATGAAAAAAATGGAAAATCTATTTTTTTGTTATTTTTTGGTAATAGAACGGAAAATTATTTATTTTCTTGTAATAATTACGACAATAGTAATTATAATAATTGTAATAGTTATAATTAGACTGCAGGATAGAAATATTTTTTATGCAAAAATAATTTAAAAGTTTATTTAAAAGTTGTATTTGTGACAATTGTTTTTGCATAAAAAATGTTTTTATTTTACAATGTAATTATAACTATTACAATTATTCTTACTATTATCATTACTATTATAATTATAGAAAAGATCACAAGAAAATTAATTTTCCGTCCTCTTATCAAAAAATAATTAAAAAATGTTATTTTTTTCGCCATGTTACACCAACTCGAAAAAATTGAAAAAATTTAATAGTATTGAGACATATAAAAAGAATATTCTTTAAAAGTTTGATAATTGAACCTCGAAGGGGACATGTTAAAAAGGCCATTTCTTAATTTTAGTCTTTTTTAAAAAATCGAGTTTTTACTCAAGATTAATAAACAAAATATTCTTTCGTTGATAAGTATTCAGAAAAAAATTGATATAGGATCATCTCAAATATTTACAGAAAAGAAAAATAATTTTTATAATGAGGAAATGACAGGCCAAGTATTATTTGAAAACTCAGCAGGGGCACTTTTTGGTATGCCTATCCAGCTACAGCCTTTATTGACGACTCTGAAAGATAGTATTGTTTTAAATAATTATTATTAGATAATAAAATAGCCATAATGTATAGGCTTGTCATTTTTGAAAAAAGATTCTGATTATAAAACAGTATAATTATATTTTGCAAATGTTGCACCAGCGAGAATAAAATACTAAAAAAACTAATAATTATTAGTTTTTATTTTTTTTCTTTTACTATTTATTTTTTGACCGCATATAAAATAGAATTTTGTTCATTACGTTACATATGCTTCACTTTTTTTTATAGAAAATAAATGATGAAATAAATCAGGAATTTATTACGTAGACATAAAAAATAAAAATTTAACAGAACAGATAAGAGAGAAATAGATAAGTATATTTTGTTGAAATTCTTTTTTATTTTATCAGTTTCGTATCAAAACACATTATTTTAATTTTCGTTTAAATGAGTTTGTCATTTAGTTTAATCATTATAAAGTTTTATCATTAGATATCCTTTATTATCTACTTTATTTACTTGTATATGTAAAGGAATTTTCGAGAATAGAACAAGTTTGTGTTTCTTACTCCACACACGAGTTTTTTTTCTCTCTCTCTCTCTCTCTCTCTCTCTCTCTCTCTTTCTCTTCTGTTCTCCATCCGTTTTAGAGATCCGATACCATGCAGATTACCAGAAGCGTCTGCGTTTTCTCATGCCTGGAGATAAGACATTGAGAGAGATGGGATAATTGCCAGATTTCTTTTTCTTTCTCTTTCGATTTCGACTATGTCGATATGCACTTCCACGTGTTCCGATTTTTTTGGCCCGCACCAAAAAGATTCGAGATTAATAATGCATCTACAAATAATGATTATAATTAACGATCAACTTGGAATAGAAACGTGTTTTATTTCTCTTCTTGCATTTCTTAGGATTTAAAAATCTTTTTTTTATATTGATTATTTAAATTCTCACAATAAAGTCAAATTATTAAGTGTAATATGTATTTTTTCCTCCAGCGGAGATGAGTCACTTTGAATGAATCATATTAAATGCATTGGGCAGATTAGTCTCTGTTTAATCTTATCAAGCTCATAAATTGAACTAAAATTAAAATAATGTGTTGATATGAGGTTGATAAGAAAGAACTTCAACAAAAAATGCCTATCTATTTCTCTTTTATTACGTCTTATTTTTTATTTCTTATGTACATATGTGTAATAATTTCTTGGTTTATTTCATCATTTATTTTCTACGAAAAGAGAGTGAAGCGTATGTAACGTAATGAACAAAATTCTATTTTTTATGCGGTCAATGATCTAAGTTGTAGCGATGCATAATCGAAATATGTTTAATATAATTCTAGAAATATATGAAATCTTTTAAAAATATGAATAAAAAAATGAAATAAAAGACATGGATAATTCTAGAATCTTGAAAATCGCAATTATTTACACCCTATGTATTTATAGTACTTATTTGTGGCATAAATAGCAAACAATTTTCATGATAAGAGCGACAAAGGTATTTAAAAATACTATTATAAATTATCCTGTTATATAAATTCCTGAAGTTAAATATATTATAAATCATATATTATGAAAAATAATTATTTCTACATTTTACTAAGTACATTATTAATTTTATAATTCACACATTTTTTAATGAATTTTAATGTAAATTATTTAACAAAGGATTCAGAAAATAGCGAGCAGACAACCGATAGATATTTATTATAAGCGCATCAGTTTTACAAAGCGTGGGTGTTAATGTTAATGTAACCTTTGTTACACCTTTGTTACACAGCCGTTATGCAAAGTTATTCACGCTAGATTGTCGCACGCCGATAAATGAACGGATTTAAGCAATTGCAACTGCTTGCAATGGAAATGTCGACGAAAACATGAATTATTCGCTTTTCATTTGCAGTATATGTTATACACATATATATATGTGTATGTGTTTATGTGTGTGTGTGTGTGTATAATGTACGTATATATGCAACGTCTCTAAAAAAGCCAATTTCTAATTAATATTTTGGAAAATTTATTTAAGAGTCAACATTGTTTTACAAAAATAAAAAAAAGATAGAAAGAAATAAGGGGGAAAAAAATAATAATGTCATTTTATCGTGGTAAAATTATGGATCATATTTAAGATTGAAAATCTTATTTACATTTTCTGAGATCGTTGTCCAAACAATTCACTTATCTTTTAATTTGTGGACGACGATTAAAACAAATTGCCGAGAGCGAGGCGTATCAATTCGCCTTGAAATTCCTCACGTCGTAGGATCATCGGACGGATTTTCAGGTTCCTGCCTGATTTCGCGGTATCGATGCGTAAGAATCGTCGTGCATGCATTCCGATCGGGATGCTGTGATCTCGCGCCCCTCCTCCCTCC
Organism: Anoplolepis gracilipes; assembly: GCF_047496725.1. Classification (NCBI taxonomy): domain Eukaryota; kingdom Metazoa; phylum Arthropoda; class Insecta; order Hymenoptera; family Formicidae; genus Anoplolepis; species Anoplolepis gracilipes. The sequence continues at coordinate 1,874,576 of NC_132984.1, read as the reverse complement.
CCTTTTCCTTCACCCTCTCGTCTACCACGAGTAGCGCGTCGGTATTATATCTCGAGTGCCCCTTTTCTCCTCAATCATCGGGCTTATCTGAGCCTCTTCAGATAAGAGTGGCGCCTTGGTCATTTTGAACCGGTACTCGGATGAAGGAGAGGAAGAGGCACCACCAATGCTTGGGATAGCGTTGAAAAATTAAGCATGACCTTTCACTGAAATTAAAGCGTCTCAAAAAAAAAGTTGCGTTACTCGCTCCGCCGGATTTTCAATCATCCGTCACAATTCCATAATTGCTGTTTAGATTAATTATTACGTAAAGCGAGAGAAAACAGATCTCTCTCTAATCATAATCTTTAAATTGTGTGTGTAATTTTAAGTTTTACATAGTGTAAATATAACAATAATAAAGCAAAGTGTAGCAGGTTTTTTTTTTTTTTTTTTTTTTAGAAAGCTGGAAAAAATAAAATTACAATCTGATTTAATTATTTCAAATTTATCAGTCACGTTTATTGACAAAATTTATTTATCCTTTTTTTTTGCAAGATTTTCATATAGGAAAGAATTTTTTTTATTATATACATGTATATGTATATACATATCTTAAAGTATAATAAAACATTACTTATTATGCTAATTATTTGGTCATTATTATAACTTATGTAATAACTCTCTATTTATCAGCATAACATCTCGAAAAAATTGACATGCTTCAGAAGTTTTTATGTTTTACATAAATCTTTATTTTTGCAACAACTGAATATTCTAATACGCGAGGCATAAGATAAATTACGCCCGAGACTTGGAGACGCCGGTTTTCGCTATCGGACTGGCTACCGCGAGTGAGGAGAGGAGAAGGAAAAGGTTTACACGTTGTTGAAGGTGTTTATCGAGCAAATACGAGCGAGCAATTAGGTCTCTTCGGCGCACGTGCCATTGTTTGTCCGGTTAAACAAGATATCATTACGAACAAGTATCTTCGCTTTTTCTCTCTCTTTCTCAAGACGTCGTCAGAAAGAAATGGACAGAGAATGAGAAAGACTGATTCTCGTCATTTTTTTATAAGGCACGTCAAAAAACTACAGTATATAGGATATTCTTTTAAAAGGCTTTTAAAAGCCTTTTAAGATCCAATCATTGGCAGACACTCTATATATCTCGCGCGAGAAGATAAGTAGGATAGAAGCGATACAAGTTTGTCTCTTAATATCATCTGCGAAAGCTAGCCGTCGATAATGATTATTTGCAAAACAAATCTGCGGGTGACATTGCATTTTTAGTTAAAAATAAAAATTCGCAATATTATTCTTATATAATTAATGTAGCAACGCCGATAATTATCTCGTAAAAAGGGAGAATCAGATTGTCCTACATCCTCTCACAATTATTTAGGTAATGTGTTTAGTGTAAAAATACATAACTTGAAGGCCCATCTTTTTTTTTCTCTATTAAATTTTAATAAATTTCTAAGATATCACGCAATAATTAAAATAAAAATTAAATTTCTTTAATTAAATATAAAAAAATTACGTTTCAAATTATATATATAATTATGTATCTTTAAATCTAGAGTTTTATATTTTATGCTAAAAATAAAAATGTCTAAGTGATATTTGTTTTACGGAGGCAGACAAGGGTCCATTGTTGTTACAACTTTTGCAAAATGTGTGTCGGCCAACGTACGATCGATCGCCAGTTTATCTCGCCATAATCACCGCGGCGACATCGCGGAGCACTTTTCTGAGGACACGCTGATAAGCGTGGGAGGACCGGTTTCGCGGATAAGACCTTGAGACGGTTCTCTCTCTCTCTCTTTCTGCGCACAGCGCGAGGAAATACGATGGATAAAATCGCGGGGAGACGAGGCAGGGGGGCAGTAGGCGAGGCACGAGATTATCGCGAAAAGTCAGAAACAGTCGGGCGAGCGCTCTGCAGACGTTATCATTCGTAGTTTTATCAGCCCCTGCATCGTCTGGGGTTAGTTTCTCCTTCCACCACTACCTCTCCCGTTGCACTCTCTCCTTCTCTTTCTCTCTCTCTTTCTCTATACCTCCCTCGGGAGGGCGGGAGGAGGCCGCATCCCCTCGCAGACTGACTGCCGCAACCCCCTCGGGGGGCAACCCGGGGGCTCTCTTCACATGGCGCGAGAATATATGTGTATATGTGCATGCGTTTTGCCAGGGGCGGACGTGATCTTTGACCTCGTCATAGCGTTGGGAAAATTTATGCCGCTCGCATTAAAAAGAAGAGTTAGATGTCGGAAAAAAATTTCTTCCTTTATCTTTATATAGGAATAATCTTCAGTCTGACATTTTGTTTATAATCTTCTGTTTTTTCAGTCTTATAATTTTGTTTTTATTGAAAAACGAAAGTATATTTTTTATATTAGTAATCTCTCTATCCTTCAAGTTTTGTGTTTTGTGTCATTAAACTTTGGTATCTTAAATAAAAGCAGGTATTTATGATAAATCAATTAAAAATTAACGAAATACAGTTTATTAGAAATATAATTATAATACGATATTATTTTTATATTCTATATTTTAATGATTTTGCTTTAAATTTAGTACTTGAAAATATTAAATAAAAAGGAAAACTATTTTTTTCTTTCTTTTATTATTTTATCTTTTAGCTTTTTTATTCTTATTTGCGCAAACGCTTATATTTTAGTATAAATAAAATAAGAATTTTCTATTTATTATGCAGAAATATTCCTGTCAAGAAATTTAGTTTAAAGCCCAAGTCTCGAAATCACTTAACGGGTGATTCGAAAAAAAAGAAGAAAGAAAGGAAAAAAAGATTAATCCACGTATCTGATCCACTCCTGTTCGCCTTCTTCTCCGCAGTTCGCACTTTATGCGGCTCGCGAACGGCTGCGAACATGTGTGCCTGCGTGTGTGTAGGAGTGTCTTGAAAGAGCGTGGTGAAATCCCTCCTATCTAGTTAAAAATCGTCTGCGTGCCGCGCACTTGGTTCCATTCGCGAGTAGAGGAGGATGACGACGCGACGTCCGGCTTAATGCATTCCGCGCGAGATGGAAACGACGACGACGACGACGACGACGACGACGACGACGACGACGACGACGACGACGACGACGACGACGACGACGACGACGACGACGACGACGACGACGACGACGACGACGACGACGACGACGACGACGACGACGACGACGACGACGACGACGACGACGACGCGACGACGACGACGACGACGACGACGACGACGACGACGACGACGACGACGACGACGACGACGACGACGACGACGACGACGACGACGACGACGACGACGACGACGACGACGACGACGACGCGCGGCGCGCGACGACGACGCGCGCGCGCGCGCGCGCGCGCGACGACGACGCGCGCGCGACGACGACGACGACGACGACGACGACGCGCGCGCGACGCGCGCGCGCGCGCGCGACGACGACGACGCGCGCGCGCGCGCGCGCGCGCGCGCGCGCGCGCGCGCGACGACGACGACGACGACGACGACGACGACGACGACGACGACGACGACGACGACGACGACGACGACGACGACGACGACGACGACGACGACGACGACGACGACGACGACGACGACGACGACGACGACGACGACGACGACGACGACGACGACGACGACGACGACGACGCGCGACGACGACGACGACGACGACGACGACGACGACGACGACGACGACGACGACGACGACGACGACGACGACGACGACGACGACGAGGACGATCGATCCATCTGACGAATGTTGCCGTCTGTCCTCGTCGATTCTCACACGGTTCGACCCGATCCTTATCATCGAGCGTGGGGTACAAAGCGCGCAGGTGTGCCACGTGATAAGCCTGCTGTTAGAGGCGGCGAAATTTCGCGTCGATTTTTCTGAATTGAAAGGATTGATAGATCTGAGGAGAAAGGAAGAGACTGGACAAATTTAATGTGTTAATCAATTTTTTAATGCAAGAAAAAAAAATCTCGGAGATTATTATATAAATAATGCGTGCTGTGATTCAAAGGATCAATTTCAATTTCTTTGTTGAAAAATCTGGATTGGATACTATTTTCAACAATTTTTCCATTTTTAAATACTTTGGCAATTAAATTTGATATGATAATCAACGACGAATTTTAAATTTTAATTTATTAAATTTTTATCAAACTTTACATTTGTTTGAAATTGAATAAAAAATTAAATTCGGATATTTATCTGTAGCAAAGTTTAATTTCGGTCATACTATAAGATTGTTGACACAAGATTGGTGACATCGACGTTTTCGCGATATAAGAAAATTTACTTGAAATCGATCGAATGGGCCATCCCTGAGAGGTCCATATCCTATGTTACGATGCGTCCGGCGTGGACAGATCCGACGGTGCGGTACGTCGTCCTTATGCCAGTACCGGCCGCGATGCAATATGCACGCGATCCGTGGGCTCGATAATAAAGAGAGCCTTATGCAGGCGAGTGTGTGTTTATACGGGGCGCGCGCGCATGCGAGAGAGAGAGAGAGAGAGAGGGATAGCGGCACATATAGGGGGAAAGAACATTATCGGTATGCGCAACGTTGAGAAAGAAGAAGAGGAGGAGGAGGAGGAGGAGGAGGAGGAGGAGGAGGAGGAGGAGGAGGAGAGTGGTCCGGCGAGAGGAATGCTCACAATGCTGTAATTTTAGTGTTTGATCTTCCCATCTTTCTATGGGGATATTATGTGGGTATTCCTTCTCTTTCTTTCTCTCTCTCTCTCTCTCTCTCTTTCTTTTGCTGTGTATGTGGGATGTATGTATGCGGGTGAGGGGAGGCCGGTTTTATTTCACCCGCATTATTATTCCGTTGGAAGATCGCGCGCCGATTCGAGCCGAGGCGAAGCTCGCGAGCTGCGCTTATTTATGGATGGATTCTCTTTTAACTTTCGGCAAGGTTCTCTTGGTTGATTCTCTCTCTCTCTCTCTCTCTTTCTCTTTGCTCTCGTCTTTTCTCTCGCCTTCCGTGTCCTTACGCATTTTGCTGCGACGTCGAGAAATTGGCGATTAAGCGCGCGATTACGCATTGAAAAAATATATATTATGATTTTCACCGATATTTTTTAAAAAATTATAAAATATTTTTTTTCTATCTAAAAGATACCGAATCATCCGTGATAAAGAATTTTTTCGATTTTGAATAACTTGGTCTTCGCCAGAAATCTCGATATAGGTACATACGTTTGCTTGGAAAATTTAACTGACTGCATTTTTTTTATTGTCAACTTAATATCGCATAATCCTCGTTATTTTATTTTTAAACCTCATGCTTAATCTTCTACTCGCGTGAAACTATTATAGACACATTCTCCGAGTCGTGACACATGGATATCTAGATTACGATGCGTTCGACCCAGAAACGCGCAAACCGGAAGCGACAGGCATTAACGACGCCGTAATGCAACGTAACGACGTAGAGAAGAGATACGAGGGGGGGGGGGTGGAGAGAGAGAGAGAGAGAGAGAGAGAGAGAGAGACGGAGAAAAGAAAAGTCGCGAGTTGTACAAGAGGACGATGGGCATTTGGAATTCCTAGAAGTCCGACGGTTAATCAGACGCGTATCTCGGTACCGGAGAGCGTAATCATTTCATCATCCGGTCGCCCTCTCGTCCCCCCTTCCTGTCCGCCTCCCGCTCCCCGCAGGCAGCCCCTTTTACTGGTTATTCGCCCGATGGAAACTTTCCTCTCCCGTCGCACTCATTACCGCTATCTCCGTCCGGCTGACCATCATCATCAGCTGATACCCTATCGACGGCGGTCTTCGACGGCCGTTCCTTTCTTTTTCCTCCTTAAAAAGCGACGACGTCATTCGTCTCGGTTTCCCGCTCTTCTTCGAGTCTTAATTGTGCGCGACCGCAATCGTGAATAATCATTGAACTCGTTGAGACAATCGCAGGAATAATGATGGAAATTTTGCACGTATTATAATGATAAATGAACGGTACTTGATTTAATTTAAACAATTTTTTTTTTTTTTTTTTTACTTTCTCAACCTTTTTTTCAAACTCAGTTTAATTTTAGCTTTAAAATTTGATTTAAAATCGAATAGAAATAGATCGCTCGTGATAGTTTGTCGTATCGCGTTATGTATAACCTTAATTAGGGAAAATCCTTACTGCATACTTTGTGTGAAAAAATGAATTGAACGTTTAAATATAACAAATTAGTCAAATCTACAACACTCTACAATTGTGATAATAATCGTATGCTTTGTAAAAAAAAGAAATTCTTTATTTTTCAATTGCTTATACCTATTTCGAGAGAATTATATATCTATACTTTTCATAATTTTTCCCGATTCTAGATGGCATAAATGACGTTTGTTAATTATATGAGACATCTTATATAAGATTTTAAGGATAAATGAAGATGATTCTTTCGTTCTTTCCGAAGGGTCGAAACTGCCGAGGAAAGACGACGTTGTGAATATTTCACGATTCTGCCATTGTGTGACGGAAGTTTATTACTGCAAGTGTATATCAGTATGGATAAGCACGCGAGTCGCTCGAAAAAAAAAGACGCATTATCTCGGAGATAAGGTATATGAATCATGGAAATTACCTATTACAAGCGTCGTCACATCGCTTTATGCGTCTTACAAGATGCACCGTTAAAAGGGGGACCTTATCGGGTTTCGATCGCGCATGATCTTTTCTTATCGAATGCGCGACGAATAAAACCGCGTTATAATTTGCGTTTCGCGTTAATTTGCATTTATTTAGATAAACATGGGGAGGACTTTCCGTAAGTCTTGTTTGCCCGCAAATTATGTTCTTTGAGAAAAAAAATGTTTATCGTGATTTTTCTCTCTTGAGAGAATCGCTATATATCTTTTTAAAATTATTATTAATGCAGGATATTTTAAAATTGTATTGTCATTTGTTTACTAACAAGTATCAGGAGATGCTCGTGAAAATACAATAATATATTAATGTAGTATTATATTTAATAATGTGATAATAATAATATGCTAATTAGATGATAATCCGTCCATGCGAAACCTGTTAATCCCCGTTAATATGTCCGCCTTGTAAGCCAAAATTTCGGGTCAGTTTACCGCTGGGATAAAATCGATACACACTGTTTACGTACGCATACCTCATTGAAATTCATAATGTCACAAAACTGGGCTTACACACTGGACTGGAATACTGTAACAAAGGCATCTCCACAACGTTGCATGCAATGTATACAGATTAAACACGTGTTCCTGCGATACATCAGGTTTGCATTATGAAATTGAGAGAACGACGTACAATAAATAAATAATATATGCAATAATTTTACGCGATAAGATATTTAACGTATATTACATATTTGCATAAAAATGTAGATAATCGAAAGAAAAAAAGAGAGAAGGAGAGAGAAATTTTTGGAGTGACTGTTAAACGAGAATAAAAACAATTGAATCGTATATGTATTGTAGTACAATTGCGAAATTTGGTTCCGGGGCACAATACTTATTGTGTTGCCCCGAGATCTCGGTCGTTTTTTATCCGCGGGAAAGTCATCTCTCTTCGCGGACTCTTTATCGGTTCTGGGTCTGATATCGCGGCGGGCTAAGGCCGATACCCTCGCAGTGATCTCTTGGACAAGACAACAATGCAATCTGCAATGCGAATGCATATAGCGGGAATGCAATCGTTGGAAAACAGCAGGCGTTTATCGTCGCCTCGCAACGATATTTAAGAGAGCGGACGAAAATTGCGACGGCAGAAAAAATGGCGGCGAATAATAAGCGAGATAACATGTGCGCCGGCAATACCTTGATGTTCGGTTGACGTTTTAACGATGACGTTTTTAATAACGTCTTTCATACCTCTCTGTTTATTTATCTAAGATTATTTTATTCAAAATCGTTTGGAAAAATCGTACAATGTTTAATACTATATACACGAGGTTTTAACGAAACGAGGGATGATCGCATCCGTCACAATTATAGTGATATTTTGGGGGATATCGAATCAACCAGTATACGATGCATAGGGACTTATCTGCAACGATGCAGCGACGAGTCACGTGAAAACACATCGGTTAACGCTGATTTATTCTGAAAAATACATTATCGCCATATTTCGTGATTGTCGATGCAACGTCTCGTCGTTCACCTTTGTTCGCGAAGTTGATAAAGATTTGCAAAAAATAGTACCCGGAAAAAAAAACAGATTTTTTAAAATAAACATCTTTGTATTTTGAAATTACACTTAAAATTTATTTTTAAACGTCCAATATCGTTTTTGAAAAATTTTATTTTTACTTTTTAATTCCTGTGAAAGTGAATTCCGTGAAATTTTCTAAAAATTTTCACATAATTTATTTTTGCAGATAATATTAATATATTATATACATATATCTAAAATTGATAAATATAATTTAAAATAATATTTTATTTCTCTTTAGTTTTCAAATTTTCACCACAAGTACTAATAAAAGAATTATATATGTTATTTACATTAATTTATTATATGAAATTAAATAATATTTGAATAGTTTTCAATAAAGAATTAAAGATTTTCGAACTCTTATTCTTACTGCGCGATTAACCTGTCGTAACGATATTCACGTTTCGACAGGGTGGGTAGAAACATAACGGGGAAGGATCATGAGGATGACGAGGACGATCGACGTGTCCCAGGACGTACCAGGTTGTGTCGACGGTGGCATCCGCGAGCGCCCACCTGTTGACATCGGAGGGGGTGGGCTCGGGGTTGACGGCGGGTCGTGGGAACGCGCGGCGCGGGCGGACGGGCGAGAGTAGGAAGTGTTACGGTTGTGGTGGTGCTACCCGGGCACGCCGAGGGTACTCGTTCATTATCTGCCGCTCTGAAAGCCAACGGCTGAAAAGCCCGAACCGCCATATTCCGCCACGCGCCGCCGAAAAAGCAGCGTCGTTTTTGCGCGCTTTTCTTTTGCGCATAATTAGCACGGCCGGTAGAGAGAATTAGAAAATTATTATCTCATTTCTATAAACTCCATTTTTCGATTAATTATTTTATCTCCTCGTGTGTTTGTTTGCTTTTCAAATCCCTGAATTTTAGCCCTCCCAAAAAATATCTAATTTGCAATTGTTGTTTGAAAATTAATTATTTATAAATTATATATACATATATATATATATATTGCTTGCACAAATAATTTAATTTTTTTAAATTGTATATATAATTATATAAATTATATATTTTGTAAAATTAAATTATAATTCATTACATATTATATGTAAGGAAAAATATAAATATTATGCAGAAATTAAAAATAAATTAAATTAAATTAAGAAAAACATATATATATATATATATATATATATGTATATTTTATTTAATAGATATATTTTATAAATATACATTATATACAATATATATTTACAAATATGTATTACATATACATATATTTATCTTATATTTTAAATTATATATTGTATCATAGATTAATATATTTCTGAAAAAAAATATAGCTTTTTATTCATTCTACATTTTCAAAAAGAAATCGACAATTTAATGTTTATTGTTCTGTTCACATCTCATGTTAACACATCTTTTCACTTAAATTGATTTATTCGTATTTATTATTTCTTATGTATATTTTACATTTTAATAATTTACTCATCACACATCTGCACGTAAATCTAGTTTCTTGAATTCGAGCCGGCTTATCGGTGTCACGACACGTCGCGTCGCGTCGCGTATTGGCGAGGTTTTGCGGCTTTCGCGCGTTATGGACGCGGCCGCATAATAGCGTCGCTCTATTGACAGCTCGCTGTAAAGATCCGAAATCGCGATAGCGGCCGCGAACGTGACCGAGGCGCGTTTTCACGACGGACGCTTACGTTACCGTATCCTCGAAGAAACCCAACGGCGAGATATCGCCTGGGTCTCGCATTGGCCGCTGATAACGGCGACGTTAAGAGCTCCATCGCGAATAACTATATCGATATCGATATATCGCGTCGCACGAGCTTGGCGCATTTATCTTGAAGCTTAACAATAACTCTTTCCTTGTATTATACAGTATAAAATGTACAATAATACCAAAATATGTTAATAATAAAAAAAAAAATATATATATATATATATATATATATATATATAATATGAAACGATAATTATAATATATAAAAGAATTATATAGTATTTAATTATTATCACAATAAAAATTGCAAAATAATTTATGCTGCTTTGTCAGTTTTATTAGAAATAATTGATTTCTAAATTAGTATTAAAAATATACAGGATGTCTCAGATTTCGCGAAAATTTAATTTGTGAATTCTCTTCTCGATAAGATTCGAATTAATGATAGATTTTTTAATAAGAATGTAGGAATTTTGAAAACTGTATGCAATTTCACAATTAACAATAACTCTTTCCTTGTATTATACAATAATAACAAAATATGTTCATAATAAAAAAAAAAATATATATATATATATATATATAATATGAAACGATAATTATAATATATAAAAGAATTATATAATATTTAATTATCATCACAATGAAAGTTGCAATATAACGTTGTAAAATAATTTATGCTGGTTTGTCAGTTTTATCAGAAATAATTGATTTCTAAACGAGTATAAAAATATACAAGATGTCTCAGAGTTTCGCGAAAATTTCATTTATGAATTCTCTTCTCGATAAGATTCGAATTAATAAATAGATTTTTTTAATAAGAATGTTGGAATTTTAAAAACTGTATGCAATTTCACAATTTTCCGAACTCAATTGTCTCTACTTGTATGTACACGTTTCTCGATTGTACGTTTATAAATATGTGGCGTATTGGGCTTTTTCTGTTATCTGTTTCAAATATATAAATATATATGCGATTAATCACCAAATGTAATTAGCCGCACGATATGCGTCACTTCTGTCGAATTGGCACGTCTTATCGTGACGCGGCTGCAGTCTAAATATGCACGAATTTAATCGTGGCGTAATTATCATCATCATTTGACACGGACGTGCTTAAATTGCGGAATACACGCGCGGTTAGTGTCCCTTGCGGAATAAATTTGTTGACGATTAATAATCGCTTCGTTCTGCATTTTTCGTCAGAATCTTTATCATTGCAGAAGAAGTCTCTTTCGTAATATTTCTAATTTATCTCGAAGAGAATGTATACATTATATTCTTTATACATGTACTCGATTGTTACTATAACAAATGTCATACATTCTTTCGTTATTACAATTATAAATTATAAATTGCACGAAATATTTATTACGAATAATGATTAGATAATAAATTTCTTCTTTTCGAAAATGTTTCTTGTCTGCCTTGCAAGCTCGTTCCATTTATACATCGTTTATATCGTCGGCATCTCGCTTTTTCTCTCTTTCTCTCTCTTTCTCTCTCTCTTTTTCGATGACACGTCAATGGTACGCCAATAGCGAAGGAGATGGAGGAGGAGAAGGAAACAGATGATGAAACGTCGTTCGGAATCGGCAATCTCACGCGTTCGTCTCGACGGCTATTCAAAGGATGAGCGTTATCGAGCTGATAACTTGCGTGCGCGCGCGCGCCTCGTCGCAGCTTCCGAGGGAATCTTTCTTCTCCTCCCTCTTCCGACCGTTTTCACCGCATTGTATGTTTAACGTTAAATATATTCATAACTCGGACGTCACGAACTAATCGTAAATTTTTTCTTAAATCTAAAGAATTTCGATTTACACGAATTATTAAAAATATAACAAATTTGTGCACTTTTGTCACATTTTTTTCTTGACGTAACTCTGAGATTTTATAACTTTGAGAATTTTAACTTTCAATTATAATTCCGAGGGGGAATCTGAACAAATTTGCCAGTCTTCCCTCTTTTTTTTTTTTTTTTTTTTTTTTCGCATCCGGAGAAGAGAGAGAGAGAGGTACATAAATACTTTTCGTGGCGCGTTTCGGAGACCGGGATAACCGGTTAATCGCGCCCGTAATTCTCCGACGTGTAGCTCGATTTGCGCGCGCGCACGCGTGTGTGGGAAGAGGTGGAGAGGACGTCGCGTTGCGTCGCGGTGACTTTCTCCCGACGCCGCGCGACGTCAAAAACGACGAGCGGTGACGCTTATCAGCGGCGCGCGCTATCGCATACGGGTCGCGCTAATGTCTCCTTATCGGAGAGAGAGGTGGTGTACCTATCCAACCTATCTACCTACCTATATTCCGCCGTTCTTTCTCTGCCCACACGAGCGGGTCGGATTTCCAGAGACTGCTACCAGCACACACAGCTCCGCCAACCGTCACCTCCCTTTCTCCCTCCCTCTCCTCTTTCTTCCCTTTTCACCTATACCAACCCACCTGTGACCTGACCTAACTCTACGCGAGACTACGTGTCACGCGGACCCCAACGATATCATCGTCGTCGTCGTCGTCGTCGTCGTCGTCGTCGTCGTCGTCGTCGTCGTGGAACGACTTTGCGATTCTCCGTTTCTGTTTCCGCGCGTTTCCTGATAGCGGCCCGCAAAGCGATAGTTAAAAGCGACGGCACCAGCACCTGCCTGCTCTTTCTTTGCTGTCGTTGCGTTATCAACCGGTGATACCGCTTCCGTCGCGCGGAGCGTTGTGTAGCGATTAACCGGTTCCCATCTCGAAGCACGTCTCGGTACAAAGTTAGATTACTAGTTTAAATAATAATCTATCAGAGAGGGAGAGAGAGAGAGAGAGAGAGAGATTTATTTAGCTTATGTAGATAATAATAATCTCGCAAATTTCGTAATAGATTGCAATAACAGATTCTTATTGCGTCTTGTATATGATTCTAAAGAACAATTTGTCCAAAGTTACGAGTTATATGAATATTTTAGATTTTCAATTACGAATAATTGAATTGCTTTATGTATAACATAAAAAACGTTATTAAAAATAATAATTTTTGATTGATAGATAAAAAAAAAAAACGCAAATACGAAAAAAACGAAGGAGCTCTTTAATCTACACTGCTTTCGAGAGATCATCCGGCATTCACGATTCGCTCACGATGGCGTAAATTTCTATCGTTACGATAGCCGATAAGGGGTCTCCTTATCGAGTCGTTATCGAGTCTTATCATCGCGCAACGGCAAATCAGAGCAGGCCGCGCCGAAGTGCTCGCTGATAACATGTTTAATCAACGTAACGTACGCCTATTTCGTACAAGCGAGCTGCGATTGGCCGATTTGTGATTGTCGTGCGATCTCCGAACGAACGCGAGAGCCGAGAGTTCTTATCGGTAGCGCGATATCGCTGATAGCCCGTGTGCTATATTTGTGCCACGAAAATAAATCGATGTCGAATATGCATCGCCATGATAATTGCATCATTATCGCGTAGCGCATCGACGCCAAATGAGCGCACATATAAATTAATCGAGTCACGACCCGAGTGATGCAATTTAATTTTACGGTAGTAGCTCCGTGCACGTGCGTGTTCAGTAAGGAAGGTTATCTTGAAATCATTTGAATTCAATATATCACACGGCACTTTTACAGTCTCTTCTTTATTTTTCAAGATTGAATTCTTCGAAGCATATATTGTGATCATAAGTGAATATAATTATTAGATTTATTCGTGTTTAGGAAAAAGACGATGCGAGTCATTCGATTCATTATATTATTTATTTTCAAAGTATTTGCCTTTTATTTTTAATTTCTTTTTATCTAATTATATTCATTTATGTTTAATCAATTTTCGCGATTCAGGTACTTTTTACTTCTTTCTTATTTATATTCGATTCCGCAATCCTTAATTAAAATTTTCTACAGTTCCTTAAAATATTTTACATCTCTCAAAAATTAATCATTACAATTTATACAGACGTACTACCAAATCATTTAATGTTTCTTTTCCCTCATCTTCGAGTTTTATCCTTGTTTTTTTTTTTTTTTTTTTTTTTTTTATCTCATTTCTTTCCGAGAAATCAAACATAGCATAGGGTGATGAGAAGCAACGCTTTCCTGCTTTCTTCCAAAGGGGAGGTGAGGATGGAGGGAAGGAGTCCATTATCTGATTTTACCGTGGAGGTGTTAATTCACGCTCAATTCCCCTCTTCGCCTTTTCCGTCTCACTTTCCCCTTACATTTCATCCTTCCGTATACCTGGAATCTATATCTCTCCTTCCATCCTTGTTCCTACTCTACGTTACCCTTCTTCCTCCCACGCATACGCACGTGGCACGCAATGATGGCGAGAACCGTGCGCTGCGGCAATAAGGGTGAAATTTAGAAAATATGTTTGTTACCTGTCGTCATGTGTCGTTTAACACATCATCCTCTATATATTATAAGAGAGAGAGAGAGAGAGATACTATATATATTTATATTAATAATATTATATATTTTTTTTGTAAGAAAAATATTTCCTTTAATTTCCCTAATTTATGTAATAATGTGTAGTTGTGTGTGTGAGAGAGAGATATTTAGTTACCAGAAAATAATTTGCAAAAAATTTTCAGAGATCTTTCTTTTATTAGAAAAAGGGAGACAAGGATACTTATTATTCTTCCTCGAGAAATAAATCGCACAAACACGTCGCAATAACAACCGTGCACATGTTTACGCTGCAGCGAGCTAATTCTCCTTACTTTAAAAAATCGCCCATCGGGAGAGAAAGAGGAAAAATTTCCATCTCCTGACGGAGGGTGGCGGTATTCTTTTCCGCAAAGGGAACGTCGCGAAAGAGCGTAGAAGCCATTTATCCCTCTCGTGGTGGGCACGCGTGCGTAGAGCCACATCCACACGTTGATACGTACACGAAGTAGACGAGAAGAGCCAGAACAAGGGAGAGGTAGAGAGAGAGAGAGAGAGAGAGAGAGAGAGAGAGAGAGAGAGAGAGAGGGGGGGGGAGAGGATGGCAGTCTTCTCGTTGTCATGCAGGATGCGCGAAAGGGGATGAAGGCGGCGGTGCGCTCTCGTCCCCTTCGCTCCCTTCTCGTCGGAGCCATCCAGCTCGTCCGCCACCTCATCCTCCCCCCCCTCTCGTCCTCTCTCGCGCCTCCCCCTCGTTCCAGCTACCCAGATGGCAAGCCGGCGGGCGCACTTCATTTCCGCGTCTTACAGCCGGCCGGCGCGGCGAAGGAAATGAAAACAATGAGATACAGCGGTCATCCGTTACCGTATGCTCGTCGCGTCTCTTAACTCGCATTTGTATTACTTAAGCGCCTCTAAAAGCGCTCGAGCGAGGCGTCGTACTCCCTCTTTCTCCTTCTGCTCCCCCGTCCGGACTATACCGACTCGGGCGAGCAGCAGTTCCCCTTGTCCCGGGACGTCGCGACGCCCTGTGGCTCTCCCCCCCCCCCCCACCCCTCTCCCGCGTGTCACCGGGTGCATATAAAGAAGTCGCATTTCTTCCGCTACTAGAGGAATGCGTCAAGAGACAATGGAGCTCTAGGTGGTGGTTTTTTTTCTTTTAACGATAATCGGGAAAAAAAATTTTGAATATCATAGAAATTAGCGGGCGAGATTAATATTTTTGTGGAATTTATATTATTTAATATTTTTATTTAATATTATGTATATTTTTTTTTTTTGGGGGGGGGGAGGGAGGGGCAAAATTATAAGTAAATTTTAGAATTAAATTAACGATATTTTATTTATCATTTGAGCGACAATTTAAATTTTCTAATTAACTCCTAATTGTAAAACGTCTCTCCGTTTCGTTAAAATCTCTGTACGACGGATATGAGGTCGTTTAATTCATTAGCTTTACCCTAAAGCCTAGGGATAACTTCCAGAGAATGATTTCCAGTATGTACCCTCTGAAAATCCTATTTTGCATTTTATCTGGGAGAAGTGCGGAATCACATAGGAAGCGAAGTCACGAAGAGGGACGATCGCGCGTTTCCTTCGCCGATCTTGCAGGCTCCTCGCGAACTTCGTCCATCTTCTCTCGCGCGCGGGGCGGGAGGGGGGGAGGAGGGACGCGAGAGAACGTTGTTCCCGCTCTCGTTTATCCCGGTTGCCCAGGATGCCGGGCAGGCGGCGGGATCCTTGTCGAATGTCCCGCATTAAATCCGGGACGGCGCTTTCGTCGGGGACGGCGCACGTTCCGCCGCACGGAAATTATGAAATCAGAGACACAGGGCACGTACTCCTGGTTCCCCGGCATGCAGGATCACCTTCTTCGTCCTGGTCGCCCGGGTGTCCTCGAGCGAGGAGATTGGCAAAAGTCCGGATGATGTATCGCGCCGCGACGATAATGGCGTTTCTCTCTCTCTCTCTCTCTCTCTCTCTCTTCTAAACTTCCTCTCTCGATCGTCCCCCGTCATTTTTAATGCTGATAAATAGGCCGCCTTCGAAATTATCTCGCGACAATATCGATTTCCGGAAGACGTCCGAAGCATGATTACGAAGTTGTTTGTTGAAACGACTTGAAAAATAGTCTCGAAGGTTAGAGAAGTCAATGGTTTTCTATGACTATCGTTTCTTGTCACACTTTTTTAGTGTTTACAAATATTTCCTCCATGAAATTAATTTATATCAATATTTATCGATATTTTGAAATATAAATACAACCAGGCATTTATTATATAAAATATTAATTATGAATATACAGCTTTTTTTATCATCATATATATCGATGAGATAAGGTTTTATTAATGATATTATTATTCTTACATTTTAAATGAGATAAGATAAAAGGCATTTTTTTTAGATTTTATTAATCATTGTCGAATACTTATTATGTATGAGAATAATTTCTTCTGAAACCATATTTATTCGTAAACAAAAATCATCTGATATCTATCAAAGGTTTATCTATCTAAATGTCTGCGTGTTATTTTAGGAAAAAAATTGGCGCGGCGTTTCTATCGATTGTTTCAACTAGCGAGAAACGTTTCGCGCGGGCGAGCGAGCGAGATATCGCGCGAAATAGTTTTCCATCGTTTACTTTCGGACGTCGTAAAATCGACGGGTAAATCACGCGCCGGCAATCGACGCGGCGGCACTTTTACCTCGTAATTGCGGCATCTAATTGCGAGCGCTAACTGGTTCGATGCCAAGACGGGATGTCGAACGAGGAAGGGTCGGGGAGGCCAGGGTGGAGGGGGGGGAGGGGGGGTGAGTTGCGGAACGTTTATCGGAGAGGGTGCCTTCCTGTTATTTGTACGATAGTCGTTGGAGAAAGAGACGGAGGGTAGAGAGGGAAAAGAGTCGATCAGATAAAAGTCTCAAAAGTAGCACCGTTTCAGAGGGGGTGAGGAAAAAAGAGGAGACACGTGATTATGCGCCAACCGAGCCAGGGACGCAGCTATTACGCTATTATTTTACACCCGCTATTGAATCTCGCGTTCTGAATGCTCCGTTAGTTTCATCTATTTTTTTTTTTTTTCTGGTTTGTTTGTCGACACCTGATTTTTCTCTGAACACGACACTTTTCGATTAGAACAAGCAAAAGGAGATACAGGACGTTAAAATGGAAAAAGATTGATAAATTAAAACATAAATTTGAAAACATTAAAAAAATATATTCACGTTTAACGTGGTGCGTTCTAACATTTAAAAAAAAACTTAAAGAAAGATCTTTTTTTTTTATAAAATAAGGTTTTAATTTAATGACAGCTTGAAGGAAAAATGTATAAAAAGATAATTGTAAAAATTTCATAAATCTTTCTAAAAATTTTTATTTTTCATATTTATATATTTTATACATTTACACATTTTACACATTTATTTATATATACATATATAAACAAATATATTTCTCAAATGTTGTGTTTTTTTCTTCCAAAAATTCCAAATTATATAATAACATAATAATAAAATATAATAACAATATATAATAAATTCTATATAGAACTAAATGTGATAATTAAACTTTATACATACTTTATACATATTTGAAATTAAAATAGAAATAAAATATTTTTTGGTTTTTTCCCCGAAAAATTTTGCAATGCGAATTGCAACGCGAGGTTTAACAAAGTGCCGCGAAAGAGAAAAATTTGCGCGCGCACGAGATCCGTACTGAATATCACAAACAGAGGGAGAGACGCGGCTTCCGTCGGTCCGTTGACGGAAACCGTGTTTTTCAATCAGCGGCTTTGTCGCTTTTATCCCAGCAGCGAAAGTACAAGCCCGCGTCGCGACGCGACGCGACGCGACGCGACGCGACGCGTTGCGTCCGCGATGCTCTATTGTCCCTTTTGGCACGAAAACTCCTACAGGCGGCAAAGGACGTCCCGGTGCCGACGGCCCTTTATCTGCACTTTTCACGCGGTCACCGACGTCTATCGGGACGATTCCGTTAACTCCAGGTTAACGTTTAGTCTCGAGAGAATTTCAATTTCCTGAATTTCCGTTTGAATGTTGTACATATAAGTTTGATTTTCTCTCTCTCTCTCTCTCTCTCTCTCTCTATATATATATATATATATATATATATATATATATATATATATATCGTAATTTATATTGTTTCTATATTAATTAATATATTAAATTCGCGTAATTAATTTATATGCATATTTTATTAACTTATTATTAGTAACGATAATATACTTGTTATTATATTTTATTTATGTGTATTAAATTATAATATTTTTTATCACGTTGAGTATGAGAAGAAGGGAAGATTAACGAGAGGAGAAATAATTTTTGAGATGAAAAATCGAAAGGGCCGAAACATAGGAATTAGTCGCGGTCCCCTGTTATCCTGTTTATCGAGAAATAAGGCGGGGTTATCCTGTCGCGCATTGAGAAGAGGATATGTTTCTCGCCGGACCGTAAAACAATTGGCGCGACTCTCTGGTTCTCGCGATACTTCCGATACCGACGACGATAAAGCACCCTAGTAGACGGTGAAGGTGAAAGGGGAGGAGGTGCCCTTGCTTGCCGATATTTACGGGCTGCAGCAACCCTTATCGGGGCTGCTGTTAGAATAGGTGCGGGCACAGCGCGTGGAATGCCTGCACCCCGAATGCACCCCTTTTCAACTGGAAAAAGGCGGGGGAAAATTTAGGATATCGGTACTTTTACTCTTTCTGACAATGAGTATCGCATATAAAAGAAATGACTTGTTTGAAGACTTTTATGTGTTTCGTATTTTTCTTGAAAATTAAAAGAATCTTAGTGCATGTTTCAACATATAATTGTATATTATTTAATATCGAATGTTTTCCGAAGAAAAATCACTCTCGAGAAACTGTATGTAAAAGTCTGCAATATCTTGTATATTACTTATACATAATTAAATGAATTAAATAATGAAATAATTGCTTAAATATTATAATCTACGATTTACATTTACAAGGTACTTATATAATTTCAGATGTGTGTTCTCTCTCTCTCTCTCTCTCTCTCTCTCTCATACTATTAATTATTTGTACAATTTTATAATTATTGTTTATGCAATCGTATGGACTGTGACATAACATTTGTGTTAGGAATAATTCGGAATAATAGGTGATTTCGATAATTAACTGATTCTAACTTTGCTTCGCGGCTGAAATCATCCGGCGATACGAAATCGCTCGCGATATCGAGCGAGAGGGAGGGGCGGCAATAAGGGGTGGCAGTCGGAAAAGCGCACACTTTCCCGCCGCTATCTGGAGAACTATTTCTCCGGTGTCTGGAAAAGCATTGCCGGCGGCGATAACGACTGCCGCGAGGGCGGAGAAAGGGCGAATTTATCGGATCGCCGATGCCCACATTCGCACGCTCTCTCTCTCTCTCTCTCTCTCTTTCTCTCTCTCTGTCTCTCTTTCATTCCTTCTCTTTCTCTCTTGTCAACCATATCTTTTTTCTCTTTTTCTCTTGTTTATTTATCCGACCAATACCTCTGATAGCGAGCAATGAGAAACGAAAAGAGGGAGCTGCGGTAAGAGTAATTAATCTTATTCCCCAATATTTAATATCTCTCATCATTGTATTAAACGGCAACTTTTATAAAAAAGAATTAAGATTTATTAATTTAAAAATGACAGATTTTAATGACATTCGATATTGAATATTTTCGCGATGAGCATCATTGCTGAATAAGTTTCTTAAATATTACCGAAATTTTAATCTATAGAAACTTTTTTATAAAATATTTTCATGGACACTTTCTGTTACGTAAAAAATTTTTTTCTTAAAAAAGTCCATTTTATTTTTTTTATTATCTCTTTTGTCTCAATATCTAAGACTCTGTCAAGGACACCCTGTATATTCTTTGTATTGTCTCGGTCAGTTTTTGCTCTTCGCGTGCCCGACGCGTTTGTAACGTCATTTGTACCTGATTGCGCGGTTAGGCTCGCCCGTGAGTGACGTCATTAATCACCGCTCTCATCGTCATCTCGTGGACAGGTGTGCGCCGTGCGTGTATGTCTCGTCATGTGCGCGTATATACGTGAAGGAAGACCAAGAAAGGCCGCACTGCGTCAGATATCGATCTCGATAATTGAATCGCGGCCGATCGCGCGGACACCCCGCTGTGCGAAGCACGTACCCCGATCGCACCCAGTTTTTTTTCCGCAGCCCCTTTCGGGACTCATTACCGTTCAGACGTAGCTTTTGAATTGGAAGATCCTTGATCCTTCGCTTCGATATAAACGCGATTTATATTATTTTTATTTTCGATTATTTTCGATTATTCTATCAAATCATTATTTTATTATCTACGATAGAAAGATTTTTCTTTTATACACATTTACATAGGACGTAGCGAGTTTTGTTTAGTCACGCTAACTCCTGTAAGGCGTTCTTGGTGTGGTAATAGAATTTGATGATACTTTACGCAATATCTTGAAAGTATGTAGCTGTTGAGGTTACACGCGACCCTGAGTAGGAGTGGCCACCGATAATCGAGGATTCGATCCTGAGAATTCTCACTCCACATGTCTCTTAAAAGTGGAACAGAAACGTGACATATTGTGACCTATAGAGAATAGAAACAAGCTTCTTTGACTTTACATACGTAACGCGTCAATAAAGAGAGACCTTTGGCTATTGACACGTTTTTATAGAATCTGTTTTCTTTCTATTGTTTTATATTGTGGTTTTAAATTTTAATTATTACTTCATAACTCAATTTCTGCAATTGATCCATTCACTATTTGAAATGTCAGACACGTGACATGTACAAAATATTTTTAAAACATGTGACTTGTGACTTTTTTACAATATAGTTGATTTTTTTAAAAAGAGAAAATATATCCTTGCACATTAAAAAGAAACAATGTTTTTTATATATTATTATAAGATTATATATGAACTTATATCTATGAACTTACACTTAAATATATAATATAAGGCTCTTTTTTTTAATTTCTTGTAATATATTGTAGCTCGAAAGGATTAACATATAATGCATACAAATTATATATTTAAAAAAAGATAAAAAAAGGTGCTAAGTCCGCGTAAAAAACTATGCGGTAACTGTAGAAAAACCTATCTCCAAAATCGTGTTATTTTACCATAAAAATATATCTTACAAAAATTAATGCTAAGCTAAATGCTAATGAAATTAGCAGCGCTAAAAGTTTTTTTTAAATTATATTTTTTTTATTTGTATTAATTTTTAATTTTTATATAACTTTTTGATATTGTAATCTTTGTAGAATATAATTTTTAATTTTTGTATAATATTTTGATATTGTAATCTTTGTAGAATATAATGTAGAAAATTAAAACAACCTTTTTGGTTAAAATATTTTAATAAATCTTTATTTTCACTTAGCATAATTTTTTGATATCATTAATTTTTGTAAAATATATTTTTATAACGCATAGTTTTTTTACGCGGGACTTAGCACCTTTTTATTACTGTTTTTTAAGAAGATAATTTTTTTAGAGATATTATTTTTTGTACTAGGTTAAATATGCAAACTATGCAAAGTTATTTTTATTTTGAAATTTTAAATTAAAATATTACATGTTATGATGATAAAAAATATGTATGTGTGTGTATTATAACATAGAATATGTGATTAACACATAATGCACGTAAATTATATACACATATATACTCGCTATTTCAATTTTCAGGGACGCGTGTATTACGCGCTGTATCGAGAGTCTTGTCACGAAGAAAGGCGTGCGTGCGTACGTGAGTGTGTGCGATCGTGTCGTGCAAATCGTTCACGCGGCGACTTTCTCAATCTCGGTAATGGACGAGCCATGTCTGCC
Organism: Anoplolepis gracilipes; assembly: GCF_047496725.1. Classification (NCBI taxonomy): domain Eukaryota; kingdom Metazoa; phylum Arthropoda; class Insecta; order Hymenoptera; family Formicidae; genus Anoplolepis; species Anoplolepis gracilipes. Next base: position 1,852,493 of record NC_132984.1, on the reverse strand, counting down.
CTTTTTCTCTGTCCTCCGTCAATTGCCGTCGATCGTGGCTGTCGATTATCCTCTTCTTTGCACGCCTTCGCGTCTTCAATCATGGCGTGCCGACCGCGAAATCGACGACAATCGCGTCCTCGCGAATACAGTGTCATGCCAAATGGTACTGTAGGAATTTCAGAGATATTATATGTATATTAACGAGTAAAAATAAAAATTCAATCATAAGGGAAATCAAAGGATTTTATATTTGTTTAAAATTAAGTAATTTATTTAAGACACCAGATACAAAAGATTTACACAAATAAATCTTAGACTCGAGAACTTCAAAAAATTTATGTAAACATTTTCAATGCATGTTATGCGATTAGTATTACAAGAACTTTATGTAATTTTATACTCTTTATCTGTACATATATATATATATATATATTTGCTACATTTTTAATTACGTTAAAAATATCTCGATCTGTGCCGAAGCGCGTGCCGCAGAGAATGCTTTCGCGGAGGAGGAAAAAAACCGTGGCGTAAGAGAGCAAGTCGCCGCAAAAATGGTGGCCCCCGGGTATGCTGCTCCCTGGACGGCATGCCCGTTATTGGCAAGAAGCATGCGATAGTCGCGAAACATGCATAAATGCATAGCCGTCTCCCAGATGCAGCCGGATACCGACGCGCAGATCCCTCGGCCCGACAACACCAGCCACCCCTTTTTGCCGCCCCCGTGTAACAATTTACCCTCTCTTCTCCTTCTCCTCTTTCTCTCTCTCTCTCTCTCTCTCTAACTTTCGGCCAAGGGGTTAAGAGATAGAAGGGACTCTTTGAGAGAGCATTTATCTATACTTTTGATAGCGTTTCAAAGTGTAAGCATTGTTACCTGAAGAGACAATTTAAAAAAAAAAAAGTAATGGTATTATGACGTGCTTTTATGGAGTAATTATATAATCCGTAAACATATATATATAATGAATTTTTTCTCAGAAAGAAAAAAATTTTGTTGAGATCAATGGAAAATTTTCGAAAAAAAAAAAATCACAAGAATTTTGTTTTTTATTTTAATAATTGAAGATATATTAATTGTTAGTAATAATCCCTTAGGTTGTTTGCAAAGATTTTGACAAAATATCTTTACATTCTCTTTTAACATAACGAAAAATTAAAATTTGAATTATAGAATTAAAATTCTTGCAGGAATATCTGTAATAATTTGCATTTTATAAAAATAAATCGAAAAAAGGCGAACGGAAGAGAGAACCTGATTAAAAAGTATATAAATTCTACAGATTTTATGAAACAATTTCTGGTTAGCATTGACTGCAAGTAATTTAATATATTTATAATTATCCTTTTACAATAATCCTCCAAGATGTGAACGCAATGAAAGGAATGCGCTTGGGCATTCTCATTTTCCGTCATGATTTCTCGCGTAGGCAAATTTTTATATCTCTTATTTATCCTCATAAAAACAGATGCGAGAGGAAGTGCGAATTTAACTTGATTCGCGATTTAATAGCATGAATATCGGTGAAACGGACAGTAAAAGAGAGAAATCTTCTTGCACTCGGCGCGAAATTAAGATTACGCGCGCAGATATCGGCAAAGTATATAATGAATTACCGGCGTGTGAGAGGAAGGAGAAGGAAAGAGAGACAAAGGATTAAGGTAGAGAAGAGAGAGAGAGAGAGAGAGAGAGATAGAGAGAGGAAGGGGGGGGGCAATTAGCACACACTTGTCATGCCGACCGCGAGCCGATCGCGGAATTCCTGGCGCCTCTTGATTGGCAGCGCGGACGCGGCTCTTCTCAAGTCGTCGTTTTTTCTCAAGGCGGTTTCTATCAAACAACGCTCTCGTCTCGAGCATCCCCTTGCGCTATTCTTGCGAGGTCGTCGCGAACAAACAATCGCCACGTGAGGATACTCGCGATCGAGGCGGCGACGTTTCGGTAGAAAGAGCATGAAAAAAAAAGAAAAAAAAACAGATTGACTTGTTGCTACCGTATCTAATTATAACGAATCGTGTCGAAGCCGAACGGTATTACTGCAGGGACTTGCGTGCATATATAGTGGGTTTATGATTGAAAATATACGTAAGAGATATGAATATTCACTTATTAATTTGCAGCCGAGAAACAAGATTTTTTTGTCCCCCCTCTAGATTTTTATTTCGTTGAAAATCAATCTTTTTTTTCCTGCTTTGTTTAAATATTATAATATTTGATGTATAATAATATATAAAATATAATATATAATAATAATAATAATATAATATATATAAAATATAAAATATATAATAATATAATAATAAATGTATATAATAATAACTTTAATGACTGATACTTTGAATGACTTTGTCCCGAGGAAATTTCCAACCTTTGGATTTTTCGATCAAAAGTTTTCATCGACGCATATGTGTTCACGATATATATATATATATATATATATACGCGTTACGCGTAAATACGTGGCGAAGTCGTAAGTGAGCCGGGGCCGTTAATGGGCCGCGCGGCGCGAGATAAAGGATTATTGATCGTAAATAATTTCGTAATATTGCGCGACGATAATGTTGCAATCGCCACGGGCCCGCTTATCGTCTGCTGGCATTCCGTCGATTGCGCCGAAACTCGGACTATCGTCTTCGACGGGATGAAAGATTCTATGATTTCACTCGGATTCGCTAGAGACGAAATATAATTAGACTATCTTGTTTCTTAACTTTGCCTTTGCCTTTATTAAAACGAAAATCTGATTTAGATTTAATTTCTCTCCCTTTTTCTACATTTCTTTTATTATATTAAAATATTATATTTATTATTAATTTATAATAACATATTTTATTATATAATATATTTTACATATTTATAATAATAAATAATACGTTTTTTTACGATATTAATTTTATATAGAGATTACTGTCTTAATTTTAATTAAATTTAGAATTTAATGTAATTATTAATTATTTCCAACGGTTTTTCCTCTAAACTTATTATTTTCGACAAAATGGTTTAAATGCTAAAGTGGAATAGAAATGTAAGCAGAGATGTAAGCGAATCGCGCATTCGGCAACAAGGGGGAGGGAGGGGAAGGGGGCACCTTTTAGTAGCTGTCAGGTTACTTTTCGTAGGTATTAACGCTTATCGGATCTATCCGGTGGCTATGCGGTGCCTGCATGTCGACACGCGAGTGCGAACGCTCGCGCTATATCGTAATTTTATGCACTTCGAGCCCGATGAATATGGATTCGTTGCCGTTGCACTTGGTCGGCTCGTCGTCAATTTATGCGGGTGATTCGATTCGTCCAGTCGTTTACCCAAGACTCGTGGAAAGACTCTGCTCTACGCACAGAAGAGAGAAGGAGAGAGAGAGAGAGAGAGAGAGAGAGAGAGAGAGAGAGGGAGGGAAGGATACTTTAGTCTCAAAGTTTCGTAGATGATTGGATATTTTAGTCTAAATTTTTCAGATAAAGATAAAAGATTTTCGCAAAATATATATATAAATATTTCTCTTGCATTGCAAAAGTGAAATGTTTGAAAATTTCGCAATTTCTTTAGTATCTCTTACCAATGTGTGTACGCACACCCGATTGCACCTTACATTTACGCACACACACACACACACCCAAATATATATATATGAAAATATAAATATGTACACATAACGTCCTACGAGCGGCGCAGAATCGTTTGATATCCATACAATGCTAAACGCGCCGAACACACTAACGCTCCCGCGAAGCAGATTCACGATGATAAGACCTCGCGTGTGCGCACATGTACGTACGTACATGCACGTTCACTCAGACACGGGCGCGTACGACGCACGGGCCGAGCGCGGCAGCGGAGATAAGGCATGGCACACGTTGCTAGATATGTAGCAGATATCAAGCGACGCTATACCGAGTGTGCACGAGCAACGTACAAGTATAAAGTCTGTACTACCTGCCTAACCACCTAACCACCTACCTACCTACCTACCTACCTACCTACCTACCTACCTACCTACCTACCCTACGTATCTACCGGCGGAGCTGCTGCTACACGTGTACGGCTACGAGACGACGTCGCGTGGTCCACGGGAGCAAAGCGACCCGCGGAATTCCGCGTCGCTGTCCAATAGATCCGATAACGATGCGATAATATGCGAGGTTTGCCTTTATAAGGTATAATCGACTTATACGTGTTTTTTAACGGAGTTATATAAAGCGGATTTTCATTGTTCTCTATATAGATTTTGATAATAATATCGAGATTTGCATAAATCTTTCGAAGAGATATATTTTATTTATTGTACATTTTAATTTTATTTATAAAAACATTTCATGTCTTTTAATTGGTTGTTCGATGGATGACAATAGCTTAGAGACAGTATTATTTCTGTTATTTTATAGAAGATATTTTTTCGGCTGTTTTTTTTAATCGGGAAATGATAATTATTTCGATCCTTATGTTTGCTGCTCTTTCTGATTAATTAATAATCGAGCAGATACGCCGTTTCTATTAAAATTAATCTGTCGCATCTAAAGTCCAAAACTTCATTAGTATGATAACGAGATAAGAAACATTAATTGTGATATGACACGACGTAAGTAAAAAAAAAAAAAAAAAAAAAAAAAAAAACCGCGCAAGAAAAATATTTTGATTGAGAATATTCAAGAGAATGTAAAGTCTCTTGCATATTAAAATTCGGAATACATAAATGAAAATAAATCTTATTTGATAATATCTCAAGCGATCGGAGTGTAAAATGGCGTCGACCTGAATTAAGATTTTTGCTCGCGGGGGGAAACCGGGTAATGTGTACCCGGTATGCCTGGTTGAAGATTATCTGCCGGGAAATCAGCTTAATATCCATACAATGTCACGCACTTCTCGCACACACGACACGCCGTTAGCGTCGTTTCGCTCGACGCCAAAGTACCGTCGATTCCGTTGAAACCGCACGTGATCTTAGATCCTACATTCCGACATATGTTTATGAATCTCGATATTGCGTCGCCGCTGGAAAAAATTTTACAAACGCGTGTCTCTCCAACTAATCTCTAAAATGACGATCATTATGTTAATAAATTCATCGCAAAGCATTTTATTCGCGCGAAAAAAAGAGTAGATATCTGACATAGATTGCAAGAAGAATTTATTACATGTGTCGAATCGTAAAAATAAATATTGAAAATAACTAACAATAAATAATTAATAATAGGCATTAATATAATATTATAGGTAAAAATATAATATTTTCTAGATTTAATTTGCCGCTTTCTCCCATAAACTTTAAATTATAGATAAACATACAAAATGTACACATTATTTAAATATAAGTTTGCTCTTTTGAAGAAAACTATAGTTTTGATATAAAAACTCCAGTTGCTTTACAAGATTAAATTCCTTATCGCTAATTTATCAATTTAGTTTGTTTTTATAAGAAAAGAAAGAAACGAATTTTTATTCTTATGTATTCATCTCGTCAACATGCGAAACGGAAGGGTTAACGGAGTGTCAATGTGGGGAGGAGAGCGAGGCTTAGAGGGCCACGAGGCGACGATGTGTGTGCTAATGAACGCCATTAAAAGCAGCGTTAATTAGATTGCTCTAATCAGATCGCCCCGTCCCAACCGTATCTGCAACCCTTTTTTTCGTACGTGTCCGCCAACATTCGTACGCGATGGGGAGGAATGCGAGTGGATTCACACGAAATACCCTCCTCTTTTCTCCTTCCTTCGTAACCGTGATTAATCACCTTTTTTTTTTATCGTCGCTTTTCGACACCCTGGATGTGTCCCTCCTCTGGACTTGTCTAGACCTTTCCGGACCGGGAGAGAAAAGTCCAAGCAATCTTTATTTACTTTTTTTAATAAATAGGAAAAGAGAGATTTTTTTTGTTAAATATATTACAACCAAGCAAAATACACATGGAAATTGTAATAATATAAATAAAATAAAAAAAGTTATTATAACATAATTGTTGTACGCAAAATTAATGACTTTTGTGAAAATATTAAATTACCAAACAAATATTAATATTATTTAGTTACATATTAATGTTACTTTACTATTATATATACACAGTCATATTTATGTGTGAATAAATATAGATTATTAAAGGGATATTATATTATATTATAATTATTAAATCGATTTTAATATTTCGTGTATTTTTTTTTAAATTGTTGTGGCTTCAGCATTTTCTTACTCTGAAAATTAGCGATATAAATCTTCGATAAATTATTTCTTGGACCGATTATCTCTGATTCCGTTTCGATTCTGCATCCGGGAGCAGAGGATATATTGCCGGCGAGAAATCGGCAAATCAGTTCGAGACGACGACGATGATGACGACGATGACGACGACGACGACGACGACGACGACGCCGTCGCCGATACATCATCGAATCGAATCGAATCTTCGCCTTCCGCGATAGATTCTCGTTTTGGGGGGGAGGGGGGGCGGGCGGAATTAAACGGACTATGATCCATAGATCACGGATAGGGATAGAGGGATCTCTGGCGGACGAGGAGGAAGGGAGGAGATGGCGAGACGAAGCTCCCGCGACCGGAACGAGATTCTGGCCGGATCCTGCTGCTGCTGCAGTGTCTGGGGTAATGACGTGCGAACACAGATATCGGATCCCTCGCCTCTCCCCTGCCACCCCCCCCCCCTCCCTCTTCTCGCGCTATCGTGTCCTCGGGAGAGGGGGAGGGACGTCTCTGCTTCCCCACATCTACCTCCTGCTTAACGCGTTTCGCACGCATGGTTTCACGCACACGCGACGATCGCGACGAGATCGCGAGAAAAGGTTCGCCGCGGAAGTATGTATAGGGTGAACTTTCGTGTCTTCCTCTCCTGCAAAAAAGTCTTTTTTTTTTTTTTTTTTTCTTTTTGCAAGCTATGCAAAGTATTAAATCTATTGAAATATTTGAATTACAAAGTACAAGTCAATTAAATTAGCATAAATTAATTTCATTGAATTTAGATATGCTAATCAAAGTCAGATGTCTCAATTTTATATTTACGCTTCAAAGTTGAAGACTTTAATTTAAGAATTTCAAGGATTCAGGTTAAATTCAAATAATATGTACATTGTAATATTGAGGATTAAAAAATATTTATCCGGATTAATTTTTCGCTATTTATTATTGCACATAAAATATGCGGTTCTCGCCATTAATTAGGAGTCCATTCTTTCTATTTAATTTTTGATATCTTAAAAAACATTTGCTATCGCAGGTTAAACTCTTTCCTCCCATTAATTAAGAATTACTCTTGAACGACCTGCGAGAAGGGCCCAGTTCTCGGGGTCCAGCGAAGACAAAGCCGGGCGCGAGAGCGATAAGAGACAGAGAGAGAGGTCGAGGATTGGAGGACCGGAGGGGAATCAGGATAACGAGAAAAAATGGCAGAGACAGAGATAAGAAGAGAGAGGGGGAGAGAGAGAGAGAGAGAGAGAGAAAGGGGAGAAAGAGAATTCGCGATGATCGTGCCGATGTCTGGTCGAGCAAAGCGAAAGAGACCCAGGCAGCCATAATCGTACCTCGTATCGGCCGTGCACGGCCGTTATCGCGCTTATCACCGCGTCCGGTCTCTATCGGACATCTATGCAAATCGCGGCTAATTATATTTAATTAGATTCGACCACGGCGTTGCTGCCGACGATCGACGCGATGCGATGCGATGGCTTCCAGCTCCGGTTAGAAATCCGTAATAATTGCGGCGATCGCTTCCGCAATTACGCGACACAATACGCAAGATTTTTTTATGAATTGTAACGCATCATATGACATTTGCCACGACTTTTCTGATTTTGATTTTGATTAGTTGTGCGTCAATATTTATTACGCCGACATTATTTTATTATCAATTTTATTAATAATTTATTGCGATAAACTTATTGTCATCATAACTATTTATTATTATCAATATAATTCTAAAGAATTGAAAAATTATGGAAAACATAATGTAAGTTTGACATGTTTTTCAACTATTATTTTTTTTTCTTTGATATTGTTGAAAACGACACATTGACTACAATTTAGTCTGTATAAATTATAAAAAGGGAGATTAATATTCTGTGTACATATACATAATATATTGAAAATTAAGAGAGAAAAGGATAAAATTAAGTTTTTAAAATCTGGTTTTAATATTTAATAATTTTTAATTTTTTTATTATTCTTTTAAATTTAAATCTCGAAAACAATAATTATATAATTGTATATAAATTAATCACATTTTTATCTTTTATTACATTAGTTATTATTTCTCAGTTTCTTTATTATTATACTATTATTCTGACACAATTTTGATTTTTTTATATATTATTTTTTTATTACATTAATCTTTCTTTTCCTCTTTTCTTCTGGATATTATTCCTATTATCTCTGTTTGTTTCGATTTTTTCTCTTTGTCTTTTTCTCTCTCGATTTGGCGAATCAGAAACGTGAAGGTTAAAACTTTATAGTAATCCAGGTGTAGTACGCTTCTCGTAAAGATAAGTGCGCTGAAACCCCCATCGACGGTAGTGCACCCTGTTTCACGATTCCCTCTAGCTATCGGAACATTATATTGTACGCAGCACACGTAACACACACACACACACACACACACACACACACACACACACACACACACACACACACACACACACATCATCATCATCATACGCGGTACTACATCTAATTAAAATAAGGTCGAACACAGTTGTAAAACGTTTTCGCCGTTCGCACTTCACCCCGCCCCATCCTGAAAGTTTTAATTATTGATCATTTAATCAATTAAATGGACAACTGGGAGAAGAAAGAAACAGATAACGCAACGATGTCTCAATTCGCCGTCGTAACGTTTTCTGTTTCTTTTTGATTGAGATTTGAATATAATCAAATAAATTAATTTGTTTAAATTGATAGGTTTTGTATTAATAAACAAATTAAAAAATTTTCAAATCGATTTTTAGATATTTAGAGATGAAAAGGAAAATTTTTAGATTGATATTAATATCAATTACAATAATCAAGATCCAAAGTTTTAGGAATCTTTCTTCACTATGAATGATGGAAGATTAAAAGATTGAAATCTATTTAGAGATTAATGTGGGCATCAGAGATTTTAGAAAACTGGACATTCTGAATGATTCGTAATGGCTCTAATACCGATATCGCGGCGCATCAAAAAGTAATGCTTTCGTTGCGATGGACTTCTATCTGTAGGCTGTCACCGATGTTGCGATAGGGTCTTTCTGGATCTTAATTTACGAAAATCCTTACCATTATAGACTGATTAGAATCTCTTGCATACAGGGTGTCTTGGACTAATTTTTCTTTGTCGTAGATTCTCTCTTTACAGGAAATTAACTAAATTACAATTTTACACAAGGTTTTTTTTTTTATTTTTAGGCTGCTTTACGTAATGTAAAATCTAAATCAATAATAGTACATAATAATTAATAAAAGAGCAAATTGTTATCAAACAAATTTAATAAAATTATATTAAATTTAATTATCAGTATTTTCAATAACAAAAAATAATAATAAATTTTTTTCTCTTAATAATTATTGACATTTCCAGTCACATTGAGACAACTTTTCTTGATTTCCGACTGAAAGAGACACCCTGTGTAAGAGTTGCATTAGTTATCTTTGCGTCGTGGAGGCGCTTTGGGAAAAGGAGGAAGGGGAGGGCGATAGGGGAGGAATGCAACCGTTGCTTTATCGACGAAGCGTGGGTTTCGAAGTGCCGTCTTCTGGTTGAGAATGCAGGTGTTTTATCTACTGCGGGCCCCGCGCGGAGAGAAAAAGACCCGGGGACGATACCGCGGACCGCTGGTGGGCCCGAGGAAAGGATTATGGGTGGGGGAAGGTAGATTACTCCAAATAAACTCGTGTCGAGATTCGTTTCGGTCGTATTTAACACTGATAAGCAGATCGAACGAATTTTATAACGTTCCTCGGCCACTTTGGTCTGAATAATTATCGGTCCCATCGGATCTTTGTCCCTAGAAACGCCTACGTATTTCGCCGAGAATTCTAAATCACTTCCGAAGAGATTGGTGAAAAAAAAAAAGATTCAAACGTTCTTTTTTTTCTCAGATATATGAAAGAACGAGATTATCATAATAATACTATTTTTAATATATATTTTTGCGATTTATCTTTATATATATATATCTATTGATTGTAGAGAAATTTATTATTATTATTGTTATATACTCTTTCTCTCTCTTTATATTTAAATATGACCACTATACGTGCATGTACACACATTTAAATAAATAATTTTTGATAATTTCATATGCGACAATATTTCTAGAAATATTATATAATTTTTGAAACTAATTTTCTTTCTCTTCTATTTTTGTTAATTTATTTATCGATAATTTTATATTTTTGGCAAAAGCAGCTGTTTATTCACGAAAAAAAAAATGCTAAGAAAGAAGAAACTGAGGTGAGAATAGAGGAAATTTAACGACGGGACGTTCAGTCAATGGCACTAATGACGCTAATTAATTGCACAAAAAACGTCGACTCTCCATTACGTTCGTCTTACACGCGAAACCTAAAGGAAAGCTCGCCGATTATTTATGCGACATGCAATTAATGTATTAACTCGGTCAAATTACGCGACGTATAATATTGGCAAATTACGACGATAAAGTGAAATAAAAAATGAAAAAAGAAAACAAGAAAAATACAAAAATTTAAAATTAAAATAATTTAGGTAATAAAAAAAGAAAAATAATATAACAAGAAAAGAAGAGAGTGGAAAAATGTTAATAAATATTTTATGTTACACGGTAGGCTGCAAAAGTATTTTAGATTTCAATAGAAAGAGAAGGCCCTGCCGGCCTTCGAGTGAAATCTACCGGCGTTCAAGGAAGGATTCCGGGTCGCCTTCGGCTCGATTTTTAAATGCCTTACACATATTCGCAAGCTTACGCGATGCACAAAACCGGCGAGTGTCGTCATATTCGAATAATCTTTCCTTCTGCATCCTTTCGAGAAGAAATCTTTTCCGTAAAATAAAATCTCCCAGCTCTCTTTGTCAGATAATGATAATCGAGAAGATAACAATTTCCGCGATGGAATTTGCTGTCCTGTATATAAACTATCAATGTATGCAAAGTCTAACTTTTATCTCGGTCTACGGAAAACCCCCTTATAGGTGACTTTATAGAAAATTTTTGGGGTGGGGGGAGAGGGGACGACGTTGCTAGACAAAAAGCAACGCTGTCAAGAATAGCCCGCTTATATCCTCTTCTCTCTCTCTCTCTTCTCTCTCTCTCTCTCTCTCTCTCTCTCTCTCTCTCTCTCACCTATTCTGCTTATCACCTCGCGGCTGGTATTGCTCTGATATCGAATGAATGCCCGGCTTTATGGCCCGATCGTGCGTTCGATAGCGGGCCACGTATGCACACCCGTTGATTATGCACTCGCGTTGCATGCGCATCTAAAAGTGTCGCTGCCATGTTTGTCAGACTGTCAGGTAATCGGAATCTCATTTAGTTTCTTGAAGCGAGCTAAAAATCCTTTTGACTAAAATTGAAACTTTAGTTTTATAATTAACATAATGATTAAAGATAAAATGAGGATTAGAAACTCGTAGAGAAGAAGAGTGTTACAGACGGAAGAGTTTAGTTAGTTTATTCGTTCTATTTATCTTTAAAAATGAATAAATTAAAATGCGAGAGAACGTAATTTCGTCGCGTAATTTTGTCGCGTAATTTTGTCGCGTGTGATACAGAAGAACATGAAACGGAAGAAGATCGAAGGACCCGGGGACAGCTCAAGGTCCAGCACGGCCTATATCGACGAATTATCGCGAAGGACGCCCGCACCAAAGACATGCGTGACTTTGTCTTTGATAAAATTATCCTCGCCCCTGGTAACGAAGTGACTCGCGCCTTAATAACTCGCCGGTTGATTGCGAATTACGAGCGCATGCTTCGCTTCCGCTATTTTTAACTTCTCACATGCATCATGATGACGTACGCTCTCTTATCAGATCCGGGAAATTATATCGCGATTTTCAAGTCTGAAATCTTCCCTGGGACATTCGCGCGATAATGAGTGTCTCGCGCGAGGATAATTTATTGTTTCGAGTATTAATTTAATTAATTAGCGTTATAGATTGTTCCTCGACGTTGGTAAGGCGCTTAAGCTGCGTTAATGATTTTTTTTTTTTTTTTTTTTTTTTTTTTTATTTAATTTATATAAATTTTATAAAATTTATATATATATAAAAAATTAAAAAATTTAATTTTAATTTAATTTTTTTAATTAATTAAAAAATATTTCAATTTAAAAATTAACACATTTAATTTTTTTAAAATTAAATTTTACACAATTTAATATTGATTATCAATTTAGGCAGGTGAGACAACTTGAGTTTTAATTCTATCATGAATTGAGATTTCTCACGTAGATTTGGTTAAAAGCAGATAACTTTGATTGAAGTAGTATCTTTACTCTTCAACAATTTCTTTCCATTTATCTGCTCTCGGCTCGATTCTGCACAACTCTGCTTTCGGCTTTGCTCGGCACCGCTTTCCTCGAAAATCATCCGTGTATCTCTTCCGCGTCAGTTAGGATAACGCGCGACGTTCTAGAAGTCGATAGATATTAGATAAGGAGCTGGTCCATGTCAGCGCGCAGCCCCCGACGCGACGCGAAATTAATATCCGCGATTCAAAACGAAGATTTATAGTCGCGAATCAAACTTGTAGATATGCAAATGATGGACAATGAAAGTCTGTTCTTCAATTAATTTTATAAACTTTATATCCGAATTCCTGGAATCAATTATTAAAACGATTATTATATTCAAGGAACTATTTAAAAAATTTAAAAGCTGAGAAAAAATATTTTATCTTGCAATTCATTTTGAACAAAGGTCCCATTCTTAACGTTTATCCTATATATTGATCTGCGATATCCAGTAGATAAGATTGCGTGCGAGCCAGTTACACGTGGTCCAGACAGAAAGAGACAGAGAGAGAGAGAGAGAGAGAGAGAGAGAGAGAGAGAAAGAGAGATCGCAACATCCGCGAACTGGCAAACTGAATATTCCGCCGTCTATTTTTCCGCGCCTCTCGCGCGTCGAGACGACGAAGAAAGAGGTGAAGCAAACGCCCGCGGTGAGAAGCGAGGGGTGAGAAGGGGGAAGGTGGCTATCGGAAACCCTTGACCCCACCACGACCAATGCCATGGCGCCTTTATCGTTTTACAACAGAAAGGCGCACATCAGTCAACCGGTATCTCCTCACGCTTGATTTCCCGTGGCCGCCCCCGACTCGCCCACCCCCCTTCATCCCCTCGAAGCCGCAACCCCCACATACGACGTAGACATCCATTCCCTCTGCCGTCTCTCTCTCTTTCTCTCTTCTCTCGCTCCTCTCTCCGAGGCTCCGTGTCCTCCGCTTTCCTTCTTCCAACCTTCCGCCCCTCGGCGACCGCCGTCACCCTCCCGAGGGAGCGGGAGGTGGAGAGAGGCCAAGGGTGGGTAGCAGATAGCGGGACGACGTAGCGCGCGCGGTAGTTATGAAAACATATGAAATATATTCAATCTGGGCCGACGCGATAACACCGTCGGCCGACCGCGGCGGCGGACAACCCTCCCCTCCCCCCCTCCCTCGCCAGTCAACCCTCGACTAACTCCTGCATATATGTATATGTATCGGGCCAAGTACATATATATGTGTGTGTGTGTGTGTGTGCTGCAAAGTATGGTGCGTCGTCATTTTGAAGATTGCGCGGCCGCTCTTTCGATGGATGCTGTTGGCGAGAGGGGATTATCAAGATGGCGAAGAGGAAGGGTGAGGGAAAAGTCGGTTGGACTCGGTAAATCGCAACAGCTTTCGGCTTTCACCCGGATGTTTATTGGTAGCGTCGTAAAGTTGGTGCTAATCGCGTTGGAATTATCGAAACTGAAATATCGACAAGACGATGGAAATATATTTTAGGATGTTTAGTATTTTTTTTTTTTTTTTTTTTTTTTTTTCTGTCTAAGAGATCAGGTGGAAAATAAAACGTGAAGCGAGAACAGAATTCTATTTATCTCTCTCACGATTGCTCGCATAATTTCTTCAGATGATTCATCCGAATGAATCATTTGTCGCATGAATTATTCCTCCTACACGTGCAATCATGATTTCCTTCTCTCAGAGATTTACCTCAATTATAAAGTTAATAGCAGGCTACATTTTTTTAATACATTATTACAGTATCTTAAATATCGGTGAGGATTACATTAAAAAAAAAAAAAAAGAAATAAAGAGAATTAATCTTTTTTTATATCTAACAGAGAGCGTTAAATACAGTTGGATAAACCCTAAACGAGTAACACGTGCGTGGCTGTCACTTTTTAATATCTTCGATTTGTCGTGAAAAACACGCGAATTTGGGCGACCTCAGCTTCGATGCTTCAGGTCGGCGAAGGCGGCAAACAACGAGTCACCTCTCGTCCTCTTCGCACACAACTACACAAACACGCAGACACACTTCGGGAGGAGGGGGGGGGCGGAATGGGTGAGCCGCGGCGGGAAAGGTGCGGGGGAGTTTGTTATCGTTATCGCGCGACGTGGCCGCGCGGCGATCGCGATAACGCCTCGCCGCCGCTCTTATCGGCGCGCCGGTTTGCTTGCTTCGGCTACCCGTACCTACGTACCTACCTACCTACGTTCGTATTCGTCGACACCGCCGACGCCATTTCGCCTAACCGACTCATATTTTCGCGCCACTTGGCGACACAGCTCTTCGAAAAGCTGCATGCAAAGGGATATAGATAATGATATAAAAGAGAAGGATCGCAATAATATAATATATCCATAGTGTTGTACAATAATAATAATAATATGTATACTGTTTTCTTAATTAAAGGAGAGAAATCGTCGCGAGATTTTTTATATTGAATATGTGTTTCTAATTAATCCTTCAAATATTGAAATCTATTTAAATAAAAAAGTTAATCTCGAAAGATGAAATTCCATTATCGATACATCAAACTCTAAAGTTTGACTCTTTTTGAAGGTAATCGAATAATATTTACGTATTTTATAAAAATTAGGTATATATATATATATATATATATATATATAATATCCATTAATAATAAATATAATAAAACAAATATATCTCTAATTAAAACTAAATAATTTAACAACTTTATAATAGAGTTTAATTTATTTATTATTTATTTATTATAAAATAAAGTTTATTATAAAAAGTTTTTATGTATTTATTTATTATAAATAAACAAATAAGTAAATAATATAGTTTACATAATTAAATTGCAATCATATAAAAATAACTACTACCGACGATAAATAAATAATTAAATAAACTGTGCAATATAAATGTGTGTGTTCCGATATAAATATACAGTTGACTCGAATAGTTTACATTTTCTTTCGAAAGAGCAGAAAATTGCATCGCTTTTCTCAATAGGTGCAGTTCGAGTGAGGGTACGCAATAGTAGGTTTCAAGCGCCGTAAACCGTGTCCGATGGGGGATGCGGGGCACGCGACTGCCGCTCCATTGACCCGCGTTAGTTTTCCAACCCCTACTTCCGCCACTCGTTTCGGCTTAACCCTCCGACTTCCCTGCTTGGTCCCCTCCTCTCGGTTGGCCGGTCGCCACCGGGTACGAGGAGCCACCGGGATCGCTTTTATACGTTTCCCTTCCCCTCTCCCTTGTGTGTCTTGGCACGTAACACGCCACTCTCCACCTGACACCCCGCCACAGGGGGCGGCTGGCAACTTTATTCGCCCGGAATTAACCCTTTGCACCCTCGGCAGGATGAATTGTGACTGTATTACAAAGTGTCAGACTCTGACACGCGCGAGCCCTTGTTTTATCTTTTGATCTTTTAGAGCTTGAAAGAAAAATTATTATTTTGATGAGTAAACAATTATCCAAAACAAATGTCACTATTAATCTGGTTAGCATGAAATTTTACTGGTATAATTTTTAAATATATGCGTATTTAAAAAATTTTTTGTGTAATATTTTCCAATGTTATAAAATTCACATAGCATAATAATAATAATAATAATATTGAATCTAAAATGTCATTATCAATTTTATTTTGCAGTGGAATTATTTTAATTTAGCGCCATCGTGCAATTTCTCGATTGAGATGCACGCGAGGTAAATTCGAGATCGATAACGAGAGAGAAAAAAGAGAGAGAGAGAGAGAGAGAGAAAGGGAGAGCCGCTGCACGTCGCATTGCATGCACTTCCGTTTATCGATCGCGATAACAACGACGGCGCGATAACCAGCCTGGCCGGTCAAGATATCGATCTGCGATCGATTGTGCGCGATAACGCTTTGCACGCGGGATAATCACGCGGAATGTCGCGATAATAAACGCGAACATCGCGTTACCGTTACCCCTCTATCATTTTTCTTTCTGCCTCTCTGCTATTCTCTTTGTTCTTTTATCTTTTTTTTAATCTTTACCTTTGTTGTTATTCCCTCATGTTTTGCTTTTACTTCATTTCTTGCTGCTTTTTTTTACTCTACATCTAATTATCTTATCATGTTTCTTGTCTTTCCTTATCTCTTCTTTTTCATAATTTTCTTCCTGTTTTTATATTTCCTGTTTTGTTTACTATTGTTTCTCATTGTTTTATCATATTTCTTGTTTTATTCGTTTTTAGTTTTAAATTAAATTAAATTTTATAAAATTCTGAACATTTTTGCTCTGCCATTAGTGCATTGTCTTATTTTATAATTGCTTAATTCCCTTGTCATATTGGACATTTTTTCTCAGAATGCAATAAATTTCTCTCTATCTATCTATTTATCTGTCTATCTATCTCTTTCAATCGATGTATAGGAAGTTCGTTCTACGCAGTGATACGATCTCGGTAGCGCGCTGGCCATCGAAGCAGATCAATTAAATAGGAATGAGCGTGATCACGTCACGCTTCGATGTCTAAAAAGCAGTCGGAGCGTGTTTACCGCAAAATAACGCTCATAAACGGGGTGCGGTACCGATGCTGTTGCAAATTTTCGACATCTTTATTGTATTTTGTTGCTTATCGATATCGCTTCTTTTACATGGCCGATATATACATATATTATATATGTGCAATTTAAGCTGCAAGAGATATAAAATAAATAAATAAAATAACTAATAATAAAATAAAAATAAATAAATAAAATAATTAATAATAAAATATAAAAATAAATAAATTAATAATAATAATAATAAGATAAAATTAATAATAAAATAGAATCGCGTTTAACGTAAATTTAATTTTCCTCTTTTTTTTTTTTTTTTTTTTATTGAAATTCTCTGTTTTGTACGCTGGAAGGAGATGTGTGTCTCCCCGTCATCCACCGTCGTCCTGGGTGTAAATTACAAGGCATGCGGGCGTGTTCGCACTCGCGAGATCACGCGTGATAACGATCGCGCGAGATTGGTCGTTGACAACGACAAGGACGATGATCGAGACACACAAGCCGCGAGAAACCGGGAGGGGGAGGGGGAGGGGGGTATCAAGGGTGGTCGACGATGAAGAGAGCGCCTCCGCTCGACCGGAAACTCGATCCCTGTCCTTGGCGCCGCTCGCGATCAGATTTCATCCCGGTCTCGCTTCGGCGAAAATTTTCGTACGATCATGTCGATGTACTTATATCGGTCTTGATGAGACGTGACTTTAATTCCGCAATTTGATATAAAAATATCTTTCATGGCTTTTTTTTTTTTTTTTTTTTTTTTTTTTTTTTTTGAGGAAAAATTGACAAATTTAAATGAAAGTCGTCAACTTATGGGAAGTTTTGTGCACAGATAATACACATTCATATTTAAATATTTTTTTATTAACATATATAGATCGCTTTATTCGAAAGAGATTAGTCGCGTTTTAAAGATATAGATATAAATTTATAAATTTTAGGTGTTATAGATTGTATTAGGAAAAATTTGAAGGATTCAAATACAATCTCTCTCTTATTTTCCATCTGTATCCTTTCTGTTTTTTTTTTTTTTTTTTTTTTTTTGTTGCGATACGAGGTTTATCGCTTCGAAAACTCGAAGTTCACATAGAGCGCGATGCCTCGATCGATAGCGCGGGATATCGAATGATTTTTTTTCCTCTTACTCGGTTCCTTATCTCGGCGAATGCAACTACGGGCCAGAGTCTCGAAAACACATTGGCGCGATTAAATGCGGAAACGAGACGATAAACGTTGCACCGAGGTGCAGTCGCGTCGACGCAGATGCAGCTAATCAATAGAAATTATCAATTGCTAATTGCGAAGACTTCGTCATAATAATAAATAATTCAGAAAACAAAAATTATGTGAATTTGCAGTTGGATAAAGGAGAAAGAAAAACAATTAAAAAGATAAGATAAAAGGAGTGCAAATAAAAACACGAAAAAAGTTTAATATAAATTAGGTTAAATAGGATTATATCTAATTGGAATTAATAAACCAAACTTTATATATGAAAGACAAATTGCGGGATCCGAAAGAAAAAGATGTAAGACAAAAAAAAAATTCCTTTTATCAAGCGGAAATTTCTACTCGGACTTTTCGTTGATGTTAGAATGATTCGAGATGATTGTTTTTCGTCCACGATTAGATTTTTAGTAGTCAAGGCAGTAGAGTCAACCGCGGCTGTCGCCGCGGAGAATAAATAATGAATAACACGTTCTCGGGAGAGAATGCCAGAGCAGATAAACACCCGAGATGTGGAAGAGGGCCTTGTGGGTCAGATGAGATTACTGGCGTATCACTCGGTGGCCGCGGCTTATCATCGTCGCGATAACACTTGAACGCCCCCAGATCACTCGATAATCACGTTATCGACATCGGCTTCGTCCATCGGTCATCGCAACCTTGTAGCCTGATGAAAAAAGACCGGATCCTCTCAAAATTTCTCCGAGCTCTGATAAAGTTTGATTAAAATTGACAAGAAAATTATAATAAAAATTATATAAAATACAAATAATAATTGAAAATTGCTCGTAGAAGCTAAATCCGTTAAAATAACGCAGAAAAGTGTGGGATAAAATAAAATTCAAATAATAAACAGCATCATGTAATTACGATTAAATATATCCGTGTAAGAGTGTTTTATATCTAACAATAAGAGATGTTTTATCTACTTACTTCCATTGTTAAAATTTGAACCGAGCAAAAATGCAGCGGCAGCTTGTATCTATCTGTGCGATTTTTCTCAATTAAAGATATCCCGTAATTCCTCGACTTTCGATCGAGGAACGCGCACGATTCGCTTTCTCCTGGTGATCGGTCGCGATCGTCGGCGCCGATTCGTAGACATTTCTGCGCTCTTGGAGTCAGCACGGAAGAGAGAGAAAGAGAGAGAGAGAGAGAGAGAGAGAGATGCAGAGAAAAATATATAAGAATATATAGATGGAGAACAGTTAATTTCTCTTTATTCTGAGAGGATTTACGCGAAAACAAAAATCCTTGAATATTTATAAATCAATCTTTAGAATGTTTAGAATAACAGCAACGTATACAAACATATGTATATAGAATATAAAAAAAAAAAAAAAAAATGACGAAATCTCTCGGAAGAGGAGATCAAATCAAGTTTATTTTATGTGAAAAGTAATATAAGACGAGGATAGGAAAGCGAAAGAAGGGGCTGAGAGGTGAGAGGGCGGGGGAGGGGGCGAGAGAGGAGGTAAAGAGAGACGGTTTTCTTGGCCGGATCCTCTTTGGCGGGAAGATCCGGTCCCGCGCACCGAAAACTGGTTCGTGCGGCGTCAGATTGCGAAGATAGCTGTGTGTAGTTTTATATATGCCGAGAGCTTCTCCGCGATATCAGACGGTCCCATCGGACACCGTCGGATGACTTTCCTACGGATTCTTTCTTTCTCATGGGTTTCCGATACACGCGGAGGCTCCCCCCGCCCTCCGGTCCCCCTCCTACCCAGCGCGAGAGGTTCAGGTTCGTAACAGTGTCGCGCTTCTTTTTACGGAGGCAGATCCATCGACGTTGAAAAGTGACTCGAAAGTTGATTAAAGATGGCGATAATTACCTAATCGCGCGCGTAATCCCGAAGAAGAAAAATAGAGCTTATTGTCTTATTTAATAGAATTCGCAAAGAATGAAAGAGAGAGAGAGAGAGAAAGAGAAAGAAAGAAAGGGGGAGGTGGGGGGAGGGGGAGATAGAGACAAGGATGTGGAGACAAAATTATCGCGAACGAGCGTAAACAAGCGGGCGAAATTAACCTTCCAATTTCTGCGGCTTGTTGCTAAATAATCGATCGCCGAAGTCCCCGGCCGTCTCACTCTCTGCAACAGGTGCGACTCGTCGAGTCGCGGTTACACGTTGCGAAATCTCTCTACGTCCCCTTACTTTGCATGCATATTTCTACATCGTATTATTTTAAGTGTGTAAAAAAAGAAAAGTGGAATATTTTCTTTTTATTATTTTAAAAACTACAGAAAAAAGTTTTTTTATACCTTCAAGTTTCTAATTAACATCTATTTATTTCATATTTTATTATTAATGAATATATTATATTTTATCATTCTGCTTTATCGCTATTAAAAATTTCTTCTTTGTCACAATTTTAATGAATCATTATATATATATATATACATGTAGGTTTTTCTTTATTTGAAATTGCATATTGATAAAATTTCTTTTCTCCCAATTATATAAAATACGATGGCCCTCGGTGACTCGAGTGTTACGCTTGCTAAAATAAATTTTAATTCACACACACACACACACTCGCATATAATGGTAAGACGATCAAAGTGCATTCTGTAACATGCGCCAGGGCGCATCGTGTGATAGTGGCCGATCTGCGTCGGATAAGCCACGCCAACTATTTCGAGTTATAGCCCGGTGAGAGAGTTACGAGTCGCTCGCTCGTGGGATTTATTAACCCTTTCGCCGCTAAAGACGCATGTTTGCGCGTTTAACCGGAATCGAGAATCTCGCGACACTCGGTACAATGAAAATTAATTCATCTAATGGAGCAAAATTATTTATAAAAAGGAAATATTATGTTGAATATCATAGAATGAATGGAAGTAGCTAACTTCTTGGATCTAAGAATTTCCTCGTATTATTCTAGATTTATAAATAAATAGTAGAATAATATTTTTTTTTCCTCCATCATAATTTAAATATGATTATTAATGTGGATTATTACAATTTTGATTGCGATTTTTTTTTAATTGATCGATGCATCGAATATCGATGAATATCGAAAATTTTGGAAACAGTTTCCCGATTCTTCGGGAGGAGAGAACCTTTCTTGATGTCGACCAACGGAATCGATAATGATAACGAAAGCGCAGGCACCCGCATGTTGTTCGCCGCCGCGACTTCCGATCGTCGGAATAAACAGGCGCAACAAATATGTCGTTAAAAATATGTCCATGATACCGCAAATGCGTCGTCGCGCCGTCGATGCTTATCGATGCTTGCCGAGTGATAATTAACGATCCTCTGGGTCAGCATGCATATCAACCACAATATTTATCGCTTCAAACTTTGCCTTGTTTCGTGGAACACTTGATAAGCAGAATATTTGAAAATAACGATAGAAATGTAAAGAGTCATGAAGTTTAGATGACACAGCGTCTATTATCCTGGCATAATGTCAAATCACATTTGATTCCTATCGCTTCTAATTCTACGAAGAATCTTGTGACTCATACAACTAGGAAAATGTAACGGATTGTAAGACATTTCGAATTTAAGAAAGAGGAAAAAGAAATTTATATACTTTTGTGTATATATATATATATATATGTATGTATTTGAAATATAATAGTTAAGTATATTGTCTTTTGTGTTAATAATTTATTCTAATTAAAATTTGCAATTTTTATGTTGCAGGTAAGTCGAAAATCAAGTACGACAGTCGGGAATTTAGATTCTATCACTAAGGATGTCCTTAAGACATCGAAATCAGTGAGTAATTATATACTTTTTTTAAAATGTCGCTGACTGTTAACAGCTAAACTTCATTATTTCGCGGTTAATGGACGTCCGCTTTCGATGTTCACCGGAAAATGATTGTTATTCATTATGCGAATCGCATAGATTAGAGCGTTAAACAATACCCGGTGACGGCAGCTTTAACAAACTATCCGTAAGTGCGTCGAAAAGAATTAAAATTATCACTAAAGACGAACTCTACACGAGACTCGCGATTCTTATGATACATTTTTTAGCAATGCTGGGAGATAGGAAAATACATTGTAGTAAGTAGATAAATGTTTAAATTAGATAACAAATAATTTCAACTGGTTTCAGCTAAAGTGTGGAAGTGATTAATTTAATGGAGATTATACATTATTTTATTATTTCAATATAGTGAGATAATTATTTTCAACAATCTGAAACTTAAAACATTTCAATAATTTCAGATACTAATTGTAAGCAATATTAATTTCCCAAAGAAATTTAATTTAAGTACTGTATAAATATATATATATATATATATATATATATATATATATATTTTATTACTATATACACATCATAATATTCGATTTTTAATCATTTGAGAAATTCATAATTTTCAGATAATTTTTAAATTTTATATAAAATTTTCTTTTCTTTTAAAGTTAGATATTATTTAAAGTATAATATAATATAATTTACTTTTAAAGTCACACATACCATATATAATTATTCTGAATAACTTGATATTTCGATAATTTTTCACAGATAAGGATAATTAGTTATACAATACAATTCTTGGTATTTCCGTATCTCTGGATTTTTTCCACTTTTTAGTTCTCCTTTTTCACGTTTGTTTATCTTGCAACGTCTTATATATCGCCTGCATTTTGCCTTTATCTTCATAACGCGTTCCGACGGGGCTTGCCCCAGAACAATAAACCGATTCCTCCTCCCCCTCCCTCTTTCTTGGCTCGTCTCTCTATCGACGATATACCAAGTTGGTATGCGGTGCAGATTACGATTTGTCGTTAGCCTTGCGATAAACTTTATGTCGGCGATGGTGATATCTGTCGATTTGCAACGCATTAAAACATCCGCGCGCGGGCTCACAGCCGATAGCTCGCCGCGACTTTTCCAGAGTTTCATGCGATTTTCATGCGATAACACGCGTGTCACCGATAGTTACGTTAATGCTCTCGCTTACTTTAGCACGGCCGGATAACAGCTCGGTTGATTGCCTTAACATAGATTGTTCGGAAAGATGGCTGGATATTTTTTTTTGCGGCGCGTTGCTATACGAATTTTATCAAAGTCATCTGCGAGTAAGTAATTATTAATAAATAAATATAATAAGAGAATTAATTTTCAGTAAATATATGTATATGTTTTCATAGTTATAATAAAAAGAAATATATTTTTTTTTATTATTTAATTTCTTAATTTTTCATATTTGTAAAGTTTCGCGATTGAAGTATTTTTTTTATACATTTTAAAAATAATTATTATCGTAAATTAATTTACGTATATTAGAACTGATAAATTGTCAATCAATAATTTATATTTGCTTGCAATTTTAATTATGAGATCTCGCAAGAGACAATAATTAACTATTAATATTTTTACGTAATTATTGTAATATTTCACACGTCTTTTGATGGCTTTTAATATTCAATCGTTTGTGAAAAAATTGAAGTTGGCGATTAGACGCGGAATTAGTAGAAGCGCACGGTTCGTTATCACGCGCACTTTATAGCATCATAGATAGTGAGCGTTCTCAAGCGCGGTATAGTTGGCTCGGTTAAGTGGCGGGTCCGTTGTGGCTCCCTCCATTGTGCGTCTACCCGATTGTTTCTATTCAGACACCCGTTAACGGCGCGTATCCTGGCGCGCTCCTAATTGCACCCCGCGCGTGCATAATCGCGCGAAACACTGAAAAGTGGCGAGAATGCATTCTACCGTTGGCGATATAAATATTTTGCGAGAAATAGGAAAATTTGACAAATATTTCCGAAATTTTCTGACCAACGACCGACGACCATATCATCTTTTAATGGAGAGATTAAAAATTTCTTCATAAAAGTAGGATTCTCTATTATTAATTAACATTAATATATAGATTTTTTTTTTAAAGAAAGCTCACGTTTTTCTATTTTTAAAAGTAATGATTACTTTTGCGTATACATTTTATATTCAAGGCTTCTTATAAATATTTATATACACGTACATACAATATATTTTTTTCCGCGCTTTAAATTAAAGTTCAGGTCGATGTTCTCAAAGTAAACAATCTTAAAACACAAAAGAGGATCAGATAAAAGATTTTTGTCTCCTCCTCTTCCCTGCATTGGTCGACTTTCCCCGCGTTCTCTCACGATTCCTGCTGCACGAGTTGCATCGCGCGTCGGGTTGCATCGCCGGCCGTTTCGAGGATGCGCTTCGGGCTGTGTGCGTTGCGATCCGGTATCTCTCGTTACACTTATGCAACCTGAGATTTATTGCCGATGATTATGCGCGGATGGAAGTACGCGCTGCAGGAGAGAGAGGAGGAGGAGGAGGAGGAGGAGGAGGAGGAGGAGGAGATGGGCCCTCGCCCTCGGCTATCGAACGGCCGCTATCGATTGACGTGGCCGCGACGTCGTCCTCGATGTATCCCACCTATCGATGCCAAACACGGTGCTCTACCTGCTCGTTGAAGAGAGGAGAAGCTCGCATCGCCGCCATTCTTGCGCCCGTCAACTGATTTCTCTCTCGATCGACGTCAATATCGGGAGGGAGGCAAGAAAATATATATATTTATGTTTTATGTGTTAATATTTTTCAGTCTTTTTCCATCTCTTTCGGAGTTTGGAATTTTACATAAAAAACATAGTTTTAGAATATATTTTTCAATATATAACTTTTTATAATATATAACTTTTTATATATAATATTTTTAACAAATATAATTAAAAAGGTAATATTTTATATGCGTAACGAGATGAATGAATACATAATTTAACATTTGATTACCAAATTTCGTATCGAGAATGAGAAAATCGGGCGGAGTGATCGATCGATCGTCGTCGCTTCCGCGTCGGTCGGTCGGTCGATCGGTTATCGCTCGCTTACGCTAATTACTAATTAGCCACTCGCGACTCGACGGATCCGACGAGGCTATTCCGCGCGATGTGGTTAATAAGGCCTCGCGGTAGAGGGGAAATCCCCTACTTGGTTTTCTCCACGATCGCTAATTAATATTATGGGCCCGTTAAAATTCCACCGCTTGATGAATACATTCTAATTTCTACGTCTTTAGAGGCTCCAACCGCGCTGAATCTGCTGTAACGATCGACCGATTTCTCGGCCGATAACGCTATATCGTTAACGAGGATCTCCCTCTGAACCCTTTTCCTATCCTCACGTCCTACTCTATTTATCTCTCCCTCGCTTCTTTATTCTACCTTATCTGCTTCTTCTTTTTCCGCTCGTTTCTCATTGATTGTGAAGTATCGTGTCTATTGTTGTTATTGTTGTTGCTGTATCATTGTCAAGCTATCTTATTAATTGGAAATTATTGATGATCTGTCTGAGACTGAGATGTGTATCTATTGTAATCTTGTTAGTGTCAGTCTTACAATTTTTCTTACAAATTTATTTTAGAATTGAAATAAATTTTTTCTCTTCTCCTCCATCATTGAAAAATTACAATATTATCGCGATGATTGCCGTTATTTTTATTATTACCCTTCAATGTTGTTTTAATAATTAAAAATTCTTATAAATTGTTTGCATTACATTTTTATTAATACGACTTTGCAATTTTTTGTCGATTAATGTTTTTCCTCCTCTTCTTTGTAATGATTATTTATAATTGTAATATTGATTATATATTGCATTATTTTATTAATTGAAGATTATTAATGATTTGTTTAATTTTGAAATTTGTCTTTATTATATATTAGTTGTTAATAGAACGTCGCTATTTTTTTCTTTCGCAATCTTAACAAATTTTCCACTAATTATTATCCTATCTTTCCTTGATTCTTCCAAATTAAATGTACTTTAATCTTTTTTAATTTAACCAAGAATTCTTAGAAATCTTAAAATTGTAATAAATATGATTTTAACGTTGTCTCTTAATAACCTTTTGTCGTTGAAAAATGTCAAATGTAGAACTGCATTTAAGTGCATCGAGAAACGCAGTTTTGACTTGAGTTTAAACGAGTGCGACGATTGTTAAGAGCGAGCCGGGCAAATTCATTTTAATGGTTGCGCCGCACTATCTCGCGCGCTTGTTTACGCCTCGATCGCTCGCTAATAATATCGTTATGTAAATTCGAGAGGTTCTCGGGAGCGATTCGTGCTGATACGATACGATACGATACGATACGATACGATAGATACGCGATACCAGTGCAGCTCGCTCTCGTCGTCGGTATCGATCGCGCGTTGTCGATATCGCGCTCGTAAATTCGAGGAACATAGAACGTAACAACTCGATCGCCAGGCACGGAAAATATTACGTCCTAATTGACAATTCCAGTTGTATGCGGCTATGTTTCGCGTTTAGTGAAAATTAAGATAAATGAAAGTAAAATTGTTTTAACAAAAGCTTTTGACGTTAAAAAATTAAAATTAAAATTAAATTTTTAATAACGTCGCGATAGACAACGTGTCAACGTTTCAAGATCTAGACACAGAGGCTAAGAGACCAACACAGAGACTGAAACGCAAGAAGGGGTGTTTCTCTCGAATGTGAAATCTCAACGTAGGAATTTCGCGTCTTCCCTCGCATTTATGAACGCGTGTGCATCCGTGTGCATGCGTATGCGTATGCGTATGTGCATGCGTGTGTGTGTGTGTGTATGCGTTGAATAATGTAGCCAGGCCTCTATCAGCATAACCTCGTCGAGAGCAGACTGGACCGTGCTCGCTTGCAGATACTTGGCTCATTCGCGATAGATCGCTGAAAGATTAGGGATATCCTCGTCCTCGTTCGAGTTTATCGGATCGCCGCCGTTTGTCCCCCTCGCCCCCTCCCCCTTCCTCCTTCTCCACCGCCCCACTTGTCGTAGATTCTCTCGTCTGCTCAATTTTCGTCGTTCGCTCGTCCGGCTTTGTAGATGTGTGCTCATCTATTTTCTGGCGATCAGGTACAATCGTCGAATTCGACCAGAGCCCAGATTCTTTTGAAAGGACAAAAGGCATGAGATACGCGCATTAAATTTATATTATAATAAAAGAAAATTATAAATATTATTATTACTATTTGTATAATATTTATTCTATTACAATATTTTTATAATGTGTTATAATACTTCTTATATATATATATATATGCAAAAGAAACCTTGTATATTTTATCTCGAAATTTTTTAATAATAAATAATAGTGATAATCAAACAATTCAGATAGTCGACTAATGTAGACGATAGATGCTTCCAAGACGAAACAGATTACGTTTGACATTTTATTTTAACGCAAGCACGAACAATATAAATCACTATATATATATATATATATATATATATATATATATATATTATATATATATATATATATGTGTATACATGTTTCGACGTATACGCGGTGTTTCAAATTTCTACTCTCTATCATATACTTCTGCCGCCCCGTTTGATAATAAAATCTAGATAGAAGCTGACAAAGCCGTGAGGGACGGGATCGTTGTTGCACGGAAAGTCGTCCTTTCGATCGACAGGACAGCAGCAGCAGCGCCGGCGACGATCTTTCCTGCTCGCTCATGTAAGTCGCCGGACGGAGACGGACGTGGCGGTTCAGCCCACTCGCCGCGACGCCATTGTAGCGAGATAAAACAGTGATAGGGAGATCAATGAAGGCGATAGGTGAAGTTATTACCGGATAGAGGGAGAGAGAGAGAGAGAGAGAGAAGGAACGAGGGCGCGATACGAAGAGAGAACAAGCTCTGAAGAGCTCATCGGGAGGAAAGAACGGAGAGAGAGAGGGGGGGGCGGAAGGGGAAGAGAGAGTGAGAGGGAGAGGAAGCGGAGAGGAACGGCGGGCAAGAACGGGCTCCGATAAGCAGAAACAGTTATCAAGAAATGGAAATGACTGATAAAACGCGGCGCGCCACGCCGCCCGTTTTTAATGTTACATTAAACCCGCCCTCTTCGGATTGTACCGGGTGTCTCGCGAGTTACGTACGTTAAATTTTGACCGCTCAATTATTTGATGACTATTAACGAACCTATTTATTCTTTGTTCTTTACTATGCCGAATTTTTTTGATCTTTTTACTCATAATTTTAATAATTTTATGATGACAAGATATCGATTTTTGCAAGTCGATTTCTTTTATATTATTAATGAATTAATAATTTTTATTATACAGTGGATTATTAATTGTGATATTTATAAAAAAAAATTTTTGACCGACGTTTTTATTTTATCCTTTATTTCTCAGCCATCTTTTATATTTGGCAAAGGGTTAATTCAGTAGAGAGAAAAAGAAACAAATTTACATCAGATTCACGAAAGAGAGAGAGAGAAGAGGGAGGTAGAGAGGTACGAAAGGGTTGAAGGTTTTTAGCTTCGACAGCAGCATGGCGACGGTTTTCGATATCGGCGGCGCGATCGAAACGTCACCGCTGTTTCTGGTTAAGCGCATTCGCGCGCTTATCGCCGGCGCATCGCCAGACATTATGCTAATCGCTTATCGATCGTCAATATTTATGCCTCCTCCCGTCGGTGAGAGGAGGACGAGAACTGGGGAGGAGGCGACGAGGTTCGAAATCTCTGGCGACGACTGCGAGAGAGGAGCGAGTATACTATATCGATCGAGTCCTTAAACGAATCGAATTCGCAATCAGATCTTATCAGATGCCACACCGATTGATCGAAACGAGCGAATTAATCGTCTCGCCCTCTTTTTCATTTTTTTTTTTTTTTTTGGACTAAATAAGAAATTATTCGTTTAATATCAATGAATAAATTGGATTTTATTTATTAGATTAGATTTTATTAAATTAAATAATTATGGATTTTATAATGAAATACATTTTTTAATTTTTATTTTATACCTATGGCAATTTTATAGAAGACTAATAAATGAGATTACATTATTATATAACGATTAATAACTATCGTTTAATAATTATATTTATTTGTATATTAATTTTTAGCGAGATGTTTTATATTTATTTTACTTTTTTGCGGGAGGATTCACGAGTGTCTCATCGGGTCCTTCAATAATCTTCGCTTATCATTTTCGGACGTCAGCCGTTACGCGCGAGTTTATAAATACCGAGAAATATTGTGAAAAATCTGTTTACACAATAAATGTCGGTCTGTCATTTTTAATCGGTCCGACACAATTCCGGTCGGTTTTGCGTGTCGATCTCGACCTCTCTCTTTCTCTCTCTCTCTCTCTCTCTCTCTCTCTCTCTCTCTTTCTCTTCCGTAGATTATATCGCGAGATAAAATTATTTCCGAATCGACCTTCGTACTCGACGTGTGTGCCGACATGCGTCACGCACGTAATCTTGCATTCGCTGAAACGAAATTCGTTGAAACGAGCTCGCTTCTCCGATTGTCCGGCCATCGAGATGGATCTATCATTGATTCTTTGATGCATCATTCAATTTTCGCGTTCAGAAAGTTACTAGTGTATGCCGAAAATTCGGAATTTATTCCTAGCGGGAATATATAAATAAAATTTATGAATATCAAAATATATAAATAAATATAAATACATATATAAATAAAATTTAACTTGACAAAAGGATTAACATTTCCTGAAAATTAAAATAACTTTTAAAACAATAACAGAAATGAAAAACATATTGTAAGTGTAATTTTAAAATCTGCGAAAATTCTTTCATTTACATTTTAATTTATATATAATTTATAAATTAATCGCATTAAAAAAATTTCCAAGCTAAGCGACGCGAATATATAGTATTTTTAATCTTCGAAAAAAAAAAAAAAAAAAAAATACTTAGAGAGGAGTGCTCTTTAAAGCTAAGTTGGGAGTCTTAACGGCAGGACGACGGCCCCGAAGGACGTCACGTGACGCGGGTGATGACCCGGCGTGCGCTGTCACGCGGTGCAAGGTGCGTTCTTCTGACGTCGCCGACGGTTCTCGAGGACGCCAGAGCCGCGAGTATCTGCTATCTTGTGACATTGAAGAGTCGCGGTATCTGTGCCACCGAGTCTCTGCTCCTCAGCAACCTGCTGCTGCGACCGAGATACGTCTCTGTCCACCCCGCCTCATCTCTTTCTCTCTCTCTCTCTCTGTTCCCTCTCCCGTCTCTCGCTCTTTCTCTCTCCGTCTTTCTGTCGGCCAGCACAACTTTGCGCCGTTTTGACGGCCGGAAGATAACTAACGTACTCGTCTTTCCCTATCTCTCACTCTCGCTTCTCTCCCTCCCTTCTTTCTCGTGACACGGACCAAAATGCAATTGCAGGGTGCAAAACGACAGTGTGGCGTACTTGTACCGTGAGGGAAATTTCGAGAAAAGATCTTAATCGAGGAATCTCAAAAAATCTAACGCCAAAAGTAATGTTTTAAGTAATTATTATATTGGTATGTCTTTAATATCTCTCATGTATAATCTCACACAGTTAGTAATTATATTAAGAATATATTATTTAGAAATTTAACAGAGATATAAGTAGCTTTTATTAAATAACAATAATAATTAACAATAAAATTAATAATAATAAATAATTTTGAAAAAAAAGAAAAATTTGTACCATATTAAATATTGAATAAAAAGTGTAATATATTTTTGAGAAAATTAATATTTAATTATTATATAATTCATTAATATTTAATAAATTAAAAAAGTTTCTTTTTTTTTTTCATTAAAAAAAAAAAAGAAAATTGCTATGAAATTAAATATTGGATAAAACGTAGTCATTATTTTGACAATTTTAATAGAAACAGAATTTTGGAAACTCCATGTCGTCATTTTTGAACAAACTCTTGTGTGATTGATTATATTTATAAATATTTATCACAGCTATTCCTCTTTACATACATGGCATATATTTATAATTTTACACGTGGTACATCTTTTATAGTCACGAAGTAAGCTCGACGATACCAAAATAACTTCTGCAGCGACTAAAAGTTCACTTTCGAAGTTCACGGTTGCGATTATCTAGCTGAGAGAACGCGCCGATAATCTGTACTTGACCTTCCCTCCTCGTCGCCGACGGACCCGATATGATTGTCTGTCCGTGATTACATTTCTCGCCTTTTTTTTTTTTAGCACGTCCGGAAAGTCCGCGTCCGGAACTTAGCGCGCCGCTGGAGAACGCAAGATGGCCGACGAGACGGGATGGGACGGGACACGGCTTCGGCGTTCGAGGTTCGGCGACGGCCTGAATAATTCATGGCCGGCGTTTCCTCATACAGCTCGAACGTGGCTCTTCTCAGAACGTGGCAGGACACAGGAAAGTGTCGATAACGATCTCCTCGTCTCCTCCTTCTCCTCATCCGTTCTCCACCCCCGCACTCCGCCAATCCTTCTCTATCTCTCCCTCACTTTATCGTCATCTCTCGTGCTTTCTCTCTCGCTCTCTCTCTCTCTCTCTCTCTCTCTCTCTCTCTCTCTCTCTCTCTCTCTCTCTCTCTCTCTCTCTCTCTCTCTCTCTCCATGTGTATATGTGAGTCACACACTATCTGGTACTGCCGCCGTCACTGAACGTCATGGCTCGTCATGATGCGTCAGTGCGCCAGATAAAGTCACCTCGTGTTCTCTCTCTCTCTCTCTCTCTCTCTCTCTCTCTACATCTCTCGTATCCTTGTCATCCTCATTGTGTCACTAGCCCGCGCTCGCCGGTGACACCAGAGCGCCGTGTCCCACTTCCGTTGCTCTCTTTCTCTCTCTCTCTCTCTTTCTCTCCTCTGTTGTCCCCGCTCTCGAAAATCGAAAGCATCCTACCCGCCCCTGTGTCGGAAATTCGCGCCAGGAACCAGGTCGGACCAATTTTAGGCCGATTAGAAGTTGCGCGTTATATGGCTGCAGTTTTGGAAATGAATTGGAGTGCATGGAAATATTTTCTTTTTTCTTTTTTTAAGATATAAAAAGAGAATCATAGGATCATTGATCCAAGTTTAGATCAATTAAACTTTATATAGTTGTAAATTTGTAACAAATTACTGACAACTTAATTTATAAAATTCATATAATTGTATATATAATATAATACTCTAGTTTTCCATATATCTAAATAAATATAAATGAAATTTACACGGCACTAAATTGATACAGTTTTAGAGATTTTATACGTACACGTGTGTGTAATATTAATAAAATTTGTAACAAATATTAGCATAGGATCGGTTGTGGTCTAATTATAGTAACAATGAAAATTTAGAGAGATGAAGTAGTTAATGTTGGATTCTTATGAATCTTGATAGAAATTAACGCGGATGTTAGATCTACATTAGATTATTTATACAACTATCGTACGCTTTGTTTGTAAATTTATGAAAACACATAATTAATATTGGATTTAATTTTACAAGAGAAATTGCGCGCGAGAAGATATATTATTAATAATAAGAGAGATAAACATTTTTAGCCGTGAACGTTTAGTTTAAGTTTATATATATAGCATTAAAAAAAAAAAGAAGATTGGAATTCAAGGATGTATTTTGTGACGTCTTCAGCCAGGCCCTGATTAGATATTCAGATACCGATTTCCTTTTGTCTACATATATTGAAGCACAAGCAAACATAAGCAAGGTAGCTAAATACGTGCAATCCAGGAATACTTGGCTGGGAAACTGAACATGCCGGAGCGACGATAACCCCGGAAATCATTCCTCATTCTTGGGCAATCGTCCAAGATTAACCGGGCCTGCAGGATCACCATCTCCTAATCAGGCAATACTGATAACAGATTTATCTCACTCTAGATCTTATCTCGCCCGTTCTCCATTTCCGTCTCTCTTCCGTTCTGCGCGCGATAATTTTATCTTCTCATCTATCTGTGCCGTCTCATTTTTTCCCCTTTCTTTTTGAGAACCCATAGAGAAAAAGAAAGAGAGAGAAAGAGAGAACAATAGCATTCCCGCCCGCGAGACGTTCGGCAATTTGTTTGCCGACGCAGGAGAAAGAGAAACGGCGAAGCAGAAAAAAGATTGGAAGGAGAAATAGTGGAATCCTCTGAGAGGGGGAGGGAACAGGGAGGCGAAGAGGGAGAAGGAAAAAGAGAACCGGATGAGTTGTACGCAGTCGAGGTAGCCTCTAATCTAGCGGCTGCGATCTAATCTCTCACGGGAGATCTGGCATCGTATTCCCTTATCAGTCGGCGAATCTCGGCTCCCTCTCCCCCGACCCTCTCTGCCCCCCCCCCCCGCCTCCGCTTCTTCTCCCTTCCCCTCTTTGCGTTATATCAGCGAACCGACGCGACGGTGTCCTAGTTTATACACACTTCGATATCCTCGCGATAACACGTCGAGTCAGCAGCGCTGTCCTTCCCCTCCCTTTCCCCCCTCTTCCGGGCTCTCCTTCACCTTCTTTATTTTCTTCTTCTTCATGGTCGCTATGGTTGATGTTAACATAGACGGACTTTGCAGATGGCTCGATGGCAATTTCAAGAATGGTGGTCCCATCGCGAAGGAGGAGATAAAAATGACGTGAAAGTGTATCGATCGAAAGTATCGGTCGGCCTGATAAGGAATTTATCTCGATGCGATCGCGTGAGGGTGTCACCCCGTTTACATTTCGGTTTCGCCGAAAGAGCTTGCTTCTTTTCTTTAAATAATTTATCGTTAGGTATTTAGTGTGTGTCAAATTTTTTTTTAATAAGAGTGTATATGAAAATATTAATCTCACATAAATTCGCCCGTCTGACTAAAACGGGGTATTTATCACTTGGAAGCGCGAAAGATTGACCCTTCAATTGGAATTTATTTTTTTATTATTACCCACACTGATTATGTTTAATTCAATGGAGACACTAATAGTTTCGATAATATATATATATATATATATATATAATTAATATTACCAACAACATAATCGAACATAATTTAATAGCAATAAAATTTGGCTAATATATACAGTTCATAAAATTTTTTGAAAGTTATATAAAGCATATAAAAAGTTATTCTAAATTTTATTATAAAATCTTGATTACTTTTTTTTTATTAAAAATTTATTAATATCATAATATTAAATTGAATTTTATAAAGTCTGGCCTACTTGTATTTTTTTTCAAGATTCCTTCAAAATGGGGGGTGGAACTATCAAAGGAAACAAAATTAACAAAAACGATATCAGATGGAAAAAAAAAGCACACAATGTCGCGGGCAAGAGCTAAAGAAAGGGAGGGGACGAAAAATGGCCGAAAGATTTTGAGCGAGACGAGATCGTATATATGCGAGTTTCGCGCGAAGAACCTTGAGAGTTGCGGCGCCACTGGATTGAGATAAGGGAGCGTTATCAGCCGCGCGCCGCGGCGGCTCTTATCAACGATCGCGCGTCTTCCCCTCTCTCCCTATCATCTCTATCTCTCTCGCTCTCTCTTTGCATCCCCTCGCGCTTCCTCGCCCGTCGTTCGTATATCCTCGCTTCGCGGCTCGCCGATGTTATCGTCTAACTAGCTCCAGCTACTGATTCTATCTCTCGCGTACCCACCCAGCGGGGCCGCGCCAGTCAGCCAGTCGGGGCCCCAGGATCGTCGCGGGAAACTCCGGTGCCCCGGCCGGGACGTCTTCATTCATCATCGAACGGAAACGCGATCGCGAAACCCGAGAAAGCCCGAAGCGTTTCGTACGTTTATCGCTTCATTTGGCGACTTTACGGAGTAAATTGATGATTATCCCGTGCGAAACGCATGTGGGCATTTTTAGGATATTTTATGTGTGTGTTGAGAATTTGATACATTTTTTTTTACTTTTCGTCGCGGAAGCCAATTTTACTGGCGCAGAATTTAAAAAAATGTCCTTGATTAATTAAACTTTTATTCGCGTGTGGATTTTTGCATAAATGGAATTGAATATTTTTCGACTAAAAATGATTGAAAATTTCCTTTTTAAAATTTAATTTTGAATATCTTTGCATTTAATGCTTTATTAAAATTTTACATATGTATACTTATTTTTTTTTTTTTTTTGACAGATATCGTTGAATTTTCTTATAATTCAAAACGATACAATCATTTTGTTAAGAAAATTTTCCTCGATTTTAAAGAGCCTGTAGAATTTAAAATACGTTTAAGAAATATACTATATATATAGTAGTTCGTGACTTGTCTCGAAACAGAGAGAAAGTGACGCATAAATTGCAAATCTACTTCTTGGTCAATTAATGTGTCGCGCCATTAATGCGTTCACATTTGCGACAATTGCGACAATTGCGTGAATGTCAAGCTCGTCGAAGGATGCGCATTATTTTTTGTCTCATTTCTTCGGCATATTTTTGCATTAGCATTATGCGTGAAAACACTTTTATCTACCTATGTCCGATTCCATTACGACTTTTTGCTCTATATGCACAGCACTCTTATAATTATTTCGCCAACTGCTTTTTATATATAATATTATTAATCATAATTATTACTTATAATGCGTGTCATGTTTTTTTATTCTTTAGCTGTTAGATTCAAAATATTGTCCGATCTGAGCTCTCAATTTGACGGTACTTGTTGTGTGCATTCAATTTCGCGAATATCCAAGTTTAGTCATTGCTGATATAAATACAATTGTCGCAATATATCTATAAATATATTTAAAAAATAAATTAAATATATATATAAGTGTAATTATATCTCTATGCGGTTCTAAAATTATATTTGCATGGAAAGAATTGTAAGATTTTGTATGTATATATATATATATATATATATATATATATATATATATATACAAGTAGAATTATATATCTGCAAAATATGTTTTATTATACAGACACACACGCCTGTTTTTATTTATATACGCCAGTGAATCATCGAGCGTGTCCTTATCGCGCGTTTGCTGGATGCGTGTCGATCCATCGATTCCTCCGACCGATAATTTCCTTCTTGCCGAAGGAATGAGAGTTTGAATCGCAGTGGTAGACAGAAGGAGGGGAGAAAAAGAGAGGGAGAGAGATCGGATTTCGGATCGCGGGCGCGCGGATGCCGGCCGAAATTGGCTCGCGAGATAAGAGCGTGCGTCGCGAAGGCGAGCCGGCCGAGAGATATCGAGATGCGGCTCGAGATAACGGATGCTGCGTCCTCCGTCTCACCTTCCCCCCCTCCCCTCTCCCTTTCTTCCCCGCCCTCTTCGGGCGACTGCGGTGCATTGTTTCTGCTATCGCAATAATAATACTCGCCGTAGCAGCTCCCGCTGTACACCAATGCACGTGGAGGAGGGTTACACGTGTATCCAAGAGCAACAGAGTAAGAGAGAAAGAGAGAGAGGAGGCAACGAGGGAGAAAGCGCATCGTAAATACGAATGTTCGAGTAATGCACACGTGTGAATACGAAGAGCACTCGTTTGTCCGAGAGTGCGCGGGCACTCTCGGCGAAAGGAGGAGCAAGCGAGGATCGAGATATCTTGCACGCGTATATACGCGGTGGCAATCGATATCCGGACATCTACATCGAGCGAAAGGATCGATCGCACAAGTTGCTGCTATCCTTCCTTCCTTCGATTTCCTTCGTACCTGCGAATTTCTCCACCTGATTGATGCATTTGTCAGCGCGAATGTATAAGCATACTAGTTTTTTCTTTTCTCTTTTTTTTTTTTTTTTTTTCTTTTTTAAGAAAGAGCACACTCTCTTTGACAAAAAATTATTATTATTCTAAATTAATATACAAAAAATTATATGAATTTTCCATCTTACAGAATGATTTATTAACCAAAATTTTATTTCTCTATACATACATAATTGTTTGAAAATTCTTTGAAAATTATTTCTACCTATGGGCTTTTGAATATTTAATATATTTAATTGTATTAATTATTAGAGATGTTATTACAACGCACACATAATAACAAATTTGCAACTTGCATAAAATAATTAACAACTGTTTCTCGACGTAGATAAATGTATATTAATTAATATTCCTTTATAAATTAATAATGCTGTATAATTAATTAATAACGCTGCTCTTCAATTACTCAATAACCAAGCGTAGCGCAACGGAGATTTATATAATTATCTGAAATTATATATATAATTATTCCAATCGTCAATCAATTAAATAATGCATCTTATTAAATAATTAATAAAACGTATATATATAATATGTAACCAGTGGTGAAAATAAAAAGAAAAATGCCACGCCGCCGTCGTTGGGTTTCCGCGAATTTCATCGCTGCAGTTTACGAAGACTCAAATGAGGTAGTACTCGCAGGACTCTCTCGTTCCTATCTAGAAATACGACAAAGAAATCGCACCCTGGACGACATCGAAAAAAAAACGCCCACCGTCGATCGAAAGCAGAAAAGCCACCCCTGCGAGAAAGGAGAGGAGACAGAAGTCCTCCCTTCTCTCTCTCTCTCTCTCTCTCTCTCTCTCTCTCTCTCTCTCTTTCTCTCTCTCTCTTGTCCTCGTCACGCGCGGCTTCGCGCTATCTCTCTGCAGATAGGGGAGGGAAAAACACTCATTTTTATACCGTCAAAATGTGTTATCTCACCCACGCGGCTCGAGTGGAACTCCGTTCCACTCCCCCTCATCTCTCCTTCCCTTTCCTTGGTCTCTCGTGCGCGTATACAAACATACACACACATACACACACACGAGAATGGAATTAACTCGCTAGCACAGATATCCACCCTCGGCCTTCGTTTCCAGCGCTCGCGCTCCAACACCCTCCCGGCCGACATTTATATTGTCTGCTGCTCGTCTGAGGGCGGAAAAGAGAGAGAGAGAGAGAGAGAAGAGAGAAAGAGAGACGAGCGCCGGCCCGTTTCCCTTCTTCGCGGGCAAACTCGCTGCTCTGATCGCGAGACGCGTAAAAGATTGACGCGTAAACGCGAGATTAGATTGTTACAAAGCCGCAAGGATCATGAAAATGCGGAGAAATGAGACGAACGGCTGCTTTGTTTTCAATCGGCTATATTTATCGCGGTGTCTGCATTATGAGACGTAATATAAAGTACAAAGAGCGTTATGTTTTTGCGAGAAGGATGCAAAAAAAAAATGCATAATTTTATGTAACGTTTTATGCGCAAAAGATAATATGCTATATACTGTTTTTAATGAGTCGACTGGAAAAATCAACGACGTAAAGAATTAATTTATTTAGCCATATTTATCTTTCTGCATTATGGAACGTTATATTACGTTTACAGGAAGAAACGAAAAAATCTCCAGACGTATCATTTTATATTTTAGAATACGGTATTTTATTTATGGTAATATAGATTAGAAAAATGTGAAAAAAAAAAAAAAATAAAATGAAGATTTATTTGCTTTTTATCATACGTAGAAAATTTGTTTTTTCATACGCGAGAATCTCATCCACTCGCTCACAGCTTCTTCGAGATGCGCCGCAGAGATTCGATCATTTATTTCACGAAAATTCTATATTCCATCACACACGCGCCACACGTACGTCACTGCTGTGAACAAAGCGCGAAGCGTGACGTAATCATTCCGTGGAATGCAAAAATGTAAATGATCCATCTCTATTTGAGGACCGGCACTCGACTCAATTTCCGCGAACGACGCGGCGGCTTCCGGCGCGTTCGCGCGACCAATGGCGAAAGAAGAACGGTGGCTTTTGTTGTCGCGACTTCCGGCCAGAATCCGCCGAAACCCCTTAATCGAGAGCTCGGCAAAGCGGCGGCGCCGACGTTCATTTCGTTATTATCGCGCCTAATGAATCTCTCTTTCCCGCCTCTCGCTCTCGCGTCGCGCGTAATGGATTTCTGTGCCAAGTTCCGAACATCCTCCATCCCTCTTCCCTTCTTCGCGACTTCAGCCGCCTTTTGCGAGCACATTGTGTCGCTTCTCGTGGAAATGGAATATCGTCCCTTCGGCGGTTACTCTTGCATCTGATATCGCGGGACATCTGTACCTAGGATAGAAAGCTCAACCGGCTCAACGGAAGTGAAGGAGGGAAGAGGAAAGGGAGAGGAGGACAGTGGCAATTTGCGAGGCGTCTCGTAAATAAGAATTAATAGTTTTACCAATTAATTTTTATCTATTAATCTCATGTAATATAATATTGAAAATGTGTGTGTAATGTGCAGAAAAAAATAAGGATAATAATTCTGTATATGAAATAATAATAATAAGATACTTGTAGAGTTAGTTTGTGTATTTAATTGCAGAATAATTTAAGAAATTTTTGAGAAATTGAAATAGAAATGTATATCGGAAACAGATTGAAACAAAATTCCTTGTCACAGCTGATAATAATTCTTAAGTGTAGATATATTTACAAAGATAATGATTCTGATGATTCTTTTTAGATATAGAAATTTTTTTTTTTTTTTTTTTATCTAATCACATTCTTAGATGTAGAAAATATTTACTATAATATGGGAAGCTTGAAAGTTTAAGACTGATATATGATTTTTGATATAGATAATGACAGTCTGTGGAAATATCTTTTACAATAATCATTTTGAATAAAGCACGAGTATGTTACTCTCCCGAAGCAAGCGAAAGCTTTGAGCGTCGATCAGGCTTGTCATCGCGATGAACAAATTCGTGCGATTTTTCGTGAATTATTCC
Organism: Anoplolepis gracilipes; assembly: GCF_047496725.1. NCBI lineage: Eukaryota > Metazoa > Arthropoda > Insecta > Hymenoptera > Formicidae > Anoplolepis > Anoplolepis gracilipes. The sequence continues at coordinate 1,812,967 of NC_132984.1, read as the reverse complement.
CACGACTGACGTGGACCCCGACGCGGAATGAAATACCACCCCGTATGAATCACGTCGGCCGAGACATTTGTACGATCCTATCGCCGTAAGCTTAATCCCTCCCAATTATAAATTGTGCCGTTCGTCTGTGGGACGAGAGATATCTCTTCCTGTCTTTTTCTCTCCTCCTCTTCTTTTTTTCCTTTCTCTTTGACGAAGACAATGTTGCTGGCGTTAAGAAGCGTTACAGTGACGAGAAAAGAGGGGACACGATTAAACGGCAAGCGTGGCCCGGGGGCCGGCGAACTTTTTAAATACTTTCAAAGTCCCTCGGAGGGATGACAAATTGGACGAAACTTGGGCGAGGTATCTACCGCCTCCCCTTCTCATTCCCGGCTCTTCTCTTTTACACCGATTAATTTGCGTCGCCCTCTTGTCCGCATTAGCTCTACCATCGACCTCCTTTTTTCACCCCCGATTCGCCATTAAACATGAGACGAGGCGTATTCTTAATTCCTGCGATCGATTTTACGTCTCTAGTCTTTGTTGACAAGAGTTGTCATATAATATGAGATAGTCGATAATAGTTGGGATAAAGTTTTAAGTTTGAAAATAAAATATGATGAATAGTTGAAAATGATTTTTTAATTAGAAATTAAATTAATAGTAAATAACTAATAATATCAAATAAATAAAGTGTCATGCAGTATTGAATTATCAAAAAGGCGATTGACAAGTCTACACGTTTTAATTGGATTAATTATTTAATTAATAATAAAAGAAAACCAAATATAAAAAAAGGAGAAAAAAAGGATTGAAACAAAAAGAGATGTGCGCTGGATTTATAATTCGTTTCTATTGTTTTGCTACGGTACGATAAAATAGAGGAAGAAGTTGGCGAGAGGAGAAAGTTGGCAATCGTCGAAGGAATCGGGTGATCGAAAGATGGACCAGCTGATCTCGCGAAGCGAACGATCACGATTTCTCGCGAATGCGGATATCCTCAGATCGAACGACCAAATCGCACGGTGAGAATCGTCAAAATGGCTACGGTTGACCGATGAAACTCTCTGTTTGAATGGTTTTGAAACATATTTTATATATTTGTTTCCTTCTTCTATTTCTTAATCAAATAATGTATTTGAAATATATTATTACAATAAATATGGATTTTATTTTTGGATTTTTATCGAGGTTTAATTAATCACTGGTCTCTAACAATATTTTATTAAATGTCTCATTTAACAATATTGTATTAAAAGTTAATTTTTAATTGATTATACATGTTTTTATCTAAATGTCTGAAAAATTACAGTGAGTTTTTCTGATGCGTGAGTCGCACGTTATTGATATTTGTGATAAATCCGCCGATTTGAAAATCAAGCTATAATACTATCTCGTTCAGGATCGAGGTAGCCTTCGCCGACGCTTGCGTTCAGTCCAACTCTCACATAAGAACAACGTTGAATCCCCATCTGTTTCCATAAACGTCGCGACCGACGCGGAAAAAGCGCGCTCGCGTGTATACCACGTGCGCTTATCCAGCGTTACATCGCGGTCATTATTACGACTCAGGATAGGACCATTGTGGATACTTACGCACGATACAACGCACGCACACACGTTTTCCCGCGTTTCTCGCATTTTTTACGCGCGCACCGGGCATAAACGAGATTTTCACGGTGGATATGCGTGCGCGCATTTTATCTTTTTTTTTTTTTTTTTTTTTTTTTGCACACGCTAGCCGCTAAAAGTAGAAAATCAAAAGAGAGTCTTCTCGCGATCCCTCTATATAGAGTTCCTCTTCGTATTCTTTTACGCATTGTGCTCTATTAGGCGCGAATATCCTTGCGAAATCCACGATTTTATTTGCATTGACTTAAATTATGTATGAATGAAAATAGAGAAAATTAATTGAGAGAAAGTGCGGGTAAAAAAAATATAAAGAAATGAAGAAAAAGTTTGACAAAACAGGAGTTTTTACAATTATTTAGGCGATGAGAAATTAAAAAGAGATTACCGATGAATTAAAAAAAAAAAAATATATATATATATATATATATATAGGAACTCTAAAAAATGCATTATTTAATTTTAAGAATTTATAGACCTTTTTATTTTGCTTCTATTTCCTTCATATTCTTTCTGGCATTAGAGGTAGAAAAAATATAAAGAAATGAAAGAAAAAAGTTTGACAGAACAGAAGTTTTTACAATTATTTAGGCGACGAGAAATTGAAAAGAGAAAGATTATGTCATTAAACTAGATGAATTAAAAAAAAATAAGGAACTCTAAAAAATACATTATTTAATTAAAAAAATGTATAGACCTTTTTATTTTGCTTCTATTTCCTTCGGCGAAGAGACGAGCGATTATCGGCAGGCATATCCGTATATAAACCGCGGAAAACCGCGTGCATTCGGCGGCATTGCATTTTCCGTCGTTCGTATTTGTTCGAAGCACCGCCTTCGTCGCTTTCGAGACAAAGCGTGAGAAATCGCATCGGGGAGAGTGGCGATCCGTTTCGGAGCGTGCTCGTCTTCACACACGCTTACATTACACATACAATCGCGTACAATCGCACGTTATACACACGTAGCGTACGTGAGGCCGGTGCGGTGCTAATCTCGGGCGCCGTTTCTGAAGTAACGGGATGAAAAGGAGGCATGCCGAGTGGATGTATCGGTAATAATCGAGCCGCGTGTTGAGTTCGAAGAGAGAGAGAGAGAGAGAGAGAGAGAATAAGTGGGAGAGGGGGTGAACGCGACGCCGCAACGCGCCGTATTAAGGGAAGTCGTCCCTGAATAGAGGTGGTCGCGCAACCGAGGGGATGTAGATACGCCATGCTCGGCGCGATTCGACGAACGGGATGCTCCTTTGTCTTTCGCTTCGTTTTCAAGCCGCCCCCCTCCCCCCCTCCCCCCTCGGAGTGCGACGGCGGCGGGGCGGCCTCGACAAGCGCGCCTGATTCAGACAATTATTGTCGATTCGCGGCTGGAAATCCATCCAGCCGACGGCAGCAGCTTTTTCTGTTGAGGCTGGTGTAGTGCGAACTGAGAGCTCGATTTCTCTCTTTTCACCCTGCCCCTCCTCGTTCTCCACCCTCGAGCATCGTGCCTTTCTCGCACCGCCTATCGTCGTCGGGTCTACCTTCTCTTGTCCCGCCATTTTTAGAGTCGGAGAGCTCGATAGCACTGGTGGACTCGATCGTGCCGCTGCTCTCTGTATCAAAGAAACAAGAGGGGTGGTGGATAAGAGCAGCTTTTTATATAAAGTATATAAATGACCCTGTGCCATTGCATTTATTTAAAAGTTTGATATTTTAGACTGTCGAAATAATGAACGAAAAATATAAAGGAAAGGAATCGAAAGATAAGAGTAAGATCGTAGAATAAGGTAAAAAAAAAAAAAAAAAAAGAGCGATATATTAAATTAAATTAATCATCACCCGAAAGTAATGCATTTGAACAATTTTTAATTAACGTTCGAAAAATAAATGTTTAATAAAAAATGATAATCCCAATCAAGAAGTTCAATTACGCGTACCTATTTATTTTATTTATATTTTCTATAAATTATATATTTTTATATTTTAAATATATGTATAATAAAATATAAATTTATGCGATGCTAAATTTGCGCGTTGACAATACGAATCTTTCAAGTACGAAAGAGCATTTCTCAAAGAATCCGAATTCTTGATGTCATCCAAGTTAGGCTTTATTAAGGGTCCATCAAAATCAGAGGGGATGAGGAAGAGGGGAAAAGCGATGTTCTGAAAGCGATGCGTGTCCCATCTCGCGAATTCAAGTCACGCGCTCTATCGGAAATTAGAACCCTTACACCCCTTGCGCGCGGTTCTAAAGTTACGGGGTGGCGAATGAGTGTTCCCCGATCCTTCTCGTCAAGGATGGCTTCTTTCCTTTATATCGGCTATGCGATTCAGTTCGTTGCCTCCTCGAAAACGATATACATATTGACTTTACAAATATTAATTTAGTAATAATACATTATAAAACATTACACAATAGTACATTTTGTAATGTCTATTTCATATTTTAATTGTAAAGATAATGTCAACTTTAATACATTTTTTATGCAAAAGATAAAGAATTCTTATCTATTATTCATTATGAATGTCGTATTTTTATGTAAAGAATAATTTAGTTGTATTTAATGCAAATGTAATACAATTGTACTTAATTTATTGTCATTTGTACTGACCAAATTTGTATTCTTTTGTTACAGGTAAGTGTGGAAGATTCTGTCATTATTTATTAAACCTTCGTGCTTTGCATCATTACTAATTAAACTTCCGCCCATTACATCTTTCTGTAAGTATACATTTTTTAAATCAAATAATTATACTTTTTATACAAATAACAAATATTTTTATAAATATTATTATATTCTATTTTCTCTTATTAATTATATTAATATTCACCCACGATATTCTGTTTATTCTTGTTTTACTGAAAGCATAAAATTATTTAGAAAATGTTACAATAGAATATATAATTATATATTTATATAAACACGTTGCTTTATAATATATTAAAAACTTACGTTAAATATATAATACGCAGTAATAAATTAATAATTATTAATATAAAAATATTTTTAATTTATCACATATAAATAAACAATAACTGAAAAGTATATTATATTATAGTACAATATATTTACTATAGTATATTATATTATATTAAATTGTAAATATGTCGATCTCGAGATTCCGTCGTTCTGTCTCTCGTAACGTCTCCCGTTTCGTCGATACCCTCTTCTCTCTTTCATCTTTTTTTTTTTTTTTTTTTATTTTTTTTTTTTATCAAGACGGCCGCGTGATAGAGACTGACGGATGAATTTATGGCGTCGGTTCGCCGCCATTCACGCGGTTTCGCGCTTCTTCCTTCCTCGCCGTCGTAACAGATCGCCCGAGCTGTCCGCCGCCTGTTCTCGCCCGCCGATGATCGAGCGCGTCTGCAACGGCGAGATTCCCTGCTCCACGTTGATAAGAACCGGGCGATTTCTTAAGACGGATTCTCCCGTCGCCCTCCAACCTCTTTCGCGCGGCGATACCGCAGAATCAGGCACGCGTGCTGCAGAGATTGAAATCCGATACTTGATTTCCCGAAAATAATACCAGCTTCAATATACCTTCTATTATAGTTTTATTATTAAATTTATGTTCATGAAAAATGAATAACGTTTGACTTGAGAAAATGTCCGAGTTATTCAAGAATGTTGTTGTCAGTTTGATTTCTGATGATTTTTCCACTGACGTAGGTATCGCTTTTTTATTATGCCTCTATCGAAAGAAAAAAACTTGTTATTAATATTACAAATTTAAATTTGAGAGGAAAAAAAGGATTTTTTTAATTTGAAAATACTTTTTTTAATCGATTGTTTTTGTCGCTTTTTGCCGGCAGTCTGTTAATTATATCAACGCGATCGTTCTCGCGAGGAGGTCGAATCGGACTTTGGATTCCAGACTGATCTATTTTAATAAATGGGTTAACGCAAGCATACGTCCGTATCGCGGCTTTTCAAGCGGAAAGGCAGAACTCGCGTCGCGTCGCGTCGATGCGAGACGCGGCCGAGTTTCGCCGTCGATCCGGATCGTTCTCTCGCGAGAGCGCCATTATCTGCATAAAGCGCCGGTATATCTCGACGAATCCATCTCCCGTATCCGTGTTACATTTCTCATTGCCGCGATCTCGTTTGATGTTCTCGAACGCAGAAATAGACGCCAGGAATTGCAGCCGGGGATCAATCGTAATAGAATTGCGAGGAAATCTCGAATACATTTTTCGTGAAAAATCTTCGAGCGGGCCATTTAAGAAAATTCCTCCCCTTTCGATTTTTATTTCTCGCGCCATGGTGCGGTTCCGAGGGGAGGGGGGATGGTGCTCGCGTCGCGCGATGACTTCCGGCGGACGAAAAGGCAAACGGCACTCGCCGATATCACACCTCGTAGACACTTTCATACAAACGCCTCGATAACGCCAAGTTCTACGCCTTCGGCGTTTCCTTGCTTCCCCCTGCTGCCCATCTCCTTCATCTTCACCTCTTCCCGCCCCCCTCTGAGGTGCTCCGGAATCAATGAATTCGAACATGATAATGCGAACTTCTGCCGGCGAGAGCAGCCGGGGTCGTCGACAACTAATCGGCTTCTCGAGATGGTGGAAGGGTGGATATACAGGGTGCGGTTTTCCCAGGATGTTTCCTCTCATCCGTTGATTCTTGCCTCGATTTGGGGATGGATTGTGTCTGTCTTTTTGTCTTTCGGGGGAGTCTGAAATTATTGTAAAGATAATAGGGATTTTCATAATGATAATTATTTCTGACATTTATCGAGGTTTACGGGAAATTTATTAAGAAGAATCTGCAGATAATTATCAATGATTATTAATCTTATTTAAAATATTAAATTCGGAAATGTAATTACAAATTGCGAGCTTTCTTTTGTTGATTTTCGTCAAAAAAACAAAAAAAAAAACAGGGGGTTCTTTTTAAATTTATCTCTCTTTAAAAAAATTTTTTTCTTGAATTTTAAATTATCACGCGATATCGAATTAAAGTTTATATAAAATTAAACGCCAAGGTCTCTCTTCGACCTCTCTTTGCCTCGCGATGGATTGCGTTCTATAATAATGTATCGGAAATCGAAGGAAGACTTGACAATCGTGAGACTTGATGATTCCTTCTCCCACGAAGGAATCATTCGCGAATACGATCATTATACACAGGTCCGCGGTATCCGCGCGAGAACGAAACGAAGGAAGGAGGGAGGGGTAGAACAGACGAAGCAGGAGGATGGCGAAGGCTTCGTCGTGGGACGGGGGGAAGAGCTGAGGGGGGGTGGGTGGGTGGAGGATGGGTCGAGGGTGAGTTTGACAGATCTTCATAAAGGCACACACAACTGTGCCGCAGCGATAAGGGAATCGGGAGCAGGCATCTCGCCATCCCCCGCTCCGTTTCTCCCTCTTTTCCGCAGCCCGCTCGTAGTACACCCCGTCGTCGTCCACCCTCAACCTCCCCCCCCCGCGTCGCTCTTCCTGCCGCGAGGGAGCGGGGGAGGATGGAGAGAGTCCGGGCACTCAGTCAGTACGCTGCTATCATTTTTCCACACGAGTGGGCGGGCGGTGTCGGTGGTTCCTGGCTTGGTACGCTACTCCTGCTGTATTTCCTCCTTCTCTCTCTTTTCTTCCATGATCTGCCTTCTCGTTCTCTCTCTCTTTCTCTCTCTCTCTCTCTCTCTTTTTTGCGGCATTTCTCGGATACATTTGAGAGAAGAAGCCACCTCTCGGTGGCAGAAACTTTAGTATTTTTCTCCGATCTAAAATGACAATTCTCTTTTGTTTAGAAAAATTTGAAGAAGAAAATATACATCCAGCTTAATTGCTATCTGGCATTGAAGAGTTGAATTTTTTTCTATTCTCTATTTAATTAAAAGAGATTTTTAATACAAGATATTGTTGAAAGATTTTAAAGAAGGATGCTGTATTTAATTTAATTCGTCGAGCTGTTTAATATTAAAATGCGAAAGATTCCTCCTATTTTTCTTTGATTGAAAGACAAATTTCTTTTTTAAATATCCGGAAGAAAGATATTTAGCTTTAACGCAAAGATATATAATTGCTGATTAAGCAATATTATCCTTCTCGATCGACGATTGAGCAGTGGGCGCTCGGATTTTATTTTCTTTTCTTTTATCTTTTGTGTCATTGTATATATTATCGACAAGCGCTTATCTCTAATTTCAAGTTAAAATCAATAATATATAGCGAGATTATCGCATAATACAATAAGTGGTATACGTATATATACTATTAGTGTACTATTAATATAATGTATATTAATCATAATTTCTCTCAGAAAAAAAGAAAGTTTGACATTTTCTCAGCATTTTTCCGTGAAGATCGCGTCCGAGGAATTGAGCGCCTCAGGGGGCAGGAGAACGAGGGGCGGGGGCATTGGCAGGGGGGGATGGGGACAAGACAGGGTAGACTAAAAATAAAGTCGACTCTAGTCGGGAATGATTCGGTATCTCCGCGACGTCACGGGGCTCTGAAATATGAGAGATACGATGAAGTTTGTCTCTCTCTCTTTCTCTCTCGCTCTCTTCCCTCCCCCCCCCGGCCTCCTTCTCACCGTCATCTCGTTCCCCGATGGTGCATTAGCGCTAATCTCCGCTCTTTAGTCCTCCCTTTATCTTTTCTGCCCGCGTCTCCTCTCGTCGTCCCGTCCCTCTTCTTCTTATCCTCCTCCTCCTACCTCTTGTCTTTCTCGTCTCGAAAGATCCGCTGTTCTCTCTTCTGATCCTCATTTCGGAGGATACGTAAGACGGCGAGGAGGAGAAGGGCAGGGGAAACCAAAGGAGGAACGAAAGTATATGTATACCTGGGCTCCTCGGAGGGCTTTATCGACGCGATCTAATCTTGTCGATCCGTTATTTCGGTGGCCACTGTATGTATGTATACGTGGCCAGCGTGTTTTTGTGCCCGTGTCGGAGTTTTGACACCCAGTATCTCATTAGGGATCGTGAAGCCCGCCGGTCTAAGACGGATTAATTCTTATCTGGTCGACCAGGACTCTCGGCAACCAGATGCTTTTATTTCGATTCAAAGAGAAATGAAAACAAACGGATCTAGTTTGTCCGTTATATTTCTAATGCGGTGATATCGTTTGAGGGAGATTATTTTTTTATAGATATATATTAGATGTTAATTAAAATAATTGTTTTATTTATTTTTCGCAGAAATATTATTGCTACATATATACAGATAGAGTAGTATAATGAAGATATTAAAATAAAATAAATTTATAAATAAGACAAAATAATATAGTTACTATATATTTTTTTTTTTTTTTTTTTTTTTTAAGTAAGTTAAAATTTTTGCATACCTACTTAATAAACGAAGCGAGATTATTTTTCTTCATTTTTATAGCGAATGCATTAATTGACGTAATTAACTCTTGATTGATCCGCATCGTGCAAGAGAGATCAAGAGTCAATCAGATCTCTTATCGAGATTCGATGACGTATCCGGTTGAAACGCGGCAAAACAATTGCTATCAAGTCTGAACGACTGTCTCTTCCCATTTTTCACGCGGCGGAGATTAATTTGTACACAAAAACACAGCTGTGTTGAACGGTCGGGCGGGAATATAAATGTGCAGCACGCAGCGTTCGACCGCAAACGTGGATGGGTGGGGAGGGGGAAGGGGAAGGTTTGGTGGACCAGTTACCCCCGGAGAGCGAGAGAGCGAGGTGGATGGAAAAGAGAGAAAGATTGGGTAACCAACGTCAGCAGCCAATTCGCGGCGATAGCATCGTCGAGTATTTTTTTCCAGAGAGCGAGTGTCAACGAACAAATAGAAAAAAAAAAAAAAAAAAATAGAATCGGGGGCGGGCAAGCCACTACTAAAAGGTCCGTCCGAACTTTTCGACAATAACCGGAGGGTTATTGAATTTTTATTGGCGGCGACGAGTCAATTTGTGATCGCAGCCCCGCGCCACCTCCGATTGCTTGCTTGCAGTTCGACAGTTCATTTAAAAGCGATTCTCAAGCCGTCAAGCTCATCCCTTTCGCACTTTCGATTCGTCGACAAAGTTTTCTTACGTGGAAAATCTCAAATCGGACTAAACGAATTTACGCGATCGGTTTCGATTACTCACTCTCTGTGCAAACATTCAATTTGTATGAAATACTTTTTCTCAAACGTGTCGATGTGAAAAAAATTCAGGATGAATTTTTCGTTTGATTTAGTTTATATGATACACTTAACCCTTTATATAAAAACAAAAATATATCATGTTGAGAAAACATGATTTTATGTTATCTTCGGATTTAAATTAAAATATATGATTAAAAACACACAAGATTTATTATTTCAATCAATAATTACTTGAGCGACGAAGGTAATTATAATGACAATTTTATTCTCGTTTAATTTTTCATCGTTAAAACTCGATTGTCCCGCTATATATTCTTTCGATCAACTCGTTCGCAATCGCCGACGGTTTGAATTGGCTTTAACGCGAAATGTCCAAACGGCAGAGAATCTCGACGGCGTCTGTCGATGCTCGATGTCTACTTCGCACGGGACGGTCCTTCAATAAGACTGAAAAAAATTAGTCGACTGTCAGTCAGGAATGGAAATGGGATTTTATTTCCACGCACCGGCGGCTCCTTCCGCCAATTGGCCGATCGATATCTCGCGGATTGAGTCGACGCGACGAGGCGAGGTTCGCTGCGAGATCGAGCTTGCCGGCCCCGGTAATTGATCACGAATTTATCGGCGTCTAACTCGAAAGAGAGGCGTCTTTCTCTCTCTCTCTCTCTCTCTCTCTGTCTCTCTCTGTCTCTCTTTCTCTTTTTCTCTCTCTGATACGTCGTATACATTATCTCTGTTCATTCGAAAGTCAATCGTTCGATTTTGACGCACAAGTGCCACACGTGGCGCTCTCGAGATGAAAATAAAAATTCTCTGCTTGATTTACGATGGTTGATATAATAATAAAGGCGAGAGAAAGTGACTTTGTATAATAATATTTTATAAAATGACGACTATGTTATCGATTGGAGAATACAATCCAGTAAATTAAATTTGTGCAGTTTGATGATACTTTGGCACGTTGATTTATTTGCAAAGGGTAAACATAATTAACGCTACGCAATACTTATTATAATAATTACACACGTATATACATACAGATTGAAAAATAATATAATATGATTTATATTTATATATTATGTGATAATATATGTGTTTTAGTAATGATATGACAAAAATAATAATAATAAGAAATATAATTATAATAATTAAATAAAATATAAAATAATTACTGCTATAGTAATATTTATTTACGATGCGAAAAGCATTCTCTTTGCTTTCTAAAAATTGATTATAATGACAGAGCAACGCGCACACGTAATATATTGGAGGGGACCCTGCGCGTATCGTCGCCACGTGGTAATTGAATCCACGAGCGTGTTCGTGTCATCTCGAGCGAGAGATGATATTGATATATATCATCCACGATGTCACAAGACGACACCGTCGGATTCTTTTCAAGGTCCGTCTCGGACGACCTCAAGACGTCCTGCCACGTGTTCGAGGAGCCCTCCTGACGCGCTATACATCCTCTTTGGGATAGAGGCGACCGGAAGGCGCACACGTGTGATACGTAAACGCAGGGATGCGTTTGCGCGTAGCTTCGATGCAGGCTTCGCACCTGTCGTCACGATCGCTAGACACGTGCTGCGAGGGTTGCAACCCGCATTAACACGTGTGCGGCGGGATGCACAATCGATCGACCGGAGTTCCGTTGCACTTCCGGCTGTCGCGCTCATCGACTTACGCACCCAGCTTAACTTTTTTTTTTTTTTAGCTGAAACTATCTGAAAAAAAGAAATAGTTTTACTTGTAAAATTTTCCGAAAAGGAAATATCGGGCAGATAATAAAATTTTATTCCAGACTCGTACAATAAAAGTAGTCTACATAGTTATTATTATATATAATAATAAAAATATTATTTTAATTCATATTTGCATGAATAAAACAATTTAGTAATATTGATTAAAAAAGAATAAATAACAGTTTATATTTGCATTTAATGATTTCTTACAAATTTTTTGAAAAACTATTTTTGCATATAATTTTTTCTCGGAAAAATATTAATAATAATGTTCGATAAAAAAAATTAAATAATTTGTTTCATTTTCGTGGGACTTTTTGATCGTTTGATGACTTTTGGAGGTAGATCGAACTCTGTGAAACGAGGATTCTCTGAAGCGGCCGAGCTTGTCCGCGTTAATGGCTTAATGGCGAATCGATGTTCGGGTCAAATGCTGGTCGTGTCGCAAATACGCGCCGATTACAGGCTCCCTCGACTAGCCCCCAGACCAGTATCGTGGAACGGTGCCGATAAGAGAGCGCTTATCTTATCACGCGGAAATGTTTCCCCTCGCCCTCTCCTCCTTTTTTCATTGTCTTCTTCTTCTCCTTCTTCGTTCTCATCTTTACACGATTCGGAGGGACAGAGCGCTCATTTATTCGCGAATGCCAAGGACAAAAGCAAGACTGACAAAAATCACGTTAACTCGATATTTTACACTCGTCGCCATCTTCGTGATGATTACGAGACGGACGCTCTAGATTAGATTCAATATATTGAAATAAAATTTCAGACAAAAAGTAAGATGAATTCTAAGATTTTCGCGGCTGCATGCTTGTCGGTTTAACGATGACGTAATGGCGAAATCGTTAGATCGAGCGATAAAAAAATGTACGCTCGGGAGGAGGGGGCGGAAGGGAGGAGATGGCAAAGTTTTGTCGGAGACCATTGTCCGGCTTGTCAGGGATGAAAAGCCCCGGAGATAGGACGCGGCGGCTCTTGAGGGGTGATCGACGATTTGTCAAAGTCTTTCCTCTCCTCCGAGCGACGCCGCATCGCTTTCGTGTCCAAGGATCCTCAGACCCGCAAAAAAGGACACGTCCTTCTCTCTCGCCGCGAGTAATAAATACTTCCGGAAAGGTGTGTTCTTACGAATTATCTAACGTATCACTTCTTGCGCGATTTCTACTGCGTATTTCTCGAGCAGGTTTTTTAATGTTGCATAAACTGCGCGCGATAATAAAAAAAATAACGTCAAAGGAAATAACGATGACGATAATGCATATAATTGTCTATGATTAACTTAAAATGTCACAATTTTTACCGGATGTAGAAAAGTATGTCACTTTTATTTCGACACACTTTAATTTTAATTATTGTATTGTTTATTATGTTTGTTTTAAAGTTTTTTTATTAAAACTAAATCTCTAATATAATTTTTGTCGAAGAAACTTAATAGTTATAAATTTAAATCATTAAATATTAATATAAATATAACTGCATTATTAATACTATGATTTCAGTATTTTCTTAAAGAAATGTTTGATAAATAACTGTTATAAAAATTAAAAAAGAAATATGAAAATTATAAGTTTCGATGAAACAATTCTGAATCTTTTTTAAAAAAATTAACAATTTTTTCATTAAATTTAATGGGGCTTTTCTTAAAGGATTATACAATAATGAATAACTCTCTTCTCTGGAAGAAGAAAAAAATTACTTTTAAAACAATCAACCTTTAAATTACAATAAACGATCAAGTTTTATTATATACAAAAATTATATTAGAGATTAGCTTTTAATAAAAAGATCCAACGCTCATAAATTCTCATTAATAAATGCGCGCGAGATTTGTTCACGGGAAACAGACCATCCGAAAACAGGCCACCTCCCCCCTCCCCACATTGAAGAGCCACCCTCGGAGGTCTCGCGGCGATATTCCGCATACACCCGGCCTCACCCCTCGCGCAATTACGCGACCGCTTCCGGATGGCGACTCGTGCACGCGCGAATGCATTCGCGCTGCACTTCATCGCTGTCCTCTCTTTCTCAGAGGGCCAACTCGCCCTCTCCCGTTCTCCTCCCCTTTGCCGGACGGTGAAAAAGCGGCGGACACTTTTTATCGTCGCTCGCAATTACGATTAGCCCGCTGGAGGTCGACGTTGAGAGGGGGAGGGGGGGCAGGATGAGGGAACAGCGCGATTAGGGCGCCTCGTCAAAAACCGCCCCGTGGAACAAATGGTCGCTTATTCTCCCACCCTTCTCCTCCGGTGGCTGCTGGTGCATCATCCCCCCAGGAGCGGTTCTCTCGCGGCGAGAGGAGCTTGAAAGCATGAGAGCAATAGGGAGCGGGAGCAGGGGGGGGAGGGAGGGGGGAGGAAGAGAGATAGAGAAAGAGCTCGGCTCTCGAGGGGTGGCGCAGATTACACAAATGAGAAATGACCATCAGGCTATCGGTGGAGGACTTTGGTGCCGTTGCTGCTCCTGCTCGGGGTTTTGCGGCATCTGCGCGCGACGTGGATGTACATACATACCGACGCCGGACGTCGAGAGACAGAGACAGAGAAAGAGAGAGAGAGAGAGAGAGAGAGAGAGAGAGAGGGAGGGAGGGAGAGGGAGAGAGAAGAAAAAGAGCGGAGCTTCCGGCGGCACGAGCTTTTTAGATACGCCGCCGATAACGCTGGTATCTCGTTCACCGCCGCCGCGGTGCGTATAATTTATTTTCTCGATAACGCGCACAACAGTCATGGCGAACGTCGTATCACGTCGTTGTAAGGTTCGCGTCGAACATCAGGAACCACCATACGATTCCGCCTCGGATTTTTTTTCGCGCGACGAAACGTTGTTCTCGAACCTTGGGAATTGAGATGCCGGCCCCCTCTCTGCGCTCTTAGCGTCTTTATATACAGCTCCTGTGTTTTGTAATTTACTTCAATTAAAAACTCATCACACCTATCTCATCGTGTAAGAAAAAGGGAACAGAAAATATGTAAGGTTTTTAACGGAGAGTCTGTTAATATTTTTTTTTTTTTTTTTTTTTTTTTTATCTGAATATTCATACCACATTTAATATTATAATTGTTTCCGATCTCTTGACCTTTACATATTTTTAATAATTCAGAATATATTGGGATTGAAAAAATATTGATTCCCATTCTTAATATTTTCTCTATTGTGCATTGAGCCTTACAAAATTCAGCATCGGTCACTGCGGAGGGCTTTCGAGCATCAAACCTCGCTATCCGTTCATCTTCTCGGACAGATGAGAGAGAGAGAGAGGAGGGGGAGGAGGGGGGGGGGACGATAAAGGATGGCGAGCAGGAGGGAGCAGGAGGAGAGAAGGCTATCTTTCGCGTCGTCTAGACTCGAGAAGCCGTTCCTGGATTCTCTCCCCCGGGACCCCGGCGTTCGTAAGAAGGGAGAGAGAGAAAGAGAGAGAGAGAGAGAGAGAAAGAGAAAGAGAGAGTTGGACGAAACAGTGAAACCACTGTGTCGAATCTGTTTCCCTTCTCTCTCCCCCTTCTCAGCATTGCCGGAGGATCTTAACGAATAAGATAACACGGCGCCAGGGAGTTCCTCTCTTCTCTCTTCTTCTTCTTCTTTCCCTCTATTAGGTACTCGAAGAGGCCAACGGTCACCGACACTACAGCGATGATCCATCCTGGCCGTCCTCTCGACATCTCTTCTCGCGATTACGCGGAATCTCGTCGTCTCTTCCCCTTCTCCTTCACGTTTTTCCTCCTTCTTTTTCATGCCTCCTCTCGCCAGAGGATCTCACGAACGATCGACTAGTTCGACCTCCTTCTAGGAAAGAACTTGGCGCTTCGCAAAATAAATCACGTCCATCTTGTTATCAAAATGATGGAATGATTTAAAATTTCACAAAAGAAATCATTTTCTCGACGAGGGTTAAATTATATCTAAAGACATATTCACTCGTGATTAATTTACAACTCGAAACGTTAAATCGAAGGAAAGAATTGAAAAATGGGAGAGAAAGTGCCTGATTATTCTATAATTGTTATATTCTATAATAAGAAAATATTTTTCAAGAATAATTTGATCGAAAATTGAATTACAAAGGAAAGTTAGAGTCGCTCGTTTCTCTCGTAATTGTTTTGTGTGTACACATCCTAATTGAAACCGTTCGCGCTTAGGGTTATTGATCCCCCGTATCAACGGGATCGTTCTCCTCGTCTTCGGAGGATTCCACGTAATCGGTCGCTCTTCGACAAGCGAGAACAACCAGTGTCAGTTTGCGCGAGTGAGAGACTAAAGAGATGCAAGGAGTAACTCTCTTCACCTTTCCTTCCAAACTTTTATTCAATTTTCAATTTAAGCTCTCTCATTTCTTATTTAATTAGTAACTTTTAAACTTCAATATTTTTTTTTTTTTCAGGTAGATTCTCAGGCGGAAATTAATAAATATAATACACGTTAAATAAATTATTTATTAATAATTATTTTGTATATAATTAATTTAATTTTTTATTTCAACTGTTGTTTCGAAAAAAAAAAAAAAAAAAAAAAAATTATCCGTCTTCAAGAGACAACGATGGACTGGACGGTTTCTGGTGATTTTGCGACCGTGTAAAAACTCATTTACATGATTCTCGTCGTTCATTTACGCATATTAATAAACGCACGTCGATATCGAATAACGGTTAGATGGATCTTTGATAAGCAGTTGAAGAAATACAAGTTCAACTGGTTCTCTTTCTTTCTTCCTCTTTCTTCCCCTCCATCTCTTTTTCCTCGTCAAATATCACGTAAGATCGATGCGAATAATTTATTAGCCAGTAATTATCGATCGCGGCTCTGATAACGGCGGCCGCAGCGCGTTTCACAACGGTTCCTCGGTGACGCAACCGACAGCCGAATAAGTTGTTATTTGTACGCGCGAATCGGCGGCGGTAGTCAAGTCGGCTTCTCTTGCGAAACCTTGCGAAAAATCCACGCCGAGTGATAAATGCGCGCGAGCAATATGCCGTGACTAATGTCCGCGTTTTGCGCGTCGAGGACACCGGCGAAAACTGCGGATGACGTCGCTGCAGCGTAACGCGCCGCGAGATCAGAAAAGTACTTGAGAAAGTAGATTTTTTTTTTTTTTTTTTTTAGACAAATTTTTTACAAAGAAACCGCCGAATCTACCGTGGGGGAGGAAGCGGATTTCCAACAACAGAGAAAGGTTATAATGTTGCATACTTTTACATACGTGTTTAATTGATGCAGAATATATAAGACTAGAGGAGCATATAATTATATGTCTTGATTTAATTAAATTTGCTGACTATTTAATTTAGTATTTAATTTAGAAGTAACATTTATTATCATCGCGCAAATTATTATCATCAATTATTATTAAAATCATGTTATACTTCTGAATGCATATTTAGTTAATATGCAAAATAAAATGCGTAATTATTTGAAACCTAATTCAATTGAAATGCTCCAGAAAAGGAATAGATGTTAATAATTATTACCAACGTTATTATTATAATGAATGTAATATAATTTATCTTTTCTTCTGTGAATTGTTACATATAATTAATATATAATAATATTATATTAAACATTTTCATAATTTAAGAGATCTTTATTACTGCTTCTCTCATACAATTTATTATCATTACTTTTTCAAATCTTTGATACACTTGTGTCAGAATTATGCATTTTTTTTTTTCGTCAAGTTTTAGCATAATGGCAAACAATTATTTCTATACAGCGTACATTTCTTAGGCCTATACTTGTAGCTTGCAAATGGCTGCGGTCTTTCTTTCTCTTCCGTTGAAAAAAAGGCTGTCTGCAAGAATAGATGCATTAATGTTCGAGTGGATTATACAAATGCACGTGTACCTTTGCATTCGTAACGCACGCAACGTCGGAGTTCAGTAGTTAACGACGTGTGAATATTTATGGCACTGTCAGCACTCGTTTCCGTCAGCACCGTTCCTCGATTCGCGGCGCGCTGCTTTTATCGAACGAATGAAACTCTCTTTCTCTTTTTCTCTCTCTCTCTCTCTCTCTCTCTCTCTCTTTCTCTTACCGATTCTACTCGGTGCGCGAATAAAGTCGAATGCGTCGCGTCTCATCGGCCGTTGCACCTCCGCGTATTTTTCGCACCGATATAAACAATAACGCTTCACCGTATAATAGACGGACTTAAAATAACGAAGCGGTAAATGTACAACCTGTTCGCTATAATTAACAACAATGAAGGATACTATTGTATAGAATAATAATTATATTACATAAATATTGTATTACGAAATTAAAAAATTGTATATTATAGAAAGTAATGATTTTTTTTTGTATTTGAAATTGAATAAACTTATAAAACTCAAGGAATAAGGTAAATATTATTATAAAATGTTAATCGATTTTCTTTCAAATTGTATAGCATATTTTTTTCGGAAATAAATTTTATTTAATAACTCATAGTATTGGCAATCTTTAATAATATTACATAATAAAAAATGTATTATTATAAAATGTTAACCAATTTTATTTCAAACTGTATAGCGTACTTTATCAAAAATAAATTTTATTTAATAATTCATAGTATTGGCAATCTTTAATAATATTACATAATAAAAAATGTATTATTATAAAATGTTAACCAATTTTATTTCAAACTGTATAGCGTACTTTATCAGAAATAAATTTTATTTAATAACTCATAGTATTGGTAATCTCTGATAATAATATTACATAATAAAAAAATGTATTAAGCCATCCAATATTGTCTTAATTAACATTTTGATATTATATATGAATGCTTTTTGTATCTTTGAATACATAAGTTTTTAATAATATGTAATGAATTTAAAAAGGCAATTTAACGAAATTTTTACATTCAATTATCAGAGATGTCTGAATAAATATCAGAAATTCTTCGTCAGAGGTAGGAAAAAAAAAAAAAAAAAAGAAACGTAGAAAAGCGCAGCTCCGCGATACCGCATCGACGTGTCGGAGACAAAGAGCACGCTTATTAGATATAAATGGTTCCCTACGTGTCTTACGCTCCGGCCTTATCGTTATCGTTCCGTTACTCACGAAGCGCGCGTTGCCGCCGCCGCCGCGGGAGTATCTCGCGAGCGGCGCAGCGGTTATCGTTATCCGTTATCGCCGCGCGTTATCAGTAAAGTTGGAGCTTGGCACCGGGGTGTGCGACGGGGGAGGGGTGCCGCTTCCATCGCCGGAAAACTAACGCGTTATATCGTCGGTTGGTTTTGCCAAGGTCCGCCATGCAGTCGAATTCAGCTAAGCGATTCGAGAAATTTTTCGTAACATCTGACGAAGAGAAAAAAAATTGTCGCTGATTGTGGATCAAATCGCAGTGCGATGATTAAAATAAAACTAATAAAAATGCATTTAATTATTGATTACATTATTACATAAAATAGTATGTGGTTTTTCGTTAGATTTGATTAATTGTATCGCAAAGAAGGCAGGCTTTTTCACGAATCTCTCATTCTTTCTTACTTGAGTATCTTGATTAAAGCGATCGAATAATCCACGCGAAACAAAAAAGTGTTTAATTAAACTGATGTCAGCGATTATTTCTGGGAATAATTGGTGATTCAGCTCTCTCGAAACAGTTTGACGGATTTCGGAATTGCCATCTTCCGTGTGTCTGCTTAGTGGGTCAACAATGAAGAAGGAGAAGCAACAAGAAAAAGAAGAGAGACACAGAGAGAAGAGAGAGAAAAAGAGACAAGAACGACTGTCGAATGTTTGCTCGGGACTTATCGTGTGGCAACTGAATGCAAGGACGGAAAGAGAGGGGTCGGCGATGACATAAAGTGAGAAAATCGACGAAGAGGGCAGAGGGAAAGGTGAAAAGAGATATAGAAAGAGAGAATGTATGTGTGTATGTGAGTGAGAGAGAGAGAGAGAGAGAGAGAGAGAGAGAGAGAGAGAGAGAGAGAGAGAGAGAGAGAGAGAGAGAGAGAGAGAGAGGTGAGTGATAACAGGTAGCCGTCGGTTCCTGGGCCGTTGGAAAACCAGTGATAGTGCTTGCATCGCAAGAGCGAGCATCTCGTCGAGGTCTCTTAAACATTTCGAAAAGTAAAGAAGAAAACGTAAAAGAATTGATGTGAAAATATAGAAGAATCAATATCAAAAAAAGTGTGATTAAAAAAAACGCGACACTGTAAGATCAAAATCGGAGAAATTATACGTGAAGTGCGTGTAAATTTTTAAACTCCAACAATAATCTAACAATTGGGGGTGGATATATTTCATTTTTTTTTTTTTTTTTTTTTTTTTTTATATAATTGGTGATACTATTACATAACATTTTCTGTAACCTTAAACAATGTCAAACTTGATTATAATCATTTACGGATTTGTAATCCAATGTTATAGTAATATTATCGGCCCGAGGATTTTCAGAGTGCATTATTAAATAACGTTAAAAATTTTATTTCAAGCGATGCAATAATATTTAATATTTATATCATTGTACAGACTATATAATAACTCTCGCTTGTGAAGAGCGCGACGTGTAACGAGAGGCTCGTGAGATGGAGTAGGGAATTCCGAAACGATATAAAGTATTAACAACTCACGCGGGCGTGTACGTAAAATCGCATAATTAAGAGCGGCGAAACCGCTCGAGCCCTGCACGCGTCAATTAAAACTTGCACGTGGAGGTCCTCTAGCACTTGCGGAGAAACAAGTTATAATTAATCCAGGACGCTCCCAACAAAAACGCACGCACGGTAAAAGCAGAAGGAACTATAGCGCGTTTACTGCTATAATGTAAAAAATATTAATTACGGTTGGTCAATTTTCAACTTTTTCATCTCGTTTCGACAAGGCAAGTTTTTTTAAATATTATCTTTATACGTTCTCAGAGATGTCAGATTTTTTTCTACGTTTTATACATATATATATATACAGTACCGGCCAAAAATATATCACCTTTAGGATTTTTGAGCATAAATTTAATTTAATTTACTTATAAAATTAATTTTTTATATTATTAAAATTATGTTTTTATATTATTTTATGAAAAATATTTTATTCGGTAAGTATGTATTGTATTTACTATCAAAACATATATTATGATAATATAAATATCCATGCACTTTGAATAAAATACTGTATATATATATATATATATATAATTTTTCGGAACGTATTTAATTTTTTTAGAAGAATACAAGATTCGAAGGAAGAGTTTTACAATTTGAGGATAAATTATTTATTTACGCTGCGTAGAATCGATGCGTTTTCCAGGCCTCGTAGATGCGACGCATAGATGTGCACGAATACGATCGATAAGATGTTGATTGATAAGGTTATGCTGGCGCGGCTTATCGGGCAACGTGCGCGTGATAAGATCTCTGCGCTCTTGTGTAAAGAGAGATAGAGAGAGAGAGAGATCGATAAATAGATAGATAGAACAGTATAACAGATAATCCGTCTCGAATTCTCGCCTGAACTCCGCTCTCGCGCGACTCGCGATATATGTATACTGGAATATATATTTTAATCAAACGTGAGCGGAGAATCGAGATGGCGGAGGATTTCTCTTCTTCGAGCTGATTGTTCACGTCGCGATACGGCCCATCGCGTTAACGATATATCGGATCCGGATCGTGAAATTCGTGACGAGCGTGTCCCCCGACAAGCGCGACTATCGGCTCGGCTATTCGCGACAAGTCGACAATTTAGTCGCTCGCACGTATTCGATATTGTCGATTCAATTTCAACGTGCGAAGAGCAGATATCGCACACATGTAATGTAACGCGTAAGATTTGGCAGATGGCGAGCAAACCAATTTATATCTACGAATTAAACACAAGTTAAGAAAGGAAGTTTCCTACATTGTTCGTGCCAAGGTTATTTAATGCAATGATTAATTCGATATAAAAAATTGTTCTTTTAACTTGCTTGATCTTTCAATATAGCCTATGAATAATTGAAGAACTTATTTTTTTTTAATAATCCATATTTGTTGGAAGATTTATATCTTATTATATGCAAGAAACTCAGAAAGACAAAGAGAGAATAAAAATTTTTAAAACTCAAGGAAGAAATATTTAAAATATAGTGAAAATTACATTTGATTGTCCGAAACTCTGTTATATGTATGTATGTATGTATGTATGTTTCAAAATGTGCGTGAACTTGTTCTGAAGATTCATCGTTTTTGATGGGGAGCGATATGTAAACTAGGATATGCATACCAGGAAATACAATAAGTGTGAAAAGCTCGGATGGTTTTTTACTTTGAGGATTTATTTTTTTCACGCAACATGAGCATACTTTTGGGGCGTCAACGCAGAGCAAGTCAGATGCGGGCTAAAACTACCTCTCTCTCTTTATCTAGTAAGTAATTCAGCTTCCTCAAATCTCACTATTCTAGATAAAGTTATTGATATACAATTGAACTTTAATATACATGTAATAATAGGTTTAATATATAAGTAATAATTTTATTATATAATTTTATTTTTAGCATTTAAATTATTTAGTTTTCAAATAAAAATTATGTTTGGATTTTTATCAACTTAACAATAAGCTGCATATATTCATTATATAATTAATAATATTATAATGACACAGAGACTAATTATATATCAACGGGATATTAAATAAATCTTGATATGACGATTCCAAAAATATCAGTTTTGATTCCATTAAATAAATGGAAGACATGTCACGTGAGAAAAATTGAAAAAAAAATTACACTTTGCTTGTCGAAATAAATTATACGCGATACATTATAAATTTTATAACATTTTTATATGGAGATAATTTTTTTTCTCGCGATTCTCTCTACGGAGAGATCGAAAACTTGTCTTTCTCTCTCTGTCCCTCCCTCCCTCCCTCTCTCTCTCTCTCTCTCTCTCTCTCTCTCTCTCTCTCTCTCTCTCTCTCTCTCTCTCTCTCTCTCTCTCTTTAGAAGAGAAGCAAGAAAGAAAGGGTTTCGATGAACGCGAGTCGCGGCCTCGTAGAGCGCTAATGGGAGGAGTTCATTAAGATCGCACGATTAGAGCGCCTTATCGCGGCTAACCGAGGCTCGTTACTTTTGCGTGACGTCACTTCCTCTCCCCCTCCTTCTCTTTTCCTCTCTCTTTCGTTCCTCCGGATCGTTCTTTTTTTTGATTTTTTACCGGGTGCGTGCTTTATTCTTTGAATTTCCGTGTCGTGGATTTCATTCTTTCTTCTTTCGATGAATCGGTCGCGACGAGAGATTTATCGTGTCACAGAATATATATTGAGAAATTTTTAAATAGGATGTCACTTGTATAACGTGTTTCGTGATTAACGCGTGAAATTTTGAAATGACTTTTTGTTTTTTTCTCAGCGAAAATCTCGTAAGAAATCGTGGATTAAAATTTCGGATTAAATATATTACAAGTATTTGTTTCGATATTTTTTAAAAATCTCGCTCTTTCAATTATGTAATCGATTAAGAGACCGCATATGAAAATAAATAACGCTTTGCCCTCGAAATGTAATCTCGTTCGGGAGACAGTTATGGCAAACAATTTGTAATAATATAGATTTATATCTCCATTATAGTTACTAGATTTCTATATTAGATTACGATCGAGAGAGCGTTATACAAGTAACAGCTTTATCAGAGTGATAGCATCTCGAGGACATTTCCGTTATCAATAAATCGAGCGATAGAACGTGATAATCAACCAGACGATGATTAGCGAGAAGGGCAAACTGATCGTAGACCATATCGCGTGATCATCGATCGATCGTCAAATCGATCGGTAGATCGTGGATTGTGATGATCGATATCTTCGGAGTCATTACTTTCTATCTTTGTCTCTCTTTCTCCGGATGAACTTGCTTTCGCTCGCTTGGGATTATCGATCGTCTGTAAAGGCAGTTTGATGCAAACAAAGATGTCTAGAATCCCTAACAATGAAGACATTCCTGACGATAACAATGATGTCTCTGCAACATTCTTAACGAGAACAATGACCTCTTATATATCTTTGTACTTTTTTTTACGCCCTTGTTAATCTTTTAAAATATTTTTCGAACAATCTGAAGAAATGGAATATTGTTTCTGTGAAAGATAGCGTTTTGTAGAAACGTTTAATTACGTATATATATTATAAAATATAAAATATATTTACGTAAATATATTTATTATTATTATATATATATATACGTAAAATATATTTTATATTTTATACTATTTATAAATCTCATAAAAATTATACTTTTTAATCTAAAACAATTGTTCTTGAAAATTATTTATTACATTTAGAGAAAAAAATACCTTTAATAATTAATTAATAATAAGGCTTTAATAATAATGAAATAATAATTGATTACAACGTTAGAAATTATTACCAAATCATAAAATTTTAAACAATTGACAAAAAAAATTATCTCCCAGGCTCTTTGTTTTCATTTTCAATATTTTTTTTTTTTCAATTATCACATCGTTACTCGATAATTCTTCGCTTATCGAGAAACAGGTATCGCGAGACTTTTCTTTGCCGGCGAGGAATTTACTCGCATGATCCTGAACATCTTAATTAATTCCCCGGTCCGACAGAATCGCGAAGGCTCTCAATCTCCGTCCATCCCGATCCCTTCCTCCCGTTCGCCCCACGATTTCATAAATAAAGATACAAACGGGATTACGCGAATATAAACCCACTGCAAGCAGTGAGGGAGCCCGTGGCGGTTTCTCGGTGCCCCCCTCCCTCCCCCTCCCTTCGTCCCCCCCCCCCCTCCCCGTGTAATCTCGATGGCAACGACGAGAGAGGTACGGAAGACGGGGAAGGAACGGTCGTGCGATGTGTGTACACGATGCAACCGACACACGCACACACGCATGTAACACGATGGAGATTGTCCGATCGATCCATCGATGATGGTTACATACGTCCATCGGTAACACGCCTCTGCCGATCCCGCCTCGTGGCTCGTGAGTCTCTCTCGTAAGGGTTCGAAGGACGAAAGGAGGGAGAGAAAGAGTGCCCGAGGGGGCCCCTCGTTGCACAATTATCTCATTTGCCGATCGGACCCTCCCACGTGTTAATTTGCTTGTTGGTTAACCCGCCGTTCCTCCTTACCTTATCGTTTATTTCGCTCTCTCGACTTTCGTGGAACCCCCTCCCCCCCGCCCGGTATGCTTCCTCCTTTTTTCGAAGGTATGCCTCCCTTTTCGCCTCTATCCCTCTTTCTAAATCGCATCACCGATCGCTCCAATATAAATTCGACCGTCGCTGATCATCGGCGATCACTATAATATAGCATGCCAATTATCTTTTGTACGCTAGATAGAAGAATTGCGTGCATTCCATACGCACACGCGTTAATTTGACAAGAAGTGACTCGGGTGTTGAGCGAATACTCGCGAGACGAGCAGAAGGGTGGGGAGGGGATCGAGAGAAGGGAAAAAAGCATGTCGGAGTAAAAAGAACGGAAATAAAAACAACGGGAGACCGATAAGGTCGGCCGATAGAACCAACAGGGCCAAACATTTGCCGCGTAAGGCCCCGCCGATAAGATCCCGTATCTGCCTGAGAAAGCATACTTTTTATGCTCTCCACCGCGACTCCTTCTCTCTCTCTCTCTCTCTCTCTCTCTCTCTTCTTTCCTGTTCTCGTTCCTCGTCGAGCGAGACGAACTTATGTTCTACTCGCGCAGACTCGACGAGAACGGAGCGGATTCCGCGCCGCCCGTTGTAAGCACCGGCTGTCCCCCTTTCCCCCGCTCCCCTCCCCTTTGTAGATAGAGATAGCTATTTTTAATGAGCGTTCCTTCGAGAGCTTATGCGCGCAGCTATCCGATAGCCGAGAGCGCGACTATCTACCGGCAGCGTATTTTTAATATCGGGAACGACCGCGCGCAGAGCGGACCCGAGGGGGCCCGACGGAGGGGGCCCCAGCAGATAAGTCCTTCTCCTCAGTCGCGCGAGATACCCTAGCGGATCCATGGCTGCGGCCATGGCTGTCTATCTCCTTTCCATCCGTATTTTTATCCACCTGCACGTTCTCGTCCCCCTCTCCCTCTCCTTGTGTCCCCTTTCGCGGGACTCTCTGTTGGATAACGCGATCGTGATCTATTCGCGGTCCGTGGATTCGCGTGGAGAACGTGTCATTGACGACGAGAAAGATCGAGAAATGGAATAATAGGAATCGAGGAATCGGCAGGGAGGAGAAAAAGTATCTCGAGAGCGAAATTTAATATAATTTACTCAGCAAAATAAAATAAATATGTAAATAACATTTGAGTACTGAAATGTCATTTTTGAGATTTAAACTTTGAAATTAGCAGCTGGAGATTTTTAAGATAAAACATTAATATATGTTTAGATGTTTATATATTTTAAATAAATTTAATGTTGAATGATTAGTTTAATAATTAATGTAATCGTTAACTGAATATATTTTTTATTTTATATAGGTATATATTTCATTAAATTATTTCTATTCATAAAATGAAATAAGATTGGGAATTCAACTCTTGTTGAATTTATATTTTTGTTATAAAAAATGACATAATAAATAAAAAATTAATTTATAAATAATAATCGAGAAATTTCATAGTTGAATATTATCAATATTATGATTTAAAATAGTCTATGATGTTTTTAGAATTAATGTTGGTAAATTTGACTCAATAATTAAAGGAAAAAAAATGTTCCACTCAGAATCTTAACAAAAAGTTGAAATCGGTCAACCAAAAAAACAAATAATAGAAGACTAAAAATTAAGATATAAATGTATTGATATCGCAATAATGGTTGCTTTTTTATTATGATAGATTAAAAAGTAAAAAATCAATGGAAAAAGTGAGCTTTTCAAAATGTCGAAAAAATTTTGCGACTTTGCCCAGTCCAAGTAATTTTTCTATCGTTATAATCAATTATTTTATTATTATTATTATTATTAAATTATTTTTAATATATATATATATATATAAAGTAAATATAATAATATTTAATAATAACTAAATCATAAGATTTAAAAAAAGGAGAAACGACGAACCGAAGGCTCGCGCAAAGATTTGCGATACTTCGCGTCGTCTATGACGTAATTGAAATTTCACATTAAATTCCTGCGAGAGGCTACAATGATCCTGTCCTACCGATAGCCACGAGAGAAAGAGAGAATCTCTCGCGCGCCCATATCGACGATCTAGAGCCAACAATAATTAGCCGAGGGTCATGGTTCGTTGCTGACCCGGGTTCTTCGTTGCCGCATCGTATGGGCGGGTTCGCATCGAGGGCGATCCGAGGAGTAAACAAATCATCGGCGGGCCTCCTCGGGAACGAGCGTGCGATCTCCTCTTCTCGCGAATCCGCTCGTTACGATCCTCCCGATCGGACCGCGTCATCGTCCGACATCATATCGATAAGGAGCGAGAAAGGATCTTTTGTCGAGTCTCTTTAGGATTAATAGTATTAAAAATTAATTCCATTTATGTTTTTTTTTTTCGTAAATATATTAATTATTAAATTATGCTATTTAATGTATTTTTTATATATCTTATATATTGTTAAAGTTTGCATTCTTCTTGTTGCACGTAAATGTTAAATTTTGCGTTGACAGAGAGACACGAATAATTAAAAATAAATATTTATTAGAAAATATAAGATTCTATTTTTTTTTTGTCTTTTATTTTTTATTTAAAAACCGTAAAGAATGTAAATGTACTTTTGTTTATAATTTTATATAAAGTTAAGTTGAAAAACAAAATTAATAAGAATCAGAAATAGAATAATAAAAAAGACACGTTAAAATAAAAATTAAATAATATAAAAGAGAATAATATGCAAATCTACTCATCGATTTATAAAGGGATGTCTCTCACGATATCTCTCGTCCGATTCGTTTTCAAAAATGGCTTTTTCTCTCCCTCGTGGTGAAAATGGGTCCGTTCAGGGTGCATTCCAATTTAGTATGATCGGCAGGAAAGCTTACGGGAGAACGATCGATAAATCCATATCCTCTGTGCACTTGTTCTGCGGTATCGAAGGGCCGGGGGAGAATGAGCGAGAGAGAAACAAGGGAGGCCCGGCCCCCCGTACGCGGTGCACGTAGGGTGTGGGCCCGATTAACACGTTGTTTGTATAGGGGAATGTATAATAACAGGTTACGCCGTTGGCATAGGTATCCATTTGTATCTGTAGGAGGGCATCTCGGGTTCCCATCCGCCGCGAAGTACCGACACGAAGGGGGCCTCGCGGGAGGTAGATACGACTGTGGCGAGCGAGAACGACCGGGGCGAGACGGAGAGGGTCGTATAGGAAAGATGAAGGAATCGAGGGAGATAAACGAGGGTAAGCAATGAAGGAACGCGCGAGAGGACCTGAAAGGAGGGAGGGGGCCAGCAGAGGAAGAGGGTTTACTCGAGCTGATAAAGTAACCTAATGTGTGCGAATGCGGAATGAAAAAGATGTCATTATTTAGAGAAAAAGGATTAAATGTAAAATATACAGAAGGTAATCATCCGTAAAAATGATAATTGATGCAATTTCATAATGTGTCCTTTTCTGAAATCACCAATTGATTTTTGGCGAATTTCAGACTAAATCTTTGTTCGCGAAGGATAATACATTTTTCAAGAATCAAGTCATCATCTGTTGAATCAATTCTTAATATTCTTCCTTCATTTTCAAAAAGCCTTCAATAATACATTCAATAATAATAATTTTATTTTTAACTAGACTAAATGTCATTTGTTAACAATATAAAAATAATCCATAATATATTTTACACAATTATTTTATTTTTAAAATCGATGTCAGATCAGTTTTCTCTTTTTACAAGGAAGCGTTATCTTGAAGATTTTTTGCATTGGGACACCTTATATTTATTAAGACAATACGTCTTAACACGCGGGAGGGAGAGGAAGAGAAAAGGTTGCAGGGTGAGGGGAGGTGAACCGTGGATGCAGTTCGTATCTGCGTTGCATCGCAACGAGCTCTCTTCGTGGTCCGGTCTCTCTCAATGCACCTGGTGTACATCGCGTCCCGATCTCGATGCAGCCCCGGGCTGATCCTCTCTCAGCCTCCTCTCGTCTCCCCTCGCTGCCTCGCATCTCGTCTCCTTCTCATCGGGCGGGACGAGCTGAAACGCCCTGAAAATCCACTGTGAATCGCTTGGAATCGATCCGGGACGCGCGATCCGGACTCGGATGTGTACGGGGTGTGCCAGAATCATCGTCATTCACCTTCGATTCGTTTTTTGAGTCCTTTACACGATATCCGATCCGAAGAGTGAAAAATTTTTCCTATTATAATCAATTTGACAAAATTATATTGATTATACTAAAAATTACTGCTGCAAAATTGTTAAATGAATATAATATATTTAATTTAAATATGAATTAAATATATCTTTTGATAATAATTAAGATTAAATTTCTCATTAGAACATGTTTGTAAAAGATCGATTTTTTTTTTATCTTTGATTATTTCAAAGAAATTATTTTTACCGAAAGAGAAAATTTCTCTGTGAGCTCTCTTCGACGAAAAAGGAATGTAATAATTGCGGACACCCTGTGCACGAATCTCTCGAAGCTTCACCGGATGCATCGCAGAGCCGCTCTCGTAACTTGCGGGATGTGTACTGATTGTCCAACGAATGTCGGCCGACGGTAGTAACTGCGTTTACAACCGTATATATTCTCGTAAACGCCGTTCTGTCTTTCAAAAGGATTGTTGAATTTTCATTCATTAAGAAAGATTCTTCGATGATTGCATCTTAGGATGCATCGCGTTGATAGCATCCTGATTTTTGAGGCATTTCTAAATTCTTGTCAATTTTCTAATCACTCGTAAAGTATGTAATTAAGAAACAAAGTTTTAATATTTAGTACTATATTTACATTAATTATAAAAAATAGAAATAATCTTAGAAAGTTCTTAATCTGAATAATATATATCTAAGCAAGAAATTTTATATTAATTAATTAAAACAGAGAAATAATAAGGAGATACTCGTGAAAATTCTAACACAAAACGATCAACATTCGTCGGAAGCTCGAATTACCAGCGCGCTATCAGGAGGAGAAAGCGGAGGGCGGTTACGTCAGGGGGGAGGAAAATTCATTTCGTTTCCCTCCCTACCCCTCCCCTTCCCCCTGGCGCTATCGAGGCCGGTGCGATGCTCGGTTCCCACCGGGAAAGAAATCCATCGCGATCAGAAAACTGGCACCGCCGAACGACGATATACATCCCTTTCGCCCGTGCCATCCCCCTCGCGAATTCCTCGGAATTCCGCGGCTGGTGACTGGCGGTGGCGACCGCGTGCGCTTCGCGATAAGCCGACCCCTACCACCACCACCATCACAGCGCAACCAACCCCTTACGAATACATCGTCGCCATCGTCGAGGCCCAGAAACTTTCGGAGGTACGAGGGAAAGAAAGGCGGAGGGGGGGGGAGGGAGAAGAGTAGTGTATCAAGTACGGACATACAAGCTCCTTTTGTTCCCTCCACGGTAGGAGTGATTGAATATTTACAATATTATACATATGTAGTTAGTCTATAACATGTGCAGATTGTTTTCTGTTATCTAAATGATTATTTGGATGAATCAATGCCTTATCTTATCTAGATAAGAATGAGATATATATTATCTAGACCTTTAAAGACCTTTAATTATCTGTCTTTTAAAATATTTAAAATATAATAATTCTGCGATCAACAAAACTCAGCCCTTAAGATTCAATCATATATTAAAGATTCACAAAACATTTACTAAATGCTAAATTTGTTGAACACAATCAATGCTTCATAAAGCATTGGATCATTCAGTATATAGTAAACAGTAATTAATTGATGAGATTAGACTCGAAATGTTAGCAGCATGCTGCTAATATTTTGTATTATACGATTATGTTTTCATTATTTCCTTAATTATATTTTTTTAAAACAATGTTCCCTTAAAATCGTCTAGATAAGATGCTATATAATTTTATAGAATCTGTTATATAGATAAACTTGAAATAAATCTTTATCTTATTTGAGATAAAATATTATATATATGTTTTATCTTTATCTAAATAGACTTCAATGTTATCTACGTGAAGCACTGATATAGGCTAAACTCGAGTAAGATGGCCATAGTTTTTTAAAATGCACAAAACATACTTTTATTTTTGTTATTTTTTAATAGTGCTTGGCATATTATATATTATCACTGAAGCTTAAATTACGTAATATTATCGAAATTAAAAGGAAAATATTTAATAGAAATTTTTATATTATCAAAATAGTACAACATAAGCATTGGCTATCATACCCTAGTTTACCCTATTCAGATTCTAAATCAGATTCTATACACGATATGTCAGAATTATTTTCTATCAAAACTACCCCTTGCATGCTATTATAATTCTTACATATCGATATAATAGACTTACTACCTACTGTATTTATATAAAAATTGAGAATTAAGCCGTATTGTTTAACATAGAATAGTGTGGATTTAAAGGCTGAAGGAAAAAGCGTGGGTCTCCGGGAACATGAAATATATCGCTCTATCTGTTCATCTGTTCGCCGGCGCTTCGGAAAAAGATACGGAAGCGGCGAGACGTGTCGAAGGTACACAACGGGTGGAGATACCGTTGCCGGGCCATTACTCCTTTACTTTATATAAGACGAGCGTTCGCGACGCGTCGCGTCGCGCCGCGCACTTTGTCAACTTTGCGTATCAATCAAACGAGAGAAAGAGAGACGGAGAGAGCGGGCGCGCGTAATGCTGCACGATGCGGGACACGGGACGATAAGGGACATCGATGCATGAAGGCGGAGAAAGCGATGAGCCGGAGAGTTTGCAGATAAACGCTGTGTTCCTCGCATCATTTTTTGACACCTGGCTACAGAGGCTGCCTTAATATCGCGTCGCATACAGAGGCAGATAAATCTCGCGTGGAAATTGCACGTGAAAGAATCGCAAATCGAGGATGCATTTCAACAGAATTCTTTCTTTTACAAGTATAATTTTGCCGTCATTTTTTTATATGTGAAAGTGATATCGATAGGTGGATGAAGAGAACGAAAATAATTTTTTATAGCAATATTTCTTGCTTTAACTCATTGCGATAAGTGGGAAAGAAAGAGAATGAAAATTAGAATCAGATGCTTTTATTTTTTTTAATTGATAATTTAATTGATAATTTATCATATAAGTTAGCAGTTCTATATACATATATATATATGTATATTAATGTAGATAATTTCCGATGATGTCGTACACACAATAACGCTGTTTTTTACTTAAATCTAATAGAGAGAAAAAATTGTTACGTTCCTTTTATGCCTGCGAGACAGCTCTCGCTTTTATTAATAATGAAATTTTTAATTAAATAAAAAAACTTATATAATTAATTTATAATGTATGCCATTACAAGTCTTGTTAATTAAATTAAGCATTATAAAAAAAAATAACTTTTGACGACCTGGCCAGTGGCAGCGCAATTTTTTGAACTTATTTAACTTGGATAAAAAATATACACATACGTATTGAAAGAAACTGGAGCAATATTGGCGACGTCTCGATGAGACAGCTCTCGTTTTTATTAATAATCAGGGGACGAGATCTCTCTCGGCCGTCGATCATCCCTCGTAATTTGACGTCTGTCGGATACTTTCGTAACGAAAATTGTTGGAAATGCATTTCCAGCGCGACGCGACGCGTCGCGTATCTCGCGCAGCTTGATATGTCCCAGCATCCCTGGCGGAGGGACTGGACTGGCTTATCATCTGGTACGGAGTCAAAATCTTCCCCCGCGAATGAGCATCCCTCTCGGCTATAGATCAAGCGGCAACAGATAGATTCCCGTGTTGCCACCCTGATTGCGCTTTTCCTCGATGGTATGGATGTGGTTGTCGTCGTTGTCGTCGACGCCAGCGGAAAATCTGTGCGTTTATGAAACGATCCTTCGCCAATCTGTTCCGAATCGCACAGGCGATACCTCGTAATCGATACAGCAGCGTTATCAAAATAAAATAGGAAAGGAAAATACTTGCTGTCTGATAAAATGGAATAGAAATAAAAATGAAAATGAAAAAATAAAAAAAACAAAAAACAAAAATTTATAAATAAAAGTAGTAAATTATAAATTGATCAAAATTAATATATTTGAACTGTCGAAGAAATTAGATAATAAGAAATTAATTAAATTGCAATTCATATTTCATTTACATCTAGCGGAAATTATAATTACTGAAAAAAAAAAATAATTAAACATTTTATAATTTTTTCTAATTAAAAAGACAACAACAGTTGCTTTAAAATAATTTTGCATCGCTCGGTTTCCATCACATCTTGTATAAAGAAACGATATAGTTATACAACTATAGTGTCAGAGAGAAAGAGAAAGAGAAAGAGAAAAAGGAGAACGTGCCGTAATGTGGAGTACGTAAAATGTGTCGGCGAGGTCTCTCGGTGAAGAGAAGGAGAAGAAGGTCCTTGCGATTGCAAGCAGAGGTCCTTGGCCATAATAAGCGGTAGCCGTTAAATACGATCTTCGCATTAGAACACGAAGTAGAGGCGATAAGTTGTCGATAACCGGGGAAAGGAATGGCCTGCGCGAGAGAAGTCTCGCCCGGTTAACTTACGACTCGATGAAAAGCTCGTTGCGGTCGGAATGGAAGAAAGGACTCGCCGGCACAATTTATACCAAATTGCAGGAAAATTGTAAAACTGCCCTGCTGCCTGCGTTTGTAACGGTTGTAAGAAGTATTTATCGTTCGATGGCCGATTTAAACGAAATAATGGAGCAATTATTTCTCAAAGATAAGGGTGCGTTTGTAATAAGCGGAAGAATTTCATACCTAAAGAAATATTTCCTTTAAGTGTGATAAATTTTTTTTTTAATACGACACCATTATAAACAAGCTATTTTATTATAAAATTAAATTTGCACAATTTTATTTATTGCAATTATTGCAATTAAGTTAGGTTTATAAAATTTGATATTTATTATTAAATTATAACACGAATCTCGATTTATTTTTTAATAATTATATAAATTTTTATTAAATTTCCATTTTTATTCTTGCTTATCGTTAAATTAAATGCAATATTAAATTTCTATTTAAATCGCAAAATTTTTGTTTTCATTTTTCATGAAATGAAATATTCACACTGATCGTCATAAAAACGCTAGAAATACCGGACCCGCGAAAGGTCTTGAAACGATTAAAATTGTGGATAACGCTCAAGAGCAATCGCACGTCGGTGTTAGGCTGACGAAAGAGGACAACTCGCAGCGATAACTTTTCGATAACTCTTTCCACGAGAAAAGAGAATGGGCCTTTCGGAGAAAGCAGTGCTCGCGCGGCCGTTAACTAACGACTCGATGAAAAGCTCGTCGTCCCCGAGATAGGGACAGATATTAGGGACGAGGAAAGCCATCCCTAATGTGTAGGGTACGTCGCTAAATTCTCCGCCTGATCGCTAAGAAATTACCTGGAAATATACGAGTCGCGAATGTTCTCCATTATCACCCCTTGGCTGCTATTATCAGGGTTGCCAGATATAGAATTCGAAAATCTTTCTTTCACTTTTGCGGTTAATAAATTCGTAAAGAAAAAATTCTACAAATGTGTAGAGATGTATTTTTATTTTTGACGAACAAATTTAGTAATGAAAAGGCGAAAACAAAAATATACTCGGTGCCTGTTATCCTGCAGTTAGGAAATAATCCCCGGCTCGGCCATTAGCGAGGATGCGAAAGAGTGTCGAAGGGGTTGAAACGACGGCGGTAACTTTGAGCCGGGCCGGGCCGGAAAACTATGGGCGACATGCCGCTCCCCGTTAGTTAGATCGATAACTCTAACTCGTTACGTATGCACGGTCGCGAGTGGTATACACGAGTGCAATGTGTTTATTTTATTAAGATTTTCATTGGCCCAATAAAAGCCGCAGAAGCTATAAAAACATTTAATTAACATAATATAATATTTATATATGTTTATAAATAAAGGAAGTTATATATATATATATATATATATATATATATATATATGTGTGTATTTTTTTATGTTATATTTATATTTGTCATAATTTTATGAGAGTATGAATAGTAGAATTAAAAAAAAAGTTTAAGATTTAAATTGCATTTATATATTTTTTTAATAGAAATTAAATATGGACATTATAAAATATAAATAAATGTAAAATATATAATTATAAATGTAATATAACTAAGTGTTATAAAATAGTATAGATAATAAAAATAATATAAAATAAAACATGATAAAAAAACAATGTATTTTTAAATTGAGTGGAAGAGATATAAAAGAATAATTAGTTATTATAATTAATATAATAAATATGCCTCAGAGATTTTTTGGCATGTTATACTTTCCCTTTATCTAAAATGCTCAATTATTCACTATAATCATACAAACGTAAGTCAATTCAATGTTCCTTGCCGAAATTTTCCTATGCGATGACAACTGTTGATAACTCTCGCCACCCTTTCGCAACGAACAACCCCCGTTTGCATATATAAATCGCGTGAAAACGTCGCCGCTGCCGCGCCATTAAGCGTCCTTACATCCTTGTGCAGCACCGGGTCGAGTATACCGGGTGGAAAAATTGAAGTGAGCAGCTCATTACGGGTAATCAATAACCGATACATTATCGGCGAGCGTCGAGGGAGGGGAACGGGGGGGAGAAACGCGCGAGGGGGAAAGGGGGAGAAGGCTGAAGGGGGACAGGTTGGAAAGCGATGCCGCCACCGACGCCGGCGGTGGATGCGAGAGGGCCGCAGCTCATCTCCGTGCCGCGGAAAGAGGGTGGTGAAAGAGGAGGCGGGGGGGGGGGGAGAACGGTCGCGGGAAGGGAAGGGAGTGAGAAGGGGTTCCGATTTACACAAGTATATTGAATTTATTGAGATGAGCCTAGGGATAGCGGCCAGGAGGATATTAGCTGCCTACCAACCGCCCCGACGTTTCATACCGTCCTCTCTCGCGCGCGCCACCCCCTCCCTTCCTCCGTTTTTGCGCCCTCTCCCCCTCCTTCCCGTCGTCGTCCTCTCTCGCATTTATTAAGATCGCGAGGCTGATTTATGCCGCCCGATAGAGCGACGAAAAGAAGGGAGGAAGGGAGAATCTGAATGCGAATTTCAGGCAAGTCTAATATCGACTCGCGCGCTCGTAGATTATCGTCAGTTAAGGCATATCGGGTATAAATTGCGATAAATAAATTGCCAGTCTCCTCGAAATGGAATCCATATTGTTGTGAATTTTGCGATATGCAAAATAAAATTTGTTGCTTGCGATTTGGCAACTGAGTATAGAGTATCGTAAATACATGCAATCTTTTATTTTAAATAGATGAATAAATAAATTTTGTGCGCACTTAAAACTCTAATATTCTTTTCTAAATATAATACCTTTAATGTTTAACATTTAATTTTTTTCAACATACACTTATTCTTATTTTCACTATTAACTTGCAAAATTTTTTTGAAGTTTTTTTTTTATTTAATATTAAGCATCTCGTCAAATCTCGAAAGTTTTTAAATTAGTTTTTCAATTAATTTAAACTTTTGTTAATATTTAATTATATTTGTTTAATTTCTCTTTGAAAATATTCTCAGACATCTCTTTGTTAAGTAAAGAACGATTCTCTAAGATTGAATGAAAGTTACGATCGCGCTTGATAACTATATTTAATTTTCCCATGTTTCGAGCAATCGACTTTCGAAAAATGGCATCTCCGAATGGCGATGTTCTTTGCAGGATTAACGCTTCGTTCGCGTAATCTCTCGTTCTTATCGTCGTAATTTTATCGGTCCGCCTCGCGAAACGAGAGAGCGAAATCGTGTCCTCGTGCGCGCGCTTCCCAAAATCTTCTCCCCCGGGAGAACCTTCGCGGCTGAAGGGTCCTGCGGATTCTGCGGCTCGACGAGAGGAGAGCGGTCCTTATCTTCGGCGGCCAGCCGACGTTCTACAACTTAACCCTTCCAAGGCAGCACGCTCGGTACAGAGATTACCTTTGCTATCCCCCTACCCTCTTTCCCCATCATCTACCATCCTTCAGCATCTCGATGGATTTCTCTACCGGATCTTTGCTGCAGATTTCAGCATATACATATGCTAATCCTTCGAAACGTACTCTCATATCGCTTATCTACAATACCATCTCACTATTAAGTAAAGCCTAGTAATATATAAATAGACAATATGTTAGTAATGTTAATTCTTTTGAATAATATAAATCTAATATTAATCATAATAATTTTTCTCCTCGAAATATAATTGTTCGAATTTCAATTTTTTTTAAGCAACAATAGCTTATGTATTTTTAAGCAAATAACATTATATATTATATTATAGTATGTATGTATATGTATAATTAAAAAATGCAAGCGGGATTTTTTATCATCCGCTTCGAGAAATGTCTGTTTATCATTCGATGCATTAATAATGAATAATGTTGAAATTCCATCGACAAATTCTTGCCTTTATGAGATAAAAACTTGGATATCTCTGATAACCTTGTCGAGTATCGCCCTGCAAAAGGAGGGTTGAAATTCGGACGCGGGGGTGGTATTTAGATATTTTAATGACCGCGCTGATAACAAGACACGACGGCGGGCCGCGATAAAGACGACGACGCCCCCGACGCCGAGAACGCGATGCTGCGCGCCGCTGATAACGGAAACTCGCTCCCACTCGTTGTTTACGTATACCCGGTGTAATGTAAGGTTGCACCCTCTTATATACGTATCGCTGTGTGTGTGGGTATGTGTGTCCGTGCGCGATTATTGGCCATCGATAGCGACGATTCCCGGCGACGCGATGTTCCGGAAAACGATATTTTCTATGACGTTGATGCTTACTATATTTTCGCACATATTATTATCTTGTTGAACTGATAACATTTTGATATGGTTTAATAGCTCTTGTAAAATATTATTAACTAAAAGCTCAACTATAAAATCTTATTGAAAGAGAAAAAAAAATATAGAGTAATGAATTAAGAGAAAGTAATGATTTGTGCGGAAAAAATAAGGTTGCAAGTTAACGCGTTTAATGAAGGGAAAATGGAAGGAGAGATTAGGGAGAAAGAAAAAAGAGGCCGCCGAGTAATAATAACTCTGATAGCCATTTTAATGGTCCGTTTAGTGTTCAAATGGTTAAGTGTTGTTATATACTTAGGCACAAGTTATATACTTAAATCCCTCAATTTATTAACTTGCCCGAAAACGCATTCATACAATTTGAAAAAAAGGAAATTAATTTTTTATAGATTAAAAAAGAAAGAATAAGATAAGGCGTGATTTTTTAATTATATAAAAAGGGTATTGTAATTTGTTTAATTTCGTAATATTTTGTAGGAATGGAGAGATAATTGAAAATATTTTTTGAATTCGAAAAATTAATTGCATTTATTAATCTTATAAACATTTTTTATTTATATTAAAACTATCTTTTTCCAAAAAGCAAATTTTTTTTTTTTTTTTTTTTTTTTTTTTCTTTTTAATCAAGGAATCATTGAATTTATACGATGCATTTCCCGTGACACTCGCATAATTAATTATCTTGCGTGTCATTAATCTCGAAAGTTACATAAGCGTGTTCTTATCATCGTGCAATTCTCGGAGATCTACCAGATGCGTGACTCCTTTTCGCTATCCGCATGCACAGTTAAAGGTTAATTGAGGATCTCGCACGTGCCGAAAGTATCTGAGCCAGGGGCAGGGGTGGAAAGGACATTAGCATACGGGAGGACGCTGATTTATAATTATAGAGGTACGCGTCGGATTCCGGACACGCAACACAAATATCGCCGTCCACTCGGAAAGAGAATCGCGCGAGCGCGTATACTGATTAACATATCTTGCTGCGGGGCCCCGGACACGTTACCGCGATCGCGCCTCGTTAAGCGTGCGCTGGTCGTGTTCGGGCCCCCGCGTGTGGGTGTGCCATCCACCCGCGGGAAACTTCTCGATCCATGTGTTTAAGTTTGCTGTCATCGGTAATCGAAGAAGATCTTTACTTTAACATCGCCATCTCAAAAATGTGTCTGCATATATAAGGGGAAGGGTGGAAGTAACATGCGGGGGGATGTTTCGTAAAATTTAATTTAGAATCCTCATATTTTATCATTCACAAAATGCTATACTCTTAAAACAAATTATTCAAATTTAAAATTTTTCACACCAGGTGTTATCTTGATTTTAAAAAATTATGCTTTTACAGTTGCTATTTTGTTAAAAATGCAATTAGGGGTGAAATACTTTTTTTATGTCGTTAGCGGGCAATTTCTTTTATAAATCGAATCCACGAATAATCGAGCAGTCTTTTAAGGACTTCGCATATCTGCGAGATTGTCGGGAAGCGAGAGAGAGAGAGAGAGAGATGGGGGGGGGGGGAGAAAGTGCGAGGGAAATAGAGGGTTGGACAGAGAGAAAGGGATCTCGAGGGCGCGGGAGGACAGGAAGAGAGAGATGGTATCGGTGCCATATTAGAGGAAGTTATAAATCGCTACGAATCTAAAATTGATCTTTTCTGCAGCAGTTCGAGAGGACGAGAGGTGTCCTCGTGCGAGCGAGCGCGCGCGCGCGCGCGCATTCGTCTACATACGATCTCTCATACCCTCCTCTCATTCTGGGGGTATAGATATCGCGGGGGTGTCGGCGAGCCGGGAGGGCACCTATCGAGAGGAACCTTCGCGAGATATATCGATTGCGACGCGTCTGCGAGTTCGAGATAAGCCCGATCCGCATAGCGCCGCCTGTCGCTCGCAACCCTCCACGGTTCTCTCCTTCCCCCTCCCTCTCCCCTTCCTTCATTCGACCTCGCGGCATCCCCCCGTGGAGGAGAGTAGCTTCGAGATCTCTTTCGAACATGGGGGAGGAGAAGGGGAACCACCACGACGATCCCGACGACGAATCGGCCGATGATTAAAACCCATTGGATTATCGCCGTCTTCCTACCTCGCCGCCACCACGTTGATTATTGTCTCGCGCAAAGTCCTGCATTTCTGTGCTTTCGCGAGTCCCCCGGGTTCCCGCGCGAGGACTCGATCGTTGATCGTTCATCGGCGAATGAAGGAATAAAATTGGAAATTTCTGCGGATTTTTTTGTCATTGTATAAAATGATGTACCACACAGAATTGGAAGAAATGTCATTATTAATTTAGATTAAAAAAATAGTGGTATAATTTTTTTTGAAAGGACTGCAATTATATTACTTTTCACGCTTTTTTATGAAGATAATTTTAAAAAATTCAATATTAAATGAACGTATTTTTAATATAGTTATGTTCGAGTATCATAACTTCATTTGACAAGCAAATAATACTTTAAATTTCTCCTAAGGTTCTCTTTTCTGATTTATTTCTATGAATTATTTGCGTGAAATATTTATTATCCGCTGAAACTGAGAATTAACAAGGAGCCATTTGAAATTCGAATGGGCTTTCGCGCGCGTAGGAAGGGGGGTTACAACTTAATTGGCTCAAACTGGTCCTTTGGGATTCTAAAGAGACGGTAAAGGTTTAACGATAGTAAAAGCCAACAGCAGAATCCCGGATTTAATGCTTGTATTTGCGTTTCGTCCACTAGTAAGAGAAGAAGTTTAATTGGCCGTCGATTGCCGGACAGTACTCGAGAACGAGTACTTTGAGTACTCGAAAGCGTCTCTCGGTGACTTCAATGCCATCGATGTTAGCCAATGTTAACTAAAGACGCTTTTCAATGAATTATTTAGAGGAAGTAAAAATAGAAAATTCTTAGATGCAGTCAAGAGATAAAAGTATATATCATAAAAAAAAAATAATGGCAATTATGTATTTTATTTTTTCACTAATGATTATTATTAATGAAATATTTTTTTAATGTTTTGTTCCGATGATTTTCGGCCTATCACAAAGTTTGAAATATTTTGCGTTATCACGCGAATTCCACTGATCCTGCAATTAATGCGCATTCTTAAACAGATGCTCGAGATTCTCAGGAATTGATCGTCGTTGCTGCGGGCGACATTTAGTACGTTAAAATTCGGCGACGTTGTAATTTACGACGATTAAGGCGTCTGTAATAAACGAGGAATTTCTTTCAAAGAAAACAAGTTGCCGGAACAAATTTGAAACATATTAACGATTAAAGTGGTTGTCATTAAAAATATCGCAATATTTTTAAATAAAGAAAATATAAATAGCCGTCGCGTATAGTTTGAAAATTTTTTATCTATGTGTGAAAAATGTTAGTAATGCGTTAGTATTTTTTCTATAAATAAAATATAAAATTAAAATAATTGATACGTTTTTATCTTAAAAGACATCAATAAGTGCCGTTAAAATCGGTATAATGGCGAGACGTGTGATTATCGAATGAGATCGAATCTAAAATACTATCTTCTACAATTTGCTCATGCATACATGCATGACGTGGTTTGCATTTACATCGTCAGCCTTTCGAAATTGATAATTAAATTGCGTTCTCCGCCGAAGTTATCTTCGTAAATGTCGACTTGTGCGATTAAGAACAAATTCGGCACTACTATTATTAATTACAATACGCTAGGCGTTGACAGATCACATTATCCATCACGTTTGTCAAAATGCGAGCATGCAGTTGATACAAATAAAATTAAATTATTTACACAAAACGAATTTAAACGAGCTCAAAAAATCTACATAAAATTCGAATCATATTTCTAAGTATTAAAATTATATTACATATTTCTGCATTTATTTAATCAGCAAATACAATTATTAATATTCACCTTGGTAGAGGTATTTCATGTCAATATTAGAGTAGATTGTAACAAGTAAAAATTACTAAAATAATATTCTAAAGAATTTAAATCTCTAGTTATATAAATACTTGTGTAACAAATAATTAAAAAAAAAATAATAGATTAAATAAAATGAATTAGTCGTCGAGTGACACTAAAGTACGCGGCGATCTCAATGTAACTCTGGTCTCATTGTGATTATTCTGTATTACTGGCGGCACATATAACATGTGTCTCGATGACCGGGTATGCGATCGGTATTCATTACGTTAATATCACGTCATCTGTGGCATATCCTGTAATCGAAGGGGCCGCGGCGGCGGTTCTTGCCACCACCCCTCCGGGCGCGTAGCGCCGCAGTGTGTTATTAGAAGAACCGTCGGGTATATAACCGCGGGACCGACCGGGTAATACGGTAGTGGGCCTCATTGAGATTTATGAAAGACGAAAGGCGACCCACTGATCTTGCCGCACCTGCCGCGCTTGCTGATTCGCTCGAGGGCGACGGATAGGAAACTTCTAAATGGTGATGATTAGCTTGTTATCGCGATCGGGTTTATCGATGAGGGGGGGGGGGAAGTGTTTAGATTGGAAAGACTGTAAGAAGTGAGAAAAGATTCGGAAAGAAATAAACAATATAAGGATAAACAAAAATTATATTGTGTGTGTGTATGAGGGAAAGAGAAAGGGATGCAGAGATAATAAAATTTACATTATAAAAAGGTAAATAAGGATTGTAGATAATGGGGGGATATAAGAGTGTATATATATTAGCATTGCTATAATTTTTCATTCGAATTGCATTTTTTTAATTATTGCAATTATATTTACATTGCAATAACATAGATGAGATTAGCCTTAATTGCAACTTTTAAAAAATTACCATTTAAATAAACCATCATTAATTATATTCGCTAAACAAAATAACTGTATATTATCTAATTTGTCACTAGTATTTGTCAATAGTATTTTTTATATCATTTAGTAGCTATCAACAATTTACGCGACAAAATTTGATTTTTCGCTGATTTAGATCACCAAGTTCCGATCGCAAACGACTTGCTTTTAATTAGTCGGAAGCGGTATAATAATTTTCTAACAACAATAATTTATATATAGTGAGTGAAAAATCGCGATCGTACAGGAAGAATTCATGAGGATCGCGTCGTATGTCCTGCCCTGTACATCCTGCAGGAGGAAGATATTCAATTTCCCGAACCGCGCTCGCACGGTCATCTCGATCGTGTGGATAGATCCGGGAGAGCCACGGGAAAGCGCGCGTGCTGTAATAACTCGTCGATAAATAATGGCCGATAGGGGAAGCAAAAGGAACGAGGAGCAGGACGAAATCCTGCCGGGGAAGGAGAAACCGGCGGGGCATCCTTGCGACGCGTCGCCGAGAGTGCGCGATCGATCGGGATCGAGAGCAAACGAAACGTTGAACGGGGCAATCTTCCTCCTCCAAACATGGTGAAGCTCCTCTTATTCTGATAAACGATGCGTGCGTGCTTGCGTGCGTGGGATACGCACCGAGGCCTTTATAAATAGTCAATCGACGACGTCGAACAGACTGCTGAGATGACCAAGTCCGATCGAATTCAATTGCCAATCGAATCGCTTTTTGACGTACGATGTATCCGGAAAGAAAAGCAGTTCTCTTGAATTTATTTCATCCTTTTCAGATAGATCGAGGGTCTTTATTAAATAACCCTAACCGGGATGAAATTTCAGATGTCTTGTTAAATCTTTGCAATTTTTATTTGTAAAAAAAAAAAAATGTCTCTTAATCTGTCAGCACTCGCTTCTGGCAAGTTTCCGAGGAACCAGAAGTCCGCGGCCTCTTCTGAGTGAAATGCGCGTCCTTCCAGGTTCCAGGTTCCAGGTTCCAGGTTCCAGGTTCCAGGTGGCACACGTAGGTAATTGGTCGATCGTTTCGCATCCGCCATGGACCGGCGTTGCGTACGACGTTGACGGAAAGGAAGGGAGGGAGGAAGAGAGAGGGGAGAGCAGAGAAAGGGGATCGATAAGGATCTCTCGATCCTCTCGCGAAGGCTTCGTCCGACGACCGGAGCCTGATCTATGAATGGGATCCCGGAGGTGGTGAACGGTGCCGATTGGCGGAGCCTGGTACCACTCTGGTACTCGGATGGACCAATCGTCCGTTGGTCTCTCCTCTCTCGTTTCGTTTCTTTCTCTCTTTTTCTCTTCTTTCTTTTCTTCGCTTGGCTTCTTATTTCGATGCTATGCTACCTCTTCTTTCTTTTATCTCATTCGACCTTCGTTACCTGTGTTTATACCCCCGTGAAATTTACTTCTCTTCAATTATTCGCTGACGATTGTTGCGAACAAATTGAGTGATTTAGTTGTAAGTGCTTCTTCTTCATCTTCTTTATTAAATAGCATTATTAACAGTTGGAAGATTAATATCCTATATAAATGTTTAAGATTCAAGAAGACAAAAAAGTGTATATAAAAATATAATGTAAAAATACAAAAGAGATAAAAATAAAGAAGATAAAATCTAAAAGAGAAAAAAATGTAAATTAAGTAAAATTAAATATAAATTAAATACAAAAATAATACAAGTAATTAAATAAAGTAAAAAAAAAAAAAAATTAAACAGTAATATAATACGTTAAAATATTACAAATTAATAAAAATACATAAAACAATAATATTAAATCAAATATATAAAAATACATAAAAAAATTAATATTAAAAAGTTAAATCAAAATTAGAATTAAATCGAGATTAAAATTCCAGATTCTAGCGCGTTTAATCCTTTTATTTTCTTTTCTCTTTTTCTTTCTCTTGCCTCGATATCTCGATCCCTCTCGACGAATCCTCTTCGCGGAACGCGATCGTTTGGTTCACTCGCTGCATTGTTTGGAAATCCGCGACGGTCGCGATCGCCGCCGATATACGCTTCAACTCTCCTCCTTCTCCTCCTCCCTCGTTCTGATCATTTTTGCTCGTTCCACAAGCCTTTCTGGTCTTCGCCGATCCTCTTCCTTTTCTTCTGCGTGCCTTGCACGCACGCGCGCCTTCCCTTGTACGCAATTTGTTTCCTTTGAGCTGGAACGCGAGAGTTCCTCCTGGATATCACTCGCATCAATTTTACGCACTTCTTTAGCCGCCATCAAAAGACGTTGATTAGATGGGAATTTCACAATAAAATATTTCGAAGA
Organism: Anoplolepis gracilipes; assembly: GCF_047496725.1. Lineage (NCBI taxonomy): Eukaryota > Metazoa > Arthropoda > Insecta > Hymenoptera > Formicidae > Anoplolepis > Anoplolepis gracilipes. The sequence continues at coordinate 1,768,681 of NC_132984.1, read as the reverse complement.
ACTTAAAATTATTTTAAAATTTCGAGCCTTGTGTTTTTAGAATTCTGAATCTTTTCCTAATAATTCTCCATAGTATCGCATCTTGAAAATTTCAAGGAAAAATCGATTGGTTTCAAATTTAAATGCAACTTTTTTTGTAACATTTCAATTTTATATATAAAAACAAATATTGTAGTCGAATGTCTTCTCTCTGCACTTTTTAGGTCAGAAGAGTCTTCTCGCTAACCTGGGTCTTCTCGCACATCTTCCCGTCTCTTTTTCTCTCTCTCTCTCTCTCTCTCTCTCTCTCTCTCTCTCTCTTTCTCTTTCTGATGAAGCTGTGAGTGGAGGCTTTCCTTTTCTTCCTCTGATCGAAGAAGGCGAAGGCGGACGATAACGAGGCTATCAGTAAATTTGCTGCCATTAGCCGCGCGAAAATAAAGGACGAGAAAGATATTAAATTTAGTGGCAAAAACCACCACCGACTTTCCTCTCGTTTTGCTCTCTCAAGGCTGCCTTCGACAATTGTTTTCTCGTATAGTAAATTTTCTTAAGGTTTTTTCAGTTTCTTTTACTGGTTACTCTATATATATATATATTAATTTAATCAAAAGAGAACTCTAATTTTAATGTAGCAGCTGTATTATCAATAAGCGATATTTATAAAAATAATTTTGATTTTTGAATTTTATTCGGAATTGCATTGAAAGAAATTTCGCATCTTCTTCTGGAATCTGAATTTTTGAAAGTTCCTTTCTATAATAATTTCTTGTTTTTTTAGACATAAAATAGCAAGCCCTCAAAATTAACCAGATATCTAATCGATGATTGACGAGTCGGAGGATGTGCTGACGGGACGCGTCGAGGGATAACCTCGGATCGCGCGCGGATCTCCGAAAGATCTCTCGTCCCCGCGTCTTCGCCGAGACTAACGAGACGTTTTCCCTTCGCTGGATTTATCGAGTCAGGGCGAATCGAACGGTCTTCGAGTCCGATTCGCACGACGTGCGAACCCGTTTTCGCGCTAATCGTTCGCTGGTCTCGACACCGATCCCGCGATCGTCCGCGCCGGTTCGCGTTGACACGGCCCTGTCACGTGTCCTTCGCGATCGCACGATTCTCGGCATTTCGTCCTACTTGCATACCGTTCGCCTTTAGCATTCGCTTCAACGAGAAATCGGCTGACTGATATCCTTTGCAGAGTTGTTGATTACAAAAATTCCATTTCTTTCTCCCATTCATATGATCGTTAATAATTAATAATATAAGATCAAGATCGTTTTTTCTTTAATTGACTCTAAAGTTATGTACTGTACATAATGAATTTAAATACGATGATATCAAGTTACAATCAATTTCAAATGAACAATGATGATGTATATAATAAAGGAATTAAATTATATAAAATTCACAAATTGGGCATAAAATAAAATAATAAGGAATAAATCATTTATATAAAATATGGCACTACTATGGAATATATATATATATATATTATTGAACGTAAAAAGAAAAAGGTCATATTGCACCATCGTAAATGCCAAAATTTTGCTTAACTCATAAATATTTTTATGCAGAAATAAATATTTAATGACATAGAAAAGCGAAGAAAGTGAAAGAGATTGGAAGGAAGAAATTGAGACAGAGAAATAGAAAGAGAAAGAGAAGAAAAGGGTGGAAAAGAAAACAATGCGGTCTTTGTATGCAACGCGCATCGGGCCGCGTTTCACAGGGGTGGGTGGAGGGCAGTAAAGTGGCCGAGTCAAAGGGATCGTAATCGGGGCCGGCGCGAAAAAGCGGCCGCGCGAGCGAGCGAGTAAAAAGAATAATAATCTCCTCCTAGAAAGGCGGCTCGCCCGAGTAAAACGGCAGTCGGCCAGCGTGGCGTGATAACCCTTTCGTTATCGGGTCCTGTTGTAGGGCGGAGGGGTTGAATAGAGCGAGTTGGAGTAGGCGGTGGCGGTGGGGGGGAGGCTTAGCAGCGAACCCAGGCCGATTCCAGACCGCGATAACGTCCCGATGTCGTGATAACTCACACTCTACATTATAATACACAGCGCCTCGAACGAACGAACCCGTCGTTGCTGTTGTTGCTGTTGCTGATGGCGATGATGGTGATGAGAGAGAAAAAAATAGACGAGAGATATAAGGTGATTGAAAAGTATCGGAATCGATCACGCGCGATTATATTGTGAATAAAAGTTTTCTTGGCCTTGGTATTTTTATTATCGAGATATTAAAAATAAAATATAATATATATATATATTATAAAATTATATATATATATATATATTATAAAATTCCAATGTTCTCGAATGTCAGATCTTTCGGATTCTTCAAAATGCTATCATTTTGAAGAATCCGAAAGATCTGACATTCGAGAACATTGGAATTTTATAATTTTAGAGACTCACTCTTTTTTAAATATTTGAAATTTTTATAAATTAAACAAATTTCACAGCAATTAAATTATCAGCGAAATTAATTTTTTAATTTTATAACATATTTATAATTATATTTATATTTATTAAAAATATAATTTTATATAAATATAATGATATTTTTAATTACAATATATTACAGAAATATTTTTTAATTAACATTTGCAATAGCGTTATAAAAATATCGAAATTATCCTTTATTTTCCTTTCAACAAATTACCTCTCCCTCTCTCGCGTTGCATCCGAAGTAGGTGGTTTTCATTTGTCGTGGATTGCCGCGAAACGAATGGCCTAGAGTGTCGCGAGCATTTCAACGACAAATGTTGACCGAGTCCTCGTCGTCGTCGTCGTCCTCGTCGTCATCGTCGTCGTCGTCGTCGTCGTCGTCGTCGTCGTCGTCGTCGTCGACACCGCAAAGCAGCGCGGCTTTCCGGAGCGAGGATTTTGCGGCGAGACTCCGAATGCTGCTGGACCCGTTTGATAACGGCCGCTCGGCCACGTATCTTGGAGCCTGCAGGCTTTATTATAAACCCCCGACCCTCTCCCCCCCTCTCCCCTGACCCCTCGACCGGGCCACGTCGTCTACCCACTTCTCTCCCTTTTCCGCCTTCTTCATTGCCGTTAACTCTGTCCTGCCTCCTTCCTGCGAGCGAATCGCGCCGGCACGAAATACCAACGTTAATCCCGTTGATAGAAATATACCGCGAGAGTTATAGCCGCTTCCGGGGGATATTTTGCGCCCTCGTGGAGCGACCCGTTGCGTGGGTCAGGATTTTAACGGTGAAAGAGAAACGACACACACGAGAGCGAGAAATTGTTCTGAATTGCAAAATTTTTCGAAACAACTTAATATCGACAGACATTCAAATTACGCTGGAGATTCTCTTGGAAATTCTATTCTTCTTCCTGTAGCGGAATCGATCGTGGCAGATTTGATAAAAAAAAAAAAAAAAAAAAAAAATAATCGCGTTGCGGGGAAAAGAATGACAGAAAAGAAGGAGGAAGAAACTGCGGGAGGAGAAGAAGGTGATCAGATAGAAAGGATCGCTCCCAGAGAGAAGTACGAACTCTGGTAAGAGGCGAGGAGAGGGGTCGAAGGAGCAAAGGGGGGGAGGTGTCGAGGGGTTTTCTGTGTGCGCCTCTCGCGAGAAGGGGACTGTACGATGGTGGGACCTCTTTATCGTGATCCCCGTCCTGCAGCTCAGCTCCTCATTAGCTCGGCCGCTCATCAATCACTCGTCCACGACCCACCGTCTCGCAAAGTCTCTCTTTCTCTCTCTCTCTCTCTCTCTCTCTCTCTCTCTCTCTCTCTCTCTCTCTCTCTCTCTCTCTCTCTCCCTCCCTCCCCCCCCCTTTCGGCTCCCATATCGCAGCCGCAACCTGGCCGTACCCCTCGAGGGCTATCTCGAAGCGACGCGAAAGAGAAGGAAGGGAAAACGAGCGCGTTTATTTATGCTCTAGGATTCAAGTAATCCTATAATCTGAGAAGTCGATGAAGACAGAAAAGCCATTGGAAAAAAAAAAAAAAATAGAAAATGCTGAGGCTAGCTTCTCTCAAATAGATGTTGATATTGATAATGTAAAATAATTTTTCTATTACACATATTTATTTTTTATATTTGAGCTATAAGCACTCGAAGTAATTTAAAGGTTTTAATTAGAAAAATATTGCAGAAATTGAAAAAAAAAAAAAAAAAAAGACAGAGAGAGAGAAGAATAAAAGGATTGAAAAAGAAAGGAGGAATCTTTATGGGATGTTGAGCAACAAGCTGCAGTTCTCTCCTTTCTCCATCTTGATCTTCCCGTTTTTTTCTTCTGTTCTGCGAAGAAGGCACCGAAGAAGGAGCGCGGAGAAAGAGTTCCGGTGTCGCAATATTTGGATCGTCGATCGCGGGGACCTCTCTCTACTCTGAGATTCGATCGACAACGGGGGAGCGGGGGGGGGGGGGAGGGGACCGCGCTCCGGGCCCCCGAGCTCGAATTCTCGTCCGAACAGTCTTTCGGAAGATCGATCGATATATTCTCCTGTGAAAGGATTCGCGCATACGAAACCGTTTCGTAAGTCTCACAAGTGTACTCGGTAAAGCTCGAGAGCTGCAAAATTTAATTCATATATGACGATAAAAATAATAAAAAGGAAAAAAAAGACCTTCTTCCTATTCCATCATAAATAAATTGTATAATATAATATAATTGATAAAATCATAAATTACTGTATAATCATAATTAAACGTGACTGCATATGTAGCCATTAATTAAAAGAATAAAGGAATAAATAAATATACACGCAGTAGTAGGTATATAAAAATGAAAAATAATAAAATAATATATTATAAAATTATAAGGAATATAATAAGATAATATTAAAATAGTATAATATAATATATAATAATAATAATATAATAATATGAAAAATTGTAAAAACTTTAAGGGACGGTTTCGAGGAGCCAAAAAAGCCGCTTGCACTTGCGACGATATAACGTTGCACGGAAATTATCGCGCACGGGAATTATCATCGGTTCTCGAGCCATCTCTCGAGCGAGTCGATGCTTGCGCGATAATGAAGTATCTTCTTGGCGGGAGAGACGCGGTTAATCTTCGGCTGCGACGGTGGCGGCGGCGCTCATATAGCTCGATATTGTTTAACTTGCCTCGTTATCGCGAGATGCACTCTATAGCCATCTCTCCAGGGGTGGAAGATAGCGCGCACCTTCGAACCTTGTCCTCTTCCCCCATTTCTACCACCCGCCTTCCCCTCCTCCCCCTTCCACCCGTCCCCCCTCCCTCCCACAACGCCCCCTCAACGTTCGCTCTCTCGTTCCAGCGAGTTGCCCGAAGAAGGGGTTGGGGCGCTGGAAGGGAGCTGCATCCAGCTGATAACACCTCCTGGACTGATAACGAGCCGGCCAGGCTCTCGTCCTACGTATAACCCCAACCCTCTTTGCCCCTGTTCCTGCGCCCCTCCCGCGTACCCTCCGCGACCTCGTCGCGCGTTGCTCTCTGCCTGTTTCTCGAACGTCGCGCGAATCCCCTGCGAGAGCTTCCGGCGGAAATTAGCGTGACGAATTCGTGATAATAATTGCGATTGTCATTCTGGAAAGTCTTATCCGAAAGTTTGAAAAATTAATTATTAATTCTTCTTATTTTATATCATCGTTTCCCCTTAAACGTGTGAACTTTAAGATAATATTATACTTTTAAAGGTAATTTTTTACATGTCGTTCCAGTTTCTTTGCTTCCTACGAAAGTATCAATTGTCAAATAATAACATTAAAATTGGAGAAATTATTTTAATCCTTTGAAGATTTTTATTAATTTATTCTAAATAGTTCGAGCATAATTAAGGCATACTTGCAATCGGCTACCGATTATTCTAGATTGATCTTTATAAAATTCTCCGACAATGAAAATTAATATTATATACTACACTGATGAAATAAAAATAAACACTCAGAAAATACCTAATATTACAATTGCTAAAGGTGAAACTTGATTCGGTTAATGATTTATCGATCCTCGAAGATGCATTTTATTCGGTCGACCGAAAAAATTTTTTTTTCCCGCCCGCCTAATCAGTCGTTAAGCTTATCGCCGCAGATGAGGGGGAGGGGGGCGGAGGCAGTAAACTCTGTTTCTCTCGGAAGAGAGAAGAGATATATCTCACTCTCGAGTGTCTGGACCGTCGTCGCCGCCGCCGATGCCGTCGCCGTCGATAAGAGACGCGCCGCGCGATATCAGAAGCCCGCCCGTTACAATGCGTGCGTTGTGCGTCCAGCTCGTGCGAGATTTCATATAAACGAGTCATGAGATGCGGCCGATAATTATCCGGCCGATGCTTTCCGCGAATACGAACGGCCTCCTGAGAAAGGGGGGTTCTCCGACCGACATTCCTTTTTTCGGCGGTTCAGAGAATGATTGCCATGAAACTTTGGGTTCACGCTAAAACGTCGTTCCGTCTTTGTTACTCGCTGAAAGTTGAACCAAGACAGAGCGAGGACGTCTTCTCAAACGTAGAACCTTTTGACGTGTAACCACCGGGGGACGCGTCAAGTTTCTAAAGATACTGACTTCCGGTTTAGATCGGATAATGCGGAACGATCAAGTATCCACATTACGTTACGAGGAGTGCAAACTTGGCGAAGCAAACTCGACTTGTGCCGAGAACGTGGATTATCAAGAATTTGGAAAACCGATGCATTCATTAAGGGAAGATTGATTGTTCGTTTAATGAAGACGAACGATCGCTTTGCTCTCGAAAATGTAACCTCATTATGGATACACTTTGCCTGATATTTTATCATGTAAATAATTTTTCACGATTTAATCTTTGCCAACAGAGATATAACTCTGTTAATAAATCTGTTATCTATAAAGTTCTAATACATTTAGTAAAAAAAATCTTTTGCTCGATAAATATATTTTGATTATTCTAAAAGAATTTTTGCGAATAAGCTGTATTGCAATTTAATCCAATTCTGATAACAACTATTGAATTACACATTGAACACATTAATTCGATAATTGTTATCAACAAACACATAATTCAAATGAAGCTAAAATTTTGATGCATTTATCGAAGCAAAAAGATTGAGATAAGCAACATTATTGAATGTTTTATCCTTCTTAAAATAACAAACTTAAACATTTTCGCTGTATTTAAATGATTACAAACCACAAAAATCTTACCAGCAACATTATTAGTTTGTCCTCAAATCATTTTTTCGATCAAATTTTGTACGGTCGAATATAATTCGGACAATAATTTGATAATTAATAATAATTTATTACTTTTTCTCAACACAATTCCAACTCTTTTTTTTACGATTTGATGCGTACTTTGACAGTTGTGCACGGTGGAAATAAGGTCCTTCTTCTCGAGCATTCTCAGATTATCGTTGAGAACCGATGGAGGAGAGCTCCACGAGATGAATCATCGCTCGGTTATTCCTCAGCCGCGTGCGCGATATATTTCAGATCTCTCGCTCTCAATCAAGAAACGATTAGAATCCTTCTTTTGGCTCCGACACTTCGGCGGTACATATCGGCCGATTTATCGCTCTATTTTTGCATTCGAGAAGCCTTGGGCGATCGCGTTTTTCCGTATTGCGCTCATCGCGCCGATACATCATATAATGGAGTCGCATATCTACTCGAGCAGCCTCGATTCAGCGCGAAAATAAATGCGATTGCGCGCGGAATACATACATATCATAAGAGCGGAGAGAAAAAAAAAAAAAAGAGAAGCAATTGCGCCGGACAACCTTGATGAAGGCGCGACCGAGATGCATAAAACGCCGTATCCGACTAATGCCACGTCTACGTTCCACAGATTCCGATTGCGTGTCATTGAACACGCACGAGATATCTGTATTCCGAACGGGCTTTGTCAGGATTCTCAATCGCGTACAATTTTAAATTTCCGAATTGTGGAATTTTTGAGATATTTTCATTTCTTAATATTCCAAATGATTTTCAAATAACTTGGAGTTTGTCAATTTTTTTTGGAAACTGAAATTCTTGAATATAATAAGTATCAAGATTATCATATAAATATCAAGAATTTAATATCCATACGTTTTTAAGTTCCTATTTTAAGATTTCTTTCTATAGATATCCTTCTGACATGTCTTCCTAATATAATATAATCTCTATTTTTATTTCCTTGCAATTATTTTGTTTATCAAATTTGTCAAAATTTTCCGAGCTCCAATTTCCTTGATTTTCAAGGCTTTAAATTTAATTAATAGTAATCATAATTTTTGATTGGTGTCAACAACAAAGAGCGTAGTCCACATGCGTTGTCTGTACGATTCTTACATGGACGAGGATCTTTCCTTGTGCATGGAAAGTTGAACGACACCTCCATCCGAGGGGTCAGCCCTCAAGTCCCCGCCGCCTTTGGTTCTCCATTAGACTGACGGATGGTCCCCGATTAGGCTTTCACGGATAACGAACGAGCGCCGGCCACGAAGAGCTAAAAAACCACATCAGCCCGAGCCCGAGCGCAGAAAAAGGAGAAATGATAGAGCAGCGGATATAAAGATCCATCGAGAGGAAATGTTTATTATAATCCCGCGAATCGTAAATCAGATATTCTTCGCAACAATTTTACGCGTATCTGGCATAATCAAAAATTGCGACAAATTTATTTCACACGCGATATAATGGTGTTTTTCAATTTTAATAATTTCTGAGAGAAGAATATTAACAAACATTTTGATTTTTTTTTTTTTTTTTTTTTTTTTATTTTACTCTCTCTTTCAACGAAAGAAATTGATATCTTCTCCTGAACGGAGGACGAAAGATTATAAAGTATAAACGGTAACGAGCGCCGGTATCATTCGGAGTATCAGAAATAATTACTTTCGCTGTATCGTTTGAACGAAAAGAAGACGAAAAACCGAAAAGGGAGGCGGGCGGGCGGGGGGGAGGGGGGAAGGGGAGGCAGAGGAGATTGGCAAAAGGGGATATAAGTAAGTATAAGTGACTTTGCCGCACGGTCCCCAGATAATGCCCAGGGCCACCTTCCAGGGATCAGTATTTATTGTGACGCGATCGAGATAGCGGTCACGGTACGCCCCTGGTGCCTGCTTCTCGCACTCGTACGAATTATGGTCTTCAATATGACGACAGTTCCGTATCTCTCTGGCGAACTTGTCCTCCTCTTCCCGCCCCTTCTCGCGTCAGCCTCTTTCCCGGGGGATCGTAAACTCTCTTAAAAGGCTCCGTGATTTTTCGCAGTCTCCGAGATCGGCGGTCAGACGTGATTAAAATAATGAATGAAAAATTGACGATCTCCTGCATTAAATATAATCTATTAAATACTTGTGTACACTGTCATATTTGATAATACACAATAGATATTTTGAAAATGTATATCAATTATTATCTATAAATAATTTCATTATCATAAAAAATTTGCAAAGAAAAAATATATAATTTACCTACCTATCTTTATAGTTCTATAAAAAATTAATTTTATATAATTTAGAGACACAGTTAACTCAATAGATTTGAAATAATATAATAATGTGTCTAGTAATTTAAATATTAATTGTTAAAGACAAGAAATTTGATCAACAAAAGAAAGAAAGAAATATCAGAGGAGAGACATGATTAAAATACTGAATAAAATCCATGATTTTTTCTCTATTAAATATAATCCATTAAATACTTGTATTTACTGTCATGTTTGCACAATAGATATTTTGAAAATGTATATCAATTATTATCTATAAATAATTTCATTATCATAAAAAATTTGCAAAGAAAAAATATATAATTTACCTACCTATCTTTATAGTTCTATAAAAAATTAATTTTATATAATTTAGAGACACAGTTAACTCAATAGATTTGAAATAATATAATAATGTGTCTAGTAATTTAAATATTAATTGTTAAAGACAAGAAATTTGATCAACAAAAGAAAGAAAGAAATATCAGAGGAGAGACATGATTAAAATACTGAATAAAATTGATGATTTTCTCTATTAAATATAAACTATTAAATACTTGTATTTATTGTCGTGTATTTGCAATATAGATATTTTAATATAGCAATTATTATCTAAATAATTTATCATAAGAAATCTGCAAAGCAAAAATATATAATTTATCTACCTATCTTTATAGTTCTGTAAAAAATTAATTTTATATAATTTAGAGACACAGTTAACTCAATAGATTTGAAATAATATAATAATGTGTCTAGTAATTTAAATATTAATTATTAAAAAGAAACACAAAATTTGATTTAGAAAAAAAAGAAATAAATATATCCGGAGGGTAAATGTATGAGACAGCGGTGCGGCAGGGATGATCGATTGAAAATTGTCGAATTTTCCGCTGATAGCGGAGACGACCGGAAGAGTAACGGCGACGAACGCAGCGAGGAAGTCGTAAACGTAATCGTGCTTTTTCAGGCGTCGCTACTAAACTTCGCCTTCGAGAGAGCCGCTTATAAAATATTTTTACAACGCGCGCTCTCATCCGCGTCACGATACTTTGTGCTTGTATAGTCAACGACAAATTTTCTCTCCTTGTCTCTCCTTAAATCCATCAAAATTGCACGTTCATCGTCGTATTAAGCTGTAAACTATGTCTCACTTTGTTATAATCTCTGATCGTCTATAGAAAATATAATTTCGACGCGATATAAAGTTTTCTATAACATCTACCTTTAGCATCATCCATCTGTTACATTTTTAAGATGGATTACACTAAAGAGACATGGAAGAAAAAAATGTAACGTTTTTTTTTTTTTTTTTTTTAATATCCGTATATTATTAATAATATTTAATGCAGATTGTCTTGGAATCTGAATTATCTAATGTTTCGAAATTGAAATTTCTGGGACGTGAGCTACAAATAACACGCATAAGTAGTGTTCTTATATAATCTAGGATTTAATCAAAAAGTAAATGAAATTTATGAATCAATTTCTAGATTATATAAAAGTTATGCGTGTATTATTTGTAATCCACGCGGAAAATTCAATTGCGACACATTAGATAAATTCCTCCTTTCTTCTCTCTCTTTCCTGCATTCTCTATTCTTATACACAACCGCACATATCCTCTTGCTCTATCTCTCAGTCTGTTAAACAAAGTGCATCTCTCTTCCTCTGCACGAAACTCTTTTCTTTCTTGCGATCTCCGTTCCTCCGGGTCGGTTCAAAGTTTCGCGATAAAATCCGCGATAGCGCGTCAGGGGGGCGATAGATGAGCAAAAGGGGAGATAGCTTTTGGTGCAGCAACGAAAAGAAGAAGAGAGAAAGCGAGAGAGAGAGGGAGAGCGCGCGAGCTTGCGGGAGGAACAGATAAGCTCGATTATGATCCCCGGTGGTTAAAGTCGAAGTTTTTACGGTAGATAAGCCCGCACGAATGGGTTGTGCGAGATAAAGGTGAGTCGCCCACCTTATCCCTCGTCTCTGCCGTCGCTCGCTCTCGTGTCACTAAGAAGTGCGCCATTTTTCTTAATAAGGCTTTTTGAGCCCGAACCTCGCTGCCCCCGCAATATGGCTGTACAAAATCATATCGCGATCATCTTAAATTATATAATATATTTTATACAATTTTGAATTTATTATTATATACTCATAGTATATATTATATATTTTTATAATAAATATAGTAAATATATTTTTATAACTGCCCTTACGCACGTTTAATAACGGAATAATAAGTTTGATAAAACGATTAGAGATATAGACAAACGTATGATTTAATACAAATTCAATTACAAAGTGTAGAAGGATAATGTAATAAGAAATAACAAATGTGAAAATATTAAGTCCGATTTTGCAGAGAGAAACTTTTAGCATTTCATGATGTAATTTAGTCTTTGAAAGTGTAATTATGACGAATATAAAATTATTATTGAATATTTTATTTTGATTGTTCAAGTAGTAAATTTTAAATTAAAGTTTCCTCGCAAAATATAAATAATAAAATAAAATATAAATATGTATGTGTGTGTGTGTATAAAACTTACGACAGTAAAATAATAACTAACAATAAGTGTAAAAAGGAATGACTATTCCAAGAGACGGTTATGGAATTTATTGCTTCCTCTTAACGTTTTAAATTTATTAAAAACATGGAGAATGAAACTTTCTCATCTCTTTTATCTTTCTTCGACTCTGTGGAATTGAGCGATTTTGCCAGCACCCTCGGTTCACATCGAGCGATTCTAAGGGTAGTTGCTCACCACACTCCTTCTTTCCTCCTCTCCCTCTCCCCAGTTCTCTCGTGGTTATGGTCTCAAATGCAAACGAACGTACGTGCCGGCCGCTACATCTGCAAGGTGTGCCAAAGATATAATTTTTACGACGTGCACCGGTACGAGTACAACTCCCTTTTCCCACTCTCGTTTTCCCGCACTTCAGGTTTCGCGCGATGGCGATGTGCCCTGTAAGCGGCTGTAAATTGAATAACACCCCGAGACAGGATTTATGTAACGGTGGCTGAAGCCGTTGGCATGGCGGCTTTTACGCAGAGAGGGTGATGACTTCGCGAATCTAAAGGGTAAACCACTCTCTTGACGAACACCCGCGATCTCGCACGCTTCCTGACTGAAGTTCTAATCGTAAAAAGGAATCGCGGAAGTTTTATAGTATGACAGGACGAGTAGTATATTCGTAATTCTGACTTTTTATTTACTCTTGTTAAACATATTAATTTTAATCAAATAATAAATATAAATAATAAGTATAAATTTTATTTTCTTTTTCCATAACACACATTTAATGTCAAGAAGGAATAAAAATGAGGACTCTCGTTCTATATTTTTTTTTTTTTTTTCTCTTTGCTCCGAATCCGTCCTTCCTTGTTTGTTCCACGTGTCGGTTGCTTTATGTCCCGACCAGATCCGTGCTTCATGTACTTACGACATTACGGCGCCTGGTTACACTGAGATACAACAGCGCTTAAACCCGCGATCCTAACGTCGTCGGCCAACATCGCAACAACGACGTGCATCGTTGCGACGTGCAAGATTGCTGGACACGCTCGTAAATAACCGCTCCTCCCTCAGCAATCCCGTCAGCCTTTAACACCCCATTACGCTGTTCGAGAGATTCTGAGGAGGAGGTGGTGCTGCTGTACTTGCCGAAACATCGATAGGTCTCAAGTTACGACGAATGGGAAGATGTCGAAGAAAAAAGCTCCTCCAATAAAGAAAAAAACACTCCTTGATTTTCACAATTTAAACTTATTATTATTTTCAAGATGTTTTAATTAACTTTATTCTTTCGCTTATAACCTCCTTCTTCAATTAACTTTAATTCTTGCCGAGGATCTGCTAAAATTTTAATTTGAATACATAGAAAAAAAAGTAAGTGTCAAATCAAAACTTATATACTCATACGAACGCGTTCATCGCAACAATTTATAATCATTTTAGAAGAATTTAAAAATCTTAAATTTCAATAATGTTTTAATTTTATTTCAATACTATAATTGTCATTTCAAGAATAAAATATATTATTTTAACTCGAAGAAAATTATAATCTTCTTTGATTTGAACATGTGTTATTTTCTATCTCCAACATTTTTTCCTCTCCATTCAAAGAAAATTGTTCTTAAATAACAAGAATACATTTTTCTTGCTTGAACTATATAAAATATCATCCAAGCAAATTTTCTTTCTTTAACGCAATATAATCTCACTTCAACATTTACATTTTCAAACTAAAGGTATCGTCAAAATAAGAATATATTCTTTTTTTCTGTGTACTCAAGATAACAATCTACTGTCAGAAAATATATAATATTCCATTTCTTCGTCCATAAATGACATGGGCAGATAAGATAGAAATGAAACGGTTCTCCTATCGTTCCCTTTAACTTTGATTAACAATAACAAGCGATTTTAATTAAAAACCTAAAAGAACACCGTCTCGTCCAAAAAAATTCTCTCTCATATCTTTACGATCCAAGGTGGGGGGGGGGGGGATACAAGATGTTCGAGAGGGTCCGTGGCGGATCAACGGCGGATTTCCGGTCTTGGTTCGCGCCCTGTGAACGTCGCTTAAACATTGAGACGTGACCAATGCTGGTTGCCACGAGGAGGGAACGGGGCCCACATCGGGCAATTATCGCTCGGCGGGAGCTCCCGACGTGCATACATTAAGCCCTCCCTCCCGTCCCCCCCCCTCCTCCTTTCCTCTCGCTCTCTCCCCCTCGGCGGAGTAGCTGAGGGACGACGACGAACGGCGAAACGACACCCGAGATTTCGTATCTCTCGGGACGGGACACACTTCTCTCGCCTACCTCTCCTCCGTGCTCGACGTTTTAAGATCGATATCTGGCCGCGCCGCGCGACTCGCCTGAATGAATAATTATCAATGGACGATGCGCACCACCTCGTCCTTTGCCTCCTCCCCTTTCCGCGCCCGTTGGACACCGTCGACTCCCTTCCTCGGGACTCGGCCTATCGGCCTGCCTGAGATCGTTCACCACTCGACGTTGACTGTTTTCGCATTAATGACTCGCCACTCGGGAGACTTATGCCGGTATGGTTGAATATCTGCGACTTTCGAGACGTTGTTTGTCAATCAAAAATCCAGGTTCTGGTAATATTTAATAATATTTTAAAAAAATACACGAATATGATGTGAATAGACGAGGGTGAGGATGTGCGATATGCAGAGTTTAATTAAGTAATGTGAAATAAAGTTGGAACGTAAAGCGTGGAACGGCAGTTTATCGGTAGACTTGTCTCCAGGAAACGTCGCTACTTCTTAATGATTGCACGGTCTCCACGAGTTTAATCGTCGACACGCATAAACCATATCCCGCTTCTGCATATTCAAAGTGCATGCATGCGTGCGTGCACGCGCTCGTGCTCGTGCTGCGAAGCATCAGTTTTTTTTTACACACCTCTGCGATTTCAGATGATATATAAGTATCGCGAATCATGCTTAAAATATAGCGAGGCTTTAAAGTAAAGTGAAATTAAGTTCAATTAATTATTATTTATTATTATATATACAAATTAAGTTAAAAATAAATATAATTTAAGATGATTTTATAGAGTAAAGGAGTCAGATTTTACAATCAAAAATTTCATGTAACTTCAATTAATATATTTAAGGAAACATTGAAAGATATTCTCAATGTAATCCCATATGTTTTTGATTCTTTCTTGCTTCTGATTTACATTTAACGCTTACAAGTTTTTCGAATGCTCTTTTCGTGGGAGAAAATAATTTCAAATCTACGCGTCGATAGATTTGTATTTTTTTCTTTTCTCTTAAAAATAGTTCACTTTATTTCAATATAATAATTAAAACCGCGATAATTTGTCATCTTCGTGAGCGATATCGTTCATCATCTCCGAAACCGTCGCGATCTTCGCGCAACTTCTTCGAGACTCTCGCTCCGGATCTCGACGCCAATCTCGGATAAACGCGCGTCCCGACGAGACAATTCTATCAGCCAGCCACCCACCCACGTGAACCATTAAAACGTAGGCGATATCTAGACCCTGAAATCGGCGTCCTTCAAATTTTCAATTAGTCTTACGGAATATTCGAGAGAGCGAGAGGCAACTGTGTGCCTCTCCGATAGCATCGTGTGTCCCTTTATTCTTCCGTAGGCAATTTGAATGGCGACCGAAAGTGGATCTGGATCAAGGCCCCCCTCTCTCTGGATCCATCCGTCGAATGGATCCGAGAAGGGGGAGGGGGAGTATAAATTGGGAGAAGGGGTGGAGGAGGAGGAGGAGGAGGAGGAGGAGGAGGAGACCAGACAACTCGCCTCTCGTCTAGCTTAGATCTAATCTCGCATTCCCGCGCGCTGCGTGCCTAATTAAAGATCGATATCTACCCGATATTATTGCCACCCTCCCCTCCCCCTTCCCACACGTTCCCTCTCCCGTTCCTCCTCTTCTTCCTCGTCCTCCTTCCCCGCCGCCCCTGCCGCGTAGCAGGTTATTAAATTCTCCTATCTCGTGAGATCTGGACCGGCCGGTCCTGCCTGGTCTTATCTGATCCGGTCGATCTCCTGGTCTCGTTACCTTTCGGCCCTTCGTTCCCGTTCCCGTTCCCGTTCCCGTTCCCGTTCCCGTTCCTCGTTTTCGATGGATCGACACTTTCGAAATTTTGTGAGGGATGACGCGCCGGATAGACATAGGGGAAGCGACAGCCCGATCAACTCTCTGGAAAACCGGAAAGAGAGAGATCAGTCAGATGGCTTTCGCGTCAGTCTACGCGTCCATAATTACTTTACCTTGTTTATTACTATTTCTGTATTTATTATGGATGTGGTAACTGTGGATTCGATTGTTATTTTGCGTGACTAATAACGTCTATCACTATTTACTTATTCCACTGATTTATAGTTAATATAAAATTATTGTTCCAAATATGATCTAGTTTTTTATATAATTTATATTCAGATTAATTGATTTTATTATTACTCCAATTAATTTTCCTAAAATAATCTAATTATATACATCGATATTTAAAAGGACAAGAAAGGTTTAATTCTTTAGGAGATATAAAATATACCAATTTCTTTTAATTCGTCGTGATTATATAATATGACGAAATTACACTTTTTTTCATTTCTTAAAAAAGAAGTACCTTTCATCCATTCAGGATTACAAGCGAGAAACAAAAAGGAAAGCGCTTATACAAACCGTTGGTGCTCCGGCATTTCCAATTTGTGAAATCGCGCCAGCGACGTTACCTCGTCGCCACCCCTATCGACAATCGACCTTCTCCTCCCCCTTCGTCCTCCTCTTCCTCTCTCGTTACTGAAGGTTTTAACGCGGAACAGAAAAAAATCGCCGGCCCGCAGCGTAGCGGAGGAAACCGAGGACGGTGACAGATGGCGCGTGACGATAACGTCTCTCGAAGGTCCTGTTCGCGGGCGAAACGACCCGCGCCGGATCCTGTTCCTGTCGCGAGATAAACGAAACAGCTGCGTCTCGGCGCCGATCAAAGATCTCTCTTTCTCTCACTACCCGTCTCTCCCTTCTCCCCCGCTTCCTCTCTCTCTCTCTCACTCTCTTCTCCTGCCCAGGACGTTCTTTCGACATCTCGCGAGCGCGATCGCGCGGAAATAAATGAGCAACGTGTGCATGATAACGATACACGAATTCGAATACTTTGATTCGATGATTTTTATTTCGATAGCGCGACTGGAGATAATTTTATTTATCCTGGTAGTTTTCGGTCCTTTTTAATTCCGGGAATTTTAGTTTTTTTTTTTTTTTTTTTTATTTTTTATTCTTAACTCTGAAAGATTTTAGCATCTCGAAAGTTTAAATCCTCGGATTTTTTATATAAAAAGAATACAATAATTTAACATTGAGAAGATTGGAGGAATTAATTCCACGGATCTAAAAAATTCGAAGAATTCAAAAAAAGATTATATATGATGTGGAAGAAATTTATCGATAGTAATATTAATAGAACTTTGATTCTTAAGTGAAATCACATTCCTGAAGCGGTCCGAGAGATGGAGGGGGGGGTATTGGAATTAGTAAGGGGGAGGGCAAATCCTCGGATTTTAATCCTAGACGAGTCTAATCGCTGCTCTGCGATCAGGTCGCAGGAGATTAAGTTGACCAGTTGATATAAGAAAGACCGATCGGAGGGGAAGAGAGAATAAAAAAAAAGTGATCAGAGAGAAGGAAAGAGGGAGGATCTTTGGACGAATGCTGTTCATGATGGGCAAACAAATTAGTGAAATAGAAAAGATAAGATCGAGGAGAGGGGAAAATGTTTCCATCAATAGACTGGTTATGTTTTAGTATCGGATAATTTCGGATAAAAGCTACATCTCTGTCGGCTCGTTACGATCGTACGATTAGAATATTGATGACGTTTAGAAACTGTAAATCTTTGACATTAAAATGATTAAGAGACACAAAAGTTTGTTTTAAGAAAGAAGGAAAGGGAGAATATTTGTATTGATATAATTAATATAAATTAAAAAAGGAGAGCGACGAAAAAACTTCTCTCTTGAAATTTAAAATTTTAATATGTGAACAATCTCTTTAGATCTTAATTGAATCGTTTTATCATAATTAATCAACCAACTTTATCTTAATTATAATCGTTTGTATCTTAATTATTTAAGGTTTTTTTAATTCTAATCCGCATCACAATTGAGACTGACATTTTCCAAAACTGCAATTATCCCAATATTTTAATCGACCACACCAGGCATAAAAAGAGAGAGAGAGAGAGAGAGAGAGGGGGAGGGAGAGAAAAAAAAAGAGAGAAGGGCAATCGCTCTTTAATACTTTTATTATTAAAGGTTAATAACAATTACCGGCACACTATAGCCGCTCATCGTGAATCGCAGCACTTATTACAGCTTTTCGCAACGAGAGCTAATCGTGATTAAGTGGTAACGGTCGAAAGTCGGAACGTCGACGTTTTATCAACGCTGGATATCAGGCTTATCGTCGTCCTTTAAGATAATTACTATGATCGTTGTCCTTACGACGGAGGAGGTGGAGAAGGCGTAAACGCCAAGAGTACGAAGGCGGAGGTGGCGACGATGGAGGCTCGCTCCGCATGAATAATGCGCTCCACGACGTGATCCGAACTTCCCAGAAGACCGTCGCCGGACTGAGAGATACCTCGAGTACCGATCCAAAGTATTGGACGACACAATAAAGCTGTTACGTATCTGACTCTCGCGAAAGATTGCGAATCAGAGGCTCTCAATGTTCCGACATATTTGACAGCATATAAATGAGAAAATTCTGAAATGATAGGAATCTAAGGATAAACTATGGAATACTGAAGGCTCTGATGTATTATGGGCGTGTGTTGCAGATTTTAGATTAGATTTGAATAATATTAATAAAATATATTTATAAAATATTAAATATTTTATTTATAATTGTTAAATCTGGTTAATTGATTTTTCATAAGTGTCAAAATTTAAAAAAAATTCGAGTTCTATGATATTAAATTATTATCCCATCCTATTTATTATTAATAAAGTATTTATAAAATATCAAATATTTTTTAAATATTTTTTTTATAATTGTTAAACCTGGTTAATTGATTTTTCAATTAAATTTTGAAATAATATATTGGAAACTCTTGAAAAATAGTAATAAAATTATTATGAGTAGGTATTATAAGTTGCGGAAAAATAATCAAATTCCGATATAATAAAACTCTCGAAATTTTTTTGGCATTTTATTTGATGGCAATCGATTTCTGTCACCTGCATAATTAAATGGAAATCAAACGCGACTCTTGCACCGCGATATTCCACGAAGGGCGACACGTCGATCGCAAGCTTCCCCTCGGTGTCCCTGGCAAGTCCATCCAAGGGAGAAGCTTCGCGAGTTGAGCTCTCACTTAGCGGTCGCGTTGTCACGATCGGGACCTCGGCGACATTAGCATATCTCCACGATGCAGCGTGTAAGGGGTGCGAACGGGGGGTGCGAGCGAAGAAGAAAGAGAGGAAGCGAATGGACACGAAACGATATAGGCGCGATTTCTTCCTCGTGGGTCGCGAAAAGGCGCACACGATCCGTAATGCGAATCGGTAAGGGTCAAGGGGAGAGGGTGGTGAGCTCGGAAACGGGGAAAGGGGGACAGAAGACTCACTCTCGCTGCCTGTTACCTGTGTACATCCGTCGTGTGTTTGCCTACCCGCGTCACGATCAGGATCCTATTTGCATAGCGCCGATGAAGCTGCACAGAAGAAAAAAACATTCTTATCTTGACAATATCTAATCAAAGAAAATTTACCTGAATAAAGACATTTTATATAGTTCAAGAAAAATGTATTTTTTTTATTTAAGAATAATTTTCTTGAACGGAGAGGAAAAAATGTTGGAAAGAAAATAACACATGTTCAAATGGAAGATTATAATTTTCTTAGAGTCAAAATAATTATTGTATTCTTGAGATGATAATTATAGAGTATTGAAATAAGGCTATAATATTGTTGAAATTTAGAAGATTTTAGAAATTTTTCTAAGAAGATTATAAATTGTTACGTATATATGATATACAATGAACGCGAATATATAAGTTGATTTGACATTTACTTTTTTCTGTTTGCTACCGCAGTCCTGCTTTCTTGTTCCTGAAGGATTCGCATACTTGTTAGTCTAGTTTGAAGAATATATAGCGCAAGGATTTTATCTTCGGGCGTATCTGAAATTATAGTAATCGCAAAGTGATGACGATAATAAAATGAAAATAAATTCTTTTAGGGTGAAATGTTATCTCTGTATATTCAGTGATTCAAAGAGAAATTTTTTTGCAAATAATAACAAAGTGTTTTGTTGCAATTGATGATTAATCGAAATAACAGTGACGTTTTTTTAAGAGTTTCGGAAGTCTAGAAATTTATAAGATTTAACCGAAAGAGGGAGAGAAGTGTCGATGTCGACTGAAGGAGCGAGAAAGAAAGGTATAAGCGGTATAATAAATGCTTCGCATACCTACTTATTGCTTTAACGAGCGAACGTTTTTTGCATCACGCGTACTTTCGGTCACGGAACGTGCAATGATTTACCGAGACATCACGTGCGTTTGCGCGACTCGTCAAAAATATGTCTCACCTACGCATCTCTGATCGTTTATCGATCTTTGTGTCATTAAATTAACAGAGCCTTCGCCCCGCTCTGGTTATTTCCTTATATATATATATATATATATATATATATATATATTTATTATCATATAATTTAATTTCGCCATCTCCTTTTGCGATCACAAAACACGTTTATCTCAATCTTCAAATAAATATACATGTATACGTGCCTATTCCTTTGATACATTAAAAAGCTAGTTTATTTAAGAGTAATTAAAATGTTAACCCAGAAAAGTAAATATAATTTCTCTGCGAGTGGAAAAGTTTCTTTAATTCTTTTTCCACACAACACTGCGATTAACAAAAGGCGAAAGATTTGCAAAACACCCTGCAGGTGTACATCATCTACTTTAAAGATTAAAAGTTTCAAGAATTCAAAACTCTTAAAACTTGAGAAGATGTCAGGAATTTCTAATTCAAAATGTTGAATATAAAATAGAAAAATATCAGAATGCAAGAAGGAAGGAACTTAATTATGAGCTTATCACGCGTTGCGTGATGCATCAATTATATCGGGACGCGCCGCGCCGCGCCAGTAAATCGACCGGAATTTGAGGCTCATTAGCGGAATGGAGTATCGGAAGAAGGGGTCGTATCGTAGGGTGAAAGAGGAGGAGGAGGACGGGGATCGAAAGTACGAGTTTCCGGCTCCGTTCTTCAGTGCGACGCCGAGTCGCTGCGATTGCTCGCTTCTTGCATAAAGCGGGGCCGAAGGTACACGGACGCGGCGGTATCGGTTCCAAGAAAGGCTTATCAGGCCGCGGATATGTTAATGGAGGCCGTGTTGTGCCTCCCCCGCTCTCTCTCTCTCTCTCTCCTCCACCGTCACCTTTTCGAGATATATTGCACCCCAACCGTCGCGCGATCGAGGAGGTGGTTGGTTGGCCGCTCGTAAGCTGGTGGTTGCGAGCTGGTAGATACAGCCCTCTCGCGATCGGCAACGTGTGTATTGTATATGCATGTGCGATTAAAACTGCTTCGACTTTACGATGGAAAAATCTAAAGAGCGAAAGTTAATCGAGAATTCCTAAT
Source organism: Anoplolepis gracilipes (assembly GCF_047496725.1). NCBI lineage: Eukaryota > Metazoa > Arthropoda > Insecta > Hymenoptera > Formicidae > Anoplolepis > Anoplolepis gracilipes. Next base: position 1,747,143 of record NC_132984.1, on the reverse strand, counting down.
TTAGATTGTTCACTCAAAAAAATGATCCTGCAAATTCAATAAAAATTTTCTAGGTGTAAAAAATTAAGTGAAACAGATAAATTATGAGTAAATACTGCATATATTTTGCACTTAATCAATTTAAATGATACAAACAGAATTTATATCTGTACTATTAGTGTAATTTAGACAGAAAATTTGCCTGTGATGCCTATTAATATTTGGCAATGGGATCTAAATTCTCTAGAGATATTGATAGAATATTGCTGCTATAAATTCTATACGTGATAAACAATATTCTAACAGACACAAAAAGTAGCGATAAATTTTCATTGAGACATCTAGAAATCTATCTACATTAGCAAAATTTTTTTTGAGTGTTAAAATATACATATATTTAGAATATGAGTGTATTTTCGTGGCAATTTTTTTCTTTTATTTCTCAGATTTCTTTTTCTATGAAACTTTAAAAATCTTTTTCAAATTAAAAAAAATAGAATTTTTAAATTTTAGTTCTTTTGTCTTTGGATTTTAATTTATAAGATATACATATGGTATATAATTTGTTTTTAATATTAAAATATATCTAGAATATGAGTGTATTTTCGTGGCAATTTTTTTCTTTATTTCTCAGATTTCTTTTTCTATAAAACTTTAAAAATCTTTTTTAAATTAAAAAAAAAATAGAATTTTTAAATTTTAGTTCTTTTGTCTTTGGATTTTAATTTATAAGATATATGGTATATAATTCGTTTTTAATTTTGAAATAAAGAATTTTTCTTCGAAACGTTCTCTATAAAATGTGCATGCTTCTTCGAAACTTAGCATGTTTGAAATTGTAAACATTTAAATCTCTTAGCACTTGCTTGCTGTTCTTTCAATGCGAAACAAAACCTTATACCTTGAAATATTCTGGCTACTTTGAGTTTCGAATCCTCGGGCCATTGTGTTCTCGGATTATCGAGCGCACGGATCCTCAGATCTTCGGGCCGATCGCGAGCCAATCCACGCTCTCGGAGATCATCTCGAAAATAATCTCTCGTTCGATAATAGAACCCTGGAGGAAAGAAACTAACCGTGAGATAAGGGAAGTTTATCTACAACCTCTATCATACATACAACTCCCTCTTTCTCTCTTATTCTCTGTTCAATCGTGAGATAGAGAGATCTATCCACGGCCTCCACCTCTTCTCCAATCGTACATCTAAGATCACGAAGAAGAAGTGGACGAGGGTCGCGGATGAACTTGCAGACGTCGTCGTCGCTAGCGAACGTATGCATGGCTGCGCAATTAAGGCTCGCGATCAGTCCCGTCCCGAGAAAGAGAGACAGAGAGAGAGAGAGAGAGAGAGAGAGAGAGAGGGAGAGAGAGAGAGACAGAGATGGAAATAAACCGGAGGGAAAAAGGGAGGCTGTGTGCGCTGCCACGCCATGCCACGCCACGCCACAGATCCATCGATGACCGCTTATTTACAGAGAAGCCAGAGAGAGGAAGGAACACGACCTGGAGTGTAGATGCGAGCGTTGGATAGCCCAGCGAGCTCGTTGCAACCCTTTGCCCAATCTACCCAGGCATCTTCCTTCAAGTCCTCCCTCGCGTCTCCCTTCCTTCCTCCTTCTCCTCGCCCCCCCCCCTCCCCACCTCTCTTCTGTTGCTCTTTCTCGCCCGAGGAGGCAATTAAAGCATCCGGGTAATTCTCGAGTCTCAATCTCTCGTGTCGACGAGAGCCACCTGGATCGTCAGATCTCTTCTAAAGGTCCTTGACGATCTATCGAGGAAAAGATGTCTTAAGAATTGCACGGAAAATTCTAAAGATCCTTGACAATCGATCGTTTTCGAGAACTGCATAGTTTCGAGTTGCAAGATATCTCTGAGACGTTTGATTGAAATTTATTCTTGAGCTTGTTTTCTCATGAAAAATTTACTATTTCTTAAATTATTTTATTATTTAATAATTAAAATACACAATAGATATATTTTTGTTATAATTTTTTTTTCTAAATCTTCTTAATTTTTTTCCAAATATTTCTTCTTATGAACTTAACTTTTTGTTAAGTTCAATTCTCTCGCAAATTTTTTTCTTCGTTTGTCAGTTTAATCTCGCTCTCTCGACGAAACAATCGCGTTGTAAGATTAAACCTCGTCGCGATAACGCGTCAATCTAAGGGTACGCACATTCGCTGGGACCAGCCCTCAGACACTAAACTATTCAGAGATAGCTTGCGCGTGAGCAAGCCGAGCGCGACCCCCGAAGTAGGGGATGAAAAGCGGCATGCGAAGGATACAATTGGTGGTTGTGTCGAACGGGAGGATAGACCGGATGAAGTGAAGAGAACGTAGAGTACGCGAAGAGCTGCTAGTAAAGAATCCATTAAAGATCCGGACAGCATCCGAGAATAGCATCGTTCGCGTCGCCCTTTTTTGCTATTTTTCTCTCATCTCGATCGGCGCAGCTTCCTTCCGGCTCGGACAATGATTATGGTTGTCTCGCGGATTACTTTTAATCGACATCGGCGATTCTTGACGAAACGTACAGTTGCGTTGATAGAATTGATGCTTCTGTATTTTAATTACAAAGATAATTTTTTTTTAATATCTTGGTAAATTTTTAAATTTATTTTATAATAAATTATACTGATTTTTTTTATTATATTATTATTTTTTTATCATTATTCTCTCTCTCTCTCTCTCTCTCTTTTAAAGTTAATGTCGAAACTAATCTCACTTGAAGGAACGTAAGAATCAAAATATCTTATTATTATTTTTGCAAACTTATATCTCTGTTATTTTATCCAAGATTTCTAATTTTTAATTTCAGGGGAGGATGAGGAATGGAGTGATTCAGAGAAAACCCCGTCGGTGAGCAGCGGCGTGGACGGTGGCGGATCCGCGGTGTCAAGTCCAATCGCACCGCCGGTGGCTGAGGAAGACTCGAGTTTACCACCCCCTCCGAGACTCAACCCCCCATCATCCTCGACTAGTTCTTCCACTAGCGAGGATATCAGACAACGCCTGAGTGTGCTTTCGGAGGATACTAGGAAGCGTCTAATCAGCCTTACTGAGGACATCGAGGTATACACTTGTGCCTGATTTTAATTTAATTTTCATTTATATTATTCTAATATTTATGCAATGTTATTATATTATATACATATTCATCGTTGTAAAATTAATATCTTATAAATTCATTTTTTCTCTCTCACTCTCTTAAAAGCTTAAACCTTCTAAAATAAAATTTTTAATAAAAGATTGATTACAATTAAAATTAAGTATGTTATATTAAAATAATTATCTAAACTAAATATTTACAATCATGTGGTCTAAAAATTTGAAAAAAAAATTATATTTATATAAATGAAATTATTATTTTTTTTTTCTTAAAAGAAGTTTTTCTAATTCTTATATAAGTGTTAAAATAATATTTATGCAATAATATGTTATTATATATATTCATTGTTGTAAAATTAATATCTTATAAATTCATTTTTTTCTCTCTTACTCTTTTAAAATCTTGACCCTTCTAAAATAAAATTTTGAATAAAAGATTGATTACTATTAAAATTAAGTATGTTATATTAAAATATATTATATTAAAATAATTATCTAATTAAATATTTATAATTATGTGATCTAAAAATTTGAAAAAAATTATATTTATATAAATGAATTTATTATTCTTTTTCCTAAAAGAAGCTTTTCTTATTCTCATATAAGTGCTAAAATTTTAATAGTTGTTTCTCTGATTTCGCTAGAATCGAGAAATTATTTTTTAAATAAACTTGAATAATTTTAATAAGATCCAAAAATTGTAAAAAATAGTCTCAATTGGATTTTTAACTTAATTTTTGATAAAAAAAAAGAATATTTTTGATATACAGGTCGCTAGGAGCATACGAGACCGCCATGCACCGCTGTCTAGAAACGTGCGAACACGAGAGTCGAGTCCCAAGGACGTCGAGGAGGATCAACAGGCTGTTAAAGAGGACGAATGCCAGCCGAGGCCATCGTCCTCGTCGTCATCGTCCACTGCCATCAGGAGACGGGATTCTGTCTGCCGCAGGGATTCGGAAGACTCCGTCACCGCGATGGCCACTGAGGCCAAGAGGATGAGACTCGATGACGAGGCAGCACCAAGACTGAGACTCAATGCTAGTCTAGCGACGGATCCCGCACTGCGACCCGCCGCTGTCGCCGCGCTTACCGTGAAGCCCGAGAACACGTCGCCGCCGAACCAGACGCCACCGCTTCCAGCTGGACTTCAGAATGGTGATATTATAGTTCCGATCGGATCGATTAATATTTTCTAGCTTTTTTTTCGGCATTTTTAATACAGGAAGAAAATTTTAAATTCAGATTTAAAATTGGAATGTTAGATATTGGAGATTTCCAATTTTTCAAAAATTAGAAAATATATATTTATAAGAATATTTCTAATTTTGTAAGAAATTTTAATATTTATTTTTATTTAATTTTCATTATTGCAATATTTATGCAATTCATTGTTGTAAAATTAATATCTTATAAATTCGTTTTTTCTCTCACTATCTTTTTTGGAAACTTGACCTTTTATTACAATTTTTATTAAAAGATTGATCACAATGATGTTTCCCTTGATTTAATAAGAAAATGAAGTATATTATATTAAAATAATTATCTAATTAAATATTGACAACAATTTAAAACTATCATGTGGTCTAAAAGAAAATTCCTAAATATATATGAGGAACATGAGCTGGTTTCTCAAAATCTAAAACAAGACGATGAGAATAAAAAATAAGACGATGAAATTAATTTCATATCAGCAATCGCATCGGGTCGGCTGTTCGTTCTGCCAACCGATGGCAAGGAGACGATCACGGTGGAGCCAGCGAGGCCAACCGCTCTGATCTGCCCGCCATGCGGTATCCGATTCAGCTCGGCGAGCACCCTCGAGGCTCATCGCACCTTCTACTGCGCCCATCGGCCGCGTGCGGACGAAGACGCGACGAATGACGAGGACGACGACGGCAAGTCCGGCAAATTCGAGGTGCGAAAGGCGTACGCGTGCCCGCACTGCTCGTACAGCGCCGACAAAAAAGTGTCCCTGAATCGCCATATGCGGATGCACGCAGCCTCGCCGGCACCGCCGACGATACCAACGACAGTGTCGGCGAACTCTTCGACGAGCAACCCCGCCAGTCAAACCGCCGCGTCTAATGGTTCTTTGAACGAGGAGGCTGAAAAATACTGCAGGAATTGTGACATTAGATTCAGCTCCTTGAAAACGTACAGGTGCTCTATAAAATATAATAGTTTAAGAAGTTCCCACTTTGTTTTAATTTATAAAAAGAAATCTATTAAAGAAAATATAATCCAAAATGTAACTTAGAAAAACGTATATAGATGTTTTTTTTTTTTTTTTTAATTTAATTTGATCTATTACAGGGCACATAAGACACATTATTGCAGCACCAGGCACGTGGTGAAGGACACATTACCGACGTCAACGGCAACGCCGACATCCTCGGTGAAAGCATCGCCGCCGACCAGCTCGAGTCCTGGTGATTCGCCGCCTCCACAGCCGTGCCTGGCGTTGCCCACCAACCCCATCCTTATCGTACCATACTCGTTGTTTCGCGGCGCGAGCGTCCTCGCCGCGCCGGCACTTCCGGCCCCTGACACAGCGTGCTTCCTTCTGCCAAATGGTTCGTATACATCTCTTCTGCAAATAATTGTGAAGAATAATTTTCAAGCTTCCTAGAAATTTATTTATTTATTTAGTTATTATTATTTTTTTTTTTTTTTTTTTTATTTTGAAGCTTCAAGTTATGTGTTTGACAGTATAAAAAGAATTGCAAGAGCAAATATATATTCTGGAAATCAATATGACATATTAGATAATTGATAACGCGATACATTTATACTTTATAAAAAATAAAACACGTCAGTTAAACGTTTCGTTTTTAGGTTCCCTTCAGCCAATGACGAGGGGCCTCGCTTCCACGACTCAGAATGCGGTAGTGGAGCCACCGGCTGTCCTAAGAGCGGCGAACAAGCCTTCGACGCCGGGATCGGTGGTCGTGACAACATCCACGTCACCATCTGCCTCGGCGCCTCTCGATCTCAGCGTACGTAGATCGCCGGTGCACCAGGACGAGAAGGAGAACAGAATGTCGCCAACGTCGTCATCCCTGCCACCACCTCCAGGCAGTCCTAGATCCAGGGGCAGCGGTAGTCCTAGAACAAGGTCCATCGGCCCGGTGCAGACGGTCACTGTCGCGCCACCCGCGCCCACGGAACTCGCTCTAAGACTCGCCGAGCTGCCGCCACCTCCTGTTCCGGGGGTACTTGTGAAGCAGGGTGTTTCTAGGTAAATTTGAGTCTCTCTAGAAATTTAATTGGGCCTTCGAAATTTGTAAAATTTTTAACTTTAAAATTATATAAAGAGAATTGTAAGCTTTCGATTTTTAAACTTTATGAGATTACATCCTTCCTTTTGATCTTTGTAGGTGCAAGGAATGCAATATCGTGTTTTGTAGACACGAGAATTTTGTTGCTCATAAAAAACATTACTGCCAGGCAAGGGAGACGACGGTGAGTAACAGTCCGCCACCCCCTGGCACGCCCCCGCCGCCCATCTGTGTCCAGCTCATCTGCGCCGCATGCGGCATCAAATTCGCTTCCATGGACAACCTAGTCGCTCACCAGGCGTTTTATTGTCCAAAGAGGCCTGAACCGCAAGAACATCACACGCGGTGTTCTAAGTGCAAGGTAACATTTAAACAGTAAAAAAGAACAAATATTTGAAGAGGTATATAAAAAAATATCTAAAAGATTTGTTAAATGTCTAAAAGATTAGATAATATAAAAAAATGTAAAATTAAAATTTAGAGACCCTTTAAACACACTAAGTGTAACCCTAAAAATTTAGGGTACCTTTTAAATACTCAACTTTTTTAACTTATCTGAAATTTCCATCTTATCTTTATTGAGGACCGGTAATTCTTTTTCTCTTATCGATCTTTCGAAATATTAAATAATTTAATGAGACGAGACGCATGCTTGTCGCAGGCGATAATAGAACCTGGCAGCAATCATACCTGCGCTAGCGGTACGACTGGTGGTTGGCGATGCCCAGTCTGTGGCGCCGTCAGCCCGACGGCCGGTGCTGCCCAGCGTCACATGGATTCCCACCAAGGAGTCAAAGCCTTTCGGTGTACGATCTGCCGTTACAAAGGCAACACTCTACGCGGCATGAGGACTCATATCAGAATGCACTTTGAGAAGCGCGGCACCGATCTACAAGTACCTGCTCTTTCTCTTTCCCTTCTTCTTTTTGAGTATTATTAAACTGAAAAGCACATATATTTGAATTTTTATATAATAATAAGTCTTTGGACAAATACATGGAAATTTTTAACAAAATAAATGTAGGCTGTGTTCCACTAAACGATCACGACACTTACGAGCATTATGTCTGTCTTTATTTAACTTTCGGTCGTGATCGTTTAGTGGAACGCAGCCTTGCTGATCAAACGTATTGTTCGCTTTCAAAATAAATTTGTTTCTATAAAATAAAATAAAAATATATATTTGACAGAATTTGAATAAAATATCAACTATTTGTTTCAGGAGGAGAATTACATAACGTGCGTACTGGATGACGAGGCGACGCTTTCGACACCGGAACCTGCAACTGTCACGACACCGGAGGAGATTCCCGCAGAGATCCAGGTGAACGGTAAAACGGAGATACGGAAGAGCCCGCAACCGCCGCCGCCGCCACCGCCACCACAACCGCTGGTGCCGGCAATCGCTAGCAAGGTGAAGCAGGAACGCGAAGACACGCCACCGCCGGAGGAGAGTTTGGATCCCAGCAAAAGCGGGCCTCGCTATTGTCGCTCTTGTGACATCAGCTTCAATTTTCTGAGCACCTTTATCGCTCATAAGAAGTTTTACTGTTCGAGTCACGCCGGCGAGGCGAGTAACAATAACAATAATAACAACAATAACAATAATGCCAGCGGTCATCCGACACCGCCGCCAACTGGCAGGACCGAGGCGTCGGTGCTGTAAAATTTTCTGTGAAATTTTGTAATCGAACGCGACGAGATCATTTCTCCGTCATTCGTTTTTCCTCCGAGAGAAAAAAAAAAGATTGTATGCTTTAAAATATTTGCCAATATTTAAAAAAATTGATTCTCTCGACAAGTACAAACAATTTTTCTCGAAAGAATCAATTTTGTTAAGTAAATGATAAAGTACATTATATTCTCAAAAATTAATGGTCAAACTAATTCTAAGGAAGTTTATTTAAGTGTGAACATCACATTTTTTTTTTTTTTTTGTTTTGTTTTGAGGGGAGGAAAGAATTTTCAGAAAGAGAAGTGAAACAGAAAGATGCGATGACCGACTAAACACGGGGACTGTTAATTGTTGCCAGTTTATATATAATGAAGGACTATCGCGAACTTTTTAATCGACTGCTACGTTGTGTGATTTTTGTTGATCCAGGGAATCGTTCGTACTTATTATAAGCTGAAGGTATCTATATGTACATAAATATATGCGTATACGCGAGGGTGAGCTCGCAGGAATAGAGGGTAACGCAAACAGAGCCGTAATTAGATAATTATATATAAATTAATATATAATCTACATATGTATACGCGATAATGAAATAATCTTTAATGCAATTGTATAAAAAAAAAGCTTTAATTTTGGTCTCTATAAAAAACTAATATTTGATACTATTTTCTAATTGTTCCAAAATATATGAAATAATATATTAACATATTGTATCTCTATTCATTTTTTATTCCTTTTTTTTCGCATTTGCGTCTTTTTTCCATTTATTTTTTATTCGAGAATTTATTTAAGAGAATAAATAAATTATTGTACAAATAAATAAATAGAGAGAGAGAGAGAGAGAGAGAGAGAGAGAGAGAGAGAGAGAGAGAGAGAGAGAGAGAGAGAGAGCAAAAGAGAGAAAGAGGGGGAGAGAAATCCACATAAATATAAATAAAATAATATTTAAAATTGAAGAATATATCATGTTAATGACACGTATACGGCTCTGCTTGCAAACGATCGTCTCAATGATTGTCACGTCGATTCAATATCCGGAAGAAAAAGAACATACCGAAAAGAATCGACAAGACATCGAAGCGTCCTGTATATATACATATATATATATATAAAGAAATTGACGAACAGAAAAAAAAAGAGCGAGAAAATGTGACCGAGCTAGACGCCAACACAATCGATTGATTGGTCCGGGCGAAGGTGTGCAATCTCATGACTCTCCAATAATCTCCTTAGCATTAATAATCGACATTATATTCTTAAGAACGAATACAATGAGTGTAAAATGTTGTACAGTAGGCAAGTAGAATATTGTGGAGCTGTAGTAATAAGCGATTCTGATACGAATGATACCAATCTCAGCTTGTGAATCTGCTAAGTTACATTGCGCAACTATAACGCACAACATATAATTTATATATATAAATATATAAATAATAATGTTGTTGCGTCCACATTTACGGATAATAATAATGCGAATGCGTCGGTAAACATTTATTATGCGAAGAAATTTAAAATTCATTTAGCATCGTTAATCCATAGTAAGAATCTATTCTTGACGAATCTAAAGTTTCCTCATTAAACCTTTTCCCTTGATAACCATCATTTATTCATCATCATTTTTAAAAATTTGTCATCAAATATATTTTGATTACGAAAAATAAGTTTAACAAATAAAATCACAAGTATAAGATTTTGTTAATTATATGTTCTTAAAACTTATTGTATTTTTAATAGTTGCAAGTAAATAACTTTGTCAAGACAAGATTAATTTAAAAAAGAATATTTAGAAAAATCTTATTGTGACAGGCCTTGTATATACATTACAGTGAATGTAAACAGAAAGGATGACGATCTCAAAATAACATTTTCTCCGTTCAACATTTGAATTTGTACGACGCACTCAGATTCGATCAAAAGCATCGTACGTGTTCGCAAAGTATCCCTCGTTGCAGGGCGCGTGAATGTAAAATAAATTAGAATTAAGGCCAGTGTTACGTGTATACGCAATGTACTACTCATATCATATGACGAACTCGTTAATAATTAAAAGACGTCGATCTGTCTTTTAGCAGCGATTGCCTGCACAGCGAATTTCATGGCGAGAGATATCTAAATATCGCGACGAATGTTTTGCAAAGATAAGTAATCCCATCACATCGTCCGGAGATTTACTCTCTTTCTTCCATATTCCAGATATCATTAGACATTTAATTTTTCTCTTCGAGCCATGAAATATCTTGTCGAATGTTACGTTATTAATTGCCCGGATCTTTATACTGCCCGAAATGATTTCGCAGATGGTGCGAAATCGCGCATGTGTACGGAAAAATTTGTAAATCCCCATCTGGTACTTCCAATAACTTGTTATAATATGCTATAAATCTGGTGTATATCACATTACATGCCATATCCATGATGACAAAACAGCTCTTTCTTCAACGATACATACATATATCCTATAACATCCTTTTTGGAATTGATCACCTAATTCTCTCTCTTGAACAAGTGCAAATGTTTACACAATCTAATTAAGAGTCTATTTTTAAACTTTAATAATTTTCTTCTAATGTCTAAAAATTTTTTTAGAGTCACAAAACGATGAGATTTAATAAACAGGATTAAGTTCATTTACGATTTGAAAAATAAATATATGCTTCCATAATTTTGCGTGATCAATTCCTTCATTTCTAGCCTTAGCTTTTTTTTGCCCGTTTTTATTTTGATAAACAGTTCTTATTTTTCACACGCGAGATATACATCTATCAAAGATATATAATAAAAAAAAGTCTATAATAAATTACAAATAAAATATGCTATTTACAATTTATTTATTTCTTTTTTTTGTTGGGAGAATTGAGACTAAAGTACCTGCTAAAGGAATGCTTATTGTAAACTTCAACAAGAGGTTTGTAAAATTTATAAAATTATCTAAAGATATTTGCAAAGATATTTAGCTACACTTTAATATTAAGTTTCTTACTTAGACATAACATATAGGACTTTCAACTGATAAACAATTAATTTAATTCTTCCAACCAAATTTTATAAATCATTACATACTTTTATAATTAATCTATTAAGTATATTAAGCCTTTAGTTGCGATGTACTTTACCTGAAAATTATTTCTTGTGGGATGATAGCCATATTCATAATTTCCACAACTGATAATCAAGATCGAACAAGAGGTTATTTTAACATGTGTATGTGTATATATATATATATATGCCTCTCGCAACTAAAGGATTAACAGATTTTTATAATATTCCCATCGATTCATCACTTGAATAATTTGACGACCTTCCTTCATCGTCTGACAAATTACTATTGGAATCGTCGTTATATTCAGCCTGTATTATTTTTCTATATTCAGCGTAACTGCGTCCATATATCTCTTTATCTTCTTCTTCTCTAGGATCAATATAGGAATATTCATCTTCATCATCATTAGAACAATCGGAATCATAATCTTCATCGCTGAAATCAGTATCAGGATAATCATTTCTCCAATTGGATTCTGCATTTGAATCTTCTGAAGAGGCTTCACTGACATCGTCAGCATCATAATATGGGTAGTCTGGTGGTTCCTGTACCAATATTTCATTGTTCTCAAACCATACATCCTCATCATTAGTTGGTCCACAGTATAAATCAAACACAAAATCTTCAATATCCTAAAATTTCATATATATCCATTTTATTTGTGTCTCATACAGATATATTTTACATTTTACTCAAATATTTGCTCTCTTCCAGAAATTAGTTTATGTATACATATAATTTCTTTCTTTTATTTTTATATTTAAAGAATTATATGTATACTTTTTTATTTAGTTTCATGTTTACTTCTTATCATATCGAGCTACTTGTTTTGTTTGCAATAAAAAATTAATGTTTTAATTTAAATCTTTATTTAAAAATATACAGATTGCAAATATTAATGTAAATATTTTTGCAGCAATTTTTATATGACTCACCTCTGTTTGTTGTGCATTCTGCTTTGCTGTACCGGAAACACTCCAGGAATCCTCTACATCTATGAGCGTCAGCCATTTATCCTCTGTCTTTTCTTCATTTAACATATCCTGAGAACGCTGACAATTAACAACTTTGTACCTTTCTACCAATGGATCTGCTCCTATCCATTTCTTGTTTGAAATATTTGCAGAATAACTGGCATCACATGTCCGTTTGACACCAATTTTCACTAATTCTGCATGAATTTGGGGCATAACTTTGGCTACATGTTGCGCAACATCTTCGGTCTGAAATTAGATATTTCACAAAATGTTGCAATATTTTTAATGAATCAATACTCGTAGTGTTTCATTCGTTAAATATTAATTAAAATTAAAAAATTAGTTTGAGTAGTCTAGTTTATAAATTTTTTACACAATTTAAGATAAATAACTGTTTTAAAAATATACTTCTAAAAAGGCCTCCCCCTTGTCCAAGTTTCAAGAATTCAGTTGCAAAATATAAAAGATGAGAAATGATCTTTATACAATGCTTTATTATATATGTATATCATTTTATATGTATATATACACATTTTCATTCACATATATATATATATACACGCTTCCTTTTTAATGTTTTGTAATTATGGAATTAACCTAGATTTATAAGTTGAAATCGCGATCTATGGGTGCGCAGAGGATATTTCTGATAGCGATACGCGTTAACTGTATTATATAAATCATTCTCACCGGATCTGTGAGCGTCCCAGCAAATTGAACGACCGTTTGGATGGCGGGCTCGCTCTCGTCCAAAACGGGCGACCCAGTTCTCGCACGTTTACACGCGATCACCAGTTTGTCGAGCGGACTGTCGGAATTTTTGCGTTTCACGCGCAAAACTGCTGTCATTTTCGATGCGTAAATTATCTTGCCCTTGATTAATTTTCGTTTACCAATTGTCACGCTACTTGCAAAGGTGCGCAATAGTAATATCCTTTAGACTTCTTCCTCCTTCCTCCTCGTTTTGCGTTTTGCTACGGATGGAATTATGGAATTATGGAGTATATAAATCCTCCATTTGACAAAGTGACAGCTAGAGTGGTAACTCAAGTGCACGTTTTAGTTTAGGACGTTGGAGTGAATTTTTGATTGGTCTTTGACTATAAGTTGGTTGTTAAAGTCACTAGATTTATATAGTGACTTTAACTTATATAATTAAAGGTCAAAATAAAGTAGCGTTTGGTAAACTAGAAATTTTTCCTCCTTTTCTCCTGATTGGTCAGTTAAATGCCACTTTACCTCATTGGTGGATTTTCAAACGCACCCTTGCGCGAAAAATCTTAGGACCTCATGCTTGCACGTGCTTGCATCAATGCAAATCATTTATTTGACAAATATATACGTAAGTTCTCTCTACTTTACTGTTGTATTAAACGCTTGTATTAATCATCGATGAGTTAAATGTGATAGAAGAAAGAATTTTATAAGCGTCTGAATTTATGATAAATGAAATCTTTAAAGTACATTATTTTGTTAGAGGTTACCCACTTATTCTTTTTATTTATTTAGATTAAAAATGGCTACATCATTAGCGGCGCAACTTAAAAAATTAAGAACTCCGCAGACGAATTTATTGCTGCAAGATAAGAAACGTCCAAGTTTACTGTTTGATCCAAAGGAAGCTGCAAATTTTGACAGAGACACTGTATTGAGTATAGGTTAGTTTCTTGCTGACAAAATTTTATACACATTTTTATGAATAATATTATACATTTTTTGTTTGGCGATTAATTTTTACATCAGATTCTGTTTTATATTTAATCGTTTTAATAAGCAAATTTTGAAGGATTATAGAATTTGAAAGCAATATAAAAGTTTAAAAAGATATTTTTTTAAATTATAGAGATTTTTTTTTTGGACCTTTATATAATATGTTTATCTAACTTTTATTTATTTTATATTTAAATAATAATTCTGAATAACATGAAATTTTATGCAAAAGAGAATATTTATGCTTGTAAAATATAAATCTCTAAACAAATTTCTAATTACATATATTTAATCACATATTTCTATCTATTTAGGTCAGCATGGTCTGCAAGAATTAGTAAAACTCTCCGTATTCTTTGAAGACTTTAACACAACATTATTTGCACAGAGCACTGTAAACTTTGAACGTGCTGTTCAAGATGCTACAGTGAACAAAAAACTAGATGCAGAGATTGCAAAGTTTCTGTTGTTACTCTCTCCTTATTTTTTATTGAGTGCATCACACAAAGCTCTGGAATGGCTGATATACAGATACTATATTCATCAATACAATCAAGATCAGTTTATACTTTTGATTTTGCCATATCATGAAACTCGAATATTTGTCAGGTATGTATTATTGAAATAAGATATCAGAATGAAATCAACTTAAAAACATAATGTTTAATTTGCATCATTTGTTAATTTCTCATTTTTTTCTTAAATGTTAATTTCATAATATTGTGCAATAATTATACATAAAAAATCCAAAATTTTAATTAAATTTTTTCATCTTATTAATTGTATATATATTATTTATTGTATATTTATTATTTCATATATATATATGTACAAATATTATGTTGAAAATGTTATATTTTAATCTTAACTTTTTATGAAAGCATTATTCTTCTTTTAATATAACTGTACATTTGTAATTATAAAACAATTAAGTTTTTTTTCTTAAATTTGCCAATTTTTTTTTTTAAGAGCTCTGCAGTTGATAGATTTGTCAGACGAAGGTGACAAATGGCATTGGCTGGCGCCTCTGCAGAAACGTGGTGTACCATTAACTTCGGGTACTCTTGTTAATCGCGTGAGCACTGACAACGGACTTCTGAAGATGTTGTGCAGTCATGTGATATCCGCTGTGGAGACTTATTCTACTCAGGCGTCCTGTTTAACCACTTTGTACGCCTTTTACACCACTGTAATATTGGGCATGATTGAACAAGTATTTGTTACAGAGGTTCAAGTGAATCATTTGTTGCCAACTCTACTGTACAGCCTGAAAAGTCCCATTCCCGATCTTGCTTCTAGCAGCTACATGATCATCGCAAGACTGACAATGAAGGTAATTTAATTTTCTTTATGTGTGTGCTGGTTTAATTTTTGTTTTTTTATTTATATATATATATTTATTTTAAAAATTTGCTTGGTTAATAAATCGATTTTATAGTACAGTATAAATATTTCTACAAAAATATATAATATTTCTACAAATTTAGATTATTTATAGATGTTATAAATGATGATAAATTTTTGGAAGTTTATAAAGAGAAAAATAATATTTGCCTTTAAAAAATTATATTAGTTTTTCGCAAATATTAACGTTACTAAAATTAAAATATAACGTTATTACATTATTACTTTTATTTTTTTATTATTAAAATATAAATTTTATATCATTTTATTTTTTTGATATTGTTGAAATATATATAATATTAATTACGTGTGTATGAAATTTATAGGTGAAATTTAACACCGATACCACAGAAAAATTGCTGCTGAAGATTTTCAAAAAGACACATCTAAAAGAGGAAGCTACAGTTCTTCTGCTTCATCTCTATCAATCTCCGATTAATCGATTGACTGTTTTACCACAAAGTTTAGTTCTTCAACTATCGAATTTATCTTGGTTTGTGGAAACAATTGTCAAGATTCATTCGTCGGGCGTTAATACATCACAATTCATCGTATGTTTTCTTCAGGCAGCTTGCCAAGTCGTCATCGAAAATCCTGAGGATACTGTCGATGTTCAGAATATGATCGGCGACATGCTATTACGCATCAATTTAGACAATGACGCAGTGGATGCAATTTTGCCAAGTATACATACGTTTCTCAAGAATGAGACTTCGAAGACAGCAAAGGACTTTTCAGCGAGGTTTTATAAAAATCTTGAGAGCAATTATCCAGAAAGGTTTGACAAGTATCTGAAAAAGCTGATGAAGCAGGGCGACAAAGACTCTAAGAAAACGTTGCACTTTCTTACTTCTTGGCCTTTTTGTACCAAAGAGGCACAGGATTCCGTTGAGATTCTAAATAAATTGACGCACATCAGCGCTGAGCAACGAGTGGTCGCCCTCGAGATTCTTGCTAAGAACAACGTGAATGTACCTGAGAGCTTTCGCGAAATGATGACTAGTACGCTTCAAGCTAGATTCTACGACAGCGACATTAATGTCGTGAACACCTTATTGTCTTTTACCACGAAGAGACTGATCAGTTTACTGCCCACGGATACCCTGGTGGATGAATTGTTGGTCTTGTTATCAACATGTCACACATCGTCAAGGAAAATGCTGGCTAAACCAGCACTGAAGATACTTTTGGAGCTTTGCGAAGAAAGTGATGATACCAGTATCTTTATAACGGCCTTGCCGTATCTATTTCCTGCCACGAATAAGGATGTAGAGGTCGCCATGGAGGTACTTCGTTCGAACTTTGCCAAAAATAATACATATATGCAACATATATTAGAGGACATTCGCAAATCTAAATTAGTGAATGCTGAAGCGATTACTTCCACTGCTTTTCACAATATTTTGAATCACGAGTTACTACCACCTACGGAGGACATATTGAATTCTATGCGGCAACAGATCTCGCACGGCGACGCGGCATCTTTATTTTTTAACATGATTCTATTAGGATCAGTCTGTAGAGTACCTGTAGGTTCAATGCCGGCCAAAACTGCGCGCGACGTTATCGAGATCGCCGCAAAGATGATTAAGACGTACTCGCGCGTTAAATTATTGCGCGATTGCAACAATATTACTGGTAACAACATCCTGATGGCATTAACACTTACATCCGAGGGTATCCTGCCGTTGCAGGTAGGTACTTATGTTCTGGAAATGGTTCACAGACGATTAAATATCAAGTCTGACTCGAAACTTGATTTTGATAACAACGCAGAGAGAAGTAATCTAATCTTGCGACTTCTGGAGATGTTCATCGAAGGTATGAACAATCGTCATTGGCGGAAACATTATTCCAGATGCCTGCAGATTTTCTTTCAACTTCACTTTTCTACGGTAAAGGATCTTATCTGTTTCCTCGCACAGCTCTATGTAGAACCCATTAAGGTGCAGACGTCCTATCACTGTCTGCAAATCTCCTTGCTATTGTTGAACGTGTGCAAATCTGTTCAATGGGCGTTTCAAGATCAGGACTTCGTAACTAATCTGTTGCTCTCATTGGCAAGACGCAACAATGATTGTAGAATGGTGGCGTTAGAAATTCTAAAGAAATTGACGCAGACTTTCAGCTTCACCACAGAACCATTCTTCGTATTGCTTCAAGAACTAGCAACAAGGAGTACTGAGTTTTCTCAAGACCCTGACCAGCTCTCTCTGAGCCTCTATGTTCTTCTCTCGCCTGATCCCGATGTATCTTATCAAGTGAAACAACGTAAAAAGCTGCAGCAGGCTCAAAAATTGCTGTTCAATATGGTGATGCAGCAAGACGAAGCATCAAAAATTCCTATGTACCGTAGATCGCAATTGCTTGACGTGTTAGTACACGTTAACAGTGCTGAAATTCTCCAACAACTAGCACCGTTAGGTCTTCAACTTCTACAGAAATTAACGGAGGATCCTAAAAATAAATCGGCTGCTAGTGCTTTGCGAAATATATTACAACGTTTCAATTCAATTACAGTCAGCGCTTTGAATAATCAAGAAGTATGGTCATTATTCGAAGCGAGTATTTTGACGCACGAACTTCGAGCGGTCACGGAATCCGGTGAGCAAAAATCACCGAGCATTGTATTGTTGAAGCAGATTGACGAAATATTCTTTGAGAGGGCCGGTAAAATATCTAGCGATTTTCAAGCAAAGATCTTGTCGAAGATGTTGGACGTGGTGACCGATTGCGAGATCAGTAGCGTAATCTCTGCCGTTGGCAGAGCGATCCGTCGAATTCGCATCGATGCGACACTCGTAACGTCAGAATTGCAGACGATGAAACTGAAGAGCCAGGAGGAATCAACCGACCTGGAAGCGACGGCGAGCGCGAGAAAGCGGAAGAAACGGCAGAGTCAGATTCAATTGGCGAATCCGGCGATGGTGCATGGTCGAGCATGGAAGCGCGGCGTCGCTCTGCTGGAATTTATGCAATGCGCTGATAACATCGAGCACGAAGAATTACTCTACAAAGTGCTGTTCGATCTGCTCAACATCTGTTTGAGCTTGGAGGAGCAGAGCCCGGTCGAGTATACGAACCAACTGATTCTCTCGACAATCCATCGGCTGATGACGAAAGGACTACCAGTGCGTGATGCTGATTCGCAAATCGCACTCATCACTAAATGCATTAGAACATCGCGTAATCCACAGACACATCATCATGCGCTACTCGTATTAGTTGAATTGTTGAAAAGCGTGCATGTGCATCGCGCTCTTCTCAACATTATGCCAATTTTCACATTTATGGGCAGTACAGTAGTGCGCCAGGATGACGCCTATTCTATTCAGATCATTTCCAAAACCCTGGAAACGGTGGTGCCGATTGTGAACGCAGCCGATAACGAGATACACGCCTGCGAATTGCTAAGAACCTTCGTCGTCTCTCTACCGCATATCCCCGAGCATAGACGGACGCCACTCTTCGTCAAACTGCTGCAACTTCTCGAGAACCATTTATACTTATATTATCTGCTCACATTCGAAAATCATGTGATGAAGCTTGCGAATCAGAGGACCGAACAATCAGCGCAACAATTAGATTTTGCTCTTCAGGTGTCCCAAGAGTTTTTACCGCAGCAATTGCTTGAGGTTAGTCATGATTAGTTAATTAGTAATGATTAATCTTGTTGAATAAAAAACATCTTTGAATTTTTGAAATTTTAATAACAGGAATAAATTTTTTTTAAGAAATAATATATAAGTAAAAGAGCATTATTTTTATGTATTGAGAGATAAAATAGAAATCTTTTCTAGATTTGCGTGAAGGTCATCGAGTTCATCAAGGTTCTCCCAATTGATATCGAGGATGAACAGGGGAGAAAGGCGGCGATAAAGTTCCCATATAAATACATTTATGACGTGACAAAGTCAATGCCGAAAAGTCTTCGGCATTATAAGATAACGGCCGTGCAATTCCTCAGCAACCTCTTATCATCTCAGAATTTCATTAATCGCGTAGCCGTGCTGAGTCAGGAGGAGGCGAACGAGATGAATGGATACTATGATCGTCTAACGATCGAAATAATTTTGTTTATTCAGATTATTTCAAAGACCGCCGATCAACATCAGAATAAACCGAGCGCTAAATATTGGAAAGTGTTACTGCATCATTTATATGACTTGCTGGATAAAGTAAATAATTTACTGCCAAACGCTCTGTTCTTGAAGAGTATCAAGAACTTGTTGGAACATGAACTATTGTCTGTTAATAAGAAGGCGCTGGAACTGTTGAACGCGAGATTATCTCAAAGGAAATTTAACGATGAAGATCACATTGATCTTCTGAGCCTAATCAAATCTTTGATGAACTTCTTGGACAGTGATGTGAAGGCCGAGAGCCCAGAACAAGAGATTGTTCAACAGACGGTGCTGATATCATTGAAACATTTAGCGAAACTGCTAGCTATTGATCATCCCGCTGTTTTTAAACCGGTATAACTAATTCTATAAAATTTATAAAAATAATTATTTCAATATTACGTGCCTGATTGATTATGTTTAACATTATTAATAATTATTCGCAGATTCTGGATATGACGACAGAATTACTGCGATCGAAAGATGGTCCAGTATTAGCCAGCGCGGCGTTATGCGTCGCAGAACTATGCAGTTCTATGAGAACGCATGCTCTATACTCGCTGAATAAATTCGTGCCAGCGATTTTAAAGTTACTGGAAACTCATTGTCATCAGGACCATCACGTGCCAGACGTGATGGTCATCAGCATCGTAAGTGCCTTGCAGAAAATAGTGGAGTCGTTGGGAAATTTCCTGTCACTCTATTTGGATCAACTCTTGTCTGAATTGACCACGTTAAGTTCTCTGTACACGGATACAGAGCATCCAAAGGTATTTATAATTTCCATTTCTATCAAGAGTCTTAAGATACAGAAAGTTAGTCTTATCTTTCATGTAGCAAAATTAATCTTAAATATCGTGTTTTATAAAAAATGACATTTTCTGTATCACAATCAATTAATTATTATTATTTGTAAAAATATATTTCTAATGTTTCACAGATTTTGTCTTGTTAAATTTTAATCGAATCCTTTTGAAATGTGATTGTTTCACATATTATATTGTTTGTGCAGATCGATGTTATAGTTTCACGACTGAAATTGACGACGCAAAAGTTATCAAATTGTATACCTCTGCGAGTGTTGCTGCCAGCTGTCAATAGGACTTATCAGATCCTATTACATAAAAAATCTTATCAGTGTATACCATCGTTGATGAGCGTACTAGCTGAGTCGTTTGAAAACGTGCAACCGGCGGACTTGAAGGTAGAAATTGACAATCTTGCCACCTTCTTTCTGGAAGTATTTCAATTTCGAGAACATATCGAAAACATCGAAGATAAAATGAAGACGGACGAGGATGTCGAAATTACTTTGAAAGATATCGTTGCAGTCGAAGAAAGCGCCAGTAAAACATTGGTAGCGTTGGTTTTGAAATTGAGCGAAGTAACTTTCAAGCCGTTATACAATAAATTCTATGGATGGGCAGCGAATGATACGCAACACAAGCACCGAAACATAACTTTCTACAGGTATAAAAAATCAATTTCAGACAAGCATATATATGATTACTTTAATAAGATATGATAATGCGATCTTTTCATTTCTCAGACTATCGGCGAATATAGCGGAATGCTTGAAATCTCTGTTCGTCCTCTTCGCCGGACTCTTTCTGAAGCACGCGGCGTCGTTGTTGAATAGCAACAACACATTCGTCACAGACAGTCCACAGGAACTGACACTTCCCGACGAGTCGAGCAGAATCGAACTGGTAGAGGCGATTTTGCTGACGCTTCACCGAGTTTTCAATTACGACGCGCATAATTTCGTTAGTCAAGATCGATTCGAGATCCTCATGCAGCCAATAGTGAACCAAGTAGAAAACACGATGGGCACGAAAGAAGAATACGAGAGTCGAGCCAATCAGCTCATCGTACCTTGCATAGCCTCCTTTGCCAGTGCTATCCCTGACGACTCGTTGCACAAACAGCTGGTTTATCAGATATTGCTAAAGACTAGGCATGCAAAGCCTTATGTTAGAAGTACTGCGTTAAATGCATTGGTAAGACAGGACATCACGATTAAATTCTTTATTATTTGAATAATTTGGATAACATAATTACATATTGCGAGCGGCAGTTGTTTATTTTAACATTTATCGAGATATCAATTGATCGTTAGTATCATACTAACAATAAGTAAATTTGATAATTTAATGTGTAAAGAATTAGTTATAAATACTAAAAAATTATTTTAATATAATTAATATAATAAAAAATCATGATATATATACATAGGTGGAAATCGCGAGAAAGCTTGGGGAAGATTTTATGCCACTGTTGCCAGAAACTGTGCCATTCTTGGCGGAATTGTTGGAAGATGAAGATGAGATTACGGAAAAGTGCGCGCAAAATGCTGTTCGTACTTTGGAAGATATTCTAGGCGAGCCTTTACAGAAATATTTTTAAATTTCACATAAAAAATGTAAAAAGAAATATAAACGTGTAAATATTAATTATATATTAGTTCTATTTTCAAATAAACATAAAAATTTATAATCGTATAATTATATAATTTATAATTATTTTCTTTTTCAGTTTATGATATTTGTAAAATGGTTATATCTACTTAAAATGAAGTAATAGAAATTTATTTAAAATTAAAGTAAATTTATATTATATTTCGTGAGTATAAAATAAATAATTAAAAGATGTCACAAATAAAAAGTTAACAAATGTATGCGAATGATTATTTGATAAGCAAAAGAAATTTTTTTAGTTTTTGAAAAATTAATAGGTGATGTCTTTTAATTACCAGGTTACATAATCAGCTGATTAAAAATTTTAATCCAAGACAAAAATGATAACATAAATACACAAACAATTACTAAGAAAACATTGATTTATTTTTAACTTATCCACAAATTGGACGAAATATAGAATATATATTATTTCCTTATATTATAGTACAGAGTAAGTGTGTACGTAAAGTCATGATGTAGTAGGCTCGTAAGTTATACAGTATCGAACCAATATAGTCCGTTTATATTTAAAACGGCACCTGAGAACACTGGATCTTGTTTTTTAGCTCTAAAAGTAGCTGTTTATATTCTTGAATATTTCTCTAAATGAAATTTTAAAAAGTATGTTTAAAGATGCATTTGTTTTACACATGACATGAATCGAATATATTTAAATACGCGAGAAAAATGAGTAGCAGATGCTTTGTTGTTTGCTTCAAAACATGCTATAAAATGAATTTTTAATTTATTCTCTGAATTTTCCTGCACTTTTAATATTATGAACACAATGTTGTTTAATTTTTCTCGAATATATAAAGAAAATTTCAGAATTTAGACAGCCACTTTTTGCACTAAAATGCACAGTAAAATCACGTGCGACATCGTCCTTGAATGCTATGAAAAGACATTTTTTTTTCTCTGCTTTATCGAGCGTGACTTGTATTAATTGCGTCGAACCATCGCGATAACTTTGAAGTCTTCAAAAATCGACTTTGTAGGAGACGTTTTTGCAATAACTTCCATGTGGACTTCGATGATTCCTCGCCGATACCAGTAGCCACTGGTATGCAATTAGTCCGGGTTCCTGGAAGTCACACTTGGGGCACATCCGCCGGACCTCGAAGGGCCATTTCTTCGTTTTGCGTCGAGGCTGGAAGTCTTCTGAAATGAAAAAAAAAAAAAAAAAAAGATTTAGTATTATATTTCTCTCGCTCGTATATCTCGTTTAATTAATGTGATTTTTCTGTAAAAATTTCATTTTAATATACATAGTATATCAAAGTAAAAATTAAAACTCGTGATACATTTCTCGTCTTTTTTATCGAAAACTATTTCACATGAATTTGCGAATCTGCGTGCATCGCGTGTCGCTATTTAAAAATATAAAACGCATTATATACTTTGTACAATTTCGCGTAATTATGAAAATCAAATTGTAACATAGATCAGATGCTTCTAATTAGTGTAAATCAATTCAGTAATTAATTCAGGCAATCTCTTTAAAAAAAAAAAAAAAAAATATGTACGTTCAAAAATTCGAACGAAACTAACTACTCGTTACATTTTATTTTATTCGCTTACTCATATTCCGTAAAATTATATATCCGCGTGACGAAATCATGTTGAAAACACGCGAGCGTTACAAAAGTTATTTTATATATATATTTATTGTGTATACATTCCGATCGTGCTCGGTACCGAGTGAGTGTGTTTACATTCCTACGTTTTTTTTCGCGCGACGCGCGCGCCTACAGCCGGCGCCTCGAGCCTCGAGCCTCGAGCCTCGACTAGCGGCTGTGTCCCGTGTCATTGACGCGTCAGACACGAGACGCTGCGCATGTATCACCTCCTCCGTCCGCGATAAGTACGTAGAAAACTGCGAGAACGATACTTTCCCACGAATGATCATCCCCGCATAACGAATGTGAGCGATATCTTGTAAGTGAGCATAATAATGACACGGCTAGCTACGGTCCGAAATATCCAAATACGTCATAAGTACATTGATTCGTTTGTCACGTAGGAATTGAAACTATAACGGGGAATCAATATTTATCGTCTCATCGTACGGCTTATTTATCCATAATTAGTATCTTTTATATTTGAACTTTTCTTGTGTCATCAAGTATAAGATTATACAATTTGAATAATTATTGCATTTTTGAAGAGAGAGAGAGAGAGAGAAAGAAAGAGAATGTTTTACGCGCTCTCTCTCTCTCTCTTTCTCTTTCGATATATTTCGTCAGATATTTGAACTTCCGTATTAATTTAAATACATTCGCTCGCCATTTTGGCTGGGAAAACCGCCATACACGAGCTGGTATATTTACATGATTTATTAATAATACGTGATTTGCAGGATTTATATAAATGTAGGAAATACGTTGTGCATTGCCGATTATGAAATATATAATTTTGATCGATACATTATTATTATTATTATTATTAGTCATTGATTCGATTTTGCACGGTATTGCCAATTCTAAAACTTAAATGTAACAAAAGCATCGTGCGTTAAAGTTTATGTACGGGTGAAGTTTATAGCAAGTACTAACGTGACGTAACATGACGTAACGTGACGTCACGCGTTGGGCCCACTCATACGTTATCCGTTGCAATAGTCAAGTGACGTCGCGAGTGTGGTAAGGATAATATTCGTATTTTTGTATCGCGTGTGTAGAATAGTAAAAAAAAATAAACGCGGCGGGACTGTCGTTCAAAGTGTCGCGCGTGTCAGTATCGTATTAATTAGTGCGCGTATGTTCTTAATTAAAGTCGTTGGCGAATTATCGTATAAATGTGTGTGCGCGCGCGTGCCTCTCATAAAGAAGAAGTAATTTAATTTAATGGAGGATCAGGAGAGGAGAGAAAGGCTAAGATGACGTCAAATATTGGCTGCGCAACTGTGAGTAAACAATATTATAACTTTTTTTTATTTATCATTTGTTAATTGTTAGATATTGATTGTTCGTTCATTTCTGCGACATTGTGTCACATTTTATGGTAATATATTATATTTCAAAAGTTGAACCAATATAAGTACGTATAGGTATGTATATTTTACAAAGTAAAATTGATTCGTTTGTCTTCTAAGAAATTTAATTATTTAAGAGCTATAATATAAAATTAGTAAAATTATTATACGAGGAATATATTCAAAATTAAATAATAAAATTTAATTAAAATTTAAAATTACATTTCTTTTAATTATTTTCATTATTATTGTCATTGATTAATTTTTCTTACAAAACGATCGAGTCTAGTCGTATCAAATACATTCACATTGTCAATTGCTATTTTTCATCTATTTATATTTCGTATAATCTATATTTAGCAAATATTTCAATGAGATAGAAGTTCAATGAGATGAAACGAGTTCACTTACCTCTTTCTAAATTGGAAGATGATATAAACAATGATTGCATTGCCGACGAACAGCAAAGCAATTAGAACCGTTGGCAGCACAACGTCTGTAACGTAATAAAGATTTGATTAAAATCGATTGGTTTACGTGCTGTCATCGTGTTGATTCAATTTAGTTGTATACTTTGATCGTGTCCATTCAAAACCTCTTAAGAATTACTATCAGTATTATTGTTATATGTAAATACTAATAATATCATCGAGATTGTTTGACATTTATATTAATGTGTGTGTGGATTAATAATATAAAAAGTTAATGTTCACGCGCGATATATTCATACTGATAATAAAACCGTCAATTTGATAATATGAAATATTTATATCAAACACATTTTACACGTGCATAACATAAAACATGTTTCATTGGAATATATTTATATTAAAAATATGATAAATTTCTATTTATATTAAGTTGATTATTAATTATATATATCTTACATATAATCATAACATTAACAGAAGTGTCCTTTGATGAGAGAAACTGATATATTTTGCCATAACAATATATATTTAAAATAATTTTTAATTAGTTACATGTTATTAATTATATTAGGTAAATGTTAATTTTTTTTAAATACTTTATCTTTAAAGATAAAAATAATTGGATTAAAATAATGTATCATTAACAATAAATCTGATAAGATATCGATATAATAATGAGATGTTTACTTCGATATAAAAATTCGTATAAGATATATATATATATATATATATATAGAAAACATGAAAACTATTATACTGATAGTAATTCTGCGAGAGGCTTATCATTTAGATCTCACGTCATCTCTCGCCGACCATTATCAATTGTAGCTGAACTTTGGACACTACGGTGAGTAACTGACCAAAGTTTCTTTTAGTTTACAAGCCTGTTTATTGATTTATAATTCGTGCACTTTCGTCATGTCGTCATCTTTCAGCGCCGTTTGTTTCTATCAAAATTTTTATGCTATGTTTGATATAAAAGCTGCGAATTAATTACAAATGGTATACTTAAAATCAGTTATAAACAATACATTTTAATGCCAATTATAAATAATATATTTAATAATTCTTTTCTTATAATAGCCTGACATGAGTTATGAAATAAATCTTGTGACATAAAAAAATAGAATTGTTTTATTTTTATATTTTGACTATACAATATATTTTGTGCTATTTTGAGTCACAGATTACGTTCTTAATTTAACGTTCGTTTATCATATTCAAATTTCTAAGCATACTTCATGTTTAAAAAAAGTCTCTTTGTACCTACAGAAGCATATTGAAATATTGAGTATTATATATTATGTACATAAATTGACGATATAGACATGACGAAGCTCGATTTATATTACCAAGCGAACTTGGTATAAATTTATATTCGTTCGACATTATCTTCGAGCAAAAACCGCAGTAAATACAAGTTTTGCATATGCAATCAATAATGCAAAAAATTAATTATTTTTGCAAGCGGTCTTTGGATTGAAATTGCGGACTGCAATAGTATTTTGATTTCGCTACATAAATGTATCTAGGCAATTTCCATTGATAAAATGTACAAATAACAATAAATAAAAATAACCAAGAACTATTTTATAATTATGTTTGACTGTATTTTATCGCGTTATTTGGACTTTTTGAAGCTAAAATTTCTTGAATAATTGAATCTATTTGAAGTTCGTATTGAAAAATATTATCACTCGCAATCAATGATCTTTTTAATTTTCTACTTTATCTTATCATTAATTATGTAAGAAATTTAATCGCAATGTTTCTTTTCAATAATTCTTTATTACTTTGTTGTATAGTTGACTAAAGTTGAAATTAGATAAAATAAAAATTTTACCCCAAGATTTTTAACTTGATATTAATTTAATAGGAGAAATACATAAAATTTTGAAAATTTTTTTTATAAATAAAAAATATATTAATTGTAATTTTTTTTCTAAAAGTTATAAATATTAATTTTCCTTTTAAAATGGTAACAAATTTCATTAAAGTAAAGATCAATTATTATTGCATAAAAGTATCGTCAAAAAAGAGAATCTGCCTAAATTAAGTTTTTTTTTTATAAAATATCTGTACTTAGTTTTCAACAATTTTTATTAAAGCATTTCTTGTAATAAAAGTTACATATTTCACCATATTATTAAATTCTTTGAAGTTCCTTGTATTTTAATATCGTCTCATATTTTTGCTGGATTATACATATTCACACAGATTAAAACATATAACTTCATGAAGTTGGCCTTTGCTTCGAAAAAATATTTTACTGCAATTTTGCTTTAATGAAATTATTTAAAATTATAAGAGGAGTGAAACGTTTCTCAATTTACGTGACAACAAGCATTTATATGTCACAAATTCACGAAACACTGGCGTCACTTTGATAACACATCAGATTCAGATAACATAGTAATAATTTGGAACGATTATCAGATTAATCAATCACAACTGTCAATCAAGATTGAATCAAATAGTAATCTTGCGAACGTAGAAACCGTCATCACGTTATGCTACGTAAAAATATAAATTTAGTTCACTGACCTACGACGTAGTCCGCTTGCTTCATCATGGCCGATTGCGCCGAATCCATAATGGGGTTGCTGCTACCACTCGCGACTGCGTCCTCGCCACGTCCTATTCTTACCCCCGTCCCGAGAATATTGTCCCCAGACAGGCTTGACAGATGATGATGTTCGTTCTCCGTCTTTAGGATCACCGCTGATGTGGCTGTGAACAAAGTTAGGCCCTTTCGATTTAGCAATCGCGAAGTTGATAAAATAAAATTATATAAGTTGATTTCTCACTTAAAAAAATGTAAACTGTTAAAGTTTCATACGTTGATAGCAATTTTTAAATTAATATCTTTTTTATATTTCAACTTTTCTTGCGTCATAAAGTATAAAGCTGTACTAACACGAGCTAAAAATATTAAGCATTTTTATATACGATACTTAATACAAACTTTAAAAAATTAAAATATAAGAGTACTTTCAATATATAAAAAAAAGTCTACGTTGTTTTTGAAATATCTCTAAAATTATATAGATTAAAAATTTAATATAAAATAATATAAAACAATTTTTATCTCTTTTTTTTATTAGTATTTTATTTTAATATTTGCATATAGAGATAATGCAGTGTATAGTAAATAAATTGCACTTTATCGAATAATTCTTTAATGCAATGCTAAATTTCGTAACGTATAGTCACAATCGAGGATAGCTCTTGGGACTGATAAGTTCGGGATAAATGTCATATATCTAAATGTAATTCAGATTTGCGCGGACAGGTCAACAAATCGCGTGACGACGGTATCGATATTTCGAAATGATACAAGAACAATCGCCCGCGTCGCTGTAACCTTCCATGTATATCGATCTTGACAATCCTGTCTGCGGTCAAGGGGAGGAAATAGCCTGCGTAAGGGTACTTTGTTCGGATCGATAAAGTAATAGGTTCCACGAGGGTAGTGCACGTTGTCACACTCTCACATCATCGGATTAAAGTATTTTGGACTCGTGTATTCTGCTCTTTAACAACAATTACTATATATATTGCCTTTTTACTCCAAAAGCATTAAATTTTACTTTAATCTTATTTAATCCAAAATATATATCTAAAATATATAATTTAAAAAAACAAATACATATGTATAGAGAGAAAATAACATCTGTTTAAAAATGATCCTAAAACTTTTTTTTTGTTTCTTTTTTTTAAATAGATGTCTAAATTTGCTTACGTAAATACTTTAAAAAGTGCAGGCTAAAAAAATAAGATAAAATATATCAGATAGTATCATATTTTCATACTAATAATATAATTATTTTATTCATGTGAAATAAAATCGATTCTATAACAATTGGAAAAATAATATTAAATATTACTAAAAAGACAAAGTTAAAATAGTTTTACTTCTTTTATCAAAACATTAAATCTTGTTAAGAAAATTAAACATTAATGTGCGTTCTAAAATTGTTTATACGCAATATCTCGGTATTTTCTCGGAAACATGTTTGCTAAAAGACTTAAGCAATTTGTTAAATCTAATAATATTAAGCGTAAACATCGGCTTCTCTAGCGTGACTACAATAGTAATGTAGGTTCGAATGATTTCGATGAAATTCACAGATTGGCATGTTGGTAACTGATACTCGCGAGTTATATACCGTTATATATCTCTTCTGATTCCGGAGAGCGCAACTTTTTCTACTGATCTCTCGAGAGAAGCCGAGATCCGTATTCGTGACAACCGGTCATAAAACACATTTACGGTAACGCGTGTTCGTCGTTATTCCGGTGAGCTGCAAAATTTCCCCGGTAGGAACGCTTTTTCCACTTAACATGTCGCGTTACCGTTACCATGAAACGTACCCGGCGATTTATTCGTTCTCCGTTTCTCGATTGCAAAAGCAAAATTTCCAGTCTTGTTAACGTTGAAAAAAAAAAAAAATTCGCGTTCCCTCGGCGCATAGCGGAATCGCAAACGCAATACTACGTTTCGATAAGAGTAATTTAAACGCGTTACGCATGTAATACACGAGTAATAAAGT
Source organism: Anoplolepis gracilipes (assembly GCF_047496725.1). Taxonomy (NCBI): domain Eukaryota; kingdom Metazoa; phylum Arthropoda; class Insecta; order Hymenoptera; family Formicidae; genus Anoplolepis; species Anoplolepis gracilipes. Next base: position 1,717,424 of record NC_132984.1, on the reverse strand, counting down.
AGTGTGCGGTTATAAAAAGAGCTTCTTTAGTTATAATTCTAATTTGTCGCTTAACAAATATCAGTTTTTGTAATAAAAAAAAAAAATTTATTCAACTAAACATAGGATAATATAAAGTTGCTAATTTATTATTTTTACAATTTAAATCACAAACTTTATGTTATGATTTACTTTTTTTTCTCTTTCTTTCAATTTACGTAAAAAATGCAATTAACATATTTTATTCAACATTTCTTCGTTAGAAAATTTACAGAAGCAATGCTTTCATCGCACAGCATTGGCTTTCAATCTAACTTTTCCAACGTAGCTGGCACAAACTGTTAATTACAGAATTGACGATTCCCACGAATGATGCTAATATTTACCGGGGCGCGATTGAATTTACTAGAGAACATTCTCGGGAAATCTTGTTCTTGCTTCTTCCTTTGAACTAATTTTCACTCGACGAAGAACCGACACTTTCTTTGGCTACCATGTTACTCACGAGCAAATGCTGGCGCGATAACTATAAATACTGCATTTACACTGTGTCCCAGAATTATCGGATATGTATTCTTGACTACATTTTTAAGTTAATTTATAAGATTTTATATTTCGGTAACAAAAATAATGAGAAATATCATTATTAATCGCATTTTTCATATTATAAATACTGTATATTATTATAATTAAATTAAAATTTTAATTGAAATTCTATGAAAGTAAAATTTCAAGTTAATTAAAGAATGATTTCGTCACCTATTTTTGTGAGGTATAGTTTATTTAATAAAGCCATGATATTTTTATTCCCAATCTTAATTATCAAAAAATTACTGTGTTTGGATATTATTTAATTCCAGCAAACAATCTACAAAAGGAAAAACTCGGAATTTAAGGAAACTCTATACATTTCCATAGAATCTTTTGCACCGAATTGCGAAGTATCTATAGTGAAGCTGGTGTGCATTGATAAGAATAGATAATTTCTAAGAATCGTGAACATTCGCAAAAGTTAATATTAAGTCACTGCGGAAATTTGATCATAGTTTTATTATTTTTAATCAAATATCAACTCTGAAAAGTTAAAATATCTATAAATAGCACAAGTACTTTTAAATGTCGTATTTTTAAATAACTTATTATTTTTTGTTTGTTTGGGTATTATATATAGATTCAAGTTGTTCAATTAAAAAAATAACAAAGAAATTATAAAGTGCTTCTAATGAAACTAAATTATTCAATCAGTTGTCAATATCCTGAAAAAAGCTGAATGAGCTCTTAATTAAAAATTAAGAAAACTTTTTCGTTTTAAATATATCTAAAATACCAATAAAATGGATATTTAAAAATCTTTGGGTTGCTTTTAAGATGTCCTAATACTTGAAAAAAAATCTAATTAAATAGTAATAGTTTATTTTTAATATATTTGAATTAAAATCAAACTAAATAAGAAATTAAATGTCTACATACGTATTCGGATAATTTTATATGGAATTTATAGATGAAATATCGCGGTAAACTTTATATATATATATATATATATATATATACATTTTTCTTTACACGTTCGAAACATTATGTCAACGAGATAAAAAAGTGCTTAAAGGTCAGTCTATTGGAAACACTTTGAAAGTAATCAGTATCATTATATATATCTCGGATATTGATTCTTTCATTCATCAAACTGAGTACGTAAACATGCAAGTGTGCACGCGACAATTGAATGATTTCTATGAATAATTTCCATCGTACGATCATAGAGAAAAAAAAGGCTACACAGAGAGGGACGATATGGAGCAACCCATGTATGTCAATAATCTCTGAGAAGCGTTTGCTCAGCAGAAGCTTGCGATGGAAGGGAATCGTACGATGCGTTATCGCGGCTCAATATGGGAAGATTTCGATGAAATTTACTGATTACACGCAGGTCAAGCCCGATTATCAATGACCTCGTGGTACTTGTGTCACCGTTGCTTTTTTCCTCCTTGTTTTTTCGTGTTTCACGTGTGTAGCACGCACCAGTCACAATGCGAGAATGCAAATGATTTCTTTAGAAAACCAAGAGATAACTCGAGATAAAGCATTCGGAAGCATTCAGGTGCTCGCTTATCATCTCGAAATTTAATCACTTAGTAAATAGACTTAACACTTAGTCGTAATGGCTCATGTTTTAAAGATTTGTTTCTTACGAGATAATAGAGGTGGATAAGAATTAATAAGAATTCTGATAGGGTAAGATAATTCAAGCGATTAAACTATGGACACACTAACTTTTAATTCTCTAATAAAATATTAACTTATTTTAATCTTATCTCTTGTTAGATCTTTAAACTAAGTTATCATGGAAATATGCTATCCAAATTTTATAAGTTCTTAAATGAAGATGGAAATACGTATAATATAATATTTTTTTTTTATTTCTTAATATAAATAAATAAATAATAAAGTAAATTTTGTTTTCAATTTTTATAGAAAAAAGCATGCGTTCTTCTTGGTTCACATTCCATAAATTTTTAAATAAAAATATGAATAATAAGCTGTTACTTTAGCCAGTCAGTTTAAGCTGACTGGCTAAAGTGGTAAATAATAATTTTTTCTTCTCTTATTTTATTAAAAATATTACATACCGCCTCTTAAAATATCGGAAAGATGAAATAATTCGTGCAAATACCGCGTCGTACCGTAAGATACTGAAAGACTTTCTGTTGCTGCGAGCTATCCCGTCTAATCGTCTAAATCATCACCAATTGTCGGCAGCCCCATAATGCAGTTAATCCCCAAACGGTCGGCAAAATGAGGGGACCAGCTAGCCTTGTCTCTAATACAGAGTGGTTTCGTAGAACGACCGCAAAAAGAGAATCTACGCGTTAAGAATTTTCGATACGATATTGCAGCTCAAGTTGTGTAACACATTCTTTCGAGTCTAATAATCCTCATTTATTTCTTTAATATTTTATATATATTATATGTATGTATAGATATTTAATAATATGGTTGTCTAACGTATGCGTAAAAGTATACTTTTTATTGTATTGACATTATTGTAAACATACAAATAGATAAACGTAAATATTCTTTATTGACACGTTATATAGAGACACATTTAATATTTTTCATATTTCTCTGAAGATAGTAATAATTTTTATTCATTTTAATTGACTTTTTACGAATGTCGGAAAAAATAAAATAAAAATATAAATCCAGTAGTTTAGTAAAAATTTGTAATAAAACTGTTTCCAAATATGTGGGTACAATTTATATATATTTGTTCATAAAAAGCCAACTAAAACGATAAAAAAATATTATTGAAGAACTTTAGAAAATATAAATATGATAAATATATCGAATATGTCTATATACATATATAACGTGTCAATAAAGAATATTTATATGTCTATATAATGTGTCAAGAAAAAGAATATTTATACATTAGATATAATAGAGATATATAATATACATAGAGGTACATATATACTTGTACATTTCAAAGCATAAAATAGGAACATTAAAATTTAAAATTTGGAACAAGATTTATTGAGAGAGAATATAAACTCGAATATTTTAATCCATATGTTCATTTATAAATTAAATTTAAACCATAATTTATTTTGGGTGCACGTTATATTAAAATTGAAAACCAATTCGGAAGAATCAGATATGTACACGGATACATGGTACGCGTTAATTTGTGTAAATTTAAAATTGTTACGTTAAATGCAAGTTTAAAATGTTTAGAATATTAATTAATATCTGTTACATTTCTTATTCAAATTAGCATAATTCGTGAGCTACTGTATTCGTATTTGTTACTACTATTCCATGAGAGTCCAAAGTCCAAATTCTCAATATATATGGTTGGATAAGCTGAGCAATTTCAATACACGCACTGAAATTACGTCATCCTTGGGAAGAATTAATTTTAGAATAAACGTGGTAAACTTTTGAAAACGCAAATAATATGATTAATATTATGACAAATGTCCAGAGAGTAGCCTTTTAAAAGACGAATTATAAAAAATATGTAAAGATATAAAAATAAAATACAAAAACATATTTTCCATTATGGAAACTATTTTATCACATAAAGAGTAGTCATTATATTTATCATCATTAATATTGTAATAACGATAGTCAGTAATAAAAATAATTTCAAAATATACTAATAATTAGCATACCTTTAAGGTACTATGAAAAAGAATATATTGTTATATATTGTTACATATTGTGTGTTGTATAAAAAATAAATATATTCTTTTTTACAATATTATCTATTCCAAATTGTGTTACTGTAAGAAAGAATATATTATTACTAGAATAACAATATATCTTTCCTTACAATAGCAATTTGGAATAAATAATAAATTACATGTTAGAAGACACGTGTTTCTTTTCACATAATTATATAACACGACGAATTATAACATAAATGTTAAATTGTTTTATTGAACGTCGTGAAATTAAACAAGGAAAACAGTATCGACATAAAAGAAAAGGGAAGGGATCCCTGGAACAGAGACGCAGTTGTTTCGTACGTTACAAGAGTCACGTATGCTACGTGAAAAAAAAAAGTGAGCCAATTTGTAACATAAAACAGGCTATGTACAAAGATATTGAACAATTGTCAAGTCGAGAGAAATAGGTTGCTTTCGTTATCTTTGTTAAGAAAAAAAAAATTGTCTAGAATTGTAGCGATAAACACTTACTTTCAAATTGCAAATCTCTTACTTTTGTCATCTAAAGTTTCAATTAATTACGTCCTTCTGACGGAGCTATATATATTTTTTTTTGTTTAGATTTAATTTATTAGATTCATTAGACTTTCATTTATTATAAATATACAAGTAATATGACAGGAAATACCGAATAATTTATATGAATTTCTTAAAATTTAATTCATTAAATTTATCGAATTTGAATTAAATTTGAATGCAATTAAATGCAATGTTTAATTTTGAAAGTAAATGATCTCGTGCATCGAGGAACGTGGTTTTGCAAAAGCAGAGCCCGAGGCAGAGCCATTCTTTGCGGTTGGATGCTCTACTTCGCTGAATCAACATATAATTATTAATATCAGCCACGCAAACAATTGGCGAACAACGCCATCGTCTCACGATAGCGAAATTTAATTCTACCGCTGTCGCGCGAAAAAACTAATTTCCTTTGTGCATTTTTTCAATTTGTGCATTTTGCATTTAGTCGTAGGCTCGGTTGCAATCGAGGCACAAACAATTATCATTATCATTGTGATGCAAGAAGTTTAAATTAATTAGCATAGAAAACAACGGGGAGGGAGGATAAAGATAAATGATATCGAGAATATTAATTTCAAAATATATCACAATAAATAACAAATCAAAAATTTCATAGCAAAATGCTACGTTCGCAATATATATATATATATATATATATATATATATATATATATATATATATATATATGTATTGCAGTAATATGTTTAATATTTAAATAAATTTTAAATACGAAATATGCGATTTTTCATCTAGTTATTAAAACATTTCTATTTAATTAACTTACTTTTCTAATTTAAGACCAGTATCCGTTAATTATCTAAATTAATTATCTAATGAAAAATATTACATAGTATCAAGAGAATAAATTGCCACTACTTATAATTTATAAAAAAAAAAAAAAGTAGCAATTCAATTCGCTTTCTTTGATTTGCAAAATTATTTAATCATAAGATTTGTATATGCGTATAATATAAATAATCATTTTAGACCTAATTACATTGGGATAATTGAAAATCACATTGGCATAAGTATGCAAGTTATATATTAAATATTTTAGCGACTGACGTAAAATCGCGTAAAAAACGTATGACACTCACTGATCAGGTTTCTGAAGGTGTCGGTGAATATTCGAATCATCATGAAGTCTGTCTATCTCGAAGATCCGACTAATATCTATTATCTAGCGTCCCCGGCTGTCTGTCAGCTGCTGTTGTACACCACCAACATGACACGAACTCTGCCGCTCGTTGCTAATACTATTGTCTATCTTTTTCTCTCTTCTGTTACTTTCCCTAGATCCTACTGAAGGGACCGAGGGTCTTGTGTTAAAATTCTTAGAAATCCTTTTTGCACTCTTTTTTCTCTCTTTCTCTTGTCTTTCTCTCTCTCTCTCTCTCTCTCTCTCTTTTTTTATACACACGAGATTGCTGAAGGAATTAATACACAAAAAAAAGAATATCGATTGAGATTCATCTCGCGAGAGGAAAGTTTGCAAATAAATTATCTAAGGAAAATTCACAATGAGATGAAAAACGTAGCTGTAATTTGCGCGATTCACCGATTGAAGATTATACATAGGTTTTGTGTCGACTTCCTGCAACGCCTGTGTAATTAGAATAATAAATTTCGAAGTCTGTTATACACTGCGTTGTCGAGATAGAAAATAAAAAAAATTCAACATCTGCAATGTGTAATTTTCTTGACGTAGCAGGAAATTGGAGATTTAACATTTCTTTCTGGCGTCTTTAACGTTGAAAATGTCTCAGTCTTCTTGAAACACACTTTTTACAACGAAAATAATGTGAAATCTAGAGTGTCTTTCATAATCTAGCAACATCGCATGAAAACTCCACAATTTCTCGTATTCGCGAAGAACATTGATTCAGAGAATATAGGATACTCCAAATACTTTTATCTTTAAATAAATTTCAATTTTCTTCTGTCTTTTCAAGAAAAACAACTTGCACTCTAACAATCAAAAAAACAGTCTGTTTATTCTTGAAGAAAGGTTTCCTATCACAGCTTCGATTATGTTAGACGCCCGGAATTTTCGTCATTCTTCTTTTCAACGAAGAGAAGTCAAAAATATATCATATGGCACTCCTTCGTAGTTTAAATAAAATCTCTGAAAATGTTGTCGAACTTTTGCGCGATAATAACGAAAAATCACGTTGGAGGTGCCTCGCTCGGCTTCGATTCCCGATGAATTTACTTCGCGAGGAAAGTACGTGCACGCGTGCACGCCGTCACTGTCGGGAACACTCTGCCGTGGCTCGTGCTGTCATCGTCATTATCGTCGCGCGCCTGCTCGTTTCCACCACGCTTCTCGTTTCGAACTGTACTCTGACACCGACGTCGCGACGACGTCGCGAGGTACCGACTGACTGAGCCGGGCCGACGCTATTCGGCTTTATTGTCCGCCGACAGCGTGTGGCATGACGACACCTCGTGCCCTTTGACCCCGATGAAAATGGAGAAGGAGGAAGGAGGGGATGGGTCAAACGGAAGAAGCCCCGCGTTATCTCTTATCGGTTCCCTCGAATGCATCGCACAATCTCCCCTCTTCATTCTTCTCGTATCTTTGTACCACCATGTGAAACGTTTTCTTCTTTTTTTTTTTTTTTTTAATCGATATTCTTTTTGTAAGTGTTTACATATTGCATGTGTATTTATTTTAAATATTTATTTCGAGATACAAAGATAAATGTGTAACACACTCTAGAAATAAAGATTTCTCTCCTTCCAAAAAACAATTGACCTAGATTATATAGTCTAGAATTTTAATCATTTTACCGATAACTAGATTTATCAGTAGGATGATTATTAATTCTAGACTGCATGACCTGGGTCAATTTTTTTTTAAAGGAAAAAAGTTTTTATTTCTGTAGTGTGTCACACATTTATCTTTGTATCTCGAAAAAAAATTATAATAAATACATAAATGTGTTTATTTTGAGATATACAGGGTGTCCGGTAATTGGTGTAATAAAAAACCTGCTAATGGCAGATTTTTGAGATCATTTGGAGAGGATTTTTCCTCAACGAAAATGCCGAGGCATCAATAATTTCCGAGTTAAAAAATTATTAAACTACATTCTTCAGTTAATTTCAGATAAAGTTTAGTCTAATAGAATTTTAATTACAAAGATATATAAGTAATGATAAAAATTGGAAACTTGCAAAAAGTGATGACGTTTCTCGATATTTTCGCTGAGGAAAAGTCGTCTCCAAATAATCTCAAGAATCTGCCATTAACAGGTTTTTCACCAATTACCGGACACCCTGTATATATATCCTTCAATTATCACTGTTTACAAATAAAATTCCTCAAATCTCATGATAAGGTCGTACATTTCTAAAAGTTATATTGGCTACCGAATTTTGTATAACAAGATTTTTTTTTTAATTGTTTTTTTCCTATTTGTGTAAAGTGTAAAAATATATATCTCAACTGTGTCAAAAAGAAATCATGTAAACGGAAATAAATTATATTAAATTTGAATGCGATTCTAATTATACTCATATATTAATCGCAATATATTCTTATTGCGATGCAATCACTGCAGTGACATAACACACGTAATCGAATTATGCAATTTTGTTGATCGGTTAATTTTTTCATATTCATGAGAGAGAGAGAGAGAGAGAGAGAGAGAGAAAATGACATGGCAAATAAATTACATTGCATTAAAAGATATTTGTAAAATATGTTTATATAATTTATTAATTTTTAAAATTTTAAATTTTCTCTTTACACATAACATATAAAGAAAATAAAAACAGAAACTGTCAGTTCTCTTATGCCACTGCATTTTTTACATATAATATATATAAAGAAAATAAAAATAAAACTGGTCAACTCCCTTTTTCAACTGAATTTTTTGTTGCTCATTAAGCTAAATGCAAAAAATCTATGTCAATATATTTCTTAATTTCTTTTCCATGTATATGCAAAAATATATCTGAGAAAAACGGAGATATATTTTTTATAAATACGTTTTTCGGAATTTCTATTTCTGTTCTCTTATCTCTTAATTTTACGTTACTGTTTTATATTTAATGCAATAATTTTGTTGTCATCTTTATTAATTATGATGCCGTATTAAGAAGTATATAATTGTCTTCAATATGTGTTTAATGTATTTTTATATGTTTATTGTATGTATTTTTAGCTTGTGTCACTAAATCTCACTTCCCTTCCCCTCCTCAATTAGGACATCTTGCTATTACTCGAAATCTCGAATACTCGAAATATCTACTCGAAATTGTGATGAAACAACTTGTATTCATATCATGACCTTTATGTTGAATGACAAGCATATTATGAGCGATTATAGTAGTTTTAAACCTTTTAGTGGATATATATATAGCAACGAGAGCAAGAGAGAGAAATGGAGAATTATAAAAAATTTCTCTTGATAAAAGATAAGAAAATGAGAGAGAAAGAGAGAGTAGATCCACACAAATAAAAATTTACATTTTATAGAAACGAAGGATATAAAGCGAAAACTAGTGTATCTCCACTTTTTAACGTAATTGTGTCTTGTGGAATTAAAACAATTAATTTATTTATCTCTGTGCAGATATTAAAAAAATTTTTTTATCTGAACAAAACGCTCATCAAAAACACTTTTCTACAAACGGACCTATCTCAATTAAAATCTCTTTTTGCAATTATAATAATAGTAAAATTTTTCGCAATATATCATTTAAATAGTATTCATTAGTTTTTATAAAACACACAAAAAACTAATAAAAAATAAACATTTAATAAACATTTATATTATGTTTGTATATTAAACTATGATACACAATAGCCGTACGATGGAATTTTTGCAATTTTAATATAATATATCGATCAAATTTTGATTAAACTCGTATACAAACAGTATATATCTAATTAAAAAACGATTATTCACATTTGATTGAAATTAAAAAAAAAAATGGAAAATATCGTACATTATTGATACTGTGATAATTAAAGCGATATATATATATATATATTCCAAGCAGCGTGATATAAATTTTAATTGACTTATTTTGTTTAATTATGATTTTCGTTATAAAATTGCTATAAAATTCCTTGCTGTAAAATCAGCCAAATGGAGATACCTGGTCGCCGCTTGCGTGTCTTTCGTAAAAAAAAAAAAAAAAATGCATTCCCTCACTCCTCATCTTTGTCACGTCACACACATACCCTTCGCGTTCCTCCTTTCTCAACTTCACCGATAAGTCGTTATAGCGTGTAGCAGCCGGGTACAAAGTCCATCTACTATCCCCTCTTTTTCTTCCTTCTCCTCGAGCTATTCTTCGGTCTCGGCTCGCGACTTGTCAATTCGGTTACCTAACAATAAGACTCGAGAGATTCCTCTTCGCAAACATTAATCGATATGTATTTCGCGACACCGATTGCATTTCTCTTCATCTCCAACTTCCCGTTTTCTTTCCTCTCCTTTCTCTCCTCGTCGGGTTTCTTTGGTCGGAGCGACTTTGCACCGTGTAGTTAGGGCTCGTTAAAGCATTAATTAACAACTCAATTGTTTGTCGCCTGCCGCGCCTGAACTTTGCTCTGGACGCAGCGAGCGCGTGTGTTCTCCAGAATTTGTAATTTTACCGCCGACCTTGATGATTCTTCCTCTACCCGCTTCAGCTTCAGCTTCAGCATCCTTTTCTTTTGTGTAATCCTGCCTGGAATCAGCGCGTTCTCTGGAAACGCTGATCTTCTTTTAGTCTCGACAAGATTTAATCTCTGGATTCCTGCCTTCGCAATTTTTGTTCTCGTTAGATCCTCTTTTCTTCAAGAATTACCAGATGTCATTGTCTCTTCGACGGTCCTTTTTTACAGAATTTCTTTTGGCAAAAGATCTTCTTTCTGAACAATCTTTTTAAAAAGTCTGTTCTGATTTTTTTTTTTTTTTTTTTTTTTTATTAAGAATTTATTTGATTTTTATTGCAAGAACATCTGTTCATTTTTTCATTTTTAATCTCGCGATATCTATAGAATATTTATTCAAAAGTTTCTTTTCTTAAACACAGATTTTTCAAAGAAAAATTACTTCTTTCTGAATAAATAGAAATCTTGAAAAGGCTCTCTTTTCAAAAATTATGTCGAAGGCAGTCCGTGCGCACGTGTTTCTTTATCCCGCCTTTTCGCAAAATGAGACTCATGTTTTTTAATTCTCTCCTTTTCACTCTTTTTCTTCGTTTCTCCCTCTTTTTTTTTTAAGATTTAAAGTTTTAGGAAAAAATTTCTTCGACATAGCAGTTCTTTATTTTTTTTTCTCCCTTCAATCTTTCAAGAATTCCTTTTCTTTTTCAAGAAAGGATTTCTCGTGGGAGAAAAAATCGCTTTTGCCATAGAATGAAACTCCTAGAGCATCCTCTTGAAGGTAAAGCGACAATCTTGTCAGAACGGTTTCGTTTCTTGACAGCTTTGTTCTATTCCAGATCTATCGACTCTTCGACGCCTCTTGGTCGAAGTAAATCAATTTTTCGCGAATCTATTCTGTAGCGATTCCGCGACGCGATCCTGCAGTGACCTTGACGATGCACTCTCGGGGAGTTCTGAGGCGCGATGGCGGGCAGAGCTCCTCTTCGTGATCCTCGCGATACCCCCGCGCGTGCGTGGTGGTGGTGGTGCGTGATCGCGAATATGCGTGCGTGCGTGAACGTGGACACGAGCTCTCCATTGATGAACAAAGGGCGGTTGGTGATGAGAGAGACGCAACACCGTATATACCAGGAACGCCGATGGCGACTGGAGGAGGTTCCCCCTGGCATCGGTGGCTCACGTTGTTCCTCCACCTCGGCGAGGGGAACCCTGGTTGCCTGGTGGTGAGGGCAACCGAGAGAGAGAGAGGGAAATATTCACCTACGGGTGGGAGTAAACAGGGCCAAGCATTGTATCTCTCTTTCTAACCCACTTTACCTCTCCTCCTCTCGCCATCGACGTGTTTGTCGAAAAACAAGTTGGCCACTCTCTTGGTGTACGATAGGTCGATGCAGATGTAAAGTGTCGGTTTCGCGAAAAATCTAGAGAATAGCAATCGTTTTCGCGGTGGTTTTGGCGGGCGAGTAGCTGAATAATTACGCACAGCTGTGTGATATCTGACTCTTTTTAACTTTGTATCGGAATATAATTAACTGCAGGAAACTTGATAAGTCAACATAAGAAAATAACAAAACTGTGATAATATATATAGAACATTAAAGTACGATAATTCCGCATCAAAGTTTAATAACCTGCATATTGAAACTCAGTAATTGTTTAACAGAATTTAAGAATTTTTTATTAGATTTTAATATTAAAGAAGTCATATAATATAAATAGTGTGCAGATATTAAAATTTAATATTTCTACATATAAAACGAGATTCAATAATTAAGAGTAGTAGAGGAATATTAAATAGGACTAAAAAATTTAACAAAGGACGGAGCTTTTATTTTTTACTTTACGTTTATATTTTCCGTTGTGTAATTTACAGAATTATTTTATATATTTTTTTTTATTTTAAGCTATATAATATATTCTCAAATATTGATAGTTAATGATGGCTTGAGTATAAAATTTGAATACATTCTGTCTTTCATTATCATGTAATGTCAATAAATTGAACATTTGTAGGTAAATATAGATAAGGGATATCTTATATAAATCTAATTCTCTATTATATAATTATTATATTACATATATCTTTTAATGTAATTATTGTGAAAGAAATTATGTTATAATATTCTATTCACTTCGTAGCTTCATTAATACACTTAAACAAAGTTTTCATTTCAGCAACAGATCGAGGCTAAACTTTCGCGAAGCCAGCTCGATCGGTGCAGCTGTGTGTCGCGTTGTTTTATTCTACTAACTCTAAATTTATCACCCGAGGAGAGAGACTAGAGAGAGAGAGAGAGAAAGAAAGAGAAATAGAAAGAGAAAGAGAGAAAGACAGTAGAGGGGTCGGAAATACCCCCACCATTCTTTATATTCTAGTCAAGAGACCAAATGGAACCGTTTCTCTTCTCTCTCTTTCCTGCTCGTTCGCGCTTTTCACACAAAAATACACAGAGTAGAAACAATGTTGCAGCTATACAATTTCCGAATTATGTATGCATCTACTTCGAATGCATCCACGCATATTCCACGAAACATTCTTTTCTCGATATGATGAATGAAAAATCCGATTTTATTTATCGGGAAATTGGGAATCCGTTTTGCGTTGAATTGAATTTCTTCGAAATTCCATGAAATCCGGATTTTACTCTGAAAATGATTGAAACGAGAAAGCATCTGCAGCACGCTTGAAAAGCATTTCGCTTTGATATTTTTTCATTAATTTACATGAATTAATTATTGTTTATCCTCTCTAGTTTCGCATTGTAACGAAAAATTGTATTTTTCTAAGAGAGTTTCCAATGTTTTTATTATGTATTATATAATTATCGGAAATTTATTCTACACTATTATTTATCATATAATATTAAATGGCTCTTTCAAAAGATTTAACCTCTTTGCTCTCGTGACATTTCGTGACGAGTTTTAGACGTTCTAAAGAATATGAAGAATAAAGATTTTTCTTTTAATAATATAGATGATAATATTTTTCAGATTTTAAGCTATTCAGAAAAAAATATGATAATTAAACTAGGTTAAAATTCAATAAATAAATAAAACAACTAAGCTCAAAATAATTTAATCTTATTAGCTTCACATTTATAAATAATTAATGACTCGTTGATAATTAATTAATTCTTCTCGAAGCAGTCAAAGCAATACATATATACATATACACGATATTAATTAATTCAGAGATGGTAATGAATGCGAAAGCTCAGCGAGAAGATCATTTCGTTGACTTCGCCCATGATATCGATTGTGCTTTAATCTAGTTAGAAGAAATAAAATACTTTGTATGTCATTCGTTATTTACATTCATCGAATCATCGTATACTTTGCTTTAAAATTATTAATTATAAGAAATAATTCTTTAATATTTAATAGATAATGACAATATTTTATTCGACCTCATATTTATTAGATAAATATTAGAAACTCAATTTTTAAACTTTATTGTTAGTCATTTGTCACATTTTTGTGTAACAATTTTAATCTAAAAATAAAGTTATACGATTAAATGTGATTTTATATATAGATAGATTAATTAATTACCTGGTGGATGTTACGGATGGCGAATTCTTTGAGTTTTTAGTGCAAACAATGTTTTTCCAAAACGCGAATGTACCGAATATACGTGACGGGAATGTACTTTCACGAATTTCAAAGCTAATTTAAAGCGCGTATTTTTTCTCGCGTCTAAAGAGACACGTGACGTTCATACGACTGGTATCGCGCGGCAACGACGATGAAGACGATGTATGGTTGCCTTTGGGAACCCTCTCTGCCCTATAAGATTCTCTCTCTTTCTCTCGGAATTTATCCTTGTCTTTCCTTCCCCTACCGAGAGAACTACATCACCGTTGCTCCCTTCTCCGAAGTGGGGTTCCCCACCATTTTCCCTGAGAGGGAAGAAAGCCCCCTCGATGGGCAGCCATAGGTAGCGATGGCATTCTGACCGATTCTGCCACTGACGAACAAAACTCTGAATAATGTCCTTTATTGCAAAAAGTGTCCAAACTTTGTTCGAAGTACGCGATGATTCATGTATTATAATGGCACATTTTAACACTCAGTATAGTTTATTCTTTGAGTTTATCTTTCTATCTTTATATCTCGCTTTAATTTTATTTTTATTCAACTTCAATTTTTATTTTTCTTTCTAAAAGGTAAGAAGCGAATGTAAAGCTCTTAAAGATAAATAAAAGTACTCGAAAGAGCCTTTGATAAGAGCCTTTAAAAAAGATTAGCTTTTACTTTCTTCGTCTATATTTAACTTTAGTTTCTTCATTTTTAAATTATATTTGAAAAAGAATTTTAAATAATATTAGTTAAATTAAATTCAATAACATAAAGAATTATATATATTTTTTGCTAAATTTAATTTGATGACATTTTAAGATTTTCAATATTAAATAATATTAAATTAATTATAATATTTTTATTACTCAAGATATCAAGTGATTATGATTATTTTAAATAAACAAATAAATAATTTGCAAAAGTTAAGATTTTAATGTATAGTTATTTATGACACAAAAAACTGCAAAGTTTGAATTTTTATAGGGTTTTTGTGCCATCACTAGCTATTAGGTTTTCTGTAAGGGCCGTATCGATTATCTCGCGCGCCTTGCTGCGTAAATCGCACTGATTATTGCGTGAATTCGGCGATTGCGCGTGACCAACCCACGCGTGGGAATTTCGAATTAATCGCAGGAAAGGACGCGCGTTGTATGTCCGTTAATTTAGGGTTGTAAAATATAGATAATATCGAACCAGACGAGGGTTCAAAGTGTAATGATTGAAAAATTCGAAAGAATGGCAAACAAGCTGTAAATTTTGAATCTACGATTAATCTTTTGTCGCCGACTTGCATGTGAGTCAGACTCTCGTTCTCTTCAGTCGTTTAAAAAAAAAATTAATATAGTATCAATAATTTATGAATTCAAATTTATTACGTAATGTGTGAGATTTATAGGGAATAAGGAGATTTAAATTTAAATATATCAGCAGTTATTGATTTTGTTTTACGTGCGCGATTTGCTTTTACAAAAACATTTAAATCAAATTGGTGACGCTCGTGGTAAATTTGCACAGAATAAAGTAGAATAAACTATATGTTTTATCACGAAAATGAATGTATTAAAATTGTAATATATGAAAAATACGTAATAAAATACATGCGTGAATTTCCGGTTATATCCGATATAACGAAATGGCCGATGAATAAATATATAAAATACGACGCAAATAAGCAAAAAAATATAATATAACAGATTTATCAGGCAAATTCTTACCCACGCAGCCAGGCAACTTGGTGATAGTCTCGTTCCATTTGCCATTCTTGCACTCGAGCGTTCTTTTTCTTTCCATACTGTCGGGAAACACGCTGCCCGACTTGCATAGGAATGTCCGCGAAGTCAATGTACCGTTCGATACGTAACTTCCGTTCGGTGCTAAGACTTCTGGACAACCTAACACTGTAAGCACAAGTTCATTTTTATCATGCCCTTGCCTCCACCATTAACAATTTGCTACATTTGCAAGTTACTATCTGTTTAGAATTTTCATTGCGTATAGGATTTTTATATTTTACACTCTAGTAAATTATTAGAATTTTTTAATTCTATTGAAATAGAATTCTATTGTATTTATAAGAAATTTAAAAGTAAATCACTAGATTAAACTCTTCTTTGAAATTTTATGTGACTAATAATTTTATGTGTGTGACATGTATAATAATAATTGAATTTTATATATATATATATATATATATTTTTTTTTTCTTTTTTTTCTAGACGGTCTCATTTTAAATGTAATTTACTATTAAATACTAAAGAAGTTTCTTTAGTATTCAATATAAATAATATAAATATTATTATTATTATATTTAATATAAATATAAATTTGACATTTCTCATGCAATGTCTTAGAAATAACAATAAATATAAAATTTATATTTAAAGAAGCTTTTTTAATATTAGATATATTCATTAAATTACATTTAAAATTATATCATCTAGACAATACTTAAAATTTTCACGTTCTGAAATTATTTTTGAATATTATATAGGTATGAATATTGAGGGGGATTCTCTTGAAATCCTTTTGTTTACCTTGGTAGTGCAACAAAAAGCCTCGGGCACTATAGAGCCTTTTAGAAGCGACAAAGTCAAGTGTCAACACGTTCGAAGTCGAGACGATCCGCATACCCGCTGCGGTGCCGCAGAACTCGAGGAGAGTGCTGCCACGATCTCGCACTCGCACGATGTCTACACAGCTTCCGTCAGTCTGCGGACCTGCGGAAATTTATCTGCAGTTTATCTAAAGTTTGTTTACGCACACGAACGCGTATAAAATCGAGCCAGTCCGTTAGGCGGTTTATTATTTCGATGCAGTTTCTTAATTTGACCCAGCCACATGCAGCACATGTGTCCAATATTAAAATCGTTATTTGAAATAAAAATAGAGATTACGAAAAAGCGAACAGAAATATTTAACATATATATTAATGTGTATTAAATAATTCACGTGGACTCATCGAGCGATAGCTAATAATCTAGATGTTTTATCGTAGTTTAATAAAAAAATTCGCCTGGCACATCTTTTCACTGAAAAAATTATCTCCTTATTTTAAGCATATTTCACTCATTTTTACATCTTTCTAAAATAAGCACTGAAAGGATTCTCTTAGCTTAAGAGAGAAATCCTCTAAAGAGTATAATAGGTTTAGATATTCTAACATATAAGAATGTACTGAATGAAATATTTTCTTATTATTATATTATTTAATATTTATTTATTTAATGTTTGAAATTATTAATCCCAATGATAATAAAGAACAATTTTATAAATAAATATTTGCTATTTATTCAAACAAATTGACAAGTGAAATATTTAGTTTTTACTTAATTTACAAATATTAAAAAATATTGCGTAAGAAAGAAAAAATCCTTATTTATTAAGAATATCCATTAAGAGAGAATATAAAATATACTTTTACTCGAGAATACATTTTTTTCGGTTGTTATGATTTACCGATGACGTCATGGATTCCCTAGGATTATTTAGGTCAGATCCTGACCTAAATATAATAGTCCCCGTCATGGCCAATAATCATAGTCGTTCTATTTTCGAAATTCAATAGAAAACTTGGATTTCGTCGAACATCTCGACGTCTTATTGGCGTTCTGGATTTTCTTCTCCTTTTCATATCTTTCTTTATTGCATTTTTCTCGTGCTATCTTTTCTCTAATTCCGAAAAAGACCCCCTGGCTTCCCTAAACTCGGTGTGAAAAGATAAAAACTAAGAAAAAATGTATCGACACTTTTTTCCAGCTGTTGTAGGTATGTTGTGTCGCATGTCACATCGAAGGCGTGAAATATATATTTATTTACATGTCGATCTGTCATAGATCGACTTTTTTTATCGCGTACAAGTAATTTATGTCTCAAATCTACTCACACATTTATTTCATTTATTTTAGTTACTGACGTACGCGATTGTAACGTCGGTGTAGTTCCAAGAAGGAACTTTTCTTCAAATTCAATTTATTGAAGACGCTTTTATTTGAGCGAAATTGACGTTGTTACTCGTAGCATTTTTCAAAACAATAAAGAAAAATCTTATCGATTTAAGAATCTATGTGGAAGTCCGGATTTATTCGTATTATAGAAATCGAGTTTTCTTTAGAAGTGCACTCACATATAAACTACAAAAATAGATTTTCAAGAAGAAAGAAAGAGAAATATGTCTAGTGTTTTGTGAGTTCAGTTATATTTAAATTTATTTATCAGGTCGATTTGAATCTACGTGCATTTTTTTTATTATTTCTCTCTCTCTCTCTCTCTCTTTCTCTTCTCTACTCGATATTTCAATATTTAATCACAACATATAAAAGTGCGTAGTATGCGTACAATGCAAATGAGTATGCCGATAAAGACAATCTACTTTGTCGTGTTATTTGTCGAGTTAAAACACGTGCTTACCGCGAATGTTTAAGTCGTGAAAGGTCAGAACTATTTTTTGATCCGGAAATGTTCTGAAGGTCCACCCGCACGTGTTTTCTCCAAGATAGTATAACGGGTAGCCAGGTGTGTTGATGTAACCTCCTTCCACGCTGGTCACCTTCACCTCTTGGTTGCAATATCGTTTAACCGCAGCTTCTGTAATCAATCAATGATTAATTAATTATGCACTTTATCGCTACAATACTCTATTATACAGTATGATTGTAGTATAATTATAATATGATTTTATTTATATATATATATATAAGATGAAATAAATACAGTTAAAATATCGAGTATATAATTATTTGTTGAAACAAGAAATAATTATATACTCGAAGAAATAAATTAATAATTGATCGTAATTTTGAATACATTAATGAGATATTATTGATTATAATTTTGGACATTGATGAGTTATTAGAATTATCGTAATTTATGTTCAATAACTCTATATAAATTATTTACATTATAATATTGTCTAAAATAATTACATATAACGTGATTGGATGAATTACGACATTTAATTATTTGAAAATGTCACGTATACACTTATAAACCCTATCAATTTAATGCTATCGTCCAGATGTTCACCTCCTAATTAAATCTCTCCCAGTAATAAATCATCACTACCAGATACAATTCGGTCGTTTTCGAAAAGAATTATTTTCGGAGCAGGGAGGGGAAGCGGAATAATGGGTCACGCATATCTGCAACCATAAGGCCGCCATTAACAACTGCATCTGTTGCGGTCCATTTGTCGCCATGCATTTGTCGCCATTACGATTGCGAGAGACCCCTTTATAGTATATCGCCAGGCCAAAAGGTGAGGGTGTCCTTGCCCCAGATTCGCGGATAGGGGGTGCGACTTTTGGTGGGAGATGATTTCACGCCGGTAGTGGTAATAAGGGCAGCGCAGGGGAAATTGGTCCTCTATCTCTCCTTCTTCCTCTCTTTCCTTATTTCCCTCTCTTTCCCTCCTATCATCCCTCCCTTGCTACCTATCCTTCTCTCTTACTCCTGAGTAGAGTGCAATTGTATCTGTGCCGTTTCCGATATTCATCCAAGTATGGCGACCTTCGCGAGGGAATGTTTTGTCTCGTCGAATCGCGAATTGCTCTCGTTGGATCTATTGACTCATTGTCAGATGAACGTCTGTCTCCGTCTAATAAAACATTGCGTTTTCAAAACTTTGAAAGTCTCGAATTATTCTCGATATATCAAATTGTTTTTTGTTTTTTTTTTTTTTTTTTTTTTTTTTTTTATAAAATTTAATAATATTTAAAAAATTAATGTAAAATTTTTATATTACAATTATTAAATAACTTTCTTTCTCTTACGTGCACACATACATATATATGTATATATTTATATGTATTATACGTGTTAAATAAATATTATTTATATTTTGAAAGAATTATAATACACTCAAAAAAATGATCTTGCAACTTGAACAAAAATTTTTTAGGTGTAAAAAATTCACTGAAACAGATAAATTATTAGCAACTACTGTGATACTGCATAAAATTTGCACTTAATCAATTTAAATGACAGAGACAGAATTTATATCTGTATTATTAGTGTAATTTAAAACAGAACATTTTTCTGTGATGCCTATCTTTAAGGCCTATCGTCAAGGACAATAATATTTGCGATTAATATTTGGCAATGGGATCTAAATTTTCTAGAACATTGCTGCTATAAATTCTATACGTGGCAAACAATATTCTAACAGATACAAAAAGTAGCGATAAATTTTAATTGAGACATCTAGAAATCTATCTACATTAGCAAAATATTTTTTTGAGTGAAATGAAGCAATTTAGAACGTATAGATTTAAAAAATTACAATATCTAAAGCGTGCTTTTCTGCAAGAAACAATGAATCGTAACGCGTATTCCTCTAATTTTTTACTTGCGATGCATACTCTTTTAGAAAAATCAAACTACCAAATAGTAAATAAGTCAACTCTGAGAAAAACGCCACGTTTCTGTCATATAACCCTCATAAGAAGCTTCCATGCTACGTGCAATCCCATGGAACATCGGGATTACACGTGTATTTTGCGGCGTGCATTGTACGCGCCAGATGCATTGGATGCATCGTTTCTTGTTTGTCGGCTTTCGGGAAAATGTCAAGGCACATGCTACCGATCCCACGGTCAATAAAGATCGAGCATGCATCGCCGACAGCTGGCTGACAACGGCCGTGATAGAAATCTAATGGTGAGGTCGATTTCGTCGGACATGCAGCACGTGACGTGTCGTGCATTTTATTTTCGCGTCATCGCGTGCGTGGGAGGAGATTCAGGGAGATCCAGGCTCGCTCGCTCGTTTTATCAAGTTCGTCGATCATTGATTGCGCACGCCCGAAAATCGATCGCAGAGAAATAGTCTGGGCTTTCCCGTTGATAAATAAAGCCAGATTATTAATACCAGATACGTGTACCGCGTGTACTAAAAGATATCGGCGAAGATTTTACACGGAAATCTGTTTGATTTTTATTGCTCAAAATTGAGTGGAGATTAAGAATAATTTAGAAAATATTCAGAAATTAGTTGGAATCTCTCATTTCGGAAGATATTCAAAATAATTTTAAAAAGTTTGGAAATATTAATGAAATTATTAATCATTTATTTAGATATTTATAATACGTGAATAATGTTTTTTATTGTCATTGAATGTACTCACCCGGTATGCAGGCGTATTTTAACAAGATTTCACCTGGAGTCCAAGAATGCGCTCCTGGTTGATCGACGGTCGCATTATAGCGACAATGTTTCTGGCCAGAACACCTAAATTATATTGAAAAGCATTAAATTAACACATAACAGAATAAATAGATTTAAAAATATTAAAAAAATAATTAATAATATTAAATTTTGCAATATAAATATATCTTTATATCTTGTATATATTTCTCTATCTTTTATACTCTCTCTTTAAATTATCTTTTAAAAATTCTAATTATTCTCCTGGGACACATGAATAGAGAAAAACTCATGTAAAGTTTCGCTTTCGAATACTATCGTTTTGTTCGACGGCCGCCAATTAAATAAGCAACGTCGGTCATTAGGGGCTACGAAATGCGCTGACAAAAGCAGCCCTGGGCATTTCTAGGGGGATGGAATTTAGGGGAAGAGTCGCGATTGTGTTGCCGCGATCCTTGTTGCTTAAAAGTAGGAGTGAATAATAGACGAGGGTGGATTTTCACCCCTTTTAAGAGGCCTCGCTGCCTCAGCCTGTTACGTTCATTTTCGTTGATTTTATCGGTCTATGGACGGAAATAAAAGGGAAATAACATTTCATTCCCTTTTCCTCCCCCTCTTTCCCTCGCTACGCCGTCTCACGAGGAATCTCATTGAATTTTTTAGTCTCACAGGCGTTCTCAAATTGAAACTTGTGGTTTTATACGCGATTGCCTCTTCCATGTAGAAATAAATCATTCTGTTTGTCGATAAAATTTACAAAGCTTATTGTCAATTACTTACTATTTCTACAGGAAATTAAAACAAAAAAAAAATAGTTTTTTTTTTATATTAAAATTTAATGAAAACACGGCAAACAAGCAACGAGCGTACCTCCTGATGTCGAAAATTATTATGGAAGAGAAAATGAGAAAATATGTGTGTGTACATAAAATTATTATAACTTTAATTATGAAAAAAATATGCTCATCCAAGAATTAGCAAGAATTAGAGTTTTTTATTATTGTTATTATTAAATTAAAATTTTTCGTTACTTCTTTATAAGTTTTTTACTTTTAATTTGATAATATAATTTAAATGATTTGATGTATTATACATTTTTGCAAATTCCAGATTTCGATATAAAAGCTATGTTCAATTTGCCGCGAAGGATTTAGTGCAATTTCAGTAATGCAAAATTTGCATCCCTGTCGATCCCCATTTGTGGAATTCTCGGATCGTGATGCTGTGTAAACCTAGGGGTGGAGGCAGGCGGACCATTTAACGGAGATTGTTTCTCCTTCGGCGATCATCTGACGCGCATTTCGGAGAGAAGAGAAGGGAGGGAGGCAATTATTGCTTTAGGAATGCTTTTATCCTCGCACATCAAACGTCGAGATTTCACTCTCGACCCTCGACGGCTCTCGAGTAGCGGATAAAAACGGGTATCGGGTGAAAGAGCGAAGGGGGTGACTCGATCAAGTGGCTGTATACTACGTTACGCAGTAATCGTGTGACTTTTTTTAGTGATTATATTTATAAAACGTTAATACAGTTTTTGCGTTGTTTGATCTTTTACTTTTATTTTATATTTAATTGAATATAATTAACACATCATTTATTATCTCAATTATATTAAAACATTTTCTTGATCTATTTTGTCTTTTATAAAAAAATTTACTTATACGTAATTTGTTACACACACATAACAAATTATATATTTCTTCTAAACTTTTGTTGTATTATTTTATTTGTTAAAAAGAAAGATAGAAAGCATATAATATATTCATATTATATAGTGTAAAATATATTATATAATACATCTTACGTAAGAAATTTTCACTCAACAGTTGAGAATTTAATCGTTTGATCTAGTGTCATATTGCTCGATGCCTTATAATTTTACTGCAAGAGACTTACAATGCTTGTAGTCGACAGTAAACGGAATAAGAGTCGTTTTCTAGAACTGCGGTTTACCTCACGGTAGACCACGATCGTAACCAAACGCTATCTTGTATCGTTGAATGTTCGTCATGAACAGAAGTCCGATATCGTCGACGAGAACTATGAAAATTCTGTTCAGCTAACGTATCGTAAATAAAAATCAGCAATAAAATTCTTCTTAATCCGCAATTGCAATTGGAAAAGCTAATACAATAGTGGTACAACTTATCTTTTTAAGAATTTGAGGAAAATAATTTAAATATAATTTTTTTCAACTTTATTCACTTAACCGATCTTTTTAATATTATTTTTTTTATTCTCTTTAGAATAATTTTCTAAAATTATAAAAAAATACATAAGTTTGAGTGTTGTTGCACATTGAACGCGTTTAAATTATTATATATATATTATATTATATTGAAATGAATGCCATTGATTTACCTCTTATTTAAAGATGATCGAATATCGACGACGTCGACTGTGTCGTACTCGTCGTCAAAGATATAATTTCCTTTAAGTTCTCTCATGTCTACCCATCGTCGTGTGCTACCTTTGTGTTCCCACATCCTGAGCTCTTCCAAGCTTTTCGATTCCTTCAAACACAGCTCTGTGTGATTCGCGTGATATTCCGCTTCTAAGATGAATATGAACGCTTTCAATGATCTGCAAATACAAGGCTATTTTATATGCGATTGCGTAAACAAAAAATTAAAAGAAAATTTAATTAACGAAACCATTTTAAACGATAACATATATGTTCAATTTTAAATATTTCTTATAGTCGTTTTGAAACTTTCCTTCCGTGTCAAGCTATAATTAATTGTTTTATCAAACAATAATATATTGTGAGATACAGAAATAAGTTTCGTCAAACTTGAAATTAAATAATTTAATATCAGCTGAGAAATTAAATTTGAAAACTCTGATATCTTACTAATTTAGAGTTACTTGTATTTGATAATAATTTAGTAGGAAGAGAAAAATGTACATTAATAAATAAGATATAAAATAATAATGAAGAGAATAAAATAAAAAAATAAAACTGCAATATTTTTCAAGTATAAATTTAAAAAAAAAGAAATTTACACATATTTTAGTATGATAAATAAATGACATGCGGAGTAGGCTATCTAAATAAATAAATAATAATTAAATTAATAAATTAATTTGTAATCACACTGAAAAAAATATTTTGCTAACGTAGATAGATTTCTAGATGTCTCAATTAAAATTTATCGCTACTTTTTCTATCTGTTAGAATATTGTTTGTCACGTATAGAATTTATAGCAGCAATATTCTAGCAATATCTCTAGAAAATTTAGATCCCATTGCCAAATATTAATCACAAATATAATTGTCCTTGACGATAGGTTTTAAAGATAGGCATCACAGACAAATTTTCTGTCTAAATTACACTAATAGTACAGATATAAATTCTGTGTCTGTCATTTAAATTGATTAAGTACAAAATATATGCAGTATCACAGTATTTGCTAATAATTTATCTGTTTCAATGAATTTTTTACACATAGAAAATTTTTGTTGAAGTTGCAAGATCTTTTTTTTTTCAGTGTATAAGTTAGAAATTACTTTCTTAGAAACTATTCCTGCGGCACGCGATAAAGATTGCTGACGAACCTGCACGTCAATCGAAGCAGACCGTGCGAGCACCTCTGCTCCTGGATCATTTCCATGTATCCTCCGTGCAATTTTACGGCCTTTAGAATTCTGCCAAATGGCGCCTGGGTGGTGGCAATAATCCTGGACGAGGAACATGCTGTAAGCGTGATCAGCAGCAGCATCAGGAGACTCGTCAGGGTCGTCACGGTCGCTGCCGGCCACGCCATGATGGCCGATCATTACAGTGACTTAAAAGTCGTCCACACGAACTTCGCCTTCGGAAAAAAGGCTTAAAATTAGTGCCTCAAGTGTCCTCCGATAAGCGAAATCTCTTTAGTAGCCGCGCACTTTCGCCTTCGGTCTCTTCTTTAAATTCTCTTACGGCCACTTGAGTCGCATCTCTGCTACCCAAAGGTCGATGACCGCGTGTCTTACCGAGAATTCAATCGAACTTTATTTTGTCTGCTATCAAATGACATTTCTTAAAATTTGAAGAAAAATAGGTACATTGATTGTTTAAAATAGGTCGAAGTCAAGAACTAAGATTGGACGAATAGATAGAAAAATTGAGCAAAAAATCGTAACGATTTCAAAAAAAAAAAGAGGAGACTGAAACCGCGCCAGAAACACAAAAATATTAAGTATCACGTTTCTTTATGACGTAATAGCTCGTTATTATATTTGTCTCACATGTAAGACGCGAACAAAGATCACGACATTTTAGAACTTTAGTCGATAGAAGACTGAAATTTTTAATCAAATTCAGATGAATAATTTGATCGTAATATAAATTTTATTAAAATTATACTAAGTCCTCTAATTAATAAAATTGAATTAGATAATATAATAATGTTAATAGAATAAGTCTTTATATATAATTAGATTATTAATACAATTAAGTTCTTAAATAAGATGTCTAATTATATCTTTTATTACAATTTTATTTAATTATAATTTTTATTAATATTGATACAACTCAACAAGTTTGAAGTCAAGGAATTAACATGTATCTGTGTAAATCGATCGAGACTCACTTTTGATTGTTGAAGATTGCCAAAAATTAATGTTCGATCCACCGCGCTTCTGGAGACTGCGGCGTGTATTGTTTCCTATCTTTTCGCGTTTCCTTTTATTTTTGATCGCACCAGATCTCTAATTCTTTTTCCGTAATAGCGCGTTTGTTGGTAAAAACAAGTAGTCCCCGTCGCGATCAATCGGCCACGGCCAAGTTTTTAAGTAGACAACAGTAGCAGCAACAACCAGTGGCGTCTCAAGGACGGGGATTAGAATAGTCTGGATAAATGTTTTCGCATTTAGGCACTCGCGGATGACGAAACGCGTACCCGATTCACTATTGGAGATATTATCTAATATAGCGGATTAATTGATAGAGCGCGATTAATTATTCATAGTTTTGCTCGATTATTTCTAATCGATGGACGGTTAATTATTTTTATAGATTATTTAATTATGCTTAATTGATATCAAATGATGATAAATTAATTCTGTTCAATAGAGTATTTTTTAAGTATATTAGTCAATTTTTTATATTTAGTATTAATTACATTCACAGCCATTTAATCAAATTTAATTAAAAAATAAATCAGTAAGTGTCTTAAATCAAGTATCTTTTTGATTAATTGATAGTAGGATTATATTTAGATCAATTAATTAAATATTAGATATTAATTATTATTGATAATTTTTAAATTTCTCTTTTGATTAATGATTATATTTTTATTTATTCGTCGATTTGTTATATTTAAAGAAAATTTATAAAAATATACACAATTATTTATTTAGTATCATAATAATAATGTCGATAATAATGATTTAGTATCAAAAATAATGTTTTTATTTTTTCTTTTGATTTAAAAAAATTTTAACACTATATAAAAAAACCACAGTTTTAAACTGGCTGCATTTGTACTTTTCCAGGCAATTTTCTTAAAGAGTCTTAAAAAAATGCTTTTAAAAAATCTTGAAATATTACTTTTGTCAAGACACTACATTAATATTTTCAAATTGGAATAGTAAAAGCAAAATTATGTAATACATTATTTTGAACACTGATCGCACTGACACTATACTTAGTTTGCACGTACAAGAAAGTTTCCAATACTTTTCAACTATTTACGATATTAATTCCGACAGATAAAGAACGTTATTGTAAACGACACGACACTGTCTTCTTGACTTGATAGATGAAAAAAAAAAAAAATATAAATTAATGTCGTCCAGATATTTTAACGAAGTACTGTCTAGTCGTCGCAGTGATTGATATATACTTGGCTCGAAACTGTCTTTTTAACACTGTTGGGATATTACTATGCTAACACCAGGTGACCGTATTTTTTCCAATATTGCATTTGAACAGTCCATCTCGATATTTAACGTTCATCGGCGCGATTAAACGAGTCCATAAATCGCGGCCGTACGTGACGGAAGGAACAACCGCTCGTGTCGGCGATTCGCCGGCGTGTGCGGCACCAGGTCGCCCGATGACGCCTGCTTCTGCTGCTGCTGCTGGCTCCGCAGGCATTGACAAGCAGCAGTCTAAAGCCGTGAATTCCGCACCCGGAAGCACCGCGGCCGGTGCTAGTTTTCTGAGGGGGGAAACTACCCTGCTATACGCGTGCAGGGGCACACCTCTTCTCGGGGTCTCGCGTACCCTCGTGCGGGTAGATTCGTGCCCCCCCCCCGTTCGTGCCGGTTCTGCCCCCCTTCGTTCGATCCGCTCGTCCCTGCACTTCTAACGCCACGCTGATTCTCTTTTCTTCTTCATCGTTGATCCGGACAGCTGAAGCCGGCAGCTGAGGATTTTCGGGTTTTCGCAAGGATCGCGCGGAATAAAGAATGACATATAGGATCGATGAGGAATAAAGGAATCGAGAAATAAAATATGTAGGCCTCGCAAGTATATGTGTTTAATCGGAGATGTGCAAAATAGCTGTCCAAATTCACTTAAAATGGAAGATGCAAAATAATTGTAGACATTTATTTAAAATAGAAAATGGAAAATAGGTATTTTTTAAAATGGTTTATTTATTTATATATTTAAATTAATTCTTATTTTTTCTTGTTAACTATATTTCTTACTATTTATTTATTAAATTAGATTTTACTATCTATTCTTATTTTTTTTTTACGTGAAATCGCATTTGCATTCTAATATCACTGCATAATCTGCATTTTACGAATGGTTAGCTACACAATAATTAATTATTAAACATTTCTAGAATTTACTTTATAATAAACAAGTACAGTGTTGCATAAATATCTTGATTTATTGATACTTAGACTTATTCTTTACATCTCGATTAACTTTTGAATGTTTAAAAAAATGCATTTGAAATAGAAAATGGATAATGAAAGCCATTTATATGGAAATGTAAAATGACCTTTGAAAACATGTATTTTAAATGTAAATTACAAAACATTACACTTTACATTTTTACGTATTATTACCATTTTAAATACTAAATCTATTTCAAATAACGCACATCTCTGAATGTAATTAATTAAAGCTTGAATAAAAATCCATTATGTTGTTAGCCGGTAATTTTACGGGAGATCTTTTCCGTATCTCGGAATATATGTGATTATTGAAAGAAATGGTTTATTTTTCGGGGCATTAATCTCTTTCTCTCTCTCTCTCTCTCTCTCTCTCTCTCTTTTTCCTTTGTCCGGTTAGTATCTTCTTCCGTCCAGTAAGCCAAGCTTTGTTCCATCTTTGAGAAGATCCGTAATCGATTCATTGTGATCGGCACGCGCGTGCCGGCAAACGCACATCTGCGTCTTCTCCGTGACGGAAACAGTCGGGTCTCCGTCTGCCGTTTCAGGTTTACGCACCGGTTATCATCGACCCTATTGTAAGCAAATCATGAAAGACGCTCCGAGGCGCCTTGAAATCTCTCCTCAGCAAGGAGAACAATCGAGGATTGTGACACGCGAGAAATCACATCTGCCACGAATACGTGATTATCGTGTCATCCTTTAGAAGGAATCAAGATGTGCTTTTCACAATTAATTGATGATCAACTATAATAAGTTTTTTTTATATATTAGATTTGAAGCTTATTTAAAAAAACCCAAGCAAAAAACTTTAATAAATAAATAAATTAAAATCTTGTTTAGAGAATTTTTTACTCTCTTCCTGAGAGTGAAAAAATTGAATGTTAAAAAAAACCTAGAACTTTATTAGTGTGAAGGAAAGCTAATTTTGAATCGAATATTTATTAAGGGAAATTGTAAAATCGCTAGGTAATATATTTTTGTATGTGTGAAATCAATTATTATTACGTAAAATGCAGCAAAAGTATAACAAGTTTCTATGGTGAATTATTGCACTCAAAAAAATGATCTTGCAAGTTTAACAAAAGTTTTCTAGGTGTAAAAAATTCATTGAAACAGATAAATTGTTAGCAAATATTATGATACTGCATATATTTTGCACTTAATCAATTTAAATGACAGAGATAAAATTTATATCTGTACTATTAGCGTAATTTAGACAGAATATTTTTCTGTGATGTCTATCTTTAAGGCCTATCGTTAAGGACAAACGATATTCTAACAGATAGAAAAAGTAGCGATAAATTTTAATTGAGACAGCTAGAAATCTATCTACATTAGCAAAATATTTTTTTGAGTGTGGAATTATATTTTTGTAGCAATTTCAATAGACATCAAACCGCGAAATAACGTGCGAACGGATTCCACCCCTTGAGAAACTTTCGCTTGCACGTGTTGTTGAAAATTAGATCGACATGTGCGACCGGTCACGGCTCGTTTAATCCACAAACTCAATGGAAGCTTAGTCAAATTGCATTTCTAATTCCCCCCCCCCGTTTCATTTTTTGCTGCACGCTTCAGGAAAGGTGCTTCCATACTTCTATCCGTTTCACCAAAAGGATTTTATCGATCAAACACGATCACACATTCTACATTTTTTGCATTAAACGATAAATTGATAAACCATGATACTCGTAAATGAATTGATTAAAACATTCTAAAGTAACATAGATAATTAAAAAAAGCAGATTTAATTTAATTAAAATTTTATTTAATTTTACTTCAGCGCGCTTACGATTTCATTTATTTTTTATTTAATCTAATTTTACTTAAAATGGAGTTTAATTTGCGATTAAAGCAGGTTTATTTTCGGAAGTAGTTTTGTATGAATTCATGAATTTGAGGCAATCTGCGACCCTCGTACAATCCTTAACAGGATTATGGGCGTTCGTTTTATTGCGTAAGAGACTTGTTCCTCTTTATCGATCAGCTGAGAGTTACGTATTGCGCTTCATGTAAACTGTAAAGAGGAATTTGTGTAGGTGAAGACTCCCTCTCTTTCTCTCTCTCTCTCTCTCCCCCCCCCCTCTCTCTCTCTCTCTCTCTCTTCTTTTTCTAATTTTAGCGTTTCCGCGCACGTTACGTTTTTATCATTCTCAATGAGAGAACGTATTTCTATTTTTACCATACGAATATTATTTTTTAAACACTATATATACTTTGCAAGTACATATACAAGAAATGTTCTTTTTTTATATTTTTTAAAACTGTATTATTTAAAATTTTATATCTTCTTCTTGTATCTTTGAGATTACTATTATTATTATTAAATAATTAAGTTATAAATCTACTTCAAAAATTACGAAAATTATTAAGAAATGACTGGATATGATTCTCTTTTGTATTAATCATTATTGTTGTTTTTATGTTTACTACTTCTTTTTTTTTTTTTTTTTTGCATACTTTATTAATTTTAAATAATGCATAAAAAAAGACGACAAGTCGAAAATAAAAAATTTTATCTTGCACCTAGAGGATACTTGTTGAGGCCACTTGTTGAGAAAATCGGCAGAGTAATTTCGGCTCTTGATATACAATTTTAGTACGATCGATAGTTACTGGTCGGCGTCTTAACGGCGTGCGTTAATAGCACACAGGGAGCTTTGGCTTTCTTCTTCCTTACGTCAAACGTCTCTAGATCCCACGGCGGGCGAATGACGCAAGTGAAAAAGCTGCTTTTGTCTGCGAAGCAAAAGTAAACAGCTCGGTTTCGCGAAATTCGCATATGTAAAAAATTTCAACATAAAACAGATCTTCGTTTTATTTGCTTTTACTCAGAGAAAATGAGGAAGTGAACCCAAAACTGTGTAAATAAGCGCGAGAAAATGATAATTATAAATATTTTGACATCTTCTTACGAAATGTATTTTCGATAAAAAACATAAATTATTTAACATTAAACTCACTACATAAAAATTAAAATTATTAATTTAGGAAGTAGAGTCAAGTAAAAGATGTCTAAACGTTTACATAATTTATTTTATAATAAATTTTCTAATAAACATTAAATAAAAATAAAATATTACTTAGATGACATTTGAACAAAAATATTAGCATTTTAATTAGAAAGAAATACAAAAATTACGAGAGAGGGAATTTTTAAAGAAGGATAGACAAGTCTGATTTTCGTGGTGAACGTTTTATTCAATTATAGTAATAATAAACGTCATCATCGTAGTAATAATAATCACCATAATCATCATAATGATAAGAACAATAATAATAATGGCAGCGCGCGCTCTCACGTGCCATGCCGTGTCATGAGCTACGCGCTACGCTTTCACGTGTGACAATCGCCTTCTGGCACGTGGTTTTATATGGTCGTGTGTGTATGTGAGGTGATTTATTTTATTTTCTCGTATTTATTTTTTTGCAACAACATTTTTCCTCGAGGCGTACAATAAAGTGACGAATTATTTAATTAACGCAATCCGACGCGCTGGTTTGATCCATACATCTTGTATCCGCCTGTTTGTGTACGTCGTAGACGTTGGGTAGATGGATGTACCATGTACGTATGACAGAGATGTATAAGTTTGATTGCAAAAGAGATGATCTATGAAACGCGTATGAGATCTTATGTATGTACAATAGTAAATTACGATTACAATTATACTGATTTTTTTACGTGTCGGTTTTAATGACGGGACGCGCTATTGCCTTGTCACATGAATTCTTATGACTTTTATCACGTCGAATTATAGATAACATTGAAGAAGAAAGTATCGTTATTTTTCGGATTCAAAAAAATTATTTAAATTTCCATATTGTATGAATAAATCAATAAGAAAAGAACAACTTTGTTGTGTGACGTGATAACAGTATATTTCTTTTAGTTTTTCTTCCACTTTTACCCCTCTCTCTCTCTCTTTCTCTCTTTCTTTCTTTGAATTGCAATAAAAATAAATAAGAGCTGGGAATTACGCGAGACTTTTTAATTGCTGCTTAATATCGGTTTGAAATTCAATCTTTGAATGATAATAACATATAATGTTACTATCACATAACACATGATCCAATCTTTGAGTGATAATAACTAGGAAATACCTTGGATTTGTCTTTTTTATACTACGCAGTTTAAAGCCATTAGGATCAGGGATTTTGTCCGAAAAACTTTAGTATGTTATTTTATTAAAAAAGACATCAGGAACGCATTAAAAAAATCAAATAATTTCATATATAAATCATATATAAATTTTAGAAAATATTATATCGCGAAAGTAGCTCCTACAATTTTAAATTTAAATATACCGCTATATTTTTTTTATCTAAACAAGATATTTTCGAGGAAAATTCAGAAAAATTGAACGCTCTACTTTCATGCGATCAAATGATCGGTTATAGAAAGTATTATATAAGAGCGCATCGAGACTAAATTTCAAAGCACATCAGTTTAATTAGTGCGTAAACGAAGTTGTATATTTTCGTGGATCGAAAATTTCGTGCTTACATGCATGTGAAAATAAGTAGATATTAGCTACATAGAAATCCGCGATGCTAATTAATTAATACTCATAGTCAGTTTAATGCAACGTTAGTGTTTTTTGCGCAATTTAATCTTTCTTTCTTTACATTGTTGCGTTGTTTTAATTATATCTACCGTCATGTTTTTTCTTAAATCTTCTCCTAACTTTATAAAGAAGGGTTTAAAAAAAGTCTTGGAAAAAAAGATAGATTTTTCTATTTCACATTATATTGTTATATATTATGATCATTTTAAGCGCTACCGAGTGTCTCGCGGTTTGTTTTCTCTCGGAAGGCAGGAAATGGATTAGGGTTGTGTGTCAGGTGTGTCTCATAATTCCGGTTCTTGTTTTCCTTCTCGCATAGCGCGTTCCCTAATAGTTTTCGATTTTTAAAAGCGATAAGGCATTATCGGATATGTCAGCTGAGATCTTCGAAACATTTTTTCTGGGATTGCGGTACATCGAAAGCTTTACAAAAATATCTCATCTTATTTGATCTGTCAAGTCCCCTCTTAAAGTGCTTTTTTCCCCGTCGCTTTCCGAAATTCTCGAGCCACCCCTCGTCCTTTCTCGTCTTTCGAGTCTGGCGCTTGGATCCTTTCGTATAATTCTCGTCTTAATCTATAACGAGACAAGTTATTATGATTTTTTTCTCTCTCGTCCGAAAGGAAATGAGAAGCGCAAACTCGGCTTTCTCGTTTTCTAGCTCATCTTGCCTTTTTTTTAGTTCCTTCCTCAATATTTCCCGCTCATCTTTTCATTTGCGACATAGTGATTAAAGCGACTCATACTCCCGTGTGCGTGCTACAAAAGGATAGCGAAGAAAAGATTTGAATATGCTCTGGGAAATCCTTTTCGACTTGCTGTTGCCTTTCTTCTTCTTCTTTTCCGACATGACGATACCAGCTGAAACCGCCATTATCGTTGATCGGTGTAATTAAGCGCAAACTTTTTGGCACATTTGCTGAAATCTTTGATCATTAATCTCTTACGACATGTGTGTGATGGTTTACCGATTAAATCGGAAATGGGGTTTTTTTTTCTTTACGGGAGAAAAAATTTATTACAATATAAGAACAAAAAAAGCTTTTATGCGAAATTGATGACTTGAATTAATTATGTATAATAAAAAAATTTCAAATCTTTTATCTCAAATTTTGTGTATTTAGTTTAATTTAAATCTTTAATTGATTATATATATTTATATATATATTTATTATATATATTTATGAAACACACAAAAATAATGAAAACTCTAATTATAGTTTATAAACAAATTTGATTGCGAAAAAATGTATAGAATTTATATGTATAATATACATGTAATTGTGTGTATGTCATGTGTCAAGAGATTAATTGCCTAGATACTGTAATTAAGTATTTCCCTTTGCTTTGCTCGTGGCTCGATTTGGCATTCGTACAACAGCACAATTGCTCGCACGCGTATAATCTACAGTTTTAACTTTTTATTTTTATTTTTGTTTTAATCGGAGAAATCGCAGACGATCGAGTTGTTTTCTGTTAGATGAGCAATTATCGTATTAAAATACATATTTCATTACCAACGGATTTTCTCTTTATCATTTACGCTATTTGCTATATGAACATAATACTTGTAAGTTTTTTTTATATCTTCGAGATTCAGTTATTCGTATTATTTCGTGATTTATATCTACTTCCTCAGACTAATGCACATTCGCGACAATAAAATGCATTTATAGCATCTTGTTG
Source organism: Anoplolepis gracilipes (assembly GCF_047496725.1). Taxonomy (NCBI): domain Eukaryota; kingdom Metazoa; phylum Arthropoda; class Insecta; order Hymenoptera; family Formicidae; genus Anoplolepis; species Anoplolepis gracilipes. The sequence continues at coordinate 1,683,271 of NC_132984.1, read as the reverse complement.
CTCGGATACATTTTTCTGATTTCAGGAAAAAGAGGCAGACTTTAATTTGTCACATGTATGTATTATTAATAACTCATAGTAATAAAAGAAAAAAAAAGATATAATGGATTTCTTTCTAGTAATTTTATCTCTTTCGTTTTCTCAATTATAAATAAGTGAAATTCACACAAAAATCCATAATAACAATGTTGAAAGTATTTAAAGTATGCGTGCTTAAATATAAAAATAAAATATAAAAGATATTTTTTTTTTTTTTCATTTTAAATGCAGAGTTTTCCTAGGATCGTAAAAATATAATAAATTGTCGAGGAACTTTTCCCGAGATTCTTCGTTGCGCAGGATTGTCCGCGATTTCTCTTGGTTTGAACTCGAACTCGATCAGGCCTTTACTATGTTGTATGCATCTCTAATTTCTTATAGTTTCTCTTTGAAAATACCGCGCGTACGTACGCTTTTATTATTTTTTAAAATTTTCTTTTTATCTTTAAATTATTTTCCTTTCGGCGCGAGACGCTTGAGACGCCTAGTAGATAGGTACGATTTGCAATTCCACTACGGTAGTTTTCATACCATAATACTTATATGTACATGTATATAAATATGTGTGTACATAGTGTGTACGTGAGTAATATATTTCTTTTAAGCCTTAACAACGTCCGCAATGTAACAATCATTTCGATCTCGATCAAGATCGTCGTTAATTCCGTTTCGATCATCGACGATCATCGACGATCATCGACGTATTTCGGCTGTACTCGACAGTCAAAAAAAATATTATTATTATTATTAACCCTTTCTCGGATCGCGATATATCTGTCTCGCGTATACAAGATGTACAAAAATGGCTTGTCTTTTTTCCTTTCATTTTACTTAATTATTAATTCAATTTTTACTTTTATTAGCAACTCAATTTTTTAGTCACCAATATTAAAAATCAAATTAGAGAGAATAGTAATTTGAAAATATAGATATCTTAATAGGAAAATTAAAACTAGGTTAATCCCATCAAATAGTTGTATTTATTTGATGAGAATATGTCTTGCTCTGTATTCGATTTCAATCAATTTTAATGTGAAAAATTACGCCGAGATAATTCGATTAAACTGTATATTCGTTCATCGCGAATATATCACGCACCCGAGAGGGGAGAGATTCTCTAACACACAACTGACAACGCAATAAACGAACAACGCGTAACGTCCTAGCGACGAATCAACGTCTATCAACTACATCAACGTTAATCTATACAGTAACATTTAACAGACTAGTAACAATAAGCGTTATTAGGCGCGATTTCGAGAACCAGCCGAATGACACCTAATCACTCGAATTAACGAGAATCTTGATTAACTAAATTGTATCCAAGAAGCAAAAAGAAGCGAGTCCAGAATTATCAGAAATAATATATACAAAGTTGAGAGCTAAAAAAATCTTAATGCAATATCTTTCTTTCTTTTTTTTTTCTTTTTTCTTTTTTTTTTTTTTTTTTTTTTTTTTTTTAAGAAAAAGATTTTTCAAGTTGAAAGCACGAATTTTATATCTATTTTATTGATATTTAATTTAACGTAATTCAATTTTTTCAGCTTATATACTTAATTGTATTATTTAGTATAAAATTTCAAGTTTATACATAATATACATAATTTTAAACTTTTCTCGAAACAGGACTTGCATCCTTCTATCTTTTGGATACAACTGTCTGCCATAACTCTCATAATTATATATATAATCAACGTCACGATTATTGATCTCGGTTCGACACGAAATTTGCGTCGTCGGAACTCGGATCTCGCGCGATTATAATATTCGTGTTAAAAGTGAATGTTGTGTATATGTGTGTGCGTGTGTGTATGTGTATACGTATATGTTGTCTATGAGTGTATCTGTGAGGTAATCGTTCACGCAACTACACTATGAGCATGTAGGTCCGCACTCTCCCTCGTTGCATTTTTCTTGTATATTTTTGCTCTTCACGCGTTTCTTCGAAAGTTATTCTTCTCCCACTTCCTTTTTCTCCAAATCAATCTCTTATCGATTATATAGCTTTATTAATATACGGCTTGCGTTAGTTAGTTTGGCACATTGCACGATCCTCCGCTATTTTTAATCCTCGAAATGACCATGAAAAATAATATATATATATATATATATATATATGATCTTTCATCCTTTCTTCTTTCGTCTCTTCGAGGTCGTCTTGCGAAAAATCACCAATGCACTCTCGCGTTTCGAGCTGCATCGCGACGATGATCGCGCAATTGATTGGTGAATTAGTTTCCGATCGCGAGATCGGGACCGGCGTTGCCGGGAATCCTCGGAGTTCACCAGTTCCCCTCGTGATGTATATGACTATTCTTCTATCGAACTGTCTGTTGTAAGAATATGTACAATAGCGGTATGTATTTACACGGTAAGGTAACTTCTTCTTCGCGCGATCTTCCGTCAATCGCGAGGGCAGAAAAGTCCGAGCGAGTACACGACTGGCCAGGAACCTTTCCAGGATTTCTCGTCTTGCTTCCGGGTTTTCCAAACGGCCTTCCAAAGAATTATCGAGACATCATCAGAATCTGGCAACGCCGGTCCAGACCTCCTCCGCCCTCTTCTCTCCTCGCGAAATGTCGCTTCGTGAATTAAAGTAGAATTCCCACCACCAGGGCCAGGTTAATCAATTAGCAGCTAATCGACACAGCTCGGCAATCCGAATGGAGAGTCTGAAGAGACCTCTCAAGGTCTTAAATCTCTCTTCGGGACACTTGTGACTAGTGTCTTTCGATCTCGATTCGATTTTAAGTCTCGAGTCTAGATCGCCGCTGGCCGAGCTTTGGTCAGACTGAGCTACGGTGGTTCCGGCTCGGAGGTGGGAGATTCCTGCTACGCTTCCAGAAATATGAGCGCCGTCGGCTTCGGCTCCAAGTTGCTTTTCTTCGCCTCCACCACCAGAAACTCAATCTCGTTGCGATCGCGACGGGCGAACGATTCGGCGATCAGCCGCGCGACCTCTTGGTGATGGAGTCCTGCAAATGATGCGCGATTAATCGTTGCTCAAAATTAAATTTAGTAGGGTAAACTCGGGCAAGATGGCCGGATGAATGGCTGGATAGTTTTTTAAAATGCAAAAAATATACTTTTATTTTTATTTTTTAATAATGAATGACATATTATCTTCACTGAAGCTTACATTACGTAATATTATCGAAATTGAAAGCAAAAAATATTTAATAAATTTAAGAAATTTTATATTATCAAAATAGTGCAACATAAGGCCATTGGCCATCTTACTAAACTTTTAAGGAAAAGATGACCATAATATTTATAAAAAAAATAGTGAAAACGAAAATTATATAACAATTTACATATCTTTATAATATGCCTAACGTCGATTACGATATAGCTTAACTGTAATTTATTCGACGTTGTAACAGTTTTTAGTGAACAAATGAAAAACTTTGCAGGTAGTCAAAAGTAAAAATATGATATAAGATTCATAATATCGTTACTTCGAACAATGTACGCACGTAAACTACTGTAAATATCGATTATCTTTGATAATGATTAAAAAAGCTCACTATGTAGCGATTATTGAAAAAATTACAGCCGTACGGCCATCTTTTCCGTATGGCCATCATACCCTAGTTTACCCTACAAGTTCTTCAATTTTATAATTATTAATTGTTTAGCTAATTATTATTGTTGGGGAAAACGAATTTATTATTTTTTCTTTGAAACTTTAATCCTGGAATATTTAGAAATAATGATAAAAAATAATAGAAAATTAGCAAACTATGAAAAATATAAAATATTCATCTTGTTGATATTACCTTCAACTTTCTGACCATCGACTTCAAGGATAAGTTGGCCGACTTCGAGGCCGCCAGCCTCATAAGCTGCTCCATTGTCCTGCAACAAATTATCACAGGATGCTTAGTCACATTTATGGTATAATATTGTTTATGTCATCGTAAATGGCGCCGGCAATAAATTTGCCCGACGCAGATTATTAATCGTGCGTTTCGATGGAGCCGAACTTCACTTTAAATCGAGTGTACCTGATATAATGAACGTAATATATGAGATAATATTTTAACGTAATTGATTTTATTAAAAAGATTTGTGAAATATTCATTATTATTAACATCATTAATGTACTACGCATAATTATTTATATAGAATGCACGATTTGTAAGGCATGCACTTTTTTAATCTCAAGAGTGTATATAACATTTTTTTGTGCAGAATATTATTTGAAATTTCCGTTATTAAATCTCATTGAATAATTAAGAATTGAAATTTATAATAAACTCAAAGAGAGATAAAACGTACTATCCATTTATACATATCCATTTATCTAGATGAAACAGAAATAATGATAATATCCAGATTATTATTAGCTTTATGTTAATATATCTAGCCTTAATGTTGTTTTAATTTCCATCAGCTCAACACATTCCCCAACTTTCTTCTTCTAACTCGATATTTCTTGAATTTTCCTCCAACTTGATCTCTGACCTAATAATCTCTCTCTCCTTCTAATGACTTAATTCCTCTCTAATATAACATCTCTAGATTTCAACACTTTTCCACTTTTGCTTCGAATCTTCTTCCAAATTAATATTCTTCTACTTTTAACCGGTAATTTTTCGAAAGAGACTCACGTGTATGTTGATGATCCGGGGCAGTGGGTGCTTGGTATTGGCGCCGCCTTCAATGGCGATGCCCAGAATCGATTTAGTCTTTTTCACGGTGATGCGCAGGTTGCCCTGATGATCGGGCACTACTAGGGCACCGTCCTCCTCCCGTCGTTCGGACATCTCGCTGCGGGTCAGTCGTTGCACACTATGATGCCGCCGCGGCGGGCCCCCCGCAGTTCCACTTCCGGCGGGCCCGCCGCCGGAACCGCCCTCCTCCAGCAGCTGTGCTTCCTGCATGTCAAAGCTCCGCGAGAGCTTGTGCGCGAGCTCCTGCAACGGATATGGTTTGTATTCGAACGGCGATAATCGAGCACCGGACCGTTCCGCGTCAGATTCGCGTCAGCAACCGGAAATTAATTAATTAATTGATTGATTGACACTTGCATTTTCAAGGTCTAAATGATAGAAATTATGTAGACTCTCGAATTTCTAAATTTTTTTATCAAATTATAATTCCATAAGTAAGTCTAAGATAATAAAAGCTCAATTCTTTTTTTTTTTGAATTTTTAAATTATTAATTTTTTTAAGTAATCATATATATATATTAAATATATTTAAGAAAAAATAAAATAATTTATAAACAATTATTTTAAATTTTAAATTTTATAATGATTTAAATTATAATAATAATTAATGATTATAGATTGTCTAATCGTATATAATTTAGATAATTTTACTTAAAAATAGACAGATTTATATGTGACCATTTAAAATAAATCGCACATGGCTGCTGCAGCGTATCCGAAAAAATTATCTCAATGCACACATACACACGCGCGCACGATGATAGCACATATGAGCTAAAAAAAAGGCTTATGCTAGCGTATTCGCGTGCACGCTGCAATGGAAGAGCGTTCTGGTAGTCCTCACGTAGCTTCCGGTACGAAATATACAAATATCTGTAAAGGCGCCCGAAACGCGCCGTAATTCTCGAACACTCGTAGTTTCAAAGCACATTCCTCCGCGAAACACTAATTCCGATTGTAAAATGCGAAAGTGTTGATCGGAAGCTGATAGAGAGAAGTGTATTTGAAACGGGATGCATATATTCGTGGTGCATTCCAATTCTATCCTCTCGATACTTTCTCATTTCGCATGCCTTATCTAGCGTGCTGTGGACATTAAATAAAAAAAACAATCGTGAAGAAATGGAAAGTGATATTTTAATCAGTGATAGTGAAAGTATCTATTTTTATTCTATAATTTAAATATAGTAAGATTTCAATTAAAAAAAAAAAAAAAAAAAAAAAAAAACAAAGAAGATAATATTTTATAATAGTAACAATTGATTGAAATTGCGAGAAGGTTTTAATTTTCTCGCAATTTTTGAATTCGATTGGAAGGAATTTAATAATCGAGAGAAATGGGAAAATATAATATATAGTTTGAAAAGTCCTTTTTGACATAATTATATCCGTTTTTCTTGCATTTTATTCGACTCCATTGTTCCGTTTCGCTTTTCCTTGCGTGCAATATTACATCATCTATGTGCATGTATGTGAAATTATATGTATGTACTGACGCGCAAACATATAATGTACACATACGCGTGTACTGCTATACATATCAATATGTATATAATATATGTATACGTATATATAGATCACACAAGTATATATATATATATATATATATACACATATATACATGTATGTATGTATATATGTATATATCGAAAAATTGAGTCATGCTTGCTGATGGCAGGCTGGTAGCAGTTGGGTGTTGGTGGTGCTCGGAGAGATAGAGAGAGTGGTAGTTGTGGTGTGGTGGCGGTGATGTTGTCGTTATCACACGGCTAATTGTCGCTCTATACCTGTCCTCGCCCATCGGGGCACCGATTGATTCTGTACGGACCGGCTTTCGTCGTTTGATTGCGCAGCATAAACGACACATCGATAGCAGAGATATGTATTTTCAATCGCGACACTTTTTAGCAACGATACTGGCTAACTAATAGACTGACTCAGTGTACGACTAATCTGTCACTCCGCTAATTGTAAGAACAATATATATATATATATATATATATATATATATGTATCTTTTCTATTTCATCATCGTACGTCTTCAAGATTACTCGACTACAGACGGGAGAATTTAAATCGACAGGAGAAAAATGGATGTGATAATAGAAAATATATATTGTTAAGAAATATAAAATAAATTATATTATTATATATTATACGTACGTAATATAAATTTATTTTATAGCTAATGTCATATTGATATAAAAAAGCATATTAGAAGATGTAATAGAAAAGATTTCAATCATTTTTTTAAGCTACATTTATCGAACTTTTTTTTTTTTTTTTATATAACTACCACTCGACACTCATGCAGTTGGAGCGATAATGATCGATTCTTGGTTAAAAAAATTATTACACTACATAAGTAAAATCGCCTAATCTTTCATTAAGTTACTCAGTAAATTATAATAAGAAGGTAGCCTTTCCTATTGGAGTTAAACTTCAATTCCCTATTGGATTAATGTGTGTGTTCTATGAAAAAGAAAAAATTGATTAAATTTTAATTACTCTAAAATCAAATTTTGATTATGCTAGTAATCAATTACTAAAATTATTACATTTCTATGCTAAATCAAAGTGTATAATAATAACTAGTAGTAATAATAATTAGCAACATTGTAGGAAAAAAATAATTAACTAACTTTACATCTCTTATCAGTTATCTAATTTGTCGAGTTCACGGCCGAAGGATGTAAAGACCGAGTTAATTAGATCGTCTTGTTTCCTCGAGAGAAACGTAAAGCGAAAATGGTGAAAGTATGCTCAAGCGCAGTGCGAATACGTACGCACGCACGCGTGCACACACATCGGGACAAAATAAGTCCTGTTCTTGCCACATGATGATTTGCACGATTTTTCCGAAAGTTTCTCTTTCCCTTTAACGCGTTCCACCCTTGATTTTCGAATTTACGCAAGGAAACTTATTTTGCAAAAGTTTTTATCTTATCACATTATGTATTAACTAGAAAAGTTCGTTAAGATAGATTAATCACGAGTTAAATAGAATTCCTCTCACCGGATGTAGTCTGATGTAATTAATTTTTATCTTTTTCTTTTTTTGTTTTTTTGTTTTTTCTTTTAATGTTTCTCTTTAATTTAAGATCAAGTTCTTTCGCATGAATTGCAGAAATTGTTTATTTTTATATCCATAAGCTGCTAAAGAATCTTTCCAGCATCTCTATCGATTAATTATTGAAGCAGTTAAGACCGTTAAAAACAACAACTATCTTGCAAGATTTCCGTTTAATTAAATCATGAAATTTCTTCTCTGTTTTTCATGTGAGTAAAGTGATCGTGCATGCCAAGACATCTATGTGAATATATATAGCGCATATACATCCCCGTGCCCGTATGTATAATATAATATATGTGTATATATAGAAAGTCTCATCCAATCAAATTTCAACCACGGACTCTGCTGAAGTTGAGAATAACTATTTTGTTTAGCAAAAGATTTCATGGTAAGAGGGGGCATTATTATTCCACATCGCGATTTTCTATTCTCGCCATTTTGTAGCAATTAAGTAATTAAATAAAACTGTGTTATTAAAAGGGAACAGAAATTATGCAGAAGAAAAAAGGCGTAAAATTTATTAGATTTAAGAAGCAGGTTATATATTATTATTCTTACCGTTTGCTACGGAGATAATTCCTTTCATTTAATCTCTTATTAATTTCTGCATTTGCTGAGTTTACACTTTAATTGGAGTTTTCTTGAAATTTCTACGAGAGGAAAATTAGCTTGAAATTCGTCCGAATCTATGATTATAATTCGAGACATAAGGCAGGTGAGACGCTCTGTATATACGTATAATATTATAAAATGGTGATCGTGCTTAAGGACAAATCGTAAAAAGTAGCATGTGCAAGACATCTAAGATAAAAAACACGTACAACACCTAACGCTATGTCGACTAATCTCGCTAGCTCTAGGAGCACAAGGACACTTGATCGTATGATGTGTATGTGTGTGTGTTTATGTATATGAGAAAGAAAAAGAGAGAGAAAAAGAGAAGGAAAAATTTAATTAGGAAAGAGAATTCATGCCTAAGTGAGCGAATGTTTCTAATCGCTCGAATCGAACATTAATTTTCGCGTCGCACTTTATCGCGTTTATCTACGTCATTTATTTTGCGTAATTTAATTCTCTTTTTAGTCATTATTACGATTATCCACGAAAGATGTTGAATAAATCTATCGATAAGCTTGGTTTTCTAATTATTTTTCGTTTATCGTACGATTAAAATATTCAATTATCAATTAATTGTATTTCTTATCCGTTTAAGTTTTTATGTCGCTCGCGAATTATTATTTTTCCCATATCATTTTGCAACCCGGATATTTCAAGCGCGACAGATGCAACCACGACCTCGCCGGAAGTTTACGATGTCTCGTTGCTTCAATAATGCGAGTTTTATTGTGAAACTTTATTACTGTGCGCTGCAGTTCCATTTTCTCTTTCCTCTTTTTTTTTTGTCAATTATATCTCATTATAATTCACAATTTGATTGTAAATATATATATATATATATATGACGCGATTGTTCGTATAAAAATGAAAACTTGAAATTTCACTATATATGCGCGGATCATAATTTAGTGATAGTTTTTTCAAAAATAAAAATTCATTTTAACTAAATAAACAAACAAATGTCGATAAAAATCAAATGATAAAAAAATAACCTTTTTGATATTTTAGAGATCGTAAATGATAAAAGAATATTAGAGGGAACATGTAATATATATATATATATATATAATATATATATATATATATATATATATATATATATATTTCTTATTTAAATAAAATAAAATATCCGGAAATAAGTTACGATAATAATTTCTCTTTCTATTATGATGTCATATTGAATACGTTAAGCAATTGCGCGATGGACTCGATTACGATTTCGCCTTGCATTGTAATTTTTCGTCGAGATGTTATCGACGCTTCCGGCGAGATCCGGATGGAACGAGTTCTCCGCGTTTCCTCGCCCCGACATGAAAATCGCTACTCGTAGCACTGATTACACCCTGTTCTTTTGATCGAGGCATGTTTGATTATCGAATTGATGTCGCATTCATGTTTTTGACCTTTGAAGGATGTCTACAAAGAGAATGGATTACATATTTCTAAAGAAATAAATCTTGAAGTAAAATTGGAAATTATAATCAGTATTAGAAGTTAAAGTTAAATTGGAAAGAATAAAATAAAAATTGTATATATATATATATATATATATTATATATATATATATATATATTATATATATATATATATATAATATAAAATATTATGTAAAAATAAAAATAAATTTAGGACTAAAAGGATTAAAACAGTAAAGTTTCATAATAATTTAGAATAACGACAAAATGATTACAGATTATCAAACTAAAACTATAACAATCTAAATTAAAAAATTAACCGACTATTCTGTTGAATATTAAATAAATAAGATTTAAAAAGAAATAAAATTAAAATAGTATGTCATGTAGGATATAACAATAAGAAGTTGAGAAGATCTTTGCCAAACTTAATTTTGAATTCAGACTAGTTGGATTTCTCTTCTGATATATTTCCCCCAAAAAAATGCCCTTGTCCTCTTATCCTTCCGCGAGACAGTGCAAAATGTCAAATAGCGACGGAGAGCATGAAGATAAAAGAAACGACAAAAGAAGAAGAAAGAAACAAGAGAATAAAATCGTGCGTGTCTGAGAGAAAAAGAAAAAGAGAGAGAGAGAGAGAGAGAGAGAGAGAGAGAGAGAGAGAGAGAAAGAAAGAAAGAAATTGTGTTCTCTGGATAGGAAAACTTACGAGGGGCCTGGCGCCCCAGTACCAGGATTTGACGCGTTGCGTTAGCCCACCGAGCAAGTGGGACCTCCAACCACCGAAACCCCCACCACCTCCTCCTCCACTCTCCGAGCTCCTCTCCTCCCTGCTTTCGAGCTCGTCATCCTCCTCCAAATCGCGATCCCTCTCGCCGGCGCCCCGTCTCCCGTTACCGATCATCTCGGCGTCGCTACCCTCGCAACACCCGTCGCTTTCCTGCGCCGCACGTTCGCGCGTAACACAACCGGAAATGCTTCATGTTAGCACCCGCTACCACCCCTTATATGCTGCTTAATTTACATGCGCACGCGAACATTGCGGACGATGCAGGTGCGAACGTCGGAATTGAGATAAATGAGGGTGAGTATTTCAGGAAAATGATGTGTAAAAGGTTTCATAGATCAGACGTACCAACCCCTTAAATATAAGAAACATTCCTGCGCCATAATATTGATTTTGTATACAAATTTCAGAATTGTTGTTCAAGTTAATTAATTAATTAATTAAATCTGTGATAGAATTATATTTTGTCCTTCCTTTAGCTTGCAATAAAATTTTAAAATTATATTTTATTATTCTAATCGAAATGTGAGGTTGATACGTTTTTTTTTTTTCTTTTTCGACACCCCTATATTGTATCTTTAATTCTTAAATAAGCTTGATTGTGTTATATTCTTGCTCTTTGAAATTACAAGTAATAACATAATCAGGAACAATACTATAAAGGAATTACTTCTGCTTCTAGTTTAATCTTTCTTACTTGCATTATCTTTAATTTTACTTAATTGTTGGGCTAATTTCTTGTTCTAAGATCAAACTTTCCGTCTTTATCGGGCAGCCACAGTAATTGTTCACAATAAAGTTGTGTTTTTTTTTTTCAACTTCTGTCATATTTCTATATATTTGGAGCAATGTATCTGCTTTTAAATTTCTCTCAAAGATTTATTTCGTCGCGCATTATAGTAAAACGAGCTTGTAACACTCGGTTTACCAGTGTTCTCTCGAAAGAATTATGACCATGCGAGAAAAACGATACTTAGAAAGCTCCATATCGGACGGTCTCGCTCTTGGGAGCGATTATGGGACTTACATGATCGACATATTAGCGTTTATGATGGTTTTGCGCGAGGACGCGTAACGGCGCGCAGGTAGGTCTGATTGTTGCCATCTTAACTGGAGCACGTCAGTCTAACTACCCAAGATCGTATGAAACCAGTTATATGATACAAAAATCGTCTTTCGTAGTGTTGTCTTATTGTTAGTTACATCAATCTGTAATTTCCGCAAACAATTATTACATCTGACGATCTGACATTAACAAAAGACGAAATCAAGACAGAGAGGATGAAAAGTTTTTTATACATAATTATTAACGTGACTACTTGTCTAAAAAAATTGTGAAAGATGTATACATTTATATTACCTTTTTTTTTTGCTTAAAAAGTCAAGTATTTTAGTTTGCGATTAATCAAAATTTTTCTGTACCTGATATAATCCAAAGAAAGGAAATTGTTTTAAATATATTAAAAATATAATTTTTTTTTAAATTAGTAAAATCATATTTCGATGTAAGACTTTAAACGTTAACAGTTTTATAATTTTAAAGTCGCTTCTTTGCCATGAAAAGAGACTGATGTCAAATATTTATATTACATTTATATTACCTTTTTTTTTTTTGCTTAAAAAGTCAAGTATTTTAGTTTTCGATTAATCAAAATTTTTCTGTACCTGATGTAATCCAAAGAAAGGAAATTGTTTTAAATATATTAAAAATATAATTTTTTTTTAAATTAGTAAAATCATATTTCGATGTAAGACTTTAAACGTTAACAGTTTTATAATTTTAAAGTCGCTTCTTTGCCATGAAAAGAGACTGATGTCTCTTGTCAAATATTTTTAAACAATTTGCAATTGAAAGGAAAAATTGTTAAGTATCCTCGTTTGATTTTCATCAAGTTTAAAATCATCTGAAAACGTGAATTTTAAATATCCAGAAAAGCAACGGTCAAATAAAAATAGATAATATTTTGAGAATTAATATCGCCATCATACCAGCAATCATCATAAAAGTTTTACGGGCTCGACCTTAGTCGATGTTGTTCTAAATTCAAATCGCGTATTCGTGGTCACCTAGTAACCTCGGTCGGCGAGGCAACAGCAGGAAATAATAATCATTGTCGGTTATTAATGGGTCCGCCGCCGACGTCGGAGAAAGTTTCGGGACGACGTTCCGTTATGTACGGGGATCACGTAGAATAAAACGGAGGGGGGAAGGGGGGCGTCGGGAGGGCCCCGAACTGGAACCTGAGAAGGAAGACCGATATTTTACGATTTTACGAATGTAGGTCAATTGTCGCGTCGTTCAAAGAGATTCTGCGGTTAAGAAGTTTCGTTTCTGGAAAAATTGGAGTAGTCGAACAACCGGTTGTTCCTGTTCCTCTCGTCATCCGCGGGAATCGTAGCAAATAATGCCAGTTATTTAAAATTCAACTGTTGCAAAAAGAATTTATTCTTAATTGATTAGCATGCTAGTTATGTATTTTTTTAAATTATATTAATTTAATGATATTAACAAACTAGCATGCGCTAATGAATTGAGATGTAATAAATTATTGTTTCTATTTCTACTATTAGATTTTTTGATTTCTCATCGATAGTTTTTCCTCCTATAAATTTGAAAATCATTTTTGAGTAATGAAAAAAAACACACACACACAAAGGTATAGAATTTTTTTACTTTTAATGCAATTTTCTTGGGAGCGAAAATTATGGCGAAGGCAGCGGTAAAAATATCTAACCGATAAGCGATTATCGGTAATCTCATTTAAACAAAGATAAGAAAAGTCATTGGTCACACCTATCGATCTTGTTGACTGTAGCGAACGCACATGGATCATGTCGATCTCCATGCGTAGGTGTCACTCACGAACTGGTTTGAAGACTGACGTAATGCGTGGAGGTTCGATGAACTTCTAACGCATTCATATACATATTATAATTCTCACGTTAACTCTGCACATTAAATTCTACTCTGGTAAAAATTACACACAGCCAAAAAAATTATTACATCTTTCTAATACATTAAAATACATTGCAATCCTATATTATTTCCAACTAATATAACTAAAAAATAATTCATGCCAAAATTTTCTCAAGATTAAAGCATATTATGAAAAAAAAGAAAGGAAAAAAGAAAGAGAGAGAGAGAGAGAGAGAGAGAGAGAGAGAGAGAGAGAGAGAGAAAGAGAGGAAATGTTTCCGATTATTTATAATTACCGCTGCTTATCTCGTCACATCCGGCATGAAAGGTTAAAAAACATCGTGTCACGCAATCCCCTTCGTTATATCATCAGCTACGTGTATGTCAATGCATATGCATTTCTTATCACCACATTTTCCTTTCTTTCGCGCACAATGGCTCTCGATTTTTCAAGTCGCGTAATTGACATTGAATAATTAAATAATGAAATAATTAAATAATTGCGCGCTGAAGCCGCCGGATCACTCTGATATGCGCCTGTTATCAGACTCTCAATAGCGCAATCCTGAAGAGAGGATACCATCTTTCAAGAGAACTGTACATGTAACTTGTCTGTAACATTCGCGAAATGACCCGCCAATCTGGCAACGTTGTGCCGAAGCCGGTCTTAGGGATGTAACCGCGATTTTTGAGCCCGAAAGCAACAGATTTGCAGGTATAACATCTTTTCTGGAATTATCTATTTTTTTTTTTTTTTTTTTTTTTTTTCATTTCTTGCATTTGTACAGCAAAATATTGTGACGTACAAAATTATAAAGTCTTTAATATAATCGGTGCACTCTTCTATTTCTGGGCCCGGAAGTGTGCTTTGCCTTCAGTTGCTGTCCTGCCACCTACGCTCCTGATCCTCTCTCACCTGTTGTTACCTGTTCTACCCCCTTCTCTGGCATCTTCGATTCGATCCTCCTTTTCTTGCTCGCCTCGTCATGGTTCCTCTTCCTTCTTCGTTCCTTTTATTTGTCGTTCTCATCATCTCCCTCTCTTTCTTTCGTTCTCTCTGGCTCCCTCCACGTGTTCTCTCGCTCTCTCTCTCTCTCTCGCTCCGGGACTGACTCACTCTCTCGAGCAGGTAAACGTAAACCTGCGTTAGCCAGACCGCTTCATGTCCGATTCCTGAATCAGTCGTGCAACCACCAGCGAATCAAACGTTTCTCCCGATCGCGATCATTTCGATCACGATTACTTCGTTCTCCTGTTTCACGAGCGCAATTTAGAAACTGTGGTCCTCGTGGATCGCGATTGAATCTTAATCTTCCGAAGCGGTTCGTTATCAGGTATTTATCAGGATTTGATTGAACTTTGGAAAGATTGGATTCGTTAGAAAATACACACAACCACCTAAATATTCATAAACACTCTTATAATCGACACTTTCTTATTTGTAACAAATCCTAAGTCACTTCAAACTTTTTGCATTTCCCAACTTTCCCTCTGTAAATACTTAAACTCTACTGTCATGTTACTTGTTATTTATCGATACTTTTTTTTTTTATCGCGTCCGTAATTCTACGTGTGTGTGTTTTTCTTTCACTATTTTTCACATTTTATATTTTACAAATATCCTTTGTATTAAACGAGAGAACTCCGATAGAAATATGTAAAAAATATTTTTTTCACCTACGGAAAAATGTTCTGCATGAATTAAACGATCGATATTTCATGGTGACGTTACATTTGCGGTGATGTAAATCACGTTTCCGCGTTTGTTTTTCTACGCGGCCTTCGAAAATGCAAACGAATCGTCTAGCATTGTCGTGGCACGGTGATTTTTTCGGAGCAAAACATGGCTCGCTTGCGTAAAAATGCGCTGCGTTTAAATAATGCAGATTTCGAAAGTGGGATGATAATGGCGATAATTCACCAAGCCATGAACACCGGGCAAATCCAGTTTTGTCGACATATCGGTTGATTTATCACTTAGTGCTCGGTGAATGTGTCCCGTCGACTGAAACAAGATAACTGGCACATCTAGATAACTTCTGCTATTAAAGGAATAACATGGATTTACCGGTTTTAGTTGCAAGAAAAATTACTAGGCGAGACAAGAGAGTCGGAATCTCATTTTCTTGGAAATATTTTTAATTTCTAAATTTTTTGTCTTTTTCAAGAAAAAAACAAAATTATTTATTTTCCAATATTTAAATATTAATTTAATGAATTATTTGAAACACACATGATTATTAATGCTATAAAATTGTTTACATTTTCGCGATAACATGTCGATAAAATTATCGAAAATATAGAAAAGAGTATTTTTAAAGATTTTTTTCAACATTTCTTATAAAATGCACTGGACAGACAATTGGACTCTTTCTATATATTTATTATGTTCAATTATTATCTAAAATGTTGCACAATGGCGAGAAGCTCTGGTTCGCATTTCGTGTGTAATTACGCCGTTTCGATTAGGAAACCGCGTCGCGCTTGATGAAACCTAACTGCGGTGAGATCATTAAGCAGAGCGAAGGCGGGCCGATAATAATCCTGTGTGCACATACGCAGGTGCACGTGTATACACGCAGCGAACGGTAGTCGATAATAGAGATTCGTCGTAAAACCTGTTAGATTCTACATTTGCTTTTGCGAGAAATATTCTAATTGCGTGATCCTGAAATATAAATTCTCGAAGCGTGAAATCGTTTAAAAATAAATTCTACTATTTTAGAACGTGTTGATGTAGAAAACTTCCGCACTCTCTCTCTCTCTCTCTCTCTCTCTCTCTCTAACGTATGAAATATTGAAAATATGCTTAGAGATTACAATAGACTTTATTTGTCGAAGTAAATCAATGAAAGTCAATAATTAATAATAATAACTATTTTTCAAAGTATGGATATTTAAATTATTATTATTATTATATTTGTTATCACATATCTAAAAAAAAATCATTTTATTCGGACTATTTTTTTTTGCAGAATCGCACTGTGTTTTTTCTTATTCTCAAGTCATTTTCGCGATCAAATGTATGCATAATACTGTAAAATCTTAGATCTCGAGTTATTCTTCTTACTTTATAAAGCTATACGTCTTTTCAATCTTCATAGACACATTTATAAAATCTTCAATTTTAGATATCTATCTATAGGATAGTATTCGCAAAACTTTATCGTTCAAGATTGGAGATAGATTGATATAGAGTTATGGGAAAGATTGTTGATAAAGAGAAAAAAAATGCTTCTCTCTTTCTCTCTGTATTTTATAAATTTTTTATATTTTAAATTAGAGTTAGAATGATATTAAATATTTAAATTAATATTTGTATAAAAATCCTAAGAGATTACAAACATATTTTACTGATTATATATGTACAGATATTATATTTTAATATACACACGTAAAGTTTATAAATTGTAAAAGATACACATACTCTAGAGTTTACAGAGTCTAAACTGCAATCATTAACGTAACGAACGCGCATCGTTGCTTTCTTTTTAGCGAAAACTCAGTTCTCTATCTCACTTTAAACACTTATCAATTTAGTTTTAACAAATTTCAATTCTTCTAATTGATTCCCTAAATTACTGCAAATTTCATAAATCCATCATTATACTTTCTTCCAAAAGAATCCTGTCCTCTTTTCAATTCCTTAGCTATTTCCGACAAGTTCTAATCGATTTCCTAATCGTTGCTAATCAATACGAACATCATTGCTTTCTTCACGGAAATGTTAAAACTTCGAACAACTTGCAGCGCTTGGAATGTATTTATAAAAATCCTTTACATGTGCAAAAGCCATTAGTGTATTCTCACTTCCATTTCTTAGCTTAAGGGGATCCAAAAGCTGTTCTATATTATCGATCAAAATTCAAAAGCTTAATATAAAAGTTTTGCAATTTATACACACAAAATTAGATAGGTTTCTGCTAGGAATTGCATGAAGAAATATTTGTGAACTTTTAGAAATGACGTCTAACGTGAGTTTGTGTTTCAATCTCGCACACTCACAGATACACGAAAGTAATTTTTTCATAGATTTTGGAAATCTTTTTTACTAGGCTTCTAAAGTCATTTTCAAAAGTTTACTAATATTCTGTTATTCCAAACGCGGACGCTATATTTTCTTGCACGAACATACCGTAGAACTTTTTACATTAAATAAATATTGTTATGATATAAATTGTGTCATCTTTTAATTTTTTATCATTTTTATATGAAATTATTAGCCCCCGTGATTTATCAATCCTTGTCAGCCAAAGAAGAGATTTTCAAAATCTGTAATTCATGTTCTGTCGATAATTTTGGATCCCCTTAACTCAAACACAAATTCAGATTCTCCTCTCGACTCGAATCGATTCTAATCGCGACCATCTAGTCGCGCTGATCGCCGTGATTGTTTTCTTCCCAGGAAAGGGAAGCCATGGAGTCGTGGCTGAGTGACGTTCAACGCGTGCGGATCCCGCGGCCTAAGTTTGGCAGCGGCAATTCCGTGCGACGGTCCAACTCGTCGGTGCAGCACTCGGTGCGATCGGAGATGCACTCACATCGACAGAGTCAGGATGTGGCCAAGGCCACTGAGGAGCTGCGCCAGGCGATCCAGGACAAGCTCTGACTGATTCCGCTCCGGGGTTTCGACGAGAAAGAAAGAAAGAGAGAAATATAAAAGAGAGAGAGAGAGAGAGAGAGAGAGAGAGAAAGAGAAAGCGCGGAGTACTTCTGTATATCTTTTTCGCCACCTTTGTACTCGTCTGCCACGAAGAGAACCCTCTCGAGGACGAATAATCTTCGAAATATCATCGAACTTTCTGTCGCTTTGTCGAGCGAATCTTTCAAAGTTTCGTGGGATTTAAAAGGAATTTTCTGTCAAATAATATATATTTGAATATTTTTTTATTATAGAGATATTTAATATATTTAAATCTTTTTAATTATATATTTTATAATGATTTAATTTAAATTCCGCTAAAAGAGATAAAATTTACTTTGAGCTAAATTTAAAAATTAAATTTTATTGAAAATTGCATCAAATTGACAGAGGATTAATAATTCTTTTTTAATCTCAAATCGCTGAAATATTTTAATTTTCTAATAGTTAATTTAACAATTATATATTGTAATTAAACTTAATAATTATAACTAAATATACATATATATATATATATATATATATATATATATATATATATATATATATATATAATTTAATTGTAATAGGATTAAAATTTTATTTACAATTAAAATAAAAGGGAAAATAAAACGCAATGGAAATTGATAACTCGGAGAAATAGACTCGACATTCAATCGCCGTTCCGTCGTTGAGCGAAGATCTATGAAGATGTCTATGTATGAAGATATTAATTTCGAGATATGTATAAGAGATATTATCGCTTTGCACATCTGGCGAGCTGGTCGGTCATGCGGAAGAGTGAGTTCGGCGTCGGAACGGCGGCAATCATCGACTGCGAAGATCAGCAAGATATATGTATGTCGGCAACACACTTCGAGAAACACGTCCTCCGCGTTTCTGATCGATCGCAGTCGTTAGGTGTAATTAGTCGAGAGGCGAATTGGCGCAGCATCCTCGCCAAGAGTCGTGACTTATGGCGTGATTTTCGTGAACCTTTGTTTGCGAATGAAACCGCTAAAAAGGAGCCGTTTAAAAAGCGCTTTAAAGACGAAATAATTATCACGCAGCTTCCGATTATCCACAGCGCGATGATGAGACCGCGGATTGTTATTTGGCGATCCGGATGCTAAAGACGGGGTCAACTTTGGCCGGATACTTTTAGGTAGCCTTTTAATTAGCGTATAATTAATTAACCTCCTGGACCAGCGAGTGTATTATTATTATTAAGAAAGAGTAATCGCTACTAGATGTAAGGATAGTTCCTAAGATTCTTAATTATTCATTTTTTTTAATTGGATAGACTTTTAACATCATCTTTTATTTATGTAATAAATTATTATACCTTATATTATCATACATTTTGAATTACGATATATATCACTTATTCATTAACATCTATGAAAGACTCATCTAATTTTTGCGAAGACAATGAATAAAAATGAGCTGAAAATATGCTTCATAAAATTACGATCTCTAATTGATTTTATCAAGCTAAATCCCATTGAATAATGTTCCCTTTCCCCTATCTCTTTTTACAATATCTATTACAATTATTCAAAACGGGAGCTTCTCTATCTTTTGTCGAAAGAAATAGATTTACGTAATCGATATGTAAGCCGTTTTTAGGCCACCTTAAGCCGAATGACTAATAGCGGAACTTAATTAATGTAAATGAGCGGCCTTAGTTAGTCAATTCTAATGAGACGACGTTTTCTGTCCTCCCACCTTCCCTCGTTTCATTTTGTGAATGGCCGTCATTTCTACGTAAATCATGTAGTTATATTAAATGCGAATTGTATTAAATGGCCGAAGAGAACTTTCAGAAAGTTTTATAAATAAAATTTGCGCAATGGTACAAATATAAATGAAATAAAGCTTGATTTTTCAATGCGGAATAAATTTAAATAAGGGGTTTTTCACATTCATCGAGTTTTAGACTGTATTATGATGTGTGAAAACAGACCTGTTAATTTATTTAATAACAGCGATTTATTAATTAATTGCGGAATTTATCGAAGTAAAATTTAATTTGGTCATAAAATATCATATAACGTAGGGAAAATTGCCTTATAATACATATACGTCCTATAATTGGAAAATTCTAGCGCTCGCATTGTAATCATTTTCAATGTGATTATTTTAGTTATTACATCATATGAAATAATAATATAATTAGGCTTTGAATGTAAAAAAAATAGAAAGAGATACTCGCATTTTTTTACGAGATATAAGTGAAAATATGTGGGTTTTAATTTTTTTCACTGCAAAAAATTACATTTAGTTTTGCATATCATATTTTCTAAAAGTATAACTTTTTTTCTATTGATACGGCAAGATTTTTAAATCGAAATTGTGTGGCAAATTGCGCGCGCGACTGAATAGGCTCGCTTTTAATCCATTGCTATTACGAGAACAATCTGCAGGGGATTTTCAGGTAGAACGACTATCATGATATCGATCGGCGGGAGGGATGAACATCGAGACGAATAGTGAGACCGTAAAACACGGCTTCTAGTTCCTTTTAGTGCTATTTGTGCTCCAGTCTCGAGAAATCTTCATTGAGTTTTCCTCCTTCTCTGTTCTCTATAAGAGTACAGGTGCATTATGAAGGAGAGAAAAACGGAAGGAAACAATCAAGCTGCATCGAGAACGGTTGCGAAATATACAGGGTGTTCTTGAGTTAATCTTTATCCACGAATCTTTTTATCAATTAAAAAAAATCTTTACATTTTCTAGTCTTTCTTATATAAGTTAGTAAATACATTTTTTTTTTTTTTTTTTTTTTTTTTTTTTATGTAAGTTAATAAATTTAAGAATTAATTGTAATTTTATTTTCTGTATCATTAACTTGATAAATTAAAAATTGGAAAATCTGAAACTTGATTATTCGATGTATTTAAAATTACAAACTTAAAAATATCTATATATACATAAAATAATTTTGCGTGTTGAGAAAAAAATTTTATTTTTCTGCCGAAACAAGATAAATGTAATAGCTGTTAGGTTTTTGAAACACCCTGTATATCGTGCGTTGCACTGTGATTAACTCTAGGATGTGATTTTTTGACAGAGTTTCCGATAACGATTTATAATTTCTCTGCGGTATGTTGATTAACCCTTTGAGATGGTTTTTGCGATGGTCGGTTGCTCGTTCTATGTTGAAGTCTTTAGATTCCTCGAGAGCCGCATTTCATCGAACGCTATTTTGATATGACGTGCACGGCCTTCTTATACACTATTTTGAAATGATTCTTTTACATTAAATATTTTTGCAAATAATTCTTTAAGACTGAAAAATAATTAAGATGTACGGTATTTGAAATTATTAAGTTTCTTTTATCTACGTATATGGATACGCAATAATTAAAGCTACTATACGTAAGTATACATTACACAATATGTAAATAGATTTACATTACTTGCATTTTTGCAATTTTGATATAAATCTTAAAATCTGAATTTAAAACTAATCTTATTTTAAATGTATATAATTAATTTGATTTTAAATTAGTAGTTTTTTATATATTTTTATTGTTTAATATAGAGAAAGGCTTAACACAAAATTGATTGCAAAGTATGTAAAAAAATTTTTGCATAAAATATTAATAAATCTATTTTTGAAATCTTTTTAAAATAAATATATTTATAAGATTTTATAATAATATAAAAAAAATTTCCTAAATTTATATCTTCTATTATATCTTTGTTATTATAGACCGACAGTTATTATGGACCACGTTCGAATAAATATAGATATCGGCAAATATAAATCCTCGAAGATGGCATCCAATCGGGATAACGACCTCGAGTACAGCATTACGGCTACGAAACTCGTCACTATTATCTTAATTATATCGAGCCGACCTCGGCATCGGGTTCTGATTCTTTTCAAGCACGATCGTCCATCTCATACTGCAAGCTATTCTCTCTATTATCTCAATTGCATATCGCCTTTACTTCTCGCGTGCAACGTGTCTGCATTTTTTCTCTTTCTATCTGCACGATACTGTAACCGAGAATCGAAGAATAATGATAATTGCAATTTTTCTGTGAGAGAGAGAGAGAGAGAGAGAGAGAGAGAGAGAGAGAGAGAGAGAGAGAGAAATATATATATATATATATATTTATATAATGCGAGTAGAGTCTCTAAAGAGATTTTTAATTATATAATACATATTTGATTTAAAAAATGATAATTCAAATTAACTAAATTAAACTTTTCCTAATTATAATGGACTAACTTGACAAGTATAAGATAAAAATAAAAATGTGTATGTATGTTGATATTTTTACTGTTTTGAAAATAATATTTAAAGAAAAAATTGTTTTAAAAAAAATATATATTTTAAAAATAATATTTTTATTGTATAAAATATAACGAGCACAGATTAACAAGAAGATTAATTATTAAATAAACATATTAACAGAGATTAAAATTAATCAACAAAATCACAATTAGAGCTATTAATATTGTCCAAAATTAATATTAACAAATTAAATCTGAGAGTGTTATTAATTATATACTAAAAACAAGTGATAGAAAATCTACAAAATATATGATTGATTGCGCAACCTTTTTCAAACTCGAAAAAGAAATTCCAATAATTGGCATTTCCTTTCAATCGCGGTTTTGCTGAAAAATTTCAACGGAGCAGATGTAGTTATAACCCTTCATAAAGAGAGTCGCGGTTTCTTTATTATCGCGTTTTACGCACCTGCCTTCGAGAAGGCAATCCGTATTTTTTTCCAACACAAGACGACGTAATAGTCGGTACAAGACGTTATTCTCGCGGAGAGAATAAAACGATTGTGGGTACTTTTCACGTGAAGCTATCTCACGTCAGTGATAATACTGTGGCTGACCGAGCTGATCTTTCATTGGTCTGTTTTGTATCAATGCTGTTCCGATTATCGTGCGTTCTTCTACCTGATCGAACCTTCTCATACGTCGCGAATTCACTATAATTCTCTCCGCGACCCCCTCTTGCGTGTTATTGGCTTCGGAACATCACACTAAGGATATATCTGATGGATATCGATCTTTATAAAAGATCGCCGGTGAATCTTTCATGACATTCCTTTTGCATCTTTTAAGGAGTCTTAAAATACAATAATTTTTTTCAAGCTTCCAAAAATTAATTGAATATGTCAAATGGGAAAAAAAATTGAATAATGAGATTTGCTAAATCTCAGGGGGAGGGGGGTGGCTTTTGAAGTGCGACGCTTCTGAGCACTTTAAAGCTTTTATGAGATATGTCTTTTTTTTTTTTGTTTTTAATCTTTTATATAAAATTTTTTTGAACAATATGATCTGTTTTCATGAAAGATATAATTGTTTTACTCTCATTGTCATGGAATTAAATATTTATATCGTCGAAATAAGACGCAAAGAAATAATCGCGAGATAGATTTTGCGCGATGGGCTCAAATTGTGTTCTACATGGGTTACTATAACGATGGGTGTCTATAACGATCGTTATAATACCACGATTAGGCGAGTTAATAATCTACCACTTTGAACATACGCCTATAATGACGTTACGTCGATATTGGCGCGATCATGCGATTGTCTCTCAGGGATTTATTGTGGAAAATTTGCAGCTGCATCAGTTGACACAAAACAAATACGAACACGAAGTATCTTTATAACTCTTATGGTATTTAAATAGATCATTTAAATAAGAACAAAATGCAAAGATTGTGTAAAAAGTTAAAATAAATAATCTATAAATAAAAATTGTAGGCGATTACGGAAAATCGGAACGCAAACACGTTAGCGTAAAATGCAGAGAGATCTATTTTTCATCGATCAAATACTGCGAAAAATTTATCGCATAGACATAAAGATAAAAAAAATATATATATATATATATATTTATATGTATATATTTTAAGATTTTACACAAACAGGGTGTCTACTTCCTGGAAAAAACATGGAAAACCGGGAATACTCAGGGATTTCTTTTGTATTTGGAAAAATCAGAGAAGGTTAATGAAATATTATTAGGGAATTTTTTCGAAAATTCTTTTTTTGATAATTTTGCTTTTCATCTTGTAAACAATTAGCCGTATATGTGAAACTGGCGTAGAACTCATTTTATAGAAACTCATTAATTGTTGAGTTTTGGCTCTATTTTTGATAGTTCTAGAGTTATTGCTAAGATTAAACACACAAATAATTCTGACTATTAAACAAAAAATAACACAAAATCTCATTTAAAGTCGACAGAACATTCGAAATATGACCAGCGTCTCATTTTACCATCCGTACTTGCACATTTGACATTTCGATCAATCCAATTTATTTAATAAATATATTGTAATAATTTTTAAGCATAGAACCCTCTCTGGAAATTAAAATTGATTATCGACTGACATGAAATCTCATTAAAGTCGATAAAACTACGAAATACTTCTAACGTCTCGTCTCGATATTTATACGTTTGGCGTTCCAGGGGATCTATTTTGTAAATTGTTCAATAAATATTCTAATAATTTTGATATATAGAACTCTCTCTTTCCTTCTCTCTGAAAATTAAAAGTAATTGCAGAATAACACAAAGTCTCATTAATCGATACAATTATCGAAATATGACCAGCGTTTAATTTGACAATTTAATTTGTTTAATTAATATTCTAATAATTTTTATGCATATATATAGAACTTTTTGTATAACTATTATGAAACTCTTGAGCGTTTAGAGTCTGGCAAAAAATGCTTAAAAAATCATCAGGAGATAAAATGAGACAACGTGAATTTGACAACTCAGTTTGTCCCGTATAAATATATATATATATATATATTTTTTTTTGTTTATATATTTAATGTCTTAACATAATATTGAATATGAACTATATACTCTTTGTAACTTTTAATAATAAAGAAATGGAAATTTTATATAAATGAAAAATTATCTTATGAAAGTTATTCAGTTTTTTTCAGTACATTTATAAATCTAATATTGAAACAAGAGATTCTATGTTTTTCCTTCGTATGAATGAAAAACATTAGAAACTGCGTGTAATAAAAAAATTCATTTTAGCGAAAGTTGGATTAAAAAGTCTTGAAAATATTCTTTTTACTTGGAATTTAGAACGAAAATACCTGGAAAATTACATAGAATACAGGAAATTTTCAGGGAATTTTTTTACAAGATTTGAGTAGCCACCCTGAGAAATAAATTTATAATTATTTGATAAATTTTAAAATCAATTTTGCGATAGCAAAAATTTGATTAAAATTCATCTTTATTACATGTAATGTACGACTTTATAATAAAATAGAAATCTGTTAAGATTCATTTAAAATCAAGTAAGAGGAATAAAGTATCATTATTTATTATCCTTAAAACTCAAATTTGGGAGAACTCGTATTTATTTCGACATTCTTTTTGAGAAAAAAATTGTCTTTAATCTCCCCTAAGAAATCCATCCCTAAAATATCATAATGTACTCTGTATACCTACATCGCGCGTAAATAATCGTACTCGAGTCGACGTGCATAAATTAAACGCTTAAATTAACGCTGTATTGCAGGACGTTACGCGAGCGCGTTGCATACGAATTTAATTGAGGTCGTTGGAAATCCGATTTCGTATGTGTGCCATCGGAATTTCGTTTATCTATTCACATACGGCAGAAATTAAACTACATATTGAATTAGCCGAGTAAACTAAAAAAAAAAATTATATAAAAAAATAATACATATATAAATCTTTCTCGGAACTTGAAATTCTTGATTCAAAAATAAAAAATATTGTATTTTTAGAAATTACTAAATATAATAATTGGCATACAACACGAAGAAAAAAATGGGGTTAATGAGAGCCTAGCGCAGAAAACGGAACGCGAATAAAAAATTTAGGATATTTTATGAAGGTTCTGATTTTTTATTCGCACTTTGTTTTCCACGCTAGACTCTCATTAGCCTATTTTTTCTTATTGTTGTATATTATTTATTATAGCTTTTTTTATTTATATATATATTTATTTTGAATAAACTTTGAATACTCATTACGAAACTTGTATGTGTATAAAATTTGCAGGATGTATTTTATATCTAATTTTTATACAGGATTTTATATCTAATATTTATACAGAACTTTCGAATCAACATTTGTTTATGCATTTTGTATTAAATATACGAACATCAATAAAATTTACCTGTTGCCTGTAACTCGCGATATTTTAACTGCTCCGTAAATACTAATCTACATTTATATAATTATTTACGCAATCCAAATCAATTTACAAGATGCATTAAATACAAATGGACGTAAATAGGGCACAATTTGAATTATTAAATTGTTCTCGAGTTTTTATCCCTGAGAAATCATCGCTGTATGATCGTTTATCTATTTCTATAAAAGAGAATCTTCTATCTTCTAGCATAATATTATACATTTTAAGGGGAAATGAGCTAATTCGTTTTTTGGCTCTATTATTCTACGATAAATGTATCTTGAAATGAAAATCTTCAGCCGCTAAAAATATTCCGATCGTTTTAAGAAACAAAATGGCAATCGAATAGATTTTAAATAATTCGGAGACTAAAAAACTCAAAACTATTTAATTATTAAAAATGCAGAGTTATGGGAATATAATTAATATAAAATGTGTAATATTTTAATATAAAATGAAACTATGACGTTAGCAAACTCCTTTGCTTTCCAGCGCACGATCGGAATTTTTTAATGGCAACGGGGAGAATACAGGGGGTGTTTCGAGATGTCACGTTCGATGATTGAGTTTGTGCTGGTGGACTCACCAAATTGTCTGGATGCAGGTGATGGGTGTAATCCCTGGGATTACCTCGCGATCCGCCTGGAGAGCTATGCCTGCGACCACGTCCGTTCTCGATCTCGTCATCGTAATCCTGGAAAAAGGGACAACCGTGTCTCTTTCTTACATTATTTGAAAAAGCATTTTTTTTTTCTTTCTACGAACACATCGGTAACATGACTTTTCATCGGGGACAAAAATAAATCGCGATTTCCGACTTTCTAGGCGTATCCCTTCGAACTCTTTCATCTATACGGTGTTCCTTTCAGAATTTTATATAACGGAACGTTATTTTTAAATCATTTTTATCTCTATAGAAATATATAGCCAAATATTAAGCTATTAAAATGAGAATAAAATATTAAGATTACACACACAGTTAAATAAAATTGATGTTATTCTAATTAATAATTAAAAAAGAATTCGATTTAACACTTTCAGATTTTTTTCTGTGTTCTTAACTATTTAAAGTAATTTCCATTCCTTTTTTTGGGCCACATTTTTATTTCATTTCCAAATTTTACATTTGCACGGTTTCGGTTTTTCTTTCTTTAGCTGAGAATCACCGCAGCGCAATAGTTCGTAAAGAATACGCCCGCAGTACCTGATTGTCGCACTCGTCATCGTTGGAGAGGGCGAGGTCGGAGGTCGTCACTTGGTGCTGCTGTGCCCTCCTGCAGCCCACTCTGCAATTGGCAAAATTTTCATTTCAGAGCCGCCCGCCCCGCGACCGCTGATATTAATCGCGCGCCTCATCTATTATCGATCATCGGGACGATTCCTCGGAAGACGAAGATTAATCGCCCCGATCGGAAACAAAGGGGAGGTGAGCGAATGGAAGTGGTGAAAAATTTGCGAATTTTGGAACTGATTTGCGGTTTGTCGAAAGTCGACAGCTAATTTCGAAAGTCATTTCGAATCATTTTTGATTCAAGGAGATGGGTCGTCGCAAAGCGAACTTGATAGTTCCTAGATAGTTCCATCACGAGCCAACCAACCCTTCGTCTCGAGTATTACATATTCTATAAACGAAAGCAAGTACTTTGGCAGATGACATATCGCTAAAGTTTCGAGCGCAGCTCCATAGGATCGCTTAGTTCCATTTTCGGAGCATCAGATATAACGCACTATTTACTTAAAGAGCGCTTCCGCTTCGATCTGAGTGATCAATTTTTTTTTTTTTTTTAGAGATATATATACTTAAATATATTCAGATATATATTGAGATTATTATTCAATATACCCAAAGTCATGGAAAAATTAAGTTGCGAGATGACTTGAGAGAAGCGAGACAATTTTTGATGAATGGTCGAAATCAGTCGATGATTGGCCAACGACAAACATTAATTCACTTTCGACGATGACTTAAAATGAGAGATTGTACAGGCGAATTCTCACCCAGAAAAGATAGGGAAGCAGCATATGAAGGTTACGAGGCACCGACCATCAAGCTACAATTTTTGTAGCCGCGTTTTTAATACAGTTTGTTTCTGAATCGATATAAACGTTTCATTGCAGTTGTTCAGCACGATTGACTTCAGATCGCAGGTTGCATAGATTTTTCAATTACTTTTTTACGCACTGTTTATTTTCAATAAACTATGCAACTATGTTATTTAATTTTTTTTTTTTGCTTTATGACATGTAATTTTCTCGACAGAAAAAAGATTGACGCATTGTTCCTACATTTCTTTATATATACACATAAATGTTTTATTCTATATTTTTTAAAATTAATTAATAATTTTGTAGCATATACGAAGTGCATGAAGAGCGATTTTGGGCTAAATTATGTATTATCGATTAAATTGGCGAAACGTGCGCGTTTAAATGTTTGGCAGAAGAAAATTAAATTATTTTAGAGTGACAACAAATCAACTAGCACACGGCCTTGGCGTTTGTTTACGCCTTGATGTTTGTTATCGAGTTACGTACGCAAGTCCTTCGTGCTGTCATTCGTGTACCAAAACTTGGGACGGCAAGTAATAGTAGTAGGAGAAATCCCTATGCCGTCCTTCGAAATTTGATTATTCTTTACGAACAGTTATCAGCTTGTAAGATTAATTAATTTTACGATTAAATATTTGTATTGGAGAGTAAAACTTTCACACAAAGTTTTTTTTTAATTTATAAAAATCATTCCATTTTTATACATATGTATATATCGACTTATATTATTATACGCATTAGACATATAATTTAATGCGTACAATAATAATAATAATATAATAATAATATTTTAGAATATTAATTATTTGGACGTTGTTATATAATTTGGATATATTATTTGTGTGTTACAGATTAATGTAGCTTCAATGGCGTCAACTTTGTTGTTGTGCTTCAGTCGGTGAGTGAAATACAATAGCAACTACGAAATATGGATTTTATACGAATAAATATAAACATAAATATGTATTTTATGTTTGCGCTAGCAAAATTATTTCGTTTTCTACAAACGTTCATATAACTTCATATTTATGAACAATTTGATTCTGAATATTCATGATGGAAAATTTGTTGATTAGAGTAATTAATTTTCTATACAATATTTAATTTTTTTATAAATTCCAGTGCATAATTTTAAATAAAAAAGTTATGGGAAAGAAACTATTTAATTAATATTTTAATAAACACTTATATATCTTTCATGACGTATAAGTCTATTAAATGACGTATATTTCGTTTAATAAACGATAAAAGATAAGTGATTGTAAATTCAAATTAGTTACAGTTAATTCAAATTAGTTATGGATATGCATTCGATCATGAATTAATTGAGATTTTAATTTAAAAATAAAAAAAATGTGGAGAGACACGATGGGATTTCTGAGATGAAATATTTTAAAGAATTATATTCCTTTATACTTCCTAGACTTTTTCCTTTAGACTTCCGCCTGAGACATTCTATTGTACTGTACGAGACATGTTTTATAATATCAGAAACGGAAACCTCGTTCATGACTCACCGACTCTTCCGCGGTACTTATCCGTTACAATGAAACAATCCATTTATTTATTTATTTATTTATGAAAAAGAATTACGTCAGTTGAGAAATGTCTTTTCGTGCTTTTTGTGTCTTGTCAATGCAATTTCCTCTCATAAAGTAGTTTGTCATAGTTTATTCCGTCAAATATATACATACAATAAATAAACAATAATGATATCAATCCAGTTGAATTTCAACAACGTGCAAATAAAAAATTTTTTATCATACGATTACATCATACCAATTAATATATTTTGATAAATAAATATTGCATTTATTTTTAAAAATTCGAGTAAAAATCAAGCTGTATTTTATAACAATTTTAATGAAAAATTTATCATCGATCATAAAACTTTTTCTCATTAATTTTTTGAACTAACGCAGAATCTTCTCAAAATGTGTAAAAATATGTAACTGTTTTTTAATATAACGTGGTAAAATGCAAAGTTTCTTTTAGAATCGAGGAAAGTGGTTTTTATCTCGAAATGAAAGTTCTCAGTGTCCGTCGGTCCGCGCGACAAAAGGAACAGAAATTGAGGTGGAAAGAAAGATTATATCGGCAGACACAAAGACATATATATGTATTGAAATCAGGGAGACTCACAGGATCAAAAGCAGTACGTTCTCGCTTTCCGTTTTGTCCGTTATCGGAGCGAGTGAACTAACGTGAAAGCTATGAAAGCTCGCACACGGAATTTCATCTTCCGCGTGCCATTCGGAACCATATCTCACCGACCGCCAACGTTCGCTATCGATCCCGCAAAATTTCCTTTCATACAATTCAATGTAGATTTCGTGCAGAATTCACGGAGGAAGTCGATGTAAATTCAAGAGCGAGTATAATGTAGGAACAAAAATTTTTTGTGTGTTTCGATTTTCATTTACCCCCGACAAAGAAATAGAGAAGGAGTCTGTAAAATTATCCATATTTTTATTATATTAAGCACAATAATTTTAGAACTAAGATTTATATAGAATGAAACTTTTATCAAATTTTTTTCATTCTTATTTTACGTCATCTAGTTAACAGTAATTTTGATGATGAATATTCTATCATTGACGATCATGAAAATAGTGATAAAAAAATTATCTTTGACCAATTATTTCATCTTTGTCTATATTAATAATTGATCGGATAGAAAAAATTATTAGAATATTTTATTTTCGCTTGCTAATAATATTTGCTAATAAATATCAAACACCTTTCTGTTGATAGATCTTTCATTAAGATTAATTAATATTCCATTTCTGCGATTGTGCGTTAACTGAAGTGATATAAATATGTTCTTCTTCTCTTCTTGTTAATAATAATCGTAGGACGTTTTCACATTTGTCGGCGCAACAGCCATACTTCTTACCGTGAAATCGAAAGCCCACAACCATCGTTGCGACGCAACGTGTCGGGCGCGTATCGCGAGAGGAAATGAGAACAAGTGAAAACTGTCGCGTATGTACTCGCGACTAAATCTACCTCAATTATCGATTTCCTTCCCACGCATCGCCACGTGGAAAAGATCACCTTTACAGTGACTCGCTCTTCGCGCTCATTTCACAGATTTGAGCAAAGCGACACTCTCAAAATGTTAATTTGATAAACCTTCTTGAATCTATAGATATTTATTTTATGTTAGCTTAGAACCAAGACTAAAAGTGAAATCATATATTTATATATTTTATGCGTCAATAAATTCTTAAATAAACTTTGGAATAACGTAAAATAAACGAGATTTTCTTAGTGAGACAGTAAATTTCTTCTTCTCTCTCGCCAAGTAAAAGAATTAAATACTGCATAATAATATTATTATTAATTAAAGTTGTGAGCTAATGTTATTAAAATTAATTTTCGATGGAAATTCCTTCCAAGTCTTCATCTTGAAACGTATTCTTGAGAAGTGAAAATTATGTGACTTTTATTTCTTCTGTAACGCATATCATCTATTTAAGACAGTTTTTTTTTTTTTTTTTTAGAAATAAGCTCTTTTCGAATTTATTATTACAAATTAATTAATAACGCAATAATGAAAAGTGATTAGCATTGCTTCTGACAAAATTGCTTTGTCAAAAGCGAAAGTGACAGTTATTTTAGCGTATCGGTAACTAGTGAAGGTGAGGTGCATCGAACTGTTGCTGAAGTGCCCTGTACGTATCCAGTCTGTCTGTTTACATACCTGGCTTCTCAGCTACTTATTCGAGAATGCTGAAGACAGGGGTCGGGATGCGGGGAGGCAGAGGGATGAGAAAACAGGAACGATGTAGAACAGGAAATGAAGTATCAATGTATCGCGAATCCCCTACAGAGAAACGCCATTATATTAATCCTTCCCTGCTAGTGGAAACCGCTTTGAGATTTTTTTTAGCCAACCTGCGATCCTCTCACTCGAACTTCGCGAATCTAAAAGTTTTTCGCAAGCGTAACTGCTCGCCAAATAAAACAAAGTGCAATCAGCTGTTTGTCAATCTTTTGGCCGCTACGCAAAAACGCCACGTGACCTTCTCGAAAGTGAATTATTGCTCGTTATACAGGATGTCTTATAATCATACGCAATTTGTTCACTAATTTGTTGTTTATAATACTTTTTATTAAATATTTAGAAAACAAGTTTGAAATTTAATTTTCATCATTATTTTATCATATATCGAAGTTTTAGTAATTTTTATAAATATCGTTGTTTGAAAAGCGACAGATTTGACAGACATCCCGCATAAGCATTTGTATTCAGTAAACTCGTATTTATTCGGATGAAAATGCTGGGTGAAGTGAGTGTGCCTTTTGTTAATTAGCTGCTCGCGTACACGACAAACGACCAAAAAAAAAAAAAAAAAAAGAACAGTTCGATTTTAACGCGAGATTTAAAAGCGGAAAGGTTGATAGAAATTAACGCTGGAAGGACCGCTGCCGCCATTTTCCAGCCAGCATCTCGTCATTTCTTCCACAATTTTTTTGACAGTTGCGAAGACTTGTTCTTACCGAAATCGGACTTGTAAAAGTTTGGAATTACGATCTTTTCTGACATCACCTAAAGATCATGACGCCGATTAATGAAATGGCGGATCGCTGTCCTTCCGGCATTAAAGAGATCATGCGGTCGACCTGGTCCTGGGCATGTCGGCCCCGAGACCGCTGTCCTCGCTGGGCGATCTATACTCCTGGTTATCCCGCGGTAGAAGAGGGCCCGTCACTCCTAGGGGGTCTCCCTCGACGTCCACCAGTCGTCCCGGACGGCAACAACCACCGGGCACACCCCTCTGTGAGAAATCAGATGTCCTGTCATGCCGTGTGCCCTTTCCCTTACGCGTAAAAGAGAATAATGCTTTTTTTCTTTCCCTTTTTTCTCTTTTCGAACGAGGGGCGACCGACCGATCGATGATTTTATCGGCGCGCTAGATGAATGTTATAGGGAGATGTCACGTTTTCGTGGCTTTCAAGGTCCAATCTTTATCGACGAATTCGTTCGTTGACAACACGTGGGTGAATATCATTTTTATTCTTGGTATATTTTTGTAATACTAGTTAATACGATAGAAAAGAAAATAAAGCGAGAGTTTGATTAAAAATAAGAATATATAATAATCAAAATAAAATCAGTATAAAATATAATATTTGTAAGTTATTAAATATATCATCTCTATCATATAAAATAGATATAACAATAATTAAAAGTTATTATAATAATAAGAACACAACAAAAAACCAATTAAATTATGAATTATATATATGATATATAATTTGGTTTATTTTATTTTATATTAATATATATATATATATATATATATATATATATATATAGTATAATGAAATAAACAAAATAACATAAGCAACATATTATTAATTAAAATTATCGAAATAATAAATAAGTTTCTGAATAAATCTGATAACGTGTAATAAATTATTATTAATAATAATATACTGAATAAAAGCATTGCGATGTACAAATCGAAGTTTATTTACTTCAAATATTTCATTTGTTTAGAAAAAATACATCAGAACTGTATAGAAGTTCATAAACCTCGGGCATCGATCAGTCGAAATCATGTCCATCTGGTTTTACATTATTTATTTAGTGGTAGTCAAGGAAATTACTGACGAAATTAGCAATCGAACAATAATCCATCATCGATCGACGTGTCGCACGTCGCCCGGTAACATTTGTCTCCGTGTGTGCAGTTGACACTTGACTTACGACACTTTTCTTATCGAGATCTGTTTATGCCTTTCCAAGGCATTACCAATCTTGCCAGGAAATAATCTACAAACGACCTACAGATTTTTTTTTCCGGTCGGTAGCGTCGTAAATCGAGTGTCGATCGCTCGAACGAACAGTCACGTTGTACGTAATATGTCGTGCGAAGCGTATTTTTTTTTTCCAAAAAACGGCCATTATCTTCGCAATTTGTGATCGCTCGGCTCAATTTTGCTCGATGTATTGCTTTTAGTGAGAGAAGGAGGGAGGAAGATGGCGAGCACAGCAGCTTTCTACTTATCCGGTTTTTTTTTTTAACAGCAGGCATCTAACAGATCGTATCCGACTAACAATGAGAAGGGAAAGAATACATGTGCAAGAGAGCGGCTTGTCATGATGAAATATTTTAATTAGAAACCTTAATTAGAAAATTTTAATTGCAGCAAAGAGAGAACGACAAATAGTGTATAAAATATAGTCAAATTATTATTAAAGTATAATTATAATTTAAATGTGCGTGCTATGCAATATAACAGCATATTGTACAATATATAGTATTACTTATATTTTTATTTCTAATTATAATTATGCAACCTGACGTTTTTCATTCAATTATTCGCTATCGATTCCTCCGATTGTAAGGTATATAGTTAATTAAATGTATTTTTTTTTTCAATTGCACGAAAAAGAAAATAGATAATGTGAATTAAGATTAACATCGAAAGAATCGATAATTTTCAAATTGCCGACAAACACTGATTAATCGCAAAATAGCGCAGTATATAAGCAGATTGTAAAAATAATTAAAAAGCGCTAGCGGTAAATAAGAGTGAAAGAAGAAGAAAGGTGAAGTATAGAGAAAATAGAAGTATAGAGAATAAGCGCATAATTCTAGAGAAAGAGAAAAGAAGAGAAAGATGAGCCGAGAAAAAAAGCTGCGCTTGGACGAACAAAATTCGTTCGGACAAATGTCGCACCGATTAAATAAATAGTATAATTAATTAAAATGCAACGAATTATTAATCTCGATTCACTACTAACTTATTTTATTATTAAGAATGCAGGAAATTATACAAAATATGGATAATAAATGAACAAAGCGCGTTTGCCTTTCAAAAATTAAATAAAACAAGAAGAAAAAAAAAAACAGGATATGGAAAAAGAAAGGATGCAATATCAATTTAATTAAGTATGATTTTTCTCCGCATTTTTCGTGTTATTATATCAAATTTAGAGCCTGCTAAACAATTAGAGTGCTCGTATGTTTTTTGTTTAGTTAAAAAAAAAAAAAAGATGTAAAAAAAACCTGGCATTTAAAAATCTAATTTAAGCTTTTTTTTTTTTCATAAAATGCGACATATTTGAGATTTATCAGGATTATATTGTGTGGCATAAATATATAATAGAAATCAAAGTTGATTGTCGCCATGTCGTTTATCGAACAAACTTGATATTTCCTTGTAGAAGAGCGAGTTTTTTATTCATTGTCGTCAAGCAGCTGTTATCCTCGGAGAGAAAGAGAAGGAAAGAATAGATAGTGAGAAAGAGACGAAGGGATTGCAAGTCATTTTCCTGACAGACGAGTCATGCTTTGTCCAGGCGAGAAGATAACGACAGACCGGAACGATCAAACTAGACGCGGAATTAGAATCGATCGTGATAACCATCGATACGCCTGCGCGCGCGCTCTCTCTCTTTCTTTGGTTCGAGAGCGATGTGAAGGATTATTTTGCGAATAATCTCCAGGAGATTATATCACGAATTCCCTGCCAAGAGATCTTCCATTCTCTCTGAGAGAGCCTTCTTCCTGTGTATTTGCGTGGCGTATTCTCCGTTACCTCGCACCTCTCCAATCGATCGCGGATTTCCATTTTCCTCCAACTACCAGCCGCATTTCTATCGGTCACCGATAACGAACGATAACTCGTTGCCGAATATTTATTTTTCTGCTTTACGTTAATTTACTTTATATTTCGTTGAAAGTCTTTCTCGTTGTTTCGCCGTAATTTGTTGCACATAAGAATAATTATTATTTAAAATTTATCAAAATATTAAATTATTCTGCAGAATCTATGTTGGAGAAAAATATGAATTATATATATACATTACAATAATTATTATTCGAAATTTATCAGAATATTAAATTATTTTGAAGAATCTATGTCGGAGAAAAATATGAATTTATATATATATATATATATATATATATATATATATATATATATATATACATTATAATAATTATTAATTTTTATTATGAACTGAATTTATGTAAACTTTTTTCAAACTCTTGTGCTTTATTAACAGATTTATCATCTAGAATAAAAAGAATGAAAAAAAATTATGAATTCATAATATTCAGATAAATTAAACATATTTCTCATTTAAAAAAAAAAAAGGCAACAATTATTCTGAGTTATCATTTATTCTCTACAGGCTGTTATAAATTACGGCGCTTTTATTATGAATTATATGAATTAACGTTAAATATTTCTCTTGAGATTGCCTTCTCTTTGTTTCGCACAATTTCGCTCGTTCTCGGCGAGACGATAATTTTTCTAAACTGCGTCTGTTAATTAAGATCGCGTGCGCGCGTGACGAGGAACTTTCAGGGAATATTTCCCCGTGAAAGTCCATCGACAAAAAGAGCGGGAATGCAAAGCGATTCTTTTTCTTAATGTCTTAACAATTAAGGTGAACAGAGATCCATAGAACAGTGAGTGAGGGAAAAAGAGAGAGAAAAAGTCGGTACTCCATACGTCATCGTAATCGTAGAGAGATGAACATAATAAAAACGTATATAACGTGTTGTCTCTCTGTGCTCGTATGCATAACAATACGCGCGCAAACGCGCGTGTGATCCGCAGGGTTTAGATGGTGTAAATGTGTCAGTGTCTTCTGTAAGCTCGGGGGATATGAATAGAGTGTCGTAAGGATAAGTTCAACTTACCGGAAGATCGTGCAGCGAGGGAGTCACTATCAAATCCGAGTGAGCGCGGTCGCCTTTTCTCTATAAAAGAAAGAGAGACAAAAGGCACCGTCTTAAAAATCGTCTTGAGTCTTCTTTTTGAATTTCTTTGAAAAATGTTTTTTTTTTTTTTTTTTTTTTTTTCGCCTTCATCGTGCGACGCGTTTCAATTAAATGAACGTTAGATTATAAAATGTTGAAAATTCATCGCGAATATTAGAGTCTCTTAAAAGAATATTCTCAAATTAGTTAAAGAATCCGGGTTGGTTGATATTTTAAAACTGAGGAACTGTATGATTCTACAGTTTATGTATTTATATTTAGAAAGCAAGTATGTATATGTGTGTATTAGTAGTTAAAATTCCTTCTCTCTCTTTCCCTCTCTTTTTCTCTCCTTTTCTCTCCTTCTCTCAGGTAAAAATTTATTAGAAATATATTTTTTTTCAATAGTTTTTCACGCTATATATTCGAAGTTTAATTTATTAATTTTAGAGTGCTAAAGGACCTCAGAATTATAATTATAATTTTAAATTATTGTGTTTTCATATGCGTTAACCTAAATAATGTATAAATCTCTGAAACGCGCGTGTATATATTTTAAAAATAAATGTATTATAAGGTTTAATAAATTTTATCGAAGAGAAAGAGAGAAAAAAGATACTTTTACAATAAACAGGACTTAAATTTGATACTAATATATATCAAAATTCTGTAAAATTTCTGACATATGTTCTCTCTAATTTGTAAGCTCTAATAATTTGTTTAGTCTGGATGTTCTTAAAACTTTTGGCTTAAAAAATAATTTTAGAATTTATCTAAAAACTCACCCTGGCCATCGCTATTCGGGGTCGATAGACGAGATCGTCGAAGGCCGCTCTGTCCTTGTTGTCGACGAGTTCCCTAAGCTCTGTCAGTAGTGTCAGCTTCTCATGGGTATTGAGCAAATCGGCCAGACTGACGACCAGTTCCTCTATCGTCAATCTTCTCGTTCTGTAGTCCGCCAGAAGTTGAGAGAGTGCGGCTCGCTCGCTCCTGGCAAGGACGACTCTCGCCTTCTCCTCCACCATGGCAGCGGTGGCCGCCGAAACTGTATGAACGCCACTTCGGTGTCTCCATTCGTTTGTGCTGCTCCTTGTTTTTAATCGAAAAATTAATTGAATATAATGCTGTATAAAAATGAATAATCTTAAAAAAGCGTATGTGTAAAAGGAAAATATCTAGTTCATTTAAAATTATCTCTTACAGATTATTTAATTTTTTATTTTCTAGTCAGACATTGTGTGTTAAAATTTAAACTGAAAACGACTTGCGCGATATTTGTGGAAAATACATAATATGTTGATTTTAATTAAACAGATTTCACGATTTATTGATCCATGATATAATGAACAAGATGCCAACGTTAATCTTTTATTATTATAACAGATTAAATTATACTTTTATTACTTGACCTACTAATATTATTATCAAATTTTTCGAAGTAAAATATTTAAATATTAAGTGTGAAAATAATAAAATAATATAAAAATCACACATATACATATATTATATAGAAAAAGTTATTTTATTATTTATATTATATAACAGAATTAAGTTATTCAAAAAATAAGAATAAAAATTGATGAAAAATACATTTGCGACTTACGTGGGACTAGGTGGTCGATGATTCCCGGGGCTCTCTAGCAACGAATCGTGCTCGGGATATCGTGCGGTCGGGATTACTATAGGCTGACTGGTAGTACAGGAATGGGGAACCTTGCCGACATCGCGTATCAATAGACTCATCCTCTTGTTAGTCTTCAATATCTGGACAGCTTCGTCGTGCGTGGCCTCCTCGAAATTTTGTCCGTTTACCTCGATAATTTGATCGCCCACCTGAGTAATCAAAAGCGTCTCATATTATCACCTCGAGCTAGAAAATATTGAAATAAATTCTTACATAAACAAGCTAACATCTTCATAAGATTAATAATTATTATATAATCTACAAAAAAAATAATGTGTAAATGAGTAAAGTAAATAACTCATAATTAATGTTCATTTAATTTTAAGTAAAAAGTAATAAGTAAATACTTGTAATTTATATATTGTGTATTAACAGAATATATTATTTAAAATTTTATTATTTAATCTAGTTAATATATAGAGAGAAAATCATGTGAGAAGATTATTATATAAAAATAATTATTAATTTTAAAAAATTAATTTTTAAAAATCATTTAAAGTTTTTTAAGACTCTCAGGATCACGAAAGATTAAAATCTAGTGGAAAAAAACGTGATTCTCACGAGGAGACCGGCGCGATCGGCGACGCTGTCCTTGTCGACGCCCGTGACGTAAATTCCAAGGCCGTATTCGAGGCCACCCCGGATCATCAGGCCCAGGGACTGGCCGGGTTCGATGCATAACTCGACCTTTCGCGTCCTTGGGCCGTAGCGGGAATCGCGGGGTGGATGAAGGGGTGGCGGGGACGCTGGACGACCTTGGCGGTCCATCCAGCTGCAGGACTGCTGTCGACCTGACGACGACCAGACGGGGTGACCGCCCCGGCAACGGGGATCCAGTGCGGGCCCTCTCACCGTCATGCTCAAAGTCCTGCAGGACTTTAACATCTGTTGAAACGTGAAAAATAATATACAATATCGCGATAACTGTACATTACTAAATATATGAAAAAAAGATAGGGGTTGTGATTTGATTAAGAGGTCGAATTTGCAGCAGCTTGTTTGTTTTTTTAAATAAATATTGGTATAATTAATAAAAATATTGAATTAATATAATAATAATATTGAATAATTTTATTAATTATACTAATACAATAAATATATTTTTTTTAGAAGAAACGATATTTTTCAAAATCTTATATTTTTTTTGCAAATGACAAACTGCTAGATGTCAAAGTTTATCGAATATGTTTCTTCAGTTGAATTAATTTTTAATTTAATAATATTATATTTATAAAATCATTATAAAATGTAATAATAAAATATCTAAAATTTTTAATTTTGAAGTTTGAATAAAAAAATTAAAAAATTGTTTTATGTACCGTGTGATTTTTAAAATTGTGCAAGGTACTTTTTATTTTATTCAGCACTTAATGTGAAGTATTTTTTACAATAATATTATGTTATTATATTTCTAAAAAGAAGCTTGACATTTTGTACAATCAGTTTCTTACGAAAATACACAACGAAAGAGTTGAGCGGGGGGGGGGGGGGGGCAGGCGTGATGGTATGTTTAAAATGAGCCGTTTACACAAGTGAAGTAAATAATATTAACGAGAAAAGAGAACGACAGACACGTTTCGCGTCGATGACGCCAGCCAGGAGGATATCGATCCTTCTGGCAGAGCCTGTGACGTCACATCCTACCCTATCCTTGACCCAGCCCGGATCACGTCCTTTAGGATCTCTCGCGATTCGCAAGACGCGAATCTCTCGCAGCATCTTTTCGCGAGGCGTCCTCCTGCGAAGCGCGGACGTGTATCTTCCGCGGAAAAACCCGTTGTTTTCCGCTCATAGTATTATACAATGCCGGATGCCGGGGAAATATAAAAATGTCATTTCATTTCCGCGACGATGCGCTCGATGGCGGAATCGCATTTCGTAAATGCGCTCGTAACCCGATCCCATAGATGCATTTCTGGAAATGTCATAAACTGTCTCTCTCTCTGTTTCACCGTCTAGCTTTTTGCTATCTGTATTATTATGTAAATTAGCTATGCTATTTTCCATACGAAAGACACGTTCCGAAATGAAATTTCCAAAATTCTGTTTGTCTCTTTTATAGCAGATTTGATTAATTTTCCTAAAATTAGACTTTTTTTCGTCAATTTTTAAGCTCGAAATAGTTTATTTTATTAATAATTTTATAATATTGATTTATGAATTTGTTTGTCTTTTTATATCCATTTTTTACTACATCTTAATTATATCTTTATTACATCTTGATTATAAGTATCATTTTTTATTACATTCTTGAGTACATTAAGTCCTTAATATACAAATGCCTTAAAATTGTTTATTTGACAGTTTTCTTTCTTAATGAAAAGAATATTCTCAATTATCGCAATTTCTACCTACAATAATTAATGTATCGATTAATTTTAAGAATGCAAATTAATTTGCTAGAAACTTTTAATTATCTTTTACCAATAACTTAAAGTAATCTATTATGAATCTCTCTTCAATTTAACTTTTATTATAAATATATTAACTAAAAACATTTAATATCGCCGAGTTTAAGGATTTTTATATTTTCATATTAGTTTGATTTACGATAGTCCCTTATCACGGCATGCTATTGCATATTAAATAGATATACAAGGGAAATTAATATTAGATAAACTATCGAGAGAGAACATACATAGATGAGTTAATTGGTATCCATCTCTGGCCATGGCCGGAATGATAAACTACGTAATTTATTAGAAAAGCAGTAGAAACAGGCCGTTTGGTGAGATAGACTTGAAACTATCAGTATCGTATTCAAAGTTTGACACATTTGCAATTTCCCATGTTCACGTACAGTCATTTTTTCAGCCGGCGGCAGCTATCTATGACCATAAGTTATTTGACAGAAATCGTCCTGATCGTTTTTCTCCGACATCGCTTTCTGGGTCAATTGAATCGACCTCGATTGCGTGTCTCTTCGCATAGTCAATGATGATAAAAGTTATAGTTTCCGACGTTTTAGAGTAAACTTTTATAGACAAAGTCTGCGAAAGTTTCTTCTTATATTTGATTTATATTTGATGAAGAAAAATATATTTATTAATCAGTGGTTCACATAGAAACGAAATTATTAATATAAAGATAATTTATTTTAAATTTATCTAGATAATAGTTGAAATTAATCATCGTATCTAGATGATTTTAAGATAATATTGCTTTAAAAAAATAATTATGGAAAATGAAAACATTATGATTGTTATATACATATACATATAATTATTATAATTCAGGAGAACACATCAACGTTTAATAAATGCTTACTGATTCTTTAATACGATTGTATTTCACCTTTAGTTCTTTAGATCTAAATATAAGAGTGAAACATATTAAAGAATTATAAAGTGCTTACTGACAGCTGAATGCAGCCATTATTTTAAATAATTTAAGGCAGCTGACGTATTTTTCTATCTAAAATAAAGATGTGAATAATACACACTTTATTACAGATAAATATGAGATGAGGCAATTTCTTTATCTAAACGATTTATTTATTAAATAACTTCAACAAGATAACAGAAAACACTGATATTAATTGATAATAATACACGCGCATGCATATATCACGTGCGCGCGCGCGCGCGCGCGAACTGTCACTTTAATAAGATTCTGCATAATTGAAAATTTCAGGGCAAGTAAATAAGCCTTTAATTATCGGACCTCTTTTCCCTTTTGAAAAAGAATAGCAGCAGTAGCATTCGCGGAAGCTACTGCTGCTATGTAAAGTTTTATGTAAAGAGAATAAATGAGCCGGGGGAGTTGGCCGAAGGGCGCCGGAACGCTTGGCGCCATGTCGTCGTTCTCGTCGTCGTCATCGTCGTCGTCATCGTGGCTCGAAAGGGCAAGGGGCGAAAGAAAAAAAACGTAGAGCCTCCCTCGAATGTGTTGTTTGCTTAACACGCATTTCCTTGCGAGCATCTCGACGAGCCATTACGAGATAACGAGAGCCTTGCCGCCATCGTTATCCTTTACAGCCTCTCACGACGGTGAATACACAGTAATTTGATCCTGTTTATGTTGATCGATATCTCGAAAGGATCGGCGTCTCGCTTCCGTAAATCGAATTTGCGTGTATTAAAATAACGTCGGAGAAAATCGAAATGATAGGAAAGTTTACGGAAAATAAGCGTGATATATTTGAAATTGACAATTTGGAACTGACTAATATAAACTGTAAGTAAATATTATTGATTGCAAATACAAGAAAATATACTTTAACTCTGAATCAATCTGCGAAATATAGAGATCATTTTCGCGCATCAAGAGGATATTAATTATGCATCTGTCGCGAAAGTGTGAAATATTTCATTGAATGAAAGATGACGTAGACATTTTGGAAAATTTATTGAACTTTACGGTTGATATAATTGAATTTAAAACGGTGAAATTAACCGATAAAGATGTTGACAGCTTAAAATAATTTATTTGATCGCTATTTTATCTTTGAAATAAACGAGGAAATTATTAATAAAATCTTATGCATCACAGACATATACATATATATTTGTAATAGTTATATTGAGATTAACTTAAAAAGTAATATTTGTCCAATTAATTTCGAATAATAATTAATGAAGGAAAAGTTTTTTCCGAAATATTGTAAACTGAGATAATATTTCATATATAGTTTTATTGTTTTAATAGTTGTGCTATATTTTAAAAAAATTGGCGTTTTAAATTTATATAATATCATTATTATTTCTAAATACAAAATAATTATAAATACGATCTGGTATAATAAAAAAATTGAATAAAAGTTTTTTTTTAGAAATTATGATAATAGCAGTGTGAGGATAATGAAAATTCGATAAATTGCATACATGTCACGCGGAATAAGTTACAGAGGAGAAAAGGAAAGAGGGGAAGAAATTAGGAACAAACTTGCTAATTATTTTTAAGTGACATATAAAGTTAACATCACAATCGAGGGTATACAGTTGATCGATTGAACTTTGTTGAAATGGATCGTAGAAAAATGTGAGGCAGGAAAATAATCACAAGAGTGGATATAGATCACCACGACCCCCATTTGCTCACCCTCTCGTAATAGCAATCTTTCCGGAATATCT
Organism: Anoplolepis gracilipes; assembly: GCF_047496725.1. Lineage (NCBI taxonomy): Eukaryota > Metazoa > Arthropoda > Insecta > Hymenoptera > Formicidae > Anoplolepis > Anoplolepis gracilipes. Next base: position 1,639,407 of record NC_132984.1, on the reverse strand, counting down.
TCGGCCTAAGTCTTCAGAACTCGACCTATATTCTGGCTTTCGTTTTATGCGTGTATCGATCGATTTCCGCTGCGTATATAAAAAATCATATCGCGATACAATAAGACAAATAAACTCCAAAGCTCTATGTAAATAAGAAAAGTAATGTAAAAGAGATTTAATTAAACAGAATTAAATAGAAAAATATATAATAAAATATAAATAAAAATTCGACAAAAATACATAAGACTATGTCAGATAAAAAAAAATTTAGAATTTTTGTTACAACTCTTTTTAGAGCTTTGACGTTACAAACGTTTTTATAAGATTGATATTAATTTTATAAAATTAATTTTTTTACACCTGTGTAAAATAACAATTCTTCCATTTTTTAAAAATTTATCCTGATATCCAGTATATTTCTGTAGAAATAAAAATTAATAAACTTGATAAGTGAATAATGCAAAAATTAAATAAAATTAAATTTTATTAATTGAAATATAAAATCTTGAAAATTAAAAATCTCTGAACTATCTCGTTTCCGGTGTTTGATACAGGTACATGATACAGGTACGAGTACAAATGTATAACAATCTATTGGCATGTTGCATGAAGGATTGAAGAGAACCGTTACGAGGCGAGTTATTCGAGTGGAAGGAATTACCGCGAGTAATTTCTCCGGTGTAAATGATTCCGCTATTCGCGCTGTGGCTTAAAACAAAGACTGCCGAGAATAATAGTCGTCGGTATTTAGTTAATCAAAAGAAGCGTGAGATTCGCCGAAGATTTTCCAGCAATATTAAAATGTTGAATGTGATGTCTCGTTAAAAATTTCCAGATTTTGAATTTGGTCTTTACATGAATTTACACGAACATTTTAATAAAGTTTAAACTTTCGTTCTCGCGTTTCTTCAATATTTGATGTAGTTCAAAATTTCCTATCGATCTAAAAATTCAACGCAAAATTTATCTGCGCGCGTCTCATTAAATAGAGTTGGAAACTTTCTCGATTTTAAAGTTTAATTTCAAATATTAGCTCTAGAAAATTTAAAGTTACTTAATTTTGAATTAAGGTTTATGTGAAATGTTTCTCGCTTCTTTAGCTATTTTATCATCTATTAGCACGAGATGCTTAATTTTATATGCGCTTAGTGTTTGCTACTTATGAACGTCGAGCGTTTTAATCGAGGGTAACAATGATATTCCTTTGAGCCGTTTACCCTACGGATCAAAGGTGTTCTTCGATGATGCTCCAGTATGAAAAGGTTCGCAACAACTCATGCCGAAACTTGAAAAATCGAAATATTAAAACTTGTGTGAAACACACACTTTACACGAGACGTAGAGTACTTAAAAAAAATTATTTCTTTTTAACACGTTTACTTGACATATAAAAGCATTTTTTACGTAATTATTATAAAATAATATTGGCGTAATTTAATATTGAAACTTTCGGAACAAAATTCAGACTTGATTATTAGCAAGACTTCATTAAAAAGCTTTTCGACGTATTTCAATCAATTAACGACGCCTATAAAGGATAGACGTTACAAAAGTAGATAAATCTTGAAAAGATGAACGAATTGAGAAGCACTGATGGTAGCAAAAGGGGTAACAATAAGAAAGGGTTGATTTCGAGAGCGGTTCGTTCTTCGGTTATTTGTGCACGCGGATTTAGGGATGCTTGACATTTCTCCCTAGTTCCTCTAATCCGTTTGAGAGCTGGACTTAGAGAACGAGGATCGATGAGACGGTTCTTAAGGTCGGTCATAAATACAAGCTGCATTTATGCGATTACGGAAACCGGGTTTAGAAATCCGTAATTGGACCGGCTCTAATCGCTCATTTTTTGTTCTTTTTTTTTTTTTATTCCGTCAAGAAGCCTTTAATTATCACGCATTGAGATGGCAAACGTTGAAGCATTCGCGAATATAAATGTGATGATTCAGAAAAAAATTTTCTACAATTTATTCTGTCCTTCGAGCTAATTTAAATTTGTGTTTGGAGTGGAATTATTTATTAAACTCTCTAAATTATACATTCCAAGAATTAAGATACTTTAAACTGATACTTGGAATAATATTATTAATTCGGAAATTAATCCTGAATTATATGTTGTGAGAATTGAGATTCTAAAATGCAGACTTTAAGTAAATTTATAATTTTCAATATTTAAATATATTTTATAGAAAGAGCGTATAATTTAGAGTAGATAAACATTAATAGAATATAGACAAAAAAGGAAATTAAAAAGGTAACGATACATCACAAATTCTCATTATCTTCTCATACGTAATCTCTTCGAGTGAACAAAGGCTTCAAAAGTGGCAAACGTTAAAGAAATTGCTAGAATTAGGAGATAATGGGCGATGTCTCTTAACCTTCAGGAGGGAGGGGGGGTGGGGGGGGTAGATGGGTCAAGATGTCGATCGAAAATGATGGTGGTGGAAATAAAAGTTGTAGACTCACTTTGAGGGCCTCCTCATGGGTTACCGCGCGGAAGGGTGTGCCGTTCACCTCCAAGATTGTGTCTCCTGGCCTGAGTCCAGCTCGTTCGGCCACCGAACCCTCCTCCACCCTCGAAATGTAGACACCCACCCCTGAGAACAGTTGGCAGACTTTCCATCAGGCCGGTAAGCTGCCTCGCCGCTGTTCCGGCGATCGGTGCCAATTAAAATCTTCTACCCATGACGTAATAAATTGGCCGAGCAAATCTCGCGGATAAATTCAGGTAACACGAAAGGGATTTCCTATTTTTAATGAAAAAAAAAATGCTGGGTATTTCAAACAATGCGCAAATTAAATTTCAATGTGACAGTGTCTTTAATTTTGAGAACTATTATTTTATTTCATAAAAAAATGTATTATTAAGAGATGAAGTTTCTCGTATTGAAAGAAATGAAATTATAATAAATAATTAAATTATTGTGGCGAGTATAAAATATTTTTAAATGTATCAGGGAAAGAGAGAGAGATTATATTTTATATTTGTGTATAAAAAGATATTGACATAAAAATTTTCTTTTATACAACAAACATAATTTCTCTCAAAGCAATAGAGTATTGTTTTTATTAAAATAGAAGATAATGCATCTAGCAATATATGGTATCAAAGGACCTGTTGACTACTTTGTAAGAGAGTTGACTCTCTGACAAAGCTGGCAAACTTCCCCGATATACTTGTTGAAGCGGATACGATAAACGCCATGGGCAGAAATATTGTGAAAATAAGAGGAAGAAGAAAAAAGTACGCGGATGCATCAGAGTGAAGTGAATACGAGAAAACGGTGTGCGTCTCTGTGTGACACGATGCACGCGTGTATACGTGTATTCGCTTGACAGAGAAAGAAAGACATGCACATAAATCTTTCGAAGAGAAAACGTTAATTGCATTGCATGATGTGCATCATGCTTGCGTTATGCATTTACGATATATGTATGTATACGAATATGTATGCACGTATATGTGTGTTTGATGTATGCATTGGTACTTTATTAAAAAAAAAAAAAAAAAAAAAAAAGAAAAAATGATAATCGATAACGATTGATGGAAGCCGAAGTAGATTTTTCATGAATTTTTAAAGATCCGCGCGCTAGGACAATAAAATTCATAAACGATTAAATAAAAAATGCTTTTATGACGTAAAACAAAAGCGAGATTTTTTTGTCGAGTTCGACTAATTTTGAATTTTTGTAGCTGCAAATCTGGAATGTATTAGATTCGGATATGCTTTCTTGGCACATAAAATAATTACAGAATAATTACTCTGCGGTAACATTTTTAATATTAGAAACCATGTAATTTATTTTTGCTTTACAACTGTATAATTAAAGTGTAATATAACTCTTAATAATGTACCGCGCGTAATATTTATTCGATAACCACGTAAAGTCGAATGAAAAATGTGCAAAGGTGGAGTTTGCAGCTGTTCGCTAATAATTCACGACCGCCTTACTTTTGCGATCTGAATCATAAATAAAGAGAAATATCTTACCGTTTTTCTACGTTTCTCAAAATATGATTCGGACCAGCTTCATTTGGAATTCGAATCTCGAGGATTTATCTTTCGAAACTTCAATGTTACTCGAAATAATCTGACATTTTTCCGGTCAAGCGAATTTGAAAAAATGAAAACTCCCTTTATAACATGATTTTAAGTGAACCTGTAATAATATAATCGCAAACGCTCCCTTTGAAAAAGCATTTTTCGGCAAAGTTTAATAATCTACCAATTGAATTTTTATTTTCTTGAATTCTTGCGATCATTTAAAGTTACTTTGTGAAAATGTGCTCCTGGTTTTACAACACTACAGTGAAACATATTATGTATGTGTGTGGTGATATAATTTGTGTCGAAGCAAGAACTAGGAAACGTAATGATACATTGAATAGCACGCTCGTACTGCATTTATTATGCAGTTCATGCGCCATCGTTTATTGTGTTTATGTGCAGATTTATCATCTTCATCCTTATCGTCGAAATTGACATAATTTTTTGAACGATGAGAGAGCAAATTTAATATCGAGACGAAAGTAGTTTGTGTGTGTAGTTATTTTTCATATCACACGGAATATCTTCAAAAATTGACAGAAAATTGTGATGGATTTTTTAGAATCGAGAGATATTTTCGGTTATAAATATCTTTACTATTTTTTTGGAAAAATCGTACGATTATATTCAAGTTTAAAAATTGCAGAAAAAAATCTTATTGTGTAATTTAATTATATATGTTTTTCTTTAAATTAAAAAAAATGGATATTTTTTATATTATTTCCAACGCTGCGCTCTACGCAGACCTTTGTGACTAATACAAACAATTAAGCTCTTCTCTACGCACTTATACACAATGCGCATATACATTGTACACTCATGCAACGAATTGTGCCAGAGAGACGTCTAGAGAGAGGAAGTAGCTTTCTGATAGATACTCGTGTAGTGCGATGCGTTATAAACCCTCCTTTCTCCCGTTGAATTACCTGACTGCGCTTCTGGTACAGCGAAACAGAAAATAAGAATGACACAACGCAAGTTGGCTTATTCTCGATCTCAGCCGCTTGGTCGCGGACGATGGCGAAATCCCCAGAAGATTTGCGTCGGGTTCAATAAGCTTTTCACAGAGCATTATTACGGAATTAATTTAATTAGACGCGAATTATAAAGCTTGCGCTAGTTTACGAAGGATTTTAATAATATTATTAATAGTAGCAGAAATGGTAATAAACTTCATTATAAATTATTCGGGAGTATTAAATTTTATGTATAACATATATATATATATATATTGAAAACAAAGCAATGTTGTGAATTAATTTGAAAATTAATTTTAACAGTCTTTATATATTTCAAGTAAAACTATTACAAATTCTAGATAAATTTGTTGAAGGGAATAGTTATGAAATATTATTATATATACATAAAGTATATTTAAATTTTTTACTGATAGATAGATCTAGAAACGATAAAATCCGATAATGTGAAAAAAAAAGAAATGATGATATGATATTCTGGGAATTTCAGCATCGTCTGAAACGGATTTTAGTATCGCGATCCACGCAAGAGGCAAAAACGCTCTCTCTCTAGAGAGCCGCCTTTTCGGATTTGTGGTTTCACGCTCGATCTCTTGGCGATGATGAAGCTTGTGAAGCGGTGATTTCGCAGCGCGCATCTGTGCAACATTGCGTGCGTGATTAAGCATGAGATTTAACACTCACAGTCTCGCCAGTAACATTAATATAACGGAGTTACAACTTTATTACATTTTATTTTCTTTATCTTTGTAACTCAATAATTTTCTAATTTCTTTAAATTTATTAAAAATTTTTAAATAATAAAAAATTATATTCCTCTATAATCTTAATTTAATATATGTATTACATAAGTTTACGATATAGAGTGATAAATGTGAATTATTTCTAATATTCAAGAAATATTTTTTTTTTTTTTTGTAGAAGATCAAAAAGTACGTATATGTATATAAATTAGTTTAATATTTTTAGATTATTGTACATTGTGTTTGTGTGTGCATGTGTGTGTATGACAGTTTGATTCATTTTTGAGACTGCGAGGATTAAAAGATTTTAGACCGTGAAACCGGATCTTGTCGTTTTTGTTGTTTTAATGATTTTAAGGCGGCACTCTCGTGTGCATTTTTGTCTCACGTAGACCCTTTTCATTTATCAATTTAGAAATCTTTCTAGAAAACGCGTATTCAAGCACATATGACTCACAAAATTTGGAACATTTTAATATTTCAAAAATATTAAAATTTTCGAGAGAATATATTTTTTAAAATGCACAATCGGAAAAACATGAGCCATTTTTGCACACTGAGAAAAAAGTCGTTATTGAACTTTATTAAAAAAAAAAAAATGATAATAACTAAACGCATTTAGTCAAGTTAATAACTTTTTTTCTGAGTGTAAAAATGACAATTTTAACGTTAAAACCGCTTTTTATATTTTGTTATAACAATTTAAAGTATTTTGTTCTTTTTTTTAAATTAATTATATATATATATATACATCTTTCTTTATATTATTGTATTTGTTAAAATTATGTACGTGACATGAAAAGTTATGGAATAAAGAAGAATTAACTGATAAATTACAGTGATGAAAAAACAGTTATTAATTACTGTGCAGAACTTTTATCTTTTTGGCAATTGAATTTTCCAGAAAGATTACGCGAAACTCCGGTGATTGGATTTCCGGCACAATCACGTTTCGATAGCTCGTTATCACATCGACTATCGAACGACAAACCGACCGGAATTCCACCTCTGCAAAGGGAGAAAAAAAAAATAAGGAAATGGAAGAGATCTGTGCGAAACGCGTTTGTTCCTTCTCTACCGAGTTTTGCGTGCAAACAATCGTCACAAAACGATGCTTAACGATCGTGAAAATGTTTTCCTCCACTTTCGAGTTTCGTCCTCGCGACGAAAAATCCCATTTTCTACGGTGGACGTTAATAAATCATATAAATTTGAATTTGAATTTGCATGTATTATCAATACGAATGAATATTAAAAAAATATAATTTATTTGTGTAAAATAATTAAAATTATCTCGAATTAAAATAACCGATTTCTGAATTTAATTATTATTTCATAAATTCAATGATATATGATGTAAAAATTTAAATGTCTAGAGTAACAAAACAGCGCGAAATAAATTAACTAATTATTTTTCTATAAAATTTAATATGATATAAATTAAATATAAAAATAGTTATGACAGTATAATTTATGAATGTTTCTTTGAGAGAGAGAAAGAGAGAGAGAGAGAGAAAAACGTGTTTAAAAAATTTAGATATAAATACTGTAAATATATTTATATCGTTTTGTTATTTCGTTATATTTGTATAAATCGCTATATAAGATGCTATCGCGAATACGAATGGTAAGATAATATTTTTATGCTAATTATATTCCGTCGCGAGGACAAGGACGGTTCGCCAATTTATGCTGAAGCACGTACAAGCACAAGGTGTCGAGACACGATATGGGTGCCAACCGGTGACTTAGGCACGCAGCACGAAAAAGAAACAGTAATCAAAGATACAAGTTGCCAGCGATAAGTGACAAGCGAGTCATCTGGCGTACCGCTCGATTCACGGAACTTTAATATCAAATATTGAATATGAGAAAAGGAAATATAGATTCTAATGATTAAATTAACAGCCGGATTATTATTTGAGAAACCGTTGATTTTTATTCTATTCTTGGATATACGGTATCAAGAGTTTTTTTTTTTTTTTATCAATCACCGATGAATGGAATCCTAATCATTTTCTTACGAAAAAAAACCTTCCTCTAGAAAGATGTACCACTTTTATAATAACGGAGATGCTACCACAAAAGATTAAAATGATAGATTTATAACATCATAAAAATATACATATAATTAAACACAATAAAAAATATACATATAATTAAAAATTAGAATATCGCATCTTCCTTCTCTCACGGGAATCTTAAATATTATAGATCTTTATTCGCGATTTTTATTTATAAATTTTGTATTTATCAAGACCTTTAATTTAAAAAAAATTAAATAAAAATTTATGATATTAAACATTTTATGTTACTGTAAATTTTTATAAAATTATAGAGATACTGTATTATCGCGCAAAGTGGATGTAAATTCGAATATATATGACAGTAAATATTATATCGCTCGGATAAATTTTCGATTCCGCGTAAAACGGACTTGTGCCGAGCGGAAGGAAAAGTAATCCCGAGAGGAAACGCCGGTCTGACTTATTTACAGTTAGACGACCGGAGAGGAACCGCGCGCGGCGGGACGACCAGACGACTCGTATGTAGCATAACAGCAGCATTCGATGTACGCGAGGTACTGCTTGAAACGTGAGGCTTTTGACTTGACTTATATATATAAATCTGATAAGTGCCGAGAACTAATGAGAATAGAGAGTTTAAACCGCTCCTGGGAGAAAGTACCTCGTTCTCGAGGCACGAAGTACGGCGACGGGGGTAGCCTGAAGGTACTTCGGATCTCACCTGCGTCCTTGCCACCCTTCACGCAGATGCCAAAGCCATGGTGAGAGTCCGGCGGATCTCTCGTCATGGTGATTGTCCTTACGGTGAGCTCCTGCAGGCTGAGCGGCTGCGAGATGGGCGACGTGGGCGGATTCCCGGCGTTCGTTTGCTGCTGCTGTTGCTGCTGCGACTGCTGCGATTGCTGCTGCTGTTGCTGCGAGCCACCGGAAATGGTTGGCGTACCACGTGCGGTTGTCACGCTCGCCGGGCTGGACGCCGGGGACCTACGATCGCCCTGACGTCGTTCCGCGACGCTGTTGCCGAACAATCTGCAAAAGATGAACAATTTATATTATTTGATACATTGATAGTTTGGATAAATGAAAACCCGTTAACGAATTTATTTGCTATATTAATAATGTGTTAGTTAAAAAAGTAAACATAAAATTAAAATTGTTGATTTAATGACTATGAAAGATTAAATTATTAAATTGATATTATTTACATTTTTATATACAGCTTATTTTTATTATATATAAAACAATAATTTTATAAATGTTATTTATATTATTTTAAAATATCCTCAATATTATGCATAAATTATTGAAATGAAACTCTCCTACTTTTAAGAAAAAAATATTATTATATTATATATTAAATATATATCATAAAAAAAATTGAAGAAAATATCTAAGCTGCAAGAACTGCAGAAAATGGATGGCACATCTAAAATTGCAGCAACATTATATCGTGCTAAATACACATAAACCTTGAAACATTATATCGTGCTAAATACACATAAACGCTTGAAAGTCATTTTGGCGTAATTCAATTTCGATACGCCATCGAACTCGGTCTCGATCACGGAAGCCTACTTATTTGAGTACTTATCATACCTGAGCACCTGTTCCGGGGAGATGGCACCAGTACCGCCTCCGCCGCCGCCGCCGCCGCCGCCGCCACCGCCACCACCGCCGGCGGTTCCGTGACCCCGGGATCTATAGGGGGTGGCATGCGACGAGTGATGATGGGGCGCGCTGGGCGGCCTCTCGACGATGGTGTAGCTGGTGCCGGGTGGACTGTAGTAGCCGCGATGCTGCCCGCCACGATGACGGCTGGCAGTGCTGGACGATCCGAGGTCCTCGGCCTCGAAGCAGCCGCCGGTGCCGCTCCGCAGGTAGTGAGAACCGCCGCCCCCCCACTGCAACTCCTGCAGCTCGGAACCGTAGTCTTCCGTGCTGCTAGCCATGCCTCCTCGGCTGGCGATCGGTCCCCCTTCGGTCACACCTGTCCAGCCAACGCGCGATTCCGATCATTAATTAATCGTGCGGAGAAATTGATCGCTCGAAAAACACTCTCCACGCCTGTATTTAGTAATTGGGGAAAATTTAAAGGGAAGGGAATGGAATGGGATATGGAAATTAATGACAGTCGACTTTTTGTTGTTAGGCGAAAATTATTACATGAGAGATTTCTTTTAATTGGATGGAGGAAATAGTTTCTAGATGTAACGTCCAGAGTAGATTTTATATTCTACTTTAATTAAATTAATTTAGTGGGAAAAGTATATTTAGACTACATTCGTTTAAATCTTCAATATATAATTATTCAATATATAATTATTAAAGGTTTGTATTAAAATAAAAGGTACGAAAGAATGAAAAAATTTTTATAGAAATTAATGATGCTGAAAAAAAAAAACTTCCAAATATAAAATCATTGAATAGAGAGAGCTTTTGCCAATTAAATCGGTTTATTCTAGAAGAGAATAGCTTTTCTATTTTAAATTTAAAATACCCGATGATTCTTTAAACTCTAATTGTAAGACAAGTAACTTTACATGCTTTTACATTAATATATCATAAAGTTAAGCATGACAATTCTTGGTTCGAACGCTCGAAGCGGCTTAAATGTAAAAGCCGCGGCCTGAATTTCAGAAATGCTAGTCAGGTCGATTGAAATTCTCGTAAATAAGTCAAGAGACACCGCGGTCTCTTCAAGAAGACATTTTCGTGTTAGCAAAGAAACCGTTTCGACATTCAAATGCCACATTAGCGATTGAAAATTTTATCACGAAGGTTTCCCTCGCGAAAGCCGCTCTTTGTCAACGAAAACGTGCGAGTTTTTCGCCGAATTGATATGTCAGGAACGTTTTGTCTACAAAAGTAAGAAATTTTCTCGCATAAGAAAAGTTAATATAGGTATGCCAGAAAAATTCGCACTTTTACCAGCACAATTTACTTAAAAATTGCGAGAGAAGCTTCTGCAAGAATTTATTTTCGAGAAAATCGATATACTGTTTGCATTTTTAGTATAATTTTCTGTAAAACTGAATTCCAATTTTTCCTCTATATACATTTAAATATTCTAGCTCAATAATTATCTTCATATTATTTCCTTGTTAGATTTTTATTGATTACCATAAATATGATGATATAACAGAGCGAAATAATACATTAATAAAGCTTGAATCAACCTACACTACTTAACGCCTACATTACTATCAATCTAGAAATTATTTTTAAATATATATACATATATATATATATATATATATAGTTAATTGAAGATTTCGCTGCATTTAAAATAATTTATATATATATATATATAATAATATATATATATATAATGAAAAATTTCTAATCTAAAAGAAAATTATAATAAAAGTTTGTAATCTAAAAGAGAGACATTGATATGATCTAGAATCTTTTTCTAGACATTTTGAGGACATTTACTTGAATGTTTTCCGGCGTCGCGTTGTGTGTCCCCAAAGTAGTATACAAATATTCGTGATTTATTTTTACACCGCGATCGATCGTGTTTTTTTCACTATTATCATCGAGCTGTCGTGACGCGAACCGATTATGTTATCGATTCCTACAAGAGACGGGAATAACGAGACAATTAAATCTATGGCGGGGAGAAACTTCCTTGTCGTGACCGTCTAGCACTTCTAGATAGCATCTTTAACGTGAGACCTGCCGTCGCGTTGTGATCGCAGTAATAGCATTATTTTCTAGGACAAACCCATTCTAACATTCTTAATGGCTTCAGGAAGTCTTCCTTTATCACCGGAAGAAGTTAGTCCCACAGATCATCACTGATAATCGAAACAAACAACCTGAGTGTTTTATTCAATGTTTCACAAATTCACAAATTTTTGGAAAAATTTTGAGAGAGTCTTCCAACATATATAATAAATAATTTAATATTAAATACTTATCGATAGATATCGAATAGATCAATTATCCTAAATAATAAAATTAATTTTTTTCAAGGATTAGATAAAACTTGAATGGGTTAAAGTTAGTTTTATATTGACTTCTGTAAATATTAAGCAAAATATAAAATTATAAATAAAATATTAGAATTATTTTGGTTATTCTAATGCAATTATTATATTAATTTATGAGACTAATTATATCAATAAAGTATGTATTTCGAAACATTCAACTTTCCACTTTTTTATATTATTTTTAATTTATATTATTTTTATAAAATAAGATAGCAGTATTTTTATATTATAATATTTTAATTAAAACTTTATTTACAAACTTATTTCATCTTATTTTAATTTTATAATATTATAATATTATAATAGCTCTCTAAAAATTTTATCAAATATTTTATCAATCAATATTACATTTGGAAACAAGGGTGTTAACATTGTTGAACCATTTGCTTCGGAATTAAATTTCTGTCCTCTCTCTCCACTGCCATTTGTACAACGAGACCTCGAGATTGAGACATTTTCTAAAAAAAAAAGGGTCGCAATCTTCTTCGACAGACTTAATACTTTGTGTTACACAATGTATCCCCTAATTTTTCACCTTCGCCGACAATCGTTTCGCCTATCGCGAGACGGCTCGATTCAACCTTGACACTGAGAAAGGCTCCGTTCGCCACTTGTACGACGTGGGGGAGGACGAGGTTGGAAGTCGCCCCCGGTGGACATTCCTGGGGGGGTTGCGCTAGAGAAGCGGGTGGCGGTGGGTGGCTTTGGGGATGTGTGACAGTTGTGTCCCGTCATGTACGAGGGTGGACCGATCAATACTGCGGCTGAACACCTGAAGCCGACTTCATTCAGTCGACGTACCACCCTCCTCCTCCCCCTTCTTACTCCATCCCCTATCCGCGATACCACCGCTATAACTTTGCCACTATACTCGGTTATAGTGCACGTACATGTTCCCGTAACAGCCACGATTAGAGAGCTCGCATTAAAATGGAGTAGTTATAATAAACGAGGTCCATCGCGCGTTAGTTTAATGATGCCAAAATGAACTCGGTTTCATCGAGAGACAAAAATAATGTTGAAATCTTTCTGTACCACGTTTATATTATAGACAAATTTTGCATAGTAAAGAAGAGCGAAATGATAGTACGTTTTTATCATCTTTAACATAAATCAATTAAAAAAGATACAACTATATCAGATACATACAAGCATACATATACATATAATGTGAAGCTAAAATTTTTACTCGAAAAATTTAAAGGAGAAAAATAATAAAGAAAAATAAAGTTACATGAAATTTAAAACAAAAACAAATCTGTACGTTGTAACATATGTGTACAATTTATTGAGTAAACGGGAAATATATGCTTTGCTCAAGTTTTTCCGAAGTAAATTAAACATTCTGAACTAAAAATCGTGTGCCGAAGTACGCGGTTAAAATTGGAGCGGTAATTCTCTCATCATAAATCATAATATAAAATGCTATACATACAGTTGGTATACATATAACTTGCCTTACGTGAGAGACGCGCGTGTTTAGAATTCGAGTAACGTGCGGGATGAATTTATCGAGATACTGTCGCCGTGGGATATATAATATTCGGGTGGCCAATGATAACTAACAATAAAAAGTTGAACACAAACCTGATAAAGGTGAAAGGTGGCGCGATACATTTTGATTGCCATTCTATGTTTCCTTTTAAAGGTGCTGCGCGGCCATGTATGCGCACACGTGCGGAAGACACGAGAGGGTGATTTTTCAGTGTTTATCCCTTTTCCGCGGCCAATATACGATATGTGTGTGTATATATCGATTACACGGCAGCGCGCACGGCGCAAAAGACATCGGACCATATTGCCTACCTCGTCGATAAATCGTAAAAATTTACATTTCTGACGAGTGCCATTTGTAACGTTGATAAAGGGGAGACTTTTGCGCGCGTCGCGCGCTTTTATGCAAATCGAGACGTATCCGTCGGGCGTGTCCAAAGAAATGCTAATCTCGACGAAAATGAAGTTACATCTCTGCGACACACTAGAATAAAATTAACCCATTTAACACGATTCGCGAGAATAATGTCATACATGTCATCGTTTCACTTTTTTTTTTTTTCTTTCCTTTTAATCTTGAAATATAGAACTTGAAAAAAACTTTGAATAATATTAGTTGATTAAATAATTTTAAATTACAAATTTACAATATATCAAATTATTGAAAAAATATATTTAATATATTTATACTTAAATTATAAATAATATTATTTCAAATTATAAATTTGGCAGAAACTAAATTTTTAAACATTTACATAAATGTCATAAATTTACTCTTAAACACATGGCTAACGGTTTTTTGTCAGCGAAAATGGACTCTGAATTTTGCAGGGAATAGCTCCGTATATCCATTATTCGCCGAGCCTTGCACGCTATATCTGTATACTTTCATATACATATATCTCGTTAAATGTTCACGGTATATAAAGATTTATTTATTACGCTGCATTGTAGCGACGAAAAGGCAGGCACGCGGAGAACGGGACGTGAATTGCGACGCGGTTTCGGAATCTCAAATTCTCGCGCTTGCTCTCGAATGTAATTGCATTACATTCCCGTCACGTCACAATCGCCGGCGTTGTGATTGCAGTTAATCTCCTTTCGCGCGATTCTCTCGGCTTTTTCAAGAGCATGTCGAGGCGATGGAGCGAAACAAGGACGTCGATTCTTGACAGAGGAATATTCCGCAATGCGATCGCGGAATTCTCTCTCTCTCTCTCCCTCTATCTTTCTTGTTAAAAGAAAGTCAAAGGCTGATTCTATGTATCTGTAAAATTCCAATCCTCATTGAAGCCCTCCCAGCTGTTTAACCGAAAAGTCTTTTGCGATTTTTATTATTTCTTTCTTTGGGCGCTAATGCAGAAATCATAAAATCCCGCGTTATTATCACTTGCATGCCATAAAAATATGAATTCATCCCCGATTATTGAAATACCTATATATAACTCTGTTCAAATAATTTATAGAAAATAAAAATAGTATGTATATAGTGCACAACATTTTTTAAACATTTTTCTCTGAAAAAAATCCATCGTCATTCATTGATTGAACGGTACAAAGAATAAAGCGCAATGAATTCTGCTGCGGTAACTTCGCGGCCGGGGTCTCGAATTTGTTCGAGTCAATTAACGATTTTTTTATCCGCGCTCCATCACGTCATATCGAACCGATATCTGCCGCCATCGGCTCTATTGACCGTATATACCGGTTATTCTAAAAATAATTCTGGTTCATAGGCATCGCTCCGATAAAGGAGCAAATCGCATACTATGCTAGCTACTGTGCGCATTAAGGTTGCGCAGCCTTAATTACAGCGTGAAACACAGAATTAATGCACGCTGATTCTGCTGTATCTGAGAAATGCGCGATTAAGACAGCTACGAGAGCTCTCTTCAAGCATTTTAAGACCAGACATTTTCCAAAGCACATGGAGCAATAAAGAAATTATTATTAAGCTCAGTACGATACAATGTAATTCAATTTTTTAGAAACTTGAGGTAATTAATCTTAAAAACTGAGAAAGATTAAATTTTTAGATAATAAAATTTTAATTAATTTTCTCGAAATGTCGAAAAAGTACATTAGATGATTGTCGCACTGGACAATTAAAATTTTCATTGAACTTTTCACTTTATCAAGCAGGGAGATCTCGATATGCTTATATAAATAATTAAATATAATAATTATACGATATTTCTGTAATTTTTATATATATATATATATGCAATAAATAATTAGTAATAAATTACTTATAAGATTTACATTTTTAATTATTGTTTACAATACATAAACACTTTTTTTTTTTATTAAAAGAAGCCTCTGTGCTTTGAAAAAATAAAGACAAGGAGATGCATATGTGAAAGAGGAGTTAAAAATCGGATTTAATTAAAGCGAAGATATTTCATCGAACTTTGGACTCATCCTAAACTGCAGTCGTGCATTCTTCCCGCAAGTATTTCACGATTTTCTCTAATATTAAACGTAACACTCGGGCATGCACGTCGAAGGGGGTAATTTCAGACGCCATTCGGCGGATATTGCATTCGACGGGAGGACGGAAGGGGTTGAGGGGGGCGGGGGGGGGGCGGAGAGCGTCCTATGTGGAACGACATGAATTTTCCACACGGAAATTTCCGCGGAAACCGGAACGCGATGCTAAAGAGCGATCAGGCGGATGCACTCCGGGACACCTGAGTCTTCATCGCGCTCCTATGTCGGTGCATAATACTACGAGTGCAGTCGTTAAGTCGGACATACCGTATGAAATATTGCGATTGCGGTCGCGACGTCGCGATGTTGCAACGAGAGACGACACTGACCGATATCATTGTTAATGATCATTCGCCGAGAAATTGTTTGTTTAACAGGCATCATAAATCGTTCTACAACTACTTGCACAGCAGTGTCAAGTGCATAATGTGTAATCTGGAATTTAAATGCATATTTGCAAATTTATTCTTTGCTTAGATCTTTCAACAGTTTCGCAAAAGATTAATTTTCAGTCGACTTCACGATTATATTTATCAATATTAATATTAACAAAAATTATATTTATTAACATATTAATCAAAAAATTATTATAATAAAAATGTATTCTAAATAATAAATATCCTTTTATTTTTAACTTTCTTTTTTTATTTATATCAAATTTCGTCGGATGATAAAATACAATAATTCTACTAATCCAATTGATACTATTATAAAATACAGTTCGCGGAAACCAATTGAATAGTGCATCGAAGATTTTGATCGGGATAGAATTTAGCGGATTACTTGACCGAAACATGTGATCGGTTTAATATGTGCAAATTGCGCGAGGCGCCCGATGGCCAGTATTGTGCATATATACGTCTATAAATACACTAGGTCGTCCTATCGAAACCCAATCACCCCGACATCGCGATTGTGCATTGCACGAACGAGCGAGCGAGCGAGGAGGCGAACCTAAACCCCTGCCCAACCTTCCGTGTTTCGTGCAATAGCCGCGCGCACATGTGCGTGCTAATTTAGTCACGAACGCGACCCCCTCAAGGGCACCACTCGAAGGATGATTTGCGGGATTTGTTGTCGGTATCTTCTCTCGAGACCTGTGTACGTTTTGTAGAAAAAAGAAAAAAGAAAAAAAAAAAAAAAAACTAATTTGTCATCGTTCGTAAAAAGACTATAAATTTAAAAATATTCTTCTTCCTGTTTCTGTCTTTGCAATAAATGCATAATATAATTTAAACAAGTTTCGATGAAAACAGTGTCCGTTTTTCCTCTCGGCTGGCTCTCGGGCGAGATTCTGCGGGTCAAATAACGAGCTCGATGAAGTGTGAAAAGTGAATTGGTCACGAACCCGAGATCGGTATCTCGAATGATGCGGGCAAGAGCGAGTTTCTGCTCGGCGAAAACAAATTGCATTCGCGTGGCGGCTTATGAATACCTACGTTTCGATACGCCTCGCCGTTTTTCGTCGGTTTGTTAATTGAATTTTTTTTCTCGCCTCACTGTTATCCCGACGGACAGATCTATGAGTTTAATTTGCCGAACTCTTAGGGTTGGAGAAAATCAGATTTGCAAAAATGTATAGAAAAATTGTTTAATTAAAAATCAAGTAAATAACGTTGTTTACATTCTATCAATTATTACATACAGTAAATTGTTGGAAAATAAAAGAAATAAATATATAAAAAATAAATGCAACCGAAATAAATGGAATTTTAAGAAGAAAATAATAATAATAATAATAATAAATAGGTATGTATAAAACAATAATAAGACGCGATCTCAAACTCATTAAACTTGTTATAATTTATGATATATATATATATAACGAATAATTTTTTTGCACACATACATTTCAACTAAATGCAAGCTTGCTTATTGAGCTAATAATTATTAATTTTTTTCAAGACTTCAGAGAATAAGATGGTATATCTCAAGGCTATGAAACGACAATTGTTGGACGAATAATAGTATTTTCTGTACGTTGCCAGTGGCATTGTAACTAAATGCAATTTTCTCTATCAGCATGGCAATCGCTAACTTTTCCAACGTCACGTAAACAGCGACGCTTTAGAGCAGGTTACTCAGGGAAAATAGTCGGCATCTTTTCACGCGAGCTTACCTCATCTTTCTTTTTATTCCTTATTTCTTTGCTATTTCTTACGCCAACGCGAATTGCCAGCACTGCATTGCGTGGCAGTGCACGTCGCAATGTTGAATATTCAACGAAACGTATGTCCGCAGGTCTAAGTAAATTCCCTCTGAAATGCACTTAGCCCCAAAAGCATATAGTGTAATTTATTTCGATCACGATATCGCGATATCGCGACCGAGAGCGTATTTATCATAGTATTCTCTGCGAGTATCACAGTTGGTTCAGACATTCGCGACACGGCGTATATACATATATTATAAAAGTCCGCGCTCCGAGTATTCTGCGTTTAATGCCATTTTATTCAACTGGCTTGACAACAGTATAATTCATTTGAATGCAATTCCTCGAGAATATATTAATAACATCAATTACGATGAATGTGCGTATAGGAGGTATATTAAAAATCATATTAGAAATCCATAATTATCGGCGGAATCCAGTGAACGATACATTCGATAATCGCGAGTATAAACGGCCGGCGAATCCATCTATTTATAATACAGGGAGAGACATTTATAAGCAACTCGATCAATGATGGCGTCGTCCACAATGACTTATTTTTGCGTCACACGCCGTGATCGGGACCCTTTGCGGATCTAAGAAAGATATGATGAAGGAATTCTTTCAGGAAGCGGGATAAAAATGGCGCGATAAGTGTAACGTCAGCGCTGACAAATAGAGAGTTTGGCAATCAATAAAACATAAAAAAAAAAAAAAAAATTTGCAATTTTGCGTAAATTTAGAGGATTCTGAACCAAACTTACTAGTCTGTTCGTTTGTTGCGGCTAAATGCTGTTTTAATGAATAAAGAACGGATTAATTTTTAATGATTTTCTATAATTTCGCTGGCCGAATTAAACTGAAATTTAATTGATAATAAGTTTAATTATACTAATTTGCTATTACATTATTTAACATTATATTTTGTAGAGATTACAATAATAAATTTTGAAGTTTCAAAATGATATGAAAAATTTATCAATATTCTGGATTTTACCTTTTTTGAAGATTTTAGACACTTTGGAGATATTGCATTTTTTATCAGCTGTTTATATAGTGTCCAAGACATTTTATACATACATACACATATTTTATTTATTTTACATCCAACTTTTATTTTTGTTAGATATGTGTTTAGGTTTTTATATCTCTGACAAAAATCTTTTCCAATTATTATTTTTTAAATTAAAAAATTATTTAAAATCACTAATTTCTATTATGTTTACAAAGAATGGAAGGTAAGAATTTTATTAAATACTGTCATTACTGATTCCTTTTCTAAAAAGATAACCGTTTTGTAAAAAATTTTGTGGAAACGCAATTACCGAACATATTTCATCCCAAGTGAAAGGATACCACGAGGATCGAATCCAATTTCCCGTGACATATAGCGTGATTGTGTCACGCGCGTGTATTCGGAATTTACTGTTCGCGCACGGACAATCAAACAGGGATAGGATCGAAACTGTCCAAGTTACATTTGTAGCGTTTATGCGTGCCACGTGTGCCACATAAACTCGACATTCAGTTCAATAAATAAAACTCGAGCGCCGTTAATGTACATATTCGGAGACGAGAAAAACGAAACTGTCTGTGTGTGAACAAAGTGTGGTAGAAAAAAAAAAAAAAAAAAAAAAAAAAAAAAACAGCTTTGTCGAGTTTGTTGCACTTGTCATAGACAAAAAATGTGAAATATGTAGATATTAAAAGTTTCTTTCTCGCCGACTTCGGGCGCAAAGTTTCGGAATAATTTTCCGAATAACATATCAAATATCGCTAATATTATAAATTTTATATGTGTTTGCGAATATTAATTTCTCAGACAATTTTTATTTCGTACGGCAATATAAAGTCTTAAATTACTTTTAACGCAAAGATGCGTATTTACATTAGTCGATATATATTTTATGGTTTATGATACTTGAATGATTCATTGAGAGAGCGAGCTGTTCCGTGAAGTTTAATTAAAAAAGATTGTCCTCTTTTATTAGAATATTCATACAGCTAATGTATTTTCAATATTGATGTAGAACTTTTTTTTTCTTTAAGTTTTTCACTATATAAAAAATATCATTGATCCTTGCTTTTTAAGTTTATTCTCTCGTCGATAGATCGAGGTGCGCTCCATCAAGTAACAAATAAACTGCTTTGCAACTACAATATATAGTTTGCAGATATTAAAGAGCTTCTAAGCTATTCGTAGCTCATTTAAACTTTTTTATAAGGTGCATAAAAAGCATATGTGTGTGTTAGCAAAAGAAAACAACAATATTCCTTGAGGAAAATTATACAAAGATGACTTTACACACGTCATGTCTTTTTTTTTTTAAATATTTAAAAATAATTCAAGTTATTGTTCTTTTCAATCAAGAATTTTACAAAGATAAAATTTATTTGTAATCAGCTATAAACAAGATTTCTTTTTTATATTCTTGAACGCTTTGAATTTAATGAATGGGAGCCCTCTCTTGTTCTTGAATCGGCCGCGAAAAATCGAAAATCCATACCTTGATATTTCTCGAAGGAAAAGTTGCTTTTTTGTGGCTTCTAGCACACACAAGGAATATTGTCTCCACGGCACATAATCCACCAAACATTTTCCATCCTGCTAGAGATCCTCCTTCCCTATATCCCCGGGAGGATAGCTCGCTCTCTCGGTGAGTCACTCGATTACGTTCACGTGACACGTGCTCGCACGAGTAGCAAGTACGAGCGTCGCGACGTTCTGGAAAAAGGGCGAGAAGGAAGGCGTCGCGTGTCGACGTCTGCCAACTACACACATGTGTAACATGCATACGGCCGTTATTAGTTATTAACGCGACCGCGAGCGGCCGCCTTTTTTCCCATCTACACGAGGGTGTGCTCACGCAGCACGTCACGGGGATCGATCCTCGGCCACGAGGTCGAGGGTTGAAAAGTGTTACGAGAGGGAGAGAGAGAGAGAGAGAGAGAGAGGGGGGGGAGGAGGTTGTGCACAGGCTCTGCCTTCTTCTTGGCCGAGGCCGAGCTGAGGAACCGCCCTTAAACCTATCAAATTTTTAGCGAACCCGCGTCAGCGGTTTCCCCGAAGAATAGTCGCAAGATCGATGGTGAAGAAGAACGATAAAAAAGACAATAAGCGGTTAAAATATGTCGGAAAGAAGGTCGAAATGTCAGGTGTTTAATGAATGTAGATTGCTCTTTGAACGTTCTTGAGACTTCCCTCAGGTTGTGTTTGTTTTCATTTGTTTCTGAGCTTTTGCATAAGTAGTATTACGTCTTTCGGAACTAAGAATGTTATTCCAGTTTTTAGAACAGGTTATGAACAGCGTGATGCGAAGGAAACAAATCCGTTAATCCTGAATCTAAACGTTAAGATTAATGGGAATTACTTGTAATGACAATAGGTTGAACGCGACGTCACAATGTGTTTCAGTGACGATCGTAATAATGAAAGTTTTTTTTTTTTTTTTTTCAAGAATACGAGTTTTGATCTCGTTACGAAAGAATATTACAATCTATATCTACGTTGTAAAAATTTACATAAATTTTATATTTGCTGCGTTGAAATATATCAATGGTATTCTTCAAATCGTCGAGAGATATCGAGAGACAGCAAATGCTGGCATGTTACGAGCTTAGCTTCTGGAGGCGATTGTTACCAGTGGCAATATTTTTCAAGGCAACACTTGATGCTACCCCACAACCTCCAAGCCAATTACCACATAAGCTAGCTCGACTGCTAGTATATTTTTAGAATCAGAACATCTCGACGATAGAAGCTTCTAAGCGCATAGAAAAGCTTCAGCTAGAAAGATTTTAGCGAAACCCAACTATCAAACTTGATTTGCAATTAATGTTGGCTGACTGTTTTTCAAATAAAAATATTGTCGTTTAATATTGTAAACACTTTAGACACTAGTGTTATCTTTCCAGGATTGATGTTACCCTCGTAAGTTGATTATCGGTGGCAATATTTTCCAAGACAACAGAGCTGCTAATCGCGACAACATCTATGTGTTAATAATGAATTATCATATTTGCGGAATCGAAATGATAACTCCGAAGTAATCCACGAAATCTCGTTCCCGCGAACGAATAGACGACCGCGAGAGCAGCGCTCGCGATTTAAAAAGAGAAAGAGAAAGAGAGAGATAGAGTAACATGCAATATATACGGTATTGCCATTTCGGTATTTGATCGGCACGACATCTTATAGAGTCACAAGTCGACGGAAAGCAGCACGGAAGCTTTCAAAGATGGCTAATTCTACGTTGTCTATTCCTTTCACGCGACATACGGAAGCTCGGGGAAGGTGGAGACGAAGATAGAGGTAGACAGAAAGCCAGACAGAGAGAGAGAGAGAGAGAGAGAACGAGAGAGAAAGAAAGAGAGAGAGAGAGAGAGAGAGAGAGAGAGAAGGTGGACCGATCGAAGGCACTCACGTCTCTCATCTCGAGGCCGTGGCGACGCGCTCGCGTGCGAGCGTCGTCGTTCCAGCGAGTTCGGCACCAATGACGACGACGATGACGATGACGGCGACGACGACGGCGACCGGAAATGAAGGCAATAGTGCGACGCGCGATGCACTACTTGCTGCTGCTGCTGCGGACGCGCACGTCGGTCGATGTGCCAGGCGCATCGCCCCAGCAACAACCACGGCACGAAGCTCACGACTGGCTCATCGCCGGGGGTTGCCTTCGAGTTCACCGGCTTGTCAGGAAGGGGGGGGGGGTGTGTGGGCAGGGAGGAAAGAGAGGGCCGGAGAGGTCCGATAGGAAAGGGTAAGAGGTGAAGGTATGGACGTCGCGACGTCTGCCGGCGTTTTGAGAAAACCACCCCCCGAGCAAGCGCGGGCTGTCGATGCTCGATTGGAGGGTGGCTTCCTGGTGACGGGGTGGCGACGGAACTGTTGTTTCGGTATCGGCACGGTTATTGGTGGTTTTCTCTGCGGAAAGAAGGGCAGCGGTAATGTTTAATAACGCTATATATTCAAATCTTCTGGTTAACTCTATTCGATATATTTATTGCATTTTATTCATTTTTTTATTATTAAATTTTTCCATTATTCATATATATTTTTTCAATTCTAATATATTATTATGTAATTTCTCAAATAAAATTATTTTTTAGAGATTCTGTCTTCCTCCTTTTTTAATATTAATATTTTTTTTCAATTGCTTTAATATATTTAATATATTTTATATTCACTTTTATATCATAAATTATTCTTTTCAAACTTTTTTCTTTACACCAATCATTAGTGATTTATTATTAATCAAAATCATTTATCGCACGAGATAAAAAAATATTAAAATTTCACACAAATAATGAATAATATTAATCAATACTATTAATTTGTCAAATGAGACGTTAAGACCTTTTGCAAAAATAATGAGACGCGAATGTAATTTCAGATGTAATGGCGTGTCAGCTACGGTAAGGTAGACAGGTATTTGGCGGATGTATACATAGAACGTTCGCCACACATGGCGAGAAGGAATTCATTTTCGATCAATTAAACCCATTACCAGAATGCATATATTCAAATTCCTCCGGTTCACTACTTCTCTGACGTCGTCGGTTCGGCCTTGAACCACTTTGCGCAAAACCAATCACGCTGATAACAATCTCGGTATCTGGGTGACTCTTTCCACGTTTAGATCAACACGTATCGAGATAATGTTTGACGGAAATGAAACAGCTTCGAGTTATCTTTGGATAAAGATAGATTGTTCTAATTTAAATGTCGCAATCGGAGACATCTTGATAAAAAAAATGATCGATAACGATTTAATTATATCTTACGTTAGATACAATGATAATTGTTTAGAATAAAATTACGAGCACAATTTTAATAAGTCAAAAAATTTTTTTTTAATTAAAAGTATACAGAAATACATTTTAATTTTCATCACTTTTTATTTAATAATTGTATTTATAACATTGTTAATTTTTTAAAATTACTTACTTGAATTTTTTCTGCTATCCTACTTTACTCAATAAAAATATTATGGCTCTTGAAAAAAACCTTGATAAATCTTTCTCATCAGGTTGAAATGATAGCCACCCTGTATGCCTTCCATTTAATTCACTTAATCACGTTTTTAAGTATCGTAAAGCCATTAGAACGATCGGTACAGCTTCCTTATCAAGACGGAGCTGCAAAATCGGCAGCTTTCAACGCGTTTGAATAATCGTGAACCAGTAGATGAAACCATTAATTTCGTTCAGCTTAGAGCCCTTTTATCAGCCTGTAATTTCGAATATTCTCACCGTAAGTGAGAGATCAACAGGTTCGCGTGTCGGATGTGCCGACAAGCCGGAAGTCCACTCGTCGGTTACGTGAAATCATTCCGCGCGATACCGATCGGTTCGATCTTTTAATAAGATAAAAAGCCGCGAAGGATCCGAGCAAGAGAAGCAATCCTTTATCTCTTCCATCTCTTCGACATTACGATATTGACCCTTTAATCCTCCCACGAGCGAGTGATTTTAAGATACCAGCTTTTATTTACGTATTTAAAATTAAAGGGGTGTCCAGTATATGCGGGGTGTGAAATTAATGAAAAAGGGAGAAAAACTAGGAGAGATTCCGCTCAATCGTAAACGGATTAACGGGGGATAAAAAGTGTAGGAGTAGAAATCGACGGGGCGTCGTCGAGTCACGATAGTTTTACGACCGAGAGGGGTTGTCGAGGAAGGGGGAGATAAAAACGCACACACGTGTAAAAGTGTAGGCCATCTATTCTCACTTTTGTCAGGTCGCATTACTACATACAGCTTCGCATCGTCCGCTATCTCACTCTCCTCTCTTTGTTTTTTCGAGGAGTCGTCTACGTGAGAACACATACAGCTAATATATTAGACAAACAGATACGAACAAGAAGAAAAAATAAGTACAAAAAATTGCGTAAGACTTTACGTCTCGGGGAAACCTTATTCGAGCTAAGTATCATCGGGATACTCGACCGCATTTGTGTTTTCGCTCTTTCTCGTTTTTTTTCTTTCTTTTTTTTAGTTTTGTTTCTCTTCGTTTCCTCTTTTTTTTTTTTTTTTTTTTTTTTTTTTTGCGCATTTCACCCAGCTTCGTAAAAAATGTATCAACGTGAAAAACCGACCGGCCGATATCATGAAATGGAATGATTCTTGATTAACTGATTAACACATGGATTTCCATTTGATTCAACGGAGCTTTACCGGCAAAAACCAGGCAAGTTCACTTTTTTCCACCAATTGAATCGTTCATTATTTAACGCTCGTTTCAGTAATGGCGTATCGATTGATACCACGAACGAGATGTAAAAAAAGGTAGATTTACTGTTTCAAAATTTAATTAGCTTGAAATTATTCTAAATCTAAAATTAGTTGGAGATACCTATATGTGATTTCTTTCAGTGCTCTACGGATTTAATTATTCAATAATGAAATATTATTATTATTATTATTACTTCATCACACACTATAGTTACACAGTATAGTTGTAAATTTCAAATATTCTTTAAAACTTTTAATTATTGATTGATTAAAGAATTTAAAAAAACACAAATTGTAAATAGTTTGTACTTCAAATTTATGAAGCATATTAATTTAATTTTTGTTTTATATACAACTATTTACAAAATCAATTTTTTACAAAACCAATTTTTCTTTAATATAAATTTTTTTTCAGAGAAAAATGTATATTACAATTTTAATACGAAATTTGATAATTTTTAATACTGAAATATTGATATTTCCGCCGTCTTATGCTATATAAATTCGTATAAAAAATTAAAAAAAATTAAATTAATAATCACATAAAATAAAGATATAAATAAGGAGATAATATCAATTTTATCTTTCTACTAATTATTTCCTCAAAATTATTTCTTTAAAATTTCAATTTCAAATTTTTCCAAGACAATGGAAAAAAATGAATTTGTCTGATTCTTGCGACAGCATTTTGTTATACTTATAAATAGTTAAAAATATTTCTCGTACAATTTTTCGATGGGGAAAATACAGGCTTGTCTAGCAGTCATTTATTTCAATTTCGCCTCGCGACTGATAAAATAAAATTTCTCTTTATTCTTGGACACTTTTCCCGAGCTTTCCAGTATTATTAGAAAAAGTGGACTTGTCTGATCAGTGGCGGCCGACCTTCTATCTCTATTTCGCCGCAGAAAGTCGAAAGAAAGAGAGATTCTTTTATCACAGAATTTTTTTGCCTTCGCGAAATTCACAAATTTGCGAGAAAGACAAAAGGACAGAATATACGATGAGGGCAGTTGTAAAATCTCGCGGCTTTTTTTTTTTTTTTCTTTTTTTAAATACACGAGAGAGTAGCGATATAATAATTGACAGTTTTCACATGAGAGTACACGAGGCCTCCCCCCCCCCCCCCCTGCTTGCTTGGTCGAGTTTACCGTTTACTTCTATGCAATTACAATTATTCACAAGGATCACAAAGATCCGTCGCCGGAAACGACGAGTCGCTCGCACTCGTCCCGCTTTAATTATCTATAATCTCGTTTTCGTTCATGAAAAACACACGTGTTATGCGTATAGTGTATATACATACACACACGCGCAAAGTTCTATAAGCAAAGTTCGTTAAGCGCCCGATATTCTTATGTATATATTAAACATTTAATGCTAAACACGGTTGTCTTACAGTGACGAAAACACTCTTTGTGCATTATTCTGACATAATTATCGTTTCGTAATGTCTTGTCCAACTAATTATATCAGACAAATAACAGTCGCAAGAGTAAAAGACCATATTTTAATGTAAAATATGGCTTTTTAATAATAATAAACACACAAAAAGAGATAACGAAGGTCCTGATTATTTAAATACAATAATAATAATGTTTTTATAATATCAAAATAAATATCGTGTTTATGTCAGATAAATATCACTCGGAATCACATCAGTATTTAGCGCTAAATGTGATTACAGTAAAGAATAAAAATGAAGCGACACTTATTAATATCTAATTATCTTTCATTTGATTTTTCGACAAATTTCAAATAAATAACGAGGTCGAAGTCGCGCTTAACATTATAAATGCGATGTTAAAGTGGCAAGAATACGGGGCCCTTGTGCTTGTTTGCATCATCGTGGCAGCGATAAGAACCTCGCGTGTGTGTGACTCACGCTAAATAGCCGCGCACGCCTAGAATAATGCTAGAGTATTCGATTGCGCAATTGTGTTCGCGTTGTGTCTGAGTACGGTTTGAATCATGCATGCGTTTACGCACTTCCGGTCGTACGAATGACCGTGCTTAATCGTACACTTCGGCGTCGCTCGATCATTTGCATCGCATCTGGAAGCGAAAGAGCCGAGCTGTCATGGTAAATCTTAATAAACAGTCTAATTCATCGTGAGATTCGCTTCTTTTGCTTATTAATTTTGATAGACGTTGAAAAAAGACGTGATCGAGGTAATTGTGACGCCCAATAATAATCGTTATGTTTTTAAAAATTGTTAACTAAATTACCATCGTTTTTAAATCACGATGGCAAACCAAATGAGTTGTAATATTATTTTATATAATGATATGTATTTTATTAATGATACATATAATTAGTATTGTTAATATTACTAATCAACCACGCAGGATAATATATTGATTAATAATAGTAACTACTAATTAATATTATCGATAGTGTTAATTAAAATGCTACTAACACCCTCTCTACTATATATATGATAATTCTGAATATTAATAATATCATAATTAACAGTTGCATAACATTACAGCTTAGTATTTGTTATTGCGCGTTTCGAATATCACATTTATTTTCTATCACAATTACCTCGATCGACTTTACTTTTACCAATTATTCTGGCCTCGCATTCAAAGTTTCAAAAATTGTTCTCGCTTTGAAAAATTGTCTTTTTACTTTACGACGTTCAGGCCACGTTTTTCACGATTATCGTTTATGATTGTGACCGCTACCCTTACTCCGGGGGCTGTCCGAGGCCACGTCGTTGGACTCCCTCCTCGGTCTCAGTATGAAATTAAGATTGTGCGCGGTATTTACAGCGTAGTAAACGTTGGCCGAGGTGGGCAGCACCATCTCCCGATCAGGTAGCACCTGCGCCAGGGTGTACTGATCGGGATTGCCCTCGATGCCGAGCTTCAGCATGGCGTTTCGGATCACCTGCGGCGTCCGCTCATTGTTGGACAACATGATGGACTTGTAAAGCACCACGCCTTCCGTCTCCACGTTGTCCGTTTCCATAGTGACCTTGATGATGTAAAAGTCTGGCGAGCTTTTGTGCGAGTGGCTAGGACTGGACAGTCCAGCGAGGTTGGGGGTGCTTCCGTTGGCTGGCATAGCTCCCGCTGGAGGCGCCAGACGGGTTTGATGGTTGCCACCTCCGCCGGAGCTCAAAGACACGTCGAGAGAAGGTAGAGATGAACTCGAGGACGAACTGGACATTTGCGAGGGCGAGGTTCGCCGGTCCAACGAATTGTGAGGCGAACTCGGCAGGGAGTCGAGGTCGCAGTAGAACTGGGAACTGCTGGAGCTCGATGTCGACGCGATCGAGTCATTTTTCCGATGACCCTGATGATTCTGCGAAACGAAACAATTCAGTTTTTGTTTACCATAAGATCGCTGGTGAATGAAATAATTCGATAACAAGATATAAATAATCCAAAGCTCGTAGCTTAATTTATTTGTATCTTATCTTATATATAATTTTAGAGAGAAACTTTCTTAGTCAACGTGATTAAATTAAATGATGTTGAGAAATTCATATGACTAGTATCCTAAAAATCAAATAAATTAAAATAATTGATTAAATATAACGAAAGATGCTAACTTGTTTCTTTTTGCCACGATTGTTGAGAGTATTGCCCGGTGGTGGTGACTCGATCTGGCAGCTAAGTTTGTGAGCTTCCCGGTCATCCAGGACCAATACTGAGTGAAACCAACGATCGAACGCGGGATCCGTGCTGAAGTTGTACGCGTTTGCCGCGCCCTGTAAAAGCCGTATCCTCGCCAGCACCTCGAACTCTTTCCGTCTCTTATCGAAATTGATGAGACCGTCCGCTATCGTGTCCGGTATCGCCGTATCGATCATCGTTAGATCAGTCAGGAAGGTCCCCAGATATGGTATCGTGCCGTAGCTAATATTCTGAAGGAGAGAAAAATTCCACGATTAAAAATATAATACAGAATTAAATTTATTAGTCTATTTAAATATTAATTTTTACACTTTAGTTTATTTGAAAAATATTTTTAAATCGATATTAAACATAATTTAATATATTATTTTCTTTTTATTAAATAATCCTAGAATTAATTTTATATTAATTTAGATATCATCGATTTGGCAAAGCTAAAATTGAAAATTTTTTAAATAGAAAACTTTAATATTACACATTAAATTTCCATCGAAAATGTCATTAAAAAATTGAAAAAAAATTCGCAAGTGTATGAAAAAAAAAAAAAAAAAAAAAAAGACAAAAGAACGACACTTACGCCCGCATGAGTATTTTGTTTCTGAAAGAGCTTTTGCAAATGCCTGTCGCTTCTGCCGGCAGTGTCAGCAAACTTGGCGGTACCCTCCTTGATGAGTAGCTCTCTCTGTGTCCAAGCATTATTTTCCTCGGAGAATATCCTCTCGAGTTCCCGAAAGAGTTCATGCTTCTCCCTAGGCATGCATTGCCAGCACTTTTCCAGCCGGTACACGGAATTGCTTTGGAGGCCGGAGACGATCGCCTTCAGGCTGCTAAAGTTCTTCAGAATGCGCAATTCCTGCGCGATATCGATCCACGTCTCGAGGATCCTGGCGCGCTCCTGCGACTTGAGCGACGTGTCCGTCAGGATGGTCGAGATTACGCGTAGAGATACGGCATTGAATTGATTCACGGTCGCCACCACCGTGGCAGCCTCGTGGCTCCTGGAACGATCCTTTCTGGACCAGACAGCGCCGAGGCATTGATGGGCAACCAGCTTCTTGAATACCTCGGCGTCCATTCGTGTCAGCTGCTCGGCAAAGTGACGGTGGGGCACCTCAGGGAAGATGTAGTTTCCCCAATGATCCGACATTGGATCTGGAGAACCGCGCATGGGCAGCCGACCATTGTCGTATACCATGCAGGAATCTGAGAAAAGAAAAGGAAAAATTAATTTCAAAATTTTAATAAAAATTCATATAAAAGAGACACGATAAAGTTTAGATCAATATAATTTTTTGTTTTTTTTTTAAATACAGAATTTATTTTAAAATTAGCTGTTGCAAAATTGATATTTATTTAATTCAAAAAAATAATTTAAATTAATTTACAAGCTTCATTTATTATTTTAACCAGATTGAAACTTTGTTTATCGAATCACAAGTAAATTTTTATAAATGAATTTTATGTAAATCGAACAAAACTTTCTTTCGAGAAGATTTTTTTGCTGCACTTTCTCTGGCTTTTATGCTTTGGTATCCGCTTTTATTTTGAGAATTTTTGAGACTGGATCGGATTCTATAGAAGACGAATAGTGAATCCTGCTGGTTATGACAGTACAAACAGAACGGTGGACCCTCAATTTATTGTGGAAAGCAGACGCCTTTGTGTGAACGCCAGCTGCCTGATTGCCCTTTCACTGTCACTAGCATTCACTTTTTCTACCAAGCATTCGATAGATTTATTCCTTCGTAACGCGATAAATATTCACCATTTTCTAATATTTTCTGAAAATATATTATCGTAAGAGTCTTTACAAGAATGGTTAAGTTATTTCCGGTAGATGTACATAGTTTATCGTTAGCGATAACTTTTGTACGTCTTTCCTGGATAATTTCTGGAGAGAAAGTCTTTCATAATAAGGGGTTGTATGGTCCGTAATATACAATCTTTCTCCTCGACGATACACCTGTAACGTAACACTCTGGCGGATGTTTTGCTCGCTTATCGCGATTCAGCGAATTCACGGTAAATAAAACGAACGCTATATGAGTCATTACGTTTCTATTGCATAAGCGGTTTCTCGATTCTGTTGTTAGAATTTCCATTCGAGGTCACATATGAGATATACATGCTTTGAGATACATTTAAATACAAGGTAACGTGCTTTAAATACCACTTTACACTATGTTATTTAAGTAAAAATTTATTATTCTAAATTCCTGTTATAAATGAAAAATCGGTTATGTACAACTGCAGCCATTGACAAAATATTTAGGCACCCTTAAATTTTCCGTATTTCTTATTTTGTAAATACTAAAAAGACTGACAAATTTTAAAAAACTATCGATAGCACTTTAAAGCTGAAATTTCAAGCTTTAAAATGTTTTTTTAATTTTTCCCCCAATGTCGACAACGTGTCTGTAAAACATGAAACAATGTTCTCTTTTAAAGCACAGAATAGAAAGGAAAATACAAAAATTTTTTAATGTACTGATAACGCATTAAAGTTGTTATCGATAATTTAAAAAATTTTTGTATTTTCCTTGTTCTGTGCTTTAAAAAAGAACATTGTTTTGTCTTTTTAAATTTTATTGTATTTTTGAGACTCTGTAACTTGGTAAAAAAATTTCTCTCGAAAAATTTAAATCAATTTCTATAAACTACAACATTTTGCCTACAAAATGCTTTTTTTTTTAAACTTTCCTATAATATTTTTTGGCCGAGGTACATAATTTTGAAACTAAATCTGTATTTTTCACGTTGTCGATACTGGGCGAAAAATTATCGTAAACGAAAAATTAAAAAAACATTTTAAAGCTTGAAATTTCAGCTTTAAAGTGCTATCGATAGTTTTAAAAAATTTTTTAATCTTTTTAGTATTTACAAAATAAGAAATATGGAAAATTTAAGAGTGCCTAATAATTTTGTCAATGACTGTATTTAATTTTAACTTTTTGTTTAAACATGAAAATAGAGAGATAAAAAAATCCTAAATTCTTTGATATTGTAGAAGGAATTTTACTTTCGAATATAATCTCTTTTATATATATGTACTGAAGCGATAAGGTCCGTAACATCACAGAGATCGTGCCGCGGTTATTGATTCGCCAATCCCTTCGTATTTGAACTTCTCACCGTGCCTTATCACTCTTTCCCGCCTTTAAAGTTCACGACGTTGTTCGTGACTCATTGTCGAAAAAAAAAAAAAAAAAAAAAAAGTTGGACGTTACCTATCTGATCCTCGCGCTGAAAGCGGTGCAGACGATGCCTGGCCTTCAGCTCGAGTTCAGAGCCGAGCAGACGCCGATGCGTAAAGTCGAGGAGCCTGGTGAGGAGGGGGTGGTTCGGGGGCGACTTCCAGTCGCCCGGATACGCGTCCAGCCAAACGTGCAGGGCCTGGACCAGCGTCTTGCGATGCTGCTCGCAGCCGCCGGCGTTCTCGTCCAGGGCGTCGTATCGCGCGAGCAGCAGCTCGAGGACCTCACGCGGCGTCGTGAAGGCCCGATAAGTCGCCAGGAAGACGTTTATGTAGGTGGACTCCAACTCGCCGTCGTCGTTTGCCAAACTCTCGACCAGCCGCTGCACCGTGCCGGCTTTCAGGAAACGCACCCTCACCGTCTCCCATTCCAAGTGCGAGATCTCGTCGTCAGAATCCTGTATATCGGAGCAAGCACTCTTAGGTTCTTTAAGGGTTGAAAAAAAAAACCTACGTTTTTGTTCCGAAAGTTCTTTGAATAAAAGCATGATTGAGCTTAATTTGCGAATACTATCGCTTGGAATTTTTATTTATCAGAAATCAATCAGAAAATTAAAGAATCGCGGAAAAATATGTATTTTTTTTTTTTTTTGCAATAAGAAATAAAATTCTTAAAATGAAAAAATAGAAATTGGTTTGAGATAAAAATATACCAAAAACGCTCACCGATGCCGAGAGACTTCTTGTAGGCCGATGGTATCGGACCTTTTTCAGGTACACCGTGTATATGACGCCGTCGCCCCTCTCCTCGCCCCATAAACGCCACGTGGGCTGCAAAAGATGGAATATTGAACTACGTCGTGAACAATCCGTACTACTAATGGATGTTGCTAGTACTAATAGAATCGATAATGAAGAAGCGCGTCTAGGGAGGATCTACGCTCCAAATTTCATGATCAAAGCCACCAACCATCTCCTTTGAATTAATATAATAGATACAGAGTAGTGATTGAAGAGGATAATCTGGAATAGATAGAGCTGTTTCTCTTTCTTATAATGTAGTTGATTTATACTTATTGTGTCAAATAACGGAAATTGACTATTTTATTTACTTTGTTGTGAAATGTTGATTACACCGTTATTCGGTAATAATTAAATTTTTCATGAAATTAATAATTATGTCAATATATTAATTAATGTAATATTTATATACATATTAATTAATATAAATCATCTGCCCCTTCGCGAGACTGGTTTTGAATATTAATTTTTTTGAGATGCGCTTTGTCATTTCCAGCAAGTTTTTTTTATAATCATTCGACTTATTAAGTTATATCTTTCGTTTATTAAACACGAAAGATATTTTAAAATAGAATCATTATGCAAAAATAAAAATAAAGATGCAAGAACAAGAGAAGAATGAGAAAAATATTAAAAGTCAATGATTAATATCTATTCATATTAAATCAGAATTATTAAAAACATGAACATTTATTTATTAATCCTTGACTTTTGATTTAATGAAAGAAATCAAATAAAATCAATGAATTATGTTCATGCTTAATATGTGTTTACTAACATGTATACGTACGTGCAAATATTTTTAACAGTGACAGTCTATGTCTGCGTAACTAATTTCAACTTGATAAAGACGGGCTTACTCATAACACAATGACATAATACGTATGATAAACGTAAAGATAATTATTCTTTGGCTAAGATGACTCGCTAAAAGAGATAAAACGTTTTTCGAAACGATCGCCAAAAAATGATAGTTATTGGTTCTGAATAGTTTAATATTAAATTAAAAGATTATAATAAAAATGCAGAAATATTGTAGATTAAAATGTCAATATATTTATTAAGAGAGTTAATCGAGGATTTAATTCATTTGATAACAAATTGATTCTCAATAGAGTGTACGAAAAATATTGAAAATTATTAAATTATTAAATTTATATTAATATTTCTATAATACATTTTAATATAGGAATCTTTCGTTCAAGAGACTTTGTTTTGATTGATTATGAAATAGATTTGGAATGCGATACAGTTATATCTCGCTTTTATTTACTTGGCATTGAAATTCCGTAAATAAAGCAGCAGTTAGAAGCTGTAAGAAGCTTAATGTCAGCATCGGGCGTGACAAACGTGAATTTGCGTCGGCATAAAAGATTACAACGAAACCGTACACTTAAATCACACGATCCCAAGTAATGATCGAAGTGGCTGACGGAAAGAAAAGCGTGTCATTGCCACTTTTTTTTTCTTTACATCTCTAACAATAAGAAAATCACTTTGCGACTGCAAACTATGGAGCTACATTTTACCTGTTTCCCTCGTATTCATTATAAAAATATAACTTCCTTGCAGATATTTAAAAAAAAGTTAAGAGAATTATAGATTATTTTAATTTTTTATGTAGATTAAATTCGAAAATAAAAACGAATTAGTGCTAGAGGCGTAAAGTTAATATAAATGTCAAATTATAAAATGAAGTACCTAATAGTTAATTCTTGTTAAAAATGAGGAAGTTGAAATGCACAAAATATATATTCTTGCTATAACAATCAAATAATCTTTTCTTGATAAAATTTTTTGACGTTGATATATTAAACAATAAACAATTCTATATTTATTAATTATTAATTAATTAATTTGTCTTACAATTTTTAATTTCATTTTATTTATAAAGTGTAAATTAAAATTTAATTTCAATTTACAATTTATAAATTATTTCTACTCTGTAATCCCTTCTTCTCCCCTCAATTTAGTCATTGTGACAAAAATTTATCGCGTTAATAATCTTCAATTAAATTTCAACAAAACAAATTTCTCTTTTAAAAATTTATTACTTAAACTAATTAATCTAGATGAATTTCTCGTGCAATATAAATATTATTTATAGGAAAGCTAGTTTCAAAAGTTTAAAAAGTAAGAAATGTCGATTCCGTCGCGATGCGAACGAGACTTAAGAGAAGCCGGGGGTCCACCCGCTCACGCCCCGGAACGGCCAAGCAATTAAATCCGCTTGCAGGAGGAACCCGAGCGTGACTCGAGGTCCTCGTACCTGTGCTCGTCCTTGGGAATTGTTTCCCTCGAATGTCGATTCACCATTGTTCCACTATAAACAGCACGAGCCGGATCTCGAGGCCAGTTTCTTACGCAAAAAGATGTACGGAATATTGCCCGATCGCTAAACTGTATAATTAAAAGAATTTCCGGTGATATAAACTCTATAAAATTATGTAATATTATTAATCGGTTACATCATTTATTTCAAGATAATGTTTTTGTTCCTCGACATATTTTCTTTCTCTTTTATTTTTATTTAATTTTAAATATCAATTATATATATATATTAAATTATTTTATTGTATAATAAAAAAATGTAACTTTTATTTGTGTTTAAACAAATTACATGTACAAAAGATACGGGACAAATTAAAGTAAGTAATAATTGCTTGATAAGAAAATTTTATTTGTAAATATTGAAAAAAATAGTTATCTCACATAGGAAAGGCTACTGAACTAAAATATAATCCTTTATTTTGAGGGGGAGATATAGAAAATTTTATTGACGATAGAGTAACATTTATTAAAAAAAAAAAAAAAAAAAAATACGTGTATTAAAAATATACAATCAAATTCACAAATAAGGAAAAGATTTTGCGACTATGAACAATCGGGAGCAATGACTTCCATATAACAATATATCCGAATTTTATTGCGAGCCGTCGTAAATATACAAGGATGTAGAGACGCGGTTCGCGCACGCGGGGAATCGATCGTCCGGAACGAATGCAAAATTCACGCGACCACCGTCCATAAGTAAATTGGCGGTATACTTAGATTGTGGTCATCGTTTCTGAAACATTTGTCGCGCAAATGGCGAATCTAGTTTCCCGACAGCGTCGCGGAATCTCGAAAATGTCTCGCCGGGGTCAACGATCCATCTCCCCCTCTCTCTCTCTCTCTCTCTTTCTCTCTCTCTTTCTCTCGCACGATCCCAAAATACACCCCATTATTCCCCGTCAAATTCTAGCGAAACACCACCACCATGAGATCGGCACGAAACGTGCTATTCGAGACCAGAAACGCAGATGGTCGAACGTCTTTGACGCCAGCTGCATCGACTTTGTAAGCTTTTATCTATCGAGACGGTAAAAAATGTACGCAGAATTATTATCTTATTTTTTTTTTGTTATATTTTTTTGTTTTATTTTGGTAATAAAATCCGAAATTAAACCTTTTCCCTGAAAATTTTTCGAAACGCCATTTCTAATAAATAATATATGTACATTATAATATTTAGATAATGATAGAGCCTTGATAATAATAATGCAAGACAAGTCACAATTGAGAAATTCGATATAAAAAATTAACAAAAAGATTCGTTTTTAATTATTTTCCGAAAGAAAAGTTTTCTCGACTGAGTGACGACTGCGTTTAGCGTAAATTAAGCGCAGATTAAGCGTTGTCACTTTTTTTTCCATTCATCAGTAGACGATACGGTTCCGATGACACTCTGACCCTGATTGAACGGTCGGCATGCGTGTGTGAAAGCTGACAAATATGTGTATGTATGAGAACTGATACATGTATGCGATGTAATTCAAAAACACTACGATCATTATTTCCAAGGTTCGGGAATAGAGATTGATATAATTGCGACAATGCAATCTATATATAAACGTAATACGTAATCCTGCTTATCATGCATTAATCTAAAGACGATGATGAAAGCAACGGAAAAACTCACTTTATTCTTCGTGCAACTTAATATTATTTAATATTCTTTTATTGTAAAAACAATATTTCCAGCAAGTCACATGCAGAGATATACAGAGTGTATCACGAAAAAAATACATTCTCTAGATGTCAAACTTTTACGCCGCCTTCAAGTTTAACTTCATCAATCCTCTCCAAGTTATTAAATTGAAATTTTATTTAGAGGTAAATTTTAACAAATAAATAATTAATCGTAATAATAAAAATATACAAGATTTGATTAATGAGTATTAAATGAAGTATTATATTGCAGATTACATTTTTTTTTCTATTAAAGAGTTTTACGATTAATTCTATTTATCTATTTTCCTCGAATGTCTGTCGAGTTGTCACGTTACATCGAGAGAACATAATACACAATACACTCTATAGAAAATACAACATATGATGATTAAACATCAAGCACACTTAACGACAAAAGCGCTTAATAAATCAAATAAATTATGAATATAAAATCACGTTCTTTCAGCACGCATACACGAACGAAATGATTATCGCATTCGATACGTTATCATCTCGTAACTCGTAATCTCATCGGGATCCACAAACAAGACCACTTGATTCTTCAAGAAAGCGCGCGTGACAAACACGAGTGATCAATGAAACGAAGCGGAACGAAGCCACACGTCATATAAGGGAGATACAGCCATCCGTGTCCGGGCGTTTCTTTACCTGTTGCACGTACCACTGGGTGGAACTCTGGCACTTCCGGTGACCGCTGGGTTTACAGGGTGCGCAGAGCAGCAGAGGAGCCAGCTTGTTTACCCCCTTGGCGGGGGGAACAGCCGCCGGTGCGGGCGACGCTGTCGGGCTCAGCCCGTCATCCCCCCCCAACACCGGCCACAGCATCCACGTGTTTTACCCTCTGGCCACCGCTCTTTCTCTTCTTCCACCCTCTTAGCTCAGTAGCTTAGCCCTCGATGTCTCGGTATCTTTTTTTTTCTGTGTGTATGTCCCTTTTTTCTTTTTTTTTTTTTTTCTTCGTCCCTCGATACTCTTCCCTCGGACGCGATTTTCTTCGGAAGATAATACGATTCAACGCGAGCTCTCGTGACGCCTGTCGCCGGCGAACTAAATCGTCTATCGACTATCGACGTCGCGTCATCACACCTCGGTGTCGATGATGACGACGGTGACATTCGCGCGCGATCGCTCGCTCGGGATGCAGGAGCGTATCATCGTGTCGGGGGAGAAGCGAGTCTTCGATATCCGAGCTGTAGCTGAAGTTTAAAGTTTCCATTGATTGAGCACGAGCGCGTCTTTGATAACCGAGATTCGCGGAATCACTTCATCGTTACTTCGCAAAAATATACGTGTATAAAATAAAGTATAATTTTGTCATTATAATTTTATTAGCATAATGGTCAATTGATTCTTCTTTTGGCATGTAAATATATATATATATATTACTATTTTTTTAATCCATTTATAAAGATATGAATACAAGTTTCTAAATCTCCTTATACTCATTTGCTAATTTTTATCTTTGAAAAAAAATCTGCGTTTTATTTTTATTCTAAATATATAATTTTAAGTATCTAAATTCTTGTTGAAACATTTAGAAATAAAATTAAATTATTTATTCTTTAAAATTTATATAATTTTGATTTTAAACATTTTATATGTTCTATTATATATTAATAATTTTTATTCGGAATATTCGAAGAAATTGAAAATATGTGTATGAATGAAAACTCTTAGATTTAAAGGAGGTAGTTTAAACATTTGTGTTTTAAAATGAATTGATTTAGTTATCAATGATGATTAAAATATGCACAACACTTGTGACCCTGAGGAACAGAAGCAAAGTGATACATTTATGTTTATCGAGATTAATCATTCTTACAGTTGACTTACAAAGAGAGAGAGAGAGAGAGAGAGAGAGAGAGAGAGAGAGAGAGAGAGAGAGAGAGAGAAAGAGAGAGAGAGTGAAAGGGGTAAAGAAAACAAATCTATAAAGAGCATATGATTTGCGAATGAAAGACACAACTTTTGCTCGTTAATAGCTCTTGGTAATTAATTAAATCTAAAAGGTTGAAGGTAATATGCATACACGTACTTCCGATATGCGTATCGCGTGGGTGATCATATGCAGGAACTAACAAGACCTTTTGAGCGTGCGTTATTTTTTACAGTTAAAGGGCAACATACGAGACGTCGTTAAAAGCTAAAGGGCATAGAGCATAAAATGATATTTTGTTCGGAATCGAGGAAAATCGTATTATCGGAAACGCAAAGCGACTATGCTTGGCTTTTCACTTAATATGTTATTAGCATTTGATTATAATTAAAATTATCATGAGATGGAATAGTATTAGCAATAAAATATATTATATATTATATGTATAATATAATACTGTATGAAAGGTTTCATACGTAATGTATAATTATTTTGATAAATTGTAATACAAATTCTTGTTGAATTATTGCATTTAAATCGATTAGTTTAATGATGAAACTATTTTCTCTCGTAAGATGGAAATTGCCGCTCTGCCCATGAGATATGATTTCAATATCAGGGGTTAAATATATTTAAGACCTTACAATGCGAAATGTGACGCATTGGTCTTCTCAATTGTCAATTTGTTACGTCGGTCGCCGTCGCGTTTCGTTCGCTAATAGGCGATAATCTTCATTCCGCGAATTGACTGTCAAGAACGATATTTTCATGTAACAGATCGATATTTCAAAGCAGAAATGAAAAATCAAAATAACACTGACAGCAGTATGATACGTAAAAGAAATATTTTATATTCATGGAATATATTTTTACAATATAATCTAAAAGAAAGCATATTATTATGCATTGAAGAGCGTAAAATGACTTCAGAAATATGCTTGGACTATCTTTAGAAAAATGTATCCAGAGATATCTTGTTCTTGAAATATCCTCTCAGAAAATAGACATTCCAGAGTACTCTAGAAATATTTTATCTCACAAAAAAGAAAAAAACCAAGTTGGAATTATCGCTCAGGGTACACTTTGATTAGCCTCCCCACGTGATTGTAGCTTTATGACATATATGTAGCTTCATTTTCGGAAAAAAACTTTCGTGAAAAATTCTCTCTTATTATGCAAACGAGATAAATGCCGACCTTTGTGGAGATGAAAAGGAAAATTGAAAGAGAGAGAGAGAGAGAGAGAGAGAGAGAGAGAGAGAGAGAGAGAGAGAGAGAGAGAGAGATGGAAAACATGCGCCGAACTCTGATTGAGCTCCTCTTTCACTCGATCATCGAAATTTGATTATCGCTCGCGATTGGATTTCGCCGGCTGGTACGAATGAGACAGACGTTCTATGACAGCGATAGATTGGCCCTATGGCGCAATACGATTAAGTAGAATACAAACGACGATAAATGTGTCGACGCCTCGTTCTGACAAACGATAAAACAAACGCCCCGTCCGTCGCGTCGCGTCGCGACATGACACGAGGCACCAGGCCGGTTGTCGTGACCTTTACCTTTCTTCAAAAATGCGACGCAAATAGTAAAAATATTTCAATTTGATCACGTATCAATTTTTCCGGTTAAAAATAGTGATACTAATGCCTTCAAGCCCCATTCATTTTGTCGTAATTATTTCTGAATCGAAAACACCCACGTTCTCTCTAACGTCAACCTTGTCACGTTTACTTTAAAGTAAAATTGAGTTTTACATTAACTTTTTTGGAAGAAATTTTTTTTAAATAACTTGATATTTATAAGAATTTTTTTATCATTCATCTCTTTTACATTCCTGTAAATAATTCTGAGAAAAAAATTACGGCTCTCTTACGACTTGTTTTTCTCGCATTACAATGACATTATTTAATATAATAATTAAAATTCTTTTTTTTCTTTATTTTATTCATAAGAAACATTTTAAAAAATAATGAGACAACAAAATTACTGGATCAAGAAGAATTTTAAATCAACTTTTTCAAACTTTTTCATAGTATATATATTTAATAAGAGAGAGGTATTGTTGGATTTTATTTTATTTTAATTATGACAGATCTCACACTACGACATATGTCGACATGTGACATACTGTTATCTGGGCTCATCTCTCGAGGAGAGCACATGCAATTGAAATGCATTATGCAACATAGATATTGTCCATAAAGGGAGCGCAGCTCGTTTCGAGCAGCAGGAAGTGCTTATCCCATGTTAAGCATTTCGCACTTGTCTCTCTCTCTCTCTCTCTCGCTTGTTTAATAGCTTTAATGGCGTCGATGTAAAACCCTTCATCCGTGATGGGTAGCACCCTAATTGCTCTCGTTGCCGTACCGGGCCCTAAATCCGCTATTAATAATAATCGCTGTCTCCGTCGTCTCTCTATGTATCCATAGCGCACAGATTATAAATTTTTCTCTAGCTACGAGCTATCGACTTTATTGGGGTGTGAAAATATTTTACAAATGTCAACGAACGCCTTTCTGTCCATATTTGCTTTTGTAGGCATGAACGTTGTCAGTGAGATTAAATACACGGCAATAAAAAATTACGATTTATATTCCTTTTCAGCTACAGAAATAAATTTGAATACAAATAAAAAAAAAATTTCTTTTCTTTCGCGTAATTTATATATAATTGTATATATAAATAAATATTATTTACATTACATTATTTAGATTATTC
Organism: Anoplolepis gracilipes; assembly: GCF_047496725.1. Classification (NCBI taxonomy): domain Eukaryota; kingdom Metazoa; phylum Arthropoda; class Insecta; order Hymenoptera; family Formicidae; genus Anoplolepis; species Anoplolepis gracilipes. Next base: position 1,598,010 of record NC_132984.1, on the reverse strand, counting down.
GAAATGGTTTCTTCTTTCTTTTTTTTGAATAAACATTATGCAAAAGTTATGTCCAATTAACACTACAATAAGATAAGGTCGGTGAATTGTAAAACGAATACCTAACTAATCGGTTACTCGGTTAGTCATTCGTTGATGCGTGAGACGTTTGCACGTGCATGTGTATGCGTATGTTCGCACGACTCAACAATAACTGGTTAGAGTCTTTCAAGGTGTTTTTGCGACCAAGCCTAATGTGTTACTCGGACAGAAATATTTCTATTCTGTGTATTTCATCTGTTTCAACACATTATTTATCAATCTTTTTAATCCCATTTTCAAAGATGCGTAAAAATTTTTCGAAATCAAAGCGTGAAATATACGAACTGCACGCGCGTATATTTGAGAAAATAGATTGTTAAAGTCAAAGTTGGACGAATCGATTGCTGTTTGAAATTAGGAAGCTGTGATGCATGATCTCGAAATAGCAGCGAAATCGACAGCGGAAATGATATCCAAATGATTACATCGGCTGGGTAAAACAATGCACTCTAATTTAATATTATAAAGAATTGTATACTAGATGAATATATATCACAATCGTAAAATTATTTTTACGTTTAAAGCGCGTCTCCAAGGACAATTGCACTTTATAAAAAATTCTAGATGTTTCTTTATTAAATATTTAATATAATAAAGCGAAAAAAAATCTTCTTAAATTTTTATAAAATATAAAAGTATTATCTTTAGAGAAAAAAATTAAGAAAATTTTCATTTTTGACAAGTATAATTTTCTTATATATCAAGTTTTCGATGATTTCTACATTTATCATTAATTATCGTAATTTTGTTTTATTATTAATTTCATTGATATGAATCTATAATTATTATTAATATTACATATTGTAATAGTATTATATTATTTCTTTCTATCAATTTCTCTCTCTCTCTCTCTCTCTCTCTCTGTCTTCTTATTAATAAATTCTGAATCCTCAAGGAAAGCGTATATTTAGATTTTTTAAGTTATGAATGAAGATTTTATACTAGTACGGCATTATGTGACGTGAAAAATAAATAACGACAACAATGTTTCATTGATTCATGTAGAGTATCGATCGCTCCACAGGAACAGATCTGATTGCAAAGAAAAACGATTTGTGTCTCTTTACACAGAAAAACAGAATTATAAATTTTCTATTTCTCTGAATTTTATGAATCATTATATAGCTGGATCGATTATAAACACGAACATTGTACGTGCTCCAAAGCGTGACTCGAGCCACAATTGAAAGAAAAGAAGACCTTTTTTGTTCAATAATTGTAATATAATATTAACAAAATTTTTTAAAAATATATTTAAAAAGTTTACAGAATTTTTCACATTCAAGAAATAAACAAATTAAATTAATTCTTAAAAAGCAATTTTTGTAAATTCGCGAAATGATGAAACGTCACTTAACTAAAAATTCAAAAACACACCGATTGAGAAAGTTCTCCGGCAGAGAAATTTTATTAAAAATATCCTTTGTTTCGATTATTACAATAGTAATTCTTTGCTTTTCAATTACATACACGCCCGATGACTTCAACGTCTCTTAATCACCTTCGTTTTTTAATCGTCGTTAACGATGAAGTGACTCGCACGGAACCGAAAGAACAGCTGCAAATTTCGTTACCTGCGGCTCGTGATCCGGACCAGGTGCGAGGCCTGCGTATGTGATTACCTGAATCAGAACTGTACGAACCGCGATTCAAGAGAGAGGAGGCGAAGTGACCGCCCCGTTCGCCGTCCCGACGCCGACTGAACTAACGTCGACGCTCGACGCGGCGCGTTGCAATGTGCAATCGAGGATGCACTGACCACGCTACGCTCAGGAACGTATCATCGATATTCCAGATCCCGGAGACGGAGAACGACGAGGGGGAAAAGGAATTTAAGGGAATCTTAGAATTACTCCTAGAATCAAAACCTAAATCTTTTTTAATTTCAATTTATATTTAAATATTTATTTTAAATTTATTTTTTTTTTTATTTATTTTAAATTTATTTTTATTTTTTTTTACACTTAGAGGAAATTTTAATTAAATTATTTATTTAACATTTTCAAAACAGTTTGATTTTTATGGATACCAATTTTGTTGAATAAACAGAAGCGTGGTACATGGAATTTATAAATTTATTTATTTTAATGTAATTGCGAATAAATTGTTTTCATTTGCAAGATAAAATTTATTTATTGCATTTCTTTAGAATAATTTCTAGAGAGTCGGAAATAAACTGGCGCAATTTCGACATACTTGAATGAATTTATTATTCGCAGTCAGTAACCGTTTAAAGGATTCTATGCGGATGAAGGATATAAAGTGCAAGAACTGAAGTTCTGTTCGACCAACGGGGACGGCTGCAGGATGTGCGGCACATGACAGACGCACACATGCATGACCGTTTGCGAGTCTTTGACGAGCCTCTTCTACGCTTTCTACACACAATTCTGGAGGCGCGGAAGTCCTTCGTGATTTTGCGTCTTCATCTAAAGATGAGCGTGGAAATTTAATTTTCCTCGCAGTCGACATCAATTTAGTCATATAAATACCAAGGATTAATAACAAAATTATACGAATACTTACTGATGTTATATTATTGTGCGAGATATTTTTATTGCGATTTTTCTTGATAAATAAAATCAATGATTATTTTTGTCGTAAATTTTTATGCAAATTAAAATTTGTTTAAATCTTTGTTAAAATATAATGCCAGATGCTGTTATTTTTCATCAATTGCTAAAAACCAATGGGGGCTGCAAGAATCTCCTTTCATGTGACAACAGACTCTCATATCCCCATAAAACAACGGTCTGAGTCATCAAATCTTCCCCATATGTCTATACTCTCATCTCTTAGGGAGAAAGAGCGACATTGTAAGGGTAGTGAAACGAATCCCAGACGCTCGTCATGAAATTAAAACGTAGAAAATAATCATGTCACAGATGCTATCTATCTATACAGCTGCTTTTTGCAGTATCCTTTGATAAAGATTATGGATATATAAAAAAATAGATTATTTTAAATAATTATACAAGTTTTTATTCTAATAATTTTAGTAATAATTGTATTTAGTAATTAAAATTTTGAATTAAAAAATTTTAATACGTAGTTGTATTTAATAGATGTAAATTAAATTTCTGTAAAAATTTATAATCTAATAATTTAATTCTAATTTATTGTAAAATAGATATTATTGGATTTTTGAATATTTAAATAGATATTATTGGATTCTCGAATATTTAAATTATATTAGATAAATGTTTTTGCAAAATTTTTGACGAGTGTAGTTCTATCTTGGAAAAACTAATTGTAAGTAATTGCAAATCTCATCAACTTGCTCTTGAGGAAGTAATTCATATGCCTTTGATTGTGGCGACAAAATATCTCGGTCATATAAAATATGAATGTCTTTAAAGGCGGTTATAAATTTTGCGAGTCGCCAAACTGTCGGGTCTGAATTCGAGCAGGTAATAACGATTGCAGTTAATTTCTTTCGTTATCTGATGAAACTCGTGACGCTACTCGTGACGCGTTTTTGTGACGTCGGAGAGAAGGCGTTACGCCGTCGTTGCGTCACTACGACGTCATTGTTATCTCGTAGGATGAGGTGACCGAATCGATATGCGCACTCGGTAACCTCGTAAATTTTTAATTTGATCGAAACTGCTAATATACAAAGATATTATTGCAAAATAAATACATTATTTTTCTTTGAAATAAAAAAAGAAAAATTGATTTTTATATTAATGTAATGATATTAATTTAATATTTATAATATATAATATATAATATTAATATTTTAATTAAATATTTGTAATAAAATATTTGTGTAACACACAAATATATATATATTTTTTAAAAGATAATTTTAATTTTTAAAAAAATATATTTTTATTAGATTAAATTGTTTCTTGTTATTTTCATAATTTTAATAATTTATATATCTATAAAATAACGACTGACCTCTTGCTAGATGTCACACCTGAGCAGTCGGTCGATGAAATTGTTTACTTTCGCATTGCCGTGGATTCGTGCGCGCGTGTGTATATATTACTATATATATTTACACCTGCGAATACAACTCCGAAAGAAAGTCGCGATTTTGGTACAAATTTTGCCCTCGGCGAATTGACGTTCGTTCACCTCGAGATATTGGTAAACCGCTTACTTTACTCTGCGCTTTTTGAAAGAAAGAAAGCTGTCTCAAACGAGAACCTTTATCGTCAAGTCGAAAAAGATTCTAAATTCAGAAATGAACAGATTAACATATTTATAAATGACTCGCTTTGTCAGAATATTCTTTTCGTATTTTACACTCGCAAAATGTAAAAGAAGAGTAAAGCATTAAAATTGTTTTCAATACATATATAAAGGAGAAAAAATGATTTTTTCCGACTTAAAAGTGATATTAAATATATTAGCAATTAATTATTTTGTTTAATTAGAAAAATATGAGAGAGAGTACAAAGAAAAACATGTTGTATATAAAATGTCTCGATAGAAGCATTTTCAGATTTTATAATGTTAATATATGTACAGCGTATATTATGAAAGAGAGAAAAAGGAGACAGAGACAGAGAAAGAGAAAGAGAAAGATTCCAGACTCCGCATGTATGTGTACAGAACCATAAGAGATAGAAGTGAATTCTCTCCGCTTTCAAATGGGAACGAATGCCAGGAGACACGTGCTCGATCAGTGGTAGTCAATCTATCTACGCGTTATTCTGTTGATTTTGATAAGCTCCGTTATTTAAAAATCAAAATTAATTTAATTTGATAGATGAATATTGATGTATAAAACATGTGAAAACAAATATATGATGCGCCCATAAATCATTATGGAACATTTGGTCGGTAAAATTTATTGGTTATTATAATAAAATGATTCAAAGATATCATATGCTTATACAGATGTGTGGATAAATCTGATCGTAATAATAATAGTAGAGATTTAATTGAATGCAGTCTATTAAACTGGCGTCACAATGTTCAATTTCTCGTTCCATTCAATTCAAGACGGCAGGAAAATCGCTTGATTAGCGAAAGTATAGAAACTCGAGAGAACTTGAGAGCTCTCGTCGTTTTACTTTCGTCCGCGCCTCTCACAATAAGACACACGATCGCCGCGATAATTAAGCTCGACGAATGCAATTAAGTCTCGCGGTCGAGCGGTCCAATTCGACGACACACAATAGCCGCGAATTTACATAAGAAACCCACGTAGGCCCCATTTTAATACGTCGTCCATGCGCGAAATCATCATCGCGATTATTTCCAACGAGAGACCTTGAAGAATTGCAACATTTCGTGGGAGAACGTGACTCAGAATCACGCGTGAACGTCCGTTTCGAGCTGTTTTTTTTTTTAATAAAAACATAGGAGATTATTTAAAATTTTTAATAATATTCTTAATAATCTGCATTTTAATCAACATTTTTATCGTTTTATTTTTGAAAATTTTATTTTAATATCACGTAATTTGTATTACGTAAATTAAAATAAAAAAGAATATGTACGCGATATATATAACGGAATTATATAATTATAACTTATTTATATATGTATATGTATATATACTCGATTGTAAAATATTCTTTTGTAATATACTTTATGTGTATAGTTTTTCAAAGAATGAAATATGGTCTGCATGAGAATGGCAGAGATAAGAAATCGAAATCGACAGCTAGAGGTTAAAGCGACACGTAGTTTGACAGGATGATATTGTTGTTGTGATTACGAAGCTATTTTTCCTCGAGACTCGCTGACGGAAGCGATATATTGAAGTCAAGGTCGAACTTGTTAAGAGTTTCAAGTCGGTCAGGTCTCGACACCAAGTCAGAGTTAAAGTTCAATCCGGATGAAGCTGAACGCACGGCTAATCGGTCGGAGTCACGTCAAATAGTATCATACTTTTTACGCTGTAAAATTCTGTTTCGTAATACTGGATGTGCATAACATATACTTGTAATTTGTAGAGAGAATGCAAATGTAATTACTGCAAGATTTAATTTATAAACTTATATTTGTGCATTGTTCCATTCTAAAATTATGAAAAAATGTATTATGTATGTTTGAGGTTGTTGAAATTATAAATAATAAATTTTGAAATTATAAATATTACTTAATTAATTATTAACATTTAAAAAAATATATGTATAAATAAAATTAAGATAAAAAATAAATTACTATATACAAAGAAAAGATAATTAATATTTTTAATTTTACATCAGAATTCTATTAAATTTTGCGCGACTCACGCGACCGACTTGTATCTCAAAAATATTTTTTATTATGATAATTTAATTACCTAGCTTCTTTATTTCACGTACGCAAGTGTACGTACATACGTATTGTGTTTGAAATGTATGTTACGTTTCTTTACGTGGGTTGCAACCTCAAGCACAAGTATGCCACATATGTTGCATTCAAACAAGCAATTGGGTTCCGCGGAATGCTGGCGAGAGCTGTCGACGGTCAAACATTTGTATAAACGATCGGCTTGTGTATATAATAATGGTCCCAGCCAAGAGAATCAACAATACTTCACACGAATAAAGAACCAAGTTTCAATTAGTTCGTTCTGCATACGTTTAGCACGTCCGTTTAAGTCAGTACACGACATTTTCCGTATTTCTTTAAATAATAAAAAACATCGTGAGCATATGATATGATAAAATCATATTTTAAACATTTCTCTCTCTCTCTCTCTCTCTCTCTCTCTCTATCGTACATGCAATACATTTAATTATAATAGGAATTATATGAATTATACATAATTATAATTAAGAATAAATATAAATATAAATATACTTTTAAATATTGTTTTTATAATACTGTTATATAAATAAAAATATCTCTCTCTCTCTCTCTCTCTCTCTCTCTCTCTCTCTTTGTAATTATAATTACATAACTAATTATATAATATATACATTTTTAATAAACATAGATACATCTAAAGCAAAATAATATCAATTATCTAACCGGTTTCCAGCTCCAATTTAAGTAAAGTCTAAAATGAAATTAGTCGAGCAAAAAGAGAAGCTTGAGTCATCTAATAATTGTCACGATCATTGAGGATCACTTGGCCTTCTTTAGATGTGAAAAACGTGTTAATCGCTTTAAGTGGACCTAATACTCCGATCGGGGCTAAGTTTTCTATCGAGGCGACTGTAAAGGGGATTCTCCTTTATGTTTCATTCGGTTGATCTCGCTTCGGCAATCTCAGTTAAGTACAAGACATTTCTCCGACACGTTGAGTTTGAAATACATATATCTCGGCGCGAATAGAATGATTGCTCCAATTGGAGATAAGATACAAGGTGTAAAAGAAATGTGTGTACGTCCCAGTTATATACTCGCTCGAATCGATCTTCTCACGTCGTCTCGTCGTGAGAAAGGCGGATATCCATTCTGAATTCGCGCCACGAAACGGGAGGAATCTCTTTTCCTTTCTGCGACTCACGCTCCCTTCCATCTCTATACATCGCGATTCTTTTCGCATGTCGGAATCGCGAAAGTACCCCGATATCGCGCGGCATGCGTCATCGCGGTTTCTCTGCAAAAGTGTAACACGCGATAAACGATAGAGTTTTATCAAACTAGCGGATTAAATTTTTTTTTTTTTATTCAAAATTATAACATAATTTTCAGAGTCTTGCATTCTAAAACCTCCGTATCTCTGGCGTGTACGTGAGAATATTTCCAACATTGTATATTGCTCTATTTTTTCGCTACATTTGATAAAATTTTTTTCAGATATCATAAAATATAATATATTACAGTCATGTCCAAGTATTAGGTACTCTTAATTTTTTTTCTTATTTAAAAAGTACTGAAAAAAAATTTTAAAAAACATCGATAGCAAATTAAAGCTTGAAAATGCATTTCTTAAAACGTTCTTACGATTTCTTTTGGCCGAATTAAACTTTAAAACTGAACCTATATTTTTCAGAAAAGTTGTCGATACTCGGCGAAAAGTCATTGTAAGAAAATTTAAAATGCTATCGATAGTTTAATAAATTAAAAAAATTTTTTTAAATATTTTTCGGTGTTTATATACTAACTAAGAAGTAAGAAAAAAAATGAAAAATACCTAATACTTTTGGATATGACTGCACATAATCTCTGATATAAAAAATTATAAATACAAACACGTTTAATTAAACACTTTTAATCAAGTCGTCAAACAAATATGTTATATTATATCCGTTTCTCGAAAAAATTCACGCGAGACAATTCGCGGAGGAATGTCAAGTTCTTTTCCAGAACCATATATGATTCGACCTTAATTTTTCCTGCACATTTTCCTTTGCCTTCTGGTTACATTCCGCGACGCGCCTCGTTAAACTTGACACGTATTACTTTGCATTCCCGTAAACGTCTTGCGGAGCGCAAAACGCTGTTTGTCGGAGGGGATGAACCGGCCTGTCGTGTGATTTTCAAATTGGAACACCACTTTTCCGAAACATTTTCGAAAAGTGAAAAATTTATCTATTTTGTAGGAATGAAATGAAGCGTTTAAAGGATATATTAGACTATATTATACATATAATCACATCTTGGGTTAGGTTATCGTTAAAAACGCAATTCAAAATCTATTTTGATTACAATTAATTTCTTATTTTAGAATTAGCAATACATCGTTAATAAATTTTGAGAATTATAGTGATTATAATAATTATTACATTTTAATTTTACTTTTAAATGTGATATTAATTTTAATTTTAATTTTAATTTTAATTTTAATTTTGATTTTGATTTTGATTTTAAATTTAATCTAAGTTTAATTGTAATTTCTAATTTTAATTTAGATTTTGATTTTAACTTAAAATTCTGGATAAAAATAGATTGACAGGTTTTGTTTCAAGAAATTATAAATTATATAGTTTATGTATGTATATGTTTGTATATATAGATATTTATATATTTATATTTAGATGTTTATATATATATATATATATATATATATATTATATTTATTATATTTTCTATATTTTTATAGAGTTATTTGGTCCATTTTAGTCTAGTTTATTTTATTTTATGGGATATATTTTGGATTACATTTGATAGAATTCAAGATATGAAATGGTTATATGTAAATACGTAAAACATAGTAAGCTGAAAGTCATCCTAAGCCGAAAGGCAAGGATTAAGAGAATAAATAATAAAATAATAATAATAATAATATAACAATTATTACACGTTAAAAAATTATAAACATTTAATGTACGTATTTAAATCTTTATATTGTATTAATCAATATCTAGGTGTCGAATTTTTCCACGATTTTTCATTTTACGAAAAAAGTTTACGTAAAACCGTTCAAAGATAATGTTATACTTTTAAGGCCCAATTTACGTAAAAACTGCTTCGTGTTTAATCGCTTAAAAATTGACATAAGTCCGTATAAGTGAACGTTTGCGCTGAAAGGAAATCACTCAATCGATGGAAATTCTGAAATGCACCTGGTATTTACGCAGCTTTCCGCTTTCCGAGACGATAACGAGGCAAAACGACGTCGTTGATCCAGAATCGGCATCTGTCGTAAAACGCAAATGGAATACACATTACGGATAAGTTTCACGGGCGCGCCGAAGCATTCGTGATAAGTCGATATTTATGGAAGCGCGACATGTCAAGGTCTAATGTCAAGCTGTCTCGAGAAGAGTAATATATTACTCTTAATTTTCAGTACGACATTATGGGTATCGACCGGAATCGTTTTGCGGAAGTGTTTCGTCAATAGAGAAGCCATCCGGCTGAGCTTCGCGAACCTTGACATTTAAGGTAAAGATAAGAGCAACGCCATAACAAACGGAGGGAAAATGTCGTGCGACGTGACTGGGATTGTGATTTAGGAATTGTCGCAATCTCGACTACAAATTGCGCGAAAAGTTACAAAACGTTGCAACGCGAAACGGATGAGAAGACATTTTATGCAACTGCGTCGGCGGATGCAATAAAGATACGAGTTGTGCGATAATGTTGTGCGAGGTGTGATGCAGAAAGGCTCGGCGAGTGTCGTTGAAAAGCGACGACGGAAGTGAAGGTAGATATCGATCAGCGGAGCTAGTCAAGTGTCAAATTCTTCGTTTAGCTTAACTGCCTACTTAATTACGAAACTATAATGATGAAATTTTTATTGATTAAAATTCTTCACCAACCTAACCGTTTTCCTTATTTTCAATTATTCGTATAAATTGTATCAAGAATTTAGAAAATATTAAAAAAAAGTTTCCATTTATTATATTTATATTTATTAATTAGTTGAACCTGACTCGCAGTTTCTTATGTAATTATTTTTTAAGGAAATTTACAGAGAAGAGTGTGTAAATATTACAAGAGAGCATTTTTATCAATTCTGTGTTTTAAAAGTTTTACTTTAGAATTTTTAGCTTTTTAAAAATGTTTTATAAATATTTTTGAAACACCAAAAGTTCTAGAATGTTTTTTTTGCTAACATGGTTTTTAACAGAGTGGTATTTAAAAAAAATAAACTATATCTTTTTTGAAATATAAAAAAAAAAAAATTATAAGTAATTAAAAAATTGTTTTAAAGGACGCAAAGAGGAATAATAATTGTTATTATTTTTCCATTAAAGTAAATAATTTTTGTGCATGCAAGTTTATAATTACTAAATTTAAAAAAGCTGTATGTAAATTTTATTAATAAAATTGTAAGCAAATGTACCGAAAGAAATGATAACTAATTCAAAGTCTGTAGTTTCTATCGATCGCGTCTTGAGGCGTCGCACCTCCGGCCACGAAAATCCACGGTTCGTGACCGCGTTACGTCAGCAACGGGCTTTCAAATCCAGCCGCAATCCTTCCATGCGATAGCAAGAGAGATGGAATAAGAGAAACAGAAAGAGAGAGAAAGAGAGTGAGTGGAGCAGAATAGGCTTGGAATATATTTTCATATCTTAAAAGATCACGATCAAGAAAACACAAGAACCATTATAAATAATAATTACGGCAAACAAATGTGAAAACGAAAAGAAAAAAATAAATAGAAGAGGAAGAAATAAAATGAAATAGATTTGTATTACAATATATATTTTCGACTTGTACAGAATTTAGCATAAATATCTGCGATAAATAATGCAAAAAGTCTGGAAAACAGGACATTAAACGTGAGAATAGAACGAGAGTGCGGTGACAAGAAAAGAGAAAGGTATGATAATTACCAAGGATTCGTCCCCATTGTCAGCGCTCATAGCCCTCCGCTGGCACTAGAGGACTCCGAACTCGCTCGTCGTCGTCGTCTTCGTCGCCGGGTTGCTCGTCGCTCCTCTTCGCGGCTTCGCTTCCGGCAACAGCAACACGAGCTCGTCATTCTGCGTCGAGCTCTGCCTCCCGGACGGGAAGGTTCCCGAGGGATTCCGCCAGTGACAGCCGCTCCTGGTCTACTAATCCGTCATCCGGCATCGCGCCACGACCCGGATGATGTTGAAAAGAATAACTTTTCTTCTTCTTCTTCTTGTTTTAAAGTCTTTTAAAGAGTGTCAACAAACCAAGAACTGTTGTAAAAATTGTTGTTGGCTTTGAAAATTTTTTCGGAGCAGAAATGATGAAGAGAAGAAAAAAATGACAGATATCGAGAGGAATAGAGGAATGTGGAGATATTTCAAGGGAGGGAAATAAATAGAAAAGAGGAATTATGAAAATATTATTTTAATGGAGTAACTGCGGTAATAATATTGACAATGTAACGGGTATATTATACATAAGAATGAAAAAAAGTATAGGATGTGTGGTGAGAGATGATCGATTAACAATTATGGAGTAATTCTTTATATGTGGATTTTGATTGTGTTAGAAAAGAGAAAGACGTGGAGATTGTGCAGTTGGATAAAAAGATACAGGGGGATCTAGGGATATAGGATTATAGTGGGCGGATAGGGATATCCTATGTCAGGGAAGAAAAGGATAACTAGGACTGTAATATTGATTATATAGTTTCGTTGAATTTTAGGAATATAATTTGCACTGCATTCCGTAATAAATCTTCGTGATACTTGAGTCTTCCTCCTCGAAATGCTTTCTTCGATAGCTCTCTACGAAAGCTGGAGCTTGAGAACGAGATGGAGAATAGCGTTGCGAGCGCGAATGCGAGAGAGACGAAGAGAGGACACTGACACATGAAACGTCAACGACACCTTCGGGCACGTCGTCGCTCTTCTTTCTCTCTCTCTCCTATTCCTTCTCTCCTTGACATATCGAATTTTCCCTCGAAACTTCACTCACTTCACAACACCGAATAATCCTCGAGGTCCGAATTTCACTCGAAAATACGTTGGTTGAATGATCGCTGTATCGAGGCAGATCGCTCGTAAGCGCAAGCGAGGACGAACAGGCGGCGACGTCTCTCTCTCTCTCTTCCTCTTCAACGAGTGCCGTTCCCCGAGAACGATCGCAACGGTACGGTACGGGGGATCGCAGACCGGGGCAAGAGGGGGGGGGGGGAAAGCCCCACAGGCTCTCCACGGTTGAGTTTGCAAAGAGAAAAACCAAAGGGGGACTGGGGCACGCGAGTCGCGACGCGCCAGGAAAATCGCCAGCCGAAAGGAGTCGAGGTTCCCTCGCGAGTCGGATCTCGCTGTGCGACTGTATGATTAACCGTCGTTACGCCGGAGATGTGCCGGAGGTGTGTGACGAACTTTTTCCCACCAGACGAGACGCAGGGTGGGGGAGGGCAGGAGGTAAGTTACGACGGTACCGCCATTTGTTGTAACGGTGGTGGTCCCCTCGTTTTACTCGAGGAGAGTGTGTTTTCAGCGCTGGATCGATGCACCTCCAAGCCCGACGCTTAAGAGCTAAGATGATGCCTAGGTTTAAAAAAAAAAGAAACTTTGAGTCTTTTCTTTTAACTAAACATTTTTGTTTAGCTGAGCAAGATTTTAATTTAAACGAATATTTTATTTGAATAAAATATAGACTTATAAGTTGCAAAATTAATAAAATAATTAAGATTGTGAGAATAATTAAAATCCTATTTGATGTCGGAAACAGAACAGCGAGAAGGTAACAATTTTTGACAGAATAAGTTAATAATATTTATAAAAATGGAATATTCTTTATGCTTGGAAAAAATGAATCAAATTTCTAATTTCGAAAATTTGCTTTTTTATAAAAATTATATGAATACTCACAATATCTCTTCTTTATTATTACTCTAAGTAACAATAAAAAAGTTGCTTTTTATATTTGTGTAATTTATGTTAACTGTATCGCAAATGGCGATGGCTTACCAGCTCGTCGGTTTAGTCATATCCGAAGGTTTGTTCAAGGCTTCAGGTTTGTGTTGATGCCACGAAGAGAGAGGGACTTTACGCGCCATGTTTAGAATCGCTATATCGTTTTGCCATTTTTGTTACTGATTTCTAAAGAGAATAGAGCTGATGACAGCCTTTCCATTTTTGGAATCGTTCATTAGAAGAATATAATCTTTACATATACCACGAAATTTTGTATCATTGTTACATGATGATCTTTAAATTCTTTTTCTATCAAAGTTTTTTCTACTCCTGTTTCTTTCTCATACGAATTTTATATTCTATAATTTGCATTTGATTCGTTCTCTCTATATGAATGATTTCTAAAATTTTCTTCGAGTTGATTATAATGATAATAAATTCAAATTGATTAAATATTTAAAAAAATAATATATGCATTAAATATTAAAAGAATAATATATGCATTAACAAATATTTCTTTTTATAAAATATATGATAATATGCAATATATAATTTAACTATTAAAAATAAATAAAAACTAAACCATATATTAGAAAAATTATTAATAAATATTTTAAAAGAGAATGGATGGGATGAATGGATGAAAGAAGGAAACTTTCTTTTTAAAAAAAAGTTGGGGTTTCTGTCAGTAAAAGACGGCAAGACACATAGGCTTTCTTGTTACACTTTTAGCATTAAAGATGGCTGCTCAATTTAAAACTTACGTCGTTAAAGTCTAAAGATTTTAAATAGAGAGAATTTTTTAGTCTTTAAATTAAATTTTTTAATCCACAAATTTTCCTAAGAGAAAAGATAGCTTGTCTGGAAACGGCAGCTTTCAATGTTAAACGCGCGACAAGAAATATGAAAATAGAACACTTAAACGACAGACATTTAGACGACAGACAGATGAGAGACGTTTTTCACAACATTTAATAAAACGCTATTAACTATGTATGCCTCTTTTTTACTCAAATACTCTAAAAGTTACTTACATACGTGTATAATTTTTATATGTTTTATTCTTTTTTTTTTTTTTTCAATGCCATACGCGCGGACGTGTCATCTCTTTTACATTTTGTACGAAACCCCCCGCACTTTGCCCCTTGTGCCCCTTTCGCCCTTATTTCTCTCTCTCTCTCTCTCTCTCTCTCTCTCTCTCGCTCTTTTTCTTCTTTTTTCGCTATTTTATTCTTTAGCAATTTTTACCTTTCGCTCATTTTATTAGGCACCGATCACCGATGATGAACACAGTAAGGTATGACAGCGCGATTGTGGAGCGAAAAGGAAAAAGAAAACAAAGAAGAAAAGAAGAAAAAGAGTGTTTCGCGAAAGCTGACACGTCCGGCTTCGAATATATGTATATGTGTGTGTGTGTGTGTGTGTGTGTTTGTGTGTGTGTATATGGGTACGTATATTTTGTATGCGCGTCTCTGTATATACGTTTGTATATGTGTGAATGTGTATAAATTTAATACTATCGTCGTATCGTTTACAATCGCATATATATATATTTATATATATATATATATATATATATATATATATATATATGTATATATATATGTATATATATATATATATATATATATATTATATATAGTACTTCAATTAATCGTTGACACAGCGATCAACGTCCCGGGATGCGCTAAAGAGAGGTCCGTTTCTCTCGAAATATCTTCTACGGGGTGATTGATTGGTTGAATTGATTGAGGATGATGGGCGTGCAAAAGATAATAGTCGGCGTAGTGATAATGGTAGTGACGTCGCGTTGTGCTCTTCGCGAGCTTTTCTCTTTCGACGCGTTGGTTTCTTCGCGAGAAGCCAGGCTATCAAGCGCGAATTTTCTTCCTTCTTTTTCTTCTTCTTTATCGTTATATTTGTTAAATTTTACTCGCTCACACTTTTGAAAAAGCCTTCTTTATTTATAGAGAAAAGATCGCGTGATCAAAGTTTAATTACACATAGGCACCATAAAATTAATTACAAATGTTAATATATATATATTACATATACACTTGTAATAATAATTACAATTGTACATGTGATGTGTGTATTAACAATTTAAAATGAAAAATTTCAAATATATCGAGCGCCAAATATAATTACTACATAATCTGTATGTATAGTTTTACAATTGTAATTATAGAAAAATTCTTTAGATACAGATTGACAACGCATATAAAATTAACTTGCTCTGATTCATAGAGCAAACAAATTTTTAGACTCTTGATTAAATCATGGTGATTAAGTCATGATGATGAAATAATAAAATTTACAAAAATAAAGAGTTAACAATTATATACATTTTTATTTTATATACTTCATATATACTATCCCCCGTCTCTCTTTGTATATATTATATATGTGTGTAATATTATTATAATATTAATTATAAATATAAAGAAAACCGCATGCGCGCGTAAAAAATGCATTTATCCGAAAAAAATATTTTTCAGGCGCTCGACGCGTTTGATATTTTCCAGATTTTCTCGCGCGTTCATTCACGTTGAATATTCGCGGGAAAAGAAAATCGAAAATCCGCGCTTTGTAATCGAGATAATCATTAAAACACCATTCGCGGTTTCTGCATTGACCGGCGTAAAAAAAGTCTCGCATAATTTATGTTACCGGAATTTACGAACTTGATGGCGGACTACTGTGTGTGTACCATTTTTTTGCCTTTATATTTTCTTTTTTTCTTCATATGCACAAGTATCACAATCGCTCACGATTCACGCTCGTCTACGAATATATCATGTATATACGTGTGCTTTTGTTTTTTTTTTTTTTTTTTCGTTTTTACTTTGTTGTTCGCCGTTTTTGAGAGGCGATCTCAGCCAAACGCTGTTTGTCACGTTTACGTCTCGAAATATCTCTCTAGAACGATACGTTTTGCTGCTCTAACGAATTGAAAGATCCGCAGTTTTTATTCTGGAATGTTGTTTTCGACAAGAGATATACCACACTCCAGAATTTTAGTTTTTACAATATTTGTCAAGGCTAATATATAGTTTGGATATAAGAAATTGAGAATAATTAATCTACACTAAATTTCTTAATCTAATCAAAGTTTTATTTGATAAATTTTGTTTTATAAAATATATTGAATAAATTATACAGATATTTTTTTTTCTACATATAAATATTTATATAAGCATATTATAATATAAATTTTAATATATAAAAATATTGAATTAATTGTATATAATTAAAAAATATTATATTAAAAATATTAAACCTCCTATATAAAATACGATCGAATAAATGATTTAAATATTAAAATTTAACTACATTCCAGAATGGTTCTTTCGAATTAGAGCTAGCAGATTCGCTCTAGACAGATATTAATCGCAGTCCTTGATTCGAGGCTAGTTTAAAAAGACCCGCTTCCGGTCCTACGCTTAAAGTATTAAAGTTAGATATTATAAACTGCAACCTATAAGCTGATCCCATGTTATTTCTTGGTCACAACCTCGTTGAAATCTTTTCCCATCATTGCTTACGGATCACTCTTGAAGATTCTCGACGAGAACTCGAAGCTCGAAAAATTATCTCTCGAAATCTTGTTCGAGCTCAGATTTTCGTCGTCTCGTTCGATCACGTCGTCGTCGACCTATACCTGATATGAATCACTTAATTTCACAATCTGTAAACATTTCTATAACTTTTACCGCAAAAAAAAAAAAAAAAGATCAATTCTCGATTGCAATAAAAATCGTAAAAGTCTCTTTAGTTTGCGAAGTCAAGCGGTTCAGCCGATATCTCGGAATCTGTAGATCGACGAGGATGTCGACGATGACGAGGTTACGAGTCTCTCCATCCCGGGCGGACGCACACGTCGTAGCCGCAAAATTCTCTAATGATTTCCTTTCGGAACCCCTCGTCAGTCTGATTCTATGGCCCCTTTCTATTCCTCACGGAGGGCAATCGTTAATAAATTCCGAAAATCCCCCTCCGCTTAAATCGTCCTCCAAGTTTTCGTTTTTTTTTTTTTTTCGCCAACTTAGACAAGGACTTGAACTTTCAAAGGAATCGGGCGGATTGGACCCTCCCGGGGTGTGTCGGGGTGTACCGGAGTATACTTATCGAACTCCGTTATTCGGATAATTCCTTTCTGAACAAAGGGCTCGAAGAAAATAAAACTCTGTCGAGCGCTAAAAAGTTCTTTACGTACTTCCGGTGCGTAATTCGCATTATAATTCAAATGGATCTGGTTCCGCGCGAGAAAGAGCATTTCTCCATCTTAAGCGGACACAGTCTCGACCATAGACTTTTTGATAATCTCGCCAAAGTTCTCGTCGCAATCCTCGGACGTGCTCTCGGACTGTTGCTCGCCGGCGACCTGACAGGGTTCGACGACCATCTCCGCGATCTTGCCGGCTGCACCTCCGTGGTTACCGTGAGCGCTATAAGTACCGTGATGCTGCTGCGGTTCGTGCATCTCGCCGTAGTACGAGTACCTGCCACTTAGCAGCTCCGAGAACGGCTCGAGCTTGCCCTGCATCTGCTGCACCACCGTCGTCGCGTTCATCGGCTGTACCGAATTAGTGAGATTCGTGTACTGCGCCGTATTGGCAGCTTCGTCCTGCGCGAATACCGTCGCGTCGTAAGACGAGTGTTGCTGCTGCTGCTGCTGCTGCTGCTGTTGTTGTTGTTGTTGTTGTTGCTGTTGCTGCTGCTGCTGCTGCTGCTGCTGCTGCTGCTGCTGTTGCTGCTGCTGCTGTTGCTGCTGCTGCTGTTGACCCGGTGGCGGTGGTGCCGGCACTTGATGGAGCTGCGCGGTGCAATTACCCTGAAGAGCGGCGTTCGCGGCGTCCTGGGTGCCGGCGTAGGGCCCGTAATGCGCGAACGTGGCCGGATTGGGCGAGGATTGGAATTGCGGCGGCGGCGGCGGCTGGAATTGCGAGACTCGCGACGTGGACGGCAGATTGGCGTACGGCGAGCTCACGTAATCCTGATACGAGGACTGTTGGAAGCTCATGCCGGCACTTCCGGCGCCGCCTCCGCCGCCATTTTGCGCGCCGCTCGAGAAACTCTGGAAGGCCTGGCCGAATTCCGGATGCAGCTTCCGCTGCACCGCGACCGATTGGCTGCCGTCCACCGTGTCCTCGCTGGCGTAACAATCGTCTCTAATCGCGTACAGGTCTAAGCTATCCTCCCTCGTGCCGGGCACTTCCGGCTGACAGGCTGCCGTCACCACGCCGCCCTCGTGACCCGTCTCGTAGTGCAAGGTCGTGAATCCGCCACCACCCCCGGGACCCGGAATCGCGCACGCGTCGCTCCTGCCGGCGATCTCTATCCCTAGGGAATCGATGTCTCTGAGGGAACCGGTATTACCCCTTTGTCTCTGATTGTCCGCAAGCTGATCCGTGTGCTCGCCGTTGCCTTCCTCCTCGCGCTGCTTCTTCTCCAGCTCAAGTCGCATTAGCGTGTGAATAAAGTGCGTTCGCACACGCACCGGATTAAATTCGATTCTGCCAGAGCTGTTCGCGCAACCGTCTCGCGTACAGCCGCAAGGGAAACCCGGTCGGTCCACCTAAAAGTCAAATTTCGTGAAAAATTGTGCATTACTTAAGAAGGCTCAATAAATAAATCGCACAATCGTCAAGATGAATTCTTTGTTTCTATGCTTTTTTTCTTTTTATAATAATTTTAAAACTTTTTTTTAGGTATAAATAAATCTTTTATTCTTTGATTATTTTTAATTTACTTTTAAGCTCTTTTAAATAATGTCGTCTGTTAATTTTTATACCGAGAAAAAAATTTCAATTTAATCTATTAATCTTCAGCTTTTTTATTGCCAGTAAAACTAATCTGAGCTGACTGTGTTAATAAATAATTAGCGATGAAAGATTAAAATCACTAGAGGAGTCAGTGGTTTCTTATAAGAACTTGAAAAGATTAAATCCAAATTACACATAAAATATTAATCTCAACGCAAGGAAAATTAAATCTACACTCCTCTGGAGTTTCGAAGAAAGTAGGTCAGATACTCTCTTTAATTTTTCACTTCACATCCACTCAAAATCACAATTTCTTATACAAAGATCCGACGGAATTTCCTTGTAAAATGATTGAAGATGGAGAATGATTATCGCATAAAAAAATAAATATGAATATCCAATTGCTTTCCCGCGACTTACTTGACACTTGACGCTGGCCCTGCTGCAGGGGCAGCTTTCGGGATCGCAATATCCTTTGCAGCCGCATCCGCAGTGCTCTCTGCTGGCCCTTATGTCGCGACACTCGTCCTTTTCGACGGCATCTATCCTCCGCACCCCGGCATTCCTCAGCATCACCCGGCGCTGCCACGTCGGCACCGGTTGCAGGAAGTAATAACTGTCGATGTCCAGCTCCTCGGTGTCGCTGGGCTCCTCGTCGGTGTCGTCGCTAGGATCCTCCGAGCTCGACGCCGTCTCGGTCACGCAGCTGGTCGCGCAGTTGCGCTCCGAGCGCAGCTGCGCTAAATGCGCGCGATGGATTCGCCTCTGCTCAGCCGCGTGTTCCGACAACGAAAACCTCTCGGCGTGGGTGTGCGTGGCGCTCATACCCAGAGTGCTGCCGCCCTGAAATGAAAAAAAATCGATGAATCGGGGTAAATATTTTTTTTATGTATTATATAATACTTTGCGAGTGGGTTTTATCTTTTTTTTGTGGAAAGGTCTTTCTAAAGAGATTTATCTTTTTGTCTTTGGATAATAATAAACGCACATATTGTAAAAGGACACGATCTTAATGGAAAAAATACTAATATTTCTAAAAAAGTAATAATAAATAAAAATAAATATACTATTAGCAATAAAACGAATAGTATCATGACATTGTGTCATATCGATGAGAAAATTCGTTTGTTTACTTTTGTACACCGCTAACGGAACCTCTTATGTGACGGAAATCAATAAAAGACATCATATCACGATGCCGTAAAATTTTATTGTAAAGTTATGGCACAGAAAAGAGAGTGAATGCTACGAATTCAATGGCGAACATTATCACATGTTATGATTAAATAGTATTATTTAAGTGATGTTAGAGATAAAGAAGGGAGAAATCCAAAGAAGAGATGGTTTGCGTGAAAGCGATTTAAAGAAAAAAAGAGATATTAATTTTCTTACATGATATAAATTTGACGGCCAACATTTCCGTATCCCAAAATTTCCAAATACTATTATGTGTGTTTTCTTATTAAAAAACTTAAGCATTTGTTATTTATTTCCCGAATGTAAATAAAACTTTCATATTTGTACGGTAGTGTAATTAATCAAGAAATTTCTTTTTTTATTAAATAGGGATATTTATTTAGTTGTTAATTAGATATTCATGTACCAAGGGAAAAGATAAGTCAAAAATAAATAAATAAAAAGAAATGAATAAATAACTAGCAATGTATTACAGTATGTGTTGGAGATTATCCCCGCTGAAACTTGAACATGAAAAATACAGCCGGCAATATATACACAAAGCATACGATTACAAAGAGAACAAGGCTGAAAATAAACACATAAACAAGGATTTTTTATTCTATCAGAGCACTAGTATAAAAATACAAAAGATTTAGAACGTTTAGTAAATCAATTAAAAATATAACAAGACATTTGAAATAGAGATATAAAAAGAGGACATAAAATTGCTACTTAAAAGTTAAATAAAAAAGAGAAACAGTTTTAGGACTCACCTGGGAAGGTACACAGGTGAAGCCCTGTGTCCTGGGGAAGTAATAAACGGTTACTGCATCGAACTGGATGTTACGCTTCTTTTTCACGGGCTCATCGGGGTTGCTTCGCGACTCGTCGCCCTCCATGCAGTCGGTCAGCCTGCGCTTCAAATTGCTCTTGGCCGGAAGTGTCCGGAAACTTGTCAGGGGCGCCTGGCCCGGAGTCTCAGGCGTACCCGAAGACGGCGCGAAGCCATCTAGTTGATTAACGCCTGAGAGAAACATATCGTCGTGAAAAATGGCATGTATAGGGAATTCTGTCTCACAGTCGCCAACATGATTTTTGCACTATATTCCTTAAGAGAAATTAAAATATTGTAATTATCCTGTCTACGATAATACCGTATAAAATTTTAAAAACAAAACTCTTGTCAAAACTTTCTTCAAGACGTCAATAATATTTTTATTTATTAAGGGGGCAGTTGCGAATCGGAAGAGAAAAGCTTTTTTTTTAGGGAATTTTTTCCGTCGAAACTATTGTGTCACTTATTCTGAAATTTCTACGCGGTATCAAACAACATTAAAACTATAATTCAGAATTTTTTCGTGGAAGAATGGCTCATAGTGTCCAAGTAGTGAGCAATCTCCGAGAGGCACTTCTAAAAAAAAGTTTGTTTGCAGTGATATGAACAAATCAAAGAAATTTAATTTATATTAGTATATTAGTTTATCTAGTGCTTAATCGAAGCTTTTTTGAAAATTCATATCTTTTACAAAATGACGGAGGTCCAAAGTCAAAATTCGAACGATTATTTTTTTGATCCCGAAAAAATCGTTCTATCAATGTCTATAAAATGGAGAGTTTTTTGAATATTCAAAAAAGCTTTGATTAAGCACAAGATAAACTAATATACTAACTAAATTTCTTTGGTTTGTTCATTTTAGATAACCCTATTTGGAGCTGGAATGATCACCGCAAAGGAATGCGGTAAAAAATTTTTTTAAAAGTGCCTTTCGGAGATTACTCGTTACTTGGACACTATGGGACATTCTTTCACAAAAAAATTCTGAAATGTAGTTTTAATGTTGTTTGATACCGCGTAGAAATTTCAGAATAAGTGACACAATCGTTTCGACAGAAAAAATTCCCCAAAATAGCTTTTTTTACCCGCAACTGCGGGTGCCGCCTTAGCAAAAAAATAAATCTATATATAGTAAATTGTAAAAAAAATATTAATTTGAGACTTAAAATTATAGATAAATCGATTAATTGGCATTTTTGACAGAAGAAAATTCACCAATTTTTTTATTAATTCACATTTTATTTCGTTGCTTTTGGAACACCCGGTGTGTCGTGTGTTGACAATCGATGCAAGATTTATCGAGTTGCGCTCCTCGCTCGCTCGCTGGATATCTTCGACCGGCGCAACTGTGAGATTAGACTAGCAAAAAGTTTCTCTTGTTACATTTAATACTTTTGCAAGCGTAAAAGCTTTCGAAAGATTTTTTTAAACGGTTTAATTTTTAGAATGATTTTTTCCGAAATTTTCAATCTAATAATGACCTTTTCAACTTGTTTAAATTAAATGATGATTAAATAATCGTGTACTAACAATATGAGAATAATCATGTTGTATCACTTTCATTAATAATTATTAAGAGAAAGGATAAATAATAAAACATTCTTTTCGTGCGAATAACCATGCAAACATTGAATAAAGAAAAATTTTGGTTAACAGTTTAAAAATTAAATATAATTATAGAGTAAAACAGAGTAGAGAGTCTTTTGAAAAAAAGAATAAATAATAAAACATTATTCATACATACGGAATAACAGGTACGCTAAATAAATAAAATAGAATGAATAATACTTTTAAAATTAAACGCAGAACGAAATCTGATATACAACATCTCTTAATTAACGAATTTAAAAAGTAAAGAATAAAAGGATATATGTATAATAAAAATTGAATAATTTTTAGAGTGTTTGAAAATTAATGAGAGAATGACGATATAATAATTTTCAATTTATATATTTGTATTTTTATAATAATATCCAATTTGTTATCTAAATAATTAGTTCACATTTGTCATGAATTATTCTTGGCAATTTTCATTAAATTGAAATCAGAAGAGAACAAATAATTTGTTATTTAAATTTTATTATATTATAATTAAATTTGAAATATATTTATTGAAATTAAATGAAAAATTCGAACAAAAGAGAGATGTTTGAAGAAACATTTCTTACCTTTCTCCTTGTCAGAGAGGATATCATCCGGCAGTCTGTCAAGAAAAGAGGTCTCCGAGTCGCTTTCCGGTGCGGGTGCCGGCCCAGGATCACCAGAAATCTCATTCCCTAGACCAGAATCGCTCCCATCGGATCTGACTTCGTCTCTGGCACCGGTGGCCAATGTCAGACTCTCGGCAGAGTCCTCCGTATAGGCTTCCGGTCGTTCGGCCTCCAGTCTCGTCATGATCGGCGCCATCGCCTCCACGCAACATAGCGGCCCTTCCTCGGAGCAGGGCAACTGATCGGGCGCCATGTCGACGTCCCGAATGTTTGTCATGGGCGACACCTCCGAGCTGTCGGAGCCGGTCTCAGTTTCCGTTTCGGTGTCGACACCCTCGGCGCCGACGTCGACCAATGTTTCTTCCGGCGTCGTCTCTCCTTCGTCCGACGAGCTCGGCGTCGTCTCCAACGAGTCCAATCCGTTAAACGCGCGTCTATCCTCGCCCAAGGGCGATGAGCTCGCCAGTACCACCTCCTCATCTTCCTCCAGCTTGCCAATCACCGCCACGGGCGCAAGTTCCTCTCTATCGGATCTTTTCAACGTTTCGAGTTCCTCGACGTGGGATTCTTCCTCTTGAGATTGTTCCATCTCGTTCCTCATCCGCTCCAGCACCACTTTGCACTTTTTCAGTATCAGATTGCTATCTGGACTTTGACTACCTTCTGCCAGTTCGTCAGGTCGCTTTTTCGACCTCGTCATCGGGGAGGAATTATTTTGCCACCGTTGCTTCTTCGGGCTTCTCTCCTTGACTTTCGATATCTCCGAGGAAGAATCGCACTCTTCTTCGACGGAATTTCTTTTTCTTTTAGAATACGGAGGACCTTCCTCGATGTTACAGATGTTCTCATCGGCATTTTCATCTGTCATTTTGTCGTTTTTCGTGTCTTCTTCCTCGAGGCGATTCAACACCACTGATAAACGTCGACAGATGGGACTCGACGCTGCAGGATTCGACGTCGCTTCTTGCTTGGTCGGCGTGCAGGATGGGCTCTTGGTATTCGCAATATTCACGTCTGAGTTCTTGATGTCGTCCTGATTCATTCCATCTGAATTATCGAACCTAGAGGGAACCGAAGAAGCTATGTCGACGTCGAGCGTTTCCTCTTCATGATTTTCGTTTGCGCATTCTGGAAGACCTGCGCCGATCTTGATGACCGTTTCCTCCTCGTCGACATCGCGCTTTCCGCTTTCATCGACATTCTGACTTCTGGAATCGTTATTCACAAATGATTCTTGCGAAATGTCATTATTACTCCGCGACGCTGTTTTGCTGTCAACCTCATCACCGAAGAGACAGGACTGGGAAGACAGGAAAACCTCGCCCAAGGTTCTCTCCCGTAAACTCACTAATACTGGCGACAATCTTCTGACGTCGTTTCTCATTTGGGTCGCCTCCTCCTCTGAGATCTCGACCCCAACCCTCCTGATCTCCGCGCCGATCGGCAGAAAGTCGCTCCCGGTCGATCTCTTCTTTTCGATTTTATCCTCCTCGTCCTCGACGTTCCAATTCTGAGAATCAGGTATCTTCGAAGATTCTTCGGGCTCTTGTAGAGACTCTTTCATCGATTCCACGTCAAAATCAATGTCTAAATTTTTCCCATTTTCGTCAGTTTCTTTTTCCAACTTTAGGTCCATGTCTCTCTCTCCCTCCAAATTCTGGAGGCAAGGATAATCACTCAATTGCTTCTCTTGGTTTTCCGATCCTTTGTTCAATCTCTCGCACACCGAATCTTCACGAGAATCACGCGCGTCGTCCTCAGCTTCTGCTGCTGGCGTCGTAGCTGTCGTCATCGTCTTGCTTGAAGATGATACGCTTTCCGCTTCAGGCTCCACTGAGGTGGAATCCTCTTGGGCCTCAACGAGGCAGTCCTGATGGGCCGAAGGCGATTCCATCTCGGGTATCTCTTCCATCTGCAAATAAAAAGTTTAAATCAAGAATTATAAGGGTTCATTTTTCGACGAAAAAGTAACGAATAATCTCCTTTAAAAAAAGAGCCCTTTCTCTCTCTCTCTCTCTCTCTCTCTCTCTCTCTCCCTCTCTTTCTCTCCAAGATAATTAAATCCTCAAACAAATAGCAGTGGCCTATCACATATAAATATCAAAAGGTTACTAAGGTTTATAAAATAAAAATGTAAAAATCTGTAAATATCAAATGATAAAAAGCAAAATAATAATAATCTAATTTAACTTTTTATATATATTTATACATTATATGTAATTTAAAAAAATTATTATTATTTCTACTATTACCGAAATGCAAAAATATATGAAAATGTTAAGTATGTTAAAAATATTAAAATATGAAAAACACACAAAAAATATAAATTATATAAATACAGTAAAAACTTTTGAGAAAAGTACTGCAAATGTTAAAAAATATAATAAAATAAAAATACTAATATATATCGAAATAAAATGAATAACATCAACATAAAATTGAGACGCTAAAATAACACACGTGAAATAAAGATTAATTGGGTCGTTACGTTTACCGCGGAAACCACGGCTTCTTGCCCTCATGTTTTTTTCGGAAAGATAAGTGCTTTCACCGTTATTATAATCAACGATCATCGCGCTCTACCATTTCCATTTGAAAATAATATAAGCAAGCCGGAGAGAGAGAGAGAGAGAGAGAGAGAGAGAGAGAGAGAGAGAGAGAGAGAATGGAGAGAGAAATCAATAATCCGCGCACTGATATCGCGCACCGTTGCTAGACCCAAAAGAGAACGAGAGCGAAACAGAAAGATAAAGGAACAGGATACATCGATGCGAAAAGAAAAAAATCAATTTCCAAAACCTTTTTGCTCGATACATTTTTTCTTTGCATCCTCAAAGGTACAAGATACTAGTAGGAGAGCCTACATATAATCTTGGTCGGAGATTATTGATTCAAAGCCGGCCGGTGTGGAGGAGAAAGAGGGGGAGACGAAGGGGGACAGCAATACTCTATAACCCCACGATGGACCCCTGTCAGAGGGAAGCTTTTACCTTGAAGTTGGACGATCTTTCCTTCAGCTTGGTCCAGTTCTCGCTTCACGACTTCGATAAGCCGCAATCTTCGAGGACCCCGATCCGAGCTGCGGTCTCAGGGGATCTTAAGTCGTCTCGCGACTCCGGCTACCATCCTCCTGTTCGCGATGATGAGCCGCGAAACGCCGGCGATAGGCATTTCTCATCGCGGGATCAGGTGTGTCCTTGAGCGAGGAGGACAACGAGTCGCTCGACGACATTCGCGAGAAGCAAGCGAGCGATCCCAAGGACACGTCCGACCGAGAAGGAGAGAGGGATCTACCGGCGCACCGGCTCTCCCGTGGAAAACGCACAGAACTGAGATTCGTCCGGCATGCGGCTGAGTCTGGAGTCTGAGATTGATAGATCGTCGAAAAAAAAAAGAAAAAAAAAAGAAACGAGAAGTTAAAAATATACAGAGACTTCGGTGTCGAGCCCGAAGAGGAAATTAACTTGAGGTAAACGAAAACGTGAACGAGTCAAACTTTCTATCCGGAAGTAGAAGAGACCTCGGGTCTATGCTGACGAGCTAGGGAAGCGACTGACGCTCTCGCCCGGAAACGACGAGGAGGTCTATGACGAGGAGACACTAGACGAAGAGTATATGTCAGAGGAGCCGAATAGTAAATGTGAGTGTAAGTGGAGGTCGACCAGGTTGCGTGCGGCGCGTTTGACAGCTCGGAGCAGAGTGAACGGAGGCGGCGTCGGCGTCGCGCGGCGTCGTCGATGACGCCGAGCGACGCCGACGCCGCGATCTCGGATCCGCTCGAATCGACTCGACTCGGCTCGACTCGTCTCGCCGACGCGTGTGTTGGTGAATCCATAATATAACGATGCACACACACACACACACACACACACACACACACACACACACACACACACACAATGTGCCAAGTAAAAGAATGCTGCGATTCTCAGAGCACACCCGGTAGATCATCGGATTAGTCATCGAGGTGCGGAGACATCTCTTCCATGTTTTTTATCATATGTATTTTAATTTCGTCCAATTGTGCTTTTCGTTTTAATTTTAATTAAATTTAATTTTTGCATTGTGCGAGCAAGGATGAAACAAACGATAATTTTTTTTTTTTTTTTTTTTTTTTTTGAAACGTAGATAAAATGGTGTTTTCTTAAAAAAAAAATAATAATACTTTGCATTGCATTTTATAGTTAATTAACATTTTATTCTTTAACATAAAATATATTCCAACTGTATTCTTCCCGACTACAATCTCGAATGTACGATGCAGATTGGCAGTCCTAAAGTGATGATGATCATTCTAATTATGTCAATGATGTGGCAGTGATGCATCGACGGAGGAGAAGTAAAGTTTACTCACGAAGAAGTTGTGCGCAGCATGTATAATCTATAATCCATTAATTGCAATAATCTGGTATTAACAAAATGAACCAATGTACAAACTTGATAACAGAAATACATTATTTAAATTAAAGCAAATAATCATGTACAATAATTTATAATCAACAAAAAATAAACAGTTTGATGATTTTTATTATAGAATAAATAATTTGTAGATGAATAAATAATATAAATTCTCACATATATTTATATATATAATAATTACAGTAATGTATATAATTATATGTACTGTAATATATATTATAATATATAATAATATATAGAATAAATATAATTATATATATTATAAATCAATATATATTTTTCTGCCAATATATCGTAGATATTTGACTAAAATTTTCTGCTTTTGATATATTTAATATAATAATAATAATAATAATACTAGCATAATTAAACATAGTATATAAATTCCCATATAAATAATATATATAAAATAATTAATGAATATAGTTTTAATCAAAAGACACCGCAGAAAAGTTTGATTGTTAAAACTTAACTTAAAAATTCGAATAAATTAATTAACTTAAAAAAAAATATCATGACATTTTTTCCTGTACAAGGGATCATCGAGAAAGAGGAAGGCAAATATAAACTATACCGAGTGTGTACAATAAACGACGCACAAATAATAAATTGATTGACCTAAGCGAGACATATGATACAACGTTGTACAGGGACAATGCTATTTTTTTACCGCAACAAAACACATGATATTCGTTACCTATCAGTCGGGGACATCGAGGTTCATCCTGCGTGGTTCAGCTTCGAGAAGAACATGCAGAAGGTTGGTCCCGGGCCAACTCGATCGCGATCGATTAGTGTACTTTTCATTGATAACAATAGTCTTCTCTTCAAAACAGAATAGTAGAAGATAGAGAGAAAACGTGTAATAAATGTATGGGGAACAGAATGATGTTTCCTTATTGAAGGATTCGACATTGTAGAATTGATTCGGGATTAATCGAAGAACAGCATTTCATCTTGGGGAACAAATAGATATTATTATTACTATTTTATCCCTGTTAATCTTGAAAATGTATCTCTCGGTTCTAAATCTGCGAGGATAATGCCAGAATTGACATGGTATATTGTATTGCTTTTTCTCTTTCCTTCTCTCTCTCTCTCTCTCTCTCTCTCTCTCTCTCTCTCTTTAATCTATATATTTTTTTTTCTCTTCTCGTCCAACGCACGGCCGCGTGCACACATATGTACACGTTTGAGTCGGTTCTCTCACGAACGGTTCAACGAACGAGAGAGCGCAGCGCTTGCGCGCGACGAGCGCCGTAATTGTCGCTATACGCTGTGCGATACCAGAAGGCGAGTCGAGTTCCTTCTCTTGGAATTTTAACAGAGGATAGAGGGTCTTCCTAAAGATACGACAGCCCGATATCTCGTCTTGGACGGAGGTAGAGAATTTTCGTGTAACACCTAGTCAAAGGTTAGCGGGATTATTGATCGGCGTTCGCGCGGGTATTGATCCGTTCTCTGTTGCTGCAAAGTTACTCCGATGCTAAATGCGTGTGACTGTTTAAACGTTGAAATTACTGACGTTCAATTTCACTCGATATTAAATTGA
Organism: Anoplolepis gracilipes; assembly: GCF_047496725.1. Classification (NCBI taxonomy): domain Eukaryota; kingdom Metazoa; phylum Arthropoda; class Insecta; order Hymenoptera; family Formicidae; genus Anoplolepis; species Anoplolepis gracilipes. Next base: position 1,568,830 of record NC_132984.1, on the reverse strand, counting down.
TTAAATATGCATGCTTTGTTTTAAATGACGAAAATCGGAGAGTACGCAGAAGGCGAAGCTTTCTCTTGGAATTTTAAGCCAAGCTGGAAGATACGCTATCTCGAGGTATAAATTGGTCCAGTACTTTCTTGTCCCTTCGTAAAGATAACGAAAAATTTTCACAAATATAACGCAGAGAATTTTTTTAAAGATTATTACTATGTTACATGTCGTTTGTTAATACGAAGTTATTTTACGATCTTATTCTGAATTTAATTATTTCATACGTTTAAGTATAAACGGATAAGAATCGAATAACAGCTGCGGAATTAAAAGGCCTGAGTACAGCCTTTCTCTTTGCAGGTTTAACATATCTTAAAATAATGTCTCGCAAAAATTCCCAATGTATTTTTGTAACAATAATAAATTTTAATATATGATATGTAACAAGTAGTGGAGAGAAGTGCTATTATTAATCGGCGTTCGCATGAGTATTGATCGTCCATAAATGCTTTGCAACAGATTTTAAGCTAAATGTGATTACCTAATTTTGAGTTTGGTTACTGAATATATGAAAATGTATTCAATTTAAAAACAGAATGACAAGAATTAAATAATAGGAGAAAAATTTCTCCTTTTTTTTTTAAATTTTCGTATTTTCAGTTATTTTAAAAACAGAGTGATAACACAAAGATAAACACGTCTGTGCAATTATAAAATTATAGAAGAATGAAGGAACCTCTCGCTCACTCTTGCTCATTCTTCGAGCAACCGCGTTTTAGAAATAATTCGCATTGAGGAGGCTAGTCGTCGGTAACTTGATGCTTCATCTAATTGAATTGAATAGGACGAGCAGTCACGATGTATACTTGGTGTAGAACGCTATTCGGCTCTGCTTCTGTTTATCTCCCGCACACCATCTTAAAGTGCCGTCTTGGCTGCCCAATATTAATTGCTTTCTATTTAAAGACAATCAAGAGCATAGAATTGAAATCGTGCGCGATCGCGATCTTTCTCCTTCTTCTGACGTATCGCATCAATTTACACTCGCGTAGAATCACGCTTGCCCGATACCATCTTCCGAGATTTTTCATCTCTTTTTTTCACTTGTCATATGTACATATTACAACATTGTATCGATTCTGAATTGATGCGCTGGTAAATTAATTAACTTATATTAATTAATTTGAAAATTAATTATTATATTATTAATAGCAACGTATAAATCTATTTTAAAATCGAAATAATTATATTAATTTTAAAATCGAAATAAAATTCTTTCAAGATATGATCAAATTTTCTCTTTACAATTTAATATAATATATAATTCAATATATACAATTTATTTAAAATATATAATTTAATTAAATGTATAAAATATAATAATTTATTTAAATGATATTACACACATGTGATATTACAAGAACTATTTTATTAAATAAAAATTAACTCGTAATTAAAAATACAGTTTATTAAAAGGAGGGTCAAGGAACTTGATTCAATTTAATCTTAGAATATCAAATTTAGGGTATTGGTAGGCTGTTCTCAAAATTGCTCTCGAAAAAAATGTAGTTATTTATTTGCACTCTCGAAACGTAAATAAAGCATGCGAAAGCCCTTACTTTTCCGAGGAATTTGAATTTTTGCTACTCTTAGAAACTCGATGGTAGCCACGTTCGATCATTTAATGATATATACTAACATGTTTACGTCGCTCCTGTTCCCGGAATCTTCCGCAAGAGCAAGAGGGAGCGGGGATGGGAAGAGGGTCAGTCCCGAGATGCCGAAGACGAGAAGGGTGGTACATTCCGTAGCTTCCAGGGAGGCCATCGGGAGCGGAGGTGGCTTCGTATTATGTCCCGTTCCCTCGCTCTTATTGTGCCAAAGCGATCCACGCTGTTTTGCGTGTGTATGCGAATAGTATTTCTCTCTCTGTGTGTTGGTAAGGCCCACATATTGCCCGGTGCTCGTTACTCTCCTTCATCGTGCACACCGACTGGCTGGCACGCGGCGCGCACGTCTCTCATAGACGTGTATGGTACATTGTACACCACTACAGGGTGTTCGGCCAGAAATCTGCTGGATTCTAAGAAATCCAGTGGTGAAATGAACAGATTGTACCAATTATTTTTCACTTCCCTAACTTTATTCGCAAAATTTTCTCTTGCTTACAAACCCATTTGTATTCGCCATGTTTTTTCAAAGATAAATTGACGCAGAGTTCAATAATTTCTTAATGGATGAAACCCAGAGAAGAATGGTTCCCATTTTTATACATTAGAGCAAGTGAATGTTAATTTGATAAGGTATTACTCTTATTTAATTTCTAACAAAAAAAAAAAAGAGAAAAATTTTTTGTTAATTGTGTGAAAAAAGACATACATAAGAGAGCATTAAAAAAGTAATATAGAAAGATAGAACTTTAAGAATGTTTCGAAAAAGGAAATTATTTAATGATATTTAACAGGTTATTTAGAAAATAAATATGCATTATAACTATGACACATATACATATCTATTTCTGTAAGAGACAACTCTTAAAGGCTCTAAAAAGAAGGGTCTCTTGAAAGCATTCGAGTGACATTTCAAACTCGCAAATTTAAAAACTCACTCTCTCTCTCTCTCTCTCTCTCTCTCTCTCTCTCTCTCTCTCTGTCTCTTACGGAGATTCCGTTCTCTTAGAAAAAAATTTGCAAACGGAAATATACCCACGGTGGATATAAAAAGATAATGCATTAAGAACGCATGCGGAAGAGGAGGAGCGAAACATAATTAAAAAGGACGAGATGAGGAGGAGGGGGAGGAGAAAGCTTTCTCAATACATAGAAAGCGCCGTGTGTAATATCGCGCCGTCTGCCAGTGTCGTAAAACCGCTTTGATGTCAGCCCTCTTTCTCTCTCGTTCTTTCACCCACCCGTAGCATTTTTATCTCCTTTCCGTACGTACGAACCACTCTTTCCCTCCCCCTCTCGCTTCTATCTTCGCTCTTTTTTTCTCAGCTTTGCGAAAACCGGAGCTCCTCTCTTTCCTACGAAAATCCGTATCAAGCTCCGATCAAACCGCCGCCTTCGTACGTATATCTTTCGCCACCTCCTTTCCGCTCTCTGTTTCGCCCGGTGAAAGGGGTGAGCGTTACGAGGCAGCCCTTAATATCGTCGCTGCATGTGGTCGGTGTTTTCTAAGCAGCTGCCGATGAATACGAGACGCACGAAAATAAGCGCGCAAATAAAGATTCACGCGTGTTAAGTTACATGAATTTTCAAATATGGCCTTCTCCTGAGTTTTTCTATTTAAGAATATTTAGTTTGTTGTCAATATATTTTTTTTGAAAAAAAATATGCAAGCTACTTTTCGAATTATGAGCGAAAACTTTATATTATTTTTATATATTGTTTTTATTATTATATTTATTTGACACATACATAAAGTAATTAAGAAAATTTTTATTGCAAGATATAAATTCAAAGATTAATTAATACTATTCTATAAGGTTTTTCAAGCTTCTAACGTTCAATTTTATAGTTGCGGTTAATTGAAAGTGATTTTTCTTCGTTAAACTTATAAAGTGAATTTTTATTTGATTGAAATTTTAATTTGGCGGTAAGTAGTTTGAGAAGAGATATCTCGTGACAGATAACGTTATGGGGCAATTAGTAACAAAATCCCGGTTGCCAGGGACTTAATCTTATTATTGATACATATTAATTGGGATTTATCCAACTATGTATGTATGATCGGTTGCATTGACGATGCGAAATTGCATCCGACAAAGGGAAGAGAATTCTATATATTTGAAAAAGTATATTCACCCTTTCTAACTTTCGCATATTCACAGAGTTTAACTCGGCTTAAGAAGACTTGTAGCTGCATTGAAAGCGAAATGGTTGACACATTCATTTTTTTCATAAACTTATTTTGTTTTTTAATTAATTTTGCTCCATTTTTATTAATAATGATTTAATTTTTACATTTAATCTCTGTTTTGCCCTTAATTATTTCCACCCTAATAGAAAATAATTTATATTACTTTAAAAATACAAAATTAATATACCAGTTTAAGATAGGCTTAATAATCGTTTTCTTGATATCCACTTATACATTTATCGCAAATAAAAAATTCCATTTGGGGAAGAAAAATAAATCAGAAATTCCGTAGGTAAGAAAATTCCGTGGCGAGAAAAGCGAAATGGTTGACATACTCATTATTTTCATAAACTTATTTTGTTTTTTAATTAATTTTGCCCCATTTGTATTAATAATGATTTAGTTTTTACATTTAATCTCTGTTTTGTTCTTAATTATTTCTACCCTAATGAAAAATAATTTGTATTAGTTTAAAAATATAAAATTAATATATCAGTTTAAGGTAGGCTTAATAATCGTTTTCTTGATATCCACTTATACATTTATCGCAAATAAAAAATTCCATTTGGGGAAGAAAAATAAATCAGAAATTCCGTAGGTAAGGGTGGCGAGAAATCTGCTCTTCTACCAGCTAACAAGAAAGTAACAGCGACCAGCGAGCAGATGAGAGAACAGGGGAAAAATGACGAGAGGAAAAAAGAAAAGGGAGAGACCGCGGGACTATTCGAGACAAACTGCGGATATTTCGCGGTGGGGTGCGAAGGAGACAGACAAACGGACGGGGTGCGCCGCGGGGGTGTATATTGAGTCTTGTAAATGGGGATGGGCGGCTCGGGAGGGTGGTTCCACCTACCTCCGGCCGAATCGATCCCACCGCAGTAACGCTATAGCAGCCCACGTGCATACATACTATGGGCCTTCTGCCTCCATAATGCTATAGGGTTTCAGTGCCGTAACAATCGCCAAGACGATGATTACGTAACGTCAGCTGGACTCTATTAAAGGGCTGTTTAACGCACCGTTCGCATGAATCGACGTTTAGTGATGCTTTAAGAATCCGTGATTTATAGCGGCGATCTTAAGATTTGCAAGCTCGGATATCTGGGGTCTCTTCGATCTCTTCAACTTTTAGGTTCTTGAAATAAAAATCTTTTTTAAACTCTTTTATAATTTAAATAATTTAGTAGCTTTGAAATTGTTTATTAGCTTAAGAATAGTTGAACTGAATAATTTAGAAAACTCTAGAATTGTTATAAATTCAAAGCTTTTGAATTATAGAATTTTTAGGTTTTCTTTTTTTTTTTTTTTTTCTAATTTTACCCTCTTCGAGGAAATGACTTTAACGTATCTGAAGCGGTTGAATTTATAATTTTAGAATCCTTAAATTTTCTTTGCAGTGAGGAATTCCGGTTTTGGAAACGCTTGAAGACTTCTCGAGTTTGAGATTTCCGAGTTTCGCTGAATTTTCGAACCAAGCAGCCGGATGTTGTCGGATTCGAATGACATACGGTATCCTCGTGCACTGATTGCATGTCCAATACGAGGACTACCGACGCGCTCATTCAATTCGCGGTCCAGGCGTGGAATGCAACCGACGACGTCGATGCTGCTGCACGGGGGTGTGCAGGGCAAGAGATGTGTAGTAATGGAGCTGGAGAGAGAAATGTGGGAAGATAACGGGCGAGGAGGTATTATTACGTGTGTCACGGTACCACAATCTACTCGCTTGTTCGCGCAAGAGTACAACGTATTCCTTTGCGGGGATTCGCTCGATTCTTCTCTCTCTCTCTCTCTCTCTCTCTGACTAGTGAAAATTTAATTAGAAATATTTAATTCATCTAATATATCTAATATATGTATATCATAAAATTAAAGCTTTTAATCGGACAATTTGAGGATTTATAAATTTTCGAATTTAATATGTATTTATATTTACTAATCTTTCTCTTTTAGATCAAAAAATTTTTTTCATGTTAAACATTTATAAATTTTTTAATTTATGACTTTCAAATTTGCGAGATTGTTCGAAATTTTAAATTTTTATCTCAAAATTTCAGAAAAAAAATAGGAAAATGGTCTAAATTATTGGAATTTTGAAATTTAAACTTTTCACATTATCGTATCCGCAATTTCTCAACTTTTTCGAGCAACGTGAAATTTATAAAATGAAAACGAGAAAGCAGGTTGAATTTTTTGGTAGCTTTAATTTTGGAATGAAAAAATTTCTCGCTCTTCTACTTCAAAATAGTCCAAGTAGTTGTGGTCAGACGGTTAAGGAGAAAAGGAAAGCGGCGAAAGATCCTAGCGAGGTGCGGGCAGGGCACGAGACGAACTCCTGCTTAACGGGATTGTAATAGCGAGGTCAGACGAGCCTCCTCACTTCCACGGTCACCATGTATATACCTTGTCTTCCTTTCGTCTTCACGATAACGGTCGTTACAATTGACAATCTCTCCAAATATAATGAAAACGTAAAATAATTTTTTCTAATAATACGAAACGTCAAATAAATTTAAAATAATTACTATTCCGTTGAAACTTAATTATTCTTTATTTTAAAGTTTTAAAATAATATTTTATATTTATTATTTTCTGCATACTTTATTCATTTTTGTATGAACGTACATTATTACGAGCTTTAATTAAAACTGTTTAATAATTTATTCGAAATTATTATCGACCACTTCACTGTTTTAATTTAATTATTAATACATTTTTGTTTGAAAGACATTAAATTAAATACTCGAAGAAGAAATCGATTTTTAAAATACCCCTTGACTTTCTCGGCGCTATTATTATTTTAAAATTCGTATTTCAACGCGCGGAATCTTTATGAATGCAACTTGACCAACCATTCGTTAGATATACTGTGCTTCAGGAGGCGTATTTGACGTCGGCATGACGTCGCTTGAAAATTTCGCTGCATTTCGTCACATGCACCGCCCCCACACATGCAGCTGCACACGAGTAGTACGATGCGCGTACACTATACACGTTACGCGAACCTCGTGACGTCGACGCGTCATATGGAAGGATGGAAGCAACTCTTTTAAGAATCTAACACTCTGAACACTTTTACAGCTACTTATGATGAAAGCAAAATTAATCACTAAAAACATTAATTTCCAAATAATTAATAAAAAGGATATTTACATATCTTTATATTAAAATATTTGTATAATTTTTTCCAATTTATATACATGTTTTGATAAAGAAATCCAAAAGATAGAGAATGAATTATATTATTAACATACTTATTTTATGTATTTTTGAATTTATTTTTTATTTTCTTTTCAACAATATTATCATTTTGAAATATTTTTTCATCTTCCTAAGCTTTTTCTCCAAAAAGTTTTTAATAAGTAACCAAAATAACATACAAGATAATAAATAAAATAATTAATTAAAATAAATTTTTTTAAAAATAATGATAACAAATATTATTTCAAAATAATAATTATCATATATTTTAAAGGTAAGAAATTCAAAGGGTCTTGAACGGATTTGACTCATTCTTATTAAGTACGTACTTTCTTTTTATTTCACACATTGCGCTCTTTTTTTTTTTTTTCTCTCGCGATAGTTTTCATATTGTGTTACATTCAAAAGTGCAGATCGAGCTCGTCGACGCACGAAATGTCTATTTATTCATGACGTACGAGATTCCCAAGGAGAACGAGGGCTGACCCACATTTCCCGCCGACCGAGCGACCTCCGTAGGTGGTGGTATAAGCGGACACGACGGCCGCATTATCCTTCGGCCGTCTTATGCGCGAGGATTTGAAATTCTGAATGAAAAATATCTCCTTGCTTTGTCTCGCGTGCAATATCGAGCTTAAAAGAAAAATATCAACCCTCGCTGTCTAACTATCGAATGAATCAAAGAGCTAAAGCTGTCGTCTATAACTTTATCTACTTGTCTTTCTTTGTAATAATAATTTTTTAATGGGAAAATATAATTGTGTCGAATAAAAAAAATTTTAGAGAAAGAGATCCAAACAAAATTAAAAGAAAAAAAAAAATTAAATTTAAATTCTACCGCAAGTCACATTTCTGGACGATAATTAGTTAAATTTCGGCGCAAGAAGAATAAAACTACACAATCGTGAGATCAGATTTTAAAATATTGTTCGATCGGCTTTTCGATCACGAATCAACTCTGTTGACTATGGCTGTCGGCGCATTTTCTCGAATGTGAAAGTTCGCAGTCCAGGACGACCGGTAAGGTAGAATACAAGTAGAACGAACGGCATCGGCAGTTGCACAAAATCATCCTGAGATTGCCGGCTCGGTTCGGCTCGGCTCGGTTCGGACTTGCCGTGCCGAGTTGCGAAAGTTTCGCAACACGGCCATTGTTAGAGAGAATGATGTCGAAACCGCATCAATTTTAGAGGCAACGAGGCCAGAGCGCAAAAGGACTATTTGTCAGCGACAGTCAGTTGATGTTCGAAAAAAATTGCAAAGAAATTGCAATCATCCTAAAAACATGAGAATTCTGTAATATATTGAATTTGAAACTGGGAAAATTCGATAAACTGCAAATGGATTGTTTTCTATAGAAATAAAAACGAGGAATATATATAGCTTATTCGCCAATAGGAGAGAAAAACTCTCTCTCTCTCTCTCTCTGTGCTTTTAAATTTAATTCTATTTAATTTAATTGAAATAATGTATATATGTATGTATGTATGTATGTATACGCGTGTGCGCATACATACTTTCAACTTTTATTTGATGCAAGTTATTAATTTAAACGTGGATTAATTTATTTTTAAATAACATTAAATATTACCTACCAATATTACTCAAAGTAAAAAATACCTTTCGCAGATATTTGCATATTTAACGCTAAAATTTTATTACATGATTCTAGTATAATACGAAATTTTATGTAATTTACTAGTGATTGGAAAATGTTTAAAAATGAAATCATTCTAGAACATCAAAGCGAGCTAAAACTCTGAAAATTGAAATTAGATCTTGAAAATCCTAGATTGCGAACATTTTCAATCCGACCGACTATTAGGTATCTGTAACTACTGAAAGTCATGTAGTATTTATCATTTATTGTAATTATCATTCTTACATGCTAATTCTAATAATTTAAAACAGATCACTATTTTTTAATATACTGTAATTACAAGAAATGCTACGCGTTTCCGTTATTCGTCTCTTTAAATCTCAAATCTTTCGAGAAAATTTCTCATTATCTCATAAAAAAAAAAAAAAAAATGGAAAGAGTCTCCTATCAGCTTGCGGTTTTTTTTTCCTCGATAATTCTCGATAATAAATCGATATTATATGGTGCATAGATGCGCTTTGAGTGCGATGAGAACAGCGGGAACGGGAAAGGGGGTTGATAGAGAGTTGAACGCGAGGATGGATCGAGGGTTCAAGAGGCGTCCCGACGTTGCGCGTCAATAGCGTGTCCCAGAGGCGGACGTCACCACGTGTAAAGCCGCCGGGGTAACTCGAGAAGCGGGGCGAGAGGCGACAGACTCCATTTCCCGTGTAACTGACCATTCCTAATTTCAAGTCCTCTCGAGAGGATATCGCGATGTACCGGAGAGAAAGGCCTTGACGCAGCGAAAGATAAAACTATTAATTTATATTAAGATATGCGATATAATTATAATGTTTTATATTATTCATAATAATGTAGTTAAAGTATAAAGAGATAAGCATTTTAATTAATGACAATTTTTACTTGTATATTCTGTAATAATTTTTAATTTTTCTAGGGTTTAAATTATTATCCAAGATTATTTAGTAAAAACTAGCAAATATAGAAAAGGCTTTTTATATCTAATTTGTTATTCGATTTCTTTCTGAAAAATCTCGCTTATATTAATAATTTTAAACTATCGCGATAATTAAATTATACTATCCAATAAATGCTTTATATAAAGAAAATATTACGCGTTAACAATTTATAAATCTCTCGAATGAAATAGGGTATAGGCTACTATTAATTTTACAAAATTTATATAAATTTTAAACAAGTACTTGATGTCAAAGCGAGAGAAAAAAAATAACTATCCCGTTAATCAAGAGAACGCTCTTGTTGTTCGATTTGAAAGTTGACAATTCCATAATCTTTCGCAACCGCAGGGAGGTTGACCTGCGGCCGCGGGGTCAGCAGCGTTAGTCAACAAGGTACGTGTGTACAATGCGTTCATATGCTCCCGCAAGGGACTGCCGAAATAAATGCCTGTAAACAAACACTTCTTCCATGTGTTACTACCCTGGTCGTCGCTGTGACGTTCTCAAAACAACGCGCGGGACATCCATTCAAGAATTTCCGCTCCGATTACGAAAATGAATTGCGCGACATACATTGAAATATTCAAAAGAAATATTCTTCTTGTATTCTTTGCTTGAGAATTGTAATTGGAAAAAATTGGTACAAAATTAACATTATTATTTGAAATAATTAAAAAGATTTTTCTGCAAAATATAATTTTTTTATTTCCTTTTTTTTTTTTTTTTTTAGTAGGAAGAATATTAAAATAGTTAATTTAAAAAAAACTACATTGTATGCAAAGTAATTAGTATTAAATTCTTCTAAAATAAATGCACATTCTATATTGTTATATAAGGCGTACAGTCAACTTATTAATGTATCTAAATTTAAAAGGATTTTTTCTATCTAATAAAAATGATAAAAAATTATCATTTGTTTTTATTCTAAACTAACAATGAGGAAAAAAGTATACTAATTAATATAGATAAATGTCTTGGGGCATATAAATATGCAAACTAATAATTGTGCTTTCTTATCTCTCTCTCTCTCTCTCTCTTGTCATTCTAGCGGTTGGATTTTGACAACTAATTTGACATAAAAGCATCAGAGGTGACATTAAGGGGAATTCTACATGAAAAAGTAGCGTATTCTCCGATCCACAATCTGCGATGAGTATCATTAGGAGCTTTCGAGGATTTACGAGACACACCTTGATAACTTTCGGGAAAATGAAAAAGAAGGAAGAACCAAAGAAGAGCGAGGAAAGAGTGGGAGGGGAAGCGAGAGGGTGGGTGAATTTTGTGATCCCCGAGTTCGCCTCAAATATTTACGCTACGCCCGCAACAATGGGAACAATATCGGTTGCTTGGCAACCGCTCTGTTCACGACCAGTTCTACCCTTAGCGAGCACTCTCCCCCGCCCCCCTCCCCCTCCCTCTCTCCCTTCCTGCCGTCACAACTAACTCATTCTCCCTTCCCTTTTTTTCATCTCTACTCGCTCACTCTGTCTGTCTGTTTGCCTCGTTTGGTCCAATCTTCCATTTTCGCATCTCATTGACCGAGGGACGATTAACACTGTTAATTCCAGGTAAAAAAATGTGTTGGCAAAAAAAGAGGAGACTTTTGTTGATAAAGCAAATTTTTTAACAATAATAATTTTTGTAGCGAGTAATTTTTAACATAGGTCTTCTGGATTTCTGTTTAGATAAATTTTATTTTAACAGAATTATAAATCACGCGAAAATTTAGTTGGAAAAATGAAATATGTATACACAAGGTAATTCTCTTGCATATTTAATTCTTTATTTAGAAACGACGAATTAATATTATGATTATAGTAACAGAGTGAATAAAATTATAAATGGGAGAAAGACACGGACTTGTCTCTCTTAATTTATGACATCGTTACTTACTAATTAATAATTAACAACCATATATGTATATGGCGTATAATAGAAAGTTGTTTGTCATAATTATAATGCATTTTTATCTTATCACCGGAAAAGCATTTTCGCGTGTCGTAACTAAGAATTAGTTAATTATCATCTAATTTTGCCACTCGTAAATTCTTTCCTCATTTGAATTTTAAATTATGCCGATTTTGTTCTTCTGCACTAATCTCATTATCTGCCAATAGTTACATTTAAAAAAAAAAAAGGAATATGATTCGAAAAGGGAATTTTATATAAATAAAAGAACCAACTCGCTCTCTCTCTCTCTCTCTCTCTCTCTCTTCAGAAACTATCCAAAAAAGAATAAAGATGCAAATGGAGTTGGTAGCGCAAAGGTATGGCACATAAAAACACATAAATAAGGATGAGCACGACGAAATTATACTCGGTGTACGGCTAATACGCTGAATCTGAATATTCAAGATTAGAGGATGAAAAATAAGGAAACTGCGAGTGTCCAAGAAAGAAGGAGAGAACAAAACAAGAAGTCGAGGGGTTGTGCCGAGCACGCGGACGAGCGAGAGGAATGATCGGTATTCGTATATGTATGTATGTGTGTGTGTGTGTGTGTGTGCGTACACTGCGTTATACGTGTGCTCGAGTGCATTAGTGAATGAGGGGGGCGAAGGAGTGGAGAGAAATGGAGGAAGGGGGTGAAGCACGGGGGTACAGCAATAACGGGTAGGCGAGAAGAGGAGGGTACAGTGGCGGTAGAACAAGAGGGGAAGGATCAATGCCGGTTGCCAGGACAACCACGGTACCTGATCTTCCTTCCATCCATCCTGGAGCGAGTACTTCTCGCTCGATCTGACCCCGCGCGTGCTTCGAAGGTAAGAGAGAAGGGAGCGAACCGTGGATCGGGGGGCCCGTGAGAAGAGAACCCCCTCGTGAGCGGAGAGAAAGCGACTAGCCGAGTGACAGCTCGCGATTTTGGAAACGAGGATCGTAACGAGAGGTCGTCGATATTATTGTACGAGTGTTGGATTTACGTGCGTGCCATTCACACAGTCGATAAATTTTCCGATCAATTCTGGACCGATTGATTCTGATTGAGAATTTAGCAGGGAACCGGGTATAAAACCAGGCTATAAAATTGAGGTAGAAGTTGAGTGAAGTTTAGAAGAAAATTGATATAGTATCTATCAAGTAAGATTTTTAGAAGCGAAATTGTAAGGAAAAGTTGAACCAAGAGTTTGGTGAAAAATAAATAAAATTTAATGCAAGTATAAAACACACATGTATGTCAGAAAATTGATAAAAAATATGAATTAGAAAATTTCATTAGAAAATATTTATTAAAATTTGTTAAAAAATATTTAATAAAATCAGCAAAAATTTATTAAAAAATATTTATTAGAAAATTGGATACAAAATTGATAGCTATCAAGTAAGATTTTTAGAGGCAAAATTGAGGAAAAGTTGAACCAAGAGTTTTGTGAAAAATAAATAAAATTTAATACAAGTGAAACATATATATATAGTATATGTCAGAAAATCGATAAAAAATATTCATTAGAAAATTACACGAGTGATGATGATTTCTCTTTTCAAAATTTAGCAAGCATTGAAATCAAAATTGAAATTGAAAAAATATCGAACGAAAGGGAAGAGAGAAAGCGAGAGAGACGTTCCCGGGCGGGCCGGAAATTTTCTCTCGGAAATTTGCTGCAAATCGATCGATTTTCGCGAGGGAAACGATCAATATACCAGGTGGCGCGGGGGCGGAGGGTGACAAGTTGAGGGGTAGGATGGGGAAAAAGTATTCAATGTTTCGAAGAGACACGACGCGCGCGTGTTCCTGCGCATTCGGTCGGCTGGCACGAGTTTTGGCGGGTCGATGCGCCATTGTGTTGCCTCGGCGGCTGCGTTTGCTTTGTTTTCGTCTCTTTCTCTTTTTCCTTTTCGTCTCCTTCTCTCTCTCTCTCTCTCTCTCTCTCTCTCTCTCTCTCTCTCTCTCTCTCTCAATCTCCCTACTCTTCCTCATGCGTGTACAGCTTGTTGTCGATGTATTGCGCTCAGTACTTCCGCGCCCACGCTTTCCTCGAGAAGTATGTTCGTTCGAAATATATTTTACATCACCTCATCTCGATGTAAATAATCCGCAAAATAATCCAATAACTAAAGGAATAAAAGTGTCAAATATTTTACGATTTTTTGTAATTTTATTCCCGATGAAATGCAATTTCAAAGAAGATTGAGACAGATCGAAAAATCGAAGAAAAAAATCACAATAATTGTAGTAAATGAATTAGATGTATATAAATAATATGTAAAATAAATTTGAAAAGATGAAAAACAGAGAGTCAAAACAATAATTTGTGACAGATTTTCTCAATGAATCTAATCAGAATTAAAAATAAGAGATTAATAATATCAAATATATAAATGCGCAATTTTCAAAGAGAATATAGTTAATTTTAACAAAATTGTTATATTGTTGGCCTTTCGAGATTGAATACGAAATTATCTCGAGTTCTTTATTTTCATTAATCTTTTTTTTCCCTCTCCCTCTCTGGATCAGAAAAGCGATCTACAATAACGAGATAATACGACGGTCGAGAAGAAGCAACAGCTCCTTCGACGAACCAGTTTTACCTCCCACGTTAAAGGCTGACATTTCTTTTCATTCATTTCCACGCCCACATATCCCACAACTTGCGCACATATTGTGAACAAAAAATTATTCATATGCCATGAAGCTAACATTATTTTTTAATCTCACCTCATCCCGTCTAAATCTAACATTGATTTTCTCTCAAAGAAAATGTCAAAGAAGTTAATAACAAAAAAGATCAGCCATTTACAAAGTAATACAATAGAACCAAGTTATTTTATGTAGAATTTTAAAATAAAAATCTTAATAAAAAATATCTTAATTCTCTTTAAAATATTTTATACTTAACTCATATTATATTATTAAAAGAAAATATTTAATTATTATATAAATGTTAAAATTATTGAATTCCGTTGTTTAAACATAACACGATATGGTTCCAGAATATCGATAACAAAGTCTTCATTTAGCGAGCACCAATTCTGCTGATAAGACGATGGCATACTGTATTCGCGCACGCTTGCAATATATGATATCAAATTCGGAATTATTTAACTTTATTTATCATTTTCTTTTACTCTACACGATGAACAATACATTCTTTATTCACGCAATTTGATTATCCTGTGATCCGCGACGCCGCCCTCGGCTATACCGATAATTTCATCAATCGACGCACCTTGACCTGTAACGCCAATAATTTTATTCGCTTATGTACGCGCCGGGATAACCCTCTCGATTAAAAATTAACCGAAAGATTTTATTAGCCGTAAAAAAATACACTGGAATTTAGCGCTGTTCAAACTTAAATTCGTATTTAGCTTTCGTTAAATGAACTTAATTTATCAGTCAAACACTTGAACTTTAATTTATCAGCTTAATTGATATCGAACAATTGCACGTGGTCTGTAACTGTAGGTATGTTTACGATTAAAAGAATGTAATGTAAAAAAATTGAATTATTATTCAATTAATGAAAAGCAAAGCAAAAGAATAACATTTTAAAAGGTCGCATAAAGACGATTTAAAAATATGGCGATAAGCATTATTTATTCTTTTCCAGCGCTTCTAATTTCGAATTTAAAAACTCAATTAATGATAATTGCAAAACTGTTATTTTTCCAATTAGTCTTGACATTACGAATTTTCTTGTGTAGATAATATTTATAAATTATATTAATATTTCAATTCCTTTTTTTATTTTTATTTGTATTTTTTTCTTTGATAATTTATTATGTTTATAAAATTAATTAATTTTTTTAAATATTGATTTTTCCTTGATTCAAAATACAATTTATTAAGTATTAATTTTCATATATTTCTCTGAACAATTTTCCAAGTACAAATTATGTAATTACTTATGTACCTACTTGCGCAATGATGCGAGATTCTTGAGAGATTGCGCTTTGCGTAGGTGTTTTCAATTATGCACGGACCGGGCCGATTTTGCAACCTATACGTCACAACTGTTACCTGCGAGATAAGCACGCCGGAAGTGCGTCAACACCGTTATGTTTCATACTTAAAGTCACACGTCGTGCGATAAATCAGACAATTTTTTCAAATATTTATTCTGCACAAGATTGAAATGGATTACTTTCAAAATGTATAAATGGAATTCAAGCATTTTTATATATAAAAATTATAGATGTCGAATAAGCACATTGGAAAATATATTATTTTCTCTTTATTACGCAACATAAATAATATATAAATTATAATATGAATAATGAATCACAAATATGTAATGAAAAATGTCTTACTTTTAAATTGTGAAGATTATTAAGAATTTTCGCGAACACTAAATTTCCAATTTTATCGGATAATTTCATCGGATATTGCGATGACAGATTTAACGTGTAACAAAGAAACAAGAATTAATTAATTAATTTGTAAGATGGCAACTGGCCGATATCGACTTTTCTGATATCAATGCAACAATTTTATGCGCTAAAGCGTTCAGTTAATCCACAAGCCTCGCGTAATTACATTCATTATTTACGATCGTGATGCACAGGCGTTACTATGTGAATTTCTCATGACTCACGTGTTCACTTCATATGCGATAAATATGATCGTCCACGTGCATTGTGATGAGATAGATAGAGACGAATGCAACGTACAGGGTAGTGATGTCATCGATTCGAGGAAATTACAGTTTATATTAATTTTAAAACATCTTTTATACTCATTATTATTATTTAGTTTTTATTACGATATATATATATATATATATATATATATATATATATATATATATATATATATATATATCATCTCCTATTATTTATTCGTAAAATTAAAAAGATAAACACAATAAGCGTCAATCTACAAAGAGATCAATTTACAAAGAGAGACTTAAATTTTAAAACTATTAATTAAAAGCAGTTCTGTTATAGCAATATTTATAATAGTATCATTATAATCTTAATGTAATCTCATTTTCTGTAAAAAAATGATTTCCTTAAAATAATAATTTCTTTTATAAGAAAATTATAGTTGATATTATTTTACTGCTAAATTTCATAAAATTACCGCAATTTTCTTATCTAATTAGATAGTCACACAAATTCTATTATATTAATTGAAAATTATTGTACAAACAATTTTATTCGCTTTTGGAGTTATTTTATCAAAACGATATAGAGATACAGCCCTGAAATAAGGACGAGGGAAAGTCAATTTGGGTTTCTTATCATTAAGATCGAGGTATACAGGAAATTATTAATGGCAATTATGTCTTTTATCTCATCGGAAAGGTAAAAGTAACTTTCTCATTTGCCGTAAAAAATATCACTTTGAAGTTACTTTTAAATTCACAATAGCTTGATATAAATAATTTAGTTGTTTCATAGTAAAAATTCTAATGAAAAAAGTAAAGAAACGATAGACATGTATATTATAATACATTATAATATTAATAAAAAAAGGAAAGCACTCATGTCAATCATTATTCTCTTCCCGTCTTTTCATTTTTCCTGACAGCTTATAGTTTACTTTCTAATTGCATGTAATAGTATGGTTTATGCTGTCTTACTATGTATTCCGATTCAGTTACTCAGCAAAAAGTTTATCCTATTGTGTTCGATGTTGTTGAATAAATACGAATCTAAATTCTAAATACATCATTCACATCTTTATTCGCACAGCTACGTGGAAGGTAAATAAACCTTGCCGAAATTGTGATGAAAAATTAAAGAACGGAAATCCTTTATCGGATTATATCTTCGAACTCTGGTCAATATATTTCAATCGACTGTACTTCTCTACTTAAATGACAGAAATTTTTACGATGAAATCTCGTAAAACCAGGCAGACTTAAGTTTAATTTAAATCTGCCATCTTATGTAACGCTTAAAATATTGCAAACACAGACGCAAAAACACTATCAGGAATTTTCTTGACGTACTTACCCAGGTACAAACTTTACTACATGTTTATCTCGATTGCTAGATATATTTAAGACACTTTCAATATCTTTATTTTACTTTATACACCGAGCTAAACTCGACATTATAAACTTAAAGTCGGAGTATAATAAATTCGACGCGCACAAAGCTGGCGCTAGATAATTAAATATTTCTCGTGATTCAAAATCATTAATAATAATAATAATACTTTTTCTAATCCTTAATTATTAGTGAAAGAGCCTTTCGAGATACTTTTTACAATATTACTGATAAGGACAAACTTTCTTCTCTCTGCTTCAATATATTTTTGCGCTCCAAAATTATTGATATCGAAACTTTATCCTCTGCTCCAAAATATCTCGCTATTTTAGTTGCTAATAAAGAAATATTTTCTTTTCTGCTTCAAAATAGTTTCCTAATTCAAAATTATGAATGAAAAAAAAAAAAAAATCTCTCACTCTGAAATATTTTGTTTACTCCAAAATTAATAATAATAAAAGAATGTTTTCTAATGCAATCATGAAAAGAAAAAAAAAAAAAGACAAACGTATTTTTTTTTTTTTTAAGAACAGTTATTAACGCAAGCACACTCCGATCCTACGACAATATATATAAAACAATATTTTTTTTTTTCCTACAAGCTTCCTATCTCGAGAAAGAATCAAGAAACTGTTACCAACCGAGTGTCTCTATCCACGCATTTGTACAACTGCACCTGCAGAGTCCTGATGATGACAAAGTGGCACAGCTATCAGAAACCTCTTTAGCCACTTTGTGTTTCGCAAGTAACAGCATCTATACGATTAATATTATATCTCCAACAACACCTTTCTCTCTCTCTCTCTCTCTCTCTCTCTCTTTCCCTGCCTTTCTCCCACTTCTTCAAAGAATTGCTCCTCTCTATCTCTCTCACTCTCTCTCTCTCTCTCTCTCTCTCTCTTTCCTTCTCTTTCTCTCTGTCTATCTATCTCTCTTTCTCTCTTTTACTCTCTCGTCATCAGCAGCTACGCCATCGTGAGATTCCGGTTTTGAAGGAGTCACCTATTTCTCGAAAAAGGTCGACCAGGTCACTGGCTGGTCAGAAAAGTTAAGGAACTCACTTGCACTCACCGGTTCGCCGACGAGCGTCACATCTCCGCGTCGCTGAAGATGTTGCTAGTTGCCGCCTTTCTTCTTCTCGTCGTAATGGTGATTGTCGTCGTGCTGACGATTCCCTTCCGCACTTCGGAGTAATCCGATTAATCAGATTCCCCCTCTGTTGTCTGGATATGATATCACAACAGCGTCGCAATGGACAAAGCCATCTTGATGGGGGCACGCACGCACAAACGGCACGATCTACTTCTGATCGTGACGATCAGGTCCTCTTGCCAGCACTGGAGGCGACCGAATGAGAGACCAGCATGATGGTAGACCAGCATGGCTTGATGGCGCCACCAGACGATTGCTGATCGTTCCCCCACACTGCTACTTAACGTACGGTTATCACTTGCGAGAAGAGTTTGATAAATTTTTTGCATACCCCTTTCTGAAACAGCCTAGCACCCGACGTCGACCAAGTCCATTTACGGGATTTCAAGTGATATTTTTGACAGCAATCATGACGCAGATAGATAGTCGGAGACCTTGAAGAGTAGCTTGCGTCTACAAGCGGCAAGTAGCGCCACTTCAGAGGCGGCAATTTTTGAAGTTGGAGATAAGTTGTTATTTTGCTTGGAAATAAATTGACCAAAAAAATTTCTTTTAATCGAAGTCATAAAGATGAAGTACATATGTATAGAATGTATCATCCTTCATAAAGAACATTGCGAGATAGCGCTGTCCTTAATTAAAAATTTTGCGTGGCACTTGCTTGAAAAGCAAGTTAAAGATAATTAAAGTAGCGTCTTGAAAAGAGAAAAATAGATAATGATAACAACTGCCATTGAAAGATAATATATCAATGAAAAATAGACGCCTAATTGGAAATAAAAATTAAAAAAAAAAAAAATAAAGCAGAATATAAAACCAAATTTAAATAAAATCCAGAGACAATTAAAATAAAGTAAACTATAAAATATGATAATCCTGATAATCTCACGCTCATCGGATATTGAATTCTTTTAAATAGATTTTATTTTGAGAGCACTAAACAATTATTATCTACACTCTACAACAAGTATATCTTTCGTTTTTGAGAGACGCTACCTCATTCTTACTTTTGTCTCGAGAAATGACTGCGTTGCGAAAAAAAAGGATCGCACGATATTTCTCACAAATAGCACAGTAAATAGTTTTCTTTTTTTTCCAATCTCACATGTTCTTTCTCTTTCTCTTTTTCCATCGCGCTCGCTTGCCCATTCGCTCCTCGAAGTAACTAAATTCTTACTGTGGCACATTGTATATAGTAGATTCTTAAGTATATAAATAAGTCGTAAGTCGATGCCTCGTTTAGATTATTAAATATATATATGTATATGTGTATATATATATATATACTGTATATGTGTATATGAATATTCAATATATCTTTATGTTGTATATAGACTAGAACTCCTCGACACGTATCACATACTAATATTGACTATCGTGTTTCTGGACGAGACTTGAGAACTCTTCGTGTCCCAAGTCCTGGCGACGTTTTCGTCCTTCTGGCCTTCTACTTCGAAAACCGAGGATTCTGATGATTGAATCGTGTATGTATATTTTTATCTTTGCAAATTTTACAACTTTGTTTATTCGAATCTTTCAATGCTAAAGTGATTACATAATCGGTCTTCCGCGATCGAAATGCTATCTCTGCGAGATTGTCAGAGAGACGAAAACGCGCCATCGTCTTATTGCTGTATCATTGACTTTACGATCGTGACAGTATCAATTGCTTCTTATAATCGCTAATACTTTCGCAATACTTTCGCAGTAACTTCGTCCTTCATTTGGACTTTAAGATAAATTTGAATTAACTTTTTTAATCGAAATGTCACTGGAAATTATCATATATATTACTTCTTTCCGTTGAAAAAACTTCCTTTTTTATGTATTTTAATTAATTCTTATCTTTCACTGTTTCTTTAATTATTTTGAGTATTATCTCTTCTGTTTACTTTACTTGACTTTATTACGCATTTTGTTACGGAAAAAAATAAAATGATGTGTAATTCGTTCTTTCGCGTTTTGATTTTTAGATAAATATATAAATTATTTACCATTTAAATAAGGGATGTTAATCCATCCCTTTTCCTCTGGAAAAGTTAATTTGCGTTTCAATAGTACTCTAATAATTAATACTTTCATATAGCCAAAGGCATTTCCACTTTCAAAAGTGCTCCTTAAGAGATTCTCGTACATCTTAGATTATCAATCTTAGACTTAGGCCTGAAAGATTTGCAAATACTTAAAATCTTCTCCTCTCGCTATTCTATCGCATTTTATCATATTTAATTCTGTGGCTCGTATTCTCCCACGATCGATTTACGTTTTTTTTCACGAGCGAAAAAAAGTAGGAAGAAATATTTGATTCTTCAATTCGACTCTCCGCTGGCGACCGTACCATCGGTCGGAGGACCGGTCACGATTTGAGGATCGTTCGTAGGAAGTCCTTGCATCTCCTGTACCCCCTGGAATAGCTTGCCGGGGAATCCCTGCAGAAGATCGTAGGAGACTGGGGTGGGCGGTAGGGCGGTGGTGTGTGCATGGGGTGATTGCAGAACGGCTATCACTCTGCGGAGCTCGTCCAGCGCGTTGCCTAAACGATTAATTTGTCATTAATTAATTAAAACCTTATGATAAACTTTATAAAAATTTTACGATACATTTTGGATACTTTATTAGATACTTGAAACCTGTAACTTAATTTTGTTTCTTTCTAGAGATTATTTAAAAAATTTTATATATTAAAATTGTAAATAGTAATATCTCGCGCGTTAAACATCCTCATTACCTTGCATAAGGATATAATTTTTTGCCAGGAGAAGGGTGGCTATTTTCGATAGCTTCCTCACTGAAGGACTGTGCGCGTAAGGAATGACAGAACGAAGTTCGTCTAGGGCGTCGTTCAAATCGTGCATCCTTCTACGTTCGCGCGCGTTAATATTCAATCTTACGCTCTTTCCTTGACGAGTCGTCTTCGATTTCGGTGGGCAGTTTAATCGCGAGCCTGTTGGTCTGAAAAAAAAATTATATGCGTCAGAATTAATAATTATATACGCATTTTATTGGATGTTTCTTACAAAAGTATATTTTATTCAATTATTTTATTATGTATGTACATCTTTTTTCAGTTTTATATATGCAATTTCGAATTGAATTTTTTTTAAGTTATTTTCTTTATGTAAATTCTCAAGTGACTTTATTTTTTTTCTTTAGCTTGAAAAATTTTAAAACGTAATTAGATTCAAAGTAAACCTCTCGTCCGGTCGATTTTCATCGGACAACGCGCTGGAGGAAGCGTGCGGTTGCGGTTGTTGTTGAAAGTAAAAGCCACCGAGACCCACGGCACCTAACGGAGTCCTTCGTCCAGGTGCACTCTGGGTGTGTTCCGATGAATAGGCCGCCGGTGGACCCGAGACACCCGGATGTGAGGCCCCTGGTGTCGAATATACGGATTCGAGGGCCGCTGCCGATTGTGGAGGCAGTGGATGCTGAAACAGATATTTTTCTGTCATTTCTTGTGTTACAATTTTAAATATATATATATATATATATATATATATATATATATATATATATATATATATTTCTCATGTGTTTTACAATTATTACTTACAACGTTACGATGCTCCCAGGCCCAGGTTGGGTGCGACGCTGTGCGTTGCCAGGATCCTTGTTGCAGATGCGCCTCCGGCAGACCTTCCCTGCGATCGTCGTCCTCTGTTGAGCTGCTCTCGCCGTCGTAGGATCTCATCCTTCAGTCTTTCGATTTAACTGGCAAATTTTTCCCCTCCTTTCTACTCAAGCCCTATATTTACAAATTCCAGTTTTGCATTTTTTTTTTTTTTAAATAAAATCCTGCATTGCGAAATTATTTTCATCGACAAAATTTTTTTTATCTTGTAACTCCTCGCACTTTTATAAATAAATTCAAAATGTCGATTGCATCGCGTAAGTTGCTTTATTTGATGAAGTTATTTATTTTCACATTTCTCGCGAGAATAATTTCTCTCTCTTTCTCGCTGGAATTAATTTTATTATTGCAGTTTTTCCATTCCCAAATTTTTCGCATATTTTCATTTTCGCAAATAAATTCTCAATCTCGCACGAATCTATTTCATACGAATGCAATTTTTTACGAAATTTTTGCACATTTTGCAAGGTAAATTCTTGCTTCGCACGATAAATTTAATTTGTGGAAATTTGTTCTAAATTTCATCTACATATTCATGTTCTCGATCTCTCCGAATAAACTTTGATTTTCTCATTTTCGCATTTTATTAACGAGTACCAACGCCATTCGCGGGGCGTCATCGGACAGTCTAACGCAATCAATAGCAAGTGGAACACTTACCGACGACGATTTTTTTTCCCAGCCCCCGCGCGTTTCCCCGCGGGGTGCAGAATAGCGGCGATCAGCAACGCTTTCCGCGCATCAGCGCGCAGCGCCAAATGATCATCCCTCCGTCCGTGCTTTTCCGACGACAGTCACGGACAACCGTCGGATTTTGAGGAATCCCGATCGCAGGGGGTTGCCTGAGCCTTTTATTATCCCGTTACCAAAATCACTCAGAGCCGATCACAGCCATTTTAATTCGGCAGAAATCCGAGCCTCGATGACCAATATGGAGAAAAATCTCGCGGACCCTTCGGAAATTTTTTTCCATCCGCAGAGCCTTTGTTCTACGGGGTGTCCGATCGTCTTAAAGATCTCTCGTCTTTCGATAGTGGTCGATAAATTCGCCCTTGACAAAATTATCACGTCCGAACCGAAGCACATCGGGGGCACACACGCGTCTCCTTCGTTGTTTGGCAGGTCCTGCGCAGGAGGGAGCGCAACCCCTAAATTAGTTCGGCCGCCGTATACAAGGGTGCGCCCGTTGCGAGCGAGGGATGCTGCGCTGGACCCATCGGCTGGCGTACCCTGGCGGGTCAGCTAAAGATCCTCTACGAGCGTATCTTGTTACCATCGGGAAAGGAAACTCGTGTCTAAGAGAAGCAAGAGAAGTCGCTAGTTGCCGGATATAAATATATTTTACGCAAAGAGATGCTGCGTATTTTGTCTTAATTTGTAATAAAAATTATTATCTTGCATGAAAATTCCTCGACGATAAAGGAAATGCTTTATTAAATTAAAAAAACTGTTGAAGAATAGATAATTATAAAATTAATAATTAAGATAAACAAGATAAAATAAATTATCGATTTAAATTTGTCGAGGAGAATTTTGCTCCAAAATTGCCAAATGATTTTTAACAAGAAAATGCGTACCGTGCTTAGGGAACAATTATCATCATTATTAATAATTAAACTATTTAATTGTACATACATGATAATAATTCTAAATGTAATTAAAAATTATGTAAATACAAATTTATTAATACAATTAATATTTAATAATGCAAGTGGAGTAGTCTTAACAACACTTATTATATAATTATTTTATTAAACATATTTATTCTGTCATATATATTAAACACACACACACACACACACACACACACACACACACACACACTATATTTTTTTGTTTCTTTATTTTATATTTTATTGTCAAGTATTACATATTTATTGTTGTATTAAGCAAGAGATTTTCAATTTCTAATTCTTCTTTAAAAAATTACCATCAATCTCTTGTCACAATTTTAATAAATTTCATATTCGTTTTTTTTCACAGTACTCTTTGCTTCGTTTGATTTATCATATGCCATGTTTACAAACCGTACATACGTTGTCGTTGAATATGATTAACGGAGACGCGTTAGCGCGTGGAAAAATACCACGAGCATCGCGGGGATCCCGAGACAATTCGGCGACAATCATTCTCTTGCATTTTATTTTGCGTGTAAATTATACCTTCCTCCTCCTTTGTTTTACCTAATATGAACGAAACTGTAGTTAGTAAAATTTAATTTAATTTAATAAGTATTGGGCGAGAAAGAAGAATAAAATGTAAACATTTTTTTTCTCTTTCCAACCGCAAAAATATAAATAATTTAACACGTACAAATGTGTGTTTACATATATCGAATAGACTTAGATTTTTGTATCGTAATTTCCCCTGTAACATGACGGAGAGCGAAAGGGTTAAATTATTACGCGTCAATGTGCTTTGTTCGCTCGCGAGATACGCGCGAGATCTTTCTGGGTCGAGCAGCATCCATAGTGCCGGAAGATTTATCGTTTCCTTCGCACCGAGAGATATATCCCGAGGTTGCTCGAAAATAATTGCAAGCGCATTTGTTTCGAAATACAGTGCAAAATTGATGACTTCAGCAATCCAAATCCATTAATTAAGAAAGAATAATACTACAAATGATTCATTGATCACAGAGGGTTATCTCTCTTTCTCTCTCCATAAAACTTTATACGTCTTTTCCCAAAAATATTTATAGTTTTCGAAATCTTTTTCAACGAGCAAATATAAAACAATTACATATAAGTTTGAAGCTTTATCTTATAACAACGTATTGCTTATTTATTTTAAACGCAAGATATTCCAAGATATATTAAAGATTTTAAAGATAAAGTACTGTTGTCATCATCTTTGACCACATTATTATAAAATAGAATTATTTTCACGATTGATTCACTTTTTAATATTGCATTATGTATTTATTAAAATTTTAATTACATTCTACTCTTTATGAACTTGAAGCAACACGGAGAGATATAGTTTTAAAATAGTCAAACGTTTATTATTGTTTACTTATTTTCTTGTATATTTACATTGTTTCTCTTGATGTTACGCATTTGCAACACATAAATTTCACGCAGAACGAAAGAAATTACGCAGAGAGAGAATTAAACGCAGCTGTTATCGTGCTTGATAACGTTATCAGGAAACAGGTTCTGTCCCGATTATTTCCGAGCGGAAGAACGCGTGTCGAGGAGCGGTCGGAAGGAAAGCTGAAGGAAAACCGAGAGGGAAAAAGGATCTCTCTCGCATACGCTTACGCATACACACGCGTATCTACCGAGCGTACCGTTCGGCACGTATAGATCGCGAATCCGATGACAGAGAAGGAGAGCGAGAAAGAGAGAGAGAGAGAGATATAGAGAGAGAGAGAGAGAGAAGGAGAGAAGGAGAGAGGGTGGTGGTCGGCGTTCGGGGGTGGTTTTCGGACCGACGGGCGGTCCCGAGTCCTGAGGGATGAGGGACGACGAGGGTTGCCAAGGCAACCCTCCGTGCCAACCAGCCTCGGCTTACTTTAGCCCGCTCTCGCGATCAATACAGCATCCCCCGGCGAGCTCCCGGACCAAACGCACCCCCCCCCCCGTCCCTCCCCCGCCGCTCGCCCGCCCGTCCCGCCGCATCATCCCTCCGCGCTTCTCGCGGAACCTTTCTCCGCTCCTTCTTCTCCTTACGTGCCTCTCCATGTGCGCATTACCGTCGACCATCACAAACCAACCCTCTCGCGTCTTCCTCCCCCCCCCTCATCCCTCCCTTCCTCCCTTTCTTCCTCGCCTTCCGTCATCTCGCGCTTGCCTCCCTCTTCGTTTATCTTCGGATATCTCTCTTCTTCGTTCTTGCTCTCTGGCTTTATTTTTCCACCCTTATCCTTATCTTTCCCGATGAATTTGTCTTGAAAAATCTCATTTTATATTATAGCCTTGTGTTTATGATGCTTTTGATTTTGTTTATTTACGAATTGCTTTGTTATTGTTTACCTCGACTTTTTAACTTTGATTTAGTAACAAGAGTCAGTCAAGGCAACATTTAATTCTCCAAGTTTAACTTTTTGATATAATATTATCATAATATGTGTTTGTAGAATATAATGTATAAATGTAATCACACACATATCTGAACAAATGTGTACATATTACTTTATATATACCTAAAAAAAATTTAGTCACATAGAAATTAGGAGATAAATATCGAAATATTATTTCTTATATTTCGCATGGCAATAAATAATTGATTAACACATTTTCCATTCATATAGCACTATTCATATAGAATTTGATAATTAATTATTAACAGTGTCGTGTAAGATATTTTAAGATTTTTAGCAGAATACCTCAGCTTATAAGTGAAGCGTTTTCAAAATCTTATCTCATTTTCAACCTTACTGTCAAAATTAACTCTCGATAAATGGTCGTTTATCAAGGAAGAGAGAGAGAAAGAGAGAGAAAGAGAGAGAGAGAGAGAGAGAGAGAGAGAGAAAAAGGGAAAGAGAGAAGGAGACATACGTTAAATAATTAATCCAGCGATTCGATTAACACAAGTCCTCGCGATATTCTCGCTAAAAGATCTAGGACGCAATTAATTTTAATTAGACTGTCGCGGCTTTTATTTAAAGGGAGAAGAGATAAAAAGACAGAGAAACAAATAAATAAAATTTGGGATTTCCCTCTTGCTTGTATTGCTAGCTCTCTTTCCTCCACCCTTTCCTTCTCTCTCTCTCTCTCTCTCTCTTTCATTTCCTTTTTCCTTCTCTCTAGCGCTTTGCATTTTAATTGCATTTTGGTACGCGGCCCGTTTTGCATGTTAAAGCCGACCGCGAGGCCACTTATTGCGACGAGGGGGGGACGATGATGGGCGATGTCGCAAGGGGCGCGGTAGAGGGGAAGGGGAACAAAGGCGGGCACGGGATCTCGTCGTTGTCGTCGTCGTCGTCGTCGTCGTCGTCGTCGTCGTCGTCGTCGTCGTCGCCTCCGGCCCGGCTCGAATTTGGTCCACGGATCATCCCGCGAGCGAGCGAAACCGAGGCTGCCTGCCGTCCGCTATCGACAGTTTTCCCAATCGTATCCGTTCCGGAGAATATTTCCCCCCTCCCCTCCCCCTCTCCCTCTCCCTTTCCCCTCGCCCGCTCTTTCCCTTTCTCCCTCTAGCCTTTCCCCCCTTTCCAACCCTCATCGACATTGGGTGTCGCCGTAACCGAAGCGATGCAATGTGTATCGCTGCACGCGATGCAAAAATCATTATGCAAAATGGGATGAATTTTGTTTTTGAGAATCGAAAATCATCCCGGCGATTATTCTCTTTTACAATTAACGATTTAATAAATTAATTAATTAAATTAGCTTAACGTTAGAGTAAGCAAATTAGAATAATTTGGATTAAATTAGCGCGCCTGTAATAAGATTTTCTATATGAATTATAATATGATAATTTATAATGTGTTTAAGATGAAAAGCTTGTACGGGAGATTATAAAAAAGTGCGAGGGCTCTAACTGATTTCAAAATAATTAGATCAATAAAGATCAGGATTTATTATCTCTCGACGCGTCGTAAATATAAAAATCAATAATACTACTTGCACTTTATGATTTTACGGCCGACAGAGAAAGGAGAGGCGAAGCGCGTCCGCTCGCGTTTCCTCGTCCGTATTTCAACGCTATAATATCGTAGAAAGATCCGGTTTGAAAAATGAAAGGACCGCGATGAGACTCTCGTCGAGTCAGCGATATTTATCTTCGATCAAAAACAGCTGAATCGAAATAACATCGAATTAAAATGATGCTATAGGCAGGATGGCGGAAGCTGTTAAACTGAAAAGGGTAAAGGGCGAGGGCGAAGGAAAATCATTTCCAACGTTCAATTTCAACGTTAATTGATGATGCCGAGTCGCTCGAAAGTGGCCAATCGATTCGCAGGCTCACTTTCCCACAGAATTTTCCCACCCCGGATCGGGATTATCCTGGACTGCGTAAACCACGGCTACGTGACAATTGTACGATCAATTTTGCGCTGGGGAAATACTACAGAATAGCGGGGAAACTACGCAGACACTACAGATGTAAAGTTTTAAGAAAAACGAACGGACGTAATTTTTTATTTTCACAAAAAAAAAAGGAAGAAAAAGAAATATCTTTCTTAACGTATTATTAAACA
Organism: Anoplolepis gracilipes; assembly: GCF_047496725.1. NCBI lineage: Eukaryota > Metazoa > Arthropoda > Insecta > Hymenoptera > Formicidae > Anoplolepis > Anoplolepis gracilipes. Next base: position 1,540,358 of record NC_132984.1, on the reverse strand, counting down.
CTAAAATTATTGCCTTTATTTTTTTCCGAATAAAAATCTCATTAAGTAACATTAACGTTCAAAGTTTTATACTCTTAAGAATGAAGGATTTAATTCAGGGAGAAAGGAACTTTTAGAGAGCGATATCCTGCGTCGAGGGAACGCAAGGAGACACTCGCTTCGTCATTTTTCTCGTAAATTCAACGACATGCGGGGAGGAGTAAAAAAAAAAAGCTTCTTGACGGGAGATTAACGAAGAAGAGGGACAAGAGGAGAGGGTGGAGAATGAGCTTCGTTCTTACTACGTTTCTCCTAGCGCTCCGCTCTACCGAGGAAAATAAGGACGCAGGATCGGAATCTTGAATTACGCTAATCGAGTTCTTCGTCGTCCTGTCGGACGACGCGCGCCGAATCCTCCTGGATATCGCCAGTTATTTTCAGCTCTGAAAAACGCCGAGAAATAATGAGAACACTTCTCTGCGAAGGACAATTTATTGTGAGCTTTTTTTTATTCTTTCAAGGACACGCGGGAGAATAGGGAGAGCGCGTTCCGAACATTTTCGTATGAGATATTATAGCGAAGGCATGTTCGCCAAATAGATCCTGGATATTATTGGACGGTACATATCGGCCAAGACACCATTGATCGTGGCGTATTTTAGTTTCCTCAGATCTAGTTTAATATATAATTTTTAGATAGCTACGTAAAGATAACAAAAAAAAAAAAAAAAAAAAGAGAGAGAAGAGTTTATAGATTTTTAACTGAATTTATATTAAATTTTTTATTTAATATAGGTATTAGATACATATTAAATATATATAGATATTATTAGTAAATAAATATAGGTGTAGATAAGTTTAGTGACATACAAATTTATTGTAGGCTTTAAGTCTGTATTAAATAAATATTTTATTATAGATAATTACTTGTGTGTATGATAAAAACCTATATAAATCTAAATATAGATATAAAAAATAAATAATAAATAAAATAAAGAAATATAAATATTTATAATGTAAAAATATATTCATTATATTAATTAAAAAGAGATCGGTAATAGAGTGTATGATTAGTAAATTATTGTTAATCATGTGGTGTTAAATTTTTCGCAAAGAAGGCAAGAAATACAACTTTTTTCATGCGCGACATTTTCGCAAATTTAATGATTTTAATAATCTTTGAATCTGCATCTTTCCGTCAGGCATTCCTTTCCCGTAGAGAGAATGTGTTTATCTCGCTGGAAATTCTGATTTTCACAGTCACGACGTGTATTTTTCCTCGCCGTGTGTCCTCCGACGTACAGTTCCTCATTACATATTTCCTCAGCGTGAATTTTCTCATCGCAAATTTCTCGTTATGCATTCTCGCGGGGCATAAATTTTCTTCGTCATGCATTTTCTCGTCGCGCATGTTTTTACATTACTCTCGGCGTACTTTTTCCTGACAAGTTTTTCATCGCAGATTTTCTCATTGCGTATCCAGTTATTTTTCACGTTTGCTGTTTTTGCCCACCTTCTTTTCGCGTTTTCCTTTCCCTCTCTCTGTCTCTCTCTCTCTTTTTGCCATATATGTACACTTCCTCATCATGCATCTATTCAACGTCAACTTTTTGACAGCTCTTTTTCTATTTTCCCGACACGCGAATATTCCGGTGAATTTTCATTTCTCCTCGTGGTATCGTACGTTTTCTTCGTCACGAATCTTTCCATTTTGTTCGTTCCTTTACCGCAAGCGAGAAACAACGAGCACCCCTCGCTGCATCCGCGAGGTCCACGAGCGGAAAGGCGAAAGGGAGGGCGGGGGAAGGGGGGGGTCAGGGAGGGAAGAGGGAGAGACAGAGAACGCGCGACGCGCAAATGAAATTTAATAAAATTTCAAGCTCGCTGGTCGCGCTCTGGTCGAACGTAGTAGTACGTTATATACTTTCACGGAGAGAGAGAGAGGGTGGCCGGGTCCGTTGGCGGTCACCATGGCGACGCAGCATCCCGTGACGTCACTGCTCCATCGATCTGCGCACCCCTCTATAGTTATCGCCACCAGCACCGACATAGCCCGCAGCCACCGCCGCACACATCGCCGGCGTCTCCCTCTCGCCTTCTTGGTATCTATAACATCCCTTTCCTCTTTCTCTATTTTTTTTTTCCCTTCTCTTTAGCTCATTACTTTTAACTAATTATGAGACTTTTTACATATTTTATTTCTATGCTGCCTTATTTCTCGGGAAATCCCGCTGGAGATTAAAAGCGCTTTCTATAAATGTTCCCTTTCTCTCTATCTCTTTCCCTCATGGGTGTTTCAACCCTTAATTTTGCAGCTTCGGTGTGTTCGTTTTTTTTTTTGTTTTTTTCTTTTTTTTTTTTTTTTTTTTTTTGTATAAATTTATATATATTATTAATAAAAAGATTAGTGTCTAAAAATATTGTAGTCTGCGCTTTTATGAAATATTACTTATTTTTTATATATATATATATGAGGTACACGTGTATCAAGATAAAACGTATGTTTGTTATAGATTCTTTCTTTCAAACACATGCTTAATTTATATCATATTGTTATATTTTATTTTTTATACAATACTTTTATTGTTTTCTTTTCTCATTTGAATGAACCTTATGTAATAATATCTTCTTTACTTTCTTTCTTTCTTTCATATATTTTTATATGTGACATATGTTCTTATATTTTTACCCAAACAATAAGCTTGTAAAAGCGTATAAATAGTTTCTAAATAGATTTGCTTTTATCATTAATGTATGTTACATTTTAACGATTTTTTTCTCACTTTCATTTAATCCTTTTTCGCTTTGCATTTTATATTTTATATTCCTGGTGCTACGAATGTTTACACGAACACATTTTTATCTTACTTTCAATTAATCTACCCCGTTGCTTTTCGAAGCAAACGTACACACACCCTTTCTCTCTCTCTCTCTCTCTCTCTCTCTCTCTCTCTGTCTCTCTCTCTCTCTCTCTCTCTCTCTCTCTCTCTCTCTCTCTCTCTCTCTCTCTGGGTGTATCATCCGCGATTCCATAAATATAAATAAATGCATTTCCTCCCTCTTTCCCTTGCTCTCACTTCCTCTTCCGCTCGCGGCAATCCATTACTCTTCCCCCTTCGAAGCGGAGGCACGCGTGCACTCACGCGAGCGGTTTGTACGCACGCACGTACGCACAAATGCACGCGAGGAAAGTGAGTAACCTTGTTGATGGCCGACCGGCCGGTGGATGCTGGATGCTGGCACCTTCGGGTCTATCTTCTCTCCGGAGCAACGGCCAGGTGAAAGGGAGGACAAGGGAAGAATCGATCGATACCTAAAGATACACGTGTTCTTTTCCCGAGGCTATCGATATTATTTGATATTCAAGAGTCAATGGTACTTGTAAAGTAATATTAATTATTAACGCGTATTAAATAATAATATTAAGCAAAAAAGAAATATGCTATAATTATTATTAAAAAATCTGAAGATATATAACTAAATAAATGTATAAATGATGCATAAAAAATACACACATATATATATATATATATATATAATAGAAAATATATAGATACAATTTTCTTTTATATAAATACAATATATAAATAATAAAAGCAAATGATATCTACAAAAATATTATTTAACGAAAGAAAACCGACATTTTTATATTGATATTTTGATGGATCAGCGGAATCAGCAATGTTAAGTTGTTCGATATTTCGAGTTTCAAAATATCAGTTGCATCCCTGGATTATCAGAGTTGGAGGGGAAGAAAAACGAAGAAAAGAGAGAGAGAGAGAGAGAGAGAGAGAGAGAGAGAGAGAGAGAGAGAGAGAGAGAGAGAGAGAGAAGGTAGATACGCCGGATCAGAAATGGCAGCAGCCCTTATTTCTGCAACTCTTCGTCCGGTGCACCCTTCGGCTGCCGGATCGCATTATCGATCGATGGATGGATGAGGTGGGGTGGGAAAGGGGAAAAGGGCTCGTCCAGCGTTCGTACCCCCTCGTCGCCTCGCGGCCTTCTCGCCGTTTCCCCTGTTTCTATTTTTTTTTTTTTTGTTTCTCTCTCTCTCTCTCCCTCTCTTTTTTCCTCTTTCTGTGTTTTCGCCCCCTTCTCGTTATCCTCTTTCAATTCCCTTTCTCTCTTTCTCTTTTCTCTTCCTTCTCCTCAGTTTTCGTTATTTAATTAAATCCTCTTATAATGAAAAGGATGAGGGTACTGCAAGAAGCGCGCTTCTTCCTCTTCTTTTCACGGGTCACCGAAGCAGCCATGCTCGTGCGAGACAGAACAACGGAATGATAATGAGAAGCACGTGGAAACCGCGAATAAAATGGGGTAGGGAGGGGAGGTATGCTTTTCAGGGGAGTGTGAATTGAAACTTTTGTAAATAGAGATTAATAATAAAGAAAACGTCTAAATGAGTCTATCAAGAGTGCGATTGCGTTCTTGGCGTGAAAGAATTTTGATAGGCTAGATAGGGTGTAAGAAACGGACATTCCAAAAAAAAACCCCCTTTTCAGAAGTGTGACAGAATGTTATTTTCTCGAGTGTTTCTCTTTCCCTTTAGAGCGGCGATAGAGGCAACGATAGACCTTTCTTAACCATTTCACCCCTCATGCCATCCGGGCGTAGGGGTTGCTGGCCTCCGGCAAGTTCCAGCTGATCCCGAATTTTATCTCTCCCTCCTGGACCAATTGCGGGGTGGGAGGTCGGCGTCCCGATGGAGCTAGACTGTGTGACGCCGTGCAGTCTCGGGGTGGATTTTCACCGTCGGAACAACACATTTGAGAGTTGCACGCTACCGTCAACTCCCGCGTGACTCCTCGCATTCCATGTGGGGGAGTTAGAGAAAAGGTGAGCGCCCTGACGATCGAGCATCGATCTCGATGTAAATGAGATCGCATTAAAGGTGATCTCGAAAAGTGTGTGTAAAGTTTTATAGATTACATAAATTATAATATTATTTTATCTGCATGTACGATATATGTATGATATCTTTAATACAGTTTTATGTATAATTTCTTTTTTTATGGTACATATCGCAAATTTTATTGCTTTTATTTCTATTTAATATATTTGTATAACGTATGTTTTGCATTTTATATGTATATATAGTTTTATATACAAAAATGATTTCTTATGAAAAAATTTATTATTGCGCATAAGAAATGTTTTTTTTTTCTAATTTTCATATTATGTTATTTAGTATTATAAAAATCCAGACGATGATCCCGATCTTTCCCTCTGATCGCGGCAGCATCCCCCTCTTCCCCCCCCCCCCCGCTGCCCTCGTTTGTGTGTACGCACAGCTCCCGCGCGTACGTCACCCCTTTGTTGCGAGAAGGTTAATCAGAAAAAGAGCGGACCGGCCGATATACTCTTTTATTGATTCCGGCCGAATGTTGGGCCCCGAATGCAGTCTTGACAGTCGGCATCGGGAAGCGGCGAGAGAGGGGATACAAAGGGGGAGGGAGAGGGTATATAGTGCATGGGAACTACCGAAATTGGAAAGGCAATAAGGGTGTACCGAGAGTGCACCTCTATCGCTTAACGGGGGTTGCCTAGCGACCCCAGCATCCCGTTCCCTCCCCCCTTCCCATCCTCTCTCTGTCTCTCTGTCTTCCCTTCTCCCTCTCGCTCGCTCCTTCCCGCTTTCATCCCTTCGCAATCCCCTTCCTGTTTAACCGCCAGCGTTCTCCTCGCTGCATCTCGCCGTCCACTTCGCTTTTTTTCTTCCTTCCTCTTCTTCCCTGCTCTTCGTGCGCGTATATCTGTATACCACGGGATACCGATGCTCTCTTTTTCCCTCGACGTCCCCCTCCCCTCCTACTCTTTCCCCTAGCTTTCGTACTGCCGTCTCTTTCGCTTCTTCTCCGAAGGAGCCTCCGGGCTTTCATCCCACTAGGAGCTACCGCTCCTCTCCCCGTTTCTTCATCCCCCGCCACGACGTAGCTTGCGAGGATATATCCGCTTCCTTCTCGAGGCAAACGTCGCTCACTTTCCGCACCTTTTCAGTCCTCGCATTCGAGTCTTCCGATCCTCCGTTCTCTCGTCCTCCCCGCGGTAGCTTCCCCTCCTCTCCGTTGGAAGGGTATAGCTTCGGAGGCCGTGGCCCGAATTCTATCGACCCGTGGCATGCCACGCCACGCCACACGCCACTATCAATAGAGAGAGAGAGAGAGAGAGAGAGACACAAAGTCCTCAGCTTCATTCAACCACCCCTTGGAAGACTGGCGCGCGCTCGAAAGATTGCTGCTACGCACGTGTTGCGGGCCCCGAAACTTGGCCGAGTTTCATTGTCGAATCGAACGAAACAAGGATGGGAAAAATTAACAGACCTCATGTACGCCTTCTTCGTCGGTCGTTCTTAATCTGTCATTTTGAAAAGTTTGTCTACAAATGTTTCGGTAAAAATCATATTAATAACACCAATGTGATCAAATAACGATAATGAAATAAAAATAAAATGATATAATATAAAGACATTGAAAAAGGAAATAAAAATTTTATTAATTACTAATGTATGAAACATAAACAGAATAGTCATTCTTTTCATCTGCAGCTTCTCTCATTATTTCTGCTATTTTATATACGTTGTGATTATAAAATGTATCAAATCTCTTTTATAATAAGATTATGCAAATTGCATTACATCATTAAAATTTTTTTATTATATATAAAATTTTATTATGTATAAAAATATCATTTCCTATGTCTAAAAAAAATCTTATAAAATTTTCCATTTAAAAATTAACTAAAAAAAGATAAATTGAGAAATGTTAGATGTGTCTATCTATGGGATTAGCGCGATTTAAAAATCAAAAATGGGTCAAATGAGTACCAATGGTACAGCGAGCTTAAAATAGGAAGTCACTGTATTCCGAGCGATAACTCGACAATCGGGATTTCATCGAGTTTCGATTTTAGACAGAGATAAATAATCCTACGTGACAGACGGGGTATAAAAATTCGACTGTCGATGAAAATCGGCAGAGGGACCGGCTAACGGTGAGGTATGAGATTGGCTGAAAATCCCGGGGGCCAATTCTTTCTAGCCAGACGGACTATCGTCACACACATCGTGTCGTTCACTGAGAGAGCCGGCTCGATAACGGCTTCGACAATTTAATTTAGATATAAAAAATAATCCCTTTGATTCACGACGTTCGCACTCTCTAGCGAGCGAGAGCTCTGGAAATCCGCCAATCGGATTCATGGAAACTTCTTTATGTCGCGGAACTTTTTTGTGCTTTGAAAATCATCTTGATTCAATCTGTTTCAGATCAGTCCGGTTTATTATACGGGATACTTTTTAGCCACACATTGGGAAAACGCGACGACACATTTCGATGCTGAGATTTATTAAAAATTAATTTATTTTCAATTTGAATACTTTTATATTATTTATTTTATCAGCTATTTACGAAATTTATTTATATAACGTTATCTATTTCTATATCTTAAATTTATTCCGTGTTAATTTTACGATTTCATTGTATTTTACTAGAATTTTATACTTACAATTAGAAATCCAGCCGTCATCAATTTCTCATGCGTGCATATTTTAGCATTTTTCTCTGTCTATAGATTTTTATTTTATGTAATATATTTACATGTTACATATAATTTATTCTTCTCTTTTTCTGATTAGTTTCTTCTTTCCTAAGAAGTAATATAACTTTTTCTTATTGCTATATCGATCATTACACATGATTCTTTTTCGATGATTGAAAGCTGTTGTTTTCTTCATCATCTTTAGAATTCTTAAATCCGGTTGGCTTAAAATCGGTTCTCCGCAGAAGCCACGGGGATTCTGGTCGTCTAACAGCAGGTGGCTATTAGAGCGACCTCGTCCACGTCGTCCGAGGACTTTTATGGTCCCCGAGGTCGTTTTACTACAGGGATTCGATTTTCTCAAGTCGGGGCGTTCTTCTCACAATGAGATTAAGATAATCCCGTTGATCGTGGTTCATCTAATATCGACAGGCTAAAGTACAGTCATAGAGGATGATGTGTTTATTAGCCTGTGTATTATGATTAGTACTTGAAAGATTTAAAATTATTTTTCACACCCTCTGTACGATCTTGGTTTTGTCATAAAAATTTTAAACGTCATGAAAGTCTTAAAAGAGTCTCTCTATTTCTCTTTTTTTTATCGTAAAATATATTTATATAATAATAATCTTTTTTTGCATATATATTAATGTAAGTATTAATATTTCAAATTATAAGTTTAGTTACAATGTTTAGAGTAATAAATAAAAAAATGTTTGATTAAATTTAATAATTCATATTTTCATACTTGTGCAGCGACGTTTATCGATTGCGCGTTTTTTTATTCTTTTTTTTGTGCGCGATGCAAAAATACTGGTTGAGTTATTTGAAGGAATTTACGGAAAATAATCCCGCGAGACAATCGTGAATATTTTGCATCATGGCATTCGACGGGAATTATAATCTCGCCGAGTGGAACTTTTCACTTTGTTTTCAGGAGGGAGGAAAGAAATACTTAAACTCTCGAAGGCATTTGAGAAAAATAAATACAGATGATTATCATAGTGCACTGAAATTAAAGTTATTTCAGTTGGATATTATTATACGTATAATCAAAAAAAAAAAAAAAAAAAAAAAAAAATCATCGTCATCTGAATCGTTCATTCATCAAAACTCCCATAGTCCGAAATTTATTCTCTCTCTCTCTCTCTTTCGTCTCGTCCCTTCTCCACTCCTCTATTTTTCCTACAACTCTTCTCCGAGGGAAGAGACCTCGTGACTGTCAGTGGCAGACACTTGCGCGCGCGTAGAGTTCGAAAGATGAGCGAAGGGAAGAAAAACTGCGCACAGAGAATCTCGTTTTCCTAGTTACGCGAAATGGAAGAAGAGGAAGCGGAAAGGATGAGAGAGGAAGTAAGATAAAACGAGATAGTAGATTACGTAGAAAAACATGTTACCCCACCGGTAGAAACGGAGCTGCGAGAGAACAAGGAAGAAATGAGTGGCAGAATTGAAGAGAAAAAAGGAAAGAGAGAGAGAGAGAGAGAGAGAGAGAGAGAGAGAGGGGGGGAGGGAGGAATTAGGAAGGAAGGAAGGATCTCTCTTTTCTGTTGAAGGTTGCTCGTAGAAGGGGGAGGTCGTACGCCCTTGAACGAAGATGGGGCAATCTGACCCTACGACGTACGTTCCTTCCGTTGCTCCCATTGCCCCCTCCCCTCCCTTACTGCTGTCCAGGTGAAACCAGACGGCCGCCACTCTCGGAAAGCACCTCTACGGCGACGATGGCGATGACGACGACGACGACGACGACGACGGCGACGATGCCTTGATTTTCTGGGTGACGCTTGCGCCTTGAAGAACCACATTCTCATTCCTCCCACCCTCCTTTACCCTTTTCCTCCCGTTTCACGATCCTCGAAGTCGGCGATGTACTCCGTCTATCCCGTCGTAGGATGGAAAATGCGCACCAGGGGCGGCAGAAACGCTTTTCGGGGGTGGCAGGAGGCTCGTCGCCTCCTTCTACCCTCTGGCGGCGGTACCGGAACCGGGGGTATACATACATAATATTGCGCGCAGGGGTGGAAACTCGACGGGGGTGGGGACAGCGATGGACGATGGCGGGGAGATCGGGGATTTCCGGGGCAGCCCGGGGCGAGGGGACGGGTATTAGGGGTTGATACCGAGGGGCAGGGCTAGGCGGGCGAAGACGGAGAGGGCGCAGTGGTCCCGCGACCATCAAACCAACAACACCGTCCTGCCGCCGCCGCCGTCATCGTTGTTCGGCGAAAACGACCCCTTCTTCTCTTCCTCCTCTTCTTCTTCTTCTCTTCTCTTCGCCGTCGCCACCGCCAACGTCGCTCTTCTTCTCAAGCCAACGCGGCGACAAGCGTCGTTGTCCTTGTCATTGCCATCGTCATCGTCATCGTCATCGTCCTGCCTATTTCGTGACGCAACGATATTCTGTCATCGTTATCCTGCGGAATAGATCTTTAGTTGGATCGATGGATGGATCCTCACGCAATTCTGTCGCCGTCGTTACAAACAGAATCGCTCTGTAGCCGTAGAAAAGCAAGAGCCGAAGAGAAAGAACGAGAGAGAAAGATAAAAGAGAGAGAGAGAGAGAGAGAGAGAGAGAGAGAGAGAAAAAGAGAGAGAGAGAGAGAGAGAGAGAGAGAAATTGGGAGACAAAGAAGAGGAAGTGAGTGGCCGCCAGGTAATGCCAGTCGTACATCCGACCCTGATCCCGAAGGTCCTTTCGTCGTCGAGTTCCCTCGCCGGCCGTAGCCTCGCGCTTCTCGTTCGCGTCTACAACCCCTCCGGCTGTTCGTTTGATTAATTAGCCCGCTTTCGATTGCTTGATCGAGCGCTTCAATTAACATCGATCGCTGCTTCTAGAATTGGTTTATCGATCGCGAGATTTTTTTATCGTTTACTTTAATCTCGAGTAATTTATTTCGCGTTTCTTTGCCATCAAGTGCTTTTAAAAGTGTCATTATTTTTATTCACTAATTATTCATTTTTTAGTTATTATTTATAATTTTTAATTATTTCTCGTTTTTTATTTGTATTTAATATTTTTTGTCCATTACATTTTTTTAATTTTTTTTTTTCTAAAATTAAGATACCGTTGCATGTAAATTTTGATTATATATATTTATATATAATTAAAATAGTTGGGACAATAATAGAATTACTTTCCCTCGACCTTTCAAATTGCTTAGACACTAATCAACGATGATAGCTAATTAATTGGTGTTGTGATGGATTATTTGGAAAACAGAAAGTGAACTTTTAGGATCTTTTTTAAATATTTTTTTTAACATCTTATGTTTAATATATTATAATTAAATTTTATATACTTGGCAAAATTGAAGAAAACATTTAAAAGTTTTATAATTTTATCGATTTTTATTCTCTTAAAATTAGAATTCCTTTATAATCATATATCTCTGTTCACTTGTCTTTTTTTACGTGTCTCTTTATTTTTAATTGGAGAATTATTTCAATCCTATCGATTTTATCAATTATAATAACTTTTCTATGTACTATGTACTATGTATTCTCTTTTGCCGGAAATTTCAATAGTGTATTAATAACTTATAATTATATAATTTCGTAACTCCAGATTTCTATCAATCGAACAATCTTCCACTTCTGACCAAACTTTCGACCGCGATATCCACCGGGTGTTTGATCTGTCATCGCTTCTCATCAAGTGCAAGCACGTGAATATCATTTTCTTCATTATTCGCCAATTCTTTTCTCAAAATAACTTTAACAATAATAGCTCGAGTAAAATGTCGCAAGCTTTTGAAGAACAAACCTTCTATGATTTAAATTGTTGCTTGTTTCAAAACAGACACACATCCAAGGATATTCTAATTCGTTAATTCTAAATTAGAGCTCATTCAAGAAGAGACGACATATGGCTTGTGAATTTCGATAAAAGCGCACTGCGCGCATCAATTCACCATATGTCGTAATAAAGCTGAAACTATTGCGAATCGGAAAATTAGTCATCTAGAAATTGCCCTCTTACGTGATTATATCCTTTGCTTCGAACAACATCCCTTGATACATTCCAAAAGACAGATTAGATGAAAGAAATTTTTTTACGTCCAATAGTAATCATTTTTGCACGCGCGCATCAAGAAAAATAATGAGAAATAATTATGTAAAATATTTATTCAAAATAAAAATTATATATTGAAAAAAAAAAAAAAATAGAGTGTCTTTGCATTGTTCAAATTAACGATGAGTACGTTGACATTTGAGATGCTTTGGATCCTCTTTCAGATCCTCGAATCTGGCAGAATTGTAAAAGTCGGTGTCGGTTTGGACGATTCCTTCTCTTTCACGCGCGCGATTTTCGTGACACCCGGTACGCAAGGTGTTCCCCCTATTCCGCGTAAGTACATTATGGTGTGTACTGTTGTTTTATCAGTAGTGCAGGATCGCCATGGCTACGAAGTATGAATAAGCCGTAGCCGACACACGTCGCCGCTGCCGCTACCTTGTGCCTAATTACCATTTTCGTAATTTTCTGTCACGAAACTGACTCCAGCGAGCCGGTCCTCGCGCGCCGGACTCTTCGCTCTCCTGGCTCTCCAACTTCCGCTTTAAGCCTCATTGATACTCGACAAACAGGTTCGTTTATGTAACCTTATCAATTTATATATCTGTCCGGTACAATTTAATTACAATCAATTACAACAGAAAATATTCGAAATACTTTAAATAATTATCAGTTTAGTTACATTCTTTTCACGGAAACTCCTCCTTGTTATTTATATCACAATTATATTTTTCCTTTTACTTTTAAGAATAGAGTTTGTCGACACTATTTTTAATTTCACTATCGCTTTATCTATGAATTTACATACATATGTAATTATCTGAATTATAACAAACGCATAGAGCTAAAGCAGAACACAAGTTTGCCTTGCGAAAAAAAAAAAAAAAAATATTTTCTCGCGCGAACATTTCTAGAACTGACAGCCGCTTTATTTCCGCCGAGATGACGTTTATCGATAAACGTTTAATCGATCCTCAAGAAAGCAGGATTCCGTTGTCCTCGCAAAGCGGAGGCGCGACTAATTGCGCACGGAACAGTTTCGACGGTTGAAGCTATGCTCCCGCGCGCCAACTTATCGAACTGTCAATATGTGATCAGCTGACGCGCTCGATCGAGGTTCTCGCAGGCGGATTCCTATTTATAGCGTTTTACACGCGCCGCGAACACATTGTCGTGCCATAATCGACGTAAACGGTTGAAGCAATGTCTCCATCCGCCATATCGTTGTATCGGAACGAGTATATTCAAAAAAAAAAAAAATTATCTAAACAATAGTCAATAATCAATAGAAAAAAGAAAAGTATAAATTTCTGAATATAAAGTGTGATATGAAAAGTTATCGTACATTTTTTTAAAAGTCAAAACTAATGCCACTTGAAAGAAATATTGAATTAAAGAGAAAAAAATTAAAATTATTAATACGAGATTGTAAAAAATTTCGTTATCATTGCTTTTAAGGCTGAAATACGTGCGCAGAAAAAATGAGGTATGCGGTGAAACTCTATTCTTGATATTTTTGTAAGCAAACTCTTCCTAGATAAGAGTGATTTAATCAGTAGATATAATCTGTTTTTTTTTATCGACAATCTTTGTAGTAAATAATGTTATCATTCGCTTAACAGATTGCTTAAAGTGAACATATTTATATTATAATTCATATTTAATATTCAAGACTGAATAAGCTAATAATCGACGGTCGAAACTTTTGAATTGATTTGGTTGAGATTTTCAAAGTTGAGAGCTAAAGATTTGGATTCGAATGATGAAGGACAAGGATTTAAATTAGAGGTAATGAGTACTAGCGGGTTCGTGCGACGTTGACGTAGGCGTTCAAAAAAGCCGTCATTAAGAAGAATAAATACTGACCTAGGATCACACACACAGAGTTGTGATAAATGACTTGCATATTAATCCTTGCTCTCTTTTTCATCGCGAGGAATGCGTTGATTTGTTCCAGTTACCAGGTAGGACCATGCGGTTCGTCGGCCCGGTACCGAACCTCTCATGAATGGAAGTAGGTTCGCCAGGATCGATGGCGTGAAGGCGTGTTACCTTCAAGGGAGGATTGGTGTATCCGTGACGTTTCCAACCCTACCTGAGCAGAAGTGCCGCGACGTGCACGTGCTTGCTTACGTCACAAGGACGAACGGTCGCAGGACGCGAGCCATTCAGGTATCATCACTGGAAAAAATCAAGGAATTAGAGCCGATTTGTCGAGTCTTGATAGAGGAAGGGCGAGAGATAAACTTGATGGTAAGAAAGAATGAAATTTTTATAAGATTGAAGGTGACACGAATTATTTAATCGTATTTCCAAGATTTATTTCTATTGGTGATTAATTTATCAATTAAAAAGGATATTTTTCTTTACTACTTTAATATAGTAGTCTGAGAAATTTTAGTTTTCTAATTTTTGATCGATTAAATACGCTTTTACAGCGTGACAAATTTATTACAAAAAATATTTTATAAATAAAAGAATAAAAAATAATTTTAATAATGACGCGGTGCTGAAAACAATTTGCAAATATGTAGAAATTAAATTATTAAATGTATTAGTTTATATAAAATAGAGACGAGAATTATTGACGGATTTTTACATAAATACAAGTTTTATATTTATAATCGCTATTATTACGTTTTATCTTTTATTAATCTTGATAAAACTATTGAAAAGTTACGTGTAAAAAGTTAAGAAAGAACATCTCGGCGAGGTCGATATATCTCGATCGTGTCAGCGTCGTTCTTACCCCTGTGACTTTACAGCACTTATAATTAGCTTTATACTGCCACGCCCGATTACACACCCTCTTGCCCTTTTACATCCCTCGTCTTCTATTACTCTTCGAGAACTTCAGAAACAATCACCGACAGTTTCATGAATGATTAAATCATTTTCAACAAATTAACGGTCACATTAAAACCCTTTCACGTAAAAAAATTGATTTTTTATATTCAATTATTTATTTAAAATTTCAATTAATTGTGTGTGTGCGTGTGTGTGTGTGTGTGTGTATGTGTGTATGTGTGTATACAAAACACACACACACACAGTAAATAATAACTAACTTTTAAATTATTCTTATATAAAAGTTTAATATAAAATACTATTTTACTAAATAATATTAAAAGAAAAAAATATATATATACATATATATGTTTTTTTTTTAAAACTTATATTTGCATAATATTTGTACATAACGTTTTTTGTATATATATATATATATATATATATATAATAATTCATACGAAACAAAAATATCAATAATATATCAACAATTCTATTCTATTTCAGTTATTTCAGAAAATAATAAATCAATGTTTTATTTTTATTCGGCACGTGCATCGATTTATCTCGAACCGACTGACTTCGGAATTATTTCTAGTTCGTGTATTCGCCACCCTTTGTCCTTCTTCTCATCCGAAAAGTTTTTTCGCCGATAACAGGGCATCGCCCTACGTCGCGCAGATGTTACATACCGGAGACATTTAAATATCTTTCTATTAAATTCCCGTCCCCTTGCTCAGAGAATTACATTTAAACCCCCTTTTTCTCCTTCTTTTTCCCTATCACGTGCGCGCGCGCGTGCAAAGGTAACCCTGACCCACAGCTCCGGCCGACCAAGTCCCAGTCTTTCGAGGGAATGCCCCATTGTGTCGCGGAGACCAAGCAACACCCCTCTGTCTCTTTCCCTTGCTACCGATGTCCCACTATTTCTCTATAGATATGAATTAGCCTTCAGGGCTTCGAGTAACTGTAGCTGTCACAGTCTCACCCTCCGAGGATACGCACGCGCCTTTTAAACCTAGCAAACCCCTCGAAATGGAAAAAAATAGCGCAACGACTTTTTGTGCCTTAACTTTTTTTATTTTATCCTTAAATAAAAACTCTTACATTACGCTTTCGGGTCTGCACGGGTTTTTAAAGTTTCGTTAAATAAATTCTAGAAAATATTTAATGAGATGACTGTCTCGCAGAATGTTTTTGTATTTTTTATTATCCACAATCTTCTATTTTTTGATATTAATTGCTAAATTAAATCTATATTTAATTTAATACAGTTGTTTCCTTTAAATTTAATTGTTATCTTCCTACATAAATTCCAGCATAACTAAGAATTTATTATACAAATGTAATATTAATATTTAAATTATTATAAAATATTATTAATCACGATTCGATCGACTTCCCATCTTGATTTTTCAACACTTAATTAATATACAACTGTAAATATTTTATTTAAAAATAAATATATACAATGCATTTTTAAATGACAAAATAAATACCGGATTATGTTAAAAATATAAACAAACCGAGACGATAAAGACTTTTATATTAGAGACATCATTATATTCACTCGGGTTCAACGACCGAGAGAAACGTGATTGAACGAAATTCGAATGGCAACCGTGATCCTGTGAAACTATCAATCAGGATCACTGTCGATGTTAGTATTCCATATGTTCGGCGTGAAAAGTACGTAAGGATCGGTCAGCAGCACATACAGGGATAAAGAGAGAGGCAAGGAGGGTGGATTTTTCGATTATGCGAATATCTACGGACACAATGGAACCCCAACGTCAGCTGCTCCTATCATCCCGTCACCCCTCGATCGACACGGAGCCGTGCACCCCCCGCGAAATAAGCAATAAGTTACGTTAGTACTGTGACGAACTGTCTCCCCTCCACCATCTCCCTCACGGCACCGACCCCCCCTTGACCGAGGGCACCGCGCAGGGTGAACGTCCCATAGTGCAGTTTCGGCGTTCATCATACTCGCTTCGAGTCTGTGCGATGTATTCCATGTCTCAGAAGTAATTCAAACCGCCATTAAAATTAAAAGGACGCTCCTTTAATGTGTAATAAACCAAATTTTACGTTAAAAAAAATAGAGCACGCGAAAACGTTTCAAGAAATAAAAATTATCGGCTTCTTTAGTTAACTATAATAATTTAGTGAAGCGGATTCTCTCAATGTAAAATGTTCATCTCGGCATATCTCGTCACGTGATTCTGGTTTCGTGATTGTGTGTCGAATTGAATTAACATTAAGTTTGTAAAAAATACAAGAACTCTCGGGATTGTTTTTTTTCCTCGCTTAAATAAGTGTGCGTTAATTGCAAGTGAAAAAAAAAAAAAGACGTGAATGAGATAATATAATCATTTACTGTGATAACATTAAAAAGTTTTACCGTATATGTGCGAAACGAAAATATATTTTAGTACAGAATGGAAACGATGAAAGAGATAGAAACGTTTGTGAAGAATGACGAAGTGTGCCTTCCAGGATCTCACTGAATTATAGTCACTGGAACCTGTAACGAATTTCAGCGAGACGTATCGCCGGATAATGTCCGAGGGAAAAATTGACCAGAAAAGAAGAAATGTGAGTCTGTGCTCCTTGCGTTCACTGCGGGCTTCCATGTGCCAACTTTTCAAAATTCATAAGGCACGCGGTGAATGCCAAGAGCGGACCAAATTCAACGATCTTCGTCGAGAGTAATCGATTTAAATTCGTCGAGTAGCTCTCAAAATCGATTTTTTGTTACGCAAGATTAGTAGCAAAGGTCGACGCCATAGCCTTTCCATTTCTATTTCTCTAGGAATTTGAGAATGTAAATCTAGTTATTAATTATTGTATTATGTCTCTGCTTCTCCTTTAAATTTATTAATTAAGGATATTCTTAACACACATAATTTATTATAAATGTTTGGAAATTGTTTCATAATTTTGTGATTATTAAATTATATATCAACATAGTATTTATAAGTCTTTGTTTTGATCAAAAATCGATGAAAGATATTGCCTATAATAATTATTATTTAAATTTATTAATCCTACCTTTTCATAGACGCGCTTTCCAGCTTTGCTCTTTCATCACTGCCTTTATCTACTGAAACTACTTTATAAGAGCCTATAAAGAGATGCATTAAAAATAATGTTTTATCTCTTGAAATGTAAAGTAGTATAAAATTAAAATAATAATCTATCTCTTTTCGTACACAAACAAATTTGTAACTTTTACTATAAATATTTTTTATAATATTCTGGGTTATTAATTAATTAATTAATTAATTAAAAAGTATTAATCTATTAAGCATAAAGAATTAATTTAATCTCGGTACTTGATGCTTTCTCCATCAAGCATCAAAACAGAAAGAGAAAAGGAGTGGGTGGAGTGGCCAATGGTGGAAAGCAAGCGTCTCTCCGATGAACGAATGGGGATAGTCGAGGTCGGGTTTAAAGCTGAAAAGCTCCTAAATGGAAATCGGGGAATTCCCGGGGCGTAGAAGACGAGGACGCGGCTGTTGGTTGTATCGACCGAAACGAAAGGGCGGCGAAGGGAGAGATGCCGGTGGCGGTGGGGATGCTGCGCGGTTTAAGGGTGGACGCACGTTGCCTGGCAACCTTCCCGCAGCATCCCTCCTGGACCACCGCCGCCATCGACGACTTCTATGATCATTGTTGTCGTCGTTGTTGCACGTCCGCCATTATTCAGGATCGATATCTCATCTCGACGTCTCGGTCTCTCGATTCGTGATTTCCTTCGACATGTGCGAATGTGTGTGTGTGTGTGTGTGTTTTTTCAGAAAGAGTCTCTGTTTTTTTCAACAGTTATCTGATAATCTGTAGATCAAAATCGAAATCTGTACGATCAAAGCAGCCAAAATTGTGAAAGTTGTAAATATAAAATAAAGATAACTTTGATGAGCTCTCTTTTTCTTTTCTAGAAGTGAACAATTTTTTTTTAATTTCCAAATCTCTCTCTTTCGACTTTAAAGGTTTTAAAATTTCAAAAATCATTCCAAAGATAAGGATTTTAAAAAAGTAACTAAAAAGATTTTAAAGACAAAAATTGTTAGATCTAGAAATTTTGGAAATAGTTTGATTCATTTAATAGGAAAAAAAAGTTCAGATTTCGATTTTAAATTCTATATTTCCAAAGATAATATACAATATGTAATATTTAAAAAATATCTTTAAAGCAAATATGTATATATAATATATGTATATAATAATATATAAAATATTACAACGAAAAATGGAATACTAAAGAAAGATTGCTCTACAAGTTTTATACATATATATAATTTATATATAATTTTTTTATATTAATAAATACCCTATAAATTGTTATATAGCGCAACATTGAAAAATAAAGTGTGTGCATAAAAAGATTAATTTATTGCGTGTCTTAATTTCCTAATAATTCCTGCAAATATATTTGATTTTTTAGCATTATACTAATCAAATATTTACCAATAATATTTTAAAACTAAACAGATTTCTTTTGAGCAAAATTGCATAAAAACATTTATCAACAAAATAAAACAATTTTTTCTTTTATTAACATTCTATTAATTTGGCATAATTTAGTTTACAACATTTTTATGTATCATAATTGATTGTAAAAATATTACACGCGGACGAAAAATTTGTTAGTAGTATATGAAACAACCCACATAATTAAAAGCAAAAGTAAAAACTTACGTGATTATTCTTATTAAAAGTCTAGCAAAAATATTCCTAATTATATCATAATTTAATTATGAGATATCACGAATTTTCTTTCATTTGTTCACATATTTCATTTATCTTAATAAAAAGTTGCCGCTCCAGATATTCATCTCTTTCTACATTCTTCTCCAGTTTTTTTCGACAAAGCATTTAATGTAGTAGCTACGGCAGAAAGATTAATCGTTGCATAAAAATTAATATGACGACCCGTTATTCTTTCACATTATTTCCTCATTATTTAAGACAAACGATATGAACGCGCCAAAAAAAGTGTAAACTTCCTTGCATGTTTATCAACATAAATCATGCATCTGCTATCACTTTCAGAGATTTCATAATTGTTTCAAAAATATAAACAAAGAAATATTAATTATAATTTCTGTTATGAGATATTCTGAACTTTTTGCACGAAATGTATTTACAAATTTTCTATATTGAAAATTATTTTACCACCTGTTGCAATCTCATAATCACACACTAACACGCACACACACACACACACACACACACACACACACACACACACACACACGCACGCACGCACGCACGCACGCACGCAGGCACGCACACACATACAGTGACGACTAAAGTCAAACATAATTTTAAAAATGTAGCAATAAAAATATCACATTAAATACAGACAATATAAAATAATGCACAAATCTTTTATATCTTTCAACAAACAATTTTACTTAAATTAAGTTTTAGTACCAACAATTATTATTTCACTTATCATCCGAGAAAATTAACAGCGATTCATATAAATTTTAACAAACAAGTGAATTTTAACAAATAAGTGAAAATGTCAAAAAATGTATTAAAATTTTGCATTTACAAGAATTCTATTAAATTTTTATAGAAAAATATTTATTATTTCATTGTAATTTGTTTTATCTGTTGCCTCAAAAATTATCAAACAATCTTATCTCGAGAACTGTAATTCGGGTAAAATCGCCATTTGTCTGGTACTTTTCGTTTCTCACATCAAAGGTAAAAGTAAGAAGACCGCCATTTCTGATTTCATCTTCCCTTCCCCGTCTTATAGTCATGCCATCGCGAATCTCCTCGCTCCATCGACCCTCCGAAGTGTAGGCGCAACAAAGAAATTTGGATGAAGGTCACTTTGCCAATAGGAAGAGGGCTTGGTAGTGCAGGGACGATGCGAGGTGGATCAGCGCACGCGAAATGCAGGGAGGGAGAGTTCGCCCTCGTGAGTTTTCACCCTCCGCGACCCTCTCTCTGTATCGGGAGCCTGAGTTTCATTCAAGCGATGTGTTCTTAGGCCACCGCAACCGATCTCAATCGCGCTGATTGCATGTTAACGCGATTATCAACTCTTTGATCGTCCCAACAGCAAGAGGGCAGAGACGAGAAATTGCAAACGCTATTTTTTTGAAATAATATGCATGTATATATAAAAAAAGATTTAATATATGCTCAACAAAAATATTTATATAAGTAACGAGATTTAAGATACATATGTTTACATTTTAAGATAAACATGTAAACTTTCTCTTTACAAGAACTGCATTAAATATTAGTATTTTTTATATTTTCCATTAAAACTGTAAATATCTGCTTTAATTATCATTTTATAACATTTTTTTAATATTTTGCAAACCTTGTTGATTATTTAATTTTATACCTGGGATAAAATTATATAAAAATTATATCAAATACATATCAAACAGAAATTTAAAATTAAACTACGTGTGTTATCTTCACGTTTTATATTCGACAGTTATAAGTAGATAAAGATCATAAAATCCATAATATATGCGAATATAATCGCAATTATAATTGAACCTTTTTCAAAGGAAATAGTTCGTCTTTAATCTCAGTTAACTTAAATGGGCTTCGTATTTACAAGATATTTGGAAGTGAAAGAAATTCAACATCGGATAAGGAGTAAGAGGATTGAAGGGGAATGGAAAGCACTTTATCCAATTGCAACGAATGTAATCACATATTTTTTTCATGAGTCAAATCGTAGTTTAATTCGAACGCTATCGTATTTTGCGTTAAAAATGTAAAGCTGTAAGGATAAATAAGATAAATAGATAAATAGAAAAAAGGAAAAAGTAAGGAAAAAAATATAAAGAAACAAAATAGTAAGATAAAAGCAAAATAAAGTAAAAACAGGAATTAGAAAAAGGACAATCAAGAATAAATGGAAAGGAAATTGTGATATAATCATGAGATACGTAATTTCATACAATATTGATTGATAGAAATTTTAAAAAAAATCTGTGTGACAGTTGTAAATTATAAACACGTGACACAACTGCAAATTAATAAATTTATTTGTAAAAATAGCTAGTCAAAAAGTAGAAGCTGAAGAAAGAGATGTCCCAGGTTAAAGCAAAAAAGAAAAAAAAAACGCAAGAAGAAGATAGAGAGAACGGATAGACAGGGAGAGATAGTCATTCGCTTCTTTGCAAAGGAAGACCCTCCCCTAAGTTCCCGGAACAAGCGCGAGGAACATGCGAAATGTAAAATTACACAACGAAATAGAGGAAGAAAAATTCGCGTATATAATAATCGAGAAAAAGAGAGAGAAGCAGAAAGGGGGAGAGAGAGAGAGAGAGAGAGAGAAAGAGAGAGAGAGAGTGAGAGAAAGAGAGAGAGTGAGAGAAAGAGAAAGAGCAACATAGATGAAGGAGGATGGCAAAGGGGTAAGGGGAAAGTACCCCTACTTTCACCCCCTTCTCCGTGAGAGCTCGCACGGGACAGGGGTAGTGGCGAGATACGGGGTGAGATCAATACGGGGTCGCTAGGCAACGAGCCTCCGGCGATCTCGGTCCGGGTAGACAGGGTGCCGCCAACCAAGCCGCCACCCCCCCATCTCCTCCTCCTCTCTACACCACCACCCCCTCGCGAGAAAGCGCCACATCCCACATAATAAATACCGGCAACTGTGCAACGCGGCGCGCGGGGGTAACGCGAAGAGAAGCACCCGCGAAAATGCTGTTCATGACGACGACGACGACGACGACGACGACGACGACGACGACGATGCCAAGGCAAAATGAGATCAATGAGAGTTCGACGAGAATTCCTGGCGGGTTTAATTAACGCGAAAAATGATCGACATTTTCGAATCTTAGAGCTGTCGTAAAAAATTATATACACTGTCGTAAATATTTTAAAATACATATTCCTACGTATTGATATTGTTTATTAAAAGAATTATTATAATTTATGCTATTTATGGATTATTTGGGTATTTATGGATTTATTGGGTAAATTTATTTCTTTCATGCATATGAAATTTTAAAGGAAAAATTGTAATCTTTATATAAATTTTATATAAAATATATATATGCTATAAGTAAATAAAAATACTGATTTGTGTGTAAATGCTAATTTAAAATTTTTATTGCATGTTGTATGATAATTATTTTTATCTATTAAAAAAAGGAAATGTCTTTCTTTCTATTCTGCATATATTATTTTATTTACTTATCATTTGTTATTTATTTATATATATTTATTATTTATTTATTCATCTTATTTTATGTAGTGCATCATTTATATACTATGACATGAATAGCGTTTTATCAAAAGCTTAAGAAGAAATTTATACATTTTTTTTCAAGCGCACGAGTATAAGAAATTTAACGATGAAAGAGAATTAATTATATCTCAAATTTATCGAAGCAAACATTTGTCTCTAAAAATAATTAAATTCGACGTTAAGATTATTAAAGAGAAAGATTAATTATGGTGCAAATTTTTTAAGACAAGAGAGTTCATTAAACTTTTTAATCTTTTAATAACTTTCTCTTGCAAATAATAAGCAGGATCAATCCTAAAATTATTCCGACAATTGGCACAGCATGGCGGTACCTCGCAGAATCCAGTGTTCCGGCGGATGCGATGTCGGCAGCCAAATCGCAATGACGAAATTGGTAGAATGACCGGTGGTTGACAGAACACCTTTCCTTTCACTGGTCTTATAAACAGGACACGTGTACGTGTGCGTATCCTGAACCTGGTCCTTCTTTACCGGCATCAGCCAGATCTGAAAACGCGAGATTAAATCATTTTCGAGAATAGATTTTAAATCTTTGTTTAATTAAAAATTTAGATAGATAGATACTAAATTTCCTGCAGTATAAGAAAAAAAATATATATATATATATATATATATATATTTGGTTTCTACTTCATATCTTTTTAAATTTTCTCATTTTTATATATTTTATTAATTATATTTATATATTGATTCCATTCTCATTTATTTATATTTAATTCATTACATTTATTATATTTATACATATATATATATATTTTTTAAAATGATTCAAAATTTTTCAGAATGTTTTTCGTCAAAAGCTGTATGGTTTGTAAATTATTCGAAAAGGATAATAAAAGAATTAAATTTTCCATAGGTTTGCTTACGTGTGGCACAATATCGTAAAGTATTTTCGGAAAGGATTCGTCCAGCTTCATCGTTGTCATATCGAAACGAGCTCCATCGAGAAATAATCCATAAATGTACACTCCATCGTCTGGTGGAGTTTCGAATACGGTCTCTTTCAAAGGAAAAAAATCATAAATCAGTAGATCAATGGGTATGGAATACTTTCTTGCGTAATTCTGACGGGCTCCGGTCAGAAACGCTTGCGTGAAGTAGAAACCAGAAATCCAAAAGGATATTGGAGCACCTTCCACATACCAAGTCTGGAATAACACACAATTTATCAATTTAATCTGATAATGTAGTTAAAATATAACATTTGACAATTAAGAGAACCTTTCAATATAAATATATCTAACTTAAGTCCTGTGATTATTGATAATAATCGATTAAATAATTATTATATGTAATTTTTTAAGTAACTAAACAACAAAAACATAATTATCTTATATTATCATATGTGTGTAAACATCTCTGCAAATTTTAATAAATTAATAAAATTTTAAAACCATTGTTTTTTTCAGTTAAAAACCTGAGGTGATTAAAAAAATTATTTTAAATAAATTTTCAACGACAGAATAAAAAACAAAATGAAAGACCTGTAAGATATATAATAATCCACACTATTTTCTCTTAAATTCACCTGCAGAAAGTTCAGCCTTTTGAGAAAATCGTGTACATAACTGCCAAGCGGTTTCAAAGAAGGATAAGAGTTCATCATCCACATTTTGGGTATCCTGCCA
The DNA here is from genome assembly GCF_047496725.1 of Anoplolepis gracilipes. Lineage (NCBI taxonomy): Eukaryota > Metazoa > Arthropoda > Insecta > Hymenoptera > Formicidae > Anoplolepis > Anoplolepis gracilipes. Next base: position 1,516,144 of record NC_132984.1, on the reverse strand, counting down.
ATAATAATCGACGAGTAAACTTCTTCAAGATCGGGATCCATAATTATAAGGCCTGAAAAGACAAGATATTATTAAGACGCACGACAAGAAACCGTAAAATATCTGCGGAAAAAACTTAACTTAACTTAGATTATCTTCGAGATCAATTTTTACCTTTGATTGCTTTTTGGATATTTATAAGACTGCTCCTGATGGTCTGTAGGAGTTTATTAAATCTACCCATCTCTTGAACCAATACAGTATTCATACTTTGTTCATATAGCGTGGGATATCTGTCAAGAGCAGTCACCAGGTCGAAATCCCGCGGCAACTTCGACAGAATGTCGGACGCGACACCGTGAACGATCTCGTCCGGCGATTTCTCAGCATCTATTTTCGCTTCGCCGGTGTCCTGACAAGAATCAGAGGACTTTCTTAACACAAAATTGCTCGCAAACTTTTGATGAGAGATCTCTGGACCGCACTAATTTATTTAATTCTATTAAAAAGGCTTTATAACCATTATCAATTAAACTTTGCTGAACTTAAATTGAAAAATAAATTCAATCGAAAATTTAATACGTTCATGTACTTAATGTCGCGACTTTTAAAGACTTTCTTTTGTGCATTCGTTTCGTGCATTAGATTTCAATTATCATTTTAGAATCAAACAATAATATAATATTCCTTCGCAAAGAGTTAAAAATAAATTTTTTCTAAGATTGGATTTTTCTCGATTAATTCTATCTTAATGTTGCATTTTTAAAGATTTTTTTATTTGTAATAATAGATAAAAATAATTATATCTTGTTTTTTATTTTTTAGTTAATTGCATTAAAAAATAAACGATACCTTTATTTCAGTTAATTCATCGGAAATAACACATGTACAATTTTCTTAAGTAAATGCATTACTTACTTTGAATTGCTCGTCATTCTGTGCAAAGATGAAAAAACAACAAGAATTTTCATTATTCCATCGTACATATACATATTTAAGATAATTAATTATATAAATACATAAGAATCTCATAATATATGGGAAAAAGAAATAAGATCTAAATTTTTCGGTTCATAGATTCAAAGCAGAATATTAAAGTTTTTATGGAGAAAACCAAAATACATAGATGTCTTTATATAAAGTGAATTAATATAAGAGTCGCGATATGTGCTCGGCGTACCTGAGTGGTCACAATTGAGAACATCATCAAGTAGGTCTCTTGTTGATCTTTGATGATGTCGGCGTTCTCGTGCATGCCAAAGACACTGGGCGCGGTAGTCATCGGGAATTCTCTCACGTAGTCGAGGAACTGACTATACTCACTGACTGGAGGTACGTAATAAAGGCCGCTGGGATCGAACAGATATTTCCGGTCGACCACGATCACGTCCTCGCAGTAGAATCGCTCCAGGATCGTCTTCAAGGTCCGTCGGTCCCACTCATCGGTTACACGACCACCGTAATTGCATTCGCCTTGAAAGTAGATAATTAATTTTCGTCCAATTCTAAATATAATTCAACTCTGAATAGCTATTATTTTTTTAATCTTAATTTTGATCGATAAATGCAATTTAATGAAGATATAAAAAAAAGATAAAAAGAAATATTATTTGAATACCCGTCAGATACTTCAATGCGGTGAATTGAACGTCATCATATTGGTCGAGCAAGATCTTGAGCTGTAGAACACTGATACGCAAATCTGTCTCGTTGAATTCGTATTGATTGTTCCAACCGATCGGTCCGAATTTTCGCCGTTCCTGTACGATGGCGTGAAAGAAGCAAAGCGAGAAAAGCAGCCGTTTGAAGATCTCCCGTTGCTTTGACTTGTCAAAAAACTCGGGATCGCAAATAGGGTCCTACCGCAACATTTAATCGAATCTCTTAGCATTAATCGGTCATTTCCTTCGTGAGATGAAGAAAATTCTCCCTACCTGATGAAGAGATCGTAAAATATTCGCGCGTAATCCCTTGGGAGGTTCGTTCGTCATTTTCACGCCGTTCTGGAGGACGCTGATCGGAAAATGTCCGACCGGGTAACTCGTCAGCCACAGTCGGAAATCAGGATGCACGGTTTCCCTCGTAAAGCTCTCGCATATCTGAATATGATAAAATAAAAATAATATAAAAAAGAAGGAAATCAGAAATTTTTAAAAACTTAAAAATATTGTTTTATTGAAAATATAATTTGGAAAATATTTGTTGTGTAAATTTAAATCTTTTTAATCTAATAAAGATATGTTGATATAGTTTCTTCCCTAAAATGTTTATTTAACATAAATTACACATAAATTAATTTCAATTAAAAGCTGATAAATCTTTTACACACACATAATTTTAAATTTGAAATGGAATCAATCTTTTATGATCAGACTTAAATTAAACTTTTATATTTTCTATTAAATCTTTTTCAATTATATAATAAAAAATTTAATTTACGATTGAAGAATTACTTTTTCTAAGATAGGCATGAAGGTCTTAGTAACATGGCAATTTTGCAGCACTACCCAAGTGCCATTTTTCACGCCTTCGTCGATGAGACTTTCAGCAATAATCTCTTGCCCTTGGCCCAGCGATAATGAGAACAGTCTGCTGGCACCGAATCCCTGATCGTCGGCGAACTTTAACAGAATCGCCATAGGATCCGCACCGGGTGTCAAAACAAATATTAATGGGATGCAAGAGTGAGAGTCGGCGAAAGAGGCTGCCAGGTCAAAAGGCGGCGGCACGATGTACTGATGTCCTAATTGCTCTATCGGAAGAATTCAAACGAATAAATTAGTGGATGAAGGGATTTTACTCTGACGCTTTTCCTATTAAATCGCAGATTACATTGACATATTGAATTTCTCTTAAATATTAGGGATATAAAAAGAAAGGGGAAGAAGGAAAGCGCGTTACATGTATATAATAGAATTTAATTTCGCTCGAGATATACAGAGTGTCTTAAATTTTTTGTCCTTTTTTTTTTTCATCCAAGTCAACTTATTCTTTTGGATTTGAATATCCGCTACTTTCTTGTCTCTTCTCTTTAAACTACTTTACCTTCGACAAATAATTGCGCCGCCGGTACGACTTTGTCAGGCCGAATGCAACGAAGCACCAGCATTTTTTCAAAGCTACTCAGTTTGTTCCAAGGAGCAGGAAAGGGCACCGTATGAGGTTCCTTGTGATCAAACACCTTTTTCCACTCGTCGATATTTTGTGTATACGAATCTTTTATTCCCTAAACGATAAAATACATAAGAAAAAGGGCAGTCAGATTTTAATAATTAAAATCTCTCTTATATTTTATAATAAATTCTCCCAATTAAATTTCTAAACAAAATTCTAATAAATAATTGAAAACTAATTAATAAAAATATTAATTTCCAATGCTTCTGTATTAAATAGAGAATATTTATTTTAATTAATTAATTAAAATTACTATTTTATTAATTATTATTAATGATTACTAATTTACTAATATTAATTATTATTAATTTATTTGTTTATTAATTTATTTTAATAATTTAATTTCTTATTAGATAGCTAATAAAAAGAGTTTTCTTGTTTTAATGTTATAGAGTAGCTTTATACAATTTAAAAAAGAATTACCGCGAATCCGGGCACATCATTCAGTCGACAGAGTTCATCCCAGGACCTCGCAGGTAACCACTCGGTAGGATTAACAAAAGGATTCTCGAGGCCGACGCCACCGGTGAGCAAGAACATCCATTGGGCTATCGAAAGCTGGCCCTGCTTGTTCAGCAAATTCACGGATAGCAAAAGCGAGAAGAGCAGCTTGTCTTTCTCGAAGAGAGAGCGGCATATGTTGACATACAGAGAATAGGTGAAGCATCTGGTAAGGTCCTTAAGACGTTGTTGTATGTTCTCCACCGATGGTGTGTTGTCGATCGTGTTCTTGAAGATATTGACGAACCAGACGAGGGAGTACTGATACATCGGGTCGATGTTCGCCAACATAACTAATGAAGAGATTTTGCAAAAATAAATATCTCACCAAATTTTTTAGGAAAATCCAAAATAAAAAAAAATTATTCTCGTCTACGTCTCTTCAGAGGAGGGGGGGGGGGGGAAAGAGGGGGTTCAAAAATGAGAATCTATTTCTCGGTAAAATACACCAAGTAAAATATGTGTGCCCTGTGCACGATTCAAATTTCGCGGCTCTCATTGCCAAGTTGATAGTTACGTGTTTGTTAAATATTGGAGCCTTATTTATTCGTATTATTAAAAAAAAAAAAAAAAAAAAAAATTAATCTAGATAAAAAAAATAAGAAAAAATTTATATATTATTTTAAAAGAAAAAAATATTATAATTATATATTTAAAAAAAATATATACAATAAATATAAAGAGAATATTATAATTATATAGTTAAAAGAAAAAATATTATATTTTATATTTTAAATATAATATAATATGTATTTATTAAAATTAAAGTAATTAAAAGCTTAGCTTTTAAATAAATAAATAAACGCATATTTTAATAAACACACATAGATGAGATAAATAGAGAAAGTGGGAATCATAAATCTAATAAAATCAAGCGTGTAATCTTGCTGCAAATTCGTTTAGTTACTTTGTTTGTATTTTTGCTCACCAATCGTGAAGAAGAGAACGGTACTGTAGACTGCAATCGGCGTGTACTGCAATCTCGCCGCGTCAATGGACTTCTCGGTTATCTCGGCGGCAGTTTGTTTAGTTTGAATCTCGTTGGCTAGATTCTTCGATGAACTCAACACACCGATTGCCGTTTCATCCTCGAGGATATTCTCCTTGGACGCGGATAGTACCTCCAGAATCTTATTCTCTATCTCCTTTAACATTCTGCGGAAAAACATTACGAAATATCACCGATCGAGGAGCAACGTTAATTCTAAATTGCAGAACAACAAAATTCTATAAAACATTTCTACAAAATTAATATTTACTCGTATACGTATATAGGATATATTTTGTTAATTCATATTTATTTATTACCACGAGGCAATTATGTAATCTAATTTTATTAATTAATAATAATTATGATAAAGCTTAAACTAAATAATTTTTCATAATTAAATTGTGTTCTCTCTCCTACTCAATATAAATATTTTTTAATATAGTAAATATATTTAATAATCACGCGCGTTTAAGAAAATAATTTGACAATTGTGCAAAGTTAATTATTTTATAGAAAATAAAGTGTAAAAGAATATTTACTTTTTATTAGCTGCTCCTTGAACTATCAGCTGATTCTTCTCGGATTCTAGCTCGGGTCTTTCTTTTGCAACAACTATACCTAGAAGTTGATCGTCCAAGCCAACTGGAGTGATCATAAAGTTCAACAAAGTTACCTTCACCACTACTTCTGGTAAGTAATGTGGATTCCGTAATTTCGTAGTGATGTAAAATCTACGCAGATTTTGATGAAATACATTTTTACATGAATTTCTTTTAAGGGAAAATTTCAAAAAATTAATTAGAAAGTTAATACAGAACAAAGAACAAAGTTAAAAAATATAGAATATGAATAATGTATTTTTTCATATTTTTTTATAACTTTAATGAATTATTAAACATTGTTAAAAATAAAGAAGACAAAATAATTGTTAACATAAAATATAATTAAATATAATTATTAACATAATATATTAATATATAATTATTAACACAAAAGTTAGGAATCTCATTTATATGTACATGTGATTCCGAGAAAAAGAAAAGATGTAAAATTAAGCGGATTGGTAAACTTGCCGAAATTTCTCGGAATATTCGATGATGCTGTCGCCGATCTTGATGCATAAAGCACCGCCGGACCTAAAGGTCTGCTTCATCAGTAACGGTTCCAGGACCGGGTCCAATTCCTCTTCTATGTTCTCCAATAACACAGGTTGTCCGAATTGTACGGCATTCTCCAGGATTCTCATATAATCCGGTTGTATGAGTCTTACGACATGCAAATTGGACGCCTTCTCCATATTCTTCACCCATTTGTTCGCCTGGCCCTGCGGATCGATCATCAGCGGCCAGCGGCGCGAATTCGTGACAATTATGGCGTTGTCGATGGAGAACAGATCATTCGGTAGACCGAATATATTCCAGGCGCGGATTAGCACCGGGTCGCCCAACACCTGCGTGAGTTGAAAGTCTTGCGTGCAGACAATCTTCAGGTCGGTGCAGAACTTTACCCAGTTCTCTATCTGTCGTTGCCGATACTGCATCGTGAAGACACCTAGATAAGCTACTATCCCGGAACCGATCAGAATATCGCCCGTTAGTTTGTGATAACGTTCTCCAAGCGATCTGAAGAAAAGTTTTAAACCAATTAAAGTATTATTATTCAAGGTAGAAACATAAATAAAAAATATTTTATATCCACTTAAAATTTTTACAAGATTTTAATAATTTAATTTAACTAGACTAAAAACTGCTCTAATCTTTATTTTTTTTTATTAAAAGAAATATATATAAGCTAAAAAATGCTATATATATATATATATTATTAACCACAAAGAATAAAGCTTATCTATATTTAATGCCTATATTTAATAAAGAAAAAAATCATTTTAAGATATTTGTAAGATATATGGAAAGAAAGTGGCTCGAATAATTTAAAATTATTACTTGGCAGTCTCGGACCATCTGGTGTACTCGCCACCAAGGCCCCCGATGAGCTCTTCGGCCCTCCTCAGTTTTTCCTCGCAATCTTTCACTTCATCGGTCATCGTTTGATATTCGGCTTTTCGTTGAGCCAGCAGAGTCTCCAGCCTGGCTAGTCGATCTCGCACTTCTTGCAGCTGGCTCCTCTTCAGCTTCAGCTGTTCCATCGCCGCGGAATAGTCGGCTTCAGCTTTAGCTAGAGCCTGTTTCTTCGGCGCTACTACCTTGGCGACCTTGTCATACTCCGAAAGCGCAAATACCCAGCGACAAAGACCCTCGCAAGCGGTCGACACCTGTCTGATTCGTTCCGGATCGAAGTTGGGATTTGTCAAGATTGTCGTGCGAATCTTTGTCATTATCCGCTCCGGGATGTTGTCCTTATCATAATTTAGTAGGGATTCCAGAAACCGTATATCGCCCAGAATGCGAAGTGACGGTTTCCAATAGTCATCGATCGGACCCTCCGGGCCTTGTACTTTTTCTGGTTTCACGTCCTGCAAGTTTGAAGCAGATTTGTGAGGAAAAATTGGACAAATAAATCAAACTCTGACAGATAAGCATGTACAGTTATAACATTATTACTATATATTTTTTAATATATATTTGTATATTTTAATTATATTTTTAATTAGAAATATAATAATATATTATTCTCTATACTGAGGACAAAGTTCTTTTAAATCAAGTAAATGTATTTTCTTGAAACCTTTGCTTTTGATGAAAGGAATTATTTATTTTATTTAAATAAATATATAATTTTAAGTAAATTCGCATATTATATTGAGTATATTATTTTCTATCTATATATTTTCTACGTTTAAATACCACTTTTATAAAATATATAATATTATTTATTAATTGAAGTGTACTGTTTTTTTAAATTAAAAAATTAAAGTTTTTTTCTAACTAAAAATGCATTTTAATAAATATTTTATAAAATTAAAATAAAAATGGTATATATTTTATAATAAGTAAATGTACTTACTCAAGAAAGAAATAATTTTTTCATTTATTATTTACTTTTTATAATATACTTAGCAAATAGACGTTTTGAGTACGAGTAAATACGTCATTAGGACACATCAAAGAAATAGTTTTCTTGAATTAGGTAAAATTTTTTTGTTTTAAGATAGTTATTCTGTCAGTGTATTATATATGTTATACATGCATATAAAAATTAAACATCAAAAGAGACAAAAGCAATATTTTGTTTAATAATTAATTTTCTAATTTTTTGGGGAAAAACACATTATTTATTTTATAAACGTATTATTTGTCTTATAGTCATTTAATTTACCTTCAGTATGCAAACTGCTTCCATGACCAATCGCACGCCGGCCGGTGGTCGCTTCATGGATTTGACGATCTGGATGTCCTGCGGAGTCAGAGTATTTAAAGCTGCATTTGCCGCATCTAGGATCGGCATCACTTCCTGTAGATTTGCGTCGCATTCGGCACGAATCTCTTTAGCTTCTGCGGCAACGATCTGATAAACAAAATTGCACGCAAATTATATAATTAGTCATTTTCTCAAAATATAAAATAAAATGTAATTAAATAGTTACTTCCATATAAAGTGCAAATCAACAGATCACACCAGGAAAATGAGATACACTAAATTTCAAACACAAAAATTTTGATCATATTTATATTTTATTTATTTATTTATTTACATTATCTGTAAAGAATCTAAAATGTATGTTCAAGATATTAAAAATTAATAAAGTGATTATGAAATAATCGTGAAATATTAATAAAAAAAAAATAATTAAAATAAACAAATTATAATACCAAGATTATATTGTACTTATATGAGATCTGCTCTCACCATAGCAGCTTTCTCATCCTTTTGAACAACCTGCTCCATCGCACTAGCCTCCTTGTTCTGCTGTTGCACATCCAGGAACATACCTTCCACGTCCTTGGCAGCCACTAGTAGCTTCGGCCGCAGAGCCACCAGAATCTGTTGCATCTTGCTGACCTCCTTGCGTGTGCTGTCCAGCCTGCCAAGACCGGCTTCGTATCGTCTCTTGCCCTCTAACACTTCTTTCCTCTTCCGATCCAGCAGGTCTTTGAACGTGTTGATGAGTTCGAGATAGGACGTCGGCGTGACGTAATTGTGACGATTCACTTGTCTCAAGTAGTCCCTTGTCAAGTCTTGCGTAGACGTATGGAAGTATTGACACATCTCGATACAAGCGTGACGTTCGTCCTGTGGCATGTCGATTTCGCTGAGGAATTGCGTCGCGACCGCCAGCAAAGCATCCTTGGGCCATGGTTGCAGCCAATCGATGGTGCAACAATTTACCAGGGCGGGGAACTTGCGGATCCGCGTGCGAAAGCTGTCACCGATCGGCGACATCGTCACCACCACGTGCAAATTCTCGCGCACCGTCTGCACGAAGAAGTTGAAGAGCGCCACCGGACTGCCGTCTGTCTGTACGGCCCTACAAGTTCATCGATAAAATTTATCCAATTCTCCAAATGCATCATAGCACTAGAAATATCATTTGATTTAATATTTCAATAATGATAATAAAAAATTCTTTTCTTCATATTCTTTTTATTATTTTCCAAAGAGCAAGGACTCTGTGTAATCATTAATTACTCAAATAATGTAATTTTCCTAAATTTAATGAATATGCAAATTGCATTTAAAATATCCAAGAGACACATTATTATTACTATACGTATATATTTAATCAGAAGTTTAAATTATTTCATCAACGGAATATTTGATATTTCGCGAGAGAGAAATAATACCTGTCTCTTTGACGATCAATGATGCGCATTTTCTCGCAGATCTCGGACTTTTCATCAGCCGCGAAGAGATTGGGCACCTCACCGGAATTAAGGAGATTGCTGATATCTTCTAGAAAGGTTTCCTCCTTGATCTGTGTGTCCATAAAGAGGAAGACTGTGTGCAGGTCGCTCGCAGCGCTCTTCCGCAAGATATTCTTCAAGTCCTCGTGCCATTCCATCATGCCGTACTGCTGAGTTATCTGCACTTGGAAGAGCTCATAATCGGATATATGAGCTGCGAGCTTCGTCAGGGATTGTCGACCGGAACCGCCCATGCCGACCAAAAGTGCGTGACTACGCGGCTGCATCATCACCCGACAGACTTTCGAGAGATGTTCTATCGCGAATCTAAAAATTATATTAATTTATCCATTACATTATTATTTATTAAAATCGGCCTTTCTCGACGCTGTTGAAACCATTATTATATATAGAAATCACAGATTAATATATAATCGCTACACCTTATATTTTAAATTATTTCCAATAATCGATATAATTTTCAGTCGTATTAATAATTCTGGAAATTAAATTAAATATGTTTATAAATTTTAAATTAAATATTTCTACCTCCTATATTTTTTATGAAACTACTTGATTTCTATTAGATAATTATTATTAGATTCCATTCCTTGACTGAGGACATTACCTGAAGAGCACCAAATCCATGGGAGTTTTCGAGATATCGTTATACTCGGCGAGATATTCTTCCACCGCTTCGGCGAGCGAATTCCAATCTTGGATTTCTATGTACAACTTCCGTTCGGCGACCGGATTGTGAAAGTCACAGTAAACGAGATTGCGCAGATGCACTTCCGTCACCTGGGCGTAAGGATCGTCCACTAAATCTTCGAACAACTGATCTATATTGTCATACATGTACATATTTATAGTCTTCCGAATTTGTTCCACTAGCCATTTACTGTCGGCCTCGTCCACCAAACGATCTCCATAAACTCGTAGCACCTCGTGCACCCATAAACGCTTCATGGAGACCTTAAAAAAAAAGCATCTTATATATAATTTAATTCTGAAATATAAACAAATAATGTGTAAAAATAGGTTGAATATTTAAAAAAGTAATAATAGAAATTACATTATAATTTTTTTTTGTTTTGAAATAAGAGACGAATTAAAAAAAAAATATTTTTGCGTGATATAAAATATTATTTTTATTCCCCAAAATAATTTTTTTATCTCGTACCACATCGGTGATGACATCGGGATCGGAGAGCAACACGCCTTGGATAACGCGCGAGAAATCACGCAAATTAAACAGATAATGCGACTTGGCAGGGGTCGGCAGAAGGTTCTGTCTGGTCTCCTTGTATATGTCAAGAGTACCGAGGACTATGTAGTCGACGCACGGCTCGAAGAACGCTGGGAAACCTCGAGTGGCGAAATGCCAGGAGGTGATTCTGCCGAAAATGGTAATCAAGACATCGTCATCGAACTCGGGAATCGCCAAGGTGACAAAATGCCGCTTAAATCTTGGCGTGACGTCACGCCCGCCCGCTGGCGGTCCCATCGCACACATCAGCTGGACATCCACGAGTTTGATGGGCACTACCTCCTTCCGGTCGTACCAAGTCCAGTGGTCCAGCCATTGACGTAGGAGCTCGATGGGCGGCTGGGCCCCAAATTCCTCCCTTTGCGGCATCGACACGTCGTCCACGAAAACCACCCAGTACTGACCGGGGGGTGCACCATACAAACCTATAATTAAATAATAATTATTAGATAATAGCTAAAAAAAGAATTATAATAATTCTTTTAATATTCCTTTCTCTAAGAATTATATATTATAATAATTGTTATCTTATTTACTATTTATATTAAAATATCAATCACACAATTCCAATAATGAAATAAAAAATATTTTTAAATAATTTGTAATAATAATAAAAAAACTATATTTCTGTATCTCAAAATCTAAATTTCAATAAATCAATTTCAAATCGATCGACACAAACCTTTTCTTCTCCGATCCAGCTTGCTCATAATAATATCCTGCGTCTGATTTGCTGTCGTTTGTGCCGAAAATATCACAAAGAGCGGCTTGAAAATTTCTGGGTTGTTTCTCTTTAGCAGGAACTCCATAATGTAGACAGATTTTCCAGTACCGGTCGGTCCGACCAGAAGAACTGGCTTGTGATGGCAAACGAGATAATAAAAGAGATAAAAGTAACGGACGGTTTCCACCGTTGAAATGATAATCTGATTAACCGGCATGTCTCTGGGAATCGGCGGAACGTCTTGCAGATCCTCCAGCCATGGTTCCCACCTACCCCTACCTTCCTTGATGTATTTATAATCAAAGACCGAGCCGTTGATCGGTAAGGGCACTAAGTAGGCTTCCTTGGGATTGCCAATTTCCGGCGAGATGCCGAAGCGTTGTCGCACTTCCTTCGGGAATTCGGCATCCACTAATGCCCTGAAGAGCACGTCGAACCACTCGCGATAGTTGACCATCAACGTCACCCCTATCGCCCAGATGCACGAGAAGAAAAAGATACCCTGTCAAATAATTTGTCTTACAATATTTTTTCCAACAAACTAAATATATATTTTTTACAAATGGTAATTTAATGTCACGTTAAAAATATATTAATATAAATATAAATAATAAAATTAAAATCAATGAATGTTGATTATTACTTGAATAAAAAATTAATATTAATTATGTAATTAAATAGTATTTATTATTTTGTTACTTTTTTAATATAAATAAAATCTTCATATACTATAATTGTGATTAATCAAATAAAAATTAACATAAATTGCATTTTTTCAAATATATTTTTATAAATATAGCATTCTTTAATTTTTTAAGCATCGATTTAAAGCAGAATCAAGAAAAATCTTGTATTAAACAATTAAAAAGTACATGCAATAATTTTAGGAGAAATAATATAATTTATATTTACCTCTATTTGCGCTCTCATGTCTAAGTCCGAAAGCATGCTTACGTATTTCTCGTTTTGAAAATCGTCGAGGAAACAATCGTACATATACATAACCGAACGCGTTAAATTAGCATCTGGCATCGTTATCATTTCCTACGGGCAGAAATATTATATAATATCTTAACTTTCGACGGAACCAAGATAAATTTCTTCAAGAAGTTTAATTGTGCAAATTTTATATATTTTTTTAATAATAAAAATAAATATATTTTTCTCTTTTGTGTAACGGAAGCCTCTCTCGAGTGCAAGTCAACATACAAGTATGTATGAAACAGATGCGAATATGTATCATCAGAGTATACAAAGAGCGATCGGGTAATTAATAATTACAGTGATCAACGAGAGGTGCATCGTTACATGTGTAAAATCTCTAAAGACACTAGTGTAGTTGGAAAAAATTGACTGTTTGAAGTATTATTAAAAAAATTTGAATGACACTTACTTTTGCGCCGCAACGTCGAATCAAATGCAATAGGGGCGGGCAAAAACGTAGATACAAATCCTTCAAATAACTTTCAATATGCTCGGAGAAACATGGCGGTAAGGTGTTAAGCCACGAGATCAAAAGCGGCGTCCAGCCCAGACTCACCGGCTCCATGTAAATCATGCCGCATCGGGAAACCGTGGCAGGCGATGCAACCTGATAAGAAGAGTGTTATATGAGTGTTATATGAAAAAAAAAAAAAAAAAAAAAAACAATTCATAGTTCTAAGAAGTAAAATGTTTTATTATCAAGTTTTCGAATTTGTATTATACTCTCTTAGCAAACCAGATATTAATAACAATGATTTCTCACACAGAGACTTATTTAATAAACAACATATGATTATTATGGAACCTCCAAATCCATAGGTTCGAAAATCAGGTTTGTCGTGGGTGCGAGCATGATGATTTCCCCGGAAGTGAGGCAGAGTTTCTTATTGTCGTCTAGCACGGTGTTCATGTTCTCGATCCAGAGAGCGTCCACCGGCCCGTCAAACACCAGCCACTTTCTGTTGAGATTAACGGAAGTGGCAAAGGCGCGATAGGACACCGCCAGGACCCCGTCGCTCCATTCGTGCGAGGCAGGATCGAACTGTCCATACAGCTGGCCCATCGTAATGGCTTTGGGATTGATAACGGTAATTTCCACGCGATGCTCGTTCATCAACCCCCTGTCCTCCAGGAGACCGAGACAATCGGCCAGCATCCGATAGGCCGAGGTCTTGCCTCCGAATGGTAACCCGACGATCATGAAGCCATGACGCACGATCATCATTTCGTAAATCTGATGGATCTTCTCGAGGAAATAATCCGTGCATTGTAGATTGGCCGCGGCACAAGCGTCACGCGTGCACGCGTTTATGTGCGTGTAATCTGGCGTTGGTAGCACGACACCCGGAAACAGGTCAGAGGCTATTCCTGCGGTACGGTAAAAAATTAATTTTATGTTAAAGATATCAAATTCATTTATAAAATATTTTATTTCTTTTTTATCTTAATTATTGAGAAATAATTTTTTCTGAAAGTACATTTTTTATTGAAAGTAAAATTATATATGTGTTATAGTGGAACATGAAAAATTTTTTAATATCAAAATTTTAATATGTATTTATTATTTATAAATTAATAACATTAAGGAATTTTATTAAGACACAATAAATATAATTATTACTATATTTCTAAAATAAAATTCTATATATTAGTCTCTACATAAAAATAATATAATCTGATTTTTAATAAAAACTTGAATTTAACTTTACATGATATATATAGCTGTTCAAACTAAATTTAATTTTTATGATATATTTTTATCGAAAATTTCTAGCAAACGAAAGCTTCTTACCTTCGAAGAGCGGCAAATCATGGATCAGAAACTTTGGTAGATTAACATCCAAGATACTTCTTAGCATTAAAATGTCCTCAGACTCTTCAGGATAACGAAGTTTCAGGTTGCCAGCGGCGATCAGCACAGACTTGACAGCTCTCATACCGTAATCGTAGTGATGCTGACTGCTGAGCTGCTCCGAGCAAAGTTTATAAGCGGTAACGATCTTCACGGCCAAGGGTCGGCCGTTATAGAAACCATAAGAATATAGAGTGTTTTCCGCGATAAGAGCATAATCGGGCACCATCATGGCAACGGGCCGGAAGAGAGCCTTTAGATTGTCGGGTAGCTCAGTTCTGCCAGCATAGCCGGGATTCATGGTGATGAAGATGGCGCAGGTAGGGTCGAGGTAGATCTCGGTACCCTCAAAGATCATCTTCTCGGCACCGGCGTTGATGGCACACTGGATCGTCAGGATCTGTTGCGCCACGACTGACAGGACCTCCAGGTCGATGCGATTGAACTCGTCGAAACAGGACCAGGCACCGCACGAGGCGAGACCCTTAAAGAACTTGCCCAGTGCGATGTAGTCAAGACCCTCGGAGCAGTTGAAGACCACGCACTGCTTTGCCACCGCCTTTGCTAGGTCCTTCGTGGTCTCCGTCTTGCCGGTACCGGCCGGTCCTTCAGGCGCGCCACCCAGATGAAGGCTCAGGGCGCCGAACAGAGTGCGATAGCATCGATCCGTCAAGGGAGTGATCACCAGACGAGACGTGTTACCGAGATACTCGCAGCCATAACGTATGTACGAGTTGATCATATACGCCCACATGTGATCTTCCTACAATTGGACATTAATTAGTGAAATATATTTTATAAAAGACGCGATGATTATTTATTTTATATTATTAAGTGTTTATACCAGCCAGTAATATCTAAGTTGACACAACCACCTGAAGTCGGTATTTTTTATCACTTGCTCCTTGTACAGTTCCGCGAGTACATCCTTGCTGTGAACATCCAGAGTAACCAGAGCCTCTAGAAAACATTAGCATTCATAATATTAAAAGATTCTTTCTTCTTTTTTCATTAAAAAAATATTATTCGACATATTTTTTTCTCAAATTTTTAGCAAATTTCTAACACCTAATGTAATGCGATTCTGCTTGGAAAGGGTGCCTCTGATCAGCAGGATGATGTCGTTCAGTTCTTCCTGGCACTGGTTCAAATATCTTTTCAAGCCGTCCACTCCTTTCAACATAGCCTCCTCGACTTGTTGCGTCCAATATGTCTGACCTACGCAGAGAACGGTCTGACCAGGCCATTCGAGAACCCAGGCCGTCCTCTTCTTGATATGATACGCCAGAATCGCTTGATGCACCATATGACAGACGCTCTTCCGCATCTCCGCCTCTAGCTCGATCAACCATTTCTCGACTTGTCCTCTGGCAGCGGAGGTGGATATTATTATCAGAATCTCGACCTCCTCGTCTTCCGCGGATCGCATCGCAAGTATCTCGAGGTCCTCGTTGAACTTTAATCGAGCTATACCCTCGAAGCACTTCTTCAAATGTGGCTGCACCCTGAAGAATAACATAATAATATATAATGTTTTCATATAATACACATATATTGTCGAAATCAGTGAAATTAAATATCAAACTTAGATAAATATTTTATTTAAATTAAAATTGCATTAAAAAAGTAAAGAGAAAACGCAATCTTTCCATCTCTATTGTTATTAAATTTAAAATTGAAATTAAATTGAAATAGAAATTTAAAAAGAAATAAAACAAAGATAAGATGTTATTTTATTTTACACAAAATGTAAATCGTTATCTATTATAAATGTATATAAGATATATAAATAATTATAAAAGTATATAAAAAGAGAAATTAAAAAGTTGTTTATTAATTTTATAATTGCTACTAAATTACTATATTTACTCTATTTATTTATAGTTATAAATAAATTACCGCGTGGGATCCTTTGTCTCGGAAAGAATTTCCAACAGCTCGTCGTTGGAGAGGAAGAAAAATCTGGGGAAAAATAGTCTCTTCTTTTCCAAGTATTCATTCAGTCCTTTCTGAATAAGCTCCAATAATCCGAAACTTTTCTTCAGTCGCTCCAACATTTTGTCGATCTCGACAACGACAAGGCAATGGGAGTCGCTATAGACATTCTTCATGATGTCCCGCCATATCTTGTCGACCTGAGCGAATTTTCTTCCTTCTTCCGGCATTTGTTGTTGAATGTCTGGCGAAGTAAAAATTGGTTCCAGATACATCCATGTACCTTGTACTTTTAACCATTGATCCAGAATATCCTCCAGCAGATGCAACGTTTTTTCCCATTTGCTGCAATCAAATATTAAATTCTTATTATAAATTACGAATTCTATTACTTTTCTTTTTTTATATATTGCTCACAATATAATATTATACTTTGCTTACATAAATGTAAATATAAAATAATTAAATAATAATTTATAGTAATTTATAATAATAATTTACAAAATAACTAAATAATTTATATATAAATAATAAATTATAATAATTTATAATAAAAAATAATAAATAAATAAGAAGTAAATTAATGCTAATTAAAAATATATTATAAATAAAATATTATATATTAAAAACTACATATAATACAAATATATAAAAAATTAAATTGTAACAAAATAAAATAAAATAAAATTAATTACATAAAATTTTTGAGTTAATGCATTATTTTTAACATAAGACATTTTTGTAAACTTGCATTATTCGTATCTCGAAAGGCTTGATGTATGGCGAGTTCTTGATGGTGACGGCCTTCGTGATGTGATCGTCAAGCAGAAGTTGTATCTCGTCGACGCCGGCGATAACGTAAGTGCCGGTATCCTTGTAAGGATTTACCGTGAAAGCCAGATCGGTCCAGTCGTGTTGCATCTTATCCATGCTCATCTCCAGAGTGTTCTCCTTCGTGGCGGCCTCGGAGATGCCTTCGAACTTCTCGATATAAGCGTCCAATCCCATTGCCAAAACTTTGCCCAAGGTCAGATCAGGATCAAACTTGATGGGAATGCCCACGATCGCCGAGATTTGTTCCCAATGTCGTGCCTTCATTCCCGGATTGCCAAGGGTCATCACCACCGGCATTCGATCTTTGAAGTCCTCGATCCTCTCGCGAACCGTAGCCGCCAATTCGCGCACGTCCGGTTCCTGGAACGCCTTCTCCAGCTTGTAAATCGTCCTAAAAGATGAGTCTGATTTTATTATCGAAAATTCAAAGAGACGTACAGCATAATAATAACATTTCGTGTTGCAATAATTTTTCTCATATCATATTTTATCCTCTTTGTTATTATATAAATCAAATCTTTAATTATAATTTTTAATTAATATAATTTACTTCTTTTTGTAATATATCATTATACTATTCTTTATAACATTTTTTAACATATTGACCTATAATACGTTCCTACGTCGTTGTCGATATCTTCAGGATTGTAGATGCCAATTGTGCTGTTTATCCACTTATCGTATTTGGTTAAAAATTCGCAGACGGTATCGAAAAGCTTCTTGAATGGTTGCAGACGGTCGGCGATTCGTTTTCGCAGAGGATACTGCGTGATATCCCAGCCAAAGGAAGCCTCTTCCTCGTTGAACTTGTCGATCTTTTCCATCGCCATGATCAGCCGGTTTTCCAAATGTTGTGCCTTACGCTGATATCGATATATCTCCTCGATGTCGGCCCAATATTGCACTTCTTCCACTTGTTTCGCGTAGGAATCCAACTCCTCTTCGAATTTTTGATACCTAACTGTGAAAAAAAAACAAATATTTATTATATAGTAATAGTACAGATATAATAGCATTATACAATTTTACAAAGTTGCACAAACATAAATGGAAACAAAGAAAATATAATTTTGTGAGATTTATATATATTTATTTAATTTATTATTCTGCAAAAATTTCTTGAACATTTTTCGTGATTAATATCGTTAAGAAGAGATAAAATGTTAATGATAAAAATGATTTTATTAATTAAGATATTAAAATAAAATTAAATGTCAATAAAAATAATGATCATATCTTAAAGACTTTGCATAAAATTTGAAATAAAAGAAAAAAAATTAAAATTTTTCAAAAAATATTTAGCCTGTTAAATAACTTGCTTATTTATCTGCAAAAATAAAAATAAAAGTATATAAAAATGTCTACAAATTTTAGGATCATCAATCTTAAAGGTTTTATATAAAATTTAAAATAATAATGATGAAAAATAATCGTTGACTGCCAACCTTTCAACGCATTTTGATACTCCTGCGTCTTGTTCTCGACGATTACCCGGTTATCCTCAAAGATCTGGGGTACCTTGTGATACCACTGAAAGGCAACATTATTATTTCTTATTTCGTTTTCCGTGAGTAGCCAGTAATCCGACAGAAACGCGATATGCTCAGTCACGTTCAGCAGCTTGAGCTCCAGACTTTTTATAGTAACATCACTAGTAATTCGGACGTACTTGATGAGTTCCATCAAAGCCGCGGTGTTGGGGGGTGGGGTCAGAGCTCGTTCGGAGATGGCTTCATATTCCGTTATGATACTAGATACAAATACAATCTGAATTGTTTCAATTTCATCTCGGGAAGGTAGCAAAAGACATAATTATTACAAAAATATATTAGTCAATCTTTCAATAATTTTTAAAAATTAATAAAATACATATATAAATTTCTACAACATAAAATATATGTATAATAAAAAAAGATAAGCATTAGCTAATATTATTAATATTTATTTTGAAATATTTACTTCTTCACCGTATTTTGATATTTATCGACAAGATAGGAAATTAAAAGTCCTTTGTAACGTTCAACGTTCTCCACGACAGTCTTGACGAAAGGAGCGCGAGAAACTTCGAAGAATCCCGCGAAGACCGTTCTTTCGACTTCGATTGGAATTGTTCCGGCGAGATCGTGATAATTTTTAATTTTTATCTCGTATTCCTTCAGTTTTTTGGTCTCATCCCGAAGAAAAGCTTCTACCCGATCAAATTCTTCGTTGTTGTATAGATACATATATCTGTAAAAAAAAGCAATAATTATGTTATTAAATATGTTGCATTGTAATCATTTACGGCAATAAATATCTCGATAAGCACTTTTTCAATTCTGCCATCTTCTGCTCCGGGATTATTCTTTCGCGATCAATCAGCTGATTGATTTGTCTCTTGAGCTGCTCAACGATGTACTGCGATATCTGCGGCTGTGTAAAGCGTATAACTGTTTATAATAAAAGTTTTACGAACGATGATCATACTTTATGACTTTACAAATTATCATATATTGAAGATTGCATCGTTGTGTTTTAAATTAAATTTTCAATCATTTTACAATAATTATTTTATAATATATAGATAGACGTAATATTTTATTCTATAATTTTTATTTTCTACAATCAAACATTTCAAAATGAAGAATAGTTTTGTACATATTTAATAATATAAAACCTTGAGGAATTCTTGAGGTCCCGCCCAGTCGAGGTAGAGTTGCGTCTCCAATCTTTCGAAATTCCTCACGGCATTGCATATCGCTCTGAGAATGTCGCAAAGCGATTCCTTAAATTTATCGAAGGACGGCTCGAAGACGAGGTTATTGGAGACGATGGCAATGCTCACCTTAAAACGGCAAGCTGTAGGCTGTGGAAAAATATCAATCTTAAAGATTTTAAAACAGATAAAATAAAATTTAAATTAAAACAAAATTAAAATTTCTCAAAAAATATTTAGCCTCTTAAATAACTTGCTTGTTTATCTGCAAAAGTAAAAGTACATAAAAATGTCTATGAATTTTAGGATCACCAATCTTAAAGACTTTACATAAAATTTAAAATAAAAGAAAAAGAATTAAAATTTCTCAAAAAATATTTAGCCTGTTAAATAACTTGCTATTTATCTGCAAAAATAAAAATAAAAGTATATAAAAATGTCTATAACATTTAGGATCATCAATCTTAAAGACTTTACATAAAATTTGAAATAAAAGAAAAGAATTTTTAATTTCTTAAAAAGTATTTAGCCTCTGTATCTCTGCAAAAATCAAAATAAAATATTTAAAAATGTCTATAAATTTTAAGATCATCAATCTTAAAGACTTTACATATAATTTGAAATAAAAGAAAAAAAATTAAAATTTCTCAAAAAAATATTTAGCCTGTTAAATAACTTGCTATTTATCTGCAAAAATAAAAATAAAAGTATATAAAAATGTCTATAAATTTTAGGATCATCAATCTTAAAGACTTTACATAAAATTTGAAATAAAAGAAAAAGAATTAAAATTTCTCAAAAATATTTAGCCTCTTAATGAAAATAAAAATAAAAGTACATAAAAATATCTATAAATTTTAGGACGAATTATTTTCCTACGTAACATCAATACTTTTTTATCTTTAATTATTTGCCATAACATTTGGTCGTTACATGCACGACAAGTGAATGAAACTCAAAGGAAGAACGGACGAGAGAACCTCGAAAAGCATCGATAAGCAGAAATTGATGGAAGTTGTGTCCAATAGCGGAATGTTATAGCGTGCGACAGGATAAACGGATGAAGGAAATGCGAATGTGCCGCTTTTCTCATCAGGCACTGATTTCGCATCGATCGATCGCGGTAGATATGTATATTCACCTTGCCGTCTATGACATAATTAATGAAATCCCGCAGAGAGTGCTTGCAAGCTTTTAAAAGATGCGACTCCATCAACTTGCCGGCGCAATCGAAGAACCGTTTGAATTGCTTGCGACGTAACGGGCTAGGCACCAGTTTCTTCCTATTATTCTGCAAAGCAATAGGATTAAGATAAAGAAAAGAAAATCGGATGAAAAAAAATCTCGTCCTTAATATATCTCGCCTTTAAATGGATTTATTGGTCGTATTAATTTGGTCAGATAAAATTTATACATAAATAGAGAATGTACAACACACACACATGTTAGAGTTAATTAAGATAAATTATTAATTTGTTTTCTTTAATAATTTTCAGCGCTTTCAACTTTCGAATCAAGTTAACAGATTAATAATTATTTAAATAAATAAATATTTATTTGCATTACATATACACAATAAAAAAAAATAAAAAATAAGAATCGCGGAGAAAATAAATTGATAATTTCTTTCAATTACTTTTTTTAGTATGGAATAATTTTTTTTTATTTTTTAACGTCGATCTTACCACGAGAAATATCTCTTGAATTCCACTATACCAGTCTTTCCGCAGAATCCGTCTATTGGCAATGATCTGATGTGTAATTAAGGTGTGAAAATTTATTAAATCCCAGCTTTCTCTGTGCGCGGCGATATACTCTAAATCGATCAGTCGGAATTTGCTGAAAAATTTGATACCTCTCGCTAAAACAGAGATGCAGATAGCAAAAAGAGAATTGCGTACATAATTCAATACCTGTAATCGCGAACCCAGTAATCCAAAGTCATTCGCATGCACGGATTTATTAAATACAAATCGCGTAAAATTTCGCGACAATGTTCTATGTGCCTCCGAAAATCCGGGTGAACACGTCGCTGATCTTCCCCGATCGCATAAAACTGTAAATTTGATTGCAAAAATTTTGCAAAATGAAATTTTGATGATACTCAATCGGCATTCCACGTTGTTAAACTAATGAAATAATTAATATAATACTTTGCCGTGCGTTAAAATTGCTTAAATTAGATTCTGGAATATAAAAGAATTTCGTCAAAAGTAAAATGAAATCAAAAATTTTGCATACAAAGAGAGCTTAATATTTTATATTATATTAACTTAATATTTTATTTATATTTTAAATTATATTTACTATTTTATTTTTCTTAATAAAATATAATTATTATTATTAATAAAATATTAAATTTATTTTTTATATAATTTGAAATAAACAACTCTAAATCCTTTATTTTTAATAGATTTTTCGATTTTTATAATGACCTCTAAAGATTCTTTGGAAGGATCAATGAGTGCAAATTCGACGATAGCCCTCTTGATGTTTTTTATAAAATCTTCTTTTATTTCGACCATTAAATTATTGGCAGAATCGGGGAACTGATCACGCAAGTTGCTGGGAACCAGGTCGAGTATCGCTTCGATGAAGACCTGTTCGATGCTGGTTGTATGAATCGTATCAACTCCGTTGCAAATGTAATAATAATATCTATTGACGTCTCTATCATCGCTCAGATCTATGTCCTTTGCCGGCAACTCTGGTTTCACTATCAAACCTACCATAAATCTAATAAAGCGGATTCGTTTAAATGTCAAATCCTTTTTCAGAAAAAATTCACATTATTTAATAAATAGATTAATAAAAATAAATAAATAAATATATATATATATATATATATATATATATATATATATATATATATATATATATATATATATTCAAATCGCTTTTTGCAAATGTGTTGTCCAACTATAATTTCATTAAGTTAATATATTTATCCTAAAATAATACAAATAAATAAAACGTTCAAAAATTTATGATAGGAATAATTAATATAGTAGTACTTGAAATAAATATTTACATATAATGTCAAATATAAATTTTAATCATTGTACTTGAATATATTTATTTTAATTATTAACTTTAATTGAAATAAAAATTTTTAGAGTTATTTGAAAATACAAATTTATTATATAAGAATATTTTTTCCTCTTTTTGTACCTGCGAAATTTCTCTTCACGAAGACGTTTCGCAGTGTAAGAACCCTCGTGGAATTTTTGCACCTTTCCTTTCATTCTGATTAATTCTTCTCTCTTTCTCTTACATCTTTTAGGACTCATCAAATCCGACGGCAAGGAAAATAATGGTTCCACTTTCGTGTCAAGGATCTTTGGTATTCGAATCGTATCCTCATCAGATTGGCATTTTCGTATTTTTGTTCCCTTCGTGTGAGAACTTTCCATATTCAATTGTAATTAGGACAATTAAAGTCACGAAACGACACTTAATAGTCTTTTAATATTTCTGGAAAATATGAATAATATTATAGTATGAAAACGTGGGCAATTTTATTTATGCTCATTCTTATTTTTACAAGATATTAGGATATTTGAATTACAATAAATATTAATTATTTTTGTATAAAATATATCATATCACATCTATACAAATATTATTACAAAGAAATCTACACAGATGTAAAATATGAGAATATATTTATTTGATATACAATATTTATAAAATATAATAAGAGAGAATATATATAATAAAATTTTATAATAAGTTTGTTATTAATTGTTTCATATTAAAATTATAATAATATTATAATTGTTTATATTAAAAAATATATAATCTTTAATCATCTTGAGCTTAAATCATTCTCAATTTTATTTTTTAATAAACAATATTATTTTTTGAAGTATTTTATATATTTGAATATATTATTATAACAATTAGTTTTAAGAATATTTTGATATTTTACTATATAAAATAAATAGTAAATTTGTAGTAAACGATAGAAAGAGAGGAAACAATAAATTGTCATTTAAATCCTCCATTGAGCTTTAAAAACCTATGATGGAAAAATGACGCAATTCATAAAAAAGGATACATATATACTGGATGGATCGCTATCCTTGTCAGAAATTCACTGATTGGTTGGTTCACTACTTATTAGATTATAATAAAAAAAATTGACTCTTCATATGCACTTCGCGAATTAAAAAAAAATTAATAATTAACAATTATCTGTCCTCTCCTAGTTTCACTATTTAAACTCGTATAAATAAAACCGAAACATTTCCTGTATCACATTTATTGCTAAATATCTGACGAGAAATGTTTTTAGTTCAGATGATAGAATATAAAAGAGAGACGGAACTCCAACCAGAAATATACCTGTCTCTTTTTCTAGCCTCGATTTTCTATAGGATAGTATATGCTCTAACCTTCATGCATGGTGAGTGTTTGCATCGATAAGTGGTCGCGATGTATATTTAAAATTGACAAATGAACGCAACCTTTCGCCAATTAATAGCCCATTTGCATCTCGCAAAATTAATTTCCGAATCGACTTTAGTTTACGCTGCTATACACGTGTCTCCGCTTGTCAATCGCGCTCTGGAATCTGCGGTAATTGCAAACTGCATCTCTTCGATTGCAGTTTCTAGGCAACGTGATTGATCGATGTAGTATAATTAATGAGTCCTATGAATCTCCCGATTAACGAGAAAATCATTTTGCTTTCGCCCTTTCTTTCTTCGCGACAAAAAGCATTCTGAATCTTGCGTGCGATTTTTTAGGTTATGTTTTAGCTGAAGAAATCGTCTGCAACCTGATTATCACTGCGTCCTGAAATTAGATAATCCCCATGTAATTTTGCAACTTTTAAAAATTACATGGACTATTTAATTTCACAGTCTTACTAAAAGTTAAATTAAAATTTTTTTCATTTTTGACAATTGTCAAAAGGTGTAGTTGCATAAATAAATTTTTATTTCTTGAAATAACTTATTGCTAATAATTAATGTTAATAATATATTCTAGATGATTCCAGCCCAGATATTTCGCTTGATTCACACAAATAGCTTGCTGTGGCAGGCAACGAAGAAATCCCCGCTACAGAAGCTGCGCAAAAAGACTGGTTATACTTTAGAAAACTGCAAGAAAGCCCTGCAATTGCACGAGAATAATCTAGAGAAGGTAAAAAGTATATATACTAGATCCATTTAAGCATATTATGGCTCTAATTAACTAAATGATGGAATCTCTTAGTCCTTTCTTGCTCCAGGCTGAGAAATGGCTGAAAGAACAGGCACAACAGCATGGATGGACTCAGGCAGCCAAATTGCAAGGTCGCAATACCAGTCAAGGCCTTATTGCAGTGACCATCGATGGACAATACGCTGCCTTGGCAGAGATTAACTGTGAAACTGATTTTGTGGCGCAAAACAAGAAATTTCATGGTCTCGCAGAAAGAGTAGCCGCCGCTGTACTGAATTATGCAAAGTCTCAGGAAATTCAGAACGAAGTGCAGCGAACTGTCTTTCATGCGGACAATCTCAAAACCTTGTCAGACGTAGATGGCAAGAATCTGAACGATCATTCCGCTCTAACCATTGGCGACGTGGGCGAGAATATCAAGTTAAGACGCGCTCTTGCCATCAGTGTGCAATCACCGAACGTGACGTTATTTGGCTGTACACATCCAACACCCATGAATCCCATACCTGTGTCCTTTGGCAAGTACGGTGCCCTTATCGCTGTCAAATGCCAGAATAGAGACAATATACTAGGCATGCAACTTTGTCAGCATATCATTGGTAAGTTAAGTTTATCTATCGCAAATCAAAGTAATAATCAACAAAGGAGTTGGATAGAAAGAAAGAAAAGGAAATAATACTCTTATAATTGTTTCTCTTGATAGGTATGGATCCGCAGAAGATTGGAAATCCCCGAGTGGACGAGCCGCATAACAATGTGGATGAGGAGCCTTGCATGATCTATCAGGAATTCCTACTTGATCCCTCTGTCTTCGTACAACAATTGTTAGAAGATACAAAAACTGAGATCATCGATTTTGCACGCTTCGAAGTTGGTGAAAATCTCGACGAAGAGCCAACAGTAGAGAGTATTCAAACGTGCGGCTGAAATCAATTTCAATATTTATGAAGTATCATCATCGTTTCGATTATATGTCACATTTTCCATTAATGATAATTTTTACGATACATGATGATAATAGTTTATATTTTTGTTATAAAAAAACAATCGAAAAGGAATGACTATTGTATGAAAAGCAACTCGCTTAATTATTTTGAAATAATTTTGCCGTAGAGAACAAGTGTAAAAAGGAAGAATAGATTGAAATGTCAAATCTTATTGCTATGTACAATGTATCATGTATAATAAAATTGATAATATCTTAGCGTACGTAAATTTAAATTATTATTATTATTGTATCTCACCTCTTGCTTTATATTAAAATAACGTTTAGTACAATTTCTAAATTTTCATACAGAATTTTCATATAGTTTAATATAGTTTAAATATTATATTAAATACCTGTATTTTTTTTATTTTGTATTATTTTATTGATTGGCGTGTTACGAAATTATTTTCATAAAAATATTCGAATATATTCGTATAAAAAAAAACAAAAAACATCTGAAAATTTATATGTACATCATCGAATAAAAAAAATACGCTACGAAAGATCTTCACGATACAAAGTGCTCGCAGGAATAGCCTTTGTTTTGGTTTTTCTTATTCTTCTCGCAAGCCTTACTGACTTCCATAACCACATCCGAGAATCTTTCTTCCAATAGGGCGCAATTTCCGCGGGGGAATGCCTCGTACCCTGCATAAATTCTTTTTTGTACGATCTTTTTATATGGCATGATTAAATTGCATAAATAAAGTGCATACAAATCTGTGTGCTGTGAAATTAAACATTCTTGATAGTTAATTAAAATTTTGTATTTCTGTTTCAAGTTTTGGATTTAAAAAAATTAATTTTTGAAAAAAAAAATTAATTGATCACTCTTTCAAAGGTTCAGTTAATCGTAGATAAATGAGGAAATTTAAAATACCTGGAAATTTAAAATTTCCATTCCCTGAATCACCAATTGAAAGGTTGATATTTCCCTTGTCTTGAAAACGGGGACGTTCTCTTCTTGTTCAGAATCATTAAAGTAATCGGTTTGCACGTCGCTCGTTCTAAATTCTGGAGAATCTCCGTCGTTCGTCTCAAGCTCCAGATTTTTCAAAGCCGACGTAAACTTTTTAATGTTGTTGCAAATTCCAATTTCAACCTATGAAAAAAGAAATAAATCCATTAAAAACACATAATTATTTTAAAATCTCGATTTTTTACTTGCTCATTTTATATCAATCAATTAAAAATTTATTTATGCGAAGTATTTGTTTAACTTCCAATTATGTGTAATTTGGAAGTTTATTTGGATCATAATTTTTTTTCGTAATTTTACCTGAACTCCTCGAGAGCAAACGTTGCGGTCCAGATCAACGGCGGCCGCAGCATCCTTCGTCCTGGCCGCAGGATGATCGTTCTCATCCCATTTCAGATTCTCGACTACCCAGAAAGAAAGTGTACGATGTACGTTATAAAGGGAGTTCTCGCAAGAAGCATCTTTCTACCTCGATATACCGCTCGACTGATCTGACTCCTCGTTTTGCCAATCCATCGAAGGATCTCCGCGCCGTCGAGGGATGGTAAGACGGAGACACCTCTCTGACATTTGTCGACGAAGCCCTCATCCCTTCGTCGCCGTCTCCTGTCATGGAAAAATGTGTGGCGAGCGCTCTTTGTTTCGAAAAATCAAATCGAATCGTATTGATATGCCTTTAATAATTTCGACGTTTAATTAAAAAAAAATCTTTAGTTCTATCGAATATAATTGTATGGAAAAAAATACTAATTTTATTAAAGAAATCCTTCATATAATTATTTATTTTAAAGTATTTTTATATATTTAAGTGTGTGTGTGAAAACTATACGTTTTTGTTCTCTTAGAAAATTTAAAAGATACTGATATTTTTATTAAAAAATAATAATAATGTCTATATAATTTTTGTTCTTTCTTTTTACAAAAAAAAAAAAAAAAAAAACAATTATTTTCTTTTATTTAACGCTTCATTATTAATATTTTGTGTGTTAGTTAAAATATATAAATTAAACAAAAAACATATATAAAGACAATAATATTGTATCTCGATTGAGAAACAATGTTAATAAGTATATATATTTTAATTATTCCACCTTTATTTCAATTTCAATTTCGTGCTCTAGATTCATATTTATAATCAGCTTGATGTTGCAAATGCAAAATTTTGAATTTGCACAGTAACCCCTTATCTGATTTCCGCTCATCTGGAATTTATTTAATTTTTCGCGTTTTTTTTTTTTTACATAAAAAAAACGCATTTAACAGACGACGGAACGAGCGGAACGAAACGCGCGAGCGAGGGGCTCATTACATGTTCTAGGACGTGTAATAACTGCTTGTGCTCTATCTATCCGTGGCGAAGTAACGTTGGAAAGGCAGCGGGGGGAGCTCGAGAACAGGTGTGCGTCCGTGTTGCGTGCTCAGGTGAGATCGGCGGGGCCCCGGCGGGGCCCCGAAGCGCGCGCGTATACCCGCTGCGGCTGCTGTTGCCGGTCACGGCTGGCCGGCCGGAGTTCCGGGGCCCACTTCCGGACAGCACCGGTACGGTCTCCTTTTCAGCCGGGAAGAAGTAGGTATCAGTTGTTCGCATATACAGTTAGCCGCCGTACACACATCGTACACGAAGAACTTGAGAGTGTATCCTTGCTCCTTGGCGCGTGTCCCTCGCGAGGTAGAGGCGGCGCTTAAATGGACCCCGATTGCTGATGTCCGCGATAGCGAGAACAATGGATTTCCCCAGGCGGGTGAGTGATCATCCAAGGAGAGTACGGAGTTTGATGATCGTGAAAGATTCATGAGAGAAACGTGAGTGCGAAGCTTTCGGAAAGTTTTTCCGATGATGAAGGATAAGTCTCTTCCGCTTACGTTGAATTTCTATCAGCTGCAAATAGATGTTACAAGAGATGTTGGAAGAATTTTTTTGAAGGATATATTTGTAGTGGAAAATATATTACTTGTATTCTGAACTTTTTGAAAACTTTTCCATTTTTAGAAAATTGTCTTTTATTCCTTTCTTAAAAAGATTTTTAATTGAGGAATGTTTTTCTTCATTTTATTTTTTTTTTGCCTTATCTTAATTAAACATTTTTTTTTTCTCTTACCATATATTTCTGCTCTGTTTAATGCTCGCATAATGATTTAACTAAGTAGGAAACTAGATTCAGGCTCAAATATCATTACGTGAAAGAGGCAAAAAGAAGACAAAAAAAAAGATGGAAAATTGATGGAAATAATTAGATAAAGAAAGCAAAAATATGTGGATAATGTTACAACAAAATTACAAATATTAAAAATAATTACTTAACTGTATTAAATTAAGGTCAGTAAAATGATTAAAATATATAAAACATATATATTTATACAAAATAGAGCAATTTTCCGATAAATATAAATATAAATTAAAATACAAATTTTAATATTTTTTCTGGAGAATTAAATTTAATTAAATTAAATTTACTCTTTTACATGTATTTAAATATCTAATAAAAAGTATATTTAGACATTTGTTTTTAAAAACAAAAATTACATTTTAGTATCCCCTAAAATTTTATTCCAATGCTACCATTTTCTTTATCTATTATATATTATTGAATAAAAATAAATTATTCGAAAAAATCCATTCTTCTTATGAAAAGGTCTCGCAACTGTTGTTTGCGGTCAAACGACAGTGAGTTTTCACCTTTTGACGCAATTCTCGCACAAAAATGCGCATGCGGGCGGTAGTTGCGACTTCCTGTCTCGCAGTGACGGTAATCGTCGCGGATGATGCTTAAGCCACATGTGTACGTGCGTACGTGCGTAAAAGTGTGTATATAAATGAGACGCGCGCGTACACACGTACATACACACACAGGCACACAGGCGCGCACACACACAATGTAGAGAACAAAACCGGCACAATGCCGCGACGTAATGGGCCCCATCTTACCGAGATCCGATGTGGTTACAGGTCAATCAACTCGAGACAATAGCAAACAACATAAAGTTTCTTATTTAAACAGAATTAGATTTGGAAATCGCCAATTATAATTACTGTCACTTGGAATAAATTATAATTCACGATATAAAAAAAATATTTCAAAAATGTGTCCTTAATTCATGTATGTTTAATTTAAAATTTATCCTCTGTGTTTAATTTATATACAAATATTTATAACTATCGCAAAAAAATTATACTTTGAAATCTCTTTTACCTTAGGTTCCTGTATTACTTTCAAGAGTAAAGTTTCTATATACGATAAAAATTTTTTACAGACATGTAAAGAAAAAAACGTTGAAAAGTAAATTTAAATTATTTCCCTGCATATTTTTTAATTATTAAATAATTAATTAAAATAATAAACAAATAATTATTTTAATTTTAAATTTAATTATAATAAATGTAAATATTAAAATTGATTACATATTAAAGAAAAAAAAAATCATACGGAGGATCTCCTCCCTGAACTAAATTAGATTAGATAATTGTACTTAAGATGATAAACAGTTTTCAGTACATACGGCACACAAGTGCGTCGAACACGCATTCAGGTGTGCCCCTGCAAGGTAGAGATCCTCGCGAGCTCTGGTAACTCAGTTTTCAGTCCGCTCGCGAAGCGCGCGAGCGCAGTTTCTCTGTTGCAAAACTCTTGCCTCGTTTGCCTGTGAACTCACCCGCGCGAAACAATGTTATCGTGCCGGAATTAGTTATCTTTTTTAATTACTTCATTGCGTGCGTTCGACGTTTGATCCTGAAAAATTCTCGTTTCGAGTTTCCACTTTTCTAACATTTCTCCGACAGCAGTTTCGAGAACTGGTCTCGAGTAGTCTAGTAGTCGGGCTTTATTCTTGATACAGGATTACTAATTAAAAGTCGAATCGATTCATCGCTAGTTTATGATGTAATATAGAATTTTGCACGAGAAATAAATTGCAAGATTATAGAAAAGTTTTGGAAAGAGAGAAATCTTTGAAAGAATTGTTAGCGATAAACATGACGAACGTGCTTTATCCTGAAGATTTAAATATCATCTCGCAGGATGACAGGAGCTACCGCAGTGATGATTCCGGCGGCGAGGTCTTCAGGAACATCCCGAAGAACAGCAGCACTTTTCGCGTCTGGAAAATCGAAGTAAGCTCTCTGTTATCAAAAATATTTACTTAATATTTTCTAAAATAAAAAATTCTAATATGTGTATATGATAACTATATAAATATCTATATAAATAAAATATGAAAAATATAATTTAAACTAAAAAAATATATATATAAGTAAAATTGTCACTTTAACAGTTTTATAATAATTATTCAATTATTTATGATGATTATTATACTTTGAAAGAATTCATAGAATGATTATTGAAAGTTTGTTATATTAAAATATACTTACTTAAAATACTATAAAATTACTTCTTTTATCCATCATGTTATAATTAATTTTTTTCTCAATTATTTCAAATATTTATTTGACACTTTCATATTTATATATCTGTCGGACAGGGTCTGCGCGCAACGGCCGTAACCAACAGCAACATGGGCCTCTTCCTCTCCGAATCAGCATACATCGTCTATGCTGTATCCGCGAAGGACGGTGCTCTTCCTTACCCGACCATGCCGGTACTTTTACTTCCATTGTGTTGCATCGTCGCAAAAGAAACCGCAAACACGAACATTGCCTCACATACGAAATCTGTTTCCGACTCTTCTGATGCAATTTTCTTCGTTAAATTTAACTCTCTTCTAGATTGCTCCTATTAAACTTGTTAGAAGCAAAAGAAAAATTAATGCCTAGTGATTTAATTAAAAAATAATAATAATTCGGTATTTGAATTTTATATAAAATTTTCAAAATTAAATAAAATATTATTTCCAAGTTTTTAATATAAAAAAAAAAAAAAATTTTAATATTAAATTATTAACTTTTAATTAATTAAAATTATTAAATTATTATTATTAATAATTATTTAATTATTAAAAAGTGATTAATTTAAATCTAATTGTAAGTAATAACTTTTTTTTTATTCCTTATCTCAATAATTAATTAATGTTTACATAACAATTGAGATAATATATATTCATATAAGATTCTTAAAACACGACTGATTGACAGATCAAGGACCTGAAGGATACCTCGGTGGTGCGTGCCATCCACTTCTGGATTGGCGTCAATTGCGATTCAACAGTGTCCGGTGCCGCAGCACTTCGTGCCGCCGAGCTCGACTCGCAGACCTCGGCGATGATCCTGATGCGGGAAGCGCAGGGTCGCGAGAGCCCCCGGTTCCTCGCTTACTTCCGGCAGCAGTTGGTCATCGAGAACTTGCACTTCGATCCGCCCGTTTGCACTCTTCATCGAGTCTCCGGGGTGGCTGTGCCGATTCTAACGGAGCTGGCGAGAGTCCACTGGGAGCATTTTAGTTGTCGCGATGTCATCCTGGTGGATATTCGCGCAAAGTACGCCGTTCGAAGTTTTATATGCATTCAGAAAAATTTTGCAAAATGATTCTTCAAATGATCATAAAAATCTACAATTAAATAAGAAATTCTTTTTGGTTTTGTTAGAGGAGTCATCTTCCTGTGGCTAGGATCCCTATCAGATCCACTGCACAAACGTCACGCTGCTAGTCTCCTAGAGTCCCGAAAAGAGAATAATAATGGCCGTGTAGTGGTGGTCGAGGATGGCTACGAACAAACGTTGCCCGAGGACGACAAGCAACTCTTCAGCAGCGTGCTGGACCCCTCAATGAGGGTGGTGGCGCCTGATCGTCAGCACCGCATCAACCCCCCGAGTCCTATTAAATTATACAAGTGCAGCGAGCAATCGGGCAAGTACAAGGTTGCCGAACTGAAGTCCGGGCCGATTCTTTGCAGCGATTTAACTTCCAATTCCGTATACCTGGTGGATCGGGGCGAGGCAGGGGTCTGGGCCTGGGTTGGTCGCGACGTCAACGCCAGGGAGAGACTGGAAGCTGTTAGAAATGCGCGTGGATTCGTCAAGAAGAAGAATTACAGCGACGGCATGCCAGTGGCCAGGGCGACAGAAGGTATACAAGACGGATGCATTTCACATGAAAATAAAAAAAAAATCAGTCTCCCTTAAATAAAAAAAAATATTAAATTAGATATAAAATTAAGTTTCAAAAATTATTTTTTTCAAAGATTAGACTAATGATGCGTAATAATTAATAAATAAAAATAAAATGAAACGAAACACAAGGTCATGAACCGGTGGAGATGAAAGCGTTATTGAGAGGCTGGGAACCTTCTAAGACTAGACCACTGACGTTGCCGGTGAGTTTCGAATCCGATTACATGAATGAAAGACCGAGAATGGCGGCTGAGTGTCAACTAGTGGACGACGGATCCGGCGAGCGGACTTTGTGGAGGGTCGAGCAGAAGGAGGGCATGCTCCAGGTAGAAGACAGAGGGATCTATTATGCAGAAGCCTGCTACGTGATGCTATACAAATACGGACAGGGACGAAGATGTCGAAGTATTGTACGTAGATATCTATATCGAATTATTTAGAGGTATTAATTTTTTCTAAAAAAGCTTTCCCTAAATATCTCTTGTGTGTTTCATACTTTGAATTAGAATATTATTAATTTTTTTTGTATATCGTTTATAATTTTTCTTCTAAACTATATCATAATCTTGTAAAAAAGTTAGATGATGAGAGAAATTGGAATCTTCATTTTAATTTTAATTTATCCAGTCTTATGTATGCGAGAGGCAGAGATGTCTAAAAATTGAAACAATAATAACTGTAAAAAATTCTGAAGGCAATTATGAAATATTTTTTTCAGATTTATTGTTGGGAAGGTGTCCATTCTATCAAGGTGGATCGTGATGCAGCATTGACGGCAGCTTGCCATTTATCTGAAGAGACGAACGCACAATTGGTGAAGGCATCTCAAGGCAGAGAACCACCTCATTTATTGCAGATTTACAATGGCAAGCTGAAGATACTTGCTGGACGTCACCGTGATTCGCGTAAGTTCCTATTTGCTTAAATTATTATTTAAACAAAAGTTTACAAAAATAACAAAGAACTATAAAAAATATATAAAAGACAGATAATATCTATCATTCGAATTGACAGAAAATTAAAAAAAAATAAAAACAAATTTTAATTTATACATGAATATAAAACATATCTTGAAGTTTACTTGTTTTAGAAAAATAAAGTTTGTAGGATGCATCTTTTCATTTTTTATAACAAAGCTTCTTGATTTGTAGCGCCAAAGAAATATCTGGTCAGAGTGTTCGGCTCGACGCCATACACTTCGAAGGCGGTGGAACGTCCGTTGCGAGCTAGCAGTTTAGATTCCAGCGCGGTGTTCATCCTCTTCTCCAACACACCGATCGTCTGGTGCGGCAGCAAGAGCACGGGTGACGCTCGACAGGCGTCGCGACGCCTCGCCCCTAGAAATGCACCTCTCGTCGCTGAGGATAAGGAGGGTGATGATTTCTGGAACGAACTTGGAGGTAAATTATAAAAAGAGAGAGAGGATTTTAAGGAGAGAAGTTTAACGCTCTTCAATGTTTCTAAAATTATTCAGGATATTTTGTTTTCTTCAGGAAGAGGTACTTACGGCACAGAAACCGAGGAAATCGGTGAGGAACTAGACAAGCACCTCTTTCAGTGCCGCACCGAGAACGGTCTCTTCGTGGGCGAGCAAGTTCTCGGGTTCCGGCAGAATTCTTTGATACCGGAAGCCGTCTGGCTACTGGACGCTGGTAATGTGATCTGGGTGTGGATAGGCAAATTTTCCGTTCCAAAGACACTGCAAGAATGTGTCGAAGACGCTACTATATATCTTTACACACATCCCGCAGGTCGAAATCGCAATACGACCATTTCGGTAATCAGACAAGGTGAGTCTCGAATATAAAATAAAAAAAAATAAAAAAAAAAACTTTTTCTCTTTAGAGTTATCTTCTTTTAATTATTCTTTTTTAAAATTTTTCTTAGATTATTTGATTTTAAATTTTATCTTTGTCACTCTTCAGGTTTAGAACCGGCCATCTTTATCGGACTGTTTGAGAATTGGAACCACAATCTGCTAAGGGACTATAAGCCGTTTGAGATCTTCTGCGGTCTGCTAGAGGACAAAGATCAATCGACGAGAACGCAGATGGTCTCTAAAGCTACCACAGACTTCGATAATTACATCAAGTATCCGCCAGCAACGCTGAAGAGCGAGCCAGAGAACCTGCCAGCCGGCGTCGATGTCAGAC
This sequence comes from Anoplolepis gracilipes, assembly GCF_047496725.1. Classification (NCBI taxonomy): domain Eukaryota; kingdom Metazoa; phylum Arthropoda; class Insecta; order Hymenoptera; family Formicidae; genus Anoplolepis; species Anoplolepis gracilipes. Next base: position 1,481,050 of record NC_132984.1, on the reverse strand, counting down.
GCAAAGAGATGCATCTGACTTATGACAATTTCATCGCGATCTTTAAAATGGAACCCGCGGAATTCGAAAAATTGCCCGCCTGGAAGAGGCAGCGGCTGAAGCAGGCCGCTGGACTCTTCTAACGTTTATAAATCGGTTTCGCTTTTCATGTACATGACATATTCTAAATTTTATATTACTAACCATTGCTTTTCCGATCACATGATAAATTTGCAGGCAATCTTAAATATTTTATGTTACTTTACTCCTCAACGTTAACTTTTTATAGATGACATATATTTTATTAACCTGCTGGTGTCGCGAGATATACATGAGCCCACTTAAGAAAAAATTCAAGTATTTTTTTCTTTTTTTTAGTCACCATTTAGAAATTGTATGCTTTGTTTGCGCACACGCAGTAATATTTTTATTAGAAATATTTAAAGATTAGATTTTAATCAACATATGTTTGGAAAAAATTTACTATAACTTAAGTTTAAGCTGAACTAATTAATAGTTTCACGCAGACGTATCCATCGCCTCGCCATGTTGAATCGGGCGCACCGTCTCCTCCTCTACGATAATCGGCTTCACTGTTTTAGTAAGCACAGCGGTAGTACCAGGCTTATAACGATAACTGATTTGCCGCTGGCCTTTTACGCTGGCGGTATCATATGGTCGCAAATACTCAACGCCAGTCTTGCGAATGATGCAGAGATCCACATTGGATCCTGATGCTAGATCGTTGAACACGCCTGCGCGAATTGCATCCGCCACCAATTGCTTTGCCTCTTCCTCCTAAAAAATGATGACAATCATTATTTTTAATTCGATAAAAAATAGCATTTTTAATAAAGAATAATTGTAATGCACTATTTAATATAAAAATAGAGGAAACATATAAAAAAAAGTTATAAAAAAGTTATATAAATATTTAATATGAATCACAATAGATTTAATATAATAAATATAATAATAAAATTATGTATCATTTATAATGTAAAGTTATAAATAAATATTTTAGACTCTAAATTCATTAATCCTGGTTTTTTCCAATTGAAAATTTATAACAATGTTTACATGCTAGATTTAAATCATTCTAGATTACATGATTAATTCGTTACCGGTAAATCAGGCCTCCATCTGCTTTCGAAGACTGCCATTGCTGCCAATGAGCCGGATCCCATGGTAGTATATTTCAGTTTTTCTGTGGAACCATGTGGATAAATGCAATACAACTGTGGTCCGTCCAGATCGTAACCACCCAAAATGAGTGCGGCACCAATATGGCCCTGATAACGAAACAACATTTGTTTAATCAGAGTGTTTGCAGTGCACACAGGTACGATACGGCCGGTATTCAGGCGATGCAACTCCAGTTGACTGGCTATCATTTCAGTGGTCATCTCGGTATCGGCTGCTGTGCCGGCTCCGCAGCAACTATAAAAAATTTCAACCGTTAATAAGAAATACGAATGGTTTAAATAAAAGCAATTAATGACATTAATTGGTTACAAAGAGGATTCTGCGACACTCACTACATATTGGGAGCAAGATAGTGAATTTTCAAACTGTATTTGTCTGCAACAATGGTGTCTTCCGTAGCTCGCGTATCACCACCAAGAATAACGCCATCCTTGTATACTATACCAGCAATAGTAGTACCTGTCTTAACTGCTTTCGGAGCAGCAAAGCCTTTTTTGATCAAGGCATTGTTCCTGTACAAAATAAAAAGATATTAAAAGGAGAAATTGTCTCTACTATTAATTAAAAAATATATATTACTTTTGGTTATATATACACAAAAATAAATATTTTTATTAATGATATTAAAATTTTAGCTTCTAAAAATGTATCGTTTTATTAAGATATTTTAACACACATATAAAATTGTTTTATATAAAAAAAATTGCTGAATTTACCATTCATTACTTTATGTAACAAATATTAATGAACAGTTAATTAGAAACTATAAAAATTAACATTATTCATATTACTGTAATCGAGTAATGATAATATGACACAGCAATAATAAGAAATTAATTTTTTGTGTTTATTTTAAAATTTTATCATCAAAATTTTACTCATTTTTTTTATACAAATAAAATCGTTTATAAATATATTTCAATATTATCTAAAAATTTATTATATATTATTAAAGAAAATTAATTGACTTGTGTGACACAGCAATATCGACATATAGGTTAGTTTCTGACTACTATGAGAAATAAGCACATTTAATTTATAAAGCAGAATAAAATTTTACCTTTGGCAAAGATCAAACGAAAAGCCTGCCGATGAAATTTCTGGTGCGAGAAGCGAAGTCATGATCGCGTTTCTATCAAATATATATCGCAAGCGAAACTGACACAGACACCGTACACAATTCTACGTCTACCTGTAACCTGTAACCACAGTATATACAGTAGTGCAAATAACTCTCTGTCGGCATCTTTGATGTCAGCGTATCTAAAAATGAACTGCGCATGCGCGGACTTGGTAGGTAACCAATCATAGCTAGTGTCTCTGTCTCACTTTAGGCTGAAATCACATGGTGCGGAATAGAAGTACGGAATAAAAAATGCGCCATAGAAACAGCCAATCAGAACTTTGCCGCAGTGTCTACTTAAGCTCTGATTGGCTATTTCTATGACGCATTTTCTATTCATTTTATAAGATTATTTAAAGATAAATTGGATACAATTATATGGACATATCCATAAGATTGAGAGAGAGAGAGAGAGAGAGAGAGAGAGCGTAAATGGAGAGGAACTAAGACAGAAAATCACTTTATCATGATTGGTTACCTACCAAGTCCGCGCATGTACAGTTCATTTTTAGGTACATTGAAATTACCAGAGTTGCGCTCATAGGACGCGTTCGGGGAGACACTATTAGCGCTAACAGTGTCATTCTATCTTTGTTACTCATTAAAAGTTGAACAAAGATAGAACGACGCTGTTAGCGCTAATAGTGTCTCCCCGAACGCGCCCATCGACATATAATAAATAGACGGAGCGTGACGTCACTAAAGCCTTAGAAGAACAGAGATGCACGTGACGTCTGCGAATAATGGAAGCGAGAGCAAGATAGAACAAGAAGTGTACGGCATTCTCTTCGTTTCTCCGCTCACGTTACTTTGCAAATCATGCAGGATTCACACTGCGTCCGATAGCCAATAGAAGAGCTCGTTCTTTAGTCATTTTAACTAGCAATAATTCTGGAATCTACAAACGAGAGTTTTCTATTGGATGTGAAACGTCACGCGTTCGAAAATCTTTCATCCTGATCGGCCAATCAAATACTATCCAGTCCGATGAATAGATTTCTGAACGCGGTCCGCAAAGCCTCTTGAAACGCAAATGGTGACAAATAGGCGGGAAAATGTGTAAAGGGCTTCTGGTGTGCGGATAATTACATAAATTGAAAAAAAATGCACGCTTTCCTGAAAACTGGTAAACTGGGCGTCCCAACAGATGTGAAAAAACCGTCGACGTCTCGCCCTAAGGACGACAAGAAGGACTTGACACCATGGGTGGAAAAATAGTAGGTATCTCCACTACTATTTCAAGACATTAACCTTCTTCACCATTATAAAAAGTCAAAATGTTAAAACAACTTTACCTGGAAATATATCCTTTTTTTTTTTCAACTATTAATCGTTACTCTTCACTTTTCGACTTTTGTAACGGTAGTCATAATTTTACTATTATTATTTATTTTAAAAATGAGATTAAGATTGTATACGTTTTTATTTTTTTTTTGGTTTACAGTCGCCCAAAGAATGTAGATGATATCGTGGAGCAGACGGAGGTGGTGAATGTGATAAGGCAAGCCATGCAGCATGGAGATTTTCCTAATATGCTGTTTTATGGACCACCGGGTACTGGCAAAACCAGCATTATACATGCAGCTGCGAGACAGATGTTTGGTAGCATGTATAAGGATAGGATACTAGAACTGAATGCCTCTGATGATCGAGGTATCCAGGTTGTGAGGGAAAAGATTAAATCCTTTGCATTACGTAGGGCTAATCCTATCGGACCAGAGTAAGTGTATTGATTTCTTGTCGACAACTGTTTTTAATAATATTGCTACTAATGATTATAATTTTGATAATTAGAATTTTCATTAATAATAAGAGTTTCAACACGCACAAAGTTGTTTAGAAAAATAATATTATCTATTTCTTAATTTTAAAAAAATGATAAATTTTATTTATATATAATCAATGTCAATGATGATCCAGTAAAAGGTCTGATGATCGCAGAATCTCAGTGCACAAGATTATTCATCAAAAGGCACATTATAGTTGTCATCAAGGAGATCTAATAAAATATTTTAAATCTCTTATTAGCAACTAGATAGAAAATATGCTTGGACATGCAGAAGAACTGTAAGATTAGTGAACTTCTGAAAAGCACAAGCAAACAGTTAATCTTCAAGTACTCACGTAGTCCATGTAGATGCATATTAATGTTATTGGTTTTATTTATTTATTTATTTTTTTAAATTTTTTGGACAGATGTTAAATTTCAATAATAATTATTAAATATTTAAGTAATTAAAATCTTTGATATATTTTTTATAATTTTAACTTTCTTTAACTAACTATTATTACATATGAAGGATATAATTGAAAGAAAAATTATTTGATCCACATTGACTTAACGCGTGTACTTGAGGATCAACCATCTTTTTTGGATATCCTGTGGATTGTATTGCGATTTATGATCAAATGGCATAATCTGAGACATTTTATAATATTGTTTTAATATTAAGTAAATCAGATAAAATAAAATCAATTTTTTTCAAAACTATTTCAAATTTTTAATATTTATTTTTCAGCGGAAAAAAATGTCCGCCATTCAAGATCATTATATTGGACGAGGCAGACAGTATGACCAGCGCTGCGCAAACAGCACTTCGTCGAATTATGGAAAAAGAGGCGCATAGCACGCGCTTTTGTCTAGTATGCAATTACCTGTCGCGAATTATTAAGCCGATAGCGTCACGCTGCACCAAATTTCGGTTCAAGCCACTGAGTGATGAGAAAAGTATCACAAGACTCGAATATATATGCAATGAGGAGAATTTAAAGGCCGATAGAAGCGTTCTAGAAAAAATCGTTGAAGCATCGAGCGGCGATTTAAGACAGGCTGTCATGTGTCTGCAGTCAATCACACGGTTGAAGGGCAAGGACTATGAGATCACAGTGGACGATGCTCTCGATGTCATCGGAGTAAGTTTAGCTTTCAACTGGAAATATAAAAATTTCTTATTATTAATAAGTTGAGTAATTTGTGAATAATTTCGAGTAATTTGAAAATTTGATATGTTTTTGTCTTAATAGCTGATTCCCGATGAAAAAATTAATACCCTGTGGGAGGCCTGTAAAAAGGGAAATTATAATAATGTCGAAAAATTGCTCGAAAATTTATTGTTGGAAGGATACCCGGGTTCAAAGGTACTGCTTTAATTATTGCTGAATTATTGTTGAATGTGGCTGTTGAGTTATTGAAAAACTTAAGAGTAAATTACTTAATCTTGAAAGAATAATACATAAAATATTAATTCTTATTATACAAATGTTGGTTATCTATATCAAATTGGTTGATTTAATGTAATTATATTTGTTAGGTAATTGAACAATTAAACGAGAAAGTAATTTTCTCTGATGAACTTAATGACAAACAAAAAGTGATGATTGGCGATGTGCTCGGGGTAAGAGATTTTCTTTACATACACATGAAAAAATTAATAAATAAATAATTAATGAATGCGATAAATTTTTTCTCTGTTCCAGGAATGCGATTATAAATTAACGGAAAGAAGTGACGAATATTTACAGCTTTTAAACGTATTTTCTACCATCTTAGTAGCATGGAAATTATGAAAAAAATTATAAAAATGTGTTTCTACATAATATATAAAGATTTATATTTATATTTATAGATATATTGTGTAAGTAGAGAGTTTTTATACATTTTTAACAAATTGTTCGTGCAATTTGCCTTTCACAATTTTAGCAATTTTGTCGATTTTAACGATAAAAAAAGTGATTATAAAATGAATTTTAGAACGCCCTAGAGACAATAATATTTATAACTAGACAGGAATTACTTAGGGAATATCAAACTCGACTAGTAGAAATGATCTTTCGTCTAGAAGTCGCTGTATGTACATACATACGTCCCTAACTAAAGAGACGCAACATCAGCGCCAAAGTTTACTAAAACACTTGGAGATTTCACGCCAACCATCTTTACAAGCACGACGTTCAAAATATCCCTAGGTATCATTTAGCGGTTGTGATAATTGCAACTTTATAAAACGAGACGTTGTCATAAAAATCAAAACGCTTAATACACATCGCGATAAGTCTTGAAACATTCTCCCCGCTTTGAGAGAGAGAAAAAAAAAAATCACCCCGATAAAATTGGATCCCGGCGTCGTTCGGAAACGGGGCTCTCAGCATCTCGGTCCGCACCGTCGCGTTGAGCACCACTGACGTTCGGCGTGTAGGGGCGTCGTTGCTACTGCGTGCAATGTGTATCGTGTAGGCGTTGGCGAGAGGAAGGAGGCGAGAGAGCCGCGACCGCCGCCGCCACTCGCTCTTTCGGAAAATGTGTCGTCCGTGAGAGGGAAAAGAGAGGAAAAAAGAAAAAAGAAAAAAGACAGCGCGTGCACGAGAAGAAGCCGGGGGTGGCCGGTGTGCGTGTTTCACATGTGCGTTTCATTTCGCGAGGAATCCTCACTCGAAAGCGTTCGTCGTATCTCTCTGCTCTCTTCTCCCCTCTTCCCCTTCCCACCCCCCCACCAGCCGCCCCAGTCGTCTCTCTCTTTCTCTCTTTATCATACATTGTGCCTCTAGAGCGCTGTCCAAGCCTTGTCCACGACGGCGGAGCCACGTCTCCGCGTCCTGGTAAGCGCGAGTGATCGTTATTATTATTGTTACTATTTCGCGGGTAAGTGCTTCATCGGGGAAGATCGCCGCCGACGCCTTTCGTCGCCGTGTCCCGCGACGGCGTTCCCGTGTCGCGCGTCGTAGAAGAAAGACAGGACGGACGAAGGAACGAACGTACGGGGGCGTGAACGACGCCCGTCCTCCCCGACCGCAGCAGCATCGTTCTACGCTACGTCGTTTCGCAGTTGTAACGACGTTTCGGAGATAGGTCCGTCCTTGTTGAGAACATCGCTCTCTCTCTCTTTCTCTCATTTGCTGGCGTAGAGGTCGTGACTTCCGGAGAGAAAGGAGAGAGAGGAGAGTATCGCGAGAAAGGTGTGCTGACCGCGTTCCTCGTCGTGACGAGCCAGGAGCAGCGGACCCGGGGGGGTGTTGCACACCCAGTCCTCGTGGCGCTCGCTCACGTTTCTTTACCTCGGCACCTGGAATTGGGGACATTCCGCGCGCGTTGTCCTTGGCAGTGTATCATTCCGTTCCAAGAGTTCATCATCCTTCGACCAAGGTTTACTCCGGAATCCCCTGTGGGGAGAGTAAAAAGCGAGAGGATTTGAAAGAAATTTTTGGCAGAATCAAGACGAAGGGATTATAGACCGCGGGATGTTCCGGTCGAGAGGACGCTGAAGAAGGGAGAAAAAAAAAAAAAGAAAGAAAGAAAGGCCAACCGGAGCGAGACATGTTCGGCGTCCTGAAGGGAGATCCGACCGGCGAAGCGGGCGGCTAGTCGCGGTGCATTTTGCTGCATCTTCCGCTCCCTCCTCCCCTCTGGCCCTGATCGCGAGAGTGAGAGTGCGATCCTGACGGTTCTCCGAATCCGTGACGAGAAAATAACGCACGTTAAATAATAGTAGTAGTATTGGCAGCATTAACCCGTGCGTATTATTTCCAATTGATTATTATTATTATTATTATTATTATTATTCTCTCTGTTATTACATCCGCGGAAAGGAACTGGAAACCGAGCCGGCACGCCTCCATGTGCGCATCGAGATCCTAAGGAGGGCGCGTGGTTTGACAGGGAGCGCCGCGACGCCGCCGGTCCGAAGGGATTTTAAGGGATCCGAGGAATTCCTTTCGATCCCTTTTTCCTTCATTCCTCCTACTACCCTCGCGCGTTTCTTCGACCCTCGGTCCTCTCGGCCTGTGTGTGATACTCGGTTCGGACAAAGGCGTGGATGATACCGTCGGGCTATTCAACAACAACAACGACGGCGGTCACGAGGTGGATCGTATTTCCTGCGGCTGTAACGGGTGTCACGGCCGATTCGTGGAATGTGACGGGAGACGTCGCTCGTGGAGTAGTGAGTCGTAGAAAAGGTAAGTTTATACAAACGGATATTACACATATTATATATATATATATATATATATATATATATATATATATATATATATATATATATATATATATATATATATATAAATGTCGAGATGTCGAGTACACGCTGGAATATCGTACGAGTAGTGTTCGAAGTGGAATCCGATTGGCCGAACGCTCCAATTCCAGGTCCTTTGAGATTACTCGCGGATACATATCCGAGTGTCCCGTTTGCTAACGTATTCTCTTTGAATTGCACGCTCGGTCTTTCCCTCGAGCATTATTCGTGTCTTTATTTTAATAAGATTTTAATACATACGGACTTTAATCACAAGCTTTAATTAACACAAATTTTCTATAATAAATATTTAATATATAGATTTAGATTCTACATCAGATTTTTCTATTTAAAGAAAGATTAATTTCAAATTTCATTGAACTTTAATAAAAGATTTTGTTACAATTTGATAAATATGAAATTTATTTTTAATAAGTAAAATTCTAATTAAAGTTACATCTATAATAAAATTTTTTTTTTATAAACTTTAATTAACCCAGAACTTGTGTATATTTAGTGTAATTTCAGTCATTGAATTCCAGTAAATGAAATTTTTATAATTACATTAAGTACAAAATTATAACTTAAATTATAATTAAAATTAAAATACTTTTAATAAGAATCTATTACACAGTCTTTTTTAATTTAAAAAAAATTTTTAAGTCTTAAATATTATATTATATTTTAAGATTTTTAAATTCCTGCATATGTTTAAAATCTTAAATCCGTTCGTCTCTTATGTCTCTCTTTTTCATCCTTACTTCTTTAGATATTCAGGTCTATAAGCGCTTTGATCGTTCGATCTTTGGCCTTTGAATCCTGCCGAATTAAATAAAGATCTATCATCCGACACTTAATCTGCTATTTGCAGTTCACTTATTTGCGAAAATGCAGGCATACGTAGCATGTGCTTTTATAATATCTTTTACTCGGTCGTCTTCGATCCCATCTTATAAAACGAAAATCGAAGCGTGTAAGTGCTCAAAAATAGTTATATTTGTCGTCGATTAATAATTCACGTGGATTTTATCGCTTACAACTCCATAAATGATAGCCAGTAAAACTTCGTTATATAAAAATATTATTTGTACTAAAATTTATTTGAGTTGTTAACTAATCGTTGGTCTAGTTAATTATGTTATATTATTTATTTATCGTTGTTCCCGACCGACAAAACGAACGATTACGGAAGGAGTTCTTTGAACTTGCGTTATCATTCTCGAATTAGATCTACGCGAGCGACATGTTCTTATACGAATAATCGACTTTGTGCACACAAAAAAAAGCAAACGAGCTATACCACATTATACGATCATATATCGATTAATACATGAAGATATATATTTATACAGAGCATCTCTCTAAAATTATATAATAATAATTATGAATAAACAATAAATATAAATCTATCTGTCTCTATTCGAATTTAAAGATATTTTTATAAAATAATTTACAAAACAAAATATAAATGTTATATCATTTTTGAAGTGTAATTTTGAACGCTTGCTTTTCCATACTTTTTGCGACGGCACAGTAAATTACAAAATAAAATAAAATAAATTTTATTGTATTTACATGCAAAAAATACACACAAATAAAAGAAACAGTAATAAATAAATTTCTCCAAATATTTTAATTCCATAATACGCAATTATTATTTTATTATTAAATTTATATAAAATTCTGAATTTTACACAATTTTAATTGTGATCGATATAACAAATCGTCCCATGACAATCAATTTACAAATTATATATTTAATTATAAAACACATAATTTACAAATTATTTATTCCGTGATTGATTATGTTTTATATTTGTTATAATGTAATATCACTTTTCAACACTTGCTTTTCCATACTTTTTGCGACGGCACAGTAAATTACAAAATAAAATAAAATAAATTTTATTTTATTTACATGCCAAAAATGCACATAAATAAAACAAACAATAGTAAATAAATTTCTCTCAATATTTTAATTCCATGATACGCAATTATTATTGTATTATTAAATTTATATAAAATTCTGAATAATAATCTAGTCATTTTTACACAATTTTAATTGTGATCGATATAATAAATCGTCCCGTGACAATCAGTTTACAAATTATATATTTAATTATAAGGTAAATTATAATAAATAATTTACCAATTATTTATTACATGATTGATTAAGTTTTATATTTGATTTAATTAAAACACATATAATATTTATAATAAAATTAAACAAGCATTAAAAAAAACAGCGTTCCCTAGTGCTGAATGACTATGTAATATAGGGTGTTGCATAAATGAAGGAATCCAGTAAACAAAGTTCGTCTTTCGCTCTTATCACACGGCGCGTCGCCTTGAGGATCGATAACGAAGCCAGGCGTATTTATTCTCGAGACTAAGTCCAGGGGCCCGGCATGCCGCGATAAAGCTCGGAAGTTAGTATCTTTTATCTCTGGGAAGAGGAGAGGCGCGCGCGCTAGGGACCCCTTCGACTTCCCCTTTCCTCCGACTTTCCACTTTTCGTGTCTCTAATTAAGTTGCGGTCTCGCCGGGAGAAGTACAAGCCGGAAATAGAAAATTAGAGCGCACCGACGCGACGGTGCCGCGCCATGTGGGATTTGAGTTCCATTGATAATAATCCGAACACCTTTCTCCCCCTGCCTCTTTCCATAGGACAAAAATTCGCCCAAAAAGATTTAGCTCTTACTATGTAGAATTCAGTGTAAAATTTAATATCCCAGAAATATGTAATTATTGATTTAACTAAAAAAGGGAATATGTAATATACATTTTTTATATCAGTTTTAGAATTTGATAAAGAAAAAATTAAGATAAAGGCCGTATCTAAAATTCTTCAAGACCATACCTGAAATTTTTCAAGGAGTTCTTACGATTCTCCACGATATAAAACTAGTTACAATGTAATACATTGTAATATATTATATACATGTGTAATTTGAAATATCGCGTTTCCTATAAATTACACATACAATAACAACTGGAATATAAATATTGTTTCTCTTGTGCACAGTTTTTATTTTGTCATACTTTTCAATATATTATATATTTTATCTTTTATATATTTTTATAATTGTTACATATTTTGTTTTGTAGATGTATTATTTTTTTCTAGGCATATTCTTTTAAAAAAAAATGGTAACATTTAATTTTATAATTATACTTATTTGATTATTCTTTTCACAATATTTTATACGCGAGATCCAAGAACTCAGTAATATTCAAACATTGATAATTGTGTCACCGGTCAAACATCTCTTTATCGTATTCTTGCCTATCGAGATGGAAGTTTGTTGCAGTTTCCTTTCGTCTTGTTTTCAATTTCCCCGACTTTTCTCGATTTCCAGTGTCTGCTTGCTGTTGTCGTCCCGAGGTAATGATATTGTATATCTCTTTCAATAAACATTCCTTTCAATATCGCGACTGCTGTAATTTTGAATGAATCTTGGTGTGACTTATAGTCTCGTCGAAGGTTATCACTTTGATACTTCGCGTGAAGAATAAAGTTTGTAAATGCCAGACACGAGTAGCATTGCATCCAACCTTTTTCGGGTCGAATTGCATCCCGCGAGAGGGATGTAATTCGAAATTGCAAGTAGCGTACGTGTGTCTCTCGCCCGATTGCTAATGGACGCAATTAGTCGCTCTCGAGACTCACACGCTTTTATTTCCTATTACTTTCTCGACAATATTCCGAAAGTTCGCTCAAATTTTGTGTATCAATCTTGAGGAAAATTTTTTATTAACGTGACGTAACTTTCTTGTCCGCGACGACCGCTCTGGGAAAGAATTTTCTTCCGTTTTTACTCGTAAACTTTCTCTAATAGCCAAGTTCCATTAAGTAATTAATTTCCCCCGCATTTCGTTTCTTTCATATGTGTACATCGTGCAAGTAAATGAAATTCATATAATTTTTAGTTTCTCTTGTGTAAAATGTACCTCTTCAAATTATATTTTTAATAAAATATTAAAGGTTTTATATATAAGAAAAAAAGAAAAAAATATTTATATATATATATATATATATATATATATATGTAATTCACAATTTATAAAGAGAAAACATATAATAATTTTAATTCTGCAATATTTACTATATTAATCTCACAAAATATAATTTTCGTTTTTGCGTTTTGACTTTCGCGGGATGCAGCTGCATGAAGTCTGTCTAATAACTGGAGTGACATTCAACGTTCCATTGCAACTGACTTTATTGAACCGACATATTTAACGTTCATAATGACTGGGATGCCGACGACCGCAGCGATTGCTAACCGCGGAAATGGCGCTGTCAGTGTCACGTGCCACGCGGCAATTGCCGCTACACGTATACCTCCTCGGGCTATACGAATTTCTCTCTTTAATCATTTTTTCGAGCCGTATCTCATTTTCTTTTTGACTATTTATTAGATTATTAAAAGAGCCTGTGCGTATATTATTTTATCCCATACGTGTATGTATTGTATATGTCGCTTTGAATATTTCTACAAGAGTTTCTCTGTTTAATGCAGTTTTTTGATGCTCAGAAAGTAAATTAAATTACTTGGGCTCAAAAAATTATTTTATCAAAAAATATTATTTAAATTCAACTAATATTTTAGAATGGAGTTTTCGTAAGCAAGTAAAATATAGGAATAAAATAAATGAAAAAGAATAGTAATCCTAATTAATTGATTAATCAGCGTCAATTCTATCCAAACTGATAGAAACTGATAAAAAAAATGTTATAAAAATTATGATGATAGAATTTACATTACAAATTTATTAATAATAATGAGATTTTTTTTTAGACATACCTAGGATATAACAAGAAAAGCACAACAGTTTTAGCAAACTATTTTATCGCACACGTCCGTCTTCGTGGGAGGAGGCGAGGAGAGGGGGAGGGAGACGGTGTATAATATCGGTTATCATTTTTATCTCGTAAAGGAACGGTTTGTCGGCGACGTTAAAGTACATCGCGCGCCAATTTCTCAGAAAAGTGCAGCTGTGTGACGTGACGCATTCTCGCATTTATGCGAACGTTATCGTCCATCCGTCTTTGTGTCTATCGCAAAAATTGTACGGGCAATTTGGTAGATTAAACAGTACCGCGATATAAAGGAGATACGCCGTCGTTTATTATCATTATCCCGTTTAGATCTCCTCAGCTTCCACGTTTCCGTATAATAGATCGGAACTTAATGTTATTATTAACTTACGCTGTTAACTCATGCAAGCTTAAGAGAGTTGTTGCATTACACCAATCTTACGTTACATTAGTTTGCTGAATGTTTATTTTCTATTATATTCTTGCTTGAAGTCTTGAATTATTACAAATGATGAAATTTTTCTTTAGTACCTATAATATATACAAAATACATAATTAAAAATCAAGTTGCAGCCAAAATAATAATGGGAGGGCGTAATTATGTAAATTTAATAATACTTTTCTTAATTAATTTGCGCGTAATAATAAATGCCAAGATTCTTGAGAGGTTTTCAAATTTTTTCTTAAATTTTTCATTTTTTTTTTTTCTAATATACTTTTACGTTGCAGTTAGATGGTGTGTTTAAGATTAATAATGAAGGAAAGCCACTTCGATAAAGAGTCGGAGCACTTTGCGCAAAAGGTTCGTGCCACTCTACATCCCTCGCGATGTCTTTAATCATTCACATGATTAGGTCTCGATCGCGCAATCTTCAACGTCTTGCTCTTTCTTCGATGGCAATGGCCGAATCTATAATTCAATCAGACTTCCACTGGGATAAACAAAGGGAACAAACGAAAAAGTCGACATTTTATCCTGTACAAGAAAATAGCACGAAAAAATAATATAAATTATAATTTATATAAAAAAGATATATAATTATATAAATTGCAGACACATTTATGAATTACACGTCGTGTGTAAAATTAATTTATAATTTATTTACACACACACACACACACACACGCACACACATATATATATATAATTATACGTATAGATAAATTGAAATTGCACATTTAAAAGTTTACACTTCTAATTTCTGAGATAAAAAGATGTGAAATATTTTTAAGTATAACACAGCTTTTTGTCGATAATGTAATTCAATATTAATACTAAACACACTAATATCTTGCGTACTTGAGTGTAAAATTAATGGCAAACGATAACACGGTAATGGTCTTTCTCCCTCCCTTTAAGAAAAATGTTGCCAGACAGTTGTTTCAATATAAAGTATGTATGTACACACGTTTCAAATTAAATTTTAAATAATCGGCGAAATATCATTACATGTCCCAAGAGACGTGGAAGACTTTGACTTTTTTCTTTTTTATCGTACTCGGGATGCCGCAAAAACTCCGCAATAAAACGAAGAGACCAGTAAATCAGTACACAGCCAACAGGAAATCGACACGCAGCCGCCGATTAGGACGATCTAGCGGAATTCTCAAGTAGCGAGTAATCGAAAATACCTGAGCTGCGTCGCTGAAATTCAGTCCAAGATTGCAGTGCCCCTCCTCTGCCCCCCCCCCCCCATTAGCGCTGATTCAACGTGATAGCGAATAGTAGCTGCCGGAGTTGTACCTGACTGACCTGAATGAATTTATCAATGGCAACGGCGGGACAAGAGAATGCATTTTTTTTTTTTTTTTTTTTTTATTATCCTCCTCGCGTATCAAATTTTTGTCCGAATCATTAATTTGAAAATAATAATTTTCAGTTAATTTCAGGGAAAGAAATTTAGTTGATATTTGTATTAAGTATTAAAAGATTCTTTGTCAGTATAAAAGTCTCGAATTGACCAGACTGTTGTTATTTCTAATGTAATAAAAATTAATAATCAACAATTTTGTGTGAAGTAGATAAAATAGCGAGAACTCGCGTATGTTTAGCGTCTTTTTATTTTATCTTATTTTACAAATACTCGCGAGTCCCAGTTTTTTCATTCACCAAATAAAGTGGTGTTTCCCCGAAAATATACACATTCATTGCGACACGACGTGCGATTAAATGATGCGCCACTTTCACTCGGGCGAGTATTATTGGATCAGGACGACTTTTTAATGCCCTACTTCGCCAAGCATTATTGTGCAATACTTGCATTCCGTTGCAATTGCGGCCGCGGTATAATTGCAACGGAAAGAAAAGCACGTTATACTGTATTTTACATACAAACAATTAAACAAATTAATTTCGTAAGAAATTATCGTACTTTGTAAATTTAAATATCGGAGAAAAGCATAAGCAAAAAAAAATTATAATCTAGAAAATACTCGCACATAAAAAAGATTATTCGGAAAATTATTTTTAACAAAATTATGCAAGTTTATTATTTAAAGATGATTAGAAAATACTTGTAATCAAAAAATTATTATATACAAGAGATCACAATCTAGAATAAATCGAATTATGTAGAAATTATAATAATATTTTACCGCGAGCGAAAAATAAAAATCGAAATTATGCAATTATTTTGTGAGAACTTTTCCAAATTTAAAGATTACTTTAATAATCGGAGATAAAGAGTTAACAAATCACGAAAAATGAATGACATTCGCGCGATCGTTAATTTAAGCACGACGCCCCTCCCACGCTCGTTCAGCACTTTTGTTCCCCGTGTAATTCGCTTAATATCTCACGAACGAAATGTCTGTCCATTTTTACCGGACGGTTGTCTCATCCAGCGCCTTGATGGCGTCCTCGGGCGAGCTGCCTGCAGAAAAAAGAGCGGAAAATTCTGTATGTCACCGGAACTTCTGCTAAGGCTTAGGAAATGGCTTTCATCTTCGATGGCTTCCTGTCTGCAGAAGGGAAAAAAAGAAAGAAAGCTCTACCGCTCCTCCCCTTTTCACTTTTATTCGCGACGCACTCGAGACGTACACAGGTACAGCTGGATTTTATAAAATGCAAAGGAAGGAAAGAAAAATGCGCGTCTTTCACACGCGGCTTTCGATATTAATATGCGTGCTAAATGCGTTGTTCGAGCGAGGGATTCATTCGCGATTACGAGCGTCAATCGAAGGCAAGATAAGTGGTTCGACATTTTTTACCAACGATGAAAGATGAAGATTGATGAATGTAGACGCGATGAGATTTATAGGAAAATGGAGAAAAAACTGGGAGAAAATGAATTCGAGAATGTCGTATAACTGTCTTCTATAAACTGCATTGCCAGAATTATTTTATTAAAGATATATGAGAAAAATTATTGTAATTAAAATATAAATGTAATAAATGTATAGCAGAAATTGCAACACTTTACGTTTTTAATCGCGATTTCCGATGAGATTCTTTCTACAGCAGATATTGCGCATATTTGTCATTATGTAAATTATAGATTAATAAAAGTAGCAAATTATATTTCTTATAGTAGTGTCATGTTACACACATACATTTTAAAATATTTGAAATATAAAAAAAATTTTTAAATATTAAAATTTTAACATGTAAAATATGATTAGATAATTAAAAAATAATTATATTGTATAAAAATATATATTGCATTGATCAATTTTTTATCTACAAGAACATAAAAGGGTTTATGTGTTTTATTAAAAAATTTATGTATGATCACATTTGTTACCTCAGAGGTTATCCGATCCTTATTATTTTTTCTAATTCTTTTATATTTCACCGTCATTTCAACTATGTCATCATGACACACCATTAATGCAGGACTCTGCGATTTTCTTCCTTAACCATCTGGTCCTTTGCCTCGAATACTTTATGTGTAAAAACGCATGTACAGAGTATTCAACGACTATCCTTTTTATTCTTCTGTTCTTTTCAACGAGAACTGTGTATACTTGTAATTTTCAAATGCTAAATCATTGAAGGCTTCTGGCGCGACGGATTTATTTATTTATTTTTTATTTTAGAATAAATGACAAAATCATATTCTCAAATAAATTACGTTGTAATAAAAATTTGTTCTCTTAGCTCTAAGTATAAAGATATACGACTGAGAATTTCCACGGGTAATTCGCACAAAAAATATAACAAAAAAAAAAAAAGACACTCGGTGTTTCCAGAGCACCCGATATACGGAGAGAGTACGTGCGTTTGGTCGGGGCCACGCACATGCCCACGTTCCCGTGTCCCTACGTTCATTCATTCAAACACACATCGACCTCGTTGTACGGCATAGCTAGAACGTGGGAAGGGGGAGCAGGAGGGGGTGACGCGACAACGCGCTGTTTGAAAGATGGGGGAGGGGAGCCGGGAGTCGGAAAGATTAGCGAAGGGGAGCAAAGAGACAGGGGGCTCTCGCTCGAGAAAGAGAGGAATCAACAAGAGAAAGAGGGGACCGCGCGTTGCACCGATTCTCTCCCCCTCCTCCCCCCCGTCATTTTTCTCCGACTGGATGCAGAGGGTCGTTTTTTTTTTTTTTTTTTTTCGCGAGCGAATTTATAGATGAGCGGCTCGTCGTATATATGGTAACTCAAATATTTCACGCAGCTGTATCGATCATTTGATGACCGATGACCCAACGTATAAAACACTCGCTCAATGGTGTCGTTATATGTATATTATAATGTTATTAATCCTTTTTTTTATTTCTATTATGTCGCCATTATCATCATTTGTGTACTGATTAATTATAATGGCACATTAATAAAGATAATAAAGAGGTAATCACATGAATTAACAATAATATATTTGGTTATTAATACACGTTATTGCTCCTCTTTTCTATTCAAATCTGCTCCCCCTTCTCATCCACACAATATATATTACGTAGAGTTTTCAATTAATATCTATCCATGCGCCCGCTTTTTTTGAATATATTTTACGTTTTTAAATATCCATTTAAAAATGTAAAATGTGATACATAAAATTTAAACATATTACGAAAACGATATTCGTAAAATTTTATTGCATTTTAATCATAAAAACAGCTCGAATTGAAGCAACGCAGTAGATCTAATATCCTAAAATTATTAGACCGATCAAATTTATATGTGAAACTTTTATTTTATATTATATATATGAGATATTGTTGACATAAATTCTTTCACTTTTTTTTTTATTTTCTTAAACAAATCTGAAAAATTATACTGCGAAATAAAAACGGTGAAAAAGTACGATTACCTTCTGTTATAAAAGCTACATTTAAATAATTTAAGAGCAATTAACTGTAAAATTGTAAAGATCGTGTAAATTTTTTTGAGCATCGGTGCACCATGTCACGATCGTCCCATTTTTCTGACAACGAAAGAGAAAGCAAGAACGAAAAAGAGAGAGAGAGAGAGAGAGAAAAGATCAGAAAAGGCGGGAGCAGCTTTTCAACAATGCGTCGCGGAATGGAAAACGAGGTTGCGGACGGAGTTCTCATTCCCCGTGATATCATATCCTCTTGCTCTTTCTTCTCTCCTCCCCTCCTCCTTCTCCTTCTCTTCGAGACCTCTTCTCCCCGTGGTATTCTTCGTCACCCTTTACTCTCGTACTTCCTGCGCGCGCGTACGCTTACGATGCACTCTGGTCCCTTTTCCCAGCTTTTCCCTCTCACAAGAGAACACCGCCCGTTCATATCAGCGAAATAAAGCTTCACGCGAAGATATTACGAGGAAAAAGACCTCTCTACCTCTTATGCTTAACATATTTTTCATTAAATAAATATCGATTTCATTTTTATTAAAAATATTAAAAACAGCTTAAATTTACTATAGATCTTCATGAATCAGGCTTGACAGCAAGATGAATGGATTATGAAATCTCATGCATCGATAATTTTTAATCCGTGAGTTGGAAACGTTGAGATTTTTATAAAGAAGAAAATCTTGTTTTTCGTGTAATTTTAGATAAGAGTTATTTGAGTCAACAATCTTTCATTCGAAGATAAACGCGTCAGAGAGAGTTTGTTGGAACAGCACGCTTAAAGTAAACGTGTATGTATAAAAAGCTTATATAGTATACAAAGCTCAAAAGGACAGGTTAAGACTTGCCGTAAAATCATAAGAAAATCCTGGTATTAACATTTCTTCATTTTCAGATATACTTTTTTTTTTTTTTTTTTTTTTTTTTTTAACACGAGTAACTGGAAATAAAATAAATCTCGTAAAACACGCGCGTAACGTGAAATTCTCAATTTATTCGTTTCTCTTCAAATTTATACATGTCGAAATTCCTCGAATAAAAGGATCTCTCAAAGGCAAATAAATATTTGGACATCGCATCAATGCTGGGATTTAAATACCGGCGAGTAGGAAGTGTCAATTTTACGTTGTGAAGGGGGGATATATCGAAACCGTACAACGCCCCTCCCCCCCCCCCTCCCTCGACATGGATAGACGTCGACGTCGACGCTGCTGTCGAGGAACGCGAGGGAATGAGAGAGAGAGAGAGAGGGGGGGGGGGAAAGAGGGAAGAGAAGAGAACCGGACTTCGACAGTGCCAGCATCGATCGCGAGATAGTTCCTGGAACGTGCGATTGATTGATGGTACCCCTCGTCCGCGCCGTGCGAACTCAATCGCGCCACAGGAAGAAATCCTGGATGAAAAACCCTTTTCCGACATTTTTCCAGCGGAAAAAAAGCGATTTTACCGATAATTATAAGCAGATGGATCATCCATTTTCGGAATCTGACGAATCGCACAAAAATGTCTATTACGTTTCTAAATTTTTCTGTACAATAAAATGTTTCTCCCATCAGTAAAATTAATTAATTAATTAATTCTGAAAATTGATGAATTATTGGACCGAAACGTTATCTACTTTGTTTCCAATAATATGTATATTTATAATGTATATTATATATGTATATTTATAACAATGTTTATTAGGCTCTGAGTCTTCTCCTCTCAATAAGTTAATTAATTTGTTCGGGTTTCTTAATTATGTCGATTATGGCAAATTTAATTTTGTCAGGGATGATAATAGAAAACTAAAGAGAAACATTTATGCCGCAAGCAACATCGCGTCCGGAAAAATATTTACTTGTTTGCGTATTTTCAACGTATATATTGATATATATTCACGCGTAATGATAAATAATTGCGATATAAAACAATGTATATATGCAAAAATGTGTATCATTTTTCGTTGTGATTTTTCGTAAGCATCATAATTTGCAGGGAAATTTATGGAAAAGAGCGAATACAAATCGTGAGACATGCACGAATTTGACAGAACCGCGAGAGGATTTTCGAGTTACGCCCCCTCCCCTCCTCATCCCCCTCCCCGGCCACTACCTATGTAACAGACAGCTCGAAACGAAACAGATTGCTCTTATCAAGCAAGCTCTCATGCGCTACATCGATCACCGATATAATGCGTGTCGGTATATTTTTTTTTTTTTTTTCTTCTTTTTCGAGTTGACTCTCCGATGGAGGAAAACTGAGATTTTCCCGTATTTTTCTGTACAATTTGCCCAGCAATCCTAAAACACGCAATCCAAATCCGTTACATGTCTTTCGAACTGCCAATTAATCGACATGTATTTTGTTCTAACAAAAAGTTGATAAAAGAAAAAATCTACAAGTGTACTTTACATTTATACTTACATCTATAAGTGTACTTAACTTTTAAGAGCACACAAAGTTCAGAACAAGATATTTTTTGACATGTATAAATTAAAATTTCTCGAGAAAAAAAAGAAAGTAATTAAATTTTTATTATATTTATAAATATAATTTATTATATGTGTCGGTAAAAATATTATAATTAAAATGAAGTCTCAATTTTTTTAGTAGAATGAAAAGAAAGGAGAGGCAAAATGAGAAAGTTGACGAAAAAATTTGAAAAGAAATGTCCACGGCATCCTTATTTTCTCTACAGTCTATAGTCTTTATATACCTCCAGCACGGTGAAGATAGACATTCACTGTCATCGATTAATGATCGGGTGCTCCGAGGAAAAATACTAAAAGGTGTCTATTCAATGTGTAAAGCAGTGTTGAGTAATTCAATAGACGTCAAGGTTTATGCGAAACGTCCTCTTCATTCATTAGTTTTAAATCATATTTAAGATTAAATTTTTTTTAAAAAATAATATTTATAAAATTTATTATTTAAATAAAAATTTTTTTCTTAAAAAAAAAAAAAAAAAAAAAAAAAAGACAATTTTATTTTATTTCTTTTTCTTCGCGCGGTTTTATGTTGCGCGCATAAAATGGAAATGAATAAAAAAAAGGCTCTCAACCAAAGGTTGTCACGAGAATTTAACGATTACGCGGAGAAAAAAAAATCATGCGAAGAAAAACGCTGAGAGAGAGAGAGAGAGAGAGAGAGAGTAATTACAATGGTATGTATCTGGCCTTCCTCGGCCATTTAAGATTTTTTCGCTGTCGACAGCCGCGAAATAAAGACGCGATTACGCGAGTTTATATGCGAACACAGATCAGCGGACTATTTCGCAAATAAGATCTAAGAAGTCGAGGGATAAATTACACGGTAGAATATGGCGGTCCGTCGTGAATATTGCATCCCTTCGTCCCTTTCTTCCTTCCCCCTGCCGCCCCCCTCCCCTCATCATCATGTGTAATTACGCAATTGTATTTACATACGTGCGTCCTGCGGTCATTATCGCCCCGGAGAGATCTTTATTTTGCATTCGAGCACTCTCATTTTCGCGCACTAGTTAAGGACACAATCGGCCACATGCGAGATCGCACAAAGGCCGGAAAAATACGAAATTTTAATCTGTACATCGTAACGCGTGCGACTTAATTGTTATTGTCGACTGCAATGAGAAAAAGAAAAAAATTGAATAAAGAAGCGAAAGCGCTTCTTTCTGTCTGTGAGACAGACCCGGGAAAAATGCAAGGTGTGACCTAGAATTACCAAATTATTCCATCGGTCAATGCATTCTATATAAAATATAGAAAATCGATCTTTAATTTTAAAACAAGTTTCAAGCGTAAATTATAGTTGGAAATACATATTAAAGTAAAAATATTCACAATAAGATAAATATAATTTTAGCTTTCTTTTTAATTTTTATTTGCAAATTAAGGATATTTTTTTTTTAATTTTTAATGCAGATAGTTGAGAAATTTTCTGGAACACGAATGAAAACCTAATTTGGAGCTTGATATTTTCATCCCGAGACGAGTCGATATGAATTTAATTAATCCCATTTGCAATGCACATATTCCAATGTACGTCAAATTAAAAATTCTCGATTAGGCAATTGATCATGAAATTTTCCATGGAAAGAAATCTTCGTCGTTTCGGACGACCAGATCAACAGCAAAGTAATGATTTTCGTTCGCGAAAAGATGTGCTATTCGAAAAAAAAAAAAAAAATTTGTTTCTAAAAAAATCCATTACGTATCAGATATACCGTTACGGTATAAATCTGTCCGGAAGACGACCTCGTTGCTCCTATTTTTGATTGCAGCGCAGAATAGTTAATCGCATGCAGATCGTGGAGAAACGAAAACTCATCTTGATCCGGAGTGGACTCTATTGAACGGAATAAAAATCGATAGTTCAAAGTGGATTACTAAATGTGATTTAAACAATTTCTCTCGATTCATATGAAACGAGCTGTCAAAATATATTCGGCGAATATTATTAACTTTCAGAATGGATTATTTAAACGCAATAAAATAGATCGGACTGTTGAATAAAATAAAAAAAAAAATAAAAGAAAATTGATTGTTAAATTTTACAACTATGAATTTGAAAAAGCAAGAATCGCACCAAACATTACACACTAGCGTGGATATTATTAATTCGAAACAAATTATCGAATGCAATAAAAAAATTGGTCTAAAACAGATTATCAAACGCGATGAAAATTATCGCAAGATTTTAGTGTTTTTTTTTTTTTTTCTAATTTATGTTTTTTGTAACATCTTATATTATTTCTTTAATATTATATGAAACTTTTAAATCGTGCAAAATCTTAATAAATTCAAATACATTCAATACATTCAAATTAAAATATCAGTCGCTCTTATTCATATCAACATGAAGGAATGCATTTATTGATACAAAATGACTAAGTTATTAGACAATTAATTTCTATTCTTCTTCGTCTCCTCCACGTTATTTTCAATTATCTTCCGAATGTGACAATAATTGGTTTCCTATCATTGTAATGATGTATACGGGCATTAATGGTAATTTTAAATTATTAATGCCAAATGGATATTTGACGTAATTAACAGTTAAACTGTTTCACGAAGTAAACCAGGCAATATTACAGAAGATGGGCATTGTAAATGGGATAATCCGTATGTCATTCATTCATGTAATTAATATCTTTTCGGATGTACATAGAAAATTTCTGCGTTACGGCTTTGCTTTACGCAGTTACCGAACCGCGTCGATTAGCGACGATTTTTCTTCCCTCT
Source organism: Anoplolepis gracilipes (assembly GCF_047496725.1). Lineage (NCBI taxonomy): Eukaryota > Metazoa > Arthropoda > Insecta > Hymenoptera > Formicidae > Anoplolepis > Anoplolepis gracilipes. Next base: position 1,457,448 of record NC_132984.1, on the reverse strand, counting down.
CCCCCCCCTCCCCCCACTCCCATTCCCTCTTGCCATGGGGGAATGCAGAGATAAACGAGGATTGTCTATTCTCTTCTTGCTCCTCGCGTGTCCCTTTCCGTTTCCGCTTCCGGTATATCCGCGCACGATTGTTAATATACCGAGTCGTTTTATCAATTCACGAGAATTGTCGCCGCTCGCTTTGACTACGTTTGTATACGCTTTTATAATCCTCACATATCCTGTGATCCCTTATAGTAACGACGAAATGAATCTTTAAGCAATTATGCGCTCGTACGAGCACATTGAGCCGCGAAAATTATAGTATTTTACACAGAAATTTGTAAAATTATTAATAAGAAAAAAATAATCCATAACAATTAAAAATAAATAATAAAAGGCTCATACGAGAAAATATCGCGCGAAATAAATATTTGTAAAATACATCTGTATATACATAATGCAAGCAAAATTTATCTTAAGAGTATTTTTTATTATCTGCAATCTGATATAATATAAATATCAACGACACGCGATAAAAAAATAGAATAAGCGACGATATACATATATTAAGAAATTATTACGCTTATCATAAATTATAAATACAATTCGGTTTAATTACTCGAAAAATTTGTAATCGCAACCATCATGCAAACGAACTTTCGAAGCACCGCGTATGTTTATAAATTAACGCATCATAATCGCAAATTCATGCAGAGTAGTCTACTTACTAATGTACATTTGCTCAAACGATAACCGGAATGGGATCTGTTATTTTTTCACCGGTTGCAAGCGATGTTCATTTTCGCTGCTAGCAATCAAGTACTCTCATTAATAAAGCATTTGGGGCATAAATTAATTATCGTTTCTGCGTGCTCCCCACGCGGCCTCACCCCCATTTTCCTGTTTCTATTACCTCTCCCCGCGGAATATGATTTTACTCATTCTCTCCGCGTCCCACAACTCGCTCGATTATTTCCGAAAATCAGCCGCTCCATTCTCGTTTTCAAAGTCAACAGCAATGCCTCCCGAAAACGATATCGCCCTCTATCATTTTCATGATTTTCCCGATTCCTTTTTCCATCTAGCAATCGAATTATCTCGAGCGACACGAGATTCCCAAAACGACCTTTCTCTCTCAATGAACGCTAATTTTCCTAGCCAGCCTGGAAAATCCGCGGTAAATCGAGAAGCGTGATAAAGGAGCGCCCGGGCGAGAAATTAATCGAGTTCGGAATGGACGCACGAACGTGTTAAGTGGCGAATTAAAAGGATTTCTCTGTCGATGAGAGAAATATATTATTATACGATACGTCAATAACTAATTAAGGATTATAGCATTTGAATCAATTTAAAGCTTTCAAGAGCTAAGGATAAATGAAGGATATATTATTGCGATAAGTGGATAAAGAAAGAATTACAACCAATATTTTTATATCTATTTAATATGGTGTTAAAAATTTAATCTTAAAAAAATGCCTCGGTTTTGATTTTGAAAATCAATCTATATAGAAAAATTATATTTCCCCCTCCCACCCCTCGCCGCTCTCTCTCTCTCTCTCTCTCTCTCTCTCTCTCTCTCTCTCTCTCTCTCTTTCAATGAAGCGTTTTTTACTGATATCGACATGTGTCTTTAAGATAAGCTTATAACGTAGTAACTTATGATTCATCCTTAAACATTAAACCGATAAGAAATTCCGACTTATGCATAAATAGATATAAGACAGATAAAAAAGACAAAGAATGTTTTTTTTTTTTTTTTTTTTTTTTTTTTTTTTTTTTTTATCACTTTAGTCTAAGAAAAATATTAGATATAATAGATGAGATTTAAATTTTCCACGTAAACTAAAATTATGAATTTTTTGCTTTCAGAAAACATCATCCACTGCTCGGGAGCAAGAGACACAAATCGGCTGGTATGTCAAATAATCAGCTGGTTGACTCCTGTCTGTAAGTGTCTTTCTCTATGCTAAGTAAATCGATGGTAGATCGTGAAATTTTTCACATGCTTCCTCGATAAAAAAAAAAAATTAACTTTATCGTATATATCATATCTCATCTCATATATAGTGTTGCTCGACTTTCGATAAAATCATTCATCAATCGCAATAATCTTTTCTTCGCAATTGTTATATATTTTTTTTTTATTTACAATACTTTATGCTTTCTTTCTATAAATCTCTCGGATAATTTGTTTCCTATTTCACTGTAAGCTTTGCGTAATTCGCAGAGCAGAGCATTTTCTACAGTAAATTCCAGTTTTACTCTCTGACGACTTTGACGTCAACTTTCCTTTGCGATAATTCAGACATAATTACGAAGTTGCTTAACATGGGAGATTAAAAAGGTTTTGGCGCGATAAGATTCGAGACTACAAATAGACAACAAAGCCTCATTTCTTCGTGGATTTCCGGTAAACTTTATAATAGAATCTTAATTTGAAAGACTCTCTTAACGAAATGTTTAATGTTGAAAAATTGTAAAATTCGATTACGATGACGTGTCTGGCGAAAAAGACAGTTACAATGACATTAGGTAGCGAGTAGAAACGAATTGAATTTTTTTAATTGTGCAAATAATCAACATTAGGCTGGTGAATCGCCGGATCGAGCAGAGACAGGAGCACAACATAACTCGCACTGAGATCACGCAGAGGTGACTAACATGCATTAATCACGTAGTTACTCACGCTGAAACTGAACATACGATTAATTTCATCGGATTAATTACGATAAAACGAATTTTCTCAAATTGATTTATTCCACATAAATGTAAATGATAATTTACACACACGCACATGTATCACACACAAATGTATAATTTTGTTATGTTAATTTTCACATAATAAAATGATAACATAATAAAATAAAATAAATATTCATATAATACAATTCTATAAATTCAATTTGATTGTAATAAAATTGCTACCGTATTATCATTGATGATCACTCTCCACGACGTGCAATAATGCGATTTTATCGCGTGCATAAACCGTTACGGACAACGCGTTCTAAATTGCGATTCTAATTAGTACTAATTGACCCAACATTGTCGCGTAATTTCTAATAACTCGCTAAAACCATAAGACGTAACGTGACGCTTTCAGAGTGAGTAACTTCGCCATCATCGACGCATGTTTGCGTAGTCATTAGCATGCCGCGATGACGCGACAGCGAGAAGGATGCTTTAGTGCAATTAGTGGCATTCTCCTTGAGATTATTATCGTGCTTAGTTAGTTGATGTCGTGTATATGTCGTTTGTTTTCGTTTGTATAGTTTGCTTTTTACAATCATTATCAATCACGAAATGTTCCTCCTATATGCTTGCTCTATTCTTCTGTCATTATTGTATTATTTTCATATAATTTATATATGGTGTAAAATCGATTTTTCTTTAGCGAAAAATAAAAAAATCTCAATAGAATTATAAAAGAGACGCAGCAGAATCTTATTCTTCATATATTTAATTAAAATTAATATTTAAAAGAAACTTTAAAAAAAAGGTTTTTTTTTTTTCGTTAATGAAAAATCAATCTGGAATAGATTAAAGAAATATGATTGTAAAGTTTTGTTCACCCATGTATATATGTAGTGTTATTTTAATACCACTAGTTTTTATTCCAAATATTAATGATATATTATATCAAGTTAGAGTGACACTATTATCTCAAAAATAATATCTCCTAAAATTTCATAAAATTTGTGTAGTGTATTTGGTATATATATATATATATTTTTTTTTTAAACTAAACAGACATATAGAGAGTCTCAAAGAGAAATACTCGTTTTCAGACGCGTCCTACAGGAGAAAGCCCCCGACATGCCACAATACACGTAAGCGTTCTACTCTAACTATAGTAATTTTCGATATCATGCAACGTTATGTCCGCACTTCCGTCGATCTCTCATTTTTCTGATTTGTCTGCCGTAGCGGACAGGGCGACACGGATTACCATGGGAGTAACGGACAGGCGGACACCCATTCGTTGCACTCGTCTCATCTGTCCGTCCAGGAAGATCCGCTGCTCATTCGGACTCATAAGCAACAAACATCTCAGCAAGTAAGATCTCATGAATTTTTTCCGCGAATCGTAATTAAATTTACGTACGTTATTAAAATATTTGAATTACCTGTGTCGAGCTGTCCCAATGTTGTAAGTCCCAATACTAAGTTATTTTCGCTTTTCAATTTATTTGATTAAATTGAACAATTAATTATTAAACATATTTAAAAAGAAATATCATTATATACTATTGCGCCATTTATTAGTGCAGTATCACATCTTTTTATTCAATTATAATATTTTAAGAAAATGGAAAAAAAATAACTGGCGATGTTTCTTGTTTTTAATCTTCAGCGTAAATGAAACAATAAGAAAGAATTTTGTAAATGAATAAGTTTGTATTTCTCTGTAAAACAAAAGATACTGTTTTATATTGCATTTATATGTAATATGTTAAGTAACAGAAAAATATATAATTTTATTTTTAAATGATATAACATAAAAAATGACCTACAATTGGGGGCCATCAGTGTACATATGTTCGTTAAAATTAAAATAATTATTTCATACATGACTAAAAGTCATTTTATTTTAATTAAATATGATAGCTAAAAGTTCAGAGAATCGTTATGTAAAATGTATATTCAATTTTTTATACTCTTTTTTTTTTTAAACATAAAAAAATTGTAGTCAACAACCTTAAATGACTTATGACTGGGGCAGCTACCTTACGCGGCTAATTTTTTTTATTATATTCAGACTTGTACATTTTTTAATTATATTTAATTCAATGACATTAAAATATTCGTTTTTAAAAATACATATTGATAAAGCTGGATTTATACAGGATTAATTTTATTCGGCGAGATTTATATCGCTGCATTTTGGAACGTTTCGCGTATGTACATCGATACGCGAAAGCGTATAGTACACGGTGTCTTTTTTTCCCCGCGGGAAAAATTCCCGTTGAACAGAAAGAGAGATTACATGATATACACGGTGCGCTTCCTCAGGTGACGACTGTGACGAAAGTCGTGCGTGAAGTTTCCCACATGGAGCCGGATCCGGGCGCGGTCAGTTACATGTCGGTGCCGTTAATGTCACAAGACTATCAACACGCGGACCCGCGCTACCCCGCGGACCCGTACATGGTCAGTTTCGATCATTACGACCCGTACCTGGGTTATCCGCCGCAGCCAGGTTATCCGGGGCCCCATGGCATCTACATGCCGCGCTCGCATTCCCCGCACAGCCCCCATAGCCCATCGGAGCACAGTCGTGCTTCCCCGCCACACGGTATGTAACCGCAAAAATTTATATACATATTTACCTTGCAAATCCGTTCTTGTCATTTTTCTCCCTCATAACACGTATGATCGTGCAATATTAATTTTATGCTCATTAATGAATTAATTTGTAAGCGAAATAAGCAATCAAGCTTATTTTTTAATTTGTTAGGTCGATGAATATTCGACACGAGTGAACCTTAAATACAGAATATCGAAAATAAATTTCTAAATAGTGTGTTTCGTTTAAAAATAACATATTGTTTTATTATTTTTTTCCACGTGAGAATAAAATAACAAGGAGAATAAGAGATATTTATTTAAAGCTCAATGACTCAAATTATTAATTCAAACAATAGTTTTTAAAGAAATATTAGACATTTTTATTTTAAATGTATGTGATAATTATTTAAAATATTACAATGTTTTAATATCCTTATATAATAATCCTCTTATGCAAAAACAATTAACCTTAATGAGAAAGAAAAAAAAGAGATAAATAAAAGAAATAAAATTTTGTAAAAATGACTTTTTTAATATTCTTATGAGAGAACTAATTAAATAATATATATATATATATATATATATATATATATATATATATATATATACAATATGTTTATTTACTTATTTATTTATAATAGAAAATTTTCTCGCTTTCTCTCGATTTTGCTTATAAAATTACAAAACTCGTATCTTATGCCTTATGTATCTAAAATGGTAACATAATATAATAAATGATGGCTTTTTTCTGCAGATGCATATATGCGCAAGGGTGCGCCCTATGTGGAGGGTAGCTATAATGATATCGACCCCGGCTTAAACCCCGCTTTACAGGATCATTATCGCATTACTCCGAGTCCAGGTGGTCCCGGGGATCAGTATGGTACGTAAAGATTGCAATACATACGGTCCAAAATGTTTCACGATGATGGCCAACAAATTCAATTTTAGCAAACCATCGCTGGTGCTATTACGATCGCAACTAGATTCATAGGATGTGTAAAAGAGTACGAGAAAACATGCCTCGTTATCGCGTTGTTTCGTCCCAAGATAATATCGCATAATTCACTTTGATTATCTCTCGCTGATCTGACTCTCTGTTCCTTGTTATTATGATCACTCTATATAGATCGAATTAGCAATACGTAGACTTAGGCAAACCCTCTCAATATTCCCATGGTGGAATTACATCCATCATTTATCTAACTCGTCTCTCTCTCTCTCTCTCTCTCTCTCTCTCTCTCTCTCTCTCTCTCTCTCTCTCTCTCTCTCTCTCCCCCTCCCCCCCTCTCTCTCTCTCTCTCTCTCTCTCTCTCTCTACTAAGTTTATTAAACGTATTTCCTTAAATATTGAAATACGGATTAATAATGATATATAAATCCTCCCGAATCTTCATTAGCTGTAATATTATTATTAATGCCTTATTATAAAATTATCCATGTTTCATTAAACGCGTGATTAATTTAACATTCCCATTTTTCAGAGTCGTTACGTAAAATCTGATAGATATTATAAAAGACACCATTTAATCTATCATATATTATGATATAAAATTATTTTTTTATTCTGACTCGTGATAACGTTTTAATGTCCCTTTCCAAATTTAAATAGAAAAGTAATTATCTAATGAAAGACAATATATTCATAATATATGTATATCCGTATAATTAAACATAATAATAATCATTATAAATAATTGTTAATTATAAAAGATAATTAATAAGAATATAACTAAACAAAATAAAAGAGAAAGCGAGAGAGAATCTACACAAATTAGTAATTAATAATATTATATATAAATATGTACTACATTTTTTAAAGGGAAAATATTCCTTACACCGCGTTATAATCTTTACAAATTATGAAATATTGTATAAAGATAAACAGTTATCGCTGATAATAAACGTGATGCGTTTCTGAGACCGTAATCGAACGATAAAATCGCATATAACGCATATAACCGATTGCGTGCGCGTGTTTCATTTCAGACGAGAGCAAAGTGGCCTACGGATACGTGTCACCGTCGCCATACGGGCCGGTGGGGTACGGACCCGCCGTTGGAGTCGGACCAGTACCGAGCGACGTACCCGGTTACGAGGAGGGCCATCCGGGGGTGCCCCTCACGTCGGGCATGCCACCCGGAATCTTCGAGGACGAGGTGCACCTGCAACGACTGCAATCACGTCATCCAGTGGTGCCCGGCATGGCAAGCCCTCTCGACGACGATCAGAAATCTATGCGCTGGCGGGACCCGAACCTGTCCGAGGTGATCGGCTTCCTCAGCAATCCCAACAGTATAATCAAGGCAAACGCGGCAGCCTATCTGCAACACCTGTGCTATATGGACGACCCGAATAAACAGAAGACGCGCAGCCTGGGTGGCATACCGCCTCTGGTGCAGTTGCTGGATCACGACACTCTGGACGTTTACAGAAACGCGTGCGGCGCCCTTAGAAACCTATCGTACGGACGTCAGAACGACGAGAACAAGCGCGCCATCAAGAACGCCGGTGGCGTACCGGCTCTTATCAATCTGCTGCGAAGAACGTCCGATGCGGATATCAAGGAACTGGTCACGGGAGTACTGTGGAATCTCTCCTCGTGCGAAGTGAGTGATCCTTTTTTTCGCACGCGAAACCGTTTAGTACGGAAATTGACGTTTCTGATGTTTAAATGTATCATCTACCCTTGTTCTATTATTAGTCATATCTATACGTCAAGAATAAGATCTTATTAATTTAATTAGACTTGAGATTGTTCTATTTAATTATTTAATTATATAATTCTAAGTAAATTAAGATATTTTTATTGATGAAGGAACAACGTTAATTTGGATCCACGATTGCAGGACCTGAAGAGATCAATCATCGACGATGGTGTTACAATGGTGGTAAACAACATAATAATACCTCATAGCGGCTGGGACTCGTCGAGCTCGTCGAGCGGCGAAACCTGCTGGTCTACCGTCTTCAGAAACGCATCGGGCGTACTAAGGAACGTGTCCAGCGCCGGCGAATACGCGCGTAAGAATCTACGCGAATGCGACGGTCTAGTGGACGCATTGCTCTACGTAGTACGTTCGGCGATCGAGAAATCTAACATCGGTAACAAGATCGTTGAAAACTGCGTGTGTATCTTGAGGAACCTGAGCTATCGCTGCCAGGAGGTGGAGGACCCAAATTATGACAAACACCCGATACAGTCTACGATACAGAACAGGGTCGCTGCACCCGCGAAAGGTGAGATTGCGGGGGAAATTTTAATCTGTGTTAATCTATGTAGTCAGTTTCCATGACATTCCATGAAAGATTTAAGATACACAACAGTAGTCTAAATTTTCTTTTTAAAAATCTGAGAAAATTAATCTGAATTTAATTTAAGTTCATTTAAATTTATTCTAATTGGACAATATGTATATCAGTAAAATTTTTACAACGGTTTAAAGTTCATTCAATTAATTTTATTTTTTTCTCTCTTTCCAAAAAAATAATTGATAATTATATTACCATATAAAAAATGTGGACAAAAATTATCATGTACGCGAGATTTTATAAATTTTATTACAAAAAATCAAAAAGAGAATGTAATATATCTCTCATAATTTAATTTTTATAAATCAATTAAATTAAGTCCAAATATAAAAGCGTAATTATTATAATTAAATTAGAAATTATTCTCTAAAATTTTTGAAGAATCGTGTTAGACCGCTTCATATTGAGAGTGACACGTGTAAATACTGACACATGCAAATCCACTGCAAATTGTGAAATTTGCATAGTCAATTATGAACATACTACTTTAAATAAATTACGGAGATAGAGAGAAAAAAAAATATATATATATATATCTCAAGAGAATATCGCTTTTGGAACGAATATATTTTCCGCAACATGCACGAGTCTCCCTCGGTATGCATGTAGATGCAGATTATACGTATGTGTATGTGTGTTGGGTAAAGACCAAGAGGAGGCAAATGATTCACCCCTTAAACGAACCATGAAATTAGATCACAGGGGACATGCAGCTTCTCTGCTGCAGACACTTTTCTAGCTATTGCGCGAAACTATCATGTAAATATGTAGCTTTTAGACACAGTTAATTATCTTACACTAAGTTTTATACAATTATATTAGACGAAATATTTTTTTTTAAATTTCATTAACGCACGTTTATAAAATTGTTTTATAATATAATTCTGAAGTTTTTCAGAATTTTTTCTCTCTTTAACATTCCTCTCTTTACAATTCTAAAATATATCCACAATTTTCATCTAAAATATTTATGTATGCAAGTCATTAAACATTTATGACTACTCTTTTAGATAATCAGCATTGCTTTTGATGAGATTATAATTAATCTTATCACACCTTCATATTTCACGGACACTCTAAGTCTAATATTTTACAGTACAATTGTTGTATATAGTTAGTTTACATAGCGTATTAAATTTGATTAAAACTTCCTGATCGATTTACCGGAAGTTTTCAAGTGGCGTGAGGACGAAATTTACTCTGGAAACTGTAAATAACGTACTTAGAAAAGTGATAATAGTAAAACGTTGCAATCAAGAGTAGTAGATAGTTTATGTGGAGATAATTTTATATTTCAAACAGATATCTTTGACAATTAATTTATTATCACATTATTTTAGATTTCCATCAATTAATTTGTATTTTATACTGTTTTTAAAATGGATAAATATATATAACAGTGTATCTAGAAATATATATACACAAAGATAATTCCATCTTTTGTATATCTTTGTTTACACTTTTTATTTTTTACTTTTTAATTTTTTAGATAACATTGTAGTTCATTATATACGAATCCTATAGAAGATTATTTTTTAAAATTTAATTTGTGAATCTTATCATTTTTTTACGAATCCTAGTTCAGCATGAATTAAACTGTGTTTCAATCTTTTTAGCATACAGTTTATGTCAAGGTAAGCCCCCTCTTCCATCGATAATTAGTTTTCATTGAAAGGTATCATTGTTGCATGCTTTGCTTTAGATCGTTTGCGTTAAATCATTAGCTAAATTTATATTTTTCCTGTAACTTTTTTTTAATTTGAAGTTTGAAAGAGTAATTATATTATCAAGCAATAATTTATATATATTTCTGCATACACTGTCTATTTTGCGCTAAAATTCAATTGAAAGTTAATGAATAAATTAAACAAGCTTGTTGCAAAGTATGGCAGATAGTTTACAGTTTCGTTTCTCATTTCTTTTATTAAGTAGATAAATAGTTTATTTAATTTAGTAGGTTAGCTAGATAGAAATATAAAAATATAATTTCGGCATTAGGAATACATAAGTTGAACTTTTCTCAATATTGCTCTAACATTGTTGCAATATCATAAAATAAAAAATAAATAAAAGAAATCTTGCCAAACAAAAAAACAAACAAAATTCAATAATTAAATACAAATAAATATGATTCAAAATCAGAAATGTAAATCAATAAGATATATGAGACTTTTGATTTTATATAATTTTTTTAATATATATATATATATATATATATATATTTCTCTATAAAATTTTATTAATACGAATTTTCTGTCATTCTCTGCTTTAGGTGAGAATTTGGGTTGTTTTGGCGGTAGCAAGAAAAAGAAAGACGGTCAACCGGTCCAAAAGGAAACCACCACGTCACGTACGACAAATCCACGAACCGAACCAGTCAGAGGAATGGAATTGCTCTGGCAACCGGAAGTGGTTCAGTCGTATCTTAGTCTTTTGCAAACATGTTCGAATCCAGAAACACTAGAGGCTGCAGCCGGGGCCTTGCAAAATCTCGCCGCCTGTTACTGGCAGCCGAGTATCGAAATTCGCGCAGCTGTTCGCAAAGAGAAAGGTCTCCCTATATTAGTGGAACTCTTAAGAATGGAGGTATAAATGTATTACTGAATATTAATATTAAAATATATAGGAAATAAATGATTAAAAAATACAATATATATAAACATATCAAATTTTAAATTGTAAATTAAATTAATAATTAAAATTCAACTCAAAAAGCTTTCCATAAAATTATTAAATATTATTTTAATTATTCCATTATTATTATTACATCAAATGTAAGGGAGAAGCGCCACTAAATTAATATTTACCACTTTACATACAAATGTTTATTAAAATTTCTAAATATTTATTATGCTTTATTTCTTTATATTTTAATTATATTCGTACTATGAGAATATTGATAAAAATATTAATTTTTTTTAAATTAAAATATTATTATTATTAAATAATAATTATTCCAAATATAACTATACATTTTCTTGTCTCTCAAAATAAATTTAAACTTGTCACTTATAAGTGTCATAAATGATTTCTGCGACCAGGTGGACCGAGTAGTATGCGCGGTCGCGACAGCGCTCAGAAATTTGGCGATAGACCAGCGCAACAAGGAACTAATAGGCAAGTACGCGATGAGGGATCTTATTCAGAAACTACCGTCTGGAAATAATCAGCACGATCAGGGCACGAGCGACGACACGATCGCCGCGGTGCTCGCCACTCTAAACGAGGTCATCAAGAAGAACGCCGAGTTCTCCCGGTCATTGCTCGATGCTGGCGGTGTCGACAGATTAATGAACATCACTAGACAACGCCAGAAATATACACCGCGTGTTCTTAAATTTGCAGGTAAGGGCATGAATTTAGATGGTAATATGTAACCGAAATATATAACCGAAATATCAAACTAAATTTCCGATTTCGTTAATTATGATTATAATTTGATATTAATTCATATTAATTAAAATTATTCAATTTATATGTACTTTTAGGACAAGTCCTCTTTACCATGTGGCAACATCAAGAGCTGCGAGATGTGTATAAAAAGCATGGTTGGAAGGAGCAAGATTTCGTCACGAAAACCGTCGCCGCCAGAAATTCAGGGCCTAATTCACCCAATAACGCTAACAGGTAATTATCGTCTATAAATAAAAAAAATAAATAAAATTAGATATAAAATAAACAAAGCCTAATTAAATCTATCTATGAATAATTAGATCTGAAAATAATAAAATTGTCGACTTTAAAAGTTAAATTAGACTCGCGAGTAAATAGATGACAAAATGAAACTTTTAGTTAATTTTAAATATATTTTATTATTTATATTTTGTAATTTTTCTAAACTTTATTTTCTACGAGTTTTATTTATATTACATATTACATTTAATGTTGCCTTGACAATGTCAACAATTTAGTATACCACGTTAAATATCCTATCGTATATATTAATTAAAAATCTCATTATATAATCATTTTTAAATTCGTTTGATTTCTTTTCGTGTAAATTTGTTGGTAGTTTTTTTATTTCTGAGACTCCGCTCTTTTCTTATTTTTCGTTTATGATTTCCTATTTCGCCAAATTTATTTCGTAATTTTTCATTATGTGGAGTCTCTTTAAAATTTCTTCGACCATCTCGATTCTACGTTAAAATACAGCTACGATTGCAGCACTCTGAATCGACCAATGGCGAGCCAGGGAAGCACAAGATACGAGGATCGAACAATCCAGCGAGCAAATATGAATTCGAATAATGTCGGTCGACCTACTATATATCAATCAGTAAGTAATAATAACTAACAGCATCACTAAACTACAAACACACGTCACGTACAGAAAGAATGTAGTATAGAATTATCGACAAAAGCATACACGTGCACGTAATATGCAAGTTAAATCGCCGGTCTTAAAGAAAAGTTTACATCGACTGATATTTAATAAATAGTAAAAGGCACTCGTTTAAAAAATTTATAGCTGATTTATAGCTATTCAGTTTTTAAACTAATTAAATTTCATGTTGATATAATATTCGCGAATCTTACGGAAATTTATTTGCATTTTAAGTGTTTTACGTACTACACATTATTTATTATTACTTTCAAAGAATTGTAAATTTGATTATTATTACTTTGAAAAATATTGCGTCAGATGATGAAATTTTCTTCTATTCATCTCGATTATTCTTTGCCATCAAAGTTTTTTACATTTTCCATGCGGAATACGATTTAAATCCAACATCTTTTATCACTTCCTTAAAGATGCAGGATATATCATATATTGATAAAATATCGCATTGAACTCTGCTTAGATTTGTAAAGTATTATGCAGACGTGATAAGAAACAGTTAGAGATCGACGTAAAATGAGATTGTAATTTTTGGCGCAATTGATTGTGCCAAAACGAATGAATGTCACTATACAATTTTTACCTAAATATGTATTAATTTGTAATTGTATTTTGTTAAAGATACCATCGTGTGTGCAATTTAATTGAATAATTTGTGTCAATAACCGTCTTCTTTTTTTATTGATACTTTTGATATTTCATTGATATTTTACATCTTGTAAGATTTTTATTGAAGGATAAGTGCAAAAAAAAAAAAGAAACGACAAATTATACACCAAAGTGTGCGTGTAAACACTTTCCGATATAATAAACGTTAATATATACATTCAAAAATTAAAATAGTCACCATATATAAAACGCGTTCAATATTTAGTAGAATGAGAATCTGGTTGTACGAGAATTTACATAATGTTTATGCAACATTTACACAAATCACCGCATGAAAAACTGGACCAAACTCCCTTTTTAATAACGTCGCGTAGTCACTTTCTAAATGCTGAAACTTTTTGCACGATTTTAATAGCAGTTTTTGCAACTATTAATTAAGTTAGTTACAAAAGAGAGAAGAAGATATCTCGCATATAATCTTAGAAATGTACCGCGCAATGTTACTATTAACGGTTATAGGTCTAAAGCGCGAAGGTATTCAATGTATTCGCATCATTTTGTACACTCTTCTGTCTCCGAAGGAACGCACAATATTATATAAATACTAATGACAAAAAAGTACTAATGAAATCACTGCCTAAACGAACACCTTCACACATCAATAGGAATTATTTTAATTTTTAGCGAACAATATACACAAAAGTGATTTCATATATTAATTAATTTTATAATACTATATACAAGTATTATGTCTCGTTCTAGAGAATTAGAAAGCGAATCCAGATCAATTTTTAGTGTCCTACTGTTTATTTTATTAGCGAAATATAACACGTATTTACAACTAAATTATTATGTAATCTATGGATTTTTTATTGTATACTCGATTTTGTATATAAGTCTAGAAAATTACTGATGTATGTAAGTTAAAATATGCAGATTTATAATTGATATGGAACACTAAACAACATGCTATATATGCAATGCCATATAGAATTAGATAGATTAGTATTTTTTTAGGCTTACTACTTATTCTTTTTTTTTTAACTCTGTATTTTATGAAATTTTTTTAATAATAATATTATAGTATAACATTTCAAGTTTTTTTTTAAATTTTTTAATTTATTAATAATATAAGAATATTATTGAATAAAATTTGAAGATTTACAACAAAAGATAATATTAATATAAAATTTTATTTATATTTTATCACACATATAATATATAAAAGAAAGAAACCACGCACATTATATTCTATTGTTATAATATAATTTTCATAGTAGACACACAACACGTCTTCATATGTGTCTTTATATCATGTGTATCTCATCTATACATTACTCACGTCGGAACATTTATATTCTGTATTTAGCTGAATACTAGAGCGCAGTGTAATAAAAAATCAATTACTTGAAAATATGTATATTAGCTAGCTTCTATATATACCCAAATAAAGGCCACATATCACATTTTTACGTAATTTTGCCTAGACATTACAGTGTACTCTCGATGCGAAGATCAAGAAATGCAAGATATATAATCGAGAGAAAAATTATGACCAAAAAAAAAAAAAAAATCATTTATTCGTAATTTTTTCTTTCAATTTGCCAGACAATTTACTCCCTCGAAAATGACTCTGGTATAAAATCATTGATATGAGAATATTTAATCGATATCGAGAGTACACTGTGTATAAAATATCCCCCAAAATGTCTAAGCTTCTTTCAGCGTCCGAAGATTCGAGGCGCCGCGCGGTTCTCTCCCCCACCTTCGCCCACCCCCTCGCGACCGGCAGTTGGCTAACCGTTGGCTTGTGTGTGTTGCAGCAGCCGAAACCCGGTGAGCCGCTCTACGCGCAAGTTAACTTGGAGAAGAAAAAGAAGCGGCAGTACGAGCTGGGGGTGGGCCAGGGTGGCCAGGTGGGTCAAGTGGCCGGCGGTAGTGGTGGCGTCGCGATACCCGGAGGCGGCGGCGGTCAATGGGTGCCGGATGGGGTTGGATTGGCGATACCGGATGGCACCGGCACCCCGTCGGTAGCGGCTACGGTAGCTAATCAAGTGCCTCCGCCGAGTTCGACCGCCGCTGCCGCCGGCGATTCCTGGGTATAACGCGCCCTACGAGCGGGTCCTACGCGGGACCGCCAGGAGGATCTCGCCAGGAACCTCGAGCCGCCGCTGCTGCCGTCGCCGCCGCCGCCGTCTCTGAATCTATCTATGTAGCGGATCAACGGGACGGTCGAAGGTCCGAACGAAATCCGGAAGCTTTAAACTTGGAGGACGATCGCGTTTTTTTCCGGAATATATATGTATATGTATAACAGGGACACGGACTCTCTGGCGTAGACTCGAAGAACAACGTGGGGATTATATATTTATTCGAGAAAGATGTTGCGAGAGAGATATTGGAGAAAATATTCAATGCACCAGTTCAGATGTTCAGATAGAAGGACCGAGTAACTTGCAGGATCGGAAATAATAAAATGAAAGTACGTTTGTTTGGAATGAGAGCGAGTGTTATTGAATGCGAAAGTAATCTTAAGTGTGTTGAAGAAGCGTTTCCGAAGGAAGGGAGAAGAAAACGTCGAGAAGATATTACGCTTTGTCGTTGGAAATAAACGTCCATGTTACAATTAGGAAGGATCTCGAGGATGACGCGGAATTAACAAGGTTTTATTTAGTTAACGAGAGATGACGAATGGCAGCTAAACTAGGATGACAGGCAACTTTCGAATTAGATTGGAAGTGAAGTGTACATGGTATATTCATTTCCGAAATTCAAGATTATTTACGAACAGGGATGTATATACAAAGTTGCAGCTGATGAGATTTAATTGATCGATGATGAACAAACGAGCGAATATCGATATTGCAAAAAACGAAAAGGTATATCGCGCTGTAAAAAAAATTTTTATGCTTTAGTATCTTTTTTATGACTCGAAAATCCGGAATACGAGTAGATTGGAAGCTAGTCTACTCGGATAGAGAAACGGAAGGGATTGATCTGAAAGTTCGAATCGCTAATACGTAAAACGATCGTTCTGTCTTGTTTTCAAGGACGCAGAAACTACCCTTTCTCTACACATCTCTCACATCGTCTTATATACGGGACAGACTTTAAATAGCTGAGAAAGGAGGAGGGGGTTGAGATTAAAAAGGCTCGTGCCTGAAATAAATTGACACACCTCGAATACACTTTGATTAAGTATACTTGAATTGCGAGAGCTTGAAAGCTTCGGTTGACCTTGGAATAGCGCATACTGTGGTAACGCATTTTTCTGCGAGAAAGTTTTTCGTCAGCATATATGAAAATCGAAACGGAACAAAGAACGAGCGAGTCGTGCCCACCGAATACCGACTCGGCAAACGCGAGAATGCATCTGTAGATGCATCCGCAATCTCGATATACGATATTAACGAGAGCTATAGAGAGAGAGAGAGAGAAAGCAAAAGAAAAAAGAGAGAGAGAGATTGAGAGCGAGTGTGTGTGAGAAAAAAAGAGAGAGAGAGAGAGAGAGAGAACGACATCGTCCAACCACATCCGCAGCAGTAGTCGCACTAATGGCTCTAAATACCTTCATTGCACAATTCTAAATTAATATATATAACTGCGTAAATATATTATACATACGGCACACGTATATATACACATGCACACAAACACCAGAATCGTATAAGTGTATATTTTAAGATGGTATTAGAAGCGATAAAAAGAAGGGCGTATACCGATCATCGTCAAGTACAGGCTAAGGTGCTAAGAATAGGCATGTCTATGTAAGCATTATAAAAAAAAATAATAATAAAAGAAGAGATAGAGACAGAGACAGAGAGAGAGAGAGAGAGAGAGAGAGAGAGAGAGAGAGAGAGAGAGAGAGAGAGAGAGAGAGAGAGAGAGAGAGAGAGAGACGCGACTTGAAAGAAGAATCACTCGTGATTTTTTATGCAACTTGATAGTTTATGGGGATATATATTCCTTTTCGTAGAACATATAACGTGCCCGAAGGACTATTAAATTGAATGACGCGATCGCACAGGACACCGTGTTCGGTGATTATTACAGTCTCACTAGATAAATTATTCAATAATCATTACAATCATGATGAAGATAAATTATTCAATAGCAATTGTAATTATTCGGTGGATTTGAATTTGTCTAAAAAGGTTCTTACACAATTCCCACGAAAGAGAATGGCATTTAATTCCAAGAAAAAAAAATGTATATACCTCTGTTAGCGTAATTATGAAAAAATATCGTAAAATCGATAAATAATTAATCCCGTTACCATTGTAAGAAAGATTGCATTTGCACTTGCTTCTTTGTAATACTTGAATGCCCACCAATCGTCGTGCGTATGCGTGCGCCTATTATAAAATATACGAGACATATATATATACTGGCGACACACTGGTATAGAGTTTAGTATATGACTGTATTATGTGAACTTTGAGGCTGTGGGTGTGGCACAAGGATGCTGATTTATTACAAGCTGCTGCACTTTTGCAACGCGTGTGACTTTAGGGAATACAATTTTAACTAAAGTGCGTATGAATTATGTTCGTGCGCGTAAAAGTTGCGTATGAAAGTGCGTGTCAAGGTAAAGAGGTACATTGTTATCGCGTATACGCGAGCTCATGTCTCATCAAGTCATGTTATATCGTCGAATAGATTACATGTGTTTAATTTAATCTCGCTTATATTAAAGAAAAAAAAATAAATAAAGAAGAATTTTATATATATATATATATATATATATATATATATACATAGGCAAACATGTAATTTAAATTATTTGACATAGAGATTTAAATGATATATTTTATATTAGAGAGAAAAAAATATATATTTTTTGTACATTTTATATATTTATTTTTTATACGTTTTTTTTTTTATTTTTTATATATTTTATTTTATAAAAATGTAGTACTGTGATCACACAGAGGCATTAGTAGAAAAGATATTGTACTTTCTGCTTTTTCTGATAATTCGGAAATTCCACATAACATTGCTCTAGATAAATAAATTATCTAAATAATCAACAAAATATATATATATAGAAATTGTCAAAGTGTAAAATGTGAAAATATAAATCGGAATAGAGCTCAACAAATATAGTAACACTAATTAATTAATAATTATCAGTACTATTAATGCTTTATGGATATTTTATTATAATTACTTTAATGTACTATGTAATATGAGAGGACGCGAGCTCATGTGACGTGATAATTGTGAATCTTGACATTTTGTCCTGGAACGCAATCCGCGATCGATCAGTGGCGCCCGAGAGCCATTACTATTGCTAATGACACAATTACCGTAGGTATAATTAGCGAGCAAGCGCGAGACCAATGTACGTCGAGCCCATGAACACGTGCGGCAGCCACAATATCGCATGCGAGTATAATGAGAGAGAGAGAGGGAGAGAGATAGAGAGAACGAGAGAGAGAATGACAGAGAGAGAGAGATTACGTTAACGTTATTCGATGGTTACGAGAGGTGGCATATTAATTAGTCGATATACATATTATAGATATAAAATATATCTCTGTTCTCTATTTCTTAAAATAATATTACGACAGTTGATCAGAGAGAGAAACACAGACATGGAACAATAGCTTCTCTCTGTAAAAATCATGCCAGACGATGATCGTCCACTCGTGATCAACTTTTCTTGTCGCGTAGATTATTCAAAACTATTATTAATATTGATTTCACGAAATCACGTTTTCGTCTGTGCAAAAAAAATCGAATGATTAAAAAAACGTGACGTCAGAGTATAAGTTACTATTTTTAAAAAATTATTATTTTATATTATTATATATATAATATATAATAATATAATAAATAGGAAAGAAAATTCAAAAAATTTTTACATTACACTTTAATTTAGATGTAATAATTATATTAATCTATGTGTATATATTCTGACTTATACTGTAATATAAAAATAGAGAAAGAGGAAATTCTTGATAATACGATGCAAATTTCAGTTTTGATTATTATCATTAATCGTAAATGTTAAGTTAATAAATGTCACACGACAAGATTAATTGATTTTGTTAAGAAGGACGATTGACGTCAGGACGACTGTATAAAAAAAGCGTTATTCTATCACATACTACGCACTTTATTCCGTGGCGATGTTCTCGAGGGGAATTGAGCGCAAAGAAATTTCAACCGGACCATCCGTAACGTAGAGAAATGGAAATGCTGGTGTGAGCTTGTGGAGAAATGAAATTTATTTCCTAATTTAATTTTTGTACAGTATTTTTTATATTATCGCACAACAAATTTTCTACGAAAATTTTATCTGATGGCATCTATAGTACATATAAAAAATTTTTAGAAAAAAAAAATATATATATATATATATATATATATATATATATGTACACGTATTATTCGCGAAAATAATTCGATAATTATTATAATTATTTGATATAATATAGGCATTTATATATAATTTTTTTAAACGCGTTATTATCTAGAAAAAAATTATAATATTTTTTTAGAATTTAGAAAAAACGAATTAAATTTTACGAAGGGAGTAAACTGTTTAATTTATTATTCTTATATTTACCGCGTATTCTTTATTAGAAAACTCTTGTACATTTTAGTTGTAAGATATTATCTTGAAATATATTTCCCTTATTTTGAGCTAAAAAATTGATTTTAGCAACTTCCAAACAACTATTACGCTACGATTATTTTCTTTTATGCAATCCTTTTACATGATTCATCATCTCGTATCTCTCTTTGCTTTGATTTTTCCGATTTTTTCGTTCGACTAAATTAGTTGCCGAACAAACAATCTGGACATACTCTGGAAAGCAATATCCAGTAACATCACGAGGCAACTCCATACGATCATTTCCATCTCGGACAACGAGCGGATGTTACATGTTATGCGCAAGTAAAAAAAAAAAAAAAATCATGAAATCATACTCTCGAACGAGCCGACTGACGTCTCTCTCCGGTTAGATGAGAGAGAGAAAAGGAACCTTCGAGCTTATCGCTCGCTCGGACTGGCTAGCAGATCCGTTGCGCTCGTGATAACACAGCGTGATTTTTAGCAAGTGCCACGTATTGTATTACCAATACTTGGCGATCCTTAGAAGATTTTGGACCATTTGGCAGCGAGACACGATGCAGTCTCGAGGTCGATCGATCGCATCGGCGCTCATTGCTCGCGTATCTTTACTCGAATCGCTCCTTTTTCTCTTTGAGATAATTAAATCCAAAAAAAAAAAAAAACAAACATTCTTTACGAAACTTTTCTATTTTTCTAAGATTTTTAATCAAATTTTAAAGCCTTCGAGCGCGTGTTTAAATTTGATTATTTTAAAAATCACCGGGAATTTTAATATGAAAAAAATCAAGCAAATTTATAAATGCTACTTTAAAAAAACTTTTTTTTTTTTATAATTATAAATTCTCGCGTTTAAATAATAATCGCAATTGTTTTTAATTAAAAAGTTGTGAATTTTTAAACAAAAATTTACACGCAAGAATCTAATCTTAAAAGATTACTATTACAGAAATTTTCTTACACACAAAATATATATCGCAGAATATTATCATATATATTATTAAAAGTCAATATTAATTTATAATTATAGATATAAATTGGCGTATATTGTTGAGATATGATTGAAGCTATGACGATCCTAACAACTGGTAAGAAATTTCATGTGCATTCGAGTGTCGAAAAAAAAGAATAAAATAAAAACATATATATATGTGTGTGTGTATGATGGCAGGAAATTAAGCGTTAATGTGTCTCGCATATATTTGTCTCCTCGGTCGTGCGCAATTTTTGGACCTCATGTTTTATAGAATTGTAGAATTTTATACTGCATACTTGCGATAAAAGATGCATGCGACGAACGGATCTCGTCGTTTCTATGAATTTTGATACTACATCGTGCTGCAAAGTCCACGTGCGCGAGTCGCGTTCTAGACGTCTCAATAGCGCCCGTCATCGCCATCGAGGAGATTAATTGATGCCGGGATATTCGACGAATAGATATATGCTTCAATTCAACGCGATATTTGTGCACTCGTGATAAATAATTGCAATGTTATAAATATTGCATTTTACATCACTTTCTTTCATAGATTAAATCATAAATTTCAAAACAGTAACTAAATTTTCTTAACAATTATTCAAATTACTTTATTTTTATATTTAATATATTAATAATTATTATAATATTAATAATGTTAATAATTTTTCACTTATTTACTATATTTATTTATTAGCAAAAATAATACGTGTTAATAAATATTTTTATATTATATATAAAAGACTCTTGAACATCTCTTGGATCTAAATGTGCTTCAAGAATTTTTAAAATTCAATTTTCGAACTCGAAAGCACTGTGAGATTTTGTTTTTCCCCTCGAGCACCGCTAGTGTCAGTAAGATTACAGCAATCGAGATTTACCGACCGATCGATTGATCAATGGCTACACCAAGGTTTTGATATCCGCTTTTCATTCTTTGTGTGTATACTACTGTATTCCGTGTAACTCTCCGGTGTTTATAATTTTCTACGAAATACAGAGAAATGAAGATAGAAAGAAAAGGACGAAAAGAGAAGAGACGTAGACAACGTATGAGGACATAATGTTATAGAAAACAATGTTCGGACGATTTTATAAGAATATAAACGTCGCGTGTTCCGAGTGAAATGTTTAACAAATAATGACAAAGAGAGAGATAAAAAAAGACAGCTCTACAGGATTGGATAGGAAGCGACATAAAAAATGTAGAATTTATACGAATATGTGATGAATAACACGATAATTTATCACTTTTAAACCGACAATGGTATCAATGGGTTCATTTCTATCTTATATCTTTCTCTCTACAAATAGTGTATACAATTTTCTTAATTATTTGATTTTTCATAATATATTTATAAATTACAATTAAATTTTGTGAATCATAATTAGGCAGTTCACAAAAAAAAAAAAAAAAAAAAAAAAAAAATAAAAATAAAGATAAACACGCTTTGAAAAACAAATACAATCATTTAAAAGTTTGCTATCTTTATATATTTACCTATTTTTATTATATTTAATTCAGTTTTCTTTTTATATGTATATATTAATGCCTCGTATATATTTTTAATTTATATCTAATTAATTATACGTAATTCTATTATTGAATTAAACTTATTTCATGAATAATACTTTCTATTTTTAATCATATATCGCGCAGAAATTGAGAAAAAAAGTCGACCTAATTTTCCACGATACGATACCACTGTCGGATTAAATCTCTAGTATTTAAATAGGGGCAATTCTTTCGATTTGGAAAGGCAGGCCTCAAAAAAAAAAAAAGGGTGAAGACAACAACACTAGCGCATGTTTTGGCACCCTCGTATTATTATATTATACGCATTCAATCGCGAAAAGACCTAACAATCGGATGTTTTAAACTGACAGTCGGCTGTAATTATGAAATAATAATATATACTTAACATTACATTGCACACGCAATGCTAGGGAAAAAGTTGATATTATTATCAAATATAGTATATTGAGATCTTTAAGAAGTCAACGGGTGTTATTAAGTACGTATTATATACTTTAATATGTATATTATATTGAGTTGTTGAGAACCGCACACATACATATATATGTTATACACACATATGTTATACATATATACAAGCTATCAAATATGTACTTCGCCGAACCCGTGGCAATAATAATTAATAGACAATTACATTATTATATTATTTATATAGAAAACGGTTGAAGAAAAGAAAAAAAACTTGTTGACCAGATTTTAATGCCCAAAATTATATAAAAAAAAAAAATAAATAAATAAATTCCAAAATTTTGGATAAAAAATGGATAGTAACCGCGAGCATAGTCAATGGGCATTAAAAGATTAATGAAAGAGATGATTGGGCGTTTGAAAACATTCGGGCAACCGGAAGAGTATTGTTTCATTGCCTACTTTCGAATCTCTTCTAAAAACTTGGCATAAAAAACTGAAGAGAGAAAATGGGATTTAATAATAAAATTAATGATTGCTCTTACATGTATAAAAATTCCTGTTACAACCCGAAACATATCGTTTCATCGTCGCACAACTATCAGTAGATACAGCCGGAAGCTGTATCGACCGCCTATTGAATATCCACGGGCAAAAGTGGATTTAACAATCGCTTATTTATCTCACTGCTACGTCTCGTCCGAAAAGAATCCGATTGTTGGGCCTTCCGACTACTAAGTGCTCATTTAGCACATAAAGTCATTCACGTTTGTATAAACCATTTACGAAAAACGACATGGTGTTCATTCACAATACAGGGCGATAATCGTTCGAGTTTTATGCAACGTAAGAATTTTTTAATTATCTTGCATTTCCCATTGTGCTTATGCAGAACGTCTCGGATAAGTCGTATCATTTTGGCTGTATTATTTTTAAATTATCTTCAAGAAACTTGTCTTGTATAAATTTTTAACAAGATATATATATATATATATCTTGTTAAAATATATATGTTGTACATTTTTAGCATAGGTATACACAATTTTTTTATACGTTTCAAACACCTATAGTGCTTAACAGACAAACTGTTTCGTCATCATCTGTCATCATCTTCGAATGGAAAAATTATTATCACGACGATACACGTTTCATTCATCCAAATTGTATACGCATAATCGCTCTATCCTTCGATAATGCCATTGATTGTAAATATTGCGAGTCAGAGCCTGTAACTGTTATGGGACTTTATAAGCAAAATAGTCCACTTTTCTACGCTCGTTTCTCGGTGCGATTAAATTTTAATATCAATTTTTTAGTGAAGAAATAGAGTCGATGCATGCAGAATCTCATATATTTTTCTTTCAATCTTAATTAAAAAAACTTTTTTATTTATTATTATTATTTTGAAAATATTTTTTAAACGATTATGTAACTTATAGCAATAATGTTATTAAAAGAAATATTTTCAAAAGTTTAGAAATTATTTAATTTGGAAATTTCATTATCAAATTAATTCTCAATAATAATTGTCAGTTAAAAATAATGTTTATCGAATGTTATTTCTAACACAAAGATGAGATATAAATTTTTTTATGATTCACATAATATTGTTTAAATTGTTTTCAAATTCGTCCATCGATTTTGACCGATTTGGAATATCGGTATCTATTCTTTCATCCATCTATTTCTCGAGATTGTTCAACCATACGTATCGATTCGATTGCCTGATTCGTACATTCTTGTTATTTCAGCGAACTTTAGTCGCGCGGGGAGGATCAAAGTTGAGTTCCGTGCGATGTCGATTTCTGACATTTCTCGAAATAACGACCTAATTAATTAAGCCGCGATCGTCTGTCGCAATTATCTGTCACTTCGAGTTTCGATAGCGCGCGCGCGCGTTTCCAAACACGCGCAGCCGTTTATAGCAAATAATTAGAATTACTTTTTATTTAAATATAATTGCATCAAAGATCGCGCGGAACTCTGATCAATTCCGCTCAAAAAATCGGCCTAAAAAGTAAAAATAAAAAAAATAAAAAAAAAGAAACATTTGATAAGCGTTCGCAGAAATTTCTCAAACGGGAAAATTATCTATGTTTTTTTATTCAAACAATTTTTTCCTACATTTTTTATCTGCATATTTTTTACAAAATAACGCGTCTAACATTGCGTTTTTTTTTTTTTTTTTTTTTTCGATCGACTCATTCCACACACCTACCGATTACGATCGCTGGCGGTTTGAAAGACTGATAGCATTAAAAGAAAAGAAAAAAAAAAAAGAAAAAATCCTGAGCGATCATTATTATTTTTCCTTGTAGCCTGGATCGGAATTAAACGTTAGAGAAATCGCGATCGTCGTAATCTCGAAGAGTTGACACAATTTCCAACGTTATAAATAACGGATAGATTTACCACCGTTTCGAATAATCGCAGAGATCATTTTCTATTACGAGAAAATATGATCTTGCGGAGATTATACCGATTTCGATCACTATTTTAGACACTAAACGTGGACAGACAGGACGAAGGACCGAATATATCTCGTCTCGTATCTTGTAAGAATTCTTGTACGCGATGCGTAAAAAGGCTGCCGGCCTCGATCAATGCATTGTCGATTTAAGATAAAAAAATTGCGACATGAGAGGAATGATTTTTAAATAGCTCGACACACGATCCGATCCGGGGTCATTTAAGCTCAAAAGAAAGCGAGAAGGAAAAAAAAACAGAAGGAAGGAGGAAAGGGGCGAAGAGATAAAAAAAATCGTACCGACACACATACCATTACACACATGTAACACGCGCATTAACGAATAGAAGAAATGATAGTCTACTGTGCTGCATACGTATTTAAATTAACGGAGCATTAAATAAGCATGGGTGTGCATCTTAGATGTATTAGAAAAACCTTCACCCTCCCCCTTCCCACCACGCGTTTAGTATTAATTATTAAAACAGGCGACGATGCGTAGGGATGCGGAGGGAGAGGATTAATTGTACGCGAATTCAAAAGGCGTAGGATACACACACAATGATCAGGATCATTCATCTTCCATAGTCATAGATTGTACGTTATATTTATATTATCGTTGTTCAAGAAAATCTCGAAATATCTTCTTGCGACGCAAATTATCATCATAAATTATGTTATAAAAGTAGAATGGAAAATATGAAGAATTCAATAATTAAAATGCTCGAGATCTCATTAATTTTTAAGATTAAAAACGGATCAAAAATACAAAGATATGGATTAAAAACTTATAAATCCAAAAAAAAAAACAAAAACCCCAAGCTCTTAGAATATTTATAACTCTCTAAATGCGATCTCAAGTTTTAAATAGTCCATTAGATTCGAAAATCTAATGGACAAGTGTGTAAATTTAAAAGCTTTTAGATTAAAAAATTTAATATAAGGTACAAGATTAGAAAACAAATCAAGGATTCCAAAAATCATAGACCAAAGAATTAAAAAATTTCAAGATTTACGTATTTTTAGTAAGATAACAGTACAACATGAACTTTTTGTAATGCATTAGATTCGACGATGATTTCGAGCATTTTAATTGACGTAAATGTACAGTTATGTGTTTTATAGTAACGCCCTTGTATAGTAGTAGATATCGTAAAGAATCGTTATTATAGGATATTATGTCCTGATTGTTGATGTGTTTTAATTAAACGTCAGAATTAATCTCACGTGTCATCGATCGATCATTATTATTATCAACACAGTTTCATACTTCTAATAACGGAAGCAAAGAAAATCGCAAAAGATTTAAAGAAAAAAAGAAAGGGAAAACAAACCTCTCCCTCGTCTCATCCCCCGGAAAAATTCGCCAGAGATAAAAATTATCGCTATAATTTTATTCATGTGTTTCACACGCGATTCGATTGAGTATGCAGTAACTCAAACGGATTGTCACGGATTGTAATATGTATAATTTTTAAGAGACGCGATTGTGTGAAAAGAAAAGGCAGCATATATTGTCATTCTTTTGTCGTTGTATTATTTATACCTCTCAAAAGAGTTTCACGTATATACAATAATAATTATAATAAAAAAATCGACTAGTGTATTTCAAATCCGACTGACAACAATTAAAAAATTAAATTGCGCTGACACTGACTGTGTATACATCTCTTTACGTTCCAATCTTTCTTATCTCCTATCCTTATACCAGCATTTATTATAAAACAAAAAGAAATATTTATTTATGTAATTTTTAACTACTTAAATATTTTATATTTTTAAAATATACGTATCCTCGTATTAAAAAAAAAAAAAAAGCTGGTTTTAATTTTTTTTAATCAACGACTATAACGAATACAAATGTATAGAAAAAAGTTTCAAGCTTTTAAACTAAATAGAGCGAAAAATAGTTGAAAAAATTCGCCAAAGAATTGTGTGCTTAAATAATCGAAGCTCGTTGGGGAAATATGTATTTTCGTCCGAAACCGAAGAGACAAGCACAGTCTAAGGGATTAAATGTTCGCAGAGAGGGCATGTAATCGCATTTTTGACTTTCGTCCCTTCGATTGCGATTTTATTGCGTGTACCCTCGGCGCCGAGATAACGAAATTCGCTCGCGAATCGTGCTCATCGCGCACTTTTTGCAGGAGAAAGAAAAAAAGAAAAAAAAAGAAAGAAACGTAAGGGCAGATATACGCGGTTTTTTATTCAGTTGTATTCCATAAAAGGCGAACTCGCGTACGGAACGAGACTAGTTCGGCGCGGGGCTAATTGTTAATTAAGACGCGAATTGCCATGCGGATTGACAATTTGCAATTGTAAAATCCGTTCTCCTCACGTGTAATTTCATCTCGTTCGTATCGCCCGATCAGGCGAATCTCACTCGCTTGTTTCCAATCGCATAGAAATTGTTTCGCATGTCCCGTCTCCACGTGTGCGGAAAAACGAATTTCGAAGAAAAGTTTTATCGAAGTACGGCCAGACCGATAGATAGATATCCACGCGAGAGATGTTTCTACAGTTCAAACTTTCGGGACGTGTAGGAGACATTTTAATGTAAACTGCGTAAAAAAAAAAAAAACCGCGCGATAAAGTTTGTCGATTATTGAATCAAAAGTCGTAATAAAAACATGTATAAGTAAATAAATATTTTATAAAACGCATTTTTTTTTTTTTATAAGAGACAACGGTCTCTTATAAAATTATATTTTTCTAATTTCTATATTAATTTGTTGTAATTTATAACTACCTCCTTCTTAATTTCTCTTTAGAAACTGAAAAAATAATGAATGTTAATAAAAAGATTTTTTTAAGTAGACGTAAATATACACACATTTTTTTCTTACATATACATATATAATGCAAATATTTTTCCGCGCAATTTTTTTCCGAGTAAGAAAAGTTTCTCTGTCGTTCGGAGAGTTGCGAAGTATAAGCAATAATGTGAAGTAGGTCGATCGTATTTTAAGTCGGCGAAGTCTATACACTTCGATGAGCAGGACCAGCTGCACCCTGAGATAAGAGGCGTCTCGCCCACGTCATATTCCCCATGAAACGCGTCACATTTATATCCCATAATTCCATTAGACTTAATATCTTCTTTCTTTCTTTCTCTGCCTTCCAGATAAATTTTCACCGCTCAGCCAATACGATAACAATATTAATTAATTGACAAGATTAATTTTTTTTCTTTTTAAATTCGCTCTCCTCTCTCTTTATCTTATTAATTCAACTTATGATTTCTATGGTTCTTTTTAAATTCCTTTGCAAGAAAGTTTTGCTTATTTTTGTGTATAAATAAAATTAAATAAAAACAAATTTATTTCTCGGACTTTTTAAATATCTTTATGTAACAAAAAATTATAAAAGTATTTAAGAGTTTCCAAAAGTTCCACAATTTCT
Organism: Anoplolepis gracilipes; assembly: GCF_047496725.1. Classification (NCBI taxonomy): domain Eukaryota; kingdom Metazoa; phylum Arthropoda; class Insecta; order Hymenoptera; family Formicidae; genus Anoplolepis; species Anoplolepis gracilipes. The sequence continues at coordinate 1,428,544 of NC_132984.1, read as the reverse complement.
TGTGGCAGTAGAATTGAATGAGAGAGAAGCGGGTAAAATATTGACGAAATAACTGCTCCTCTATCGCTTTAAACAGATTCGATCGAAACCAATCGGTGGTTCGTATCGCGGGTACCGGTTCTCGTTTCACACCCGCGTGAACAAATCACTCACCACTGTTCCACCCCCATGCGAGGCGAATACGAGAGGGGATTCTTGGCTCACTGGAGCAGCAGGTAAGGATCCTGTTCGCAGTTTTACGCCGGCCATCAAGAGTATCAGTACTTCCGAAATATCAAATAATCGTAATTGTTGTTGTAATTGGGCAAAAAATTAAAAAAAAAAAATTACTTGGCAAAAGTATAATATCGTGTTTAAACGCGAGTTTGTGTTTCAATTTAATTCAAAGCAACAAGGTATATTGTAGTTATAATTTGTTAAACATTAAAACTTATTAAATTAGCGTATTTTAAATAATTAATTAATCACATTTGCTAATATGTACTATTATACAAAGCTATTAAAATTAAATTAATTGAAATTCAAGGAATAATCCGCTTCACGACTCGCATGATTAATTTTTAAATTACCATCTGAATTATTGAATCGTCATTATGGCAAATGATAACGAGACCATCGCGGACTCCCAGAAAAAATCCATAGACCTCGCGAAGAAGGAATTGCGCGTAATATTGGGAAAAATGAACGAGATGAAGCTTTCAATTAAAGCATGGAGGTTGCTTCGAATTCGTTCGCGATTAAAACCAACGAAACCAATGAAACTTCGCGCCAGGCATCTGTGGATTTTGCTGATCACATGGATAATGGTGCAAATCGTTCGGAATCGCATTCAGACATATCGACATAATAAGGTGAGATAAATTTCACTAATATTCCACATCTTCACATTTCCATGCCATATATACATACACACACGTATCTTTTATAATGCAAGTTTTAAATTCATTCTTCTATTTAATATTGCAAGTTATATTATAATAAATTACAAGAGAGAGAGAGAGAGAGCATTATTCTTTACTTATAAATAAATTGATAATCATGTTTGAAATGTTGGAAATTAAACTTGCTCGAAACTACGGTTAAGAATTAAAGTTCAAAATTAAATGAGAATTTTTATTAAGAATTATATTCGTTATAATAACTATGGATTTCAACAAGTTAGACAGTCATTGTTTTAGTGCTTGATAACGATGCCCTGGTTTACGCAAAAAGTTTTCCGACCGCCAGAAGATTGTTCGATCTGCCAGGACATTCAACAGGTTGACAAGCTCGCTGCCGTTGATCCAATGATCTTTGAGCAACGGTACACAACCAGTATTTTTTACGCAATTTTTTCTCATTTTGAAAAATTGTTATCTAGATAACAACTTGTAAAAAAAATCCATTTATCTTTAACTAATTAATTTATTGTTAGACTTGCTTACATTTTTCTAAAGATAACATTTTAGTTATTATTTATAAAAGCCTGTCTGTTTTTAACGTATTTATTTATTTACAAAAAATGTCAAATATATATTAAAAATAACTCCATCTTACTTTTAAACTACTTAAAAGGATTTATGTAATAATAATTATCTTATTTATTTAACGTCGTAATATTTTCTAAAAATTGATTTATTTTTATTTATATACACAATTACTTTTTTTTAAAGAATTTCATTTATACATGCGCGCAGGTGTATGCGTATTAGTGATTATATTTTCATGTAACTAATATTTCTGGACGATTGCACTTTATTTGTGATCAGCTATGCATATTCAGGGAAACCAGTAGTGATAAGCGACGCCATGACCAACTGGACAGCGTCTGCAGTCTTTTCTTTCTCCTTCTTTAAAACACTATATTACGAAAAGGAAGCAAATTGCCAATTTTTCCCGTACAAGACGGAATTTCAGAATCTGCAGGACGTCTTCAATATGAATGCCAGTCGAGCCACAATGGAAAAAGGCACAAAGCCCTGGTATGTCGGATGGTAAGTAATTTAGAAAAGTAGCGGCTAATCCTCGGATGAATAAAAAATATCTTTAAGACTTTGCAATCTTTTTTTTTATGATATTTACTGAATTTTAATAAATACAATAAATACAAATTTTTATAATATTCAATAAATTTTAATAAATACAATAAATTTTCAATCTCTCAAATTATTATTTTTTTTTTTTTAGACAATTTTTAAAGAAAAACTTTAAGTTATTCTTGGACACGATATTCAATACAAAACAATTAAGATCATTTTTGTGCTATTTAAATTTTTATTAGCGCAGTATGAATCCAAGAATTAACGCTAAAGTGTTCGTTTTATTCTCTGGCGCATATTGGATGAAATTAAATTATGTGGAGTAATTGCGATAATGATACTGATTTACCAATGTGATAAAACATTTAGATAATCCATAATAATAAAATATAACAAGAGAACAAGAATAATATTCGATGATAAATTAAGGTAAAACGTCAATAAAATATCTTTCAAAAATATCCTATTGTTCAAAAAATATTTTTCTTGAAATTAGTGATTATAAAATAAATGAAAATTTACATAAAAGTTACAAATAAAGAGGATAACAAAAGAAGAAAAGCTGACAGATCTTTTTTAATTAATAATAAATTAATAAGAAATTTTTAACAATCTATTTATGAATAAATAAATATTCATTTATCATTTTTTAAACATTTTTATAATAAATATTAATTTCATCGTCGAAAAATATTGTTGCACTTGCAACAATATAAAAAAATAATCAGTTATATAAATGTAAAATATAAATTCACTTACCGAATCATCGCCGACCATTCATTCACCGACATTCCTCTGTGCAGCGGTCTGCAATCATAATAATTGAAAATATAAAATATATATATAAATATACCAATTTAAAATAGCCAAACAGTTAATAGAAACAAGATTGAAATAAATAACTCACAATAAATATTCACAATTTTTATTTTCCATTATTTAATTCACCGAGAACACGAGACAAATGGCAAAATTATTACGACAAGCAACGAGATGTCACATCATTGGAGAATAAACTACAAATACTCACCGTTGCAATAACTGGTAATTGCCTTTTCATTCTGACGTTTTGCCATTTTTGGGACAAACGTTTCATTATTACACACTCTCGCTCGTTAATATTTTAATATTTTTCGACACAAATTTCATGACGAGTACACTGATCGCGGTCAAACTAAACCTCGAATAAATAGCGGTTTAAGTTAAACAACGCGAAACGCGATATTTGCGGACGTATTGACGGAGCTATCGTAATGATGTACTAAAATCGACAATACGCACACTGGCTCCTCGCTAAATACGCACACGACAGTGCTTCTCGACGGAATGAGAGACAATTGTGAAGAGACACGCGAGCGACCTTCACCGAATTGTCGCGAAGGTCGGACAAGAAGAGCGTGATGCGTGAGCGAAAAGAAAATATGGCGCTCCCGACGCAACATTCCTGGGATCGAGATAAACACTTGTAGGACACATCGCGCGGCGTAAGAAAACATTTTCTTGAAAGAATTATAACGTCACGTACATTTTTACTTCCTATACTATATTAAAGTGACCGGACATTTTATGTTGGAATGCAGGACGTGTCCCTCCGCTCCCCAAAGAAAAAAAAAGCTTGATTCGTCTATGAGGACATCATTTCCTTACTTTATTTGATTATGCGTTTATTAATATAACTAAAACATATATTTATCATAAATTAATACAAAATTAAAGACTCATCTTTTTATAAAATTACAAAATAACAGTCTCGATAAATGACTGCGTACGACGTACATTGTACATCTATATAATCTCAAATAATTATATAAATATAACAATCTACGTAAATAAGAATCTATAATAAAAAAAAAATGATGAAAACCCGTAAAGCGTGTTAATTCAAGTCAAATTTCGAGATTTATATTCTTGCAATTTTTCCGTGCATTTGATTTGCGATTAATGACGTTGAAAAATGAATATTTTCAATCTGTTGACAGTTTGTTGACAGATGAATAAGTGTGCGCTTTATGCTAATTCCAAATAATAAAAATGGTAAAAATGCATATATTTAGCAAATATAAATTATTATTTTACTATAATAACTATTATAATTTCATAAATACTATTTTTTTAATAAACTTGTAAAATATTTATTTATTTATTACAAATAATTTTTATCATACTGTCATCTTTGCATCATCACTTTCAAAACTTAATAAAGTTTATTCGACATCATCAACCAATCGATAATATATAGATATCAATAATTTAATAGATTTAATATTAAATTATTGTAATGCACTTCTCTTAACGACAATACATTACATTTACCTATTATTAACCCTGCTTACAAAATATGACGCACTTTATACGAATATCATATATAATAATATAATTAGACACACGAAAAAAAAGGGCAATATAAAACAATATAAATCTCAAAATTTGATATTTTATATGGACTTAATTTTTTTTACATTTAATAAGAAACACAATCGAGAATAATCACAAACAATGAGATTACTCACATTTAGTATCACCTTTGTAAAGCTTCCTCGATGTTTCTTGAGATTCTACTAAATACGCCTCACTAGATGAAGCTTCTGGTTGGTTACAAGATATACGAAATGAACAGAAAATAGATCTGAATAGAACGATCCATTAAAACACACAAAGAAAGACACGACGATTATTGAAAAGATCATCAATTACAGTCACATGAATCATTTAACGAAATGATTGCTCGTTGCTAAACTCAGTCCTCTCGACACTCTTCTATACACAATTTGTTGAAACGCGTAAAAAGACGCCGAAAACTACTGCAGCTCATATAGGTACTGCGCATCGCGCACAGTAACTCTAGTGGCAGATACTAACCTCGGTAACACATGGAAGGTGGAAGAGATAACGCCACACGCTCCACGCTCCAGTGACCTACTTTTCCGTGCACCTGCGCAGAACTGATCGACAGCTTAAAGAAGAGCTTCTCTTATGTAACGACAGATTAAAGGGGAGCTTCTCTTGTGTAACGCGCGATCATGTCTAATGACGTGACAAAATACATATACGAAAGACGTTATTTTATACAGGAAAATTAAGCAAGAAAATTTTTTATCAACGCGGGAACTTGTTAAAATGTTAATGGAAGAATAAATATCATTGAAATATTAAGAAATATATTATTAAAGTGCAATAGCTTGCATTTGATGCATTGGACATCCCCTTTTATCAAAAATTCTTATTGTTAAGTGTTTAAAAATTCATTACCGTTCTTTTTATGCGTTTTATGAAAATATATTTATTAAAGTTTAGTTTGCATTTATTAAGAATATTTAATTACTTGAGTACTTGATTTACGAATAAAGTTTCTTCAAGTCTTTATTTTTCGTTCATATTCGATAACAACTTTATGGATTTTTTTTAAACTTACTTATTTTATGTACCTTAAGGCAACTAAATTTGTTTGAAAAAAATTGTCGTTTTTATCTTATACTTTTATTTATACGAACGTATAATTTGTAATTCAAAGTTCAATTTTTAATTCGTCAAAATTTTTTAAAGAAGAAAATTATATTTATAATACTATTATAAATTTTTGCAATTTTTTATAATTATGTAATTATGTAATAATTACGAAAAGTTTTATTACCATATGATACACCGTTTAAAATTATGATCGCGAAAAGTTTACTTGCCGAAATTATAACATACAGAATATGTATAATGCATATATATATGTACATAATAAATAATATATATATGAATATATACAAAATAAATATATAAAAAATAAATAATATATATATATATATATATATATATATATATATGTTTATAAAAAAATAATAAACGACAGTTTTCTCAACACTTTTGATATGTAAATTTATTCTTTAACTCTGACGTGACGAGACAAATGTGATTCTTTTTTGTAACGTCGAATCGCAACACAATTATGATTAATGACCATAGCAATATTAATTACAGCGATGGACTATGCTCGATCGCGATTATATCTGCACGAGAAGCGTCGCGACGTCATAAATAATCGCGCGAAATGCATTATGAACGAATGCAGAAATAACTTTACTTCTACTTCCGTTCGAGCACTGTGGTCTGATTTCGAGTTTGCATTACACGAATTAAATATGATTCTCATTCATTCGTACCGACTGTAGTATGTAAAATATCTGAACATGTTTTTATTAAACACGATATTAACACAACAAAGAACGCGAATAATTTTTATCAATAGTAATCATTCTTAGTAGCGTTATTACGATACGCGAATAATAACTCCCTCCCCCTTTCATGCTTAGTATCATCTCGACAACCGTGAAATTTATTTCAAATTTTTTCACAATTTTTACGGAAATTGAAACAAGTAAAATAAAAAAAAACTACATAAAAATCAAAGTAACGCAGCATTTATCGCCTTTCTCGGCTGTCAGATTTTTATCTAACGATCAAAAGTAAATAATTATATTTCAAGTACAATAAACGCTAAAGTTTAAAGATAATTATGCATTGTTGTGACAATTTTTATCTAAAGAAATTTATTAGTTATTATTTCTTGCAAAATAACGCGATATTATATATTCCAAATACGCCATTTAAAATTCTCAATCGCTATAAACAATTGTGTTTGAAAAAAAAAAAAAAAAAAAAAAATAAAGAATTTTATTTTTTTCCGACAAACATAAAAATAAATATGTAAAAATATTTAATGCGTGAAAAATTTGACATGGACATTTTTTTTCTTCCCAAAAGAGAGATTACACATACATACACATTTAACTTCATTTCATTAACTATCATGTATTGTAACATGCATTATTTAAGCGCTAGTTTCTGTGTCGTTAACATATAACATATATGTCAAATGTAAAATACAAAATAATAATAATAGTTTTTATATTACTGACTATCAGGATATTATATATTTCACGAGTCTGAAATATTATGTGTAGATCGTTATAAATTTATATAGATGGACTTTTTGTCCAATCCTTTTCCTGTTGGACAAGAAAAAAAGCTTTTTCTTATATTAACTACTGTGTCTTCTTGCCTTCGAAAGCATACACTTATCCATATTATATATATATATATATATATATATATATATATATATATATATATATATATATATATATATATACTATAGACTTATGTAGCTAAGCACGCATAAGTCACGTTTATGTTCAATATTACATATGCGTTAATGTCACAGGCTTAATAGAAATACGCTCGATTCGCATGCTGTAGTTGGCATAAATGGGTGACAGCTATATTTAATTCGCATGTATAGTACAAAACCTCTCGCAATCGGATCATTGCCCTAACGGAACGGAAATTGAGATATTTAATAGTCTTCCGCGCGATTATTGATGTCGAGATGCTTGTGGCGTAGATACAACATAATCGATCGAATGCAAACGAGTATCGTGAATGTCGAAAAAACGGAATCAATTTATCACCATAATTACTGTTACGATCGCTATAGTCACATAATGATGTCACGATACGAGCTTTATGTCGTTTGTCACGGTAAAAGTTACGATTTCTTAAATGTTTGCGGATATTGTCAAATAAACGTATAAGTATCGGTAGTTTTGAGAAGAGTATCGGAAATGCCGAAAAACATGTCGAGGTGACAATTTTATCACATCGAAAGTTGTCATCAAAGTTGTCAACAGTCTCATTTATTTATAGTATTATAATTAATATTAATATTAGAATTAATATATTAATATTAAAATAGTATTAATATTATTTATAATATACTATTTAGACTTGTTCGAACAATTTTTTTTTTTATTACAAATAACTTTACCGTTAATTACCTTTCTACTTGAAATAGCCATCAAAATGCAAAAAAAAAATAAGAGAAAAAATTACTGCATTAATATTAATTGGACATTCATTTTTTCATGTAAATGAAAAATTAAATTCAAATTCTGGAATCTAAAAAATTCTATATATTTTATTAGCGAATATAATGTACTCTCCAATATTTTTTTAAATTATCAATACACATTTATACCGTTCAACAATCAAACTACAGAGAAAGCTATATTTATAACAACATACGATAATCGCGAAATTCTGTTGGTATAAAATTTTCGATGACAAAAAATATATCGATAACCTAATCAACTTGGCATTAAACAGACTCGACGGCATTGTTTTCTTTGAATAAGAGAGTAAAAAAAATATTTTCATGATTATCTGCTTTCTTCTTTTTTCTCAGGAGCAACTGCGATGAAAAAATCGGCGCAATATTGCGTCAACATTATCAAAGACCATATTTTCTCCCAGCCACTGCCGAAAGCGAGAAAACGGACTGGATTTTCATGGGGAGTCATGGCTACGGTGCACCAATGCATGTAATAAAAAATATCACTTGTGAAAGACCTTTTCTCATTAGATAATTCGCAAAAACTTTATTAGCGAAAGACACATCCTACTATAAAATTTTCTTAATAATAAGTAATATTTAATAAAAAAAATTATTATTATTATTATTATCTTGTAAATTTGGTATTATATAAATTATATTGGATATTATAATTTCAACCCACACATATGTACAATATATTATTCAATCAGGTATTTGCATATTAATTTTTTTTTTTTTAATTTTTGCAAAAATTATTTTTTCAAATATATTTATATATGTATTTACATTTACATGTAGATATAGTTTACATTAAATATGTGCTGAATTTTATACATACAATCGTCAATTGTATGCTTAAAAAATATAAAATTTTTTAAGGTGGATGATGTAGAACATCCCTCCTGGCAGGCACAGATAAAGGGTGAAAAATTATGGATTTTAGAACCGCCAAGAGAATGTCACTATGCTTGCAAGAGAGTAGAAGTGATTGTGCATTCAGGAGAAATAAGTAAGCCACTTGTAAAACGTTAATATAAATGATGACCGAATGAATTAATTGCAGAATTAATTGTTAAATGCAGCTTTCTAATTGAAAGTTGTATCAAATTTCGTGCATTGAAAATCGACCATTTAATGCTAACAATAAGTAAAAGATATATACGCTGTCCGTTTTTCGTTACTAGATTAATATAAAAGATTTGTCAAGCTGCTTAAATTCTAATTTAAAAAAGTTCTAATGTAATCTTATCTAAAAGGGGATTTATATATAAAACTTTTTTGGAAAAATAAAAATTAAAGACAAATAATATTGCGCGATATCTTTTGAAAAAGAAAAATATCTTAATAAAATTATCTTTCAAACTTATTATACATATATTTCATTTTCAATCTTTTGCATCAATATATTATACTTTTTAATTACAGTTGTTTTGGATACGAATCGATGGTACCATCAGACGAGAATCGTTTCCAAAGATATGAGCATCACCATTGGTGCTGAATATGATTAATTAAATAATTCATTATAACACAATTAATAAATAGATTTGATAATAAAAAGATACAATAAATATAAAAATTCTCCTGTGTGCAAATGTATAAAAAATAATAATGTACAATATTTAAAGAATTTGATATAAGCTAAATGGATTATTATGCATGAAAAATGTATAGAGAATAATAGAATATAGAGTGTAATAAAATATATTATAAAAAGACAGATACTATATATGTATATATTTAAATAATCATCATAACTAAAAAAATCACAACAATTATCAAATTTATTTTACAATTTAAAAAATTGCAATTATTTTGAACGATCTGTGCCTGATCTGATATGATTTTTTTCTATTATATAATTTTAATTTATAATTAAAAATGTTTAAAAATTTATAAAAGAAAGTTTTTTAAGGGAATGTTTTCATATATTTTGCAAACACTTTTTTCACAAATAATTCAAAAATTTTAAGATTCTTGAAACTTTTTTATAAAATTATATATATTTTAATGTTTTGCAATTAAAAAAAAAAATTATGCACGCACATGTTTTTCCTCTATGCTTACGAAAAATTAAATAATTTTTTTCAGTCATTATTCTGTTATGTATATATTTGCAGAGTTTTTTTTATTATTTATACCTTCTATTCATAAAGCAAAAAGTAGAAATTGACTTGACCGCAGTAACCATCGCAGTCACCATCATGTTCATCCTCCGTGACGTATATCCGCAACTACGGTCGCGTGCTAAGTTTTACGATATACAGTCCGCGTATGCGCGTGCGTTAATCACGCACTCGCACGATCCAGGAAAGTAAAGAGGAAATAACCCCATGTCATGGCACGGGGCCCCTCATGCAGATGGCGAAGAAGTTAGGAGTCGCACCTGGCGGCAGGTGAGCTCCTCCATCACGGGGGGGAATCCAAAGAGGATTTCCCGCCGCACGACTCCCCTGTTAATGTCCTAAACTTGTCGGCCCCTATCATACACGCTCACATATGCGATCATATGTTGGCCACTGACTGATGAAAGAAAAAGGAAGAACAAAGGAACCGATCAACTACTTCTTTGACGACCTGACAATTCGCAGGTCAGTTGTAGAAATGTCTAAGGTAAGATTTAATTTTTTTTTTCAGCCTAAATGCTATTAATTGCATATATTAGCGTTTATTGTTTTCTATATAATTATGTAGATATATGTTATTATATACATTTTATTTAATATATACATATAATACATTATACGTATATGAATAATAATATTATTTAATTAATTGAGAAATATTGATATTTCCGATAAATTAATATTAGAATGTAATTAAAAATTCCGCAACAATATTAGGACGTATATAAACGGTTGTGTGAAAAGTTAATGTAGATTTATTAATAATGTCAATTTTATTAATAATGATCAATCACATTATCATATAAATAAAATTTTATCAAAATGGAAACAAATGAAATTCTTCTCTAAAATGTAGATCATATTCGTATAAAAAAAAATTTGAATTTAATTTCACGAATTAAAATAATAATTGTGTAGTTCAGACAAAATGAATAAAAAGACTATTTTTTATAAATTAAATAATCTTTTTTCTTCTTCTTTTTATTTAGATTTAATTACTCAAAATATAATTAATTATATTTTTGTGTATAATAATTAAAAAATAAAAAACAAATAATATAAACTAATGCAAGTCAAATTAGCTTTTTCAATAACCCAAAGCACAATGTAATTTCTTTTAACGCATATTATTATTTATTTCCTTTTATCTTGATAGAGAATGTTTGTATTTACGTATCTAAAGAAAGAATTATATTAAAGATTCTGAAAATTACAGAGGAAGGAAGAGAAAGACAAACAGAGGGAGAGACATTGACATCTCTGATATGTCAACGCATATATATTATATATATTATATAACACACACACACACACACACACATATATATATATATATATATATATATATATATGCTGTTCCAGTTACGGCAATGAATACACCTGTATATCGTTTGTGTTAATTACGTGGAATAGCATACCTGCACTTTCATGTCGACGGTCTGACGACTACAATCTACAAATGTTTGTATCAGTTTTTAATAACTAATATCGGCCAAGGATAATCAAATCCACGAGATACATCTTCAGTACGAATCGAGAATAGTTTTATATATATATATTTATGTATTTATATCTTTTTAATATTAAACATAATTTTGAATATATGAAATTCAAATATTAAAATAAAGTATAAGAAATATAATACTGCAATAATTACGTCTCATTGATTTGTTTTTAATATACAACTCTTTTTATTTTCATCCTTTAGTTGTCTCTTAATTATACATATATTCTCGAGTAGTGATATATATTTTAAACTTCATCAAAAATGACGGAGAAGGTATCAATTATACGAGATCTTTGTTGCACTACTTTTATTAGCAATAATTCTCTTGATCGTCTAAGCGAGTCTAGAGAGTCCCATAATGCGAGCGTAATGCTATGCACAAAGCGAGTGATGAAATAATTATAGATATCGATTTCTAAAGAAAGTATGGCTGGACGACGACGAGGAAAACGCGCGGGTACGCACCTGCGTTCTACGTTTGGCGGGTTACATTCTTGTAAAAAAAAAAAAAAAAAAAAGCGAGCTAGAACTACATGGTTAAACGAGATGTCGCTTTATTGCAGCATCGCGCGAAATAGCGCATTAATTCGAGGAATGGTCGTTGCATATTATATCATCATGATGATATCGAGGAAGGCCGCGGGCTCCCTTTCGATTTAATTGCATTCCGCGGGACGACGGAGCGAGAAAACCGATACATCAAGAGCTCATTAATTCGCAAAAATTATTCGCGCTGATCTTTTTGCGCGGATCGAATTTCACCGTATCGCCTGTCGCTAATCGATAGAAAATTTTTGCGACTCAAAGTCGAGTCGTGGAGAAAAAAAAAAAAAACCAATCTGACAGTCATGTCCGTTGCAATCTATTTCTTGATTTTTAAGTTTAGAAACCGTATACTTTTAATACGATTAAAAATCATCGACCTCCTTGATTGTTTAATTCACCTAGTTATTTTTATTTTATTTGTTTGAAAAAACTCATTTTCTCCGTGAAAAGGGCGATTTGTCAGATATATTTCGAAGAAATTGTAAAAATATCGTAAAATAGCAAAGTGGGTCGCAACATTAAAAGGATCACGCTATTATTTACGAACTGATCTCACGATTGAAGCAACTATATTTAGGCCGAGTAAATTTATACACTTTTACAACGTTTTACATGTGTATATGTTTTTCATGTTTCCATTTTCGTAAGTAGATAGTCCTCGCATATAGTTTAGCCACATACTCTGACATCAATTCGAAATGAACGGGAAAAAAATATCCGATTTATTTAGTAACGCAAAAGGAAAGAAGAAATTTTGCCACCGATTTTTTTATTCGACTTGAAACTGTCTATAAATCTCACAAAATTTAAGTTTGTCAAAATTTTCCAATGCAATAACACAACAACAACAACAACAACAACAACAACAACGACGGCAACGATTGCGCGAGAAAGTCGATGTCGTCGTCGAAGCCCACATAATGCCGCCGCTGTTCATCGATCTCACGCGCGTGAATTCGTGCGACCACGCGCGCCTGCGTGCACACGGTGTCGTATATGCACACACACACACACACACATGAACGCGTACGCGCGTTCACACAGAAGCGAGCGTATAAACGTGCAGGGGGTTGGTCGCGCGTGCACGTGTGCGCGCGTATATACAGGCTGGTGGTACATACATATCGGTCGCCGCTATCGATTATTTTGCTCATGTGAAACTCACCCACCCCCCCTCCCTCCGTCCCTCCTCGCCCCTCATCCCCCCGCGCTGTGCAGGAGCGCCCCACTCGCGGCGTCGCGACGCCTCGTATAGAGCGCGATATCGACGTTACATCGCAGCTCTCTCTTGGCCCCCCAACCGTTCCCTTCCCTTCCCTTCCCCCTCCCCTCACCCCCCTCATCCCCCTCTTTCTCCTCACTCTGTCGTCAGCGGGAATCCCCACTTTCAGTGTCGAGAAACTACCCCCAGGGCCGTGAAATCTTGGCATTAACGAGCCCCTAATATTTCCTACGTCTGAATAAAGAAAAATTATTACGCGCGCGGTATGTAAAATCAAACTTGTGTTTATTGAAAATTTATAACAAATGGAGCGTTAAGAATTTTAAAATACAGCAATTTTTATATATATTTTGGAAACTATATATTATACATTTAATTTTATAATAGTCTCATTATATAAAAGCGGATATTATATATATATATATATATATATATATATATATATGTATGTATGTATGTATGTGTGCATATGGATACATTTTAAATATAGCAAGTTATTTTTGTAAATTTATATAGAAGTAGCAATTATGGATTGAAAAGGAAATAAAAAAATGAGAAAAGTTTCCGAATAAATAAGGAGTGGCGCGGTTTTACAGGGGCAATATTATTCGAAATATGAATATTACACGCGCGCATCCCCTTTGAATATTTATTTTCCCGCATTGAAATAATCCGGCGCGGCGCTTTAATCACGCGGCGAATTTATCCGCTTGCGTTTTAATCCGCCGTTTCTTTCTATCCGACTCGACCGTCGGCGCCGGATATAAGGTAACGCCGATATCGATTTTACTTTGTCGTTGATACTCAAATGGATTTCGTCCACGGAGGATATTCGAGGACTCCCCCGCGTTTACACGCGTTACGTTCTCTATCGCTCGAGTTTATCTCAATCTCGGAATCGAGATACTCTTGCAATATACGTGTCAGCTGGCGCGTTTATCGAAATTTTATCAAGCCGCAAAAGCGCTTGAAAAATAATCGATCGCGCGATCGATCGATCCTTTCTCAGCGGTGTAGTTTTTCGAGCAAATCTCCTCCCTTGTCAATGACGTTCGTCGCTGATAACCCATCGACATTATCTTATAAATCGAGGGTTAATATTATTACTTTATTATAAAGCTATAAATTAATTTTTTTTTAAACAGATATATATATATATTTTATATATTTAGAATTTAATTAGAATTTGTATATGAAAATCTGAAACTTGTGATGATTTTAAATATGTAGAATAAATTAAAGCATGAATTGAATTTACATTTGAATTTGTTTCAAATTAAATAATTGAATTTTAAATAAATGTTTGAATTGAATAGATAAAAATCTCGAAATAAAATTATTATAAATTCTTGTAGGAAACCCCCGTGTCGCAAAATCTGGAGTTTCGGCAAAGTCACGATCCTCTAAAAGATTGCTGCAAGTGAATCGAAAGTGAGTCATTTGTATTGTAATGGTGTGGATGAATCGAATTGAATTGTAAATGGCCAGCTCGGTCGTAGAGCGGCGCATCGGCGCTCTATCTGACGCACTCCCTCGAATCGAACCGGCAGGCATAAGTCTCCTTGTTTCAAAGTATGTGCTATACTCCTTGGCAACTACTTAGCAAACAGTATGCTCCGAGGCAACAACGCCAAGCGCCTACGGATCACTCGGTGTAATTCCAGCGCTTCCATCAATGACTTATACGCAGTTCTAGATATCGCCACTTAATAGTTACGTATAAATCCGTCTCTCATTTATGTCTATTTTCACAGTTGAAATGAGAAATTTTTCATTTTAACGCTTATTTATTTATAAGATTATTAATATATTGATGAATATTAAAATAATCATTTTATATATTATTTAAAATCCCTATTAAACTCTTTACGGTATTTTTCAACTAGAGGGTGAAGGAAAGCTATATTTAAAAAAGGGGAAAAGTTATTAAAAGACAATGTTATAAGAGAGCTTTTCATCATTTTTGCATATGCAATTTATCGATACATTTTTTTCTTCTATAAAAAAAAAGATAGTTATTTAAAAATTGGTCGTTAAAAAAATGTGTTTACGTCGTCTTACGCGTTACCTACATATACAATAATTAAATAAATTTTCGGTAAACAAACACGCAAATATATCAGTAGAAAGATACCGTACGGTGACAGCTGCGTCAATCAATCGACGGATCGATATCGCTGACAATAGCGCTGATATCAAACACGCTGATATCAATTCCGAATAGAAACGAAATCGATCGATTGCCGCTCGATGAACAGGAACACGGTGCGTCGAATCGACCGTCGATCGGTGAAAAGTCACGAGGAAAAGAAAAAAAAAAAAAAAAAAGAAAAAAGGAAAGGTAAAATGAGCACGCGAAGCCATACATATATTAGAAGCAGAAGCCTCGCTTAATTGAGAAACTACACTGCGCGTCGTTCGGGGGTGCCGGATACGGTCGAGTAGTCCCTGGGCCACCCCTGACTCGTTCGCCTTCGTTCCCCGTTCCGTCCTATCCCGTCCGTGTTCCTCTTTCATCCTTCATCCCCCGAAACTGACTCGTCTCCTCTCCTCGACCCCTGCGTATCGAGTTCGTTACAGATCCCCGTGGCGAGATCCCCGCCCCTCTCTCCCCCTGCCCGCCTGTCCACTCTCTCGCACCCCCCTTGTACGCTCCTCAGCTTCGTCGGCCCCGTCTCGCCCCGAGAGAAAGAGAGAGAGAGAGAGAGAGAGAGAGAGAGAGAGAGAGAGAGAGACCGGCACCCTCCTGTCGGAGGCTCTCGCGTAGCGTAGCATTCGCGATTTGCGCAACTCCGCACAACTCCGTGCGAGCGCGAGACGCGCTCGTTTTCTCTCCGTGTGTCCCAACAACACCACACACGATTTGACCTCGTGCGCATCCTTGCCGTATCTTCCTCATCTCGAGATCGCGGGACGAGAAGAGAAGAGAAGGAAGAAGAGAAACGACGAAGTTGTCTACCGGAAGGCAGTCTCGATTTCGTCAGGAAGAAATTTTCCGTTCCGGAGCAAACTGCGACTGAATTCGGCAAGCACGAAGACGACATCGGGACCTCGAGAGGGTGCGAAGATAGAGATAGAGAGAGAGAAAGAGAAAGAGAGAAAGAGGGGGAAGAGAGAGAGAGAGAGAGAGAAAGGGAAAGAGGAAGAAAACGCATCGTGGCGCGGCGCGCTTCTAAGCGTGCGCGCGCGAGTTTCGCATCAGCGAGTCGCGGATATCGAAGTCGAGGATCGGTCGTCTCGCCAAGGATCCGTCTCTCCCTTCGTCGTCGAGGTCGTGCGCCATCGAACCAAGTGCGGCGTCGAAGCCGATCGATCGAAAGCGCGCGGCGGAGAGTCGATCCGACGCCGACGTCGTAGAGTCCTCTCTCTCTGTAGCGGGCGGCCATTGATCTCCGTATCGACGCCAGCCACGACCAATCGTCAGCGGCCCCTCTTCTTCTCTCGGCCACCCCTTTGTGTATGCCGGTGTGTGTGTATATGTGCGCGCGGATTCCGTGTCTGTCGCTCGATCAAGTTATCTTGCGGATCGTTTGTTCTCGCAGCCTCCACGGAAGAAGGACGACATCTTGGAAGAAGGAACAGCTCGAAATAGTCATGGAGGATGATGCGTGCCTTATCGGCGTATCGACGTTTCGATCCTGAAGAGGAAGTAGATGAAAACCGGTTTTCGCGATTTCCAAGATTTCCTCTTTGATTGCGCGCCCGCGCGCGCGCGCGCGCGCACGATCAGGACTGTGGGCCATATCGAGCCGTATCGATTCGGTGATCGACCTCGTTAAATAGCCTGATCGATCGCGGGAATGATTTCCGGGAAGAAAAGAGAGGAGAAATCAAAGTGCACTTGAGAGACGAAACTTTGCGCAAAGTAACTTCCTGCGAACAGAACTATTATTACGTCAACGACGACCCAGTTCGAGGAGGAAAACGCAAGTTTGCCGGCAATTGAAGAACCTGAACCTGAACTATAACCAATCTCGGAAGGAAGGAAATCGCAAAAGACGTATATCTAGAAGACGTTTCTTTGAAGAAAAATTTCTATAGTGTTTCTAAAAAAAAAAACAAAAAAAAAAAAATCTCATAGTGTCCTCGCAATGTTTCTCGCAAACACAAGCAGCCCTCTTGCTAAAGACAGACGACGATCGCGAATCGAATCGAGTCGAAAGCAGTTTCATTAGTCAGTTGGCTAATATCGCTGGGTCGAGGTCGTGGCGGGCGCAGGTGACGCGAGTCGATGTTTATGCTCGAAGTATCGGCCGCGCGCATCGAACTACATTGGTCACGAGGTATCGGAAAATCGATAGAAAGCTGACTGACGCCAGCGGCGGCGACGTCGGCGGCGGCGGCGGCGTTGTAGTTGGAGGTGGCAGTGCTGGTGGTGGCGGGTGAGACGTCCGTGTCACCTACACACCCTTAGTTACGCGTCGCTCTGATGCTAGTGACTTAGCCGGTGGTGGTTCTTGTCACTTATTTGGACGTTCTGCGTGCGAGAGGTTGCCCTTGTCGCGTCATCAAGAAGCTAACCTTCTCTCAAATGTCGTAGGAAAAAAAACAAAAAAAAAAAAAAAAAAAAAAACAGATAAAAAAAATAGAGACAATCGCGATTGTCGAGTCTTTACTGTCTCGACAATTATCTTCCGGTGGTGAATGAAAGCTGAAGTTGCGCGTGAAGGAAATAACGGGTGTCACCGTCGTTGCGAAACTCCGTCTCTGGCATCTCTTTCACGTGGACGATAGACTCTTGTCCACCGCGCGGAGAAAAAGATACGAAGGGCATCACTGCGCAAGTACCCGTGACAGTAACGGCTTCGACGACGATGTGCTGGTGCAGTGATAGTGACAACGGTGGTAGCGGTGGTGGTAGTGGCGGCGGCGGCGGTGTTGCGTGAGCGATTACTCCCCTCCGTGAACGAACGAACGAATAAACTGACACGTGGCGGGGAAAGGAGAAAGAGGAGGGGAAAGACAGAGACGGCGGTCACACCTGGACCAGGAGAGGAAACTCGCGGCACGCGACACGAAGAAGCGCGTGAGCGGAATAACAGTAGTATTATAGTAGTAGTACAACAACAGAGTAGTAGAACGGAGACCAGATGGCGGTTGTGCCGGTAGTGTGAGCCGCGCGAGATATTCGGGGTAGGGACCGTTAGGAAGAAGAGGAGGAGGAGGAGGAGGAGGAGGGCAGCGGGGTGGAAGAATCCCCGGTAGAGAGCGAGACGGAAAGTGAGAAACCGACCCTCTTTGCACCGCTTCTGGGCCCGCTTATAACTCTCCTTCTCTCTTTCTCGCTCTCTCTCTCTCTCTCTCTCTCTCTCTCTCTCTCTCTCTCTCTCTCTTCGTTTCTTCCATTAGACGAGAGCCGGTATATACATTCCCGGTGTGCGTTCGCACTCGGGCGCGCGAGCGCAGAGAGCGTGCGCTCTCACTCGCTCCGTACTCGTGCGGTGTCATGGGCGCACGGTGGTCGTTGCGCTACCACCGGATACTTCCTATGTCGATCCGACGTCGCGGTGGAGTTTCAGCATCAGCATCAGCATCAGCATCAGCATCAGCATCAGCATCAGCATCAGCATCAGCATCATCGTTGTCGTGGTTGTCGTTGTCGTCGTCGTCGTCGTCGTCGTCGAGTATTCGCCGGGAAACTCGTGCACGTTCGTGTTCGTCGCGATCGTCGTGCGGTAATCAGTGACGGCGAAATTAGTGATATCACGAGGGAGAACGCGCAACGTGTCTCCTCCCCCCCCCCCCCCTTCGAAACGAACAATTGATTTGACATAAGTAAAAAGAAGGAAGCAAGTGCGATACGGTACGGTACGGTACGGTACGGTGCGGTGCGGTGCAATTCGGTGCGGTGCGATTCGGTGCGGTGCGGTGCGGTGCGTCGTCGTCGTCGTCGTCGTCGTCGTCGTCGTCGTCGTCGCCGTCGCGTCGTCGTCGTCGTCGTCGTCGTCGTCGTCGTCGTCCTCGTCGTCGTCGTCGTCGTCGTCGGCGTCGGCGAACAACAGCGAAGGAACGAGTGGCAGTGCGCCCACTACCGAACTAGATGTGCGTAAATGGAAGGTATAGGGGACATAGGCGATCATCAATCGCATAGCGAGCAATTACTGGACTCGGTCGATTCCCCGGCGGTATCTACGCATGGCCGGGGCGGTGGGGGCGGCTCGAATGGGAACTGTGGTAAAGGTGCAGGGGAAGGAGGAGGAGGTAGGGCTGGCATGGTCGGTAGGGGTAGACATCACAACCACCACCACCACCACCACCACCACCACCACCATCATCACCATCATCAACAGCAGCAGCAGCAGCAGCAGCATCAGCAGCAGCAGCAGCAGCAGCAGCAGCAGCATCAGCACGAGGTCGGCGTCGCGCACGAAACGGGAGGTGGCAGTGGTGGTAGGAACGGTGGCAACAACGGGGGTAATGGTGGCGGTGGTGGTGGTAACGGAGGAGGTAGCATCGAGGGTATGTCTTCGTCGGCCTCTCAAAGCCCCGACATCGCGTGCGCGAGCCTACCGCTGGAACTGCTCGCGGCTGGCGCGCTCGGCGTCAAGGAGGAGCGAGACCTCGCCGCCGCGGAGGACCTGTCGTCGTCCCAGGATCCGCCGAGCGTCGGCGGCGGCGGCGGCGGTGGCGGTGGCGGTGGCAGTGCCGGTGGCGGCGGAATCGGAGGCAACGACGGCGGACGCGCCGTCGCTGGCAGCAACGGCAACGGCAACGGCAACGGCAACGGTGGTAACGGCGGCGGCGGCAGCAGCGGTGGCGGCGGAGGCGGCGGCGGTAGTGGCAGTGGTGGTAGTAGTAGTAGTAGTGGCGGCGGTGGCAGGCAGAGCGCGCGGGAGTCCCTGTCGGTGATCGTGCCGCCTCAGGACGTGGACGTGGACTCGCGCGACGCCGACGACTCGGAGCTCCTCAGTCCGGGCAAGCTAACGCCTACGTCCGGGATAAGCGTGTCGGTCGCGAGCATGATCGACGCGACGGACTTCAGGGCGATGCAGCCGGAGCCGACGTATCAGACACTCACCTCGGTGGCCGAGAGGATGTCGCCGCCTGGCTTCAGTCCTGGCTCCTCGTACGCCACGTTGACGCCGCTGCAGCCGTTACCGCCGATCTCGACGATGAGCGACAAGTTCGTTTACGGCGGTCACGCGGCGGCCGGCGGCGTCACCGGCAGTTTCGCCGTGATGCAGAACAACGGCCTGGGTAACATCGGCCTCGGTATGGGCGGCTCGCCGTACGCGTATGACAAATTACCGTCGATGGGCATGTCGCCGCCGCACAATTATCCCTCACCGGGCGCGGGTCTTCAACCGAGCCCCTTGTCGCCGCAGAGCGCTTACAGCCAGAGCGGCCTTAATTCGCCGCACAAATCGTCCGCGAGTCCGCATTACGATCCGGCGTTTTTACCACGGTTGCAGCAGAGTCCGGCGGCGCTCAGCCCGTCCTCGCCGCCGGCCGTTACGGCCACGGCGAGTTTCGCGCCATCCCATCATTCACCGCCCGGCACGCACTCGGTGCCGAGCGCGGCGTCGCCGCCCCCGACCATGCAGACGCAGCTGCAGCAGCAGCAGCAGCAGCAGCAGCAACAGCAGCAGCAGCAGCAGCAGCAGCAGCAGCAACAACAACAATCTATGCCGCAGCAGCAGCAGCAGCAGCAGCAACAGCAAACCATATCGCACACGCAACACGTGCAACATACGTCGGTCGTCATGAAGACGGTGTCCACCGCGAGTAACGGCGGTGCCGGTGAAGTCGAGGAGATTAACACGAAGGAGCTCGCGCAGCGGATCAGCGCCGAGCTCAAGAGGTACAGCATACCACAGGCGATCTTTGCGCAGCGGGTCCTCTGTCGCAGCCAAGGTACCCTCAGCGATTTGCTGCGCAACCCCAAACCCTGGTCCAAGCTCAAGAGCGGCCGCGAGACCTTCCGGCGGATGTGGAAGTGGCTGCAGGAACCCGAGTTTCAGAGAATGTCGGCCTTGCGGCTAGCAGGTTAGTTGTCCGCGCCAGAGACACTTTCTCCTCTCTCGTTTACCACGTTTGATATATAAATAAAGCCCCCCCCTCAGCCCCCAGCCCTCAGGCCCCTGCCCCTGCCCCTGCCCCTGCCCCTGCCCCCTCTCACGAACCACTCAACGTACTCGAAATTACACTATCAAAAGTCCCACCTCTCTATATCGTATATATATATTTCGTGTTCTTTTCATTTCTTGTAAGAAAAGAAAGAAAAGAACCTCCGGGCTTTGAGACCGACGTTATATCGTCGTCGTCGTCGTCGTCGTCGTCGTCGTCGTCGTCGTCGTTGTCGTCCTCGTCCTCGTCGTCGTCCTCGTCGTCGTCCTCGTCGTCGTCCTCGTCGTCGTCCTCGTCCTCGTCCTCTTCGTCTTCGTCTTCATCATCATCATTGTCGTTGTGTTGTCGTTGTCGTTGTCGTCGTCATCGTCATCGTCATCGTCATCGTCGTCGTCGTCCTCGTCTTCGTTGTGTGAGTCTCTCGCACATGTAATACATGAACACGTATAAACGTCACAAACACGTTGTGTCTCACGCTTCATATACCTATACACGTGTCTCGCTGCTCGCCTGTGTTCTCGTCCTGTGCGTCCTGTGCAACATCGATCCATAATCGATGATCGCCAGATTCTTTGGATTCCCGTCGTTTAACAACATTTACGGCGTTTCATCTTTTTAAATTTGTTTAAAAAAAAAAAAAAAAAAAAATATAAGTTTGATATCGCAGTAAAGTTTGACATACAGTAAAGTTTCAGATAAAGAAATATCGAATGTGAGAAAAAATCGCGAGATGCCATGTTAAAGTTTATTATTTTACGAAATATTAATATTTAGATAATATTGAAAAAGTATAAGCTTGTAGTTTTGCTTAATATAGGTTGTTTAAGAATCGGCAAATTATGAAAAAAAAAAAAAAAAAAAAAAATTGTACTTTTCACAAAATATGTACATTCGAAATAATTATAGAGAGTGTATCTCAGCGTTAGGAATTTTCCGCGCGAAACATTGCACTTGATAGACCGCGTTGTAGAAACCTCCCTCTTCCTCCTCTTTCCAGGGATATCCTTCGATTCAAAATAAACTGCACCCTACTTGATAACGCTCTACTGGAACGAGCTTAGAAAAGAACAGCTTCACTTACATTGATTAAACTTGATTAAAATCAAACTTTCGATTAAATTATGATGTTTTTTAAATTGGAGAACAAGAAGAGAAAATTGATATGATAAAGTAAATATTCTTTACGCTTCTTAGGAATATCGAGGAAAAAATAACAATTTATTAAATTCTTCAAAATTGATTTTTTTTTTAAATTAAATATGTACACATGTGTGTGTGTGTGTGTGTGTGTGTGTGTGTGTGTGTGTGTGTGTGTGTGTGTGTGTGTGTGTGTGTGTGTGTGGAGAATACTTCTTAGTTCCTACTAAAAAAAAGAAAAAAAGAAAAAGAGATCCATATTAATTATACATGATATATGTTTACCAGATCGAAACTCTGATAGTCTGTCGACAAGACAAAACAAACATTGCTTCAAAGTATAGACGTAACAGTGGATAGTAAAATAATGTAGATTAGATATCGGTACATACGTGTAAAATAATCAAATGTGCGTAGCAATCGATGAAATGTGACAATTTACGAATCGAACGACAATCGGGAATCGGACTCCGGGAAGAACTCTGTGGGAGCGTGCTAAATCACACGCGGGATCATGTTTTGGGGAGATATACGCGCGCAAAAGATCCGCGCGGAGCGCGCGCGCGGACAGCGGAAGCGCACACGTGGCTGACCCACGTGGGAGAGGCGTTCCCTTCCATATCATTCAGAGATAGACGCGCGGAATAACACTTTTCGAATTCAACATCCTTCGTTCGCGGCGCGGCGCGGCGCGGCGCGGCGCGGCGCGATGCGATGCGGCGGCGCTCCGCGTCGCGGCGCTCGCCGCTTGCGTCCGGGTATTGATCGCCGAGAGAGAGAGAGAAATCGACGGCGGTCACGCGGTCGCCGTCACCGTCGCCGTCGTCGACGACGACGGCATCGCGGCGCAGCCGCGCACGACCTCGGCACGGCTTCGTCTCGCTTTCCGGAGCCGCCATGTTCGCCACGCCGTCGTCCCTCCCTTCTCCCCCTCCCTCTTTCTCTCTCTCTCTCTCTTTCTCTCTTTCTCTCTCTCGCTCTCCTCCTTCTCCGCCACCACCCCTCTGGACCATTCTGTTCTCGACCGCCGGAATCACCGCGCGGGACTTTCTAGATTTTCGTGTCACTCGAGCATGATCACGGAAAGCGGAATGATCCTCGCGATCGAGACTTCCGCCGAGAAAGGACGAGGGAAAGGGAGAGGGTTGGATGCATCTTGAGGTTGATATTGTATAAGCTTTAATATTGCAGTAAGATTTAAGATTCCTTCTAGAATTCTTTTTGCAATTACGCATTGTACAATATATAACGAATTTCTCGTCAATTTTTTTCTTTTTTTTTTTTTTTTTTTTAATAAAAATATCGCGGGAAATCGTCATTCTTCCACACATTTCCAATTTTCAAAATTATACGTTTTTGCAAGGTTCAAGTTAAAATTTTATTAAACTACAATCCATCTGTGTGAAGCTGACAGATATTTTTTCACGTTTACAAACTGAGTTGACTGAAGCCATAGAGTCTTTTTTAATCCATCATAATTTTTAACCATTACTCCCTCTCGAGGCTTTAAATTTATTAGAAAATTTGTCATTAAAAATAATAATAAGCTCACAAGTGTTATATAACAAAAATTACTTATTTCTTGTTTGTTTCTCTCTCTTTTTCTCTGTCATTCCTTGCCGTCTACCGAGGCATACACATAATGTCGAAAAGACACAGGATATCTCTTTACGGTGTAAATGTTCCACCGACAGCCCCTCGTAGTATTCTCTTAGGATCGTGGAAAAGGCCGGGAGCGAAGAAAAGACGGGAATAAAATAATCGCCGTGAAGAAAAAATGCCGAAGAAGAAGAAGAAGAGAAGAAGAAGAAGAAGAAGAAGAAGAAGAAGGGCTCGATTCAGAGCATCTCTTCCTATTGTTTCCCGCGTGTCTCTCTCGCGAGAAAACCCGTCTCGTTAGAGCGCGTTCGCGGATTCAAAAAGCAAACATTTCACGAAATCCCTGAATCTACCTCATATATAAGCGTAAGCATACATTACTATAGCTATGTCTACAAGTTGCAATTTAAAAAAAAAATCGACAGAAATTTTATCAATATTAGTGATTTTAGAAATTAAAATAAAATTGACGAATTAAATTAATTGAGATTATATTAACGAGCCAAATTAAAATACAAGAAATTAGATTCGTAAAATTGTTAAAATCAAAATTTAAATTATCTAAAACAGATAAAATTTGCTTGATTCGCAGGATATTACTCGGCATGTAAATTCCTTGAGAAAAAAATATACAAAACGTCTTCCAAGTTTTCCGAGAAGCTCCGAACGAACTAGACATAATTCGCTCACAGCCGTTAAAACGGCGATCAATCGGCAAGCATAACATTGCTCTTATAAATTGCCTTTATTATGCCACCGCTATTGTTGTTTGTGTACGAATTCATTTAGTAATGACTATAATGTGTGCTGGATGTCATTTGCGTTTAATTGCATTCACCATCGTCGTCGTTATCGATCGTCACGTGAGGGGGTCAGGTGCATTAGTCGCCAAGCTCCTCATACTTTTTCTATTTACTTTCGCCAAATGTATTCTATATTTCTCAAGTAAGTTCAATAATTCAAACATTCATTTCGTGATAATGAAGTTCTTATTAGAATTACGTAACTTTCCACGCATCTACGGGGGTTAAAAAATTTTCCAAGTGATTGAAAATAATAATGAGTTTTAGAGTGTTTAGAATTTTAGTTTAGAATTTTAAACGATCTGTATATTCTGGATTAAAGGACCTAAATTTCCAAGTAAATACGTTCTTACATCTAAAATAAGATAATTAAATATAATGGATTTAAATTAAATTAAATCATATACAACAGCACATTTAAATTAAATTAAATAAATTAGATATCAAGATATTTTTGCATTTCACAATGAAATGACGAAAAATTATAAAATGTGAAAATTTTCATCGAAATTTCAAGAATTCGAGGCATCTAATAAATGCAGACACCCCTCGCATAATTAACCCTTGTAGGTCACATATTTTTTACTCTCTTCCTGGTTCCACATATGGGTCATAATATAATATCTTGTCGCACTTTTAACTGTCTCAAAGTGTTAAAAAAAAATCTACAAAAAATATTCCTTGACATGTATAGAAAATGATATATACAACAAAAGTTGAAAAATAAATTGTACATTTTTTTTTTTTATTGATTAAGACTTTCGGGGGATTTTTTTTTATTGTTTAACATATCGATAAGGTTAAAAGTGATTCCTATGTGACCTTAAGGGTTAATGTCATTTTTCCTCAACATTGATGCTTGATATCGTTCTGTAGGTCTTACATCGGCAGCTCATGTATCTTCCCATATACACTGGACATAATGAAAGAAAAAAAAGAAAAAAAAGAATCGATACGGTTCTGTCGTTTCCCTGTCTCACGAGCTTATCGCGAAGTTACATCGCTGCCACGAGCTACGTTATGTTTTTAACAACGCGATCAATACCATGTCGTCCTCGTAAACACGAATTTTTGAATTTCTTAAGTCTGTGAAGATATCAAAAATTATTGCTTATTTACATTAAATTAATGCGTTAAATGTTTGTCTCACTTTTCCATTTTCTGCTCTAAATAGGGAATATTTCTTTAATAAATAGTTTAAAAAGTAAAAGATTAAAAATCGTATCTTACATGTCCTCTACTTTAATTTCATAATCAATCTTCAGTAGCTTGCATCCTCGGATTTATCATTTAAAGGACGAATTAAACTCTACGTACTTTATATATACAATTTACAAATTTTGTAATTTCACTATTAATTAGTAATAAACGCGGCTAATTAAGAATTACTGGCATTTCGTCTTTTCTTCTAAATTTCACGAAATAAAATAATGATGCGTCCCCCTCTCTCTCTCTCTCTCGCTCTCGCTCTCGCTCTATTGCACTTTCATGTAGCGTGACGGACGCTATGCGGTTTCCACGGTACGTTGACGCACAGCACGCGCCGAAACGCGACACCCGGCGGTGTGGAGAGGCCCTATGCGTGCTCACATGTCGGGCATAGCATGAATTCGCCCCCGCGTGTCCCGCGTGCCCGTCGTCGTTCCTATGGGATATCCTGTCGGCTCGCGGGGAACGCGTTCATCGGCCCTCTCCGCCCTCCCGTTTTTATTCCCCTCTCCCTCGCCTGCCCTCCCCCTCCCTCCCTCCCTCCCTCCCTCCCTCTCCACGATCGAGAGTTATCAAATCTTTGGTAATTTTTTCGGTAACCCTCCGAATTCTATGTCGAGTTATTATTTATTATCGATATATTATATTTAAAACGACACCTAAATATATATATCCGCAAGCAAGTTGGTGCAATGACACTCGGCTCACGATGTTGGCTCATTGAAAAATCGAATATTCCATTTTTTCTGTCAAAATTTTATTAATAGCTTGCAAATATATTGCATCAAGCGTAATTTGACTCAGCTTATTAGAAATATTAATTTTTATTGATATTCGAGTGTTTGAATTTTTCGATTTTTGGTATTTTCTCGGAACTTTGATTTTTTCGGATCGTCCAATCTTACAAAGAAGAAAAAAAAACTTAAAATCTTATTAAATACATTTTAAAGTACGGAGAATAAACTGATATTATTTTAGTGCGTGCATTCTATTCGAAACAAGAACTGCTTTTTTCAGAACTCAGTTTTTATAGGGGAAGAGGTCATTCACTAAAACGTTCTATCGGAAGGAGAGAGGAAGAGGGGGAGAATCAAGGTGCAGATGTCACATCAATGAACACCTTTCGTCGTACAGCTGTTACGCTATGCGAGTACTGATAGGACGAAACCATAGCTTTTACATTTCAACTTTTCTATCGACTTGCGTGTGTGTTTTAACGCACACACTGCTGCACAACTTGCTGTTAAGAATACATAACATAACACATGTTAAAGGATGCATCTTTACTTGATATTTTTATTATTGAAAATACAACGAAAAATACGACGAAAGAATACCTCTTTTAGTACTTACGAAAAAGAATATTCCTCTTATAAATATATCAACGATAAATAATTCCATTTGCACACGAAAAAAAAAAAAAAAAAAAAAAAAAAAAAAAAAATGCGTCCGCAAAATTCAACAGACGCGCGTGTCACGGTGTGAAATAGAACAAGATCGCCCGCATGTCGCGCTTAAAATGTCCGGGACATCATAAAAGTAGGTCTTGCGACCGAGACTGTGACTGAAACATCGTTTTTACATGCGGTTCGCGCTTTACATTCGAGGATGTTCAGCTCGCTATTGCGTCGCTAGAGAATTCGATAGAGAGCTCCGCTCGCCGCGTGTGGACGGATCGAATTGAGTTTCAAGCAGATCATTGATAAACGAAAGGTGATACTGACTGTGTGCGTGGTATGTTTTGTGATAAGCAATATTCTCTTGGAACGATGCCTCTTAATTGTACCGACACCAATCGTGTCTTCGAGCGAACATTTTTATTATCCGCGAATTTAGGCAGCAAGTTTGTCGAAGGGATTTATATTTCCGAGCTTTATTTCTCACGTCCAGCTTAATGACCGAGTTCTTTTCCTCGAAAGTCATCTTGAATTTATTCGTCTATATTACAATTTAACACATAGTATTAGTTTAAAAGTATTAGTAAAATTATTCTAAAAATTCAAACCGTCTAAAAAAAAATTGTATTTTTACTTTTATTTGAAAATTATTCTAATTATTTCAAGATGAAAGACGTGTATATATTGAAGATTCGAGAAATATTGGAAAATTTGAGTATCCCTATAGTCTTAAATATCTAAATGTCTTTGTTCGAGGACTTAAAGACGGAAACGATTACAACTCCTACCGTAAGACAATCAAATATTGATAATCGTTCGACTATTATCGTGGGTCTGAAAGTAGCACATCCTGCTTTTTGGCGTATGTATTTCCAGAAAGTTTCCTGACAAATTTCACGAATACTCCTTCCACCAGCTGACTCATCCACTACGTCATGCATGCAATATACAGGGTGCCCAAGCTAAATTTTCCCCTTACTAAATTCGACAAACAATCTTCTCGCAGCGCAAAGTTTAAATTCGCGTACCTTCCATTTTTAATAAAAATATCTGCGCAACAAAATCTCATATAAAACTTCAGTAAAACCAAAATCTGAAAGACGTCTTATTAATTCTTTATATTTATTCTCCATTTTTCACTATCTCAAAATTAATTCAAATCAATGTGTGTGTGTTCTCTAATTTTTCCAACAATTTACAATTTACAGTCTTTATTTTTAATTCAATATGACTCTTCCAAGATTGAAAGATAGCAAGTAGTATGTTTGAGACACCCTATATATGTATGTAGGCCGCACACAAGGCACGCCACGCAAAGTCTCTCTCTCTCTCTCTCTCTCTCTCTCTCTCTCTCTCTCTCTCTCTCTCTCTCTTTCTCTTTCTCTTCCTCCCTGTTTCTCACCCCTGTGTGGGCAACTCTCTCTGTCTCTCTTTCTTCTGGAACCCTCTCGTTCTTCATCCACGTAGTAACGGAGTGTTCAGTGGGAACCGGCTTTTCCCGTTGTACGATGCACACACGCCGTTGTTCGCAACTGTTACGTACGTGTCCCGCGTACGTACGTACAGGATGGTACGAAATAGTAGGGCGAAAGGAACCCCGTGAGAAAAGGAGATTCGGGGTCGGAGGTACTGTGCCACGAGGTAAAATCCTCGAGAAACGTCCGACATTTTCACTCTCAATTTTCTACCGATATACTTTCTCTTTGCGGAAATTCCACTTAATTACTATGACATGCGATCAAATAAAAACTGCTTTAAAGTTGTTTAAAAATTAAAATATTGATCGGGAGGAGAAGTTAATAAGTTACTCGAGTAGAAAACATATTAATGTATGATAAATAAGGTAATTAAGTGTTGTCAACACTTTCATCGATTTTCACTACTATTGTTACTTTAGCACACGCGTCTTTATAATATATTATTAGCGTTAAATACCAGATTCTGAATCATGAAATCATCGAGAATAAATACTGGCTAATCGAATATTAATACGTAATAAATTGAGTGCGGAATAATTTATAATATACGACGTAGAGTCAACACAGCTTTCAAGTAGAAAAAAAAAAAAGGTATTATTTATATTTGAAATTTTTAAGAATTTTTCATGCGACAGACGGGTGATTAAATTGTTGGTTAAATAAATTTTAGAATACTTTACCCAAATAGCATTTCGCGGCCAAAATAAGATTCCCCAAAATCAGCGCACTGAATTATTTCATTGAACATCAAGATTAAACGACTGTGAATGAGAACTTGGGAAAACCGGGAGAGAAACATCGAAAAAAGTGTATCTCGTTAGATCTCATTGATTCTAGAATGTATTTCATGATAAAAAAAAAAAAAAAAAAAAAGTTTCTTCGCAAAGCTTTTTGCAAATTCTCCTAATTGTAAGTTTATTTACAAAGAATCAATAAGAGAAATGACAAACTTTGATAAACCGTATCGCGATTATCTCGTTCCTCATTTCGATTCTGTGTTTGGCCTTCTCTTCGTTTCCACGCCCCTCCCTGTATAATTTTGCAAACAATATCCTTCTTCATCGTCCGAAGAGGCTCGTCGGCAGAACGTCAACACGGAAGATATGGAAGCAGCTGAATCTCGGAAAAGTAGAGAGAGTACTCTGCTCGATCTCTGCTGAGAAAGTTGGACGGTTCCCGCTCGTGCGCGCAAATGCAAATGTTTCGATCTAACCAAACGGATAGACAAACGCACCACCAAGGACTCTACGAGCTTTTCTTTTTATCCGTTTTCTCATATATCCGATTCAAGAATCGCCCGCGAACAAAAGATTACGCGCCTCGCAGGCCGCCAGGATCGTTCCCGCTCGCATTATAATCAAGTATACCGCAAAATTAGTCTGCTATTGCAGAAAGAATATGTACCAACTTTCTCACAAATAAGTAAAATAATAAATAGGGCAAATAAAATAATAAATCAAGGAAAAAAAATTCTTTTTCATAATAAAGTTGAAAAAAAAAAAAAAAAAAAAAAAAAGAAAAGAAAAAACTAATTTTATAAAAATGATAAAGAAAAAGAGAGATCAATCAATAATTCTTACTTTCTGGAAAAAATATTACGCCAAAGTTAAATTATATTATTTATATTGATAAACAATATTCGAATCTTTTTCAGTTGTAATAGTTCTTGTGTGAAATGAGATGTCTGATATAATTAACAATGGCAGAAACTTTTTCATATTTCTAACAAGTTTCTTGATTTTATAATGCATGTTCTTTCTACAGAAATGTCGCTTTTCACGCGCGCACGGGAACTTTTCTCGCATCCTGTATATATATATTTCGCTGCGATTGAACGCTGAATTTAATTGATTTTCCCCTGTTTTTTCGTTTTCTGTTTTCTTAGGAACAAGAACCTACGATCCTAAATTAGTATATATCCTTCATCCCGCTCTTCCCAACCAATATTTTTTTGTGATAATCAAGCGCTTGAAATTCGTAGAACTCGAAATGGCAATATCTTTGACGGTTGAATTTATATTATTGCTGTTTCATTAACGACACTTGGATTCAATGCAAATTTTGAGAAAGCACATTTTAATAAAAATTGAGAAATTCCTTATATATTTTTGAGCTTGGATCTAATTTATAAACTTTTATATAACAAATAACAAATTACAAAGATTTTTTTCTTATATATACATTAAAGATTTCTCTGAAAAAAAAAAGGATTCAAAATCTCAATTTTTCAAATCTCTACACGTTATCTGATATACACTAGCCTTCTTCCTCGATATGTCAACAAACATGATTGATCGACTCGACAAAGATACCGCCACCGTTAATTACATTTTAGTTTTACTTTAGTTTTATCATAAGTTACATGAATCTTAAGTCAATGTGAGATGCCCTGTCTTATGTTGTATGATTTCTTTCTTGAGATGTGTGTGCTTTTCCGTTTTGTGATCTTGTCTTTTTTGTTCCATTGTGCAAAGAGGAAAGAGAGTGCACACGTGGGTTCAATCTTAACGAAATACAGCGCCGAATTTTTGTTACTTTCGGGAATGATATCACTTTTTTCGATCGTCGTCCGAATTACTTTTTTTTTTTTTTTTTATGCACCATTCCTTTTCTGGCTCGCAAAATAGAAAATACATCTTTTGCAATTAAAAAATCAACGATGTTAAATTTGAAACTTTGAATAAGAGATCTCCGGTTTCAAAGGGAACATCTATTACCTATATATTCTTAGATGCTTGGATCTTCGAAATTCTTGGTTTCTTAGATTTTTTGAATTTTGAGTCTTCGGATCTTTGGATTCGCGACTCGTTAAATTTCTGAAGTTGGGGAGATTACCTCAAATGTTTTATTTTCTGTTTCATTTTACCAAAATTTGCATGCAAATCTCGTGCTTTTAAACTCGATTCGAGTTTCACGCAGAGATTGTTTCTCTGACAATTACAATTATACCGATCGTGCTTAACTTAAAAAAAAAAAAAAAAAAAAAAAAGAGATCTGCAAACGCGAGCGAGAAAAGGAAGGGACGGGACGGGACGGGATCTCAGGAGCAACAAACAGAGAAAGAAATTATAAACGCGGGCTAAATGGTTCTCGACGATACCAAATGTAAGACTCATGACAAGTGTAAACGCAAGGTGTGTGTCTATCGGTTTGGTTTTAGCCCTGAGCAACTGCTCTGAGAGCGGAGGCGACCCGGACGCAATGCTGGACATGCACCATCCAGGAACCGGAATCGACTCGCACCATCCGCAGTTTCACAACTCCTATGGTAATATAAAATTCATCATTAATAATAGTAATTAATCCTTCTTCCTATTTTCGCTCTCTTTAACCCGCGGCACTGTTTGTTCCGTCATTCTTTTCGTTTCTTTCCTTACGCTTTTGACATTTAAACCTTCATCGATAACACAATGGACCATAAAAATTCTCATTATCATTAATATCTTATTTCGAATATTTGTTTAATTCCATTTGTTGGACGAAATCAATTTAGAGCGTGCTTTTAACATTTTTTTTTTCTTTCGTATTTTCCAACCTAACGAAAAAAAAAAAAAGAATAATGCAAGCTTCTTCCTGTGTCTTTTAATAATTCTCAAGTACAAATTGGGTTACGAATTTCTGTCATTGAACCGAACAAAATTAATAATGACGGCAGCTGTTCGAGATGAGACTTTAAAGAGCTCTCTTACTCGGCGTGTCGGGATTGATAGATTCCATCAATTTGGACGTCGATCCGCGGTTTTTCGAGCATTGCCTTAATAGCGTTACCGTTAAACTTGTTTGCGGGAATACGTTATCATGTACAAGAGGAAAGCGAGAATATCTCGGTGATTTCTCGCGACGTTATTCGTCGTATCTACAATAATATCGCAGAGTTTCAGAGCGCTTTTTAAATTTATTATAAGCATCTTCGCCGCCGAGTTTCCTCGAAACCGTATATCGAGAGAAACATTAAATTAACTCGCATGTAAAGCGCTTAAATTAATTATCTACACATCCGACTTAAA
Organism: Anoplolepis gracilipes; assembly: GCF_047496725.1. NCBI lineage: Eukaryota > Metazoa > Arthropoda > Insecta > Hymenoptera > Formicidae > Anoplolepis > Anoplolepis gracilipes. Next base: position 1,395,550 of record NC_132984.1, on the reverse strand, counting down.
TTTCCTTAAATAAAATCCTAAGTCCCGATAACGTGATGTCTATCATTTTTCGTTAATTATTTTATCATTTTTATCCTCTTTGGATTTTCTTCGAACGAACGTTTTTTAAGAAGTCATCGTCACATTTACCAAAGTTTAAATCAGAATTTAAATATTATATTCAACTTCCTTTTTCTTTCCGACGATCGAACGACGGAAGGCATAGACATCGCGTTTCGAATTCGACTTGAAGTCGAAACAGATGTCTAGATGATTAAATGACGAATAGCTCGCCTTATCCGGCGCAATCGAATTAATTAATCGGCCCCTCGCTTTATATCGATCTAATCCGTACCGATGGATTGTTAAATAATGTGCGATCCTAATCGAAGTCTCTCGCGGAGATTCTCAAGAGCCAACGGACGTAAATTTTGAATAAATTCGAGAAGAAAGCACGTCTCTCTCTCTCTCTCTCTCTCTTTCTCTCTCTTTTTCTTTCTCTTTCTCTTTCTCTTTCTCTCGCTTATGACACTTTGAACCGCTTCGATAGATTAATTGACGAGACTCCCGATAGATTTTTAAACCAATCCATCGTGATTGAATTTATAGATGTATTTACGGAACTCGATATGCATTTCATGTCTGCGACATTTTGTTCTTCGACTAATATTTTCGTTCGTCTAATCAAAAAGATAGAGATTAGAGATTATCATTTTGTTCAAAACTGCTTCCAGAAATTGCACATTGTAAATTTAAAAACAATTTTTTTGCCGAATAAAACGATATTTCGGGAACGCTGTTCTCCCGTGCGAGCTTCAAATTTTGACAATACTATACGTATCTATTAAAGTAGTTAATTAATAGTCAAAGATGGGGTAAAGATTCGTAAACAAATCTCCCATGCTCGTATTATGATTTCATTTCCTGTGAAAAAGCCAAGTGTAAATTTGTCAAGAATTCTTAAAATATAGTATAAGAAGTTTCGGAGAACACAAACGCGCGGATCATTTCATTGATTTCAATATTATTATTATTATTATTCGGCCGAGAAAGATTGCGAGAGCGACCGAGTTTTCTGTCGAATTAAACGACAGCGAGCGAGTTTCGATCCGAACTTACGGAAACAACAAATCCGTCGGTGCTCTCGCTGATTGAACGCGAAGGAACGTGCAGAAGACGGAGCCACTGCTCGAAAAAAAAAAAAAAAAAAAAAGAAAAAAAGAAAGAAAAAAAGCGAGGAAAAAACGGAGGAAAAAAAGCAAGAAGGAGATCGATGCGTCATCGTCCTGCAAGTCCTCGTGAAACGCGAATACGTCGCGAAAGTATCAGTTGACGGAAGGTAATCTCCCTTACTTCGGCGGCTCATTGAAATCCCACGCTAAATTTCAATCTGACGTGTACAAAAGTCGGGCCCTTTCCTTTCTCCCCCCCCCCCTCCACCCCTCTGTCCCATCTCGATTTGATGCTTCGAGGCTCCGCTATATCGCGGACATAGGACTCGAACTCCAGGCAACGGTCCATTTCCACAATCCTCATCTTCCCCTATCATCCCTACCTCTCTCCGAACGCATACGACGTCTGGACCAACGTGCGTGTATATATATATATATATATATATATATATATATATATATACAGTGTGTCCCAGAACCGGAGACTCCTCGCGAGATCTTAACTAAACTCACAAAGTGAGTATTCAAAGTTATACATCGGGTTTTAAATATTTCCAAGATAAATTGATATCAATTTAGCGAATTACTTATCCCTAGGATTCGCGGACCAAAATTAAAGAAAGATTAAATAGAATTTTGATTTATTTTAAACTGTGTGTGATATGAAGGTTCTGTAAAATTTTAGTATATATATTTGAAATAATTTATAAATGATACAAAATTATCTATTAAATATTAACACGTTTAATATAATAAAAACTTAAATTATTAGACATCTATTGACCTATAATGATATTATAAAATTTTATTGTTACAATTTTACGTTACATTTCAGATGAATAAAAGTTTTGAATTGCTTGCGTTGAATCTTTGATTTTTTTTTTCAATTCTAATCATCACTAAATTTACTCTCTTAAGCTTAAAAAAAATTAAAGATCAAATTTTTGAACAATAGTTTTCAAGTTAATTATATATCTTAACTTCGCAGCTGACTGAAATGATAGTTCTACACGCACCCTGTATGTCTATGATGTCTCTTCTTCCCTGTCTTTTACGTCTGCCTGAAGTCTTTTTAAGACCCTCTCGCCTCTCTCCTATTCGCGATGCATCCCTAACGTCCGTTTCCCTCCAATATCGAACGCTGTGGTATCGGTTTGTATACACATGGATAGGATGAATACATAGGACGTACCTAATTAAACTTGGGAAAAGCGACGTTAGATTTTCAACGTCCGCGATAGATATAGGGAAAGAGAGAGAGGAAGAGAGAGAGAGAGAGAGAGAGAGAGAGAAAGAGAGAGAGAGAGAGAGAGAGAGAGAGAGAGAGAGAGAGAGAGAGAGAGAGAGAGAGAGCTTTCTTATCCTCCTTTTCACGTCACCTATTAAAGTCACAGCCCTTAAAAGCAAAAGTCTTTTATTTCGTATACGTCAAAAGAGAGAGACAGAGAGTTGACAATCTTGAAAAAAAAAAATTTGAAATTTTAAATGTCAATAATATTAGCATATGACAAAATATGTATTGTATCATTATGATATATATATATATATATAAAGAAAGATTGTCTAAGAGATAAATAAAGATGGCGCGACAGATAAGGGCCGTCTTTTTTAAGGCCAACGAGTGCTCTTTTTCTTTCTGCCACCCTCATATGATCCCAAAAAGGGCTCGATTCTTTTTACATGATTTTCGTACGCTTCCTTGACGCTCTCGCGGTTCAAGTATTTATTGTCCGGCGACGTTGAAAGGCTTCGATGAGATGAAACAAGGGGGTGACGGCTGAAAAGGGGAGGGAGGGAGGAGAGATACGACGGCTTTTGTTCGGCGCGGATTGAAATTTAGCGTAGAATTTCAATGAGAGAGAAAAATAGAGAGACAGAGAGAGAGAGAGAGAGAGAGAGAAAGAAAGAGAGAGAGAGAAAGAGTCGCCGAGAGGAGAAGCGCGACGAGATTACCCATCTCAGCTGCTTCGACGTAGAACTCGCTCGTTCCCGCCATGTTGCCTGATTTATGCATGAAAGGGGCGGCATCTCGCAGGCTGGCGATCGGCCTTTTTCTTCCCTTTCATTTTTTTCCGCCCCTTATTTTTTTCATCGCTATCACCGGACCGAGTTGTTGTCCGTTATTAGCCGAGCCTCTGTGTTATCAGAGTTCCTCTCGAGTATTCCTCTCGTTAACGCATCACGCGCAGGATCTTTTGCAATTAATATTAGCCGTTCATATTTATAAATTTTTAAATTTATCGCAAAAGAAGGCGGGATATTGAAACTTTTGTTTCCTGTGAAAATAAGATGTTATACGTTTCGTGTTTTCATCGATATTGTTGCATCAATTAAGAATTTCTCTTTATGATAATTCCTAAATTTGACATTTTCAAGACATGTCTCTCTTAATTAAAAATTCAAAACTTGCATTGCACTGTAATTACGTCACAAGTATCGAAAAAAAAATATCGTCAAATAATACGAAGATCCAAAGTTGCGATTGTGAGATGATACAAAAACAAAAAAAAAAAAAAAAAAAAAAAAAAAAAGTCTTTCCTCACGACGATGACATATATATTGCAGTCTTGAAATATAATTTTCTGAGAAACTTCTCGCTGGAAAAACACAAGGGCGGTGTTTTTATTTCGTTTCATTGTTGCAAAAGAGTAAAAGCAAAATGGGGGCAGCAACTTTTCCACCCCTCCTACCCCAAGTTTCCCGCTGGCTTTATTTCACGAGGTAAAATCCGGTTCCCCGAGGGCGAGATTCGGTAGAATCTTTAGAGTCGGCTGGATATGGGAACGGGTGCTTCGGCACGTCCGCCTAAATATCTACGCGGAACTAATTACCGCGTTACTAATGAAACTAATTGCTATCCTACTACGCGCGTCTTTTGATCCAACGTTGTTTAAAGATTCGACACTCTTGTCTTGTCAGTCGCACGCCCACCCGGGTAGTGCACTTTCCGCATTAAATCTCTCGTCCCCCCCCCCCTGTCTTCCTTTAAAATATAACGTCGCGTCATATATGTTAATTTAAATAATTTTATATAAATTTTATCATGTAATTTTATCAAAGTATAAATAGTAAAAGACAAATTTTTTGTAATAAATTTCAGCCATGTACAATGATGTTTAATTAAATAATTTTATTTACCTAATTATATCCTTTTATTTTGCTTCTCCATGTTGCGAAAAGTAAGAATAATCGAAAGAGTTTTTAATAAATTTCAAAAATGATAAAAATTAATTTTATTAAACATTTGGATTTTTATACCATTTTAATAAAACAATTTTCTTTTAGAACAATATTTTTTTTATAAAAAAATCACATCCTATTGATTATATTTTTATATTTAATCTTCTATTAAGAAAATAGTAAAAAATAAGAGAAATATTATAGTTTCAATATTGTTTCATAGTTAAATAAGAATGAAAAGACACTTTTATCCGAAGGAAAGGAGAGAAAAGGTTCATAGACCCTCGTGAGAAAATCGAGGGATGTCCGGCAAAAAGTTTTAGGAATGAAACCGAGGCGCTGCTTAATAAGATCAATTCTTCGATAACAAAGTGTTGTCTTCTCATTCGTATGAGAGTAGGAAACTGGGGGGGTGGCGGTTAAGTTTGGTGGTACGAGGCTCTTGTCGCCGTTTTAAAATCGGTCTCGAAAGTCGCTAATGTCTTTAGAAGATCCTCCGTGTTTTCTGGATATCGAATGACGAAAGGCAGATAGAGAGAAAAAGATGATTGGAAACTGTTAAGACACAGTAGTATCGAATAAAAGTGGCATCGGATAAAATGAAATGTTTTTAACTTTGCAGCTCCCCTCTCTGATGACGTAAACATATGTAAAAAAACAGAGGCTTAAAATTTCTTTAATCACTGACATCTTCTAGGTAGCAAAAACTGTGCCGCACACATTTAATCACGCAATTGACATTTCCGCTCCTTTTTATTTTATTACTCAGATTTTCAATGTTTGTTTTTTAAACTCAAAACACTTGTAAAGTTTTTAATAGCAAATGCACGTGTGTATAGTTATTTGAAAAAAAGTCGGTAAATCCCTGAAGATTGCAAAATATTCCGTGATCGCGGAATGTCTTTTGCTAGGCCAAGCCGAAAGCCAGGAAATCGGGGGCATTAGTTTATCGGTGACGTCCCCGGGAATACATCCTTGGTGCCCATCCATTCTCGTCGATTTTCTTCGTCGCGTGTGTATAATGCGAGGAACAAACGTCGCAGAGACGAGATACGAGCGATTTTTCATTCTCGTGTTCCACTAAATAAATGCTCTGGAAGTTCTCGAGGAAGAAGTAATCATCGAGCGCTCCTCGCAGCATTCGCGTATTTACGTGAATCGAGCAACCAATTTAGAATAGAAAAAAAATTATATAAAATCTTTGTAAGAAACTTTTAAACAATTAAAATGAATTTTTGCAAATTTGCGGTTATTTTTAAAACAGTGTTTTAAACGTGATTGCATTGCGTGAGTGAGTGACAGTTTGCAAAGTATTCGACGAATATTCTTCCACCAATGGCGATTCGTTTTCGTCATCACTTAATCGCGAAATAAAACAATAGCGTCGAGTGATCCGGATGTTGAAATAAAATGGCCGACCGCGAAGAGATATATCAGGTATCAATCAAGATCGTTTAATTCAGTAATCAGGATGCATAATAATACACAAAATCTTTCTCTAGTTGCACACATACAAATGCATTCGACAATGTCACGATTCAACAAGTCGATAATTTGATAGCGTGACGTTTATCATTCTTTCCGGTAAAGAGACTAAGTGAGATGAGATACCAAAAATGTAACGTCGGATTGATGTGGATTTTTCATGGAATAAGGGATTGATTAATAATTTTTCATCAATGAACAAGCGAATAAAGAGCGAGAAAGATCGATCGATAACGCGACCGCCGACAAATTTGAGAATAAATTCTCGAAATGACTTGATTGTAAATTTTCATCTGGACATTTGACATAATAATAAGTCATTGTCAAATTTGAAAGAGAGAGAATTAAATAAATTATTCTTGACCTCCGTCACATACGTGAATCTCTTATTCCAAAATCTCATAAATAATATTCTTTATATTAGCTTTGTTTACACAGATAATTAGTCGAATCGACGATTTTTCACATATGCTATATTCGTGGAAAATGAAATTTCAATGATTGCTGGCAAAGTCAATCAAGTATGGAATGTAATTATTGTTAAAATAAAAAAGGCAATATGCGTATCGAAAATCGCGCGTGTTATTACAGACTGCGCCATTTTATTAAACAAATCAAACAATTTAATGACGCGTGCGTACACACAGGCACAATGATTTATTTTAATTTGAGATTAGCTTGGCACATATTTCTTAATAATTGACATTAATAAAGACTGAGATTATTTTGATGTTTAAAAAAATATTTCACGATATTTCAACATTTCAAAAAAATTAACATTATTATAAGCAAGTCTATGTCATATAATATAATTAATATTAATATATATTATAAATATTGTAAAATAATTTTATATTTATATATATAATATAAATGACAAATTAATTTTATTAGAAAAAATGCCAAAATTAGGATATTATTTGTCCAATTACTTTTGCACACATTTCTATTTTAATAGAGAAATTATGTAGCTTTTATTAGAAAAAAAAAAAAATTTTCGAACGTCTTCGAGATTCCCAGCAAAATTGCTTTCTCTTTCCTGGCAAAATGAAACATGTCGAAAAATTGGAAGCACCACTGGACCCTCCAAGTAGCTTGTTCGCGAAATAAAGTCGCGGTATCAGGGGTTAAACGGACACAGATAGATAGATAGAAAGAGAGAGAAAGAGAAAGGAAGGCAGAAAACTGCAGCCGAAAGATGCGAGATTCACTCACCCTCTTTCTCCCACTCGTCGTTGCAATCGCTCTCGCAACTCTCTCTCTCTCTCTCTCTCTCTCTCTCTCTCTCTCTCTCTCTCTTTTGCTTTGGCTCTTACTAGTATAGTTTAGCCGAACCCGTGTGTCGGCCAATGGCGGTACGCAGCTGAGCCATTATTGGAAACTCGTTACATGCACGGTGCCACCAGCGCCGCCGTTACAAAGGCGCTGGCTCCTCTCCCGTTCCCATGCTTCGGCTAGCCGTGTTACACGAATACTCGAAGAGAAAGAGAGAGAGAGAGAGAGAGAGAGAGAGAGAGAAAGAGAGAAAGAAGAAGACTGTGTCGTCGCCACTGCCGTTAGATTGCAAGCCGACGTTATAATGCGCTGCCGACTGACGTGACGCAGTACATTGCACCGTCTATCGCGGGGGTGTCTATATATATATATATATATATATATATGTGTGTGTGTGTGTGTGTGTGTGTGTGTGTGTGTGTTTATATTGTATATAAACATACACACACACAGACAGTTTATATAGAAATACACAAGTCGCATTTCGGTAACGTTCTCATACACTTCCACCTGTGAATTAAATGTCCCGTTTCCGCCTTTGACGCGCGTGGTTCCTCTTTTCGAAGAGAGATGTTTGTTCGGAAATTATCATTTACAAACAACAAGAAGAAAAAAAAAAAAGATATTGGAATATTCACTATTTATTTTGATCTCTCATATTCTTCAATTCTGAAATTTGGTTCAGAATTTGTAAACTTCAAAATATAACGTTTGGCTCTTGAGATATTCAAACGTTGCAATTTTTGTGGGATCTTAAAGTTGTTTGAAATAAAAATGTTTAGAATCTCTAAAACTCTAAACTTTCTCGAAAATGTTCAGCTTTGACATTTTATATCTTTCCTTCTTAAAAAAAGAAAAAAAAAAATTTCATCGAGCATTCCGTTTGGTACGTTAGTTATTCTACACCAATGATGAATCACTTATGCTAATTCGCGAAATAAAAGGGCCGATTTTAGGATCTAATTCTTCGGAGCATCAAGTTGCGCACGAGCGTGTCACTCGGTCACGCGATGACGACCTCATGAATCATCGGCGATATTCCTCCACCTTCTTGGCAGTTTTCCCCAGAGAGGGAGGAGGTTGTGCAACTTGAGCGAGCGCGTCTTATATCGACGAAATCCGAGCTATCGGCGAGGACGTTGTGTATCGCGTGTCCTCGATGATCATTGGCGATCCTGGTCGACCCTGGTACGCCTCGCGAAAATCATATTCGCGCCGTGTTATTGCCGTGATTAATTTACGTAAATGTGCGTGAAGCCAGAGAAGCTGTTAACTTGTGACGATTAATTGTCCTCGCCCGCGGCGTTGCCGAAAATGGATGGATAAATTCTGCTGGACACGCATTCTGGCAAGATTTTCTATAAGAATTCCATTAGTTCTCTTTACAGCTAAAATCTAGCGCGTAATTTAATTATTTTCATTCAATTACGTGTAAGTGTACATAAATTTTAAATTTAATAAAAAATGTAAACAACTTTTTTATTTTTTAATATATCAAATATATATATCAAAATAAATATTATTCGCTTGAAAATTTTGTTGTATTAAATAAAATTTTTTATTTCATTTATTAAAATATGTTCTTAATAAATTATTATAAAAATCAAATATATTAAATAATATTATTTTTTGAAATTTTTTATATATTATACACACACACACACACACACGCGCGCGCGCAAAAATTATTTTATTTTTTTAAAAATATCTTTAATTATTTTGCTCTCTTTTTTTATTCTGCCGTCCTATGGACCGCCCAGAATATTTTTTCAGATACATCATTCAACACAAACTCTTTTTCGCAAAGGTGTCCTAATCCGCTAAAGGGTAACATATTATTTCAAGCTCTCTGCACGTATCTGACGTAACCCACGTTCGTGTATTTTTATTAGGAGTTATTCCTCCTTTTTTTTCTTCCCCTTCGCGAACGCTGCGTGCATCAATTCCTCTTTGAATCTTCTCCTATTTTTTTCTCTCTCTCTCTCTCTCTCTCTCTCTCTCTCTCTCTCCTTCTCTTTCAATGTGCTCGGAGGATCGACGTAACGATCCACTTATGGAAAATGCCACGGTAAAGGAAGAAAGGCTCTTGTCGCTCACAACTCGGACATCATCCCCCGCACTCCCTCCTTGCTTTTTCCTCTTATTCGCCTGCTCCTCTCGCCTGCTTATCTCTGTTGTCACTCCTCGTCCATTCGCTAGTCTGCTTTTTTCGGAGAAGAGAATCCTCTTAGTCTTCTAGTGGTTCGTCCGCGCTCCAGGAATATGCTTTAAGTTTATAAAATTGCGCCTATATATTCGCAAGCTTCTTCACTGACAGATACGTTTACAGGGTACTCAAGAAATATATGCAACGTACCAAAACAGTTCTCCAGGCTCTGAAAGCAGGATTCTGAAATTCCCGCTTATTTAAACGTTTCAATTCTAAACTGTTTATGCTAAGATTGTTGAATTCTTCAAACCTTTGGGACTTTTTTAAATTTTAAAGGGATGGGAATTGCAAATGCCTGTGCAAGTCCGAAGAAAAAGTTTTACTCTGAGAAATCTTTGGACTCTTTCCGGATTTTTCTTCTCCAAATTTGTCAGAGCTTCAAAATTGACACAAAAACGTTCTTAAATATCGATTCTACTTAATTCCCTAAATTATCTACCAAATAGATAATTAAAATTTATCGATAATTTTAATCTTCCACATTTCTGTTTGAGATTATATTATTTTTTTTTCCTTAAAAAAAAAAAAAAAAAAAAAAAGAAATCGAATTATTAAAAATAACGAAGAGAGTCTTTGCCGCATTTGTATTTTTTTGACTCACTCGGTACGTCGTACAGTTTCCCGACGCTCACCCGCCTCAAGTCTCAGCCGCCTGTACTTCGTCTTATCGCGAAGTGGCGGCTTATCGATTGGCCGCGGCGGATGCATTGCTTTGCAAAGTGGAAATCGTCGGCGGGTGCACTTTAAGTCTTGGTGAAGTAAGCTCTCTCGCGGATCACACAATAAGTATCGGTGCTTTCGCGGACGGCAAAACGCCCGATCGAGTCACCTTCTCCCTCCCCCGCCTCCCCCGTCGCCACCTCCCTCACCCCTTTGACAGCACCGAGCATTCGGGATTCGATGGATAAATCGTACGCAAAAGAAATCAAATTTCAATCGCCGATCAATTATTAATATTCGATATTTCGCGAGCTACTAAAACATTTAAGGAGAAAAAAGCTTGCTCCGGCAATAAACGCGAAATCTTAGGAGCGTTACGCGTTTGCTTAAACTCATATTAAACCATGATAATCCTTGCCCCTGCCCGCACCGTGTACGCGTTATGGCCCCTTACATAATCAAGACATATTTCGCTTAATAATTTTACGTTGGATAACAGACTTACGTAATCTCATTAATAATGGAAATCCGCCGCGTGCGCGTCCTTAGACGAGTTATTTTTCATTGCTAACGAGAAAAAGAGAGAAAGAGAGAAGGGGGGAGAGAGAGAGAGAAATAAAGAGGCGCAAATATGGTAATGCTTAATATTTAATTCTCTGCACGCGACTTCAAATACGTATAAAGAGTCTATCCTTGTACGTTATATTAATTTTATGGAATAAAATTTACTCTGGGAAGAAATATTTTTAAAAAATGAAAAAATAATATATATATAAAAATACACATCATCGTTTTTTGAATTTACTTTTAATAAAAAAAAAAAAAAAAAAAAAAATTTTCAATCTAGTTTCTTACAAGAAACAAAATAGTTTCTACTATAATGCATGTGAAATTATAATGCAGTCTATTTTAAATAAAGAGGAGATCACTATTTTATGACTCGTTGCAGGATCTGTTTTGGCCCAGTTTTGGTAAAGTAGAACGCTCGACAGATATTAATTCCCTTCTCGATAGGGATTTATTCGCAAACGTCCTGTCGATAGGATCACTGTTCGCCGATATTGGCAGCCGATTTCAAAATTGAAGAAACATCATACAATTCTAATTCATAGCCTCGTAAGTCATTCATCATTTGATCGTCTTGTATGACGCGTTTCGCGGCTGACAGAGAAAGAGTATCACGTTTCTGATATTTTAAACGTCAATTTTAAAGTTCAATTAATAAATTCGAATCAACAGTCAACGTTAATCAATAATGCACGCGCAAATAAAGCAAAAAAAAAAAAAATGAGAAAAAATATTATTAAAATCCGATTACACTCTCTTTCTCTTTGGAAATTCTTCTCTCTAAATTATATATCAAGATAATCACGAGACATCTAGATCTTCTTTAAATATAACAAGAAAGAAAAATAAAAAAAAGATAAAGTGTCCATTTGAATTTGCAAAACATTAAAATATTGAACAATCGCTCACTCAGAATTATAATATTATTTCTGGCATATCAAAATTTTCTTAAATCCCATCTTATAATATAATGACTGGCTGCCGATCTAATTTGTTCGAAATTTATAAACACGTACAATTATTAGTATACATTTATTTCGCGAGCGAGTTTTACTTTCGCGAGAGAAACATGACACACTTCTTCCACTTTCGGCCGATCTAATTTCCAAAACACACAGCCGCATGTGTTCGTAATGATCCCCGGGTTCTAGTCGCGGCCATTTCCAGCAGCCGAAAGGCTGCTTTTAATTAGCATAACCGTCGCATATACGGCAACATCGAAGCGTTGCGCTTCCACCTCTTGTCTCCCTCCCCCCGCCCGCCCCCTCCCACCCTCCCCCGTCCCATTCCACCTCGCCGGTAATATGCACCCCAACTAGTCCTTGAGTTATTGCCTGATCAATAATCTATATGTAGTACCGACGGCACCGTAGGGCGAGCTGCTGTCCGCGTAACCCGCGCAGCAAGCACGAAGCTCGGCGTAAGCTCCCCGTGTTCTGAGCATCGCACAGCTGCGTATCGTGAACGTATAAATCTCGAGATCCGGTCCAGCCCAGCAGCCTGCCCCGGCGAGAAAGCGGCCACGGCTATGAGTTGAACGTTCATATTTCCCCTCCCCCCCTCCCCCGAAAAACGGTCTCTTAAGCGTGAGTGCTCTATAGAAAAAGAAAAAGTAGATATGGTATAAAAAAAAATTATTGTAATCTCCCGGCTTGTATAATCTCTAGCCTCCGAAGATCTGTGGATTCGTGAAAGGATTTTGAAAAAATAATAAGTTGTTTGATTCTAAAAAAAAAAAAAAAAAAAAAAAAAAAAGAGAGAGAGAAAAAAATTGAAACAACAACCGAGGACATGTTTATTTCCTATCCGTTGTGAAAGACCGCGGTAGTGAATCTTTCAAGGCAGCGAGATTTTTATATATGATATCGGACGGGGCGATCAACACGCGCGACAAAGTGGGTCGCGTGAATTTTCCATTGTCACATATGATATGACGATACACGGTGTGCACGATTTTTCGAAAAAAAACAAACGGAGAGAGGGAGAGAGAGAGAGAGAGAGAGAGAGAGAGAGAGAGAAAGAGAGAAGCGTGATCTCTCTAAAATAGTTAGGTTCTCCAAAAATACCCCCCATTACCTGATCAATAATCTATATGTCGCTCGTGGTGCGCGATCCACGATGTGTCCACGTAATCTCGCGCGATCACGAAAACTGTGGCGGGCGAGCTTTGAATATTGCAGCGGTGAACGGCCTCCCCTTCACCCTCCTCCACCCCCCTCCGCGAAATAAATCTTTCGCGCCGCGATCGTTAAAGGAAAAAACCGCGCGATAACTAGCGCCCGGCCCCGCGATGAAAAATGCGTTAAAGTCGCGGGAGAAATTAAAAGTTGCGCGGTGTGTGTGTGTGTGTGTGTGTGTGTGTGCGTGCATCCTTAACGAGCCGATTCGCCGGATAAATTTGTAAAAAACCACGGCCGCGCAAATACGCGGGATAATTAATCGACGAGATGGTATTTTTGCACGAAACATCGCGACCGCGCGAAAAATGATGCAAAGTTGAGATGGGAAGCATTTGACTTCCATCGATCCGATGCATTGGATCGGCGACAGTCACGCGTACTTTTCGTATTTTTAAATCGGCATTAAAGCAAGAAATGAGTATATTTGTTAGAATTTTTCTTAGAATATATTATAATATTTAATAGGATATTTATAGAATTTATTAGCTTCTATATTTTTCCATGATTATCTTAATTAGGTTTTAATTCTAAATAAAAAAATAATGTACTTTGCTTTCTTCGAAATGATCTTGGATGTGGATATCTTAGGATAAAAATGTGCCAAACCCTTAAATCTTTTTCATGTACCATTATATTTTGAAGCTAAAGAGTTGATGTGACACGTGAAAACGTAAATAGTAATCTGTCACTTTGCGCGATTCGGAAACCGCCGGCGCGACGATCAAATAGAACGCGCGAATAGAATTGTGCCGGCTCGTTTGTGCCAATCGTAAAGCCGCTCCTCCGAATTGCTGATTTCACGAGCCTGTTGAGTATCGAGTCGTGACGCTTTACGACGCAATTGCGATTCTTTTTCTGAATCGCGAGATCATCGGCTGGCAAAGCACAGGTCGAAAGTTTCGAAGAAAGAGTCCTTGGAAAAATTCAAATGTCGAAATAATAATCTATCAATTTATCTATCTCTGTATATTTTTACTTCCAGACGGGGAGAAAAAGATTATCGTTCAATTCGTTTAATTAATATAGAGCAATTAATATATCCAAAATTTTTAATCATAATTTTAATTATACTGCGCAATGAATATGTAATTAATACAAATGTCCTCGAATTGTCTAATAATATCTCAATTATAAATTTCTTGATTAAATCGAAGCCGAGATTTCTTTCGACGAAAATATCATAGCACAGGCTTTTAGAAATTATAGAGTAAAGTGAAATTCAAAATTTTAATCCGCGACGCCTGCGCTTGAATACAAATGCATTATCATCGTTCACATGCCGCTTCGCTCGCGTGTATTTATTAAAATAAATTATTGTGTTGTCGAGATAAAAATAAATAGAAAACAAAAAATTTCTCAGGACGGTCCCTCATAACAAAGGCGATAGGCGCGCAAAGCATCACGCTAATTAAATAAAAATTAAGAACGCTTAGTCGGCCCATCCTAAATACGGAAAGAATGAAATTTCTTTGTAAAATTAATATACAGCTCCGCACACGCAACATATCTCGAACAAAACATTTTTACATCGAGAGTAAAAAATTTAATATACTCTTATAATCAATCGTGCATTTTCTTTCCGTCTGAAAATTTATTCGAAACTCTGCATTTTTCACAGGTGAAAAATTTGATAGCAAATTCGTAGAAATCTTCGAAATGTCAAAAAAATGTGTAATGTCCCCGAAAAGTGTCGTATTGTCTAGAAATACGAGAAGGTTCAATCACCCCAGATCCACGTCCGTGTTATCATCCTCCTGTTTCCCACGTGTGCGTAGGGGAATACGAAAAAGTTGGTCGAGGTGACTGCAGGAGAATTGGCGGGAAAGCAAGGGGCGGACGGAGGATGAACGGGGGTGAGTGGGAGAGTGGTCGCGGAGGGTTAGGCCGGGGACTCGTATCGAAAATTCCTCGCATTTCGTAGCCGATGACGGGTAGGTACTAATTTCGATAGCCTCGAAAACGTCGGGCGGCGGTGGCGGTAAGGCGGGCGGGCGGGAGGGAGGGAGGGGGGGGAAGAGGAGGAGAAGAGAAAGGAAGGGATCCACCACACCGTTCCCTCCGCTCGCGCGCGCCGGCCCAGCTCGGAAAGAGGCCGCCGCCGACCAGTCCGGTTCTGGTTCGACGCAGTTCGGTTCGGTTCCTAGCCAGTAAGCGGCAGATTAAAGAGAAATGGCTACACGTTCATATTGATTTTTGTCCTCAGTTCGCGGGTTCGCCGTGGGGTGGGTAGAGAGAGGCGAGCGGCCGGATCGGAGGAGGAAGGGGGGAGAGAAGGGATGGAGAACGGTCGGTCGAGGGTGGTCGCCGAGAGGGAGACCACCAATCTTTGCGTCCCCTCCTTCCTCCTCCTCATCCTCTTCGCCTTCTCTCTACATATCTATACAGGGTCTCTCTCTCTCTCTCTCTCTCTCTCTCTCTCTCTCTCTCTCTCTCTCTCTCTTTCTCTTTCTCTCTCTCTCTCTCTCTCTTATCCTCTATCTACGTACGTACCTACCTACCTACCTACCTATCTACCTACCTACCTACCTACCTACCTACCTATCTACCTACCTACCTACCTACCAACCTACCTACCTACCTACCTACCTACCTACCTACCCCTCTTTCCTTCCTTCTGCCCTCTTTCTCCATCGCATCTACACCCTTCGACTGACTCCCTCACGCTAGCAGACCGTCCGCCCTCTCTCCCTCTTTCTCCGTTTCCCTTTCCTTCTTCCGTTCGCCGATCGCTCTTCCCCTCGCCGCCCCATCCCTCCTATCTGCGTGCTTCGCTTCCCTCGCCCTTCCGTTTTCTGTCCCTGTTGTCTTCCTCTGTCTGTCTGTCTAGCCTCCTCGTTTCTCTCTTTCATCCCATCTCGCACATCCCCCTTTTCACTTCTTCGTTCTACTCGTCCCTTCACTAGCTTTTTACTCCCCTTTCGTTTCCGTTCTCCGTCTCTCCTTCCCTTCTTATCCGTCAGTCTCGCCTTCTTTCTCGTCTACCCTACCTTTTACTTCCATCCTCCTTTACCGTTATTTTGAACTCTTTCTTTTTATTTCCTTCGCATTTACTCCGCGTACCCTTTTCCCCTTCTCCTTGTCATTCTTCGAACACTTGCATTGGACCTTTCCGGTCTTTCTCGCACTTTTTAGAAAACTCGTCAAAAAATATATTCTACAACGGCCTACAATACGTCGATCCCTGACTACGCTCCAAGGCAAAAGAAAATAATGATACAAAGGATTCAAAGAATAGATAATTATGACGTTAAATCTAAACTAACGTTAACGAGTGATCTTGACGAGCCCTCAATTTTAAAGAGTCGGTGTATTGTCATGCTAAAACACCATTATGTGAGATTTACAACGCAATTAATACAATAATTTACTTATTGTTAGAAAAATATAGCTTTCTATGATTTTTCCTTTGAAGCCAATTTTATGTCTTATTCTTCGATTGGTATAATTTTAAAAAATTTTAATTTTTATGAGATTAAAAAAAAAAAAAATAAATTTTATAATAAACAAATAAAAGGACGAAAATTATATAATATAAATTTGAAATAAATTTGACCTTAATACACATCTCTTTTTAACTCTAAAATACTTTACATATATGTATGTATATTTTTTTTTCTTATATGTACATTATTACATATGTATGTGTACATTCTATATTGCATAAATTCTTATTTATCTTACATATTGGAAAAATGTAAATAAAATTGAAAGAACAGGAGCATTTTTACGAAAACATATTTGAACTCGTCAAGTATTGGCGTTTTGCATCAATGAAGCGTCATCGCGAAGAGTCCGAGAACCGCTGGATAACGAAATTTTGGTTGTCTGAGAGCTTTCTTGCGGCCTACCGAGAGGAAGAGATAGAGAAAAGACACGTACACACAAAGAGAGAGAGAGAGAGAGAGAGAGAGAGAGAGAGAGAGAGAGAGAGAAAGAGAGAGAGAGAGAGAGAAAGATAAATCGATTACTCCTCTCTCTCTCTCTCTCTCTCTCTCTCAAATACCGGAGTGTGTCGTCCGCAAACACAATTCGAGAGATGTGAGCGGCGACCTTGTGGTTTAAATTCTAACTTCTGTCGTGCCACAGAGTAATACAATTATTTCCGGAACTCGCCGTTCCCGCGGCTGGAAATTGCGCTGACAGAAAATTGGATTCATATAGAGGGAAAAGGAGAGAGGGTTGAAAGATACGATATTGTCGTACGATTGTTATTGCTATAATTTGGCAGGACCTTGAGGCGGCCAACCGTCGACGGTAATCGTGTCTAACTTAATATTCTCCTACGCGATTTTTGTGTCAGTTTTATATTCAAAAAGTGTCTCATGCAAGTAAAGATGTCTTGAAGAAAATTTTAAAAATAGTCTTTACAAAACAATTTAGCATGACATCATTTAAAATATCCTTAAATTTTCGAAGATATATTGTCATTATAATCAAGTATAAATATGAATAATAAATTTAAAAATAAATTTTTTTTATAGATTCAGATACGTCTTCTATCTTCCTTCCTCTCTTTTTCTATTTAAATATTTTAAAAATTATAAATAAATTACAATCACAATTAAGTATATAGAAGCAATTAATTTCAATATATCTTGAACACGTGAGCCAGAGTAATTATATTACAACACGGAAAGAATCGTAAATTTTGTTACCAAAAAGTATGGGATAGATGGGAGGATAATTGAAGTGAAGAAAAGGCCCACGGGGCTGTGGGCAAGAAAATAATCTTTTTTCCACTCCCTGAGAAAGATCTCCTATCGGAGGTCCCGCAAAACTTGACAAATTTTCAATAAGATTGCTAATTGACCAGTTATTTCATCCTTCTCGAAAAGAGAAAAAAAAGAAGAAAAAAAAAAAAAAGAATTGCGCGTCGTCGGACTCTCGGTCGGTTCCGTCCAATCCCCCCGTTGTGCCGCTCCGTCATCCGCTTCTCCCCCTCGCTCACCCCTTCTCCCTTCACCCCTTCGAGTCGTTTCGTATACCCCGCGGCTATCAATGTATAGCCCCGCGCGCGCTATCGATCGATCGAGTCCGGCTTTCATTTTTTGCTTATTTGACTTTTCGGCTCCGGTCGTCCGTTCCGTTCGTTCTCTCGTTTCGTTCTCTCGTTCGTTCGTTCGTTCGTTAGCTCTTCTTCGAGAGCTATCGAACGACGCAGCGGCGCAAATAATTCCCGGGGATAACCCCGAGTCAAAGCCTCGCGGAAAAAGCTTCTCGAGAGACCGGCCCTTTTTCGGGACAGCACATGTCGCCGATCGGAATGTTAATTAGGTGCGAGAAATGCCTAAAACCTAATTCGCTTCCGATCCTTCTAATGTTAAGCCGTCGAGGATTCAAAGGAATAATCCACGGGAACCCTGGGGGGCGGATCAATTACAAAAGAAAAAAATCAAATTTAGATTAGGCGTTGAATCTTTTTTTTTTTTTTTTTTTTTTTTTTTCTAAAATACAAATAGAAAAACGAACTGTCATTAATTCTTACAATATAAAAACATAGCGTTTCTCAAGCATTTCAAGTTAAGATACATGCGCACGATTTAATCCATTCGATGATAATTGGCAAATAAGTCTACTTTCTGCCTTGATAAAGACGCAAACTGAAAGAAAGAAAAAAATGCGACGATGGCCGGGTTCTCGCGAAATATTTCCGGTTATTGACGCTGATACTCTCAGGTTCGAGATGCACCGTCGTTCGCCACCGCAGCCTTCGAAACTCTGGCAACGGCGGTGGCGGCGGCGGCGGCGGCGGCGGCGGCGGCGGGTATTCCCGTGGACTCTCGATCGCATTATTAATAAAATATTATATAACGGCGCTTTATAAAAAGCGTGGGCGGCCAACGGGGACGCGGTAACGGAGGAGAGCCGAAGGGGGAAAGAGCGGTGTGCGGTTCGAGGCGGGCTCGAATAAACCGCAGATACGCGCGCGCGGGGGGGGGGGAGGGGAGGGGGGTATTGCCACCCTTGAGAGGAAAGAAAGAGAGAGAGGGTAGAACGACGAGAGATGAGATAGCCAAGAGTGGAAACGGGGCGGAAGATAGAAACGGAAGGAGAAAGAGGGAGGGAGAAAGAGAGAGGCGAAATTCTGAACGATATATCGCGACTAAAACCAAACTGACGGAATGCCAAAACTTTTTTGTAATTAAATTTTTCACCGCCCTCATGGTGAGGAAAGCGGGAGGGGGGGGGGGAGAGAGGGTGGAAGGAACAGAGGGGGGTGGTGAGTTTCCAGGGTTTGCAGTATGCACCCGCACCGCTTTTTTCGCCGAGGATGTGTATGAGTGTGCCGACATTACTGATTCGCTCTTTATTATTTTATTTTATTTTATTTTATTTTTTTCGCCGTCTTCTTCTCCTTTTACGCACAGTTACATGATCCTCTCTCTCTCTCACTCTCTCTCTTTCTCTCTCTCTCTCTCTCTCTCTCTCTCTCTCTCTCTCTCTCACTCTCTCTCTTCCTCTTTTGTAAAAGGCGCAAGCTCGTGTTTTTGTTTACGAGAATTAACCGATCTGTTGTGGCTTTGCCCGAAATTTATTCCCCCCCCCCTCTCCCCGCCTCGCCCCCGCGTGATTCTCCCGTGAGAAAATTTAGATATAACGTTAAGCTACAAATATGTGAAGATACCAACAGATATTTTTCAACGCAAAATTGGTTGAAAACAATTAGGAATAATTGCAGAACTTTCGTGATTTTGTGTAATTAGTTCAATGCATTATACTAGACTTATATATATTTTTAGTTGTGAAAAATATCTTGCGGTTAAATATTGTGGCGCATTCCTCTTTTATATTATAATAGATTTTTTATAATATAATTTTTTAATTTAATTACGATTTAAAAAATTTCATCAATTTTTATTACAAGTATTTTCTTGACGTTAGGTTCGATAAAGAGTTTTATTAATTTCTTTTACGTGCTATTATCTAATAATATAATATTTCGTGGCAAAATTCAATTTTAATATGAGTTTAAATATATAAATGTAATAAACGATAAAAATCACATGAAAAATTATGTGCAAAATAATAGTGAAAGATGACGCGGAATAAAAAAAATAACGCAAATAAATAGCATGAATGCAAGTAATGTCGAATCAAGTCGTACGTGGTACATTACATAAAGATACAAAGGAGTACTATGAAATCGATGTGCCTCTGTCTTACTCTCGTAGTGACACGGAAAAAAAAGGAAGGAAGAAAACCGCAGCGGAATGGCCCATGAAAATTGCCGGGGCGGCCACCTAATAACCAAATTCGCCCATATTTCCCGAGGCTGTAGCTACAATATCGCTCGCGGCCGCCTTTAAATAGCAAGAAAGCTCGCCTCGTTCGTTCCGGTGCTGCAAAAAAAAAAAAAAAGAAAGAAAAGTAAAATAAAATAAAATAAAATAAAAAACAAAAAAAGGAAAACGCGCGGATCGAGACGGGAGGATAGGAAAAAGGGGAAGGAGCACAAAAACGAAGAGGAAAAAAAGATCGAAGGGGCGCACACGCGGTGGTGTTCCCTCCCTCCAATTCCCCGACCACCCTCTACCGACTCCGATGGATGAAAAATATGTAATTTTTATTAATTGTATCTTTATTAATTTTCGCGGGCAGAACAGCCGCGGCCGGGGATACGCGACGGGGGGAGGGGTGGAAGGAGGGGAAGTATGGGGAGGATCGGTCTGGAACGCGGTGCATTGCTGCCGCATTGTACAGAGAGATTCGTGTATACGCTTCTCTCTCTCTCTCTCTCTCTCTCCCTCTCTGACTTACACACACATACACATATGCGAACATATATTATTTGTATCCATATATATATATACATAAATAAATACATATGTATATATATATATTA